>NC_072438.2:96259166-97475833 GCF_028878055.3 Symphalangus syndactylus | reverse complement strand
GGAAAGCTGTGGGCCAGGTGTAGAGACGTGTGTAATACGACCTGACCCAAACGTGGAATTAACCAAGGGGGATCGTGGCTGACATTTAGGGAAACTGAAGTTGAGGAATCACCACGGAGAGCCTGGAGTACCTGGATGAAGGTTTTACAACGATGAGGCAGTAAGATCCCATAACATGTTTTTGAACAAAAAAACATAATTATGGGCATGTTTTAGAAAATTCATTGCTCAAAAGTTGCCTGGTCTATAGGAAGAAGGCAAATAGAAATTTGAGAAACTTAGAAAAGACTGGTATTATTAATATATTATTATTTTTATTATTCACGTTGATAAAGTCAGGGCTGCCAGCAGTTTGGGGAAAGATAACAACACGTGACAGTGAATCAACCCGGATAAAACATCCAGAAGGCCCCGGAAATCAGGAACTGGAGCTCAGAGGAGAGGTCAGGAGCGAGAGGTGGGCATCAGGCTACAGCCGGTCCTTCACTATTGACTTAAGCCTATCTATTCTTCCAAGTGCAAAGTGTCATTCTATGATTTCACCCACTCATCAGATAATTTATGTTTAAAATATGGGGCAGAGAAAAGGAGGTACAAAGACATAAGGAAACTGGCAGAGATGGATTGCTGCTGTGGCCTGTGAGCGAGTACGTTGGTGCCATGATCTCCACATACAGTACCCGGAACGTACTGCTTGCATGCCTAGGCTGAGGGAATCCTGTGCTCTGTGCACAGCTGTACGACTCAAACCATTTCAAAAGCCTGGATCTTTTTTTTTTCAGGGAGGAAATAGTCATAATAGCATTGCCTTCTGTAAAAGAAAGAATGTCACTCTCTGATTCTTCCTCCCCTGAGATCCCACCATCTATCTGTTGAAGAATAACAGAACAGCTGTTCTGTTACTCCGGCTACACTCTTGCTACTGCAGCCCACCATGCTACATCCTAGGTCACCTTTTCTAACACATACGTAGTGTCTATGAGAAGAGGAACCACTCTTTTGCCTCAGAGAATGTTCTGGTAGTACAATTGACATCAGTGCACAATGCATTCTTTTTTAGCAGGAGGGGCATTATCTGGTGTCTACTTCCACTAGCCCAACTCCTGAAGGCTAATATTGCAATAGGTAATTTGGAAAGAGGATATTTTGAAGTGAAAAGGATAGAGCCAAAAAAAAAAGGATTCATTTTTTATTATTTTTAAATACTAACAAGAGTGCTTTTCTCGCTAGCTACCAGGGGAAAGATCAACTCCTACATCAAAAGCTCAGAGATACAGATGCTTCAGAAATATCGTCCCCTCTGTGGAAATCCTGCCTTGTCAGCCGGTCAGAAGGTTTCAGTGTTGCAACAACCTCGTAGCTAATCTGACACTGATGTACAACTTGCCATTTACATGAAAATGCCAGCCCTTCTCGGGACCTGACTTGGCTTTATTTTTGTGAGTGGGCAGCCCATGCATACCTTGTAGATATGGAAGAAGTAGCATGGTGTGCATTTCATGGAAAATCGCTGTAAAATACAGAAGTTATTGGAGAGGGTTAAAAGGATAATATGTGACTTGATCATCAAAGTCATATTAATAAAATTCATCATAGAGTGACCAGTCAATGTCAGATGATGGCCTCTGAGTGAAGGAAATGCCGCCCTCCAGTGTGAGCTGACCATCCTTGGCTCCTTGAAATCGATCAGCAATGGAGAGATCTGTGCAGAGGTGGGGGCAGCTGCAATAGCTGAAAATGGATGAAGACGAGTGGCCTCTCTGACTCTTTATTTTTTTATATAATTATGTGTTCTTAAAGCCTGCAACCTCCTAGGCTGTGGTCTTGATTAAAGTGGAAGATAAAAAGGGAAGAGCAACAAGGGATAAACGGAAAAATAGAAACTGCACAGTTTCCACTATACAGTGTTAAGAACAGAACCTGATTCTCAGAAAACATTTTACAGAACTTTACAAAACCTGGGGCTAAACCATTCAGCTTAAGCCTGATTTGGGCCATAGGGTTATGCTCACGGACATCTGCATATTGTGTGCATTTTTATGACATCTTAAGCTTTTGTGATATTAAGTTTCAGCTTTATTTTCCATAATTCTTGATCTTTCCTCCATTTACCCAGGAGCATTACCATGGCCTCCAGGAGAATTCAACTGTTAGGGGAGAAATGCAAACATGTTAATTTAATACTGTTTCATTTTTCCTTTTTTTCCTAACATAGCACTTGAGAATCCATACGTAGAGGCTTCAGGAGAAGAGGGTAAAGGAGCTCTGTCCTCAAAGTTATGGCAAGTAGGGGGCATGGCAGACCAGAAGCTGAACAGACTGTAGAAGGGGCCAAGCAGCCAGGCAAGGGGCAGCAGAGGGGGAAGTGGTGAGGCATGGCCTTTGCTGTGGTGTTTTTTTTTTTTTTTTTAGAGACAAGGTCTCACTCTGCTGTTCAGGCTGGAATGCAGTGGCACCATCATGTCTCACTGCAGCCTTGACTTCCTGGGCTCAAGTGATCCTCCTGCCTCAGCCTCCTGAGTAGCTTGGACTACAGATGTGCACACCACACCCAGCTAGTATTTACTTTTATTTTAAGTTCTGGGATACATGTGCAGGATGTACAAGTTTGTTACATAGGTAAATGTGTGCCATGGTGGTTTGCTGCACCTATCAACCCATCACCTAGGTATTAAGCCCAGCGTGCATTAGTTATTTTTTCCGATACTCTTCCTCCCACCGATACCCCCTGACAGGCCCCAGTCAGTGTGTACTGTTCCCCTCCATGTGTCCATGTGTTTTCATCATTTAGCTCCTACTTATAAGTGAGGACATACGGTGTTTGATTTTCTGTTCCTGAATTAGCTTGCTGAGGGTAATGGCTTCAAACTCCATCCATGTCCCTGCAAAGAACATGATCTCTTTCTTATGGATGCATAGTATTCCGTCGTATATATGTATCACATGTTCTTTTTTCAGTCTCTCATTGATGGGCATTTGGGTTGAGTCAGTGTCTTTGCTATTGTGAATAGTGCTGCAATGAACATATGTGTGCATGTATTTTTATAATAGAATGATTTATATTCCTTTGGGTGTATACCAAGTAATGAGATTGCTGGGTCAAATAGTATTTCTGTCTCTATATGTTTGAAGAATTGCCACACTGTCTTCCGCAAAGATTGAACTAATTTATATTCCCACCAACAGTGTAAAAGTGTTTCTTTTTCTCTGCAACCTCACCAGCATCTGTTGTTTCTTGACTTTTTAATAACAGCCATTCTGACTGGTGTGAAATCGTATCTCATTGTGATTTTCATTTGCGTTTTTCTAATGATCAGTTATGTTGAGCTTTTTTTCATATGTTTGTTGGCTGCATAAATGTCTTCTTTTGAGAAGTGTCTGTTTATGTCCTTTGCCCACTTGTAATGGGGTTGTTTGTTTTTACTTGTAAATTTGTTTAACATCCTTGTAGACTCTTGATATTAGGCCTTTGTCAGATGGATAGATGGCAAAATTTTTCTCCCATTTTATAGGTTGTCTAGGACACTATGGTTTGGAAAAGAATTCCGATTTCACATCAGAAGTGTGAAAATAAGATGCAGAGGGGGAGTTTATGACAAGCCCTAGTGGAAGAATCCGAACACATGACCCTGAGATCTTGCAGCAAAGTCATGGCATGCACAAGGAGATTGACAAGCCTCTTGAGAAGGAGCTCTGAGTGTTCCAAACCGAAACTCTTGAGCATGGAACAGCTGGAGACCGAGAACCCAGAGCTGTCCCTTAGCAGCAGATTTCTATCACCCCACCCCACCCCACGCCAGGTCACAATACCATAAGGGCATCATAGCAGTCCATTGCAGGATGAAATAGAATATCCAGGATCAAGCCAAGCACGACCAGAGCCATGAGTAAGCTACCTGATCAGGTAGCTCAGAACCACCTGCTAAAGGGTTGGTTAAGCCAGGATATGGGCACACTCTGACAATGAATGGCAGCCAGAATGCACCGACAATGTGAGATGTTTATAAAAGACAGTAGAGAATCTTCCAGTAGTGCACCTTGTCATCACTTTGTGTAGAAGCAGTGGACCAGCATGAGGCATATTCAGATTTTTGGACAGTCGCTGTATAGTCCTTTCACACAATGCTATGAAGAAATACGAGACTCGGTAATTTATAAAGGAAAGAGGCTTAATTGGTTTACAGCTCCACATTTCTTGGGAGGCCTCAAAAAACCTTACAATCATGGTGGCAGGCAAAGGAGAAGCAGACACCTTCTTCACGGTGTGGCAGTACAGAGTGAGTGCAAGCAGGGGAAATGCCAGATGCTTATATAACCATCAGATCTTGAGAGACTGATTTGTTATCAGGATAACAACACAGCAGAAATCGCCCCCATGATTCAATTACCTCCAACTGGTCCAGCCTTTGACACGTGGGGATTATGGGAATTACAGTTCAAGGTGAGATCTGGGTGGGGACACAGTGCCAAACCATATCAGTGGCCAATAGCTACTGTTAGGGACCAGGTACAGCTGGTCAAAAACTTGAGAAAAAAAAGGACTGGAATATGGCAAGCCAGAGCTCTGGTTAAAGCACATGGGTGTATATACAGAAGAGAGTATGATGTTCACACTGCTATGAAGAAATACCTAAGGCTGAGCAATTTATAAAGGAAAAAGGTTTAACTGACTTATAGTTCCGCATAGCTGGGGAGGCCTCAGGAAACTTATAATCATGGTGGAAGGGGAAGCAAACACACCCTTCTTCAAATAGTGGCAGGAGAGAGAATTGTAGAGCCAAGCAGGGAAAAGCATCTTATAAAACCATCAGATCTCATGAGAACTCACTCACTATCACAAGAACAGCATGGGCAAACCGCTCCCATGATGTTATCACCTCCCATGAGGTCCCTCTCCCAACACTGGGGATTACAATTTGAGATGAGATTTGGGTGGGGACACAGAGCCAGACCATATCAGATACATGAAGACATTTGTATCGTGTGCTAATGCCCATGGGAAGACAAACACTGACCAACGAAATAGGCAAAATAACCCAGCTGTTTGACACTAATCAGCCATCATCACTGTCCAGCACAGAATTTGCACAATAGCACATGAACAGACTGCATGCTTACAGAGATGAAGGATAAAAATTAACCCTGCTGGGATGGCACTTATCAAAGCTGATCTAGCTGCTGACTGTCAAATAGGCAAGGCACAAAGATGAGTGCTGAGCCTCAGTATGTTACTGTTCCATGAGGAGACCAAGCAGCCACTACCTGGTGTGGCAAACAAACTACAATGGACCTTTTAAATTCTGGAATGGTCAGAGGTTTTTCCTTAAAGAAATAATTGCCTAATCTAAGGATGGGTTTGTCTTTTCACCAAGCACAGCCTCATTTAACACCACTATCCAAGATGTTAGAGCTTGGCTAATCTACATGCATGGAACCCTACACAGCATAGAACCTGACCAGGAAACCCACATCATAGAAATGGAGGTATGGAAGAGGGTCTTGGACCACAGAATACAATAATTGTTTTACACACTGTACCATCCAGGAGCAGCCAGCCTCATGGAATTCTAGAATTGTTTCATTTTTTTGTCTATCTCTTGCTATAGGCTCTTATTGTATACAAAGTAACCTCTGCTGCTCTGTACACAGACGTCATTCACTGCCCTAGGATGTGACAGCTATGTGCTTTACTTCTGAGGATGTGCACCTGAGATTCATTTAGGTGGAATATCCTCGGCTTACTGGAGCAAATTTATCTTCAAGTGCAGGAGCCAAAAGTTCTGTTAGTTAGTGTTAACTTCACTTTGGTACAGAAGTACAAAGCACAGGTGCTTGGGCCCCAAAACAGACAAACTCAGAGGCATTAATTACATTCTATGAAGGGTTAAGCCTAAAGGGAACACCAAGCAGAAAAAAGACAGAAGGAACAAAAGCAGTGTTTGAGGTAATAAAGGCTGGAAATTATGGAAAATTAATGAAAGACATGAAATCACAGATCCCAGAACCTCAGAGAACTCAAAACAAGATAAAGTTTAAAAAACTATGAATAGACATATCAAGATCATTCTACAAAAAATCAAAGACAAAGAGAAAACACTAAAGAAACGAGAGGGGAAAAAACACCTTACTATAGTGGAACAAGACTAGAATTACATAGGTCTTCGTATCAGAAATAATGCAAACAAAAAGAGAGGTGGGTAAAATGTTTAAAATGGTAAACAAAATAATCCAGTAGTGTTTAATCCTGCATTCAGTGAAATTATCCTTAAGAACTGAAGGAAAAATAAAGAGAGAAGCAAAACTAAAGGAGTTTGGAATCAATTTTCCTGTCTTGCAAGAAATATTAAAAGAAGTTCCTCAGGGAGATGGAAAATTACTTAGGTCAGTAATTTATATCTACATTTAAGAAGAAAATGCATCAGGAAAGAAAGAAATACAGGCAAAATCATGCTTTTCTTACTTATTCTTAATTTTTCTAATAACTATTCAAAATAATATTATCAACAATGTATTGGATGATTATTGCCTGTAGGTAAGTGTAATGAATGACAAAAATGTGATAAGAGATGTACAGGAGAAATGTTGAGTACTCATAAGTTAGCTGCACTATCTTAGAAATAGTAAAGTGTTATTTGATAGTATACTTAGGTTAATGGAAAGATGTATTGCAAAGTTTAGGGCAGACAGTACAACTTTTGGAGAAAAAACATTACACATCTAAATAATATATGGGTCAAAGTAAAAATCTCAAGTTATGTTTTGAAAGATAATAAAATTAATAAATAGAACTACCATATGATCCAGCAATCCCACCACTGGTTATATATCCAAAGGAAATAACATCAGTGTGCCAAAGAGACATCTGCACTCCCATGTTCATTGCAGCATTATTCACAATAACCAAAACATGGAATCAAACTAAATGTCTATTGATGAATGAAAGGACAAAAAAATGTGGTATGCTTGTATGTGTGTGTGTGCACATATTTGATGCATTCATGTATACACACACATACATATATACACACACACACACATATATACACACACACATAGCATATACATAGAATACTAATCACCCTTGAGAAAGAAGGAATTACTACTATTTCTGGTGGATGAACCTGGAGAACATCATGTTAAGTGAAATAAGATAGGCACAGAAAGACAAATACTTCATATCACTTATATGTAAAATCTAAAAGCTGTTGAACACATAGAAGCAGGGAATAGAATGGTGCTTACCAGAAGTTGGCAGTGGGGGAGGAGAGGTGTTTGTCAAAGGGTACATGTTTCAACTGGACAGCATAAATAAGCTCTGGAGATCTATTGTACCACATAATGACTACAGTTAATAATAATATAGTGTATATTTGAAAATTACTAAGAGGAGAATAGATCCAAAATGTTCTCACTCCAAAGAAATGATAAATATGTAAGGGGATGGATATGCTAAACAGCATTATTTAATCATTTTACATAGGCCATACATATATGAAAACATCATATCGTGTACCATAAATTATATGTCAGTTATGTTTTAATAAAACCTAGAGAAATATTTGAACCAAATGAAAATGAAAAAGAAACATCAAAATTTGTGAGATGCATTGAATGCAGTGTTTAGTGGGCAATTTATGACATTAAATGTATATATTGGGGAAAACATATACAATTAATAATTTAGTTATCCATCATAGTAAGCCAAAGAAATAAGAGCAATTAAGGCTAAATCAAGGAGAAAGAAATTATAAAAATAAAGCATAAATAAAATTATAAACAGGAAAACAATAGAGTAAATCAATGATATCAGGAGCTTGTTGTTTAAGATGATTACTAAAATTATAGAAATTCCAGACTGGCTAACTAAGAATTCAAAAATGACACAGTTCATTAACATTAAAATTAAAGAAGGATCATCACTACTAATCCAATGCACAATAAAATAATAACAAAGGGATATTAGGAACAATTCTATGCCCACAAATTTGATAATTCTTTGAAAAACACAAACTATCAAAACTCAATTAAGGGCCAGGCGCGGTGGCTCACGCTTGTAATCCCAGCACTCTGGGAGGCCGAGGCGGGCGGATCACAAGGTCAGGAGATCGAGACCACGGTGAAACCCCGTCTCTATTAAAAATACAAAAAATTAGCCGGGCGTGGTGGCGGGCGCCTGTAGTCTCAGCTACTCGGAGAGGCTGAGGCAGGAGAATGGCGTGAACCCGGGAGGTGGAGCTTGCAGTGAGCCGAGATTGCGCCACTGCACTCCAGCCTGGGTGACAGAGCGAGACTCCGTCTCAAAAAAAAAAAAAAAAAACTCAATTAAGAAAAATAGATAATATGGCTGGGTCTGTGTCTACTGAAGAAACTTATCAATAATTAATAGGAGTCTATAAAACAAATTACCATGCCTTGAATGTTTCACTTGTAAAATCTTCTAAAATTGAAAGAAAAATTTATACTGATTCTTCAAAATTTCCTCAAAAATGGAAACTAAGGAAGCATTTCATAGTTCATTACATCAGGTCACCATTACCATAATGGCAAAACAATAAAGGACAGTACAAAAGGAAATACTATAGACCAATGTCTCTCATGAACACAGATACAAAAATCCTCAAACAAAAATTTAGCAAATCAATTTATAAAAATAATTATACACAGCAATATAAAAGAATTTATTCCAAGTATGCAAGGCTGGTTCAACACTTGAAAATAAATTTGTGTAATCTATAACATCAATGGGCTACGAAAGAAAAACATTATAATATCAATTAATACCGAATAAAGTGTTTGACAACATCTAACACCCATTTATGACAAAAAAAACTCTGCAGGAAACAGGAATTAAAGGGAAACTTCCTCAACTTGATAAATAACATCAAAAACAAAGGAAAATAAAACAACAACAAAAGTCAAACTAGAGCTAACATCATAATAATGAGCAACCAGGTGCTTTTCTCCTAAGATCAGGAACAAGACAATAATGTCCTCACTCCCCATTTCTGTTTTACATTCTACTGGAAATCCTAGAAAATCCAATGAAGAATAGAAAATAAAAGACATACAGTTTGGAAAGGAAGAAATAAAACTGTTTTTGTTTCATATCCATGTAGAAAATACCAAAAAAAAACAAAAACAAAACTCTTGAAATTAATAATCAGTTACCATAAACGTCGCAGGATACAAGGTTAATATACAAAACTCAATTGCTTTCTTACGTACCAATAATAAACAATTGGAAATTGAAATTAAAATCTTAATACTATTTACATGGGCACACGAAAAATGTAACACTTACATATATATCCAACAGAAAAGGTACAGAATCCATATTCAGAAAAGTACAAAACTGATTAAAGACATCAAAAAAACTCAAAAATCTACATAAATGGAGAAATAGTCTATGCTCATATATAAGAAGGCACAATATTTTTTGTCAAATATTTTTGTTGTCAATTCTTTCCAATTTGAAATATCCATTTAACGTAATCCCTAATAAAACCCCAGCAAATTATTTCACAGTATTTCACATTAAACTAATTCTAAAGTTCATATGGAAAGGCAAAAGACTCAGACTAGCCAAAACAATAATGAAGAAGAACAAAGTTGGAGGACGAATATTACACAACTTTAAGACTTATCAGATTGTAATCAAGAAAGCTTGAAATTGGGGAAAGAGGAGCCACATAAATATGTGCATCTGATAAATGGAGAATCCAGAAATAGACTCACACCAGTATCTGATCTTTTACAAAGAAACAAATGTAATTCATTTGAAAAAAGTAGTTTTTCCAACAAATGCTGGTAGAAAAGTTGGACGTTCATATGCAAAATAAATAAATAAATAAATAAATAAAAGACAGGCAAGCGAAGAGTCTAGGCATAGAGTTTACACCTTTCACAAAATTTAACACATAACAGAACATAGACCTAGAGGTAAAATGAAGAGCTATACAACTCCTGCAGGAAAACATAGAAGAAAATCTAGGTAGCCTTGGGTTCGATGAGAGTTTAGACACAACGCCAAAATAATGATCTATGAAGGCAAAATGGATAAGTTGGAGTTCATGAAAATTAAAGACTCTGGCTCTGTAAAAGACACTGTTAAGGGACTAAAAAGATAAAATATAGACTGAGAGAAAACATCTGCAAAATTTATATCTGATAATGGATTGTGTCCAAAGATACAAATAATTCTTAAACATAACAATATGAAGGAAAACCACTCAATTAAAAATGTGTGAGATATCTGAAAAGACAAGTTAGTAGAGAATATGTACATACGGAAAATAAGCCTATAAAAACACAGTCAACATCATGTTATTAAGGAAAAATTAAAACAATTATGAGATACTATTGCATACCTGTTCAAATGGTTAAAATTCAAACAAAACCAAACGACACTGACAATACCTAATGCTGATGAAGATGTAGTGATAGGAACTTTCATTTAGTGTTTATTGTAATGCCAAATAGTATAGCCAATTTGAAAGATAATTTTGCAGAATTGTATGAAGCTAAATGTGATTCAGAAAATATGCTTCTATATATTTACCCAATGGAGTTAAAACTATACATACACAAGAATTCTTTGCACAAGAATTTTTGTAGCAGATTTATTTATAATCTCCCAACACTCAAACAAACAAGATATACTTCAACAGACGAATGGATAAACAAGCTGAGGTACATGGATAAAATGTTACATTATTCAGCAATACAAAGAAATGAGTTAGCAAGCCATAAAAAGACATGTAGAAACTGTAAGTGCATATTGATTAATGAAAGAAGGCAGCCTAAAATGATTTACATACCGTATGATTCCAACCAGATGAAATTCTGGAGAAGGAAAAACTAGAAAAAGTAAAAAAGATCAATGGTTGCCACAGGTTTGGAGTTGCAGGTGGAAATGTGAAGCACAGAGGATCTCTAGGGCAGTAAAACTGTGTTTGGTACTACTATGGTACTATCAAAACTAAAAGAACTATATAATGCAAAGAGTGGATCTTAATGTATAAAGTAGTTGGTAATAACAAATCAATAATTGATCCATTAATGGTAACAAATGCACAACAGGGTGAGATGTTAATAATAGGGGAAACTACTTAGGGAAGATGGTATATCTGGGAATATCAGTGTACCATCTGCTGAATTTTTCTGTAAAACTGTTCTGAAAAATAAAGTTTATTATTAAAATAAAAATCGCACTCTGGGGAAAGCCTAGAACTGTAATTATTAATGAATTTCCTCTATTACTCTCAATGGTAGAGACATCTCAAATAGGTAAGTTTTTACTTTTCGTAATGGTTGCTCTTTATGGTCAAGTCAAGAATAAAGAGAAGCTCAGTATCCATCTATCTTACATTTGGAAAGTGAGTGCTGAAAAAAAGAGACTTTAACAATATTTTAAACTGCCTATATATTGAGTAAATATAAAACTTCTTTTTTGATGTTACCTAGAATAGGCAAGACTGTAAACCAATAAAAGGAAATAAAAATAAAAAAAAAAAAAGAACACAAGAAACCAAGACTCCATGAATGAGAACCTGCAGGAACGCAGACAACAAAAACATACCCATAGGTACTCCAAATATTATACTTAGCAGGTCCATGTTATAAACTAGATGTGCTTACTATATTAAATGAAGTCCAAGGTAAGTCTGAATATTTTGATGGAGAATTGGGCACTATAGAATATCATAATAGATTTTTAGAAGAACAAAAGATAAATTCTTAAAAAAGATATAATAATCAAAATTAGTATCTCCATAAATTTATTTAACAGCAGTTTAGATATAGCTAAAACAAGAACCAATGAACTGCAAAATAGATCACAGACATTATATAAAGATACTTATGAAGCAATAAAGAGAAAATATAGACGAGAAAGAGAGAGCCGATTTGATGAGAAGGTTGAACTTAGGTTTCTTGGTGTTCAAGAGGAACAAAAGTAAGAGCACAGAACAGAAATCACGTATTTGTAAATGCTAATTTTTTTCATAAAACTAAAAAAATCCATAAATCTATTGATTTAAAAAAATGTATTGCAAATAAATTAATGGAAATCCACATCTAGACACAACACAGGCACACAATATAAAATCAATAAAGCCTGTAATCCCAGCACTTTGGGAGGCTGAGGTGGGCGGATCACGAGGTCAGGAGATCGAGACCATCCTGGCTAACACGGTGAAACCTCGTCTCTACTAAAAATACAAAAAAATTAGCCAGGCGTGGTGGCGGACGCCTGTAGTCCCAGCTACTTGGGAGGCTGAGGCAGGAGAATGGCGTGAACCCGGGAGGCAGAGCTTGCAGTGAGCTGAGATCACGCCACTGCACTCCAGCCTGGGCAACAGAGCGAGACTCCGTCTCAAAGAAAAAAAGAAAAGAAAAAGTAAAACCTAAAAGCAGTCACTTATAAAATTTTTTAAGGTGCAATATTTAGACTGGTAGGCTACATCTCACTGGCAACACTGAAAGCCGGAAAACTGTGGAACAATATCTTAGGATGCTAAAAATAAAGTAATGGGCAATGTAGAATTTTATACCCATTAAATATTTTTAATAGTGAGGGTAAAACAGAGACATTTCAGAAAAATAAAAACTAAGAAAATCCAACACTGTGAGATCTACACTAAAAGAAAGCTTGACAGTTGGAAGAGAGAAGGCGAACTTGACATTATTCATTGAAGATTACATGATGGCATACAGAGAAAAGCAGAAAAATCTACAGGTTAACTACTAGAATTATTAACAGAATTTAATAAGTATGTTGGTTCTAAATCCTTCTTTGAAAAGTAATTATATCTCCACAGCCAGCAATTTAAAAATAAAAAGAAACAATTTACAATAGTATAAGAAATATGAAGTACATAGGAGTAATCTATGTACTTAAACAAAATAAAGGCAAGTCTTCTTTACAGAGAACTATATGGCATTACTGAGAGAAAACAGACCAAAATATGTGGAAGGATATGCCATATTTATGAATGGAAAGACTCTATACTATACAGATGTTAATTTCTTCTTATTGATTTATATTCAACTACAGTACTTGATAAGTTGATCCTCAAATTTATGGTAAACAATACACAACACATGCTTAAAAAACAAGGTGGGAAGACTTACTCTCTCTAGCATTAAGACTACCACCATATGATAATTAAAGTGGTTTATTGGTGCAAATATCAAATATTATAGTAGACTAACAGCTATTACAATTGATGCTGTAATAAAAAATACTGCACATGTTGTCCAGGTGCAGTGGCTCAGGTCTGTAATCTCAGCACTTTGGGAGGCCGAGGCGGGCGGATCACCTGAAGTCAGGAGTTTGAGACCATCCTGCCCAACATGGTGAAACCCTGTCCCTACTAAAAATACAAAAATTAACCAGCCATGGTGGTGGGCACCTATAAACCCAGCTGCTGGAGAAGCTGAGGCAGGAGAATTGCTTGAACCCAGGAGGCGGAGGTTGCAGTGAGCTGAGATTGCGCCACTGCACTCCAGCCTGGGCAACAGAGTGAGACTCCATCTCAAAAATAAATAAATAAAATACAAATTGCACACGTCTTTGGAGTACACATGTGTTTTTTTCTCTTGGATAAACATGTAGGAGTGAAATTGCTGCTGGACCACTGGGCCATAGAACATACATATCAAAACTTTAGTGAATATATATGTCAAACCATTTTCCAAAGTAATTGTACCAAATTACACTTCCATTTATATATGAAATTTTTATCTTTCGCTAAGGTACAGATTAAAAGACAACTGTTACTGCATTTCCCTGATTATGAGTGAGATTGACCATCTTTCATATCCTCATTGGTCCTTTCAGGTTTCTTTCCTTGCAAACTGCCCACCCAGAGCCACTGCTCATATTTCCTTCCACATGTTTTGCTCTATTTTCTCTCAGTAACGCCATATAGTTCTCTGTAAAGAAGACTTGCCTTTGTTAGATTACTCCTATGTACTTCATATTTCTTATACTATTGTAAATTGTTTCTTTTGATCATGGCATTATAGGAATGCTACATATTATGGATGTTGATTTCTCTGTCTGTCATGTATACAGAAACGGTCTTTCCCTATTCTGTAGCTAATCTGTACCCTGTCAATTTATTTGGTTTAGGGTGCTCTTGTCCTACAGAAAGTTATATTTTGACAATGAAGTAAAAGTTATAGGGTTTTTTCTCCACTTCTTTTTCTTTATGCTTTGGTCAATAAATCCCATCAAACCTGGAGATCATAATATGTCTCCCTATACCATGTAAAGTTTTGTTTGGCTGTTTGTCTTTAATACATCTGTAATTCAATTAATTTTAATTTTTCAGATAGACAGTTACCTTGTTGATTTGCAGAGCCACAACTCTCATGTTAGTTTTATAAAGGAATATACAAATTCTGCTAGTGTTTCTGTTTTCGTACTTTCTACTATGTTCCTTCAGTTTATTTGTCCGTCTCAATTTCTACATGACATTAAATACTACAGCTTTATATTCATTCTTGCTATTTGGTAAAGTAAGATTCTCCCTTTATTACTGTTTAATTGTTTTGGCTACTGTTAGACTTTTATAAATTTTAAAATAAATGTATCCAGTTCTATAGGGGAGAAATGAGAAATTTGATGTAAATTTCACTGTATGTATTAAATAAATTGGGAAAAATGATGTGCTTATCTCATTCATGAATATGGGATGTCTTCCTATTTGTCTTCTTTTCTGTCTTTCAATAAGGTTTTATAGTCTCTAAAATAAAACTCTTTTATATTTTAATTTTGTCTATACACATGTATATTCATTCATTGCTATTTTGGAAGATATTTTTTAAATTAATTCTACTTTATAATCAATTGCTGCTTATGTTTAAGAGCACAATTTTTTTTCTATACTGATATTATATTTAACAATTTGTTGAACTCTCCAATTAATTCTAATAGTTGTCTTCAAATCTTCCTGCATTTTCCATGAAGAATATTATATCATTTGACAACATGGACAGTTTTATATCTCACCTTTTAATAATTTTACCTCATATTTTACATTAGAGAAACTCAATATAATTCACTTTATTAATAGTATAAAGAGAAAAAAATTCCTCAGTAAACCGAAAACCACCATCAATTCAAAATAGCTGTTGACATTTAGCAGCTCAAGGCTACAAGAACTCCGACACGTAGTCATGTCTGTAAACAAATCAACCATTGAGACTAATGTGTAGACAAAGAATTCAAGTACTAGCATGCCATCTTGCCCAAACGCACAGCTAACTGGTATGGAAATACACCAGTGTTTGAATATAAATGGAGGAACTTGCTATCCCATAGTATCAGAAATAAATGATTGATGAACAAGAGTCAGCAGCCACAGCCCAAATGTCCTGACATAACACTAACATTCCACTGTCAGCCTCACACTTGTACAAGGCTGTCTACCTGGCCAATTTTATGTTAGTAGCACTACTTATTATTGTCCACTGTAAATATTTTTAAACTATGCAATGTATTATTTGAGAATGCTGGTGATAACTTCGATCCTTGTGCAAAGCTTTCATCATGACTGGAAACCATACTCAACTACTTAGAGCTTAACTTCAAAACACAGGTTTGGTTCTGTACTCGGCTGAGGAAACAGCACAGAGAATGACACTGAAGACACACCTGAGATTTCTCTGGACATTTGGTGAATGCTGCCATGTTATTTTACTTTTTTATTAGGTATTTTGAGGAGATTGGCTTATAAGTTTATATTTTGTGTGCTTGAAGACTTCTTTGTTTTATTAGAAATATCCAATTTCTGTTATTATTTTCATATTTAAAACAAAAGTCTCCTACCACAAGGGAACAGAAAGAAATATCCTCAGCTAGAGGAAAAATGTTGAAACAGAGATTCTTAATTTTTCTCTCATACCAATATTCTCCTTTTTCTTCACAGTAGACACGCCAATTTGTAGCTAGGCATATAGTCATACAGAATAAAGATTACATCTCCTAACCTTTCTTGAAGATTGTTCTGATGGCAAAACTTCCTTCACCTTTCACCCTCACTTTTGGCTAGAATGTATAGTTAATGGCTGGTGCTCAAGCAACCACGTTTAAGTATGAAGTTTCTGCTAATAACAGCAGAGCACAGAGATAATATATGTTGGTCCCCAAAAATTATAGGACTTAAGAATTTTCACTCTTAAACTTCTTTCATGAAAAGCAGAATTAAACTTCTCTATCATTTAAGTCATTATTACTTCTCTTTTATTTAAGTCATTATTACTTTGTGTTTTCTGTCACTCACAGCACTTAATTCTGTTACAGATATCTACATTAATACAACCACTTCTCATGGCATTTACAATGTATTTCCTTTGAAAACAGTGAAAATGCTTGAATGAGTTCATCTCTCCTCGGTGACTGAATGCTGCCATGGGAAGGTTTGAGGCCAACCCAATATTTTCTTCCATGTATTTGGATGATTTTTCTCATTAGGTATCTTTTCCTTTATCTTCAACATCCATTGATCCCAATAAGTTATGTCCTGATTTTTGCTGTCAATTTCCCTATGAACTACTAAGCCCTTTTTATCTATAAGTTTTAAGCTTATTTTTGCAGAGAAAAGTTTATTAGCTAATTATATCCTTTCTTATTATAATGATTCTATTTTATTTCCTACCCTCCTCTTCTGGATTACCTATCTTCCATTTCTGCCACATTCTCTAGGCACATTTTTATAACTGTTCCACTACGATTTGTGTGGATTTCCTCAAAACAATCTGGCTGATTACCTTTACAGTCTCAATTTTCCTATTTGTTTTTAATTCACTTTCACTTCCATAATGTTTTTTCTTCCCTCTTCCATGTCTAGAACATACAATGAAATATGTTATTTTATGGCCTTGGAGAAACACTTCTAAGTTTTTGATGATCAGTGTGGCTAAGTTACATCTTCAAATTAAAAACTCTTCTAGTTTATAATTTGGTTGTGTTGTCTCCTTCATGAATCTCCCTCCTAGGCATGCTCATTATGCATCTCCCTCTGCAGGCCCTCTTGGTAATGACTCCAGGCCATAGACCGTGAATGGTTTAAATTAGAAGCTTTCTCTAACTCCATTCACTTCAACATCTTTTATCAAATTTAATGTCTATGGTAAATTTTCGAGCTTGTCCTTTGGCTTTCCCAAGCCTGAACTTCTCATCACTTGAACTATGGATCACTGGAATTGTCTCTCAGTAGGGGGAGAATTTGTTTTTAGGGTAACCGGTACCTTATTCAAAGTATGAGGAGATATGTTATAGCTGTTAATGCCCTTGCCCTAGGTGGTCTGTATTTTCTAATTTTTATCCAGTGTGTGCCTTCACACAGGTGAAGTCGGGGCTCTCTTTAGAGAGTTTGGTTTTTTCGTTGAATGTGAAAGGATTTTAGGTCTGTTTATATTCTTTTGCACAATTTTGACACGTTTTGATGTAGGGAACTGGAGTTATGACACCTTACACCTCATGAATATTTTAAGGTAGCATGAAAATTAGTAACACCAAACACATCAATCTGATTTTTCTTTGCTGCTTTACTTTTTCCATACTTTCTACCCTATATGAATTTGAACTTTGGATAATATACACAACCCTTGATGATTATCTAATACCCAAGGTATTTCTAATTAGCCAATGTAGTTAGTGTCTTGCCAAACAGATGTAACCACTAATAAGGAGGCAGCCTATAAAAGTTTCTGTGGACCACATTATCTTAAAAAATATTTGAAGACAGAGATACAGATAATAATCTTAATCGCAGTGCTAGTCAGAGAGTACATATTCAATATAGTTTTGGTATTTATTTTATTATTTTTGATACAGGATATTGCTGTGTACCCCAGGCTGGAGTGCAGCAGTGTGGTCACAGTTGATTGCAGCCTCAATCTCCTAGGCTCAAGTGATCCTCTCTCCTCAGCCTCCCTAGTAGCTGGGACCACAGGAACCCACCACCACTCCCAGCTATCTTGGGATTTTTTTTTTTTTGTAGGTATGTGGTCACCCTGTTGCCCACGCTTGGTCTCAAACTCCCAGGCTCAAGCAATCCTCCTCCCTTCGTCTCCCAAAGTGCTGGTATTACAGGTGTGGGCCACTGTGCTCAGCTCAACAGTTTTTATTAATCAGTGTTGCTACGTGAGAAACAACCTCCAGGTTTACCTTCATATTTTCGAGTCTGTCCCACAAGAAAGCAAGACTAGCTGCATAATTTGCATGGCCTCATGTAAAATAAAAACATGAGGTCCCTTGCTGAAACAAATCTGCACATGTGCCCTTATCTATATTAAAAGTTGGAAGTATTTCTACAAATGTGTTTATATATAAGATGTAATATGGATAATAGTGATACAAGAAAAGAAACACAAGCTTATAAATGAAAAAAATCAAATTTTGGTGTCATAATTTTATACAATACAATAATGATACCTTCTTAATGTGATATTTTGATTGATGATAAGATTTTCTGGCTCACCATTACTTTCCTCCTGCATTTGAAGCAAGCTATAGTTTGAACGGAACTGCTGCCAGCACGCCCACTTTGCTATAGATATGTGGATATAAAACAGGAGCACAGTGTTCCTGTGGACCCACAGAGCGTGGGAGTTCAGTGAGCCTCCCAGTGAGCATAAGTTACAAAAATTATGGATGCCCAGTGCCAATAGTAATGATAGATGCAAAAAATGTGGCAACGCATGGCCAACACACAGATTTCTTCTACATACACAACACTCCATTATCCGTTTGACTTTACTTGCAAGACACCAGCTCAAAGATACCATTATTAAGAATTTCAAGATTTTGACAGGGAGCACTAAACCAAGTGCAGGCCTTGTGTGGCTGCACTATTCATATGCCCTTGAAGTGAGTCCACTTTTCAGCACATAATTTTGTTCCTCACTATCTTGTCCTCTCAGCTTGCAAACATGGCCAAGACTTGGTGACCATTAACAATACAGCAAAGAAAAAATGTCCTTGTGTTTTTTTTATTTGTTCCCTGTACGTCACTTATCTCTTAAAAGTAAGCTATAAAACTAGAATAGTTAACTGTCTTGTTTCCATTTCTTTGTGACCCTTATTTATTTTTCACACTAATAGAAACAATAACTATCTTATATATTATACAGAACCTGTTATCTGTGAAACCACGAGTGACCATTCATTATAAAAGCACACTGAGACTGTGCATTCTCCTTTTTACTTGATTTCTCATTTTTTTCATGTATTTCCCTGTTCAAATTCATATGAGCCCCTGCTATGTGTCAGGCAGTTTTGAGGTTACAGTTATAAGCAAACATATAGATACGTTCACTGTTTCTTTGAAATGGAATATGTATGTGATAGCACATGCTTAAGCAGCCACCTACAAGGGAGTGTGAGGTTTCCTGCTAGTGATGAGGGAAGAGAGAAAGCAAGAACCTTGGCCTCTGCCTCTGATGATCTCCTAGCTCTGAAATGGAGATACATAAGAGCTCATCCATGATACAGGGGTTTGCCTATGGTAATGGGGGATTTGATCACATGAAAATGCTCATTTGGGTTGGTTCCAAGTGCATTAGGGGATATACCTAATGTAAATGACAAGTTAATGGGTGCAGCAGTACACCAACATGGCACATGTATACATATGTAACAAATCTGCACGTTGTGCACATGTACCCTAGAACTTAAAGTATAATAAAAAAAAGAAAATGCTCATTAAATTAGAATCTATAGAAATAATAATGATAATATTGAGACAAAGACAAAGAGAGGAGCCTCAAAAGTCTAAAGCACACTATATGCAAATAACAAATGATGGCAGGAATTTTGGATTATTCAAAACTCAGAAGAGGCCCAGGTGCTGTCGCAAGCTGTGAAGGCAGGTGGAGCCGGGTGGCACTACCTACAGTGCTGTGCCATATGTGCAGGGTGTTCTGGTCCAACTTAGGCAAAGGAAGATTTTGTGAATGGCCTGTAAGCAATATCAATGATGAGTTTTTCAGTAGATGTTTCTGATTGCCTTGGGAACAACTGATTGGATTAGTGTGAAGGGATCCGAGCTGATTTGAGGAAGCAAATACTAGCCTAAGAGACAACGCTGGTGCCAGAGTCTAAGAAAGATACGACGATCATCTGAACCAGGAAGTGGTGGTGGAGAGAAAGAAAAGTATAGGAATTAAGAAGTATTTTGAAGGACACCCAGGAGTCTGAGCAATGTTTGTACTCCAATGAGCAAAGGAAGGTGAGGTGTCAAGAACAGTTCCTCATCTTTTGACTTATGTACCTGGGATGATGGTTTTACTATTCACCATAATTGCCAGTATTATAAAATATTATCAAATGGGGGAAAATCACATGTCTAATTTGGAGCATGTTAAGCTTTGGGTACTTTTTTTTTGCATTGTTCATCTCTCCCTCCCTGAAAATTTATCTTCCCTTGGTTCAAATGGCATCACATTGTTTTCTCTGGCTTCTATTACAGTTTCTTCTCCATCTCCTTCACAGGCGTCTTTATCTCTGCCCAAGTGTAAAATTGAGTTGTGTCTAAGGCTATCTATTCCACATGCTTCCTGGGCAAAGTCCATCCATGGCTTTGACAACCACCCAAATACTGAACGCCAGACACATCTCTGCTTCTTGCCTACAGAGCAAAGCCAACTGTACGCCTGATATGGTTTGGCTGTGTCCCCACCCAAATCTCATCTTGAATTGTAGCTCCCATGATTCCCATGTCTTGTTGGAGGGACTTAGTGAGATAATTAAATCATGGAGGTGGCTTCCCCACACTGTTCTCATGGTAGTGATTAAGTCTCATGAGATCTGATGGTTTTATAAGGGGAAACCCCTGTGGCTTGGCTCTCCGATTCTTTCTTGTCACCGCCATGTAAGAAGTGTCTTTCTCCTTCTGCCATGATTGTGAGGCCTCCTCAGCCATGTGGAACTGTGAGTCCATTAAATCTGTTTTTCTTTATAAATTACCTAATCTCGGATATGTCTTTATCAGCAGCATGAAAACAGAGTAATACAAAGCCCATTTCAAATTGAAAATGTTCAAAACTTCCAAACCTGCTTTTTCTTCTTTTACAATGTCTCCTTTGATTAATAGTGCCAAATTATCCAAACTAGATCATGTGGAAAGTTTGTTTACCAGTCTTATTGCCTCTAGTCCCACTTCCTTCAATCTCTTCCGAGTGATCTTTACAATATCGTAATAAAGTTCATATGATCCCTTAACACCCTGCACTTAGCCCCATTCTAAATTATTCTAATTCTTTGTCACTTTCAGGAAAATACTAGAATTCCATTTTTATTACATAACAGATTATCATAATCTATGTTACTTCCTTCAGGAACTTCATCCCATAGCAATACTGAACTTGAAGACAGGTTCTCTTAAGCCTCCATGACGTTGTATAAACTTTTCTATCTGCATGAAATAATCTATCTCAGTTTATCCTTTTCTAAGGCTCAGCATAGATGAAATATTTTTTTTTATCACAGTCAACCTAATCTTAAGTAAAGCTTTAATTCCTTGCATGGGCAGCCAAAGCCTTCTCCACATTTCTGAACATTCCCACCATGTGACTTATACGTTATTTTTTTCTACCAAGTTTCCATAGCTCTGCAGAGTGTTACTGTTTTGTCTGTGATAATAAAAGACAGTGATGTCCAGCCTCCTCCAGCCTCCTGCTCTTTGGCATATAGTGTGCTCAGTCACTCTCCTAAACATTTGGTGTCTGGATGTTGAGTGAGGTGGTCATGAAGAGAGGTCATTTGGAGGACACCTGACCTTTTTCCATCTCTCTAGCTGACGTTGCCTTCTTGTCCCATTAGCTCATGTCATTTGTTTGCCACATGTCCCACAGGACGGTGCTGCCAAAAGTCACGTCTCTCTTGATTTCATCTTGACAAGAATGCGTCTTCAAAGAAATTTATTTGAAAAAGGAAAGTTACAATGAACACTATGTTGCCCAGCTCACGATACAGCTTGTCTCTTCCAGGTGAGTGAAGTTCCTGGAGGACACGAGTGCTTTCTCAGGTCTATCTCTGGTACATGGTGGAGAGCCTGGTATACAGTAAGTGATCAATCAATATTTGTTGACTGAATACATAAATAGCTCCTTTTCTATGAATTCATTTTGGGCTATTCCTTTATAAAACATAATCCCTAATTTTTTGTATTATTTCATTATTGTCTCATACATGTGTGAACTTAATAGAAATAAATGCTGCTTTAAAATAGAGACCAAATTTTATCGTTTTACTATCTCCCAATGTACCTAGCACATAGATAGGGATACGATGAATAAATCACTGGTAATTATGAATGTTATGTGGATAATACAGTACCTACTTTATGACAGCTAAGATCTATTATAACTGACTCTCTTAAGTGAAACTAGAATTATAATGAGAGAGAAAAAAAGGAAAGAGAAAGAGAGAAAAGAAAGAGGAAGGGAGAGATAGAGAATACTTCTGCTACTGCAATTAATTTTAATTCCAGTTTCAACTGGAAATATGTCCTTTTCCTGAATTTCTTCTACAGATGAACTGCGTATGTACCATGAGCGATGCAGTAAGCAAAGTTCTATTTCACCAAGAAGACTGGGCTACTGTATAATCTTTCTTCCAATAATTTCAAGTTACTTTATAGGACAGATATGATAAATACTGAAACTTCTAGTTTAGTTCTCAAAATTAAATTTACTGGCATAGTCTAAATAGTTCCAAAGTAGAAACTACTTTCCCTTTCCCTTTATTGAATAATAACTTCTAAACATCCACATGAGTTACAGACAAGAACTTAGATGAGGGTTGGGTGGTGATCTACTTAGAAAAATAGATTTAAAATGGTTTTGTGTCTCCTGTGAGGATGGGAATGATAAAAAAGAAGAAAAAAACCCTGACTAGAAGATTGTAGGACTAGAGAAAGAAAAGACATTTTCTCAGGAATATAGAGATTACTTTATTTGTTTTCTCTTATTTTCAAACCTACAGTGTATATTAAGGTTTGCCTTGGAGCCCCTTCACCTGTCAGGATTATAAATGATTGAGTTTTCCTATTGCATATCCAGTGCTGATTGGCTTGTCTGAATAACTGCACAGATTTGGAGTTGTGATGGAGACCCACTCTAAATGGCTACCTCCCAAATTGGTCTCCCCAAAGGCCCTGGCCTCTCACAGCTCATCTCATCTGTTCTGGGCGGCTCACCCTAGAAGGGGAAGACCCCGTCCTCTCCGTGTGGAGGGCAGAGCCTGCAGCATATTCCTAGGCTGCTCCTTGCATTGGTCCAACAGCTTGTGTAATTTGATGCATCGCATCAGGTTAACTCACGCTTAAGGTGATCTAGGGATCTAGGGCACCAAATGACACCCTTGTGTGGCAAGGTGTTGAAAATGCAGCTTTTTCTTCTTTCAGGGTCCCAGCTTGCTAATGAATCTAGCAAGTTAAATGACACCTGGTGCTCACCAGCTTTCAACTCTCTTTTCTTGAGTAGCACAACACAGAATCATTCTGTTCTGTTTGGCATCTTTACATTCACATAGCATTTTGCATGACTAAGGATGACCCAACATCAATTATGCCTGTATCTATTCCTTTGTCTTTATCTGGATCTATGTCCCTGTCGTTATCTGTATGTATAGCTACAGCTACATTTATGTAAGTCAAACATGAATTTCTCCTCACTGCACATATTTAGATTATAATAATTTTAAAAGAAAACTGCCTGGTAGAAATACTGAGAAAATAATAATCACATTACTATAGTACCCCAAAGTTTTTTTAAAAGTAGCTGAATTTTTATTCTTTTCAAGAGAAAACCTTCCCCCACTTAATCGAATCAGCATGTGCACATTTTTTATCTTTCTTCCTAAGATTTTATTTATATTCCTTTTTAATTGGTATGTTTAAAGCCTGTGCATAAGTCCATTTAAATAAAAACAGGACAGGCTTACTACTATTTGTATTGCATGAAATTTACAAGCAGGTTCGAGTTGAACAATTAATACTCCTTTTTTTCTCAGTGGTGGTACGAATAGTGCCAATTTAATGCTGTTTAAGCTTATTATCTAATTGCATGCTTGTGCTAGCTTCAGAAACAGCATGACATGAAGGCAGGCGTGTGCTGTGTTCCCTCTGCAGTAGAATATTCAATTATTTGTTCTGACTCATGTAATTCCCTGTATTCCAAGCTTGTTAATGTCATTACAGAGCTGAAATAAAGTGATTACTCTTAATGAGTATTTATCCGAAAGGTAATGCAATTCCTGCACCCTCCAGCTGACAGTGGACTCTTACAGATTTTGCTCACTGGTCTTTTCACTGCTCCCCCCGACCACCACCCAAAGGCGCCATCCCCCACCTCTTGACTTTCCTGTCAGGGAGGCAACATTGCATTGCAGTTTTCTGTGAAATACTGTCAGATGATGGGGAAAAAAATAAAAAAAAAATCTTTAAAAAAAGGAAAAGGAAGAATTGCAACCTCCCCCAGCAGAGTTCCAGCTAATGACCACTGCTTCCACTTGCCGGCAGTGATGACAGCTTGCGCTAAATGATAATGGCATGCCTGCTGTCGGGTTTGCCTGCTTATGTTATTTCTCTTGACATGGTTCTGGGGAAGGCCTAATTTTTTTGACATTTGACCATGCAAATTTGAGTCCTGATACATTATTCTGCATTTACATCCTTCCAGTGTTGCTGTTTAAAATGTGCTACAAGCTCCAGGAGCTCAGCTAATAAAGGCCACCGAATGAAAGAAAGTTAAATATGAATGCAAGAGGAGACCTAAATGAAGGGCTGGCTTGTACATCTCAAAGATGACCTTCTAGAGATGAGCGAGTGGAAAATCTTTTTTTAAAGCAAATGGTAAAGACTGTAACATCAATTTTTTTTGTAGATTTTTAAAAGATTCTCAAATATATACCAAAGGAGAGAAAAAAAATCTTCTCATTATATTTTACATGAAAGTTTTCCTACTCAGCTTATCAGCTACTATATTATTAACCGATTGCAAGGTGGTGCTGGCTTCTCAAACTCTAAACTCACGAATCTGCAGAAAGCATCTTTGATTGCCAGACCTACAGTGGCACAGCCTCTAAACTTACCAGTTTCATGTCATCAATTCCATGCCTTTTGGTTCTAAGAAAATTCTTCCATTTTAGAGATTTCTGTGAGTTTTGGAACAAATCAAACTTCGTCCTATAGTCTTTGGCTCCAGACCAAAATTTGGACCTAACAATAAAAATGGAGGAAATGTTAAAAAACATTCTCAGCAAACTAACACAAGAACAGAAAACCAAACACCACATGTTCTCACTCATAAGTAGGAGTTCAGTAATGAGAACACATGGACACAGAGAGGGGAACATCACACACTGGGACCTTTTGGGGGTTGGGGGGCTAGGGGAGGGATAGCATTAGGAGAAATACTTCATGTAGATGATAGGTTGATGGGTGCAGCAAACCGCCATGGCATGTGTAAACCTATGTAACAAACCCGCACGTTCTGCACATGTATCCCAGAACTTGAAGTATAATAATAATAACATTAATAAGTCAATAATAATACTAACTATACTAAATTGACTTAAGAACCACTAAAAATAAACATGCACTCCTAATAACGATAAAAGAGGAGTATTCACAGATTTTGTTATGGATATCAACATTAATGTCATTATTTTACAAAAAGAAAAAGCATAAAGAAAAAGTGCTTGCTTTTATCTGTCCATATTTATGTTTTTATTTACTTAGCATTCAATTTACTAAATTGTTATTTTTATACATTTGGAAATACTTCACTGTATATTCTCCCAGTTAAATATATTAAAATAAATCATTTAATACAGGTAAGTAATTGGACTTCAGGTTTGATACATATTAAGAGTATTACGGAAAACCCTCTTTGAAATTACTGAGTAGCCAAAATTTTTCTCTGCTTCTCCATTCTCTACTCTCCTTTCTCCCTCCTGTCTGGTCTTTCTTTCTTTTTTTTTCTTCCTTTCTTCCTTTTCCTTAATTTCTTCCATTTTGAATACCCACTTTATTTTTGAGCACTCTATCTATCCATCCATCCATCCATCCATCACCTATCTATCTAATCTATTTATTTAATCTACCTACCTACCTATGTTTCCAATTGGATGCTGAAGCATTTAGAAGCATAAATAAGACAGAGAGTCTCTGAACATTTGAATCTTGCAATAGTAAGTGTAATTATGCAAATATAGTAAGATACAAAAACACTTTGCTTTTCTAAACAGCGTCGTTACTACCAACAGATTAAGTCACAGTCAAGATTAGAAAACACAATTGCCAATTTGCTTTTTATGAATGGGGTATTTTCGTCAGATGTTTAAAGTATGTGTGTGCCCTCATATGCAGAACTGTGCCTAAGGTGGTTTTACTGATTGGGCAACAGAATTCAAATCTTCATTTTCCCTTTGTTCTATCTAGTCAACAAGAAAGCACCAGAAGAGTGATTTCAAGAAGCGAGACCAGGCTTGAAATCACTCCGGCGAGAGTGCGCTGCACGGTCCCTTTCACTTGGGAGACAATGAAGTAGCAGGCGTGGCATTCCACCATGTGATTTCCATATATCATGTCAACAACAATCACAGCTTTAAAAACACCATGCAGGTCCTGAGATACAATGTCAAATACATGTCAAATGTAGAATCCTGACTCAAAACAGTAAGTAGATAAAAGTACTTCTAAGAAGTCTTCTTACACCTCCTAGAGTTATGAAGATGTGGAGTTCATCTTGTTTTATTTAAAAAGTATTTATGAAAATAGCATTTAATGTATATTTAATATTTTAAAATATTAATAGTAAGGAAATAAAAGACAATTCAATAATAACAGTTATTTTTCAAAAAAATAAATAAAAGCAGGAAAAAAAACTTTCCATTTTGTAAAGTACATTAGATGGCCTTGCTCACATAGCAGTTAGTATGTAGTCCTTTTGAAGATCAACTGTAGAGACAAAATCTTGCATCCCACCAACTCTGAGCTCTAATAAAGATAAATAGGCTGTTTGCACCTCATGAATCCAGCCCTTATTGTATGCAGGGTCTAGAGAAAGACACTGGGCCATCCCTGCCATAAGTGCTCAGGTTCCACAACCAAATCAGTTGGTCCAAGGATTCCTCTATTTTTTTGGTCATACCCCTTCCACTTCTGTTCTTCAGTCTGGGATCATTTGCATTTAAACTAATGCACTTCCTTTAGAGTTGACAACCCTGCGGGAATGCTGACACGTTTATTTGCCTGAGACATTTTTTTAACCTTTGTTTTTGAAGGAAACTTGCTGGTCATAGAAATAAAGGTTGCCAGTTTTTTTGTGTCTTTTTTTATTCAATATTTTAAAAATATTCTTCTATCATCTTCTGAACTCCATTGCTTCTGTTAAAAATTCAGCTCTCATTTTTATTGTTGGTTTGTGTTTTTTTCCCACTTGCTTTTAAGTTATTTTTCTATGATGCTTACAAGTTTAAGTTTTATATATCTAGATGGGATCTAATTTATATTAATTCAATTTGTGGTTTACTGAACATCTTGAATAGCTTTCAAGCATTTTGAAAATCTTCAGGTAATTTTTTGCTTCAGATATTGCTCATTTCCTATTTTTTTTCCTTCTCTCTTTCTGGGAACCCAACTACATATTTGCCAAACTTCTTGTTCATATTCTAGTTTTTTCATGTTTTATACTTTTTATTCATGTTCATGTCTATGCTTCAATTTTAATATCTTCTCTTTAACTGTATTCAAGTTTACTAACCTATCTTTTGCTGAATAGTGTGATTTTTTCTCTCAATGAATTATTAACTTAGTTATTATATATTTTACACTGTAATAATGTTTCTTATATTTTTATAAATTCTAAGAACACTCCATATTTGCATATTTCTTATCTATATTTCCTTTATTAATTATAAGGTATCGGTCATTTTCTGTGAACTAAAATATCTAAACAAACTCTCCCTCTGCTTAGACTGTATTACTTCTTAATTTGTCACTTTTTTCAGCCTCTTTGAAAGTCTAGAAATTTTTAATTTTGTGCTGGACATTGTAATTATTACATTGTAAAGAACCAAAATTGTATCATTTTCCATTTTTAATTTGTTCTGAATTAAATTTGAGTTAAATTATAAAATAATCAATTACCTTGATCATTTCAAGGCCTAGTTTTACAACTTGTTAGGGCACTTATATTGCAGTTTTTCTTATTTCCAGAACATAACCTGCACTCCTATAGCATGGTCTTTCTAGTTGCTAACAGAATATTCAGGGTATTTGAAAGGCCACTTCACTTTCAGCAGCCTGGACTTCAGCACCTCCCTGACACTCTGAATTCTCCACTACATCCATTCAGCCTTACTCCTCCTGACAGGCAGACCAGAGTTCTATCAAATCTCAGAAACTGGCCAAGAACCAAAGAGGCTGATTTAATGTAGACTTTTACACTTTCCTTTCTACAATTTGCTCATAGTCATTGCCTTCTGGGATTTCTGTAAAGCTCTCAACTCTTTTCTCATTCTCTTTAGCTCAGCATAACTTTCACCCTCAGCCTTGACTGACTTCTCTGAACTTCAGCCTGGAAAATATCCCCCAAAAGAAATTCAGAACAAATACAAGCCATAACTCATGAGCTTCCTCTCTCAATTGTTATTGCCCTGGGTTAATTGTCATTCTAAATCTGTAATCATTGTTATATGGATATTTATGTAGGTTTTATAGCTGTTTATGGGTGGAAAAAATATGATATCAGCTACTTTATAATGCACAGAATCAGAAGTCTTTCTGAACTTTATTTTTATTTTTAGATTTATTGAATTTTTATCAAAAAATGCAGTTTACAAAATCTCCCCTATAGAATTAATTTTTTTTTCCGGAAACTAGAACATGATTTATTTATATAAATGTTTTTCTATAATAAAATGATTGCAAGTTGTCAGTTTGTAAGATATAAAATTGTAAATGTTTTAAAGTTTTTGATTTTGATTACTGGACCTATCTATTAAAATCTTTGAATATAATTTTATTTTTAAAAATTTGTATTTGTATTTATTCCCATTTTATTTTACGTGACAGATAGTGTATAAAAGTTTACATATATAATTTATTTATTACTATACATTTTATAATTGTATGAGTTCCATCTTTTTTAAAAATTTTAACTTTGAAATGTGATTTAATTGTTATTTACACTGACATTACAGGAGAAATCCTGCTTGAGATTTTTTTTTGCCAACTTGCTCCAAGTCTTGTTATTTTTCTCTCTTCTTCTGTTTTTTTGTTTGTTTGTGTTTTGAGGGGGAAGGAGCGTGCTTAGTTCTGCTAATGTAGCTGGATTGTTTAAATTACATTTTTAAAATGTAATTTTATATACATAAAATAAGCATGCTCTTCCCCCCAAGAAATTACATTTTTAAAATTACATTTTTAAATTAATTTAATTTTAAAAGTACATTTTCTATAATTTTATAAGAAAAAAATAATACTACCGTGTTTACTGTGTTTACTTAGTTTAATGTCTAACACCAATTTTATATTTACTGTTTCTCTCTTTTTAATTATTTTTCCTATTTTAAAAAGTATGTTTTAGGTTACATTCCATTTCTATTTGTCACTCATCTATGCTCTCACATTGAGATTTTTAAAAATCTGTTTACTCCGTTTTCTGAGTATTTTAGAATATTTGTATTTTACCCTTCTCCCAGTGTCCTAGATACACCAATTTTGGTTTTATGACAGTTTAGGATTCACAGGTCTCAGAATTTATTCTTTAATTTTAAGAACTATTTTTATTTTCTCAATTAAAATCCCCTGTTGCATTATCATTATCAATTAAAAGTTAGGTTTTACACAGTGTAAATATTTTCTCATGACTGTTGCTTTCATATTTAATCTAGTTCTGTTTTAATCATACTTTGGACTTAACGATTTTGGTTACACTACTTGTTGAAATAATTTGTTTAGACAGGGAAGAAGGATAGAATAATTTCTGAGTCTTTGCACATCTTAAAAATAAAAAATTCTTTAAACAATTCTCAACAGAATAATAAGTGGTGGCATTACCTGACAGAAAAATTGCTGAAAAACATTGTCTCATAAAAACTGCATATAAGTCAAACATTGTTAGCTTCCACTACAGAAGATGAGAAGCCCAATGAAAATTATATCCTCTTTATTTTGAAAGTAAATCGTTTTTTATGAAAAAGCAATTAGAAGAGCTTGTAAGCTTTTATTTTCTTCATTGAAGTGTGACAATTTCTTCAGGATATTTTAAAATGTTGTATTTCTTCATTAATATTTTATTGCAATCAGAACAACTTCTTAATTAAAAACATTTTGTCTTCAATTCAGTCATTTCACATTATTATTATCATTAGTAGTAGTAGTAGTATGTTTTCTTCCTTTTTTACTTCTTTTGTTCTCTCTGAAATGCTTGTATATTTTAAATTTTCTTCATCTTCTCTGCCAGTGTTTCAACTTTATACTAATAATTCCAATTTATTTTAATTTTTGCTTTATTTCATTGACAGATATTTTTCACTTACCATTACCAAAACTTAATTCAGCAATTTTGAGAAAATTATTCTATTTTCATTTTATCTATTACATATTTAACATTTGCATGTTTATTGTATGTATGTGTATGTATGTGTATATATATTTGTGTGTGTGTGTGTGTATATATATATATAAGTAAATAAATAAAATACTTAAAGTTCTGGGATACATATACAGAACGTGCAGGTTTGTTACATAGGTATACGTGTGCCATGGTGGTTTGCTGCACCCATCAAACTGTCATCTAGGTTTTAAGCCCCACATGCATTAGGTATTTATCCTAATGCTTTCCTTCCCCTTGCCCCCTACTCCCTGACAGGGCCCTGTGTGTGATGTTTCCCTCCCTGTGTCCATGTGTTCTCATTTTTCAACTACCACTTGTGAGTGAGAACATGCAGTGTTTGGTTTTCCATTCCTGTGTTAGTCTGCTAAGAATGATGGTTTCCAGCTTCATCCATGTCCCTTCAAAGGACATGAATGCATTTTTTTTATGGCTGCATAGTATTGCATAGTGTGTATGTGCTAATTTTCTTTATCCAGTCTATCTTTGATGGGCATTTGAGTTGGCTCTAAATCTTTGCTATTGTGAATAGTGCTGCAGTAAACATACGTGTGCGTGTGTCTTTATAATAAAATTATTTATAATCCTTTGGGTATATACCCAGTAATGGGATTGCTGAGTCAAATGGTGTTTTTGGTTCTAGACCCTTGAGGAATCGTTGCACTGTATTCCACAGTGGTTGAACTAATTTACACTCCCACCAACAGTGTATAAGTGTTCCTATTTCTCCACATCCTCTCTATCATCTGTTGTTTCCTGACCTTTTAATGATCACCATTCTCACTGGAGTGAGATGGTCTCTCACTGTGGTTTTGATTTGGATTTCCCTAATGACCAGTGATGATGAGCTTTTTTTCACGTTTGTTGGCTGCATAAATATCTTCTTTTGAGAAGTGTCTGTTCACATCCTTTGCCCAAATTTTCATGGGGTTGTTTGCTTTTTTTCTTGTAAATTTGTTTAAGTTTCTTGTAGATTCTTAATATTAGATTTTTGTTAGATGGGTAGAATGCAAAAATTTTCTCCCATTCTGTAGGTTGCCTGTTCACTCTGATGATAGTTTCAGGCAGGAACTGGTTATTTGGAAAAATTAACAATATAGACAGCTAGCTAGATAATACAGAAGAAAAGAGAGAAGAATCAAATAGATACAATAAAAAATGATAAAGGGGGTATCACTACTGATCTCACAGAAATACAAACTACCATCAGAGGATTCTATAAACACCTCTACACAAATAAACTAGAAAATCTAGAAGAAACATACAAATTCCTGGACACACACACTCTCCCAGGACTAAACCAGGAAGAAGTCGAATCTCTGAATAGACCAATAACAAGTTCTGAAATTGAGGCAGTAATTAATAGTCTATTAACCAAAAAAGCCCAGAGCCAGACAGATTCACAGCCGAATTCTACCAGAGGTACAAAGAAGAGCTGGTACTATTCCTTCTGAAACTATTCCAAACAACAGAAAAAGAGAGATTTCTCCCTAACTCATTTTATAAGACCAGCATCATCATAATACCAAAACCTGGCAGACACACAACAAAAAAAGAACATTTCAGGCCAATATCCCTGATGAACATCAATGCAAAAATCCTCAATAAAATACTGGCAAACCGAATCCAGCAGCACATCAAAAAGCTTATCTACCACTATCAAGTCGGTTTCATCCCTGGGACTCAAATAAATAAATAAATGATTAAAAATTGCTTATGGAATAGAAGAAGGTATTTGTTGTTTTAGTTTGAAATTTCCTAGTGAAAAGTAATTTTGAGGCTGTGTTCATGTGTTTGTTTATTATTTGCATATCTTCTTTGGTGAGGAGCCTATTCAGATCTTCTGCTCATTTTTCAATTGAGTTTTTTCCCATTGTTGACTTTTAAGAGTTCTTTGTATATTTAAAAATATATATTCTTTAGTGTTTCCAATCTCTTAACATTACATTTCACAGAAGTTTTATATTTCCAAATTATCAACTTTTTATATTTCATCTATTTGGTATCATATCTAAAAACTCATCACAAAACAAAAAAACCCATCATTTTCTCTATTAAATTCTAGAAGCTTTATAGTATTTCTTTTCTATTTAACTCTCATACATTTTTAGCTAATTTTTGCAAAAGGTGTAAGTTTTCTGAGTTTATTTTTTAATATAGATATCCAATTCTTCCAACATGATTTGTTGTAAAGACTATGGTTTCCCCATTGAGTTTCATTTGCTTGCCAAGGAGCAGTTGAATATATTTTTTGAGTCACTATGGGTTCTCTGCTCTGTTTCATTAATCTATATGCTTATTTCTGCCAGTACCTCACTATCATGTTTCCTATAGCTTTAGAGTAAACCTGGAGGTCAGGTAGTTCAGTCTTCCAATATGTTCTTCCTCAGTGGAGGGTTGGCTATTCTGAGTCTTTTGCCTTTCCATATAGACTTAGAATCAGTTTACCATGATAAAGCACAAATATCCTAAAATGGCCTGCTGGCACTTTAATTGGGATTGCATTGAATTTACACATCAAGCTGGGAAGAAATGATAGCTTACCAATATCGAGTCTTCTATTCCATGGACGCAGAACATCTTTCCATTACTTTTGATCTTTGATATTTTTCTTCAGAATTTTATAATTTTCCACAAATAGATTCTGTATATGTTTTCTTGGATTTAGACCTAAGTGTTCTATTTTTGTGACATTGTAAACGGTATTCAGTTATTAATTTCAAATTGCAAAAGACAAGATTTCAGAAATGGGGTCCCAGTTTATATTCTTGATACAGGTTGGATGTTGTCCCCTCAAAAATCTCATGTTGAAATGTGATCCCCAATATGAGAATGGGGCCTGGTGGGAGGTATTTGGGTCATGAGGATGGATCCCACATGGCTTGGTCCTGTCCTCATGACAGTGAGTGAGTTATCTTGAAATCTGATTGAATAAAAATGTGTGGCGCCTCCCCTCCCACCCTTTGCGCGCTCTCTCTCTCTCTCTCTCTGGTATGCTTGCTCCCACTTCGAATTCTGCCATGAATAAAAGTTTCTGAGTCCCTCACCAGAAGCCCAGCAGATACCAGTGTCATGCTTATATAGGCTGCAGAACCGTGGGCCAATTCAAACTCTTTCCTTTGTAAGTTACCCAGTCTGGGGTATTCCTTTATAGCAATGCAAGCAGGACCTGATACAATTCTTATATGAAACATGTAAGAGTGCCCATTTCCCCTCATCTTCACTGGTATGCCCTGATCTGCTTTGCGCCTTTGAGTTATCCTCTTTCCCTGTCAGCCTCTTCCCAGTAGATCCTGCTGGACTCAGCTTGTCATAACACACTGTAGGCAAGTGCCAGCCAATCCTAAGTGCATCATATTAACTTACAGAAGCCAGAGCAATGAGAAGTGAGATGACCCCCTGCAGGCTGCCTGATTTCTAATCTAATGCCAGTAGGTTTACTTATAAAATAAGTGGCGTTTGTTGAAAATATCTGTTCTTCTTACTTGAAACATTGCTTCTTTAATCTTGTTCGCCATTCTCCTCACTATGTGGAAAGTATTTTCTTTCTTTTAACTTGTATTTTAAGTTCAGGGGTACATGTGCAGGTTCGTTAGATAGGTAAGCTTGTGGCATGGGGGTTCATTGTATAGATTATTTTATCATCCAAGTATTAAGCCTACTACTTATTTTTTCTGATTCTCTTCCTTCACCCTTCAGCACCTTCTACCCTTCAACTGGCCCATGTGTTTGTTCCCCTTCATGTGTTCATGTGTTCTCATCATTTAGCTCCCATTTAGAAGTGAGAATATGTGGTATTTGGTTTCCTCTTCCTGCATTAGTTTGCTAAGGATAATGGCCTCCAGCTCCATCTATGTTCCCACAAAAGACAAGGTATCATTCTTTTTCATGGCTGTATAGTATTCCACGGTGTATATGTACCACATTTTCTTTATCAAGTCTATCATCTATGGGCATTTAGGTAGTATTCCATGTCTTTGATATTGTCCATAGTACTGCAATGAACATACGCATGCATGCGTCTTTATAATAGAAAGATTTATACTGCTGGGTTAAATGGTATTTCTGTCTTTAGGCCTTTGAGGAATTGCCACACTGTCTTCCACAGTGGTTGAACTAATTTACACTCTCACCAACATAAGCATTCCTTTTCTTTCACAGACTCCCCAGCATCTGTTATTTTTTTGACTTTTTAGTAATAGCCTTTCTGACTGATGTGAAAAGCTGGTAAGTGTTAAAAACACTTTAGGAATTCTTGAGTTGCTTAAATGTATTTAGTCAGAATCATGACACTTTGTGTTTTTAGGGAAATACAATTAACTTCAAAATTAAAGCATTTAATTTGATGAGTTTATCCTCAATACTTTATTTCAATGAAGTATTAGAAAATACCTTATTTCTAATAAAGTATTAGAAAATACCTTATTTCTAATAAAGTATTAGAAAATACCTTACCTTATTTCTAATAAAGTATTAGAAAATATGTTATTTCTAATAAAGCATTAGAAAATACTTTATTTTCTAATTGAGGATAAACTCGACTCATCAACTAAATTAAATACTTTAATTTTAGAAGTTAATAGTATTTCCCTAAAAATACGATGTGTCATAATTCTGATTAGATATATTTAAACAACTCAAGAGTCCCAAAGGTGTTTTTCATACCTGCTTCTGGCCACGATCCCACTCTATCCTCGGCAGGTAGCAGGAGTGGCTCAGGACACCAGGATCGAGGTCGGTGTATAATGGCACGTGCACAGAGAAGCTGGCATTCTCACAGCCTTCAGAGAAGCCTTGGCTGATATGGGGGCTTGACAGTGCTCCCATGTGACCACTCAGGCAGGGGTCCGAGTGTGCATGGCAGGTGAAACAGATTTTTAAAATAAGGTGCCAAGACCAAGTGATAATCAAATATCAAGGCAGGCCTTGCACAGCTTTCATGTCTTCTTGTAAGTGGCATTTTCTCCCGTGGGTTGTCCTGAACCTCCAGTCTCCCTTAGGTATATTGTTAAACCATTTCACAATACATTGTAGCTGCATCTTCTTCTGTAGATCTTACTGTAGCAACCACTGTAAAATTTCCTGTGTGATTGTGGACGCTCCTCCCAGTGTGCTGCAGGCTTCTTGAGAACAGGAATGGTGTGTGCCGTCCAGCTTGTGTTTCCTGCCCCAAGCAAAATGCTCAGCCCGTAACTGACTTAGCAGAAATAAAAGTTGAAAGAATGAATGACTGAATGAGTGAATGAATAAATAACTAAATGTGTGGCTGGATGCTAAGCTTCAACATAAGCAATTTCATTACATGTAAGGAAAGCTTTTGTTTGGTGAGGAATGAAAGCGCTCTTGAACATGTGTCTCTCCTAGTGCAGACCCTGCTTTGCTGCCTGTTGGCTGGGGCCCTGACACAGTCCTCTGAAGTCAGAGGGATCTAATGCCAATGCCTTGGCCCGGGGGGTCCCCTTAGAAACACAGGTCTGAGCCTTCGTAATTGCACTTTAGGGGGAAATCCCAGGTGTGCTGCTGGGAGGTGTGGGGAGTGCCGCTAAATGGTTAACCTGCTAGTCTTCTATCTTCATCTTCTCAACCTCACTATATATATATTTAAAAAAAAAAAAAAAACTCTGTTGGAACAGGTAGCAGCTCTTTCTCTCTACTGACTTTCAATCTGATGAGTAGTCACATTCTGTAAGTATGTGCAGAAAAGACTGAACACAGCATACCCCAGCTACAGGAATATACAAAAAAGGGCCCACACCACCTTTCTGGAGAAAGGACAGCTATCAGTCAGTCATCCAACTGAAGTACATGTACCTGCACCTCCAACTGTGGCAGGCCTCTCTTTGCAACAGCTCAGCAAAGTGCAATGGAGCCATCAGGTACCAGGTTTCTACAATACCAAGTTTAAGCCACATAATATTTTTTACATTGATTTACACAAGAATGAGGGTAGAGACTTTAATAATGAGGCATTTAAGCAAAATTGTCAACTAAAAGTTATGAGAAAAAATATTCCATATACAAAGAAATGTAAACACCAAGACAGCCAGAACAATGGGCACTTTAAAGAAACAGCAAGGAGGCCAGGGTGGTAGGAGATAAAATCAGAATTTATGACTTGTGACACACATTTTATTGTTGTTTTGTTTCTCTAAACCTTGATTAGCTTCAAGACTTCAAAGACATGCAGAGCTTCTCAGGGGAGATTAATGGTTCCATGGGAATGCTTGGCAGTTGTGAGGGTGCCTTGCTGGTCTAGTGAAGCTTGAAGGGGAAAGGATGTGGTGAGCAGAGACAAGTAACTAAATATTGAATGCAGAAAGAGTTTATGGTCCCCTCAAACTACCTCAGTTCCCCAAACCCTGACAGATGTGAGCTACAGTGGCAGACGGATCTGGAGTGCCTGACCGAGACACAAATGCAAGAGGAACAAAGTTTTATTTTAATAGATATTGATTAACATTCAAAGTTATCTTAGCCCAAGACTTGTCATGAAGTTGCTGAGACTCTTAAATCACAGTTTGCATAAGACTGAGAGCAACAAAAGTTCAAGACATCCTGAGAGGAGAAGGGGATTTCTAATAAGCCTATGAAGAAACTTTCATAAGGGTACAGCATCCATCATGTTGTCACCAATTTTATGGTTAAAACAGAGTTTGAAATGATCTTCAATAAAATTTGAAATCTAAAATGTGGTTCTCAAAATACATTTCAATACATCAACATTCTTCAGGATTTCATCAGCAGTTATTACAACTCTGTCTGCAACAGGGAAATCTGTTTAGGAATATGTCACCATGGTGAATTCTTAGATGTTCTGAAGATGATGTGTTGCAGAAACCTCAGAAACCCAGCTGAGTAAAAGATCATAGATATATGTTTTTATGTTAAAAGAGTTATTTGTAAAGTGAGGTAAATAATTACATAAATCACTTATGTAATTATATAAATTACATAAATCATATTTAATGGCAATGTGAGGGACATGTAGTGTGAGAAGTCAGCAGTCACTGTGAAAGTGGAATTGTGTTGATGAGAAAAAACACAACAGGATTTTCTCATGAAAAATCGGAAAAGAAAAATAAGTTTAAACCCATTGAATATTTGAAAAGTAGAAAAATAACCACCAATTATAAAACAATTCTTAAAAAGGTGGTTGGACTGACTTGAGAAATTTAATAATTGAGTTTAGTCTTTGATGTTCAACAGTTCCAGGCTGATGGAAATTGTCAATAGGATGGCTTTTATATTGTCATGCTCAGCAGGTCTCAGCACACGCCTTTTTCCCAACACTGTGTCTATGTATTCATTATACTGGTTTTGGAATTCTTGAGATGGGGAATGTTGGATATCTCCTATCCATCTTGTGTCACAGATCCCTCTCCCTGAAATGCATTTTAGAATCAGGACACATATTCAAAGATCAGATATTCAAGGGTGATTCACAGATTACATCATAAAGGAGCTTAATCAGAAACCACCAAAGATGAGAGGTGTACTGTGATTTGGGGCACTACTTTGGGCCAATAGGCAGAGCAATGCTCTGCTGTGACCTGCTGCAGTGGTGGATGTAGATCATGCCTGTTGACAACTAGCACTTTTATTAAATCACAGAATCAGTGTCTAAAAGCATCCTAGAAGTGACAGGCAATGAGACAAAATTTTCTTTGGACAGCAGGCCATCTTCCTTTGGACAGCATCTTTGGACAGCAGTCCAATATACTGAACTTAGATGTAAACAAGATGGAACACCCACTGGTCAATGAACAATATATCCATGTTGAGTTGATTCACAGCCCAAGAAAAAGGGTTAGGAGGTGGTGAATCTCACTTTGGGTACGTTTGTTAATAGACTTCACCTCAGCACCATGAAGACAGACATGTAAGAAGACCAGGAAAATCCTGGTACACTTCACACTGAAAATGTTCTAGTGAGGATGCATTATTGACTTAAGAACAACAGGAAGATATATGGTGAAACAATATCCCAGAAAAGTTAGAGAAGGCTAGTTAGGCAGGGAACCTATGAACTCACATCTGTAAAGGGCTCAATCGTAGGACAGAGACCAGGCTTTTGATGTCTCAGCAATGCACTGCACTGGCCTGATTCATAAAGTATGTCTCTCAATGCCTTCCAAAATCTCATGTATTTGTTAATAGCTGCATCAAGATATAATTCACATGCCTTATAAATCACATATTAAAGTGTAACACCCAATGTATTTCAGGAAGTTTACAATTGTGCAAACATCACTATGATCTGACTTCTTTCACTTATATTATGTTTTCGAGGTTCATCCATGCTGCAGCATGTTTCCGGACTTTATTCTTTTTCTTTTTTTTCCACTTTGAACTTTTTTTTTTTTTATACTTTAAGTTTTAGGGTACATGTGCACAACATGCAGGTTAGTTACATATGTATACATGTGCCATATGGTGTGCTGCACCCAGTAACTCGTCATTTAACATTAGGTGTATCTCCAAATGCTATCCCTCCCCCCTTCCCCCACCCCACAACAGGGCCCGGTGTGTGATATTCCTCTTCCCCTGTGTCCATGTGTTCTCACTGTTCAATTCCCACCTATGAGTGAGAACATGGGGTGTTTGGTTTTTTGTCCTTGTGATAGTTTGCTGAGAATGATGGTTTCCAGCTTCATCCCTGTCCCTACAAAGGACATGAACTCATCCTTTTTTATGACTGCATAGTATTCCATGGTGCATATGTGCCACATTTTCTTAATCCAGTCTAACATTGTTGGACATTTGGGTTGGTTCCAAGTCTTTGCTATTGTGAATAGTGCCGCAATAAACATATGTGTGCATGTGTCTTTATAGCAGCATGATTTATAATCCTTTGGGTATATACTCAGTAATGGGATGGCTGGGTCAAATGGTATTTCTAGTTCTAGATCCCTGAGGAATCGCCACACCGACTTCCACAATGGTTGAACTAGTTTACAGTCCCACCAACAGTGTAAAAGTGTTCCTATTTCTCCACATCCTCTCCAGCACCTGTTGTTTCCTGACTTTTTAATGATCGCCATTCTAATTGGTGTGAGATGGTATCTCATTATGGTTTTGATTTGCATTTCTCTGATGGCCAGTGATGATGAGCATTTTTTCATGTGTCTTTGGCTGCATAAATGTCTTCGTTTGAGAAGTGTCTGTTCATATCCTTCGGCCACTTGTTGATGGGGTTGTTTTTTTCTTGTAAATTTGTTGGAGTTCATTGTAGATTCTGGATATTAGCCCTTTGTCAGATGAGTAGATTGCAAAAATTTTCTCCCATTCTGTAGGTTGCCTGTTCACTCTGACAGTAGTTTCTTTTGCTGTGCAGAAGCTCTTTAGTTTAATTAGATCCCATTTGTCAATTTTGGCTTTTGTTGCCATTGCTTTTGGTGTTTTAGTCATGAAGTCCTTGCCCATGCCTATGTCCTGAATGGTATTGCCTAGGTTTTCTTCTAGGGTTTTTATGGTTTTAGATCTAACATTTAAGTCTTTAATCCATCTTGAATTAATTTTTGTATAAGGTGTAAGGAAGGGATCCAATTTCAGCTTTCTACATATGGCTAGCCAGTCTTCCCAGCACCATTTATTAAATAGGGAATCCTTTCCCCATTGCTTGTTTTTGTCAGGTTTGTCAAAGATCAGATGGTTGTAGATATGTGGCATTATTTCATTCTTTTTCTTTCTAAATGATACTCCATTGTATGTGTGTAGCACATTTTGTCCAATCACTAGCTGATGGACAGAGTTGTTTCTACTTCTTGGATACTATAAATAATACCACTATGAACATCTGAGTACAAGTTTTTTGTAGACACGTTTTCCTATTTTGGAGTAAATACCTAGAAATAAAATTCCTAGATTACGTGGTAACTCTATGGTTAATATTCTGAAAAACATCCATCCTGTTTTATTAAGTGACCTCATCATTTTGTATCCCCACAAGGAAATTTGGAAGGTTAAAATTTCTTCATATCCTCACCAACATGTGTTATTGTCTGTATTTTCTATTATATACATCGTACTGAGGATTTCAATATCCAATGAAATGGTATTTTGCTGTGATTTTGATTTGTATTTCTCTAATAACTAATAACATTAATCATTTTTTGTGCTTATTGACTACTTATATATTTTATTTGAACAAATGCCTATTGATATCATTGCCCATTTTTAAATTGTGTTACATTTTGTTGTAGTTGGGTGTTAAGAGGTCTTTATACATTCTTTATATAAGTCCCCTTACAGAAATATAATATGAACGTATTTTCTCACATTTTGTGAGTTGTCTTCTCAGTTTCATGATATCATCTGCAGTATAAGTTTTTGTTTTGATACAGTCAAATGTTTAAGGAGTTTCTGTTTGCTCATTTATCACTTATGCTTTGGTGAGATAACTAAGAAATCATTTCTTTTTTTTTGAGACAGAGTCTCACTCTGTCGCCCAGGCTGGAGTGCAGTGGAGCTATCTCAGCTCACTGCAAGCTCCGCCTCCCAGTTTCACACCATTCTCCTGCCTCAGCCTCCCCAGTAACTGGGACTACAGGCACCCATCACCACGCCTGGCTAATTTTTTATATTTTTAGTAGAGACGGGGTTTCACTGTGTTAGCCAGGATGGTCTCGATGTCCTGACCTCGTGATCCGCCTGCCTCGGCCTCCCGAAGTGCTGGGATTACAGGCGTGAGCCACCGGCGCCTGGCCAAGAACTCATTTCTTAACCCTAAGTTATGGATATTTCCTATTATTTTTGTTTCAAATGTTTTATATTTTTAGCTTTTATATTTAGGTCTGTGGCCTAGTTTCAGTTAAGTTTTGTGTATGTTGTGAGGTAGGAGTCAAATTCATTCTTTTGCAAGGGGGTATTCAGTTGTTCCAGCATTATTTGTTAAAAAGATTATTATTTCGCCTATTTAATTTTCAGTGTGCATCTGGCACTTTTTTTGTTAAATTTATTCATACATATTTTATTCTTTTTGATACTATTACAGATGGAATTCTTTCCTTACTTGCATTGTTGGCTTGTTTATTGCCAGCATATAAAATACAAATTTTTAAAAACATTAAGCATACATCTATTAAAACCTTGCTTAACTCATTTATTAGGTGTAAAAATTATACTTGATTCTTTAAGATTTTCTGTATACAAGATCATGTCATTTCCAAACTGAGACAACTTTGCATCTTCCTTTTCAATCTGAATGCCTGTTATTTATTTTTATTCCCAACTGCCCTACTAGGAACCTCTAGTACAATATTGAATAGGAGTTACACAATGGTCATTCTTGTTTTGCTCTAGATTTCTGGGAGTTATCAAAACCCCAGTGATGTTTGTTACAAAAACACCTATCACAAAAGACCTATGCATTCTCAAAGGACCCTGAATAGTCAAAATATAATGGAAAAAAAAAAAAAAGCTGAAGAATTCAAACTTCTTGATTTCAAAACTTATTTTAAAACCACAGTAATCAAAATAGTGTGGTAATAGCATAAAGACAGACATATATACCAATGGAATAAAATACAGAATCTAGAACTAAATTCTTGCATATATTATAAAATATTTTTTGACAAGTTTAGCAAGACCATTAAATGAAAAAAGAGAAATTTTCAAGAAATGATGCTGGTAAAACTATATATCCAGATGCAAAAGAATGAAATTGGACCCTTACATAACACCATATCCAATTAACTCAAAATAGATCAAACACATAAATGTAAGACTTAAAACTATAAACCTCTTTGAGGAAAACATAGGGCAAAAACTTCATGACACTTGATTTGGCAATGATTTCTTTGATATGACACCAGACTATGAAAGAAAAAATAGACAAATTAGACCTTATAAACTTTTAAACTGAACATTAGAAAACAATATAAACAAAATAAAAGAGCAGCCCTGAAACAGAAGAATTTGTACATCATATACCTGATAATAGAGTAATATCCAGAATATATATAAAACTAAAACTCGGCAAAAGGAAAAAATATTCCATTAAAAAATTGGTAAAACACTTGAATAGTCATTTCTCCATTTCTCCACAGAAGAGATACACATGGCCATTAAGCACATCAAAAGACGTTTAACATCACTAATCATTATGGAAATGCAAATCCAAACTATGATATCACCTCACACTCATTAGGACCCTACTAAACACACACACACACACTCACACACACACAAATAATAAGTGTTAGTGAGGTGGTGAGAATGTGGAGAAATTAGAATCCTTGTTCAATCTCATTGGGAATGTAAAATGGTACAGCCGCTGTGGAAAACAGTATGGTGGTTCCTCAAAACACTAAAAGTATAATTACCATATGACACAGCAATTCTGGTTCTGGATATAGGCCAAATAGAATTGAAAGCATGATTTCAAAGAAATATTTGTACATTCCTGTTCATAACAGTATTATCCACAATAACCCAAATCTGGAAGTAACGCAAGTGACCAAAGATGATGAATATATTAGTTAAAGGTGGTACATACATACAATGGAATATTGTTCAGCCTTAAAAAAGAAGAAAATTCTGCAGTATGCTACACATGGAACCTTAAGGATATTTTGCTAAGTGGAGTAAACCAACCACAAAAAGACAAGTGCTACATGATTTCACTTATATGAGATATCTAAAGTAGTCAAAATCATACAGACAAAATGTATAATGGTGATTGCCAAGGGCTAAAGAGAGAGGAACATGGGGATTTATTGTTTCACGGATATAGAGCTTTGGTTTTACAAAACAAAAAAAAAAAATACGAAAATGGATGGCATTGATGGTTACACAACATTGTGAATGTATTTAAAATAACATTTAAAATAGTCAAGATGTCAAATTTTCTGTTATGTGTATTTTGCCACCTGAAAAAAAGAGTATTTTATGGAGAAAAAAATCAGTCTTTCAACATTATATATTCCGTTAGCTACGGAAATTCTGTAGATGCCTTTTATCAAATTGAGTGAGTTTCTATTTTTAGATTTTTTATTGCTTTTACTCTAAAAGAGTATTGGATTCTGTCAAATGTTTTTGCTACATCTTTTAGGTAATCTTGTGGTTTTTGTTACCTTTATTCTAATAATATAGTTTATTGCATAGGTTTTTTTTGTGTGTGTATGATAAACCATCTTTGACTTGCAGGATTAATCCTGCTTGGTTATCGTGTATAATCCTTTTTATATGTTGCCGACTTTAAATTGCTGTTATTTTGTTGAAGATTTTTTATATATTCATAAAAGATATCATTCTTTTTTATTTATCTGTCTGGTTTTGGTACTAAGATATTACTGATCTCTAGAATGAGTCGCTGTATATTATCTTCTCTTTAATTTTTTGGAAGCATTAGTGGAGAATTGGTATTAATTCTTTTTTTTTTTGAGACGGAGTCTTTCTCTGTCCCCCAGGCTGGAGTGCAGTGGCGCGATCTCGGCTCACCACAACCTCCACCTCCTGGGTTCACGCCATTCTCCTGCCTCAGCCTCCCGAGTAGCTGGGACCACAGGCGCCCGCCAACACGCCCGGCTAATTTTTTGTATTTTTTAGTAGAGACGGGGTTTCACTGTGTTAGCCAGGATGGTCTCAATCTCCTGACCTCGTGATCCACCCGCCTCAGCCTCCCAAAGTGCTGGGATTACAGGCTTGAGCCACCGCGCCCGGCCCATTAATTCTTATTTTTATTTCTTTTACAAGCTAGTCTTTATTTTTAATTGAAAAGTAAAAAGTGTGTGTATATATATTTATATACAAACTAAGTATGGCATGCAACATGATGTTTTCACGTATGTATACATTGTGGAATGGCTAAATCAAGCTATTTAACACTTGCATCACCTCACATATCTTTTGTGTGTGTGTGTGTGGGGGGGGGGCAATTCTTTAAACCTTGTGTAAATTTCTTCAATGAAGTCATCTGAGCTGGGGCTTTTCTTTGTAGGAAGTTTTAAATTACAAGTTCACATTCTTCTTATATATCAAATTTTCTATTTCTTCTCGACTCAGTTTCAGTAGTTAGTTTCTTCCTAGGAACTTGTCCATTTCATTTAATTCATCTAATTCATTATCATTCAGTTGTTCATAGCATTCTCTCCTAAGACGTTTTTATTTCTGTGAAGACAGTAGTGTTGTTCCTGTTTTCATTCACATTTTTTTAGTAATTTGAGGTCTCCCCTCTTGTTTTCTTGGTTAGTCTTTTGAAGCTTTGTCAATTTTATTAAACTTTTCAAAAAGCCTGTTCTAAGTTTTATCCATTTGCTCTACTGTTTTTCTAGCTCTATTTCATTTGCTCCCACTCCAGTCTTCACTTTCCCCTCCCTTCTTCTTGCTTGAGATTTAGTTTTCTCGTTTAAGTTGTCTAAGGTGGATGCTTAGGCTACTGAGGCGACATCAGCTTCCTTTTTTAATATGGGTGATGATAGCTATAGGTTTCTACCTAAGCAATTTTTTTGATCTGCAACTCACACAGTTTGAATGTTGTGTTTTCATTTTTATTCATAGCATTTTCTAATTTTCTTGTGATTTATCTCATTCATTTTAATTTAATTACCACACATTTGTGAATTTCTCAAATTTGCTTCTGTTACTTATTTTTAATTTTCTTATGTCAGAGAACATTATTTGTATGATTTCAGTGCCTTATAAATGTATTGAGGCTTTTCGAAGGGGCTAGGATCCTTATAAAGAGAGGGAGATTTGGAGACACGAAAAAGACCAAAAAGAGAAAAAAAAAAAAAAAGCCATGCAACAATGGAGGCAGAGAATGTAGTTGTTCCACCATATATCAAGGAATACTTGGGGCCACCAGAAGCTGAGAGAGACAAGGAAGGATTCTTCCCTAGACGCTTCATTGGGAGCATAGCCGCACTGACACCTTAATTTTAGGTTTCTGTCCTTCTGAATGGTGAGATAACCTGTTGTTTTAAGCCAACTAGTTTTTTGTCATTTGTTACGGCAGCTTGTAGAAACTAATGTAGCAGATTTTTTTTTTAACAGTAAAAAATCATATTTGTTTTGTATATCTGGATTTGCTTTTGTGTTTTTTTGAAAGACAGTTTTTTCTGGATACAAAATTCTTGACTGACAGATTTTTCTTTTTATATTATTCTACTGATCCCTGTTTTCACCGTTTCTGATGACAAACTAGCTGCTAATTCTTTGGGGTTCTCTTAATTGTGATGAGTTAGTTTTCTTTTTCGCCTTGGAAGATTTTCTCTTTGCCTTTTCCTTTAAATGTTTTGATGCGTATTGGTCTGATTGTGGATTTCTTTATGTTCATTCTACTTAGAGGTTGATGAACTTTTTCGATGTGCAGGTGTTTGTTTCTTTGTATTTCTGTTTTAGCCAAATTTTGGGGATTTTTCAGCCAATTTTTTGGAAATTATTTTTCTGTTCTTTTCTCCATCTCCTCTCCTTCTGGTACTCTCCCATTATGTATCTGTGGTGTACTTAATGTCCCACATTTCTCTGAGTCTGTGCTCATTTATCTTCATGCTTTCACCTCTCCGTTCTTCACATTGCATCATCATTATCAATGTATCTTCAAGCTTGTGGATTCTTCTGTCAGCTCAGATCTACTGTTGCACCTATCTAGTTGATTCTTGTTCACTTATAATGCTAAATTAGAATTTCCATTCTGTTCTTTCTGTTCTTTTTAATAATCTCTATCTCTTCATTGTTATTCTTTCTTTAATAAGACATTGTCAACATACCTTTCTTTAATTCTTTAAATATGATTTCCTTTAGTTCATGGAATATATTTAGAAAGGTTCATCGAAGTCTTTGTCTGCTAAGTCCCATGTCTGGGCCCTCTCAAATGCTTCTGCTGTCTCACTTTTCTATTGTGCATTAGGAAGGTCACCTATTACTGTTTCTTTGCATATCTTAGGATTTGTTGTTGAAAACTGGATACCTTGTATAATCTATTGTAGCAACTCTGGGTAATGATAACTCCCTGGGGCTTGCTATGGTTGTTGTTCTTTCTTCTTGTTCATTTGTCTGGTGGCTAGCTGGACCATTCAGGAAATTCTGTTTTCCCCATAGTGTGCCACGCATGGTGTTTCTCCTCAGAGCCTGCAATCCATGGTCATATGTGGAGTTTTCCTTTTCCCCGAAAACACTGGTGGTTTTAGCGGAACTCTCTTGCCTGGCTGTTTCCACGATCTCATCAGTAAGCTTGTGGATTGTCTGCTTCTGTTGGCATCACACTAATCTATCCGCCTCCACTAATTGCTGAGTGTTTGCCAGTTGATTTCTACAATGTCCTATGACAAAAATTGTTCCATAGTCTGAACCAATTAAATTGAATCTCCATTGCAAGATCGGATATTGCCCATTTTTGAGACTCCTCAAAGTGTTTTTCTTATTTTTAATGTTATTACTACTGTCGTAATTGCTCTTCATTGCTTTCAACAGTTCAGTCCATTGGTCCCCTTCTCAGGGTCAGTGGAAGATATTTTGCATTCCCATCTAAATTTCTTTATCCTTCCTATAAAAGACCCACAGAGCTAGACAGCTAGTTTACGCCAGTCACCATATTCCATGTTCCTGGCCACAGTCACAGTTCAAAGGTAGGCCTGAGCCTGGAGCTCCCAACTGGGGAATCTTGGAAGAGGTGACTGGAGTGGAGACCTCTTTTCCCTTCCTCTGGATCCCAAGCTGTGCAGAGATGAGTCTACACACACCGGCAGACATCCTGCATCCACACGGCAATCAGCCCAGGGCCAAAGCCTGCCCTGTGGGGAGAGCACAGGAAAGGGACGTGCAGACAAATGGAGCCACAGCACTTGCCTGGGAGCTTGATACCCCCACCGGGCTTCAGCAGTGTGGAAGAATAAGTGGGCTCTAAGTTTCTGCAAGTTTTGGAAAATTTTCTCTCACCTTCAGCCAAACTTGTGCTGAATAATACTGAGCTTTTTAAGAAACCAGGACTCCTCTCCCTCTCACTCATGATAAAAGTGGGAGTGAATTTCATCTTCAAAGTCCTCCAAAGACCTTTGTTTAAAACATTTAACTTCATAAGTATGGAGGACCTTTTGCCAGAGATACAGTCAATCCCACCAGGCACCAGGTCCCACCAAGCCTCATCTTTTAACATTGTTACTGGTGGCACTGCCTACTTGTTGGGCTCAGCAGAATATTAGCTGCCCCCTGTCTCCATCCCATCCTGGCTCAGAAACCATTAAGCCACAGCCCTCTGGGTGAGTTTACATTCACATTTTCCACCACAAAACATATCAAATTTGTCAAAATACACCATAACCATCCCCTGAGAGATGGTGGAACAGAACTTACTCTTGTTTGCAAATAGGGGCATCTGTAAAATCCATAATACCAACCTTGTTTCTAAGCTCTGAAACACAGCAAAGATAGTGTTTGTAAGGTCCTCCCCTCAAAATATAAATTTTACAAACCAATTCAAGAACTAAATTTCAAAATTTGAAGTTATAAAATTCAGGATAATTTATTAAAATACAAAAATTATTATAAAAATTATAAACCTATAATTACCTTTGAATTGTTGTTCACATTGGGAGCATATAGTTTTAGGGCAATGGACTAACTTGTTGCATATCTTTATTTCTGTGTGATTATATTTTATTGATGAGCCCAGAAAATTAATGTATATACAAGATGACAAAACATACCCAGTGAGTACTAAAATGCATTTCACCACATGGGGATCTATGAAAGGAGAATCCTTATTATCACATGGTCTTTGCTCCGACATCTCCTCCATCCCAGGGCTACCTTGATCTAGAGCCCTGGTCTCTTGTCTGTACCAAAAACAACTGCAGAAGAAAAGCAGTGGGTGCTTGTGCCATTTTGAATTTTCACAATCTTGTGAGAGAAAGCAAAATACGATTCAGAATTTTTCTTCATGCCCAAAGCCACTAGCCCTGAGAAATGCTGTTGTGTTTTCAGTGTTGTCATAATGCCAATAGTACTATGGTAATGCCAATCATATCATGATAATGTCAGTCATAGCGTGGTAAGATTATGGAGCACTGCCACCCCAAGAAGTGAAGCATCCTCATTTTCTCCACAACTTAATAACCAATAGTTCTCTTCCAAAACAAACTCAAAAACCTCAATATTTCCCAACTGAATTTTCTTCTGTAAAGAAAACCTGAGCCCCATGACCTGCTGAACATTTGCCTTAGTCCAGCAATTGACCATGTGCTCTTAGAGACATCTAAGAACTGCAGCAAGGCTGAATGGCCATTGAGGAATTAGAGTGCACCAAGGGTCTACCCAGCATCTTATACCAATGTTATCACTGTGAATCTGGCCTGCCTTCACTAGTAAGTGATGCCAACTGTACAGTCCCAAGTTGTGATCTTGGAATACGCTCAGGGTATTGTAAAGTCACCAGTCCCTAACTGCAGCTGATGCAAATTGCTGGGCCCTCTATTGCTGTAAACATTACGCAACACGATTGTGGGCCTGTTGTTAGGACTCTATGGCCAGCCAAGAGATCTTATCCTATGTGAGTTAATTGTCATATCAAAGAGTCCTGAGACACACTGGGTAGCTCCTTGGCTTCTGAAGGAAAGCATGCTCAGTGCCTTGAGATCCCATGGTTCTGACAGCCACACCTGGGAGCTGCATTTACTTCTCCATGTCCCCAGAAGGTCTTGTGAATCACAGGATATGTTGGAGGCTGTGCTGGCAGTCTCTCAGCATCTGACTTGTTGAGCAAGGAGACCCTGTGTTAGACTGGAAACATGGGAGGAAAAAACTTGAAGGAGATGCCAGAATTAGTGACTCTGAGATGTTCTTAGCACTCACATCTCCTTTCTTGACAATGCTACAAGATGTCTGTACTTTAAATTTAATTTTTAATGGTTCTGACTTGAATAGAGTCTTCACTCTCAAACTGCCACAATGTCTTCCATTAGAAAAATATTCCCTGGGAACAATTCAGTCTTCTATTTTGAGAATAAATGGACTGAATGAATAAATTTTAATTGTACCAAAGCACCTTGTAATCTTTAAATAATGAGCTAATTTTGTATACTCGCATCAATGGGGGCTCCTTATCCTTAGCGAAGTCTCTCTGCAGCAGACAATAAGGTGTGGGCTGCAGTTACCAAATTCTTAATGGTGGCATTTCCTTACCTCTGTCGTGTAGTTGTACTTTTTTAGCACTCCCACAAGTCACCTAATTAACTTTCTCTGGTGGTCACAGATTCCATGCATATTTAATGTTATTAAAATAAGTTTGGTCAGCCAGTGCTGAGCGGTGTTCAGCACGCAATTAAGGCAGCCCATCTTGACTTCACACAGTGGGCTGCTGTAACCTGGCAGAGAATTATTCTGATGCATCACATGAGTCCTCCTTCTCCTCCATTGTTTTATATCACATTTGGTTTGCCAAACAACTTTGACTGCTGCATGTGCAAAAATTAAAATGCCATCTGAAACCATCATTATGCACATAGAGCATACATCCCATGCATGACTCCTATAGCTTAAGATCTCTGCTACTTTCATGTACTTGAACTTTTGAAGGGAAGGTTTGCCCCCAGGTCCCCCTGGTTTAAGGGTTATGGGATATGACTGCTCTCAGTTCTGTGATTTCTGAAACTGTTTGCAACAAGCTACCATTCTCTACTATGAAACATCTGAAAACCATTTTGTTGAAAAAAATCGGCTCACCCAAAGGTATTGGGCATTGCTACTCCTGAAGACTGCTGCATATTTATGGTGATTTGGCATAACGACAAATACAGAGGAATTGTGTTTGCTGAGGTTAGCAGTAGTTCAGTCTCTGCATTGCAATTCACTGAAGAGGGGATGTGGTTGCATGTTTTGAGAGATGGTGGAAATCTCATTTTACCAACAGCTGCGTAGAGATTTGAAATTAAATGGCCAACAGTTGTGGATACTGAAAATTAAATGGGATGGGGAAAGTTGGCAGCAAATATCCTTTAAAATTATTGCTTATTTTCTTGTTTATCTGTTTTACAAATTAGCATCATTATTTTACATTTGAGAAAATTACAGCAGGAGAGGGTAAATGTATTTGCCCACAACAACACAAATAGCATCAGAGTTAGAATTTGAATTCAGTCCTCTGGCTTCAAATCTCACTTTTGAACCCCCAAGCAACACTAGCCCTCTGCTGCTTCCTCCCTCCCTTCATTCCTTTCTTCCTTCTTTCTTTTTTTATTCTTATTACACTTATTTTAAATTTCTCTGACAAGACCATCACAAGACTAAAATACAAAAACAAAAAATAGCTAACTAGAATTTTTAAATAATGGAAAAAAACACAAACACTTACTTCCAAAATTTTACCATAGTTGGAAGATATTATTTTTAATACTATCTTTAACACCTTAAAAATAATTTCATTCCCTTGATGGAATAGGAATTTCTCAAATAAGGTATATCATCCAGAAGAAAGGGGCTTTGGGCAAGCATGGATCTCTTTTCTATTCTCCTTACAAACAGCTTCATGACAATTTCTAGAGACAGAAACACACTGATGTGAAGCTTGAAGTGTATGTGTGTATACGTGTGTACGTATGTTCATGTGTATGCATGTATGTAGACTTGTGTGTGCATTTATGTGTGTCTGTGTGTGTGCGTGTGTACATGTGCATGTTTGGAAATGTTCTTGACATGATGCTTTGTAATCACAATTCCAAACATCAACAGAAGGATTTTTCTGGGCATTTCTTGCCAACAAGTTGGAGAACAGTGGCCAGAGGGAAAGTAGGGCTTTGCCGCTACCTCCAAAATCTCCAGCTCCACTGTTAAATTCCATTTGAAAGATGCCCAGGAGGAGACCACATTTCTGAAGCATGGCATGTAGGATCAGGGCTTCCCTTGGAAAATCTTGCCTGGGAATACTGTCCTGCCCTCTGAAGCCACCTGCCCCTACAGAGGCCCTGCCACTCATTATGAATCCCTTGGTGGAGAAAGATTAAGATTTACTGGGTCAAGTACCATTCTCCTTTTTAAAAAAGGATGTTTTGGAAAAGGGGTTTTAGAAAAAAGGATATTAGTGTGGAATTTTCAGCCTTTACAAAACATAATACCTTCATATTTTTATTAAAACATTTAGTTCTATTTGTTTGTGTTTGTTTTATATTAAAAAATACTTCAGAAACTTTAACAAAACTTTTTTAGAAAATCAGAATCCTGAGAAAGGTTACTTTATAATGTAAAAGCATTTGGCTTTACGATTGCCTTGTTTACAGTAAAAGCAAAGATATATGTGTATATATGGTTTTGAATGCATTTCTTTGAAAAAAAAGATACGGAGTTTGAATACGGGTAATGTTTTTTGATGAGGTTAGATTGGAATAGGATGTAGGGTGTTTGGAGCTAGAGGTGTTAGCTAAAGTAGGTGCTAAGGTTTCAGTCTGGGGTTGGGGTTGAAAGTAGAAGCTGGGCCCACAGGGTGGGGGGTTGATTAGGTCAGAAGCTGAGTTGGTGATGGGCTGAGAGAACACTTAGAAGCAAACTGATGAGTTAGGGCACAGGCCTCCCTTAAAACTACACAGTTTCCTTATCACCCTCATTGAAGTGTTCCTTTCCCAAGAGTTCCTTGTGCGGGGTCAGGCACCATCTTTGGATCAAGCTTGTGGTCCAGTTTGATGGTTCAGGCATTTCTTTTATTTTATAAAGAAAAATCTCTCTTTTTCCCTTGACTTCCAGATAGCCACCTTTCCCCATGTCCATAGGGGAGGTCCAGCTTTTTCCATTTCTCCTTGTAGTTTCTGTTTTTCCTGTGATCTTGGCGAAGCAAATTAATTTAGTGCTTTCAGTTATCTTAGAGTCTTTGATTCTTAACTTAAATACTGTGAGTGAAATATGATTATTTTCCTCCTTTAACAGAGATAGAAATAAAGCTTCAGATATCCCAAGGTCATAGAGCAAGTAGATTACACATAGTTGGCATTTTATTTTAAAACTGTGTACATGTACATGTATAAAATCTGTAGTCAAAAGGGAGGGAGGAAGAAAGGAAGAGAGACAGGGGGAAAGGAAGGGAGAGAGGGAGGAAGGGAGAAAGGAAGGGAGAGAGGGAGGGAGGGAGGGAGAAATGGAGAGGAAGGAGAAGGCAGAGAGAGAGAAGGAATAATAAATTATACCAGGTCTTCTGAGACCCAGATCTCTAATTGTTCAGTTGTACCTGCAGCCTGATGATTTCCTACACCACCTTGTTAGCTATGATTCAGTGAGAATTAAAGTAGTGACCCCTGTTATCTAAAATATCACCACCTATAATGCACATATTTGTAAATGCATATAGGAAATGCAGAGACTTAAATATAATATGCTAGAAACATTAAACTGATATATAAATGGAAAGTAGGAAAGTTAAGATTTAACTTTAAAAGGAAATTTTAAATCTTGCTATATTATTATCTACTTTAGGACTCTTTAAATATACGTTGGCTGGAGCCCTGAGAAGTATATCCCCATTACCGTAAATTCCACTTAGATCGTGATGGGGATTAGTGTGAATCAAAAACCAAGCCCTCCTTCCATGTGGAGTGGCAAACCTTCGCTGCAGCCTCATTTCCACTAATCTGAGGCTGCTGTGTGATCTTTGATCACACCAAGTATTACAGATGGAAAAGTACTCTTCTCAAATCCCCAACGTGTTTCCAACTGTCAATACAATCCTTTTTAAGTGTCAAAAGCAATTGCTCTGGTTTCTACTTATACTGCTAACCATAGCAGTACATTTCAGTACTTCTAAAGCAAAACAACAACCAAATGGCATAACTGCGGGCCAGAATTCTGACAGGCACATTCACCCTGTGCTTTAAAGGCATTAGAAATCCATTTCTAAAAATTGCCATTTATGTTAACTGCACTTTAAAGATTAGGTATTTCACTCTGCAATACCTTATCTGGGAGGCAAAACACCCCCACTCCAACCCTTGAATTATACAAACAAATCACACAGGTTACATGTCTAGCCAGATGTTTAAATCCACACAGAAAATGAAGCGTTCCTAGAAAATGCAATAAACATTTTAATATTTGGAAGCATACGAACAAAGGATGTCTCCCATTTAAAAGATTATCTCAATGAAATTGAATTCATCCCCATAAATTATACAAGACAATGGTTTGCAGTAATTGATGTAATAAAGTAGTAGGTTGAAAGAGTCACAATTCCCTAAACTAGATAAAATAAGCAATTACTCTTATCAGAATGGCAACATCAATGGGAACGTTGTCTGTGTCTGAACACAACCCAACCAGCCCTGTTGCATTTAAGCATCAGAGGCCATGGCCTTATTGTCTTTCCAGGATGTGCATGTATAATAAGCTTCTCCAACAAATGAAGGGGGGATGTTTCTGGCAAAATGAAAAATGGTGCTAAACTATGTCCAGATGATTAATTCACAGAAACTCTCCATCACACAGCAACAACATATGCCCATCTCCTCTGTTGTCCCCTTGGAGATTTTCCTACTAAACGTATGTGCATATTTTTCATGGCCACTGATATTTGAATTGCAGCCTGCTCCCATGCAGAACATGAAACACTTCAAACTGCATAATGCTGACTAAATTATAAAGTCTCCAGTGGCCTGAGGTAGCAATAGCCATAATAATGAGTGTGCTTAAGTGGTTTGTGTAGATCTCCCCGCCCCCTTAACTTTAATGCCTTGACTTATCAGCTTTTTTTTCTTTTTCCCCACATAACATTACTGACCACTTTGTGTTGCGGAAATGCAATTGTCTCTCATTGTATAATGACTATGCAAGAATAGAAAAGGTAGTGGTCGGTGGCTGATTTATGGGCATGGTTTAATTGAGTAAAGCAGTCACCTGGCATGTTTTCATCTGCTGTTATTCCATCTTGTTTAAATACAGATAATGCAAGGATTTGTGCCCGTTAAAGTGTAGCACTTAAGTTACGTTAAATGATATCATCCACTTGCACACCTAAGTTGGTGCATCAATCCTGAATAATTTTCTATAATTTAGGATATTTTGCATTATTTTCTGAAGAAAATGAAAAGTGCAAAAAGCAAATACATATATTTAATAATTTAGTAAAAAAAATTATGTGTTAAAATGTCAATGGTATTCTGGTTATCCTAGTCTCTTTTAATGGTTGTGCCAACTGAGGCTCAATTTTTAGCATGGCATGGGATAAAACAAAAAGTAATTTAATACTGAGAATTTATGCAACCCACTATGTGCCAAGCATTGGTGAAATAAATACTTTCCAGTTTTCATAAGTCTTTTATCACGTTAAAAACAGAAAGCACTATGTGCCCAGAATCTGAACAAAGAGAATCTTGCCTGGTTGGAAAAAGAAATGGATTCAATGAAGGTGAAATGAAGAACAAAATTGAAAAAGGTGTTGTATCAACCCGGCCCCTCTCAGTCCTGTGGCTTGGAATGGTCAGCCCCGCCTATATGTCAGGAGCTGGATTCGAGGCTTAGTCTCACCAGTGAGGTCTCCCCGTTCACCCAGCCACAGCAACTCTGTCAAGGGTGGGGGCACGTGCAGGTCCTGCATCAATGGACCTGGAACCTAGGAATTGCATTGGGGAAAGAGGTACATTCTTCCACTGGAGGCTGCCAAGGTGATAAAAGGTAAGGCTGGAGCAATTGGGATTCACTTTTTCCTGCAAATAGGAAGACCTGCTTGTATGTAAGCCACCTCAAGGAAAACAGAACTTAGAGAAAGGAGCAAAGAATTTTGGCAGTGACTTTCCTTGCGTCTTCTGGTGACTGTATCCCCGGACATTTTATCTGTGTAAGCCAATAGGTTTCCTTTTATGCTTTAAAGAGTTTGAGTTGATTTTCTCATTTGCAATCAAAATACTTCTGACTCTTTTAGTCCCTTCTGCTTTACTTGAATCTCATGAGAATCGGTGCTAGCTGAGAGATCTCAGTTGTCATAACGGGATAATAAAGCTACGGTTACCCACTGGGAGCACAGTAGGAGAAAAGTCATCTCTCCCAGTACAAAGGCAGGAAGCAGCCCTGGCCCAAGCCTCTGAAGATCTAGAATGCCAGATGGAAGGCATTGGCAAACCAGGGGTATATAACGAAGATTTCCAATAACAATACCAGATGCTTAGAAAAAAATCCAGATTTTCCACCAAAAACTAAATGTTTCTGTTTTTCATCCAATTATCCCAGCATGGCCTCTTTATGGATTCTTAGAGTGGTGTCTACATTTATTCATGGTATCAAACAAACAAACAAACAAACACTCCTGCACATCTGTCTGAGAAGTGAGGGTGGAATATAGGGACAATTCTATCTAAGGCCATTTAGGGAAATCAACCAAGAAAGGCAGCCACATTTTTTGTTTAGTCCTAGGGAAACTGTGCTTTCACCCTGACTGCTGTTAGCTATAGAGTTAGTTAGTACAACAGCTTTCATCAGAGGACCCTGCCCTCAGGATCTGGCCACTGTGTGGTAGAGGTGAGAATAAGTCAGTCCCAGGAGTGTGCGATCAGGTGCTATGAAAAGAGCTGTAAGCTCTACTTTAATAAACTTCAGCACTAAGACATAGAGTTACAAGTGAAGGAGACAGTGAGATTGAGCAGACAGGGTGTGAGGTAGGATTGGGGTATTGCGGCCCTCACCAAGCTGAAGAAATCATTTTGCTTCTACAGGTCTCTATACACTCATTCCTAGTGGGTTTTGCCCCGAGAAATGAATAAGGGCCATTTAGCCAATGGTTCAACTACTGAATCTGTCCAAGTTCTGACCCAAGGCTGGCCACGATGCACACATGCATCTCTTGTTCATTCTTACTCCCTTTTCCTCTGCAAACTGCAAGAATTTTAAGAGTTAATGCCCAGGTGTGGTTGACAAGGTCAGGCAGAACATTTGCTTCTTTTCTTTTTTGTATTAATGTTTTCCTTCAAATAATAAATGTGAACATTAAAGAAAAAATTTAAAAAAGCAAATGGCACTAAAGGGGAAGCAATGAAGACTCCACATTTTGCCACCCATGGGCTGGATCCACCCACAGCCTTTCCCTCAAGAGAGGCATCATGGCCGCCAGTTCTAAGCAGGAGGTGGTTCTAAGAAAGATCCCTAGAAGAGGAGTTGCTGGGTCAAAGGGCACGTGCACTTTCAACATAGAGAGATATTGACAAATCATCTTTCATAAATGGTATTTTACTTAATTTTACTTTGCATTTATTTTTAACGAATAATTTGATTGGTTCACATATGAAAAGATATTTATATTTTATTTTCTAAATTCTGTTTTCTTTGATTTTTTATTGTATTAATCTTTATCTTACTGATTTATAGAAGTTTCTTATGTTAGTCCTTTGATATGAGTTATGATTATTTCTCCCCATTTGTCATTTGGCTTTTGAATTTGTTTATGATTTGTAGCCATGAATTGTTTATTTCATAGAGTAAAACCAATTAGTTCTCATCTTTCCTGGCTTCTGAGCTTTGTTTCATGTTTAGAAATCTTTTTTATTATGTGATGATATTTAAAAATCCATCATGTTTTCTTATAGCATTTTTATTGTTTCACGTTACTTTTTCTACTAACATTTTGTGCATTTGCACTTTATTTTGGTGAAGGATATAGAGATATAGGGTAGGATCCCACTCTACTTTTCAGATGTTACCCAGTTGTTCATACGGCATCTACTGAATAATCTGTATTTCTCCTAACAATAGTAGCAAAAGGCTTCCTTTGTGATATTACCAACATCTTGTTAACTAACTTTTCTCCCACAGTTTCAGTTGTATTTTGTGAACATACATTTTATTTGAATTTTGTTTCTTGTATCCATTATTATTCTTTTTCAGTTTCTGAATCTAAAGCATTTAGATAGAACTATGTCATTTCATGTATGGAATAATTTTTACACCTTATTTAATATTAAAACTCACTTTTGCTAGCCTCCAAGAAAGGGAAAGAGGGCTTACATGCAATATTTATTATATTATAAAACATTATGCAAAGCATGTTTTTGAGAATACTGTCATATCCACTGTGGTCATTAGAAACAATTTGAAGTTTGAAATACATTTATATTGTGTTCTCTTTTTTCCCCTTTTTTTGAGGTTGAAAAGAATTATTTCCTATAAAACATAGATAACATTTGAATGTCTTATACTTTATCATTCCAGAGCCAAGACCCAGAATCATGAGTTTCTGATATATTGTTGTGGCCCAAAGCATTGTTAAAGAAAACTAAAATTTTACACATATCTACAAATTGAAGGACTCATAATTCAACCTTAAACAGAATACACTGAAAAATGAATTATCATTTCTCATCTCTCTCCATGTTAGCTATAAAGGAGGTCCTGATGGCTATAAATTTGAAATACAGGACAATGCCTGGACATCTGTGGATGGCCACAATGGCATTTAGATGCACAGCCAAACAGAAGCCCAGCCCATATTGGGAAAAGGAATAAAGCAAGTTTCTGGTGGCTAAAATTGATGCACAAGGTGATTGAGATTTAAGTCTTTCTCACATGTGAAAAACAAGCAGCCAACCAGTCAATCATAACCACACACTAAAAATGTTTAAAACTGTGAATGTGAAGATAGATCCAGACACTATAAAATTGTCTGGCATACTCTAGACAAAAGAAAAATGACTCAAACTGAAATTTAAGATTCTTGCTTCAGAAAGAGCCCAGAACTTAGTCCTGCTTTTTTTCGTAATTTAATGCCAATGATAAACTAGAAGTTTAACTCACAGGCATGACTTCTCTTATGGCAAGGCCTGTAGTCATTCAAAGCTCCTGATCATGTCCCACTGAATCATGTGTATAATGATGATCTCTGGAACCTGAGAGAGGCTATCAGCCAGTGGGATAAGAGAGTCCCTATGACAGGGAGAAGGCCTGAGGAAGCCTACATCCCTCTCTTGTGGGTGAGCATGAAACATCTCCTCCAGAGCTTACAAATGGTAGATCCCAGGAGAACACAAGTGGATGGAAAGAATAATGAAGAGGAGGAGAAAGACTCAGGTATAAAGGCCCAGAAACAAGTAGAATTAAGGATGGTTCCCACTGGAGGTAAAACGAACGAGTCAACCATGGAGATAAATTGAAACTATTCATTTAGTACAAAAAGGGAAGGAAAAGAAGAAAAAAAGAGCAAGGGGACAAGAGAAATTAAATAGTAAACATATATTTAAATTCAGTCATGTTAATATGTACATTAAATGCAAATGATTTGAACAGACAAAAAGACTTATGAAAAAAGCAATTTGAATTTTTTAAAGATAGTATCAAAAATAAATAACATATATATAAAATGCATACACTAAGCAAAAGAAAGCTGAAGTGGTTACATTAATCTCAAAGTAAATTTTAAAACAAGAAATAAAGACATTTCATAATTAAAAAGGAATATACTGATAAAGATTAGTTTTGCAACTAAATATGTGAGAATTAAATATCAGAGCTTCAAAATAATAAAAGAAAAATGTACAGAACTGAAACAAATAGAAAACTTTAAAATTATAATAGTAGAATTCTGCATTTCCTCTTTAATAATCAATAGATCACAGACAGAAAATTAATAAGGATCTAGAAGACATAAAAAAGCGCTATGTGACCTAGCTGATATTCATAGAACACTTAAAGTGCTCCACTCAAAATAGCAAAAGACAGATTCTGTTAAAGTACATGTGAAACATTTATTAAGACATACAATATTCTAGATTATAAAGCAAATCTCAACACATTAAAAAAATGCAATCAAAGTGTAGTCTCTGCCCACAGTGAAATTAAACTTAAAATCAATTACAGCATTTTAAAATTCCCAAACACTTGGAAATTAAAAAAAAAAACAAAAACACACTTCTCTATATCCCAGGGGTCAAATAAGCAATCAGAAGTAAAATTAGAAAATATTTTGAGTTAGATGACAATGTAAAAGAAAAGAAGAAGGAACAATTACATATAAACGTATGTGGTACACAGCTAAAGCAGTGATAAGAGGAACATTTATAGGATTAAAATTCTTACACTGAAAACAGGAAATAAGTCAAATCAATAATATCTACCTTAGAAAGAAAAGGAATGGCAAATTAAAATTAAGGTGAGTTCAAGTAATGATAAAATGAAGATAAATATGAAAATCAGCAAAATTGATAACAGGAAAGCAATAGAGAAAATAAAACATAAAGCTCATTCTTTATTTATTTACTTATTTATTTATTTTGAGATGGAGTTTCGCTATTGTTGCCCAGGCTGGAATGCAATGACACGATCTCGGCTCACTGCACTGCAACCTCCGCCTCCCAGGTTCAAGTGATTCTTCTGCCTCAGCCTCCCGAGTAGCTGAGATTACAGACATGTGCCACCATGCCTGGCTAATTTTTGTATTTTTAGTAGAGATGGGGTTTCACCATGTTGGTCAGGCTGGTCTCAAACTCCTGACCTCAGGTGATCCACCTGCCTCGGCCTCCCAAAGTGCTGGGATTAAAACAAGTGGAGGAATATGAGTTCTTCAGGAACTGGTGTGGGTAAAGATGGGTTTTCTGTGGATCAGAAGGAATGCAGTTTGACCATGATCTACTCTGTGATCACCAAATGGGTTGTAGAGAAGAGGTTTCCCAGGCGCTCTTTAGTCCAGCTTGTGTGGCTGCTAGGGATGAGATCTGAGTCCGTTTTTGATGTTTTGCTTTAAACGAAATGCCCTAAATAGTGTCTGATGCTAGCTATGCCAAGTTCTAATCTCAAATCAAATCAATGAAGAAGCATCAGAATTCTTATCAAAGTTAAGAAAGGCTTAAAACAAGAGCACTATCTGAGGAAGATTACAACACACACATAAAAACCAATGTGTTAACGTGCATCAAGCTCATCCAAAATGGCTCAGGTCATTTGAAGCTGTAAGCCTTTTTCTTTTATGGTTCTCAAGAAACAATTAGGCCAAGTGTGGTGGCTCACACCTGTAGTCCCAGCTACTTGGGAGGTAAGGTGGGAGGACTGCTTGAGCCCAAAAGTTAGAGACCAGCCTGGGCAACATAGGGAGAACCTGTCTCTACAAAACATAATTAAAGACGAAAGAAAGAAAGAATTAGAAATAAAACAATTAAGTGGAATTTTAAGCATTAAAATGTTTATAGTAGAATTATTTACAATAGTAAAGAGTGGACACTCACACTCAATATTTGACAATTGGAGATTGGTCATTGTGTTGGATCCATTAAATTAAGAGAATCTAATAAAATAAAAAGATCATCATGTTACAGCTTCATGGAAAACTAATGTGAAAAATTACATAAAATATGATATCAAGATTATAAAACTATGTGGGAAAAAAGACCTAGAAGAAATCCCTCAAGCTATTAAATTAATGAGCCACATGCAGTAGTCCTAAGGCTGGTCTTAATTTTATCTTCAACTTTATTTTGCATTGTTTCTACACTTATAATGATAAGGCTATTTTTAAGTTAAATCTCCCTAAAGTAATACCAAAGTAAATGAGGAAACCAAGTGAAAAATAATAACTTGTTCATCAATTGCTTATTTATTTAGTACTTAGTGATTGTTGAATATTTATTTGTAGAGATATTATTCAAAGAGTACGTTTTTACTACTAAAATTTACATAAAAATGAGTAAATCAAGATGAGAAAGAAAAACTGAATGATCTAATTCATGTACCCCATCTTATCTGATGCATACTCTCTTGGTTTATATCATATAAACAAAATTTTTTAGAAAATAATTAGTGATCTAATTACCTGCAGAAAAACTCCCCTACAGGCAGTTTATAAAGTATTTTCCAGAGTATGTGAATATGCTCAGTAACTTCAAGTGTGTCATTTTAATTTCTGCCAGGCTCTGGAAGCAACATTATTGAAGGCTGTGTGTGTGATTGTTAAGAGCCAGGCTCTAGGCTAAAGACCTGGGATTCAAGTCCTTATTATTCCTTATTAGTTCTGGGGTCTTGGCTGAGTTACTTGAATTGGTTTTCCTCTCTGACCTTCACTTTTGGCATCTGTAAAATGGATATAATAATCCTGAACTCCTTGGATGGTAGTAACAATTCAAGAAAAGAACTTTTCAAAGGGTGCATGGGTGCGCACACACACCCACACACAGGTAGTTCTCTTTAATTAGAAAATCTGTGGTGCATTGCACAAAAAACTACTCTTCCTATCATTTGAAATAAAATAATACAGACTAATGTACATTCTGTATGTGCTATGTGCCAGGCACTATATGCATATATGACTTCCTCTACCTTTCATGCCATGTTCTAGTTACAGAAGAGGAAACTGAAGAACTAAGGGAGTGAAAAAGAAGTAGCACCCATCTAACACAATAATAAAAACAACCTGTTAGATATAAACACCAAAACAAACAGACCCATCTAACACACTAATAATAACAACCCGTTAGATACAAACACCGAAACAGACAGACCCATCTAACACAATAATAAAAACAACCCGTTAGACACAAACACCGAAACAGACCCATCTAACACAATAACAACCTGTTAGACACAAACACCGAAACAGACCCATCTAACACACTAATAACAACCTGTTAGATACAAACACTGAAACAAACAGACCCATCTAACACACTAATAACAACAACCCGTTAGACACAAACACCGAAACAGACCCATCTAACACACTAAGAATAATAACATGTTAGATACAAACACTGAAACAAACAGACCCATCTAACACACTAATAATAACAACCTGTTAGATACAAACACTGAAACAAACACCCATCTAACACACTAATAACAACAACCCGTTAGATACAAACACCGAAACAGACACATCTAACACACTAAGAATAACAACCTGTTAGATACAAACACTGAAACAGACCCCTGTTTTAAACTGTCTTCTCTATTTTCTTTCCCTTTTAAATCACTGCCTTCATGGTAAGATTTTTGAATACTCAGCAACACAACTGTAGTGTAATAATAAGAGAAAGGAGAGGAGAGACACACAGAGAGACAAAGGGAGAGATTTCTAAATAACAAAGAGAAAATAGAGTTTCAAGTTCTATAAAAAATAAATATTATTTGATGTTGCATGTTATTCAGAATCATAAAATGAAAGGTCAAGCACTATATCAATTAAGCCAATTATCTCCATCCAATAATTATTTTGGTTATAAAGAAAAGTATAAAATTTAGCATCAGTTGAATTTTATTTTGATTGATCAAATTTTAAAGAATAATGTAAGACTTAGTCAGTTAATTACCTATATAACCAATGAAATGAATAGTGACAAAACTCTAAATTTTTTCCTATATATGAAAATGATCTCCAAACGTAAACATGCACTATTGCATGAATACTCACATCACCTGCATTTCATAGAGATTAAACAAAAAATATATTTTAAAATGATTTTATCAATAGTAGAAATGTTTTTTCCACACAAAAATATGTAATATGTGATGATTATATTTTTAGGTGAATAATATAATTGAATACACTTTTTCAAACTCCTGATTTTATGTTTTGTGATTTAGTCATTTGAAAGTTGGCTTCTAGGTTTTCTTTATTTTGATTTATGACTTCAGTGTCTCTCCGGGGCTGGCCAATGTCACTTTGAGAGATGAGTGGTTTACATAAAAGAGGTTTGTTTACAGCTACATTCTAACAGCAAGCACGCAAAAAAGAAAAATAAATTGTTCAATCTCACATGCCAATTATACGAGTGTTTGTTAAATTTGCCTAATATTTTCCTTCTTTCCTGTGTCATTCAATTATTATTGCAAGGAAATAGAATAGTCTTCTAAAATTAAATATTACCAGAAGATGTCCAGTCTTTTGTTGATCCTCATGTGAAAGATTTTTAAATAACTAGATTTTTCCCCAAGTTGAATTGTTCAGTTAGAGGAATTTTTAAAGGTGACAGATTTACATCATTTTTTGTAACAAATTACACAATGAAAATCAGCTATTATGTGTTTTTCAAATGTTCGCTCTTCGTAGAAAACATTTCTCTTTAAAATCAGCCACTGCCTTGTTCACTACAATTTCATTTTAAAAGGTGCCACCACTTTAAACCAAGCATTCCAATTTATTTAAAAATATCTGCCCAGTTAGCCAAGCTGGCAGCCTGCTCCCATCTCAGAGCTAACTGGCAAAGCTGCAACATTTGTCTTTTATAGAAGAAAACTGCATCCCTCATCTATACATTTAACTCCTAAGTTAAAAATGTCCCATGTATTTAAGCATCATAGATCCTTTGTGTTAGAAAAGATTTTCATTACAACTTTCATTAAATATTTTGCAAACCTTTCATGGTATCTCTTTTACAAAACAAATTAACTATATTGAAGATACCCTGTGCACTTGGGCACTTCTGTCTTCAATATTTTAACTGGTCAGAGCTTGTCTACAAATGATGTAGCAGATAAATTTCACATATGGTGCTATATTGATAATTTTAGTTGGGAATCTTCTCTCTTTTCTTTCTCTTCTTTTATTTTTGGCTTCCCCCTCACCTCCAACACCCTGTCCCAATTCCAGGAAATATAGCCACTTCATCAGTGATTACATTTACAATTTTGTAAGTTTTCATTATACTTGTTGTTTTCGTTTGATACTATGTTTTGGTTAAAGAAGATTGCTGGTGTTGCATGTATCAACTTTTGAGTTATCTGAGGTTTACACCAGGCATACACACATGAGTACATCTTTAAGAATTGCATTACTGAAACAAATATTGCAATCTAAAATCTGCTTAAGATACCCATATTATTATCCAATATGGGAGAAATTATCTCAGTTTGTAATTTTTTGTCATATTATCATCCAATATGGGAAAAATTATCCTAATTTGTAAATTTTTGTCAATGCAAAGACAATGATATAGTAACTAAACCTTTTTTCTTTTTGTCCCTCTGTGCAAGGCAGCCTCCCCCAACTAGATTAATAAACTTTAGCCAAGGCCTCTGTGAAGTAATAATGTTTAGCTGCCTGAAGATTGGTAGAGGTGTGCTATCATCATGTTGCAGGTGCTTAATTTTGAATTGTTTTGCCAATTGAGATGGTTTCACATAGTCAATAGTTCATTTTTCAAGGCATAATCTTCATAAAGGGTAAGAATTAATGTTAAGAATAGTGGCAATGATATTTACATTTCAAATAATTTACTTGATAATTTCATACCATGTTGGGGTCACCTTCTTCATAATCATAATTAAGGCACCGTTTTGTTGTAACATGGTTGACAACAGGCCCATTCAAAGACATTTTCTTGTAGCTTTTTCATGCATAGCGTATTAGGAATTTCTTCAAGCTCCAATGTTTGCAGGACTTTTGAAAACAAATTTTCCTTGTATATGGACACCGCTGAGCTACACTAAGTCACAAGATGATATATGCAGAACAACTAAAGCAGCCAGCGTCTTGTTAGTGGTATAACCCTACCATGCTCGGGATACCTGAGTACCATTAATTGTAGACCATCATCTGACCTTGACAAAGGATGGGCCCAAGGTCAACCCACATATTAAGTTCCAATGAAGCTAAATCGCATACTTATTTTTGAGATTAAAACAAATACAGAAAAAGTTGTAGAATTTTTTTCCTGGAGCCCAGTAGATCCTGCAATTCAAGTGATATTCACATCCTACTGTGAAGCCACTGATCTAAATCTCTCCATACTAAATCTAAAGTTTTAGATTTTTAATCTCTATAGTTTAAAAAAGTTCTCACATCTATGGGCTCTGGGCTGGAAATTCTGAGACCAACAAGAGTCAACAATGAGACAGTCCCATAGTAGCTCAAGAATGCACATCACCTTATTCCTTCATCTGAAGCAGATTGGAACGTTTTTCTAGTGATTTTTAAATTGTAATGGTCCCATCAAAGAAGAAGCCTTTTTGCTGGGCATGGTGGCTCATGCCTGAATTCCCAGCACTTTGGGTGGCCAAGGCAGGCAGATCACCTGAGGTCAGGAGTTCAAGACCAGCCTGGCTAACATGGTGAAACCCTGACTCTACTAAAAATACAAAAATTAGCCTGGTGTGGTGGCACACACCTGTAGTCTCAGCGACTGGAGAGGCTGCAGCTGGAGAATCGCTTGAACCTGGGAGGCAGAGGTTTCAGTGAGCCAAGATCATGTCACTGCACATTCCAGCCTTGGCAACAGAGAGATTCCATCTCAAAAAAAAAAACACACAAAAAAAACCAACAAAAAACAAAAACAAAAACAAAACAAAACAAAAACGTTTTGGGGGGAGGGACTTTTAAATTTTTGACTTCTCACTCTTTCTTTAAAAAACGACTTTGGAAAGGTGGTTTCATTCATTCTCATACTTTTCTGTTAAAACAGTCCTTAATCTGAATATAATCAGAGTTGAGATTTAAATAAAAAGAGAGACTTCTAACCCTTTTTTAAAATGAATTTTTAAAAGAAGACAAAAGAATCAGGGAAAACTAAAGAGATGGCTGTATTTCCTACAGTTAAGCATGCAAATCAAAGGACAGAACATATGGGTGAAGAAAACTTCTCAGCAGGGTCAAATCCGTAGGAGATTCTCATTGCTACCGGATCACGCTGTCCTCCAAAGACAGCCCGCTCAGATCAGGTTACCATAGTTTATGTACTTTATAAACTGAGCAAGATAAATAGTGTGTTAAGGCTTTATGGACTTGTTATGACAGCTAATTTCGTATCGCCTGACATAGTATCTGAGTAAATGTACAGATGTTCATTCATTTTCACTCCACTATAGATATTGTAAATTGAGTACCTCTGGAAGTCCAGCCATAACAGCTGACAAATATCCCTGCTACCTAGAAGAATGAAAGTTGTAAGTCACTGGACTTCAACCAGGAAAGTTAGCAGGGAACACGGGGGCCCATGCATCTTTTTAATGACTGTATCGCAGAAATCTAGTGTGGGTTTCCTATGACAGTCTACCTGGTGGCTCAGAGGACACCTAATGAATCAGCCATAACTTTAAGTGACATAAGGCCTGACAAATGAGGGGCTGCTGGCGTGCCTTTGAGTTTATCAGCCTCTCCATGAAACCAACCATTGTGACCCAAACCTTGCCTTTGTTTTCTCCTTTACTGTGATCCCTTCCTAATTTTAAAAGGGTCAAATAGCTTTTACTGAACACAATGGCATGCAGTCCTTCCCAAAAGTGTCACATGGCACACGACCCTAGCATTTTTTTCCTGCTCTTGAAGCTGACCAATCATTCTAAAGGGATTGTTTCCCAAATGTTATTCTCTGCAAAACATGCCGATATTTATTTGATTCTTATCTATGGGCTATTTATGACAGTTCATCTTTGATTTGAGGCTGATTAAAACATAATCTCCATGATAAAATACCAATTTTAAATCTTTTCCATTTACTAAAGAGAATGCAGGAGTATCTCATGGCCTATATACCAATAATTCCATGTAGCTATTCAAACTGCTTATGATTTCCCATTTTCCATATGATTCTTGATTCCCAATCAAGAATCTCATGATTGTTGGTTTTCTTGGGGTGTATTTTAAACATCTTTGAAAATAAAGAATTTTAAAGAATATAAATGATAAAACTAATTACATTATGTATCTATATCATGTGCATTTTTGTTTGCTTTGAGTGTACGACTTAAAAATGTTTACATCATTTTAAAGAGTACAACAATAAATCAGTATTTTCAGATGCTCTTTGAGATTATCACGTCCACATTTGGTGTGTGTGTGAGGGTGTGTGGGGCTTTTTCACCCTTGGCTATAAACCAGAGGAAAGCAGTCATTAAGGTAATTGTGATGTTGTGAGGTTTTGTTGTTTTTCATTTATGTATATGCTTGTTGTTTGTTTTTGTTTATGTATATGTCTTTATGTATATATTCGCTTTTTCATGATAAATTGCGAGGAATAGAAACCAACACCAAAAAAGAATTGAATTGTAAATTGAGCCTAGTATTTATATTATTGTGCATACAATGTGAATAAAGCAAATTTCTTGTCATCATGGTGCTTCCCTTTACCGGAAAAACAAACAATAAAAAATTAAATATATACAACAATCTGAATTTCTCTAAAGACAAAGCAAGGTAAGATAATATAAAGAGAATATGGGTGACTTTTGTAGAAGAGTAAAGGAGAATATATATGTGCACAAATGCAGAAAATAGTGAAAAAACATTTTTTTAAATGAGTCACCTTTTTAAGCAACAACATTTAATAAGATAGTATTTAAATTTTAAGTATCAGCATTGCTTTTACCTCTAACTGTGTCCCAATATAACACACAACCAAATAACACTTTAACATCCATCTCAAACTTTTTTCCATTTCTAGTTTGCCAAAATTTGTGGCAGCATCCTTCCTGTCAATATAGTAAGACAGTATTTCAACTAGACAAAGAGGAGAGATTTATCTATACGCACTTTCATCCACGCCTTAGTTGATTTTATGTTGCTTTTTTCATATTTCTTTTCCTATATTCCTGAGGAAATATTTTCAAAAAGAAATTTGGAAAGGTAAATGATATCTCTATGTTGAGACCCAATGGAGATGCTGAAGTAGGTTTTTTTAATGGAGAAGAAACATTGAAAGTTTCTTCAGAGAAAGTGTTGACAGATAATGATAATGATGGTGGTGGTGGTGGTGGTGGTGGTGGTGATGGTGATGAAGATGATGATGATGATGATGATGATGATGATGATGATGATGATCGCAGAATCAACCAGAATGATGTTAAAGGGGACAAAAGGACCCAGTAGAAAAGTTGGATATTACATGACATAAAAACAGACATGATATTAGTCCTGAAGTTAAGGGGCCAGCTCATGCTCTGCCTTTACTTAACCAAATGACTCTGGGTTCCTCCCTTAAATTATCTGAGAATTGGATTTTTCTAATGTGGGCAAATGGGGGATATCAAGGCATGTTTGCCCTTCCCATAGGTGAGTAGTAGATTTTATTATATATGTAGTACTTTTTGCTGAGCCCAAAGATTTTTTTCAGCCTTTATTTTAGATTCAGGGGATACATGTGCAGGTTTGTTACCTGGGTATATTGTGTGATCCTGAGGCTTGGGGTACAAATAAACCGGTGACTCAGCTACTGATAAGTACCCAAGAGTTAGTTTTTCACCCCTTTCCCCACTCTCTCCCTCCCTCCCCCATCCAGTAGTCCCCAGTGTACGTTATTCCCATCTTCATAGCTTTGAATGCCCAGTGGTTACCTCCCTCTTATAAGTGAGAATATGCAGTGTTTGGTTTTCTGTTCCTTTGTTAAGTTACTTAGGATAATGGCCTCTAGCTATATCCATGTTGCTGCAAAGAACATAATTTCATTTTTTGTTTTGCTGAGCTCAAACTTAATTCCAGAATAAAAGGTATGATTGTAAATTGATTAGATATATCCTTAAAGATGAAAACACATCAAGGATATTTTTGGTGGAGTGTTAGGAGGCACAAAATGTGAAATGGAAGTATTCTAAGATCCAACTTTACATAAATGGCAGTATTTCTTTCTTCTTTTAAACTGAATAATATTTTTTTATATATACCCTAAATTCTTCATTCATTCATCTGCCTATGGACACTTATGCTGATTCTATATCTTGACCACTGTGAATAATGCTACCATGAACACAGGAGTGCAGATATCCTTAAGGGGGGCTGATTTCCTTTTCTCTGGTATGTAACCAGAAGAATTCCTGGATAACATCATAGCCCTAAAAGAAAAATTAAAGAGCTTCTATACTGTTTCCTTATATAATGGCCATTCCAGTTTACATTCCCAACAGTGTAAGTGTTTTCTTTTCTCCACACCCTCTCCATACACTTGTTGTCTCTTCTCCTTTTTACAATAGCCATGTTGACAGTGAAATGATATCTATAATGATTTTAATTTGCATTGTCCTGATTATTAGTGATGTTGAGCACTTCTTCACATACTTGACCATTTTTACTTTTTCTTTTGAAAAATGTCAATTCAGGTCCTTTTTCCATTTTTTAAATTGGATTATGTTTTATTTTTGCTATTGAGTTTTGTGAGTTCCTTATTAATTTTGAATGTTAACCTCTTAACAGACATATGGTTTACAAATACTTTCTTCCAATCTATAGCTAGATTATATACCATGATGAGTAGGATTTATCTCTGGCATGCAAGGTTGGTTTAACTATGCAAATCAATCAATGTGACACATCATATTAGAAGAATAAAGACAAAAATCACATGTCAATAGATGCAGAAAAAAGAATGACAAAACTTAACATCTTTTCATAATAAAAACTCTAAAAAATGTATATAAGACAATTTTCTTGACATAATAAAGGCCATTTATGTAGAGCTTATTGCTAACAGCATAAAAAATTGGGAAAAACTGAAATCATTTCCTCTACGATCTGATACAAGGAAAAGACTTTCACTTCTTCACTCACTTTTTCACTTCTTTTTAACATAGTACCAGAAGTACTAGAAAGAACACTCAGACAAAAAAATAAATAAATAAAAGGCATCTAGAAAAAAAGAAGTAAAATTAGGCCTGTTTAAAGATTCCATGATTCCATAGGTAGAAAACTTTAAAGACTCCATACACACACACACACACATGCACACACATACACAAACTGTTAGAACTAGTAAATAAGTCCAGTAAGGTAGCAGGATACAAAACCAATATGCAAAAATCAGTTGCATTTAATTACACTGGTAAAAATATATCTGAGAAAAAATAAAGAAACAATTCCATTTATAACAGCATCAAAAAAGAATAAAATACTTAGAAATAAATTTAACCAAATTAAAAAAATTTACACTGAAAACTATGAAACATTGATGAAATAAATTGAAGAAGTTACAAATAAATGAAAAGATAGCTCATATTTATAGTTTAGAAAAACTGACATTGTTAAAATGACCATAAAGCCATAGCAATATACAGATTCAGTGCAATCCCTATCAAAATCTTAATAGTATTTTTTTACAAATATAAAAGGACAGTGCTAAAATTTTTATGGAACCACAAAAGACTCTGAATAGATAAAATAATCTTGACAGGAAAAAAAAGTTGAAGGCATCATACATCACACTTACAGATTTCAAGTTACATTACAGAGCTATGATAATCAAAACAATATGGTGGTGGCATAAAAACAACACATGGACCAGTGAAACAGAGTAGAGAACCCAGAAATAAATCCAAGCATGTGTAGTTAGCTGATTTTCACAAAGGCACCAAGAAGACACCATAAGGAAAGGATAATCTCTTCAGCAATGGTGTTGGGAAAACTGGATATCCGTAGGCAAAAGAAGGAAGTTAACCCCTTACCTTACACCATACACTAATGTCAAATCAAAAGTGAATTTAAAACCTGAATATAAGACTTGAAACCATACAATTCCTGAAAGAAAGCCTAAGGGAAAAGCTTCCTGATATTGACCTTGGCAATAATTTTTTGGATATCACACCAAAACCACAGGCAACAAAAGCAAACCTGGACAAATGATCTGAAACCAAACTAAAATGCTTCTGCACACCAAAGAAACCCATCAACAAAATTAGAAAATCCAAATGCTCTTTAAAGGTTCTCAAACAACAAGAGTAATTGGAAGATTAATATGAATCTTATTTATACTTGCCCAAAATCAATTCCATTGAAATATAAAACAACTAAAATCTTAAATTGTGATTAAGATAACCCTTCCCTACTATATCTTCTGACCTTATTACTTATATTCCTATTTCTCCATTGTCATAATTAACAATTATTTCTGTTCTATAACCATAATTTCCATCATGCTCTTTCTTTAGTTTTATGTTTAAGTTGATTCATCTTTTCTGCAATTTTTTTACTTATTTATTGGCAAGTGGGAATTAGCAAATATGTATTTTATTTAAAAAACTCTTGCAACCTATATCCCTTGAATTCCTAAAGTTAAAATACATGCATGTGTTCTTTGTATTTGAATAAGCATTTGGCTTGTTACTTTTTGCTATATTTACTTTTTAACATTTTGTTTTTTAATAATTACAGACCCACAGGACATCTCAAAAATAGTCTATGAAGTCCCTTGAGCCATTCACCCAGTTTCTCCCAATGAGGAAATCTTACATTAATCTAGAATAAGATCAAAGCTGGGAAACTGGCATTGGCACAATATGGTTAACTGGATTACAGTCTTTATTCAGTTGTTACCAGTTTTTCATGCATATATTTGTAGGTGTGTGTGTGCGTGTGCAGTTATATGCAATTTGATCCTGAGTGTTAGAACCACCACCATCGGTAGACAGATGAGTCATTGCTTTAGACCAGCAGTCCCCAAGCTTCTTGGCACCAGGGAATGGATACGTGGAAGATGGTTTTTCTACGGACAGGGGTGGTGGAGATGGTTTTTTGAGATGAAAGTGTTCCACCTCAAATCATCAGGCATTAGTTTAGATTCTCATAAGGAATGTGCAACATAGATCCCTCACATGCACAGTTCACAATAGGGCGTGCACTCCTGTGAGAATCGAATGCCATGGCTGATCAGACAGGAGGTGGAGCTCAGGCAGGAATGCTTGCTCACCTACCGCTCAGTCGGTTCCCAACAGGCCACAGACCAGTACAGCTCCACAGTCCCGGGGGTGGGGGACCCGTGTTTTAGAGGATCTCCCACTGCAGCCAGTTGTATCTCCATCCCTGTTCCCTGGCAACTACTTATGTGTTCTCAATCTCTATATCTTTCTTATTCCAACAAAATTATATAAATGGGCTCATGTGGCATATACAATTTGAGATTGACTTTTTCACTAAGCATAATTCCCTGGATATTAGTTGTTACAATCATCAAAGGTTTCTTACTTTTCATTGCTGAGTGGTTTTCAATGGTACGGATGGCCTATGCTTTGCTTAACCATTCAGTCACTGAAAGACAACTTGGTTGTTTCTGATTGAGGGCTATTCTGAGTAAAGCTGCTATGACCATTCATGAATAGATTTCTGTGTCACTATCAGGTTTCCTTTCTTTAGAACAAATGTCCAAAAGTGCAAATGCTGGGTTGTATAGCAAGCATTTTTTAATTAAAAATCTGACAAACTGTTTTCTGGAATGGCTTTGTCACTTTCCATTTCCACAAGCAGTGTAGGAGTGAGCTAGTGGCCCTGCAGCTTCACCAGCAGTGGGTATTTTCACCTTGCTGGCAGATGTGTCCTAGTATTTCAGAGTGATTCTAATTTATATTTCCTTCATGGCTAAAGATATTGGGCATGTTGTCACACTCTCTGTAGCGAAATTGGTTGCTTGTACCTATTGCCAAGTTTCTAATTGGGTAGTGCGTTGTTATCGTTGTTGTTTTATACTTCAGAGTTCTGAGACTTAAGTTCTTTATATATTCTACTTACAAATTCGTTGACAAATTTGTTGTTCACAAGTATTTTCTCCAAGCTGTTACTTGTTTTTTCATCCTTTTTATGGTCCTTTGGAGAACAAACATATTTTAATTTTGAAGAAGTTCAATGTAGCAAATTTTTAATGTATGGATCATGCTGTTACTGCCACATCTAAGAATTCTCCACCTAGTGCAGGTGAAAATTTTCAAAATTGCTTTAGTTTTAATTGTTCCAGGCCTTTTGCCTTTCTATGCAAAGTCCAGAATAAGCTTATCTATCTCTACAAAAAAGTTATTACTGGGGTTTTGATAGGCATTGCATTAAACCTATAGATAAATTTAGGGAGAATTCACGTCTTTAATATGTTGAGTCTTCCAGTTTATGGACCCTGCATGTTTCCTATTTATTTAGATCTTAGACTTCATCAGTGTTTTAAAATTTTCAGCACTCAGATCTTTTACATGTTTGGTTTGATTTATACTTAAGTATTTCATTGTGTTTATTTTTCATCATCAGGTAACTGGAAGTGAAGTTCCAGTTAAAACTCTGCTTTTCAGACACAAAGGCTGCTGTTCCCCCTCTGCCTGTTTGCCACTCCCTCAGGAAAGCATTTGTAATTGCAAAGCATCTCTTTACCTGGGGAAAATTCCAGGCACTGCGGCAAGCTAGTGCATAGTCGTGTGAATGGGCTGTTTTTGAATGGGGAGGAGGCTACAGAACGTGGCGGCCTTGAGTAGGGTCTCTGAACAACAGCCGTGGGCTCGCCCTCACCTTTCACAACCTCTTCCTTTCATCCTCACTTAGGAACCACAGACTTTCTAGAAATACCTGGGTTGTCCTTAGAGTTTCTGTCAGTGGCTAAAGAGGCCATAGGTTTTACAATAGAATGAAGGTAACTTGAAGGACACAAGGAATCAGTCTCCAGTCTCCTTAAATGTTCTCTTTGGATTCAGAGACACTTAAACCAGAGAGAAGGATGATCTCACAGCTCTTGTAAGGTACTGCGTGCCTATGCTTGGTTTGAGTAGCCATTTGGATGTGGAATTTTCACTTTCATCAGCAGTTTCCTTGTGCAGAACACATGTCCTGAAGGGCTGTGGGGTGTCCGGAAGTTGAGGTGCAACATGTTGCAGGGACCAGCGCATCATGAGTGAGGGAGACGCAAATCTCTGCACCCCATGGGATCATCCACATGGTCTGTGACGCAGAGATGGCTCTGCAGCCTGAGAGTCCACTCCCTGACAACCACAGGGATGTGGAATAAAGAATCACACATGTGAGAGTGCGTGTACACTCATATGTGTAATTTTTGTCTGATTTGTGGTTCACTAGTTTTTATTGGAATTCCTTTCTCTATTTTATGATTACACTAGCTTTAGTTTTTCCTTGTGGACATGAAATCTGACCCTCTCAGTACTAATTAGAGATGTCTAATGGGAAAACCACACATTCTACCAGTGTCCACCACAATAAGCCTTTCCAGTAATTGATGTACTCCAGTGGGTCACATTTCATTACATGAGGTGACTTCATAAACCGATTTGACAGGTTATGTGACCACATGATTCATCAACTTCACGACCAGGTTTGGGTGGCACCCGGCGGAGCAGCAATGCAACCTTAAAGCGGGTGAGTAGGAAAGAGTAATTTGCATTATTTCATAAATAGTTAAACACTTTGATAGCTACACCAGGAAAAATGTGCCTGCAGCTCACATTCTCTCTCAGTGCATAAAATGGAGCCTTGTGTATCACACACGAGCTAGGAATAGGGAAACATTTTAGACAGATATTCCATTTCCTACGGACTTTGGGGAAAAAGTAAATGCTAGCTCCCTAATTCTCAGTGAAGACTCCTGGTAGGACTTTGATTACGTAGAAGAATAAGACGGCAAAAAATCTTCACATCCCCTTTGTAAATCTCCTGAAGTCTTCTCTGTTAAGGAAAATGATGCCCACATTGCTACTTATAAAGTGATTCTATGTGGGAAAAACAGATAATATGCATGCTAATCATTTGTTGTGAAATTTGATTATTGGTAAATTGGATTTTGGTACTTTTTTTGAAATTTGAATCAATGTAGATGAATAATTATAATAATAAAAGATGGATTTTCTAGTTTGAATATGTTTTAAAATTAAGTTTCCCTAATAAAGAAATACACTCAGGATTCTATACCATCTAAAGGTAACATAATGCTATCAATTAAAATGGCTTTTATTACTTTTTAGAGATAACTTTCTAGGTAACACATTCCAAATATCATTTGTTTCACTCAGTGATATTTACCAGCTAGTTGAGGTCTGATGAATAGATTTAGGAGACCGAAAATTTGGAGCAATGTGCTACTAAAAAAAGATCTAGGAATTTTGTGTGTGTGAAAAAGCATTCTTTTCTTGAGCACCACTGACGTAAAAGACAGATGATATAGAAATGTCCCAAAAGTCAGACGCATTGGAAAAAAAAGAATAAACAGGAACATGCCTGAATCCCCCACAGACGCTGCCAATTTTCCAATCCCTGGATGCAGTTCCATAATGCAATGACTTTCATCATAGCCCTATTCACCTAGGATATGAGTGCCTTGGAAGTATAATGAATCTGGGGTGATGTGGCTCCAGCCTCCAACCCTGAACAACCAGGAGACTCCTGGAGTCTAACCGATGCACCAAAGCTCATGAGCCTGATCCCTGTCTGTGCATGAGAAGTAAACTATTTGTGTTCTCTTTGATTTCTAGCACTGCTGTCAGAAGATGGCCCTCCGATTTGATGTTAGGAGCTCAGCTATTTCAGGGTGGTTCTCTCCCACCAGCACCCTCCGATGCATTCCTATCCATAATTCCCTGTTTTGGGGGTGGTTCCATCCATCCAGCACCCTCCGATGCATTCCTATCCATAATTCCCTGTTTTGGGGGTGGTTCCCTCCCCCCAGCACCCTCTGACGTATTCCTATTCATTATCCCCTGTTTTGGGGGTGGTTCCCTCCCCCCAGCACCCTCTGATGCATTCCTATTCATTATCCCCTTTTTTAGGGGTGGTTCCATCTCCCAGCACCCTCTGATGTATTCCTATTCATCATCTTCTAATCTTCCCCACACTCACATTGGTCTCTGAAGATTTTCTGCTCCTGGTTTCCCTCTCTTTCCCTATGTTTCTTTTGTCCTAAGCAGCCTCAAAGTTCCCAGGACTCACTCTCCACCACACCAGTCAACCACATGTAGCTGAGTGACGCCCTGCATGTTTGTGTCCTGGCTTAGAATCCTGCCACCACTCTAATCCCTCACCAACATGTGCATTCATTGACCTCAGCCTACCGTTTATCATCATTTCTTCTTTCTCTCCCATTATGCCTGTTGTTTGACCTCACTGAGGCTTATATCATGCGCCCATGAGAGTACACATTCAACCCAGTGCCTCTGTTGTACCTACTGTGGAAAATGACACCGTGTTTCATGTAATAAGTCTGCTGAGGAGCACCTACCTATTTTACCATGTTGCCATCCCATTGCTTCCACCCATCAAATGCCAGCCCTTGATGGTTTCATGTGCCTGCTTTCTCTAGGCAACACCAACAATTCCGAAAAATCACACAACTGTACAAATTGGTGCCTTTAAAATTCCTGATCTCCACTCTAAACTGGACAATTATCAATAATATTATCTGTTGACATTTATATATTTCCCTTGACAAATCCCACTCCCAAAGGCTAATTCAAAACTTTCTTCTTTCTTAAAACTTCACACATGACTACCTTCCTATCAGTCCAAGAAAGTCATGTCTTCTCAGAGCATATAGAACTGTCGAGAGATTCAGGCTGAAGATGGAAGTGTGAAACATCTCTACCTACCTGAATGGCAAACAAAGATTAAAGAAAAAAAACTTTTAAGAGAGAGGGGTGTGAAACACAGACATGAATCTCTACAAATGTCATGCAAAATAAAGAGCTGCTCAAATCGCTGAGCCCAGGAAGGTGCCATCCACATTGGCTGTGTGCAAAGATGAGCTTCAAGAACAAGACGGATGCCATGTCACACTTTTGGTAAGAAACCAAAGCTGGGCAAGAGGAGTAACTGCACGCATACACCATGTCTCAGAAAAGCCAACAGGAAGAGTGCAGGAAGACAAATGAATGTACATGGGCGTCAGCTTGACCAAAACTGATGACAGTTGAATGCCAAGTGATCCCATAGAAATCTGCCTCCTTACAAACTACACGTGTGTCTCCAGCTCACCAAGCAGCTTGGAATGCAGAACAATAAGTGGAGACATGTTCCAGATCAAGGAAGGCAACAGGTTTCATGAGAAATCGTCCTGAGTCAACATACCTAAATTAAAATTTCCTCTGGCCTAGGGCAGGCCTCACTCTGTTCTTCCCTGCATAATTCTTTAAAAATATTCAGATATGACTTTACATTCAAAATCATGAAAAAAGTAAGGAAAATGGAGTGAGTATAGGTAAAGACAGAATAAGAAGAGTCAACAATTCCAGAACCACTGTGTGAGCAGAAGGGCACTGAGGAAACTCATAAAGATTTGGAAAATAAATTTTAAAAGGATTAATTTAAAACCATGAATAGAGTGAAAATAATTTTTAGTAGAGTCAAAGCAGATTCAACATCCTTGACCCAGATATGATAACTCAAGCTGTAGATGTTTCTGTGCTTTGATTCCCATTTATAAAAACAAGCATTAGGAACCCTGAAAGAGAGAATACAACGAACAACTCATCGGAGCGACAGGAAGGGGAGATGAAAAGATATATGGCCTTACAAAGTATGTAATCGAGGTTCCAGTTAAAGTGGACTGTATTATGGCAAGGAAACAAAAGACGTCATGATTCTTTTTATAAAATCAACAGAACTGTGATACCAGAACCTGTCAAGGACACACACACACACACACACCCCGACCATCACCACAACCACCAACAGAACAACCTCACTGCAAATATCAGTGTAAAATTCCTCAGTAAATTATTAATAGGGAGAATTAAGCAGTGCTTCAAATAACTAACGAGGTTCATGGATAAAAATATTCAATTATATGTATTTATTAACTAATCAATTAAATGTTAACTTAAAGTAATATAAATCATTGCAATTGATGTTAGTGTGGTATTTATGATTACACAAAAATACTCTTAAAATGAACATATAAATATCTTCCAAAATATAAAAATGTATGGCCAAATGTGTAGGCAGATGCATCTTGAAAGATAAGAGCTGTGTTCTATATTGAGCAATACCTTCTAGTTATCCTTTAGCTAATTTGACCATGGTCAGAGCCCAGAGAACTAGCAGCATGAAGGGTTCATGTTAGCCCTCAGTGCAGACAAGAGCTCGAAATACAAAGTCAGAGTAAGTCCCATTTCAACAAATCGGAGCTCACGCCAGATCATCTCCAGGAAGTAGGCAAACTAAAGAGTGAAAGCAGAAAGATGTACAAAAGGGACCCCCAGGGGTTCCTGGCCTTGACCCATCCACAGCTATCAAGGAACCCTTGGGAGAGCCATGTGATAGGACACCCCAGGTAATGCTGAGGATCTTACAGCAGAAAAGAATCGTCCTGACTTCCTGCCAGGCTCCTGGGAGGAAGCTGCTGGGGTGACCCCGACATCCACAGGGGTCAGCTGTCACCCAAGGGAAATGGTGACGAGAACGTGTGGACAGAGGGTGCCTGGGGTCCTTCCTTCACAGGCATCGAGTGTTGCAGAGGGTCTCTCCTTCTTCAGAGATGGACAGAGAAGGTAATGACCACCAAAGGAAGACCATCAACACCAGGAAGGGAGCACCCACGTGCATCGGGCTGGTGGTATGCCAGGCACAGTTGGAAATATTTTACATACGATAATTTACTTTTAATAGCAGGACTTTGAGCTGGTCTTATTTTTATTTTCATTTTACAGACTCTCACCTTCTATGTGCTCATGCACTGTGATAATGCATGCTTTTCGTCATTCCTCTTGGCCCATGGCCTCTTCAACATGCATTCCATGCATACCTTTATTGCCTGCTTTCTCTGAGTATTTTCGAGTTCAGCCTCTCAAAATAGATACACATTGGCACATCTCCTCTCTGTTTGCCAGCCCAGATCATGGACATGGGCCAGCCCATGGTCTGGCAGCCCTTGGTTCAAGTCTGTTCCAATCAACAAAGGACTGGAGAGTTAGTCTTGGAATAAAATGAGGCAGTCTAGGTCTTCTCCATCAACAGGGCAGTGGGAAAAATGGTCACCCTGTCTGGCATGGCCCGTGCAGACTTTATTTTAAAGATGAGGAAGGTAATACAGAGAGGAGAAGCAACAGGTGAAAGGTCATCACTAACTCACAAACCTGGTTTCAGCATCTTGAAAACTATAGAGTCGTTATCTGAACTAGACGTCTAAAACAGACGATCATTTTCCACTGTGACATTTTGACATCCCTTAACCCCTTTCTGGCTCATCTCTCCTTCTAGTAATAACAGATTATGATTTATAACATTGTATCTTTATTTTTTAAATAAATCTGAAGTAGCAAAATAGGCTTCTATCTCTGAATCATGTAAAAGGTAGCTATTGGAGGCTATGAAGAAATACTTTTGCCGGGCACGGTGGCTCATGCCTGTAATCCCAGCACTTTGGGAGGCTGAGGCGGGCAGATCACCTGAGGTCAGGAGTTCGAGATCAGCCTGACCAACATGGAGAAACCCTGTCTCTACTAAAAATATAAAAAAATTAGCTGGACGTGGTGGCGCATGCCTGTAATCCCAGCTACTAGGGAGGCTGAGGCAGGAGACAGAGGTTGCGGTGAGCCAAGATCACGCCATTGCACTCCAAGACTGGGCAACCAGAGCAAAACTCCATCTAAAAAAAAAAAAAAAAAAAAAGAAAGAAAGACAGACAGGCAGACTTGACTTTACACTCAGCTTTGCTCCCTAAAAGAGAAAACAGAGTGTTTTCATACACCTACCCCCACCTGCCACATCAAATACTGTCAGAAAATACAGTCTGATTTTTACTCAACAGTTTGGAGAAAGAAACAAATTTTAGTAACATAGAGGTTTCAGTCATGTTAAAAAATTTAATTTACAAATGATTTACCAAGTTGAGAAGGATGTTCTCCGACTATTTTAGTTACTTCTAGGAGACAACTAATTTAAATTTATAAATTGACTTAAAAACAGTATTACATAAGTTTATCTGTTTTCTAGATAGCTGTCAACTGGTCAATTCACATTCAGTAGTTGATCTAAGTGAGAAAATAACTAGCAAATAAAATCCCCTTATCCAATCCCAAGTAGGCTTTTAGATTAGCAACATTCTTGGAGATCTCCTTGTTAAGAACACTGTGAATACAACATAAAGTTCTACACAGACAGTCTCTGAGATGATACATTCTCATCTTGAGTATTTTAGGAAATTAAGACTGTCTTATATATAAGGAAACCAAAAAATATTTAAAGAAACTGTTTTCTAGATAACCCTTTATTCTCATTTATTTGAGAATACAGAGGGTCCATGTGATAGAAATTATACTAATAATTATTTAATCTCTTCTGGCATTTCCTTATGAGTTATTCAAATGAAATCATAAATGAATTAAATCAATTATGTGAAATTAATAGCAATGACTCAAAATATTTTATCTCTGAATGAGAGTAAATCCATTTCAAAAAGTTTAGCCAATATCTTTGAAAAATGTTACACCTTGTTTCATTCTAAAAATCCTGGCAATTTCTATTTAAAGAATTGTTAAATGTAAAACAATTTCAAGAAGAGGAACCTGGAGATATTTTTTTTAAGTTGAACGCATACTGTGCATTTAATTTGTGTATATGTTAAGAGACATAATCCCTTTATTTATTTATTTATTTATTTAGGAAGAAATTGCAGGCACACCTAATGCTCACAGATGGAGCTCTAATTGATTTACACTTGTTCTCAATTTAAAACTTCTTTAAAATCAACAGCAGCACATTCCAAAGTTCAGCTTGGAGTGCCCTCTGCTGTTCTTAAGACAATAATACAAACACAGGTTAAATTTATTTTTCTATTTAAAAGTTACTTAAACTAAACAAATTGTTGATAGCCTTATAACTTTAATCATATAATCATGAATGTATGCTTTATATAGGGTCCTTGGAAAAGTGATTGCTTAGTGAATTATAACATATCTAATTAAAAAGTCTCCCCAGATAGATGACAGGTAGATAGATGATGATGATAATAGAAAGATAGATGATAGACAATTAGACAGATGATAGATGGATAGATACTGATAGATTTGTATTACAAAACCAGCAGATCCAAGCTTACATCTCCAATTTTTGATATAAAGATAAATTTTCCAGTGTCTGATATTAAGCTGGATATTGTAACTAATATAATGTGGCATTGGATTTAATTGTGTCCCCTTAAAAATGCATATATTGAAGTTCTAACCCCCAGTACCTCAGAATGTGACCTTATTTTGAAGTAAGGTCATTGCAGGTGTAATTACTTAAGACGAGGTCATACTGTAGTAGCATGGGCTCTCATCTGATATGTCTGGTGTCCTTACAAAAAGGGGATATTTAAACACAGAGACACACAGAGAAGCATACAGGGAGAACACCACGGAAGGCCGAAGACTGACGGGATGCGCCTACAAGCCAAGGAACAGCAAGGATTGCCAGCGAACCCCAAGGGGAAGGGAGGGGCCCAGAGCATATTCTCCCTCACAGCCTCAGAAGGAACCTGCTTGATTTTGGACTTCTGGCCTTTAGAACTGTGAGATAATACACTTCCGTTGTTCTAAACCACCAAATTTGTGATATTTGGCAATGCCAGCCCTGGGAAACTAATACCAATACAAAGTTAGAAATGCAAAATTAGTGTCGCGTTATGATTGAGAAAATTCGAAGCCCAGTGCAACAAATCCTATGCGATGGTGCCAGGGGTGAGCAGGGAGCTCTGCAGCTGCTCCCTGCAGGGATGCTCTACAATCCTGCCGGGTCGGGCCCTCATCACCACTAACCACGCAGAACAAGTGGATGCTCAAAGACACAGGTGGGCTGGTTAGAAGGGGCTGAGCTTGAATTGAAACGCAGATGTGGCTGATCACTGAAACTGCCTCTTCTGCAGGCCCATGATGATTCTACTAGCTCACGTGCAGGTACATATTCACATGCATACATGCACACACGCGCACACACACACATTGTGCATATTACTATCAGCATTTTGGTCAAAACCATTCAACATGTCTCTAGGAAGTTCCAAACTTTCCCACATTTTCTTGTCTTCTTCCGAGCCCTGCAAGCTCTTCCAACCTCTGCCCATTACTCAGCTCCAAAGTCCCCTACTCTTCCGACAACAATTTTCTATATTAGTTCATTCTCACACTGCTGTAAAGAACTACCTGAGACTGGGTAATTTATGAAGAAAATAAGTTTAATTGACTCACAGTTCTGTGGGCTTAACAGGAAGCATGACTAGGAAACCTCAAAAACTTAAAATCATGGCAGAAGTCAAACAGAAAGCGAGCACCTTCTTTACATGGCAGCAGGAGAGAGAGAGAGTGAGGGGGAGGTGTCACACACTGTTAAACCATCAGATCTCATGGGAACTGTCTCACTATCACAAGAACAGCAAGGGGGAAATCCACCCCCATGATCCAATCACCTCCCACCAGGACCCTCCTCCAATTGGACATGAGATTTGAGCAGGGACACACATTCAAACCGTATCAGTATATATCGTAGATATTAGGTTACGTGAGTGAGCATCTGTGAAGAAAATTTCTTGACATGACATTGCTAGCAAAAGCATGTGTACTTTTTAATTTTTGAAAGTTAATAACAAAGAATCCTCCCGAAGGCTGTGATAATTTCTACTCACTTCAATCATACACGAGAGTGTCATCAAAAGCAAAAATTGACAAATGAGATCTATTAAAACTAAAGATCTCCTGTATAGCAAAAGAAACTATTAATAAACAGACAACCTACAGAATGGGAGAAAATTTTGGCAAACGATGCATCTGAAAGGGTCTAATATCCAGCATCTATAAGGAACTTAAACAAATTTACAAGAATAAAACAAACAGACCCATTAAAAAGTAGGCAAAGAACATGAACAGACACTTTACAAATGAATACAGACATGCAGCCAAAAAGCATATGGAAAAAAAAAAAAAACTCAGTGTCACTGATTATTAGAGAAATGCAAATCAAAACCACAATGAGATACCATCTCACACAAGTCAGAATGGATATTATTAAAAAGTCAAAAAACAATAGATGCTGGTGAGGTTGTGGAGAAAAGGGAACACTTCTATACTGTTGATGGAAGTGGAAATTAGTTCAACCATTGTGAAAAGCAGTATGGCCATTTCTCAAAGAGCTAAAAGCAGAAATGCCTTTCAACCCAGCAATCCAATTATGGAGCCTATATCCAGAGGAATAAAAATCATTCTACCATAATGACAAATAGACATGAATGTTCATTGCAGCACTCTTCACAATAGTAGAGACATGGAATCAGCCTAAACGCCCATCAATGACAGAGAGAATAAAGGAAATCTGGTACATATATACCATGGAATACTACACAGCGATAAAAAAAAAAAGAATGAGATTATGTCCTTTGCAGCAACATGGGTAGACGTGGAGGACATTATCCATAGCAAACTAACCCAGGAGCAGAAACCAAATATTGCAGGCTCTCACTTATAAGTGGGAGCTAAATGATGAGAACACATGGACACAAAGAAAAGAACAACAGACATTGGGGCTTCCTTGAGGGTGCAGGGTGGGAGAAGAGAAAAAAATAACCACTGGGTACTAGGCTTAATACCTGCGTGACAAAATAATCTGTCACAAAACCCATGACTGACTTCTTGGCCAGGTTTATTCTCAAATCTGATGCCCGCCATGATTCCTCGTGGAACTGTGGTACTTTCTGAAGAATGTAGAATCTGCATTTGTAATTATAACCCTGCTAGAATGATTACTTGATTAAGGTTCACTTTACTCCCAGCCTGTAAACTTGAGATCAGCTTATTCGTACTTAAATGGTAGCACTGGCTTCCAGCTGGGCCTGCTGTCAGCAGGTACCCAGGCAATAGGGAGTAAACCAGCAAGTTCTATGTTCTGAAAATCCGCTTAAGTGCCCATGTTAGCTGGAAAGGTTTGGGGAAATAAATTACTGTCTTAGTTCGCTAGGGTTGCCATAACGAAATACCAAAAACTGAGTGGTTTATAAAGAACAAAATTCGGCCGGGCGCGGTGGCTCACGCCTGTAATCCCGGCACTTTGGGGGCCGCGGCGGGCGGATCACGAGGTGAGGAGATCGAGACCATCCAGGCTAACATGGTGAAACTCTGTCTCTACTAAATATACAAAATATTAGCCGGGCGTTGTGGCGGCGCCTGTGGTCCCAGCTACTTGGGAGGCTAAGACAGGAGAATGGCGTGAACCCCGGAGGCGGAGCTTGCAGTGAGCCGAGATCCCGCCACTGCACTCCAGCCTGGGCGACAGAGCGAGACTCCGTCTCAAAAAACAAACAAACAAAAAGAACAAAATTCATTGCTCACAGTTCTGGAGGCTGCAAGTCCAAGTCAAGGCAGGGGCAGATTCAGTGCCTGGTGGGGGCTTCCTGGTTCATAGACGGCGGTTGTCTTCTCTCTGTGCCCTCACGTGGTGGAAGGAGTAAAGTCGTTCTTTGGTCTCTTTAAAAGAGAATGAATTCCATATACGAGGGTTCCGCCCTCATGACCTCCCGCGTACGAGGGCTCCGCCCTCATGACCTCCCGCGTGCGAGGGTTCCTCCCTCATGACCCTCCGCGTGCGAGGGTTCCGCCCTCATGACCCTCCGCGTGCGAGGGTTCCGCCCTCATGACCTTCACGTACGAGGGTTTGCCCTCGTGACCCTCCGCGTACGAGGGTTCCGCCCTCATGACCTTCACGTACGAGGGTTCCGCCCTCATGACCTTCACGTACGAGGGTTCCGCCCTCATATGACCCTCCGCGTACGAGGGTTCCGCCCTCATGACCTTCACGTACGAGGGTTCCGCCCTCATGACCTTCACGTACGAGGGTTCCGCCCTCATGACCCTCTACGTACGAGGGTTCCGTCCTCATGACCTTCACGTACGAGGGTTCCGCCCTCATGACCTTCTACGTACGAGGGTTCCGTCCTCATGACCTTCACGTACGAGGGTTCCGCCCTCATGACCCTCCGCGTACGAGGGTTCCGCCCTCATGACCTTGTTACCTCCCAGAGGTCCTGCCTCCTGGCCCCATCACCTTGCAGGTGAAGATTTCAACAGATGAATTTGGGGGTGGGGGGCTGTAAACATTCCGATCGCAGCAGCCACCCACCTATCACCTTGGTCTGGGGTATAGCAGGCATTGCTAGGGCTCAGCCAAAGCCAGGCCCCAGGGGCTTGTGGAGATAACAAAGTCTTCTGTGGCCTCATCGACTTCATTGTGACGAGGTCGAGACTCTAAGGGGCCAAGTGAATGATTTAGCTCAACAGCTAAAGGGTGTTCTGGGAGAAAGGGACGGAGGCTGCCGTGGACAGTGGTCATCTCGGGCTTCGAAGTATCTATTCCAGCTGCCTAAGGGCTCACCCTTGTCCTGGGGTGAAATGATCCACCCACCACGCCCACAGCGCACGGTGGAGGGGTCATTCCTGGCACCTCCTCCCGCAATTGGATTACAAGGGTTCCCAGGCCGAGTCCACTCCGCGGCTTCGTGAGAGGTGGGATGTGGGCAGAGCTCAGCCGCCCGCACCCGCTCTCCCAGGGCCCTCGGTGTTGAGCAGCAGTGGGAGAGCCGTAAGGCTGGCTGGAGGCGTAGGTGGAATCCTCCGTGTCAATTGTGTGCGCCTACTGCACCTTTCCCGGCATGGCCGGTTCCCACCACCACCCCCCTCCCGCCCCCGTCAGCCAGAGACCCTTTTCTTTTAACTTCTTAGGTCAATGTGAAGTCAACGTCTAATGGAGCCGAGTTCAGGCAAGAGCACACACCAGTTGTTCCAGGGAAGAATCTCATGGTGAAGCAGTAGTGAGCGTCCAAGCAACTTCCAGCCTGACCTCAGGGGTCTGACTGTGGGGCTGCTTCTGCCACGGCTCCTGGCTGGCGATGGGGCTGTCAGCGTGTTAGCTAACCGTGCATTGCAGAAGCACTTTGAAGAAAATTAATGTACCTGGGTACTTATGGGACTCCCTGCATGAGTGGGTATAATTGAAACAGCCGGGACATCAAAAAGCTGGAACACTGGGAGCCTGGCCCTAGGGTGGCGGAGGCCACAACGGAACCCCCAGCCGGTTGGAAAGAGGCTTCCTATGCTCTCCTTTCCATGCCACTGCGGCAGTGTTAGGGAACAGGAAAACCAGGGCGTTGCAAAGTGAATAATAACAACCATGCGTGCAGCGTTCACGGTATCCCAGGCTCAGTGAGCCTTTCACTCAGGGTCTCATGTGATGCTGAAAACAATCCCACGAAGTTTAGAAGCCTGTGTACACGAAGTGGTGTTTTCCTATTGATCCAAACTGCGTGCTGACCTGTTCCTGCCTGGGCTGCGCTCCTCCTGCTTTGCCCTGGCTCTCCCGTTCTGTACTCCCTCTCCTGCCGGGAATTCCTGGAAGCACCTTTTATTCACAGTGCCTATTTTGAATAGATACAAATACAATTTGTATCTTATGTAGCCCATTCCACACAATTGAAAATATAATGTAATAAAAATCAGAAAAGTAAATCCAGTAAAGTCTCTAACACATATTAGGGCCTCAATAAATGGACCCTAGGAGGGTGGGGAAATGGCTTTGGTTTTTAACTGTGCCTCTTTTGAGCTTGATGCTGTTAACTTAGTACAATCTATCAAATATCGTCATCAAGAAAATATTAAAGGTGTACCTGAGTCACAGGGGAGGAGGTGCAGGGCTTCTGAGAAAATGTCCTTCAGTCACCAGCCGGTGAACAATGGGACTCGTTATTGTCCCCTCGCCCTGCATACCACCAGGGGGCACTGATGAGCTGAGAAAGACTTTGTGGTTCAAAAAATGTACCAAATGAAAAGACCACTTCCCAGCCTCTGTAATAAAGGCGAAAAGCAGACAGGGAATTTAGTCAAGACCTTATTCAGATGGCGGGAGGAGAGGGGGCGGAGCAGCCAGTGTTGAAAAGGGTTTTATCCAAACCACTTTAATATCTTAATAAAATAATCGTTGGGCAATTTTTTTTTTTTTTTTTTGAGATGGAGTTTCACTCTTGTTGGCCAGGATGGCAATTTTTACTTCTGATAATTTTCTTCTCACTATTGTCAAATCAAGTTTAGCTTAAAGCTGCCTCCTTACATATTTTCAATTTCGCCTAAAGGTTTTTTGGTACATTATAAACTATAACTGTGTACACAGACTTTAGCCCATACACTGAGTTTGGCCAATCAAATGTAGCCAACTCGGCCGGGCGAGGTGGCTCACGCTTGTAATCCCAGCACTTTGGGAGGCCGAGGCGGGCGGATCACGAGGTCAGGAGATCGAGACCACCGTGAAACCCCGTCTCTACTAAAAAATACAAAAAATTAGCCGGGCGTGGTGGCGGGCGCCTGTAGTCCCAGCTACTCGGAGAGGCTGAGGCAGGAGAATGGCGTGAACCCGGGAGGCGAAGCTTGCAGTGAGCCGAGATCGCGCCACTGCACTCCAGCCTGGGCGACAGAGCGAGACTCCGTCTCAAAAAAAAAAAAAAAAAAATGTAGCCAACTCTTTGAACCTTGTTCTAATAAGGCCAACACCAAGCTGTAACCAATCTAGCTGTTTCTATACCTCGCTTCCTTTTTCTGTCCGTAAATCTTCCACCACGCGGCTGCACTGGAGTCTCTGAGCCCCCCCGACTCAAAAGGCTGCCTGATTCATGAATTGTTCGTTACTCACTTAAACTCCTTTAAATTTAATTTGGCTGAAGTTTTTCTTTTATCAATACTTTTTAAAAATCTCCAAATGGGTTATTCTCTTTTATCCCCAATTAGATTTTATTCTCTTTTATTCTCTAATAAGATTTATTTAGATTCCCTAATAAGATTTTATTGGGAAAAAAAAAAAACCTTTTTAATCATCTTTTTTGGACCGGGATGTACAGGGTCACATCCATAGATGTGTAGTTGGTTTTCCCAGTCCAAATTCATAAGTGCTGGGCAAAATGGCCTCGGGTAGGGCTCAGAACTCCAGCCCTGTGAGCGCCATTGTTCTAGAAAGATCTGTGTTCTAGGAAGAACACATAACCATTTCCAGAACCTTTGTTCTAGAAAGAACAAAGAACCAGTGTTCTGTGGTTCTAGAAAGGTGCTTCCACAAATCCCCGACTGGGGTTGAAGCACAGAAAGGCAGAACAAGAGGAAAGCAGGAAGAGCGAGGCTGGTGAGAGCCACAGCAGGAGTGGGTCAGAATATAGCCTGCAGGGTCAGCACCCTGGAGTAGATGCAGGTCTGGGAGGAAGCGTCTTTCCCCAAATCCTCAGCCTTTACTGACCGCCTCTCTCCTGACAGCTAGGACTATGCAATTTAACTCCTTGTTATTTACTGCTGAGTTATCTAACATAATTGTCAGGACTGGTCTAGACTTCCAGAGGCCCCTAACTCACATGAGGCATGAGAACCCAGCAATCTGGGCACTTAATGTCTCCGACGCTGCATTCGGGCTCTGAAACCCTCATGGCCCTGGGTCTCCCTGGTTGCTTGGAGGGCCCTGCATTCTGCCTCAGGGCATTTTGTGCCAGCCCTGTCCTGCTAAGTACTAGACAGACTGCCTGGACACATAGGATGGGGCTTCTCCTGAGCTTCAGGACAGATGCAGGGAAGTGCTGTGCCTCCTTAACAAGAAATGGGTGTGTGCTTGGCAGGACTGGGTCTAAGGCTTGCCTTCCTTGTGCCACTCTTCCTGGGAGCAAGTTCATGTGGAAAAATCTCCGACCCACCTAGAGTAACCAACGGGCACACCAGCGTGAACAATATAGCATCCACAAAAGAGAAGCCATGTGCAGGGAAGTGCTGTGTGCCTTTGTGCCTTGGGGTCTCCATTTGAAGCTTCGTTTAGTGGCTGAACATTGAAGCAGTGGAGGACCCACCAACTCACATGCAAAGTCAGCTACTCCATGAAAGCCCTCGGGACCACGGAGGCCAGGATGCCGGGGCTGTTTCTGCCAAAGCTCCCTGTGGGCCAGGCTGCATCTTCCTGCAGTGGACACTGTCTGGCCCACAGCTTCTCCTTCACTCCAGTGGGGTCAGGGAGGGAGCTCACTGTGGCTTGTCCCCACCTAGATTGTTAGCACTGGTGTCCTGGCCTTCAATAGCAGCACCCATCTCCCTCTCTGGAGAGAACAGACACCAAAGGATGCTGAACAAGGCATAGGACCTGCGTGGAGAGGACCAAGTTTAAACATAAAGGCACTGATGTGGTTTGGCTCTGTGTCCCCAGTCAAATCTGTCATTAGCCACTTGAGTGGCTCTGTCGTTAGCCACTTGAGTGACGTGGGACAAGTGACTGAAGCTTCATGTGGCTCAGCCTCCCTGTCAGGAGGACCTCACGAACTTGTGGTGGGGACAAACGACAGTCGTGAGTTAGGCGGGCACAGAGGCAGCTTCTTACCAAAGTCGGCCTTGGCATTAACGACAAGGTGCCAGCACCCCTGCAGCATCACTGTCCAGCACTCCAGGGCTCTGTGGAACAGGAATTAATAATTAATCTACTGGGATTCAAACCCACATCAGTCGCTGAATCCAGCACCCAGGCACTTCTCTGCAATGAATGGCCACTCAGTGGGAAGATGGTGACAGAGAGGCCAGTGGCGTGCTGCAATTCCAGTGGGCAGCAAAGCCCGCAGCTTAGCTCACACCCCTGGGCATCCTTCCCACCACCACAGTGCAGGAGACACTCACGGGTCCAGGATCACAACTTTGAATTTTCAAATGACATGAAATGAGGCTTGCCATGCAGCGTTTAAGGAAACTGGGAAGGATGTGAAAGGCATCTACATAATGATTTCCTTACATAATAAAAATGCTTAAACTTCACCGCCTTGAAAGAAAAATAAACTTCAGTTATGTGCCAAGTTAGTGTACATGGGACATCTCTGTTTTCTATTATGTAATGCATACGTTATACACTTAGAGGTATCTATCTTCGCATGCTGGACCACACATGCAGCAATTCAAGACGCATTTGTGCATAGCGTCCATTTGTACCTTGTACTTTTTAAAAATTATTTTACTTGCCATAAAAAGTAACTTTGACAATTTGTCTGTAATTTTGTTTAGGACTTGAATGGGAAAACTGTAGGCCTTTAGAAACTGCCATTGCCTGGGAGCCAGTCATTTTTTATAAATATCAGTTCCCGTCTCCTCTTAATCAAAGTTTGCTGTGTTTGCTGTTTGTATTAACTGACTCAAATTTTTGTTCTTTTTTTTTTTCTTGCTCTGTTTTAGAATATCTGTGCATGTGCAGGTTCCAGGGTGCCCTGTGGTGAGGAGTGGGCAGAGACTGATGCCTGATGCCAGTCTCCCAGCAGCTGTCCACAGCCTTGACCTGTTTACCTAAGGTCAGCGGTTCACATTCAGGAATGGGTACTTTTTTTTTTTAATTTTTAACTTCACGCTTGTAAATATTTGCTGTCTCTTTTTCTCATTTTAATAAAAAAGGTTCTATTTGAAAAAGAAGCTTTGAAATTATTCTCTTACTTTAGAAGAAATGGCCAGAAACCCTCCCCCACCCTGCCTTGTTTCAATTATTGGTGCTATTAATCTGCCCAGGAAATGCTTCTTTCAGGTTGTTATAGCATCAAGATGAAGAATTCTTGGCTAAAGAGGTTTCTGTCCTCTCTGGGGGATCAGAACTGGCGACTCACAAAGCCTTTGGCTTCATTCCTGGTGCCTCACTCTATGCAATGAAACATCCACCCCACCTTTCCCAGCCCGGGACTTCCCCGAGCTCCTTCCCACAAAGACCTGCTAACAGAACTGCAGACCTTCATTTGCGTTCACCCTCGAAAGCATGCACACAGCCAACTGGGCGAGCAGATGAAAAGGTTAATCCCCCTCCTGGTCTCCACTCAGTGGAGAATGACCTGCTGTGATTCTCCTTTCCCCCAACTCCTACTTCTCCCTGGGGAAGTGCCAGGGTCCCCACCCCTGGAACTTGGCCGGCCACGAGGAGTCCTGTTTTTTTTGTAACCATCAGCTCTCAACTGATTCCAAACCAAAGGCAACCGGTTGCCTCTGAAACATAAACTAGGTGCTGCACCACGCACGTTTCAACTGACTGAAAACTTGAATTGCTAGAAAAGTGGTTTATCCCGTCTCATGTTTCAATATGATCATTAGGTGAACTTCTTTTTTCCTTTTTTGGCAAGGGTTGAAAGAAAGCGTCAAGAATCAGCCCTGTTTATTTCGACAGTGGCGTATTTCGTGATGGGCTGGGGATGAAGACTGGCAGGTAAAGGTGGCCCCATGCAAACAGCAGGTGGAAGTGGAGGTGCTCAGCCTCTGTACTCTGAAGGGAAGTGGTCCGGTTGGCCCTGGCCAAAATGGGGTCCCAAGGAGGCACAGTTTATCACATCCCAGGTGTGTCTCCGCCTAAGCCACCCTCGCAGCAGTCTCAGGCAGGGTCCTTGGGAGACCAGGTGGGGAAAGAGGGTCTCTGGCCGAGCTCCTTGCAGTCAGGGGAAGCTTGAGTCTCCAGGCCTCCCAGGACCCAGTCACTGACAGGGAACTGGCCCCTGCAGCTGGCAGCTGCCTCGCCTCTAAAATCAGAAGGGGCTGCCAGAGCCAGGGCCACAGCTGAACTTCTGCTATTACAGAAGAGGTTGGTGCAACTGAGGTGGCCTGCTCTTGGCTTTGGGTGGTGACTGGGCTGGGAGGTTGGGCTTCTCCCTGAGATGGTCACTGCGTCAGGTAATGAGGATGCCACACAGTCCTGCCCTCGATGGATGTGTAACCTTGAATGAGGCCGACACATCGACAGATTGTCACCTGGGCTGAGGAGTGGGCTGCAGCTGGGGCCCTCCTGAGGGTGGCAGGGCCACCTGGGAGGGTGAGCTCCCTGGGGAGCAAACACTGCATCAGGAGGATGGACTGTACCAGCTTGGCCCCCTAGAATGCAGCACTCAAGCAGGTGGGCTGGGTCCAGGTTATGGACAGCAGCTGCTCATAGGAGTCCTTCAAATTAACCTAAGGAACCGATATAAAGCCCTGGCCCAGAGCAAACAAAACATGCAATGCTAACACTTTCTAATAGACGATAGCAGCAGAGAGGAAAGCCGAAGGTGCACCAACAATCCCCAGCAGCAGCCACACAGCAATGCACTACATGGAGGCTCATTTCCAAGCCCCCTGCTCCTCTGATGTAGGCCCATGAGGGCCTAGCAAGAATTTATTCATCCCCTAGAAGGATGAGTTAAATCTGTCCAAGACTGGCCTGATTTCAGTACTGAAGGTCCTGCACCCCAGGAAGCCCCCAGCTCAGTCCCAGGCAGACCAGGACAGTTGTTCACCCTAACTCGGAGACTGGCGTTCAGGCCTCCAATACCCTGTATAGAGGGACAGAAACAGGGCCTCTCAGCCACGCTGTTCCAGACCCGACCAGAAGAGGGCAGCCAAGGACCGTGGCTGTAAAATAGACGTGGGGTTGCCAGGAATCTCCACAAACACAGGCCCTGGTCCACCTCCCAGGTCGAGGTCTCTTTTATGGACAGGGCTGGGGAGTGCAGACTTCGAGGGGATAGAACTCTAACATAGGTCCAATGAACCCACGGTCCCCGTGTTTGTGAAATGTCCACAATGTCCGGTCTCCCGTTCTGATGTGCTTCAGTGTGAATTCTTCCTTAGCATTATTTGTTTTTATTAGATGTAAAGAATGAAGACTTCTTGTCATTTAACAAAAATGACAGCTGTGGTTTTGGGAGAAATAAAAAAAAATACACCTTTTCCTCAAATATGTGGAGAATCACGGGAGCCTCAAGAAGTCTTGTTGGTATTTTTTGTGCTGACATTGGCGGGGTGTGCAGCTGCCCCGACCATCAGCCCATCCCCGTCTGCGGGTAGAGATGGCTCATAGACAGGAGGCAACGACGCCGACGGGAACAGCAGCTCCCTCAGGAGCCCACAGGGACCGGGAGCTATCGCAGGTACTGAACACACCCCCCACTTCTTATCTGAGGCCTGCAAGTGCCAGTGCAGGAGCCCCTCCTTGGGGCAGAGGGGGTGAGAGACAGGAAGGGGAAGGACTTAGCCCAGCCCATGGGGGACCGCGGCAGCTGCACCAGGGGTGCCCCTGCAAGGTGCCAGCTGAGCTCAGAGGGGCTGCTACTCATGTAGCACCCACCTGCGGGGCTGACTCCAGAAACCAGGACTTGCACCCAGGAAGCAGACCGCCCTCCAGGCCATGCCCTTCCGGCATCAGTGGGGTGTGCAAACTGCTTGGCAACTGGAGTGCAAGGCCTGGCGCTCTCGAGGCCAATACATCAGCTGGTTTTATTCGTTAACACAGTGGTGCCTGGCATGTGGGAGGCACTTAATAAACCTTTGTTGGATGAAGGGTTGTGACCACTGACTATCGCTGCTTTCTAGAACACCTTTCCTGGGAGTGCTCGGCCCTTGCTTTGCACCCTAAGTACTTTATATTGTTTTATGCTCTGCTAGGTTCCCAGGGCTGCCTAAAAACTTACAATGAAATGGACAGCTTCAAGCAGCAGAAAGGCTGGAATGCTGGAGGGCAGAGTTCTGAAATCAATGTGTCCATGGGGCTGTGCTCCCTCTGAAGGCTCCCGAGGAGAAAATTGCCTTGCCTCTCCTGGCTTCTGATCCCTGTAGGCATTTGGCAGCTGGTGGCTGCATCCCTCCATTCCCTTCTGACCTGGCCTTCTCCTCTTTTTTCCTGTGTCTCTCTGTGTCCAGATCTGTCTCTTATGAGGACACTCTCACTGGATTTAGGCCCACCCTCATCTAGTATAATCTCATCTCAATTCTTACCTTAATTCCATCTGCAAAGACCCTATTTCTAAGTCAGGCAATGCTCCGAGGTTCCCAGTGTACATGAATTTTTGGAGGACACCATTCACCCACTACACACACGGAGACAGCAGCCTCTGTGGCTGCCGACTTAGCACAGGCAGGCCCTACGTTAAATGCTTTGTTTGTGTTTTCACATTTTATTCTCAGAGTCACTCTATGAAGTAGGTTTTATTATGATCACTCCCATTTTACAGGTAGACACACTGAGGCAAGTTATGTGCCCTGTCCAAGGTCTGAAAGCTAAAAGGTGTCAGAACCAGGGATGGCCTCCAAATAGACATGAGCCAGCTGAACCCGGCAGCCCCAGGCATACCTGCCCCGTGTCGCCCCTCCAGATGGACTCGGCTCTCAGCTCTGCCAGAAGATGCCCCAGGATTTTTAACAGATGTTTAATAGACGATTAGAACTAGTTAAAGTTTTATTTTTTGTGACTACTTTGAAAATGCAGGACTATCCAGAAAACTAATAGAGGATGAACAAAACCAGCTGTTGATATGTGGATGTCCATCCCACTCTAAAATACTTGGCCTGCCACACACCAGAGGGAGTTCTCACTGATCTTAGATTCCTCAGTATGCCAAAGATGAGATCTTCCCAAACTTTTTGCTGTAATTTGAAGGAGCATGACGAGTGAGGGCAAAACAAATTATACAAAAATTCCGGGCTTTGCAGACTTCCTATGTAGAACGTTAGCTATGCAAGCAGCATGACAAGGGTAGCCACACTAACCACCAGCCCTTCCCTGGCACTTACTGGGATACTAATGCGCTGGGAAATTAGAAGAGTCTGGAATGGCATAACCATAGATATTGCCCCAATCTGCTCCCAAGGATGACGTCCCCTGGCCAAGCCATCCTGTTGCTTGGAATCAAGGAATTGGGTGCAATGTCAGCTGATCCCTGACCAGTGGCCTTCCACAAACCCCAGCCCCTGAAATGATGCAAATAGGCCAATTTCATCTTCCTTCTGGAACCAGGGTCATCCCACCCTCTTGTTACTACACAGCCAGCCTGCCCCAGCCCCTGGCTGGATACTCAGTTCCTGAATGTGACTCTGTGGGGCCACGTGACGCACGGTGTCTTCCATCCTGGGAATGTGAGTGGATGTAACTGCCGTACCACTGCCAGCTGCATCTGCCTGGTGCTGGTGTGGGTTTGGCCATCTTCATAAGCCTGGAGCAGGACTTCCTCCCTCACCAATGGGATGAGGAGGAGGCCGTTGGAAGCTCTACTCACCAGGTCCTGCAGAAACTCACAGTTCTTGAGAAAGAAGCCAACGTGGAAACATGAAGCAAGAGAGAGGAGTCCCATGCTAATGGCAGGCAGAGAAAACAGTGATTTCTGAAGCAAAGCTTAGAGAAGAGGTGACCTTTGACACGGATGTTGAAGCCAAAAGAAGTGGTCCCCAGACAGACACAGGGCTGGAGGGCCAGGCTGGAAGGGCATTTGAGGCACAGGACAACACGTGCATGAATGTGACAACCAGGAGGCAGCCCAGGGCCCTGCTTTTGTGCCCTTTAGCACTCTGTGGTGTGGACGTGTCTGAATCCAGATTCTGGCAGTGTCTCTTCAGTCCACACTGTTGGGGGCAGCATCTGGATATAAGCTCAGAGGTAGCATCACCCTAGGTGGCAGGAAAACGTTTAAAGATGGTTCTGAGGCCTGACTGACAAGAACCTGCCAGTGTCCTGTGGATAGGGTGGCTGGACCTTGTTTGTCATCATTAAACGGTTCAGGGTAGAGACTTATCTGAAATGCTTGAATCCAGGCACTGTAGGTTGACGGTGTTGTTCACTGACCTCCCGATATCGTCACAGGGTCTTTGATTACCTGCAGTATAAAGTCTATAGACCTTCAATGTCTCACTTTTGACAGAACCGTGGAAGTAACTTTTCAGAATCCATATGAAATATTAACTACTACTCTGAGGGAAGTGAGGGGATTGCATTCTGGCACATTTTAAAAAACGGGACACAAGCAAAGAAAAGCAATATCCTGAGGCATCCAGTGCCAGGAACAAGACACATCTCAAGTGTGCAAGCCAAGGGGTACCCCGTTATTATTACAGAGGAGCAGAGTTCAGCGGGGTAATAGAAGTGTCACCTTGGGAAGGCAGGGCTGGATGCGCGCATTAATCAGGATGTGAATCCTGGATTCACATTCAATGCGTGATTCTCGCTCACATTACTGTGCCAATAACTTTAATTTAATAAGCCCATGTGTCAAGGGCCACTTCAGATCCGTCACAGCTGCTGCCTCCCCTCCCTGGTTCCTTGGAAAAGCTCAGTTCTCTGGCTGGCTGCTCCCTCCAGCATCCGCAGAAGGCTCTGTGCTCACACTCGCTGCCTGCACTGACCCTTCTGGAGGAGGAACTCAGCGTTCCCACAGGTCACTCTGGCTATGATGGCCCAACTCAACCCTCATGACAATGAGCGTGGCCATCGATGTTCCTGGGGACCTTTCCCTGCGGTGAGGAAAAGTGCTGAGCATGCAGGGAGAAAAAGAGAAAACAAATACACAAATCACTTCAATTTGATGCCCCAAATAAAAATTGCTCAAATTGACATTTAAAGTAGGCATTACAGGGGCAAGTTTTATGACTAACCCTTTTACCCAAGAGTAAGCAACAGAAGGGAGACAAAGGTTATTTTTAAGAAATAGTAATGTAATTTAAGAAAACAGTATTGAAAATGAATTAATATTGGTCCTAACATTTAACTGGGGCTTGCAGACAACAGGGAGGAGAAGCAGGTTTGCAATGGATGTGTTGCTTATGACTGCACTGTTCACGACTGGCCCAACAAAGCCAGAAACGCTGCCAGGAGAAGGAACAATATTTTCCGAAACATCACAGATGATTTGTACCCTTAAGTGAATGAGTACAACAGAATCAGAGGAAAGGAAGTGTTTAGGTGTCCATGAGGCATGGGGAGCATCACAAGGAGAGACAGGGCAGAGCCAGCGTTTCCTCGGGGCTGTGCCAGCCCCTAAGCACCTGAGCTTCCTGTGCGTGGGGTCCAGCCAAGTGTTTCAGATAACAATTTCCGAACTGTTGTTTGTTTGTTTTGGTTTTTTAACCCAGCAATCTGTGAAAAGGCCAATACTCTTGAGAATAACAGCACCCACACTCTGCAGTGAGACCTGTATGTACTTAATCTGGAGCAAACCCAGTCGTAGGTAACACAACCCCAAGGCACATGCTGCATTCCAATCTTTGGGGCTCTGTAGGCTGGTGTGCACTCAGTGTCTGCTAGAGGGCCAGTCTTCCAGATTCACATCCTCTCTGGGCCTACATTGTGCTTCTCCACAATATCTGAGTTACATTGTTTTGTTTCTTTGATTCACACTCTTTTTTTTTTCCAATGAGAGTTTTTCACATACGCATTTTCAGTTCCTCAAACGCTTTCAGTATAACCTTTACATATTTATTGATTGTGATAGAGGGGTTCTCTTTTCCCTACTTAACAGACTTTGCAAATTCATTGTCTGATTTTGCTGGGAATATTGCTGTGTGCTGCCTTCTCCATGCCTTTCTGTCTCTTACTTGAGCAATCTGTCCATCATCAGTTCAGTTCAGCCCTTGCTGAAGATGGCTGTATCACCCCCCAGGCACCATGGAGACATAGCGCCTGACATGGCAACCAGAAGGACACCCTGTCTGTTCAATGCTGTGTGCACACTATCGAGGGGCCTTGTCTATAGAAAGCCCCCAGAGGCCGGCAGTCCTGCATGAGGTGCTTCAGCATGAGGGGTTGAAATGCAAAGAACTGGGTCTAAAAAGTAAGTAATGAGAGAGGTGGGTATCTGGTTTTCTAGAAAGAAAGAGTTAATGGAGAAAAGAAATTGAGTTTTTGAGTACAAGTAATCTTGGCCAGAGGAAGAAAACAAAAGCCATATTCCAGAAAAAGAAGCTGTGTGAGCAGAAGTGGATGGAGAAGCAGATGAACACACTACTGTTTGCTGGAGATTCACCACCATGGAAGAAAGAGCAGGGTCAGGTGTGAAAAAGGTAGAAGGTGGGGAGCTGGATGGGGACTGTAAGAAGGCCTTCTACAGCCACCAAGGGTGCAAGCTCCTGTCTACAGCAGCGGGGTGAGCCGGACACGGGGGTCCTTGGAGCCCGCAAATGAGAAGTGAGCTCAACTCCTGGGCATTTTGATCAAAGGAGCCAGTAGGTTCTTTTGTTGACTGAAGCTATTTTGAGTCATCTTGTAGGCTCTAAACTGGTGTGCTAGTAATTGAAATTGGAAGAGAGAAGTTTAAAGACATACTTAGAAAAAGGATAGAAGTTAGAGATCAATTAGAGGTGAAGAGCATGAGTGCAGAGGGTGTTGAGATTGACCTCAGGTTGCTGAAGTAGGTAAGTGTGGATAGAGTGACAGATTTGGGAGAAGGAGGACATGCCTGGTCTTTATTATTTGGAGTTTGAATAATTGTTGAGGATTTAGGATCCCAATAAATAGAATCTCTCTTCCTTACTTGAGCTTGGAATCCATTAAGAAATAAATGGAGGTGTCAGTCAGTTGGAAATGTGTGAGATATAATTGATAAGAGCTCTACAGGAAGACGGGGCTTAGAAGTCGATTCAGGTGTGCTCATCAATATCTCCCCTTGCTGTGCATGGTCCAGAGAGTAGGCAAGAACCCAGAATCTCTGCAGACATAGGAGCTCCAAGGAGGACTCAGCAGAGCTGGAGCCCCATGTGGTCTATTGTTTCTGCGCAAGCTCACCAATCACAGCAAGTGTGAGAAGGCAGAGAGAAGTGAGGATGGGTGCTGGACAGGGAGGCTCATCACCTGAAGCCAGGAGAGCATAAGCTCTTGCTACCAAGAGCCCCTTCAAGCCTAAAGCACAGAATCCAGCAGGAAGTTCCAAGAATGCCTCTGATATTTCAGGGAGAGCCCACGGCACGGAATACGTGTGTGTGTGTGTGTGTGTGTATGCACTTCTGTGCATGTGTGTATGTGCATGTGTGTGTTGTGACTTTATAAGAAAAGAAACCTCAGGAGGGCCGGGCTCCCCTGGTAGAGATTTTCCTTAGGGAACAGCAGGGATGTGTAGTGGCTTGAGGATGGAGCCCTTAGGATCACCACGGTCTACCGAGAGAGATGAGAGGAAGAGAATTCTTTAATGAGACAAAACAGACAGCGAAGTCCATGGAGAACCAGGAGAGAGGAGTGTCCCCAAAGCCAGCGAGGGTGAGTGATAAGAAAATGCAATAAACATCATTCTCTGAAGAGCAATTCATTAAGATAAGCCATGAAAAAAGGCCATAAGTCATGGCAATGTGGATGTCAGAGACGACATCCAGAGAAACAGCCAAAGCAGGATTCTCATCATTTATTCTGCAAATGAACAAGGAGGGCTAAGTGCAGGCCTCTGAATAGAACAGGGGCATTTTCTGTTAGGATCTGAAATGGAAATGGCTCCCCAGCGCCAAGCCACGTGGTGCTGGGTGTTGCCCGTTGATGTCTGTCACAGCTCAGAGGGGTGGCTGAGTTTAACCACCTCACATCCCAAATTTTGTTGGCCAGTGGTTTTCAATCTGTTCTCTTGACAACCTGGGGGGATCCAGGGATTCCTCAAGGCCCGCAAAAAGGGTTTTGTAGCCCCATAACACACACACACACACACACACACACATGCATCTTCCATGCCATGTACTTTCCTTGAAAGGACAGACACATTCTTGAAACTGCTTGCTGGACATTGCGCTTCAGGCTCCAAGGGGCCTGATGGCCTGAGGAGCTTATCCTCGCCTTTGAAACTCCGCTTCCCTTCATCTGGAGCATTTCTGTAGGTAGTGGCTCTAGCTTTCCTTTGCGAAGTGGACGTTCCACTTGAACAAAGCTCCTAAGTTGTTTATCAAAATGGTATCTGGTAGAGTAGACTCTGAATACATTAGCATTTACTTTACCTTTTTGTCTCCTGTTGGTTTTCATTAAGATTTAATATTCAATCTTAATTATATTTAATTCAATAATAAAATAAATGTCCTTTTTGTTGATGCTACTCCTTTCTGTTTGTTAGTTTTCCTTCTAACAGTCAGGCCCCTCTTCTGCACGTCTGCTGGAGTTTGCTGGAGGTCCACTCCAGACCCTGTTTGCCTGGGTATCACCAGCAGTGGCTGCAGAACAGCAAATATTGCTGCCTGATCCTTCCTCTGGAAGCTTCATCCCAGAGGGGCACCTGCCTGTATGAGGTATCTGTCAGCCCCTACTGGGAGGTGTCTCCCAGTTAGGCTACACGGGGTCAGGGACCCACTTGAGGTGGCAGTCTGTCCGTTCTCAGAGCTCAAACACCATGCTGGGGGAACGACTGCTCTCTTCAGAGCTGTCAGACAGGAACATTTAAGTCTACAGAAGTTTCTGCTGCCTTTTGTCCAGCTATGCTGTGTCCACAGAGGTGGACCCTATAGAGGCAGTAGGCCTTGCTGATCTGCGGTGGGCTCCACCCAGTCTGAGCTTCCTGGCCACTTTGTTTACCTACTCAAGCCTCATTAATGGCAGTTGCCCCTTCCCCTACCAGGCTGCAGCCTCACAGGTTGATCTCAGACTGCTGTGCTAGCAGTGAGCAAGACTCCATGGGCATGGGACCTGCCAAGCCAGGCACGGGAGAGAACCTCCTGGTCTGCTGGTTGCTACAACCATGGGAAAAGCACAATATTTGAGGAGGAGTGTCCCATTTTTCCAGGTACACTCTGTCACAGCTTCCCTTGGCTAGGAAAGGGAAATCCCCTGACCCCATTCTCTTCCCATGTGAGGTGATGCCCCGCCCTGTTTCAGCTCACCCTCTGTGGGCTGCACCCACTGTCAGCCAGTCCCAATGACATGAACCAGGTACCTCAGTTGGAAAGGAAGAAATCACCCGTCTTCTGCATCAATCACGCTGGGAGCTGCAGACCAGAGCTGTTCCTATTTGGCCATCTTGGAATGGAATCCAATAATTGCAATTTTAAAAATTGTATCCAAATGACTTGTATTTTCACTACTAAGCATAGAATTGAAATTATATGGATATAACTCAAATTCTCTGTGAAGGATTATTTTATCAACTAATGTTTGTATATCTTTATGATTTTATATTTAGTTGTGTATTTAGTTGTTTGGCCTATAAAATATTTTATGAATGTTACAAAGATATTTTCCTACATGAAATATGGGATTCTGGGAAAGGCATTTTATTGGAATTATACTTGGGATGTAAGTAAATCACCATTCACCTTTGTCTTATTTTGCTGTGTGACACAAGAGGAAAGAGAGGAGAGGGAAAAACCACAAAGGACTTTTCAGGAAGGTGCTGGGAGTCACAAGGACTCAGCTAAAGGAAGGAAACGGGATGCACAGGGAGTAAGTTAGGTTTGGATTCTCCAAAAAAAGAAGGTTTCTTTTTCAACTCCATTGATTAAAAAAACCAGGTAAATGAGTCCTAGCCCTACTCAAAGAACGTTTTATGAAGTTTAGGAGAGGTCTCCTAGGTGTCCTTGTTTTTTGTTTGTTTTAATTTTGACCCCATCTCTTTCCTAATATTTACTGGCATCGAATGCTTAGGTAACTCAAGCAGCCTCTTAATGATTCTGGGAACCCAAGTGGATGATTTAGAAACTTCATAGATTATCATTTTCTTCATTGGAGAAAAATTGCACTGAAAAAGGGGGTGGGAGTCACGGGGGCCACAGAGGAAGAGCCCAAAGTTTCCCAAGAAGAAGAGAATCAGAGAGAGGGGTCCATCCTGAGACACCTGGGAGCCCACATTGGGGACGCTGGCAGATGAGCCTCAGGTGCACCCCATTTCTCCAGCACTCTCTTGAGTCCCAGGCTCTAAAGGGCCCAAGCAATAGTGAAGGAGCTCTGGGGTAGAAGGATGGCTGTGGCTGCCGTTTCTTCCTGGTGACTCTTGGAAGACTCTGTCATGATAGCAAAAGAATTTGCTCTTTAACAGTTCCTAGCATCTTTCCAACACATTTCCCATTACGTGTTGACTCTTTTCCAGTATTTCAAGATCAAATGGTGAAAAGCAGTAAAGGAAGTGACAAGTCCTCAACACCAGAATGTGATTAAGTTGTGGACTCAAGTATTTATACATTTCAACAAATATTTAAAGAATATTGGCTAGCTGGACATTAACTCCCACACTACAGAAAAGAGTATTGGTCTTATCACTGCTTTGTATGTGTATTCCTATAATGAGTTCAAATATTCCAACGATATGGTTTGAATCTCTGTCCCCATCTGTATTATTCAGGGTTCTCTAGAGGGACAGAACTAATAGGATAGATAGATAGATAGATAGAGAGATAGAGAGATAGATATAATAGATGATAGATGATAGATAGATAGAGAGATAGATATAATAGATGATAGATAGATATAATAGATGATAGATAGGTAGATAGAGAGATAGAGAGATAGATAGAGAGATAGGTATAATAGATGGTAGATAAATAGATAGATAGATAGATATAATGGATGATAGATGATAGATAGATAGATGATAGATAGATATAATAGATGATAGATGATAGATAGATAAATAGATATAATAGATGATAGATGATAGATAGATAGATATAATGGATGATAGATGATAGATAGATAGATAGATGATAGATAGATAAGGGAGTTTATTAAGTACTAACTTACAGCATCAGAAGGTCCTACAACAGGCCGTTTGCAAGCCAGGGAGCAAAGAGAGCCAGCTTGAGTCCCAAAACTGAAGAACTTGGAGTCCAATGTTCCAGGGCAGGAAGAATCCAGCATGGGAGAGAGATGTAGGCTGGGAGGCTGGGCCAGTCTCGCCTTTTCACATTTTTCTGCCTGCTTTGTATTTCACCCTCACTGGCAGCTGATTAGATGGTGCCCACCCAGAATAAGGGTGGGTCGGCCTTTCCCAGCCCACTGACTCAAATGTTAATCTCCTTTGGCAACACCCTTACAGACATACCCAGGATCAATACTTTGCATCCTTCAATCCAACCAAGTTGACACTCAGTATTAACCATCACACCACCCGAAACTCATGTTCAATTGTAATTCTCAGTACGGAGGTGGGGCCTGGAGGGAGGTCACTGGATCGTGGGGTGGATCCTTCACGGTTTAGCACCATCCCTTTGGTGCTGTTCTTGTGATAGAGTTCTCATGAGATCTGGTTGTTTAAAGATGTGTGTCGCCGCCCCCCACTCCTTCTCCCTGCTCCCACCATGTGAAGCAATGGCTACCGCTTTGCCTTTCACCATGATTGTAAGTTTCCTGAGGCTTCCCCAGAAGCTGAGCAGAAGCTGCTATGCTTGCTGTACAGACTACAGAACTGGGAGCCAATTAAATTTTTCCTTGTAAATTACCCAGTATCAGACATTTCTTTATCACAGTGCAAAAGTGGACTAATACACCCATCCTTTCAAAACCAATGAAAGCATCACTGATTGAGAGCTGTGTGCCTGACACTTCATATTCCTACAGCTGCTCTTTGAGGTAGGTATTACTGTTCTCATTTTAATGTTGAGAAAACTAAGAGTCCAAGATGTGAGTGACTTACTCATGATTTCTCAGCTAGCCTGTGGCAGAGATAGAGATGGGAAGAAAGCAGATTTTGGGTTAACTAATGGCCGTATAGGCCAAGGGGCAAGAATAGAGAATAGGTGAAATACAATTTGCTAATTAATATGAAGACATAATCATGCCTTTCTTTAATAGAATCATCAACTTGCAAAGTGAAACCAATTTCTTCTGCTCTCTTTGCTTTGTCTGCAATTACTGGGCATACAGAGTAACCTGTACATGTTTCTCATCCAGTCATTATGGACTCGAGTGAATACGATGGTTTCCAAGTGTTTCCCATAGCCTGCCACCTTTTTGAACCCACAGGGGTGAATGAGGAGCGTCTTTACAATGTCAGCAATTGAAACTGATATGAATGAAGACAAGAATGATGACTGCATAACTCTTCGGAATGCAATTTCAAAACTGGACATGAGTCAAGGGAAGTGGAACAAAACTCTGACCGTCCCAGTGCCTGCATCTGGGAATCTCAGTGCCAAGCACTTCATTATGCAAAGTAGGTTCTTCCCAAGTGCTCTGTCTGATAAGGATAACAGGGGTGGATTTTGCCAAATTAAATCTGTCCCAAGTAGTAGAAACTCTTCTTGCTGCTGAGTTGAGAAGTGCTAAAGAGAACAATAAAATCCCATACCCGAATCCAGAGGGACATAAAGAGCACACAGTCTTCCCGATGGCAATAAAGCTTCATGTCTGGGCTAACCTCCCTTGACGCGGTGGGATTGCACAGAACCCCTGATTCATGTCAAACACGAATCCTAAACTGGCACTCTGAACCTCAGCATGTACAAGATGGAAGAGGGGATTCTTTCAGCTGTTTAGAAACTAAATTACAAATTACAGAATCTACACAGTAGAGTTTTCTAATTTCTAGTTATACACAAGAAGTCAGAATGAGCTTTTTTTTTTTTTTTTTTTTTTTTTTTGCCTTTTAGCTACCTTAACTCTTCTTGTGACAGGAGACAGACTGATTCATGGGCTTCCATTTTGACGATCAGTTGAACTCATTAGGGATTTTTAAAAACAGATTTCTGAGTCTTAGCCCCAGGGATTCTAACCGTCAGTTAGAATGGGGCCCCTTAATGTGATTTTGAGGTCTTTTCTAGTTCTAACAAAACTAGAAAAGTTTAGGTGGGGCCCTGAAATGTAATTTTTAGGTGGGGCCCCCAAATGTGATTTTGAGGTCTTTTCTAGTTCTAACATCTGTTGTTCCTTCTTTATTATAAATGTTCATTTATTTCCATTCTTCTCCTCAATGTAGATTTCACCAGACCCACTCTTCAAAAACAATCAACTCAGTTTGATGATACTCGTCTCAGCTGAAGCCATCATAATTCAGTTGCGCTTCGTTTTGTAGACCTGTTTTCCAACCTTCAATTATTTCCACCACTCTTATTTGAGTATTATCAAGTTTCCATCTTGTTACAAACATGATCATCTGTGGTAATGATTATTTTAGAAGCTACATTTGCCATTGTCAGTCTGATAGTTCTTACATGTATATAAGTTTTTTTTCAAATTATCTCAGTTAAATCATCCCTGGGGAAATAAAAACAAACTATTTTTCCACTGACTCAATACTGTCTACTTGATGGTACCTTTATTCCTACCATCATCTTTCAAGAAACTGGTCTCCTCCACCTGAGTTCCCCTGTGAGAAAGGGTTTCACTAGAATATTGCACTGTCTGTAGGGTGGTTTATAAGTTGGAAGAAATGTGATTTAGTGCATTTGGAAGTATATTGTGTGTCCCCATGATACTTATATATCTGTTACAAATAATTCTTTTACTTTTCTTTTCAGAAAATGATTAGCTCATCCCAAATGAGTATGAATGTCCCAGGTCTATTGTTTCAGAACTGGAGCTGCAATCCATAGCCCTGTGAAGGTGGTTATTAACTGATTTTGGAAATGCAATCACAGACCACAGATTATTTCAGTTAAACCATGCCTATTCCACATGTTGCATTCCATTTTGTCAGTGAACTGGGTCTCTTGTTGGTGCCGCCTACTGTTAAGTTTATTGATGAGAACTAATCATTTGGTCTCCAAGGAAATACACTGGGTCATATAAGTGCACCTGGTTTCGGTTGGGAAAAAATTCATCTTCCAACCGTGTCTTTGTGGCTGGAAATATTCAGCCACCACAACACAAAAGGTAAAATATACGTCATCTCATCTCTAGGCACTAACAAAATAGAAACAGAGAAGGTGTATGATCTGAACAGAACCAGAGAATGGTTCAGCTCTCGTGTGCAGAGCGGCATCCTATCATAAAACCTGGCCACATGCTGCTAAAATGGTGCAAAATGCAGCTTTCCCAATTTTCACATAAAAAAAAATAAAAGTCAATAAAGAAATATTGGTGTGTGTTTGTGTGCATGCATTTTATCTAAGTTCAGGACATTCTGCTCATTCTATCCACTACCCCGTGGCTGTGTTCCCACGGTTCCTAAATAAATGTAACTGACTACTCCACGGCTCACTCTTGGTTAAGACAATTTTCTTGACAAGATTCTTTCTGCAGGGTGCGGTAGCTCATGCCTGTAATCACAGCACTTTGGGAGGCAGAAGTAGGTTGATACCCTGAGGTCAGGAGTTCGAGACCAGCCTGGCCAACATGGTAAAACCCCATCTCTACTAAAAATACAAAAATTAGCCAGGTGTGGTGGCAGGGGCCTGTAATTCCAGCCACTGCACTCTAGCCTGGGCGACAGAGCGAGACTCCGTCTCAAAAAAAAAAAAAAAAAGATTCTTTCCATGTCCCTACTTTGAAGAATAATATGAAGTCTCAAAGTGACCAGGACCCTACTTTGTGCAGGCCAGCAGGTGGTCAAGGAGGAGTCTGATTTCTTCCATCTGCTCCCTTCTGACTTCCCTGCCTGCAGGTGAGACGAGGGGGATAACCCCCGTGAGTCAGCACCTGCCGTGGAGCCTCCCCACGCGTGGACCTTCTGCCTGCATGTGTCCTGCACAGCATGTGACACGGTTGCCCTGAACAGCCTCTAGCTACAGAGAAGCTGGAAGATGGTCTAGCAGGAAATGCACTGGAGGCTTTTGTCTGAAGTGGGCAGGCCTTATCTTCTCATGAAGTCCCTTCTGATATGTTCATTGACGAATACTCACATGTCCAGTGAATGCTGATTGAGACCCCTGCTTCGGAGGCCTGAGGCAGTTTCTGGGAACTGGAAGCCATTCGTGATGCAGTTCACAGAGCTTCAGCATCAAGCCCTAGGGTGGCCTGCAATGCGTTTATGGACCACATGTTTTGATAAAATTTGCCAGTCTAAGAATGTCACTGCAATTGAGATCAATTACATTCCATCTACTCCTTGCTCATCTTCCCCTCATGGCTGCTGGTATTGAACAGCTATGGACAAGTTAGGGATCTCAGAAAGTTGAGTTGCTTTAGAGATACATTTAGATTGTAATTAATCTGATACAGTTAATGGATTTACAGTAATTTACTTGTATAATTAAGTTACTGTTACCTGTCTCTCCCCTAAGACACACAGGAAGGGGCCAGACAGAGGTCCATCAGGTCCCAACACCTTCAGGAGTATGTCTTGAAGGTGTTGGCACGAGAGCCTGTGGGCCCGATGAGAAAAGTCTTAAAATACATGGCACTATGGCAGGATGTAGTGTCTCATGCCCTTAATCCCAGTACTTTGGGAGGCTGAGGCGAGTGGATCACCTGAGGTCAGGAGTTCAAGACCAGCCTGGCCAACATGATGAAACCCCATCTCAACTAAAAATACAAAAAAATTAGCTGGGTGTGGTGGTGTGGGCCTGTAATCCCAGCTACTTCGGGAGGCTAAGACAGGAGAATCGCTTGAATCCAGGAGGCAGAGGTTGCAGTGAGGCGAGATCATGCCATTGTGCTCCAGGCTGGGTGACAAGCACGAAACTCTGTCTCAAAAAAAAAATATATGTATATATATATACACACACACACACATATATATACACATATACACACACACATATATATACACATATACACACACATATATACGTATATATATACATATATATATATGGCACTATATATATATATATATGGCACTATATATATATATATATATAGATATATATGGCACTATATATATATGGCAGTAGAAACCAGTCTGTGGGAATGTCTTCCAATCCCCAGACGTATAAAATTGTAAACAGATTTCCTCAGCAAAATGGATTCTCTCTCCTGTCAGGAACATATCCAGTAAGGCAGTACTAATATTTAGAAATATATTGATAGTTTTTTTCTTTGACTTTCGATGGAAACGTATGAAATAGAATTTATCAGGATCCCTGTGTCTGTAAAGCACAAGCCCACATCAGAAATCAAATGCAAGAGCTGCTGCATGTCTTATGCTTTTCCATGTTCAATGATAAAAACAAATAAATGTTACACAAGCAACTTAGAGCAAAGACTAAACTATTTTTTTCTAGTTTTCTGTAGAAAATATATAAAAATAAAGGTTTTAAACAAGCAAGTTAGAGCAGAGAGTAAACTATTTTTCTAGTTTCACTATAGGAAATACATAAACATAAATAAATTTTAAACAAGCAAGTTAAAGCAAAGACTAAACTATTTTTCTAGTTTTACTATAGAAAATGTAGTAGGAAATCACTGTCACTTAAAAAGACAAAGTATGTGCTACGGAAAATTGTAGGCAAATATAATAGTAGACATCTAGCAGTTCTAGCAGTTTATTATTTGTGTGTGTGTGTTTCCACTTAAGTTATAATTTGATGTGATTTATTTTCTCATTCAAGACAAATATTTTTATTTGTACCATGTTAAGCTGGTGAGACAGGCAGCCTGCCCATAGCTCCCTGCTTGGGCACCAAGCCTTCAGCACACGGCTCCATCTGGCACCATCTGGCTCTGCTGTCTCTTGCTCCCCGAGTTGTGAAATGCAAGACTCTGTTTGCCTACCCGAACTTTTTGTGGCCTCGAATCTTTTTGCTTGTTTTCAGGACCTCACTGCTCAGGGGCATAACAGAATACCTGCTTCTTCTCCAGTCCCCTGGTTGGGGTTTCTGCACATCATAAATGACCAGCTTATACTCTTCTTGGACTTTTATCCAATGCCTTGTCCTTGATCTCTGGCAAAACTCACTTACGCCTTCATCCTCGTTCACTCCCTGCACACCAGTGACAGCTCCCATATGCAAATTTGGCAAGCTCATCACCTCATGTCATGGCCAAAGCTTCCCGAGGTCTGAAGCCAGTCGTTCCCACATCCCTCCACCCCATCAGGTCTCTGTCCTCTCTTGCAACTCCAAGCATGGCTGGTCCTGCCATCGGCGTGTCCCTGGGTCCATCCCCAAGTGAAGTGTCCAGGTGAGGTGTGGTTTGGAGACCGTAAAGACAGGGATGGGAAGTTTTCCTCAGCTGTTAGAATAGGCTGAATGAGTACATTTGTGCATGTGCGCCAAAAAGTGACTATATAATTTGCAAACTTAACACTAAGACTTTCTTTTCTTGTGTAATAATCTGGTAGCAAGGCTGTGGGGAGAGGAGGAGACATATTCCCCCACGGAACACCGAGTGCTAGAGACTTTGTTTATCCAGAGAACTGACAATTGCTGGGAGGAGAAATTCACTTAGGTCAGTTTTCACGCTGCTTTACACACTTGGCTGGTGCCTCTGGGATCATTCCCCAAACCTCGGTTGTTATTTTTCTGCATACTTAGTTCTGTTCTAGTCTCATATCTCCTTCCAGGCCACTTGGGCTCCCCAACTGGGATCCACTCTTCCCGGCTTTTCAATTTCCTGTCTCTGTAAATACAGTTCCTTGTAATTCTACAATGCAAGCCTTAATCATTCCACCTGGCACAGCTAGAATCCAATCCCCCTCACCGTGTACGAGAACCACTCTTCCTTTCCAGGGATTCCCAATTCACATCAGCCTCATAAACCCGATACTCATCTAGACCCCAAAAATAACAATTGTCTTGCATTGGGACATCTATGTCACTCAATTTGCATTCTCAAATATGCTAACTCATATCTGGGCTTTATGCTCCACAGTTCCCCAGGGCAAACCTCCAGGAACTGATGAACTGCTCTTTCTTACTGAAAGATACAGTGGCTGGGACTGCACAAAGCAAGAAGATACTTCTGTAATCAAGCATGATCCCAGTAAGCATTTAGACACACAGGAGATGGAAAGATAGAAAGATATGTCAGATAGTGACATAGCAGTGCACAGAAGGTAGGTTATGGAAGATCCATCAGCTCAGGGTTTCAGATGCATGCTGAGAACAATGTGGTCTTGCTGTCTGCACAGAATTGGATGAGGTTAGAATCCATTTGGAAGGGGCATTCTCTTCACTGTGGAAAGGAAGGGTACACACTTCTAACAGCTCTTGAATTATTTTCTGTTTTTCCCCATAGAGCATGAGTTCGAGACCAGCCTGGCCAACATGGCGAAATCCTGTCTCTACTAAAAATGCAAAAATTAGCAGTGCATGGGGCGCGTACCTGTAGTCCCAGCTATTCAGGAGGCTGAGGCAGGAGGATTGCTTGAACCTAGGAGGCAGCAGCTGTAGTGAGCCAAGATTCCGACATTGCACTCCAGCCTGGGTGACTCTGTCTCAAAAAACAAAACAAACAAACAAAAATCATGAAAAACTTGAGAAGGGGTTGCCTTAACCATTTTACAAAAATGTAAATATAAAGAGGAAAAATGTGGTTTGGAGCACCCTCAATGAGCACTTTGGCCCTCGTGTTAAAATATCACTAGCAGGAGAAATGGGAAAATACATAAGGTGAAAAACTCCAAGGGCAGCCCTAATGCAAATGTTTATGGAGAAAACATTAGTGTTATTTTTTATCATGGGAATGTTATAGGAAAACATCCTACTGTATGTGAACATATTTATTGTCATAGAAAACTGATAACCAAGAGATAACTACTTTTCAATTTTAGTTGTGCAATGGCAGATCCTCAGGTCAAATAGGTCTCCCAAGCAGGTAACAAACCAAGGGACAAATGAGTGTTTTGCAGAGTACACAAGGCTTCAGAGCTCAAGGTGGACACAGATGCAGTCTCACAACAGTGACATCAGCATTAAAAAGGAGACAAATCTAGATTTTCTTAAAACAGCATGCACTGAATTTCGAGGGTTTTAAAATTCATACTTATTTTACAAACAGTGTTCTGCAGGTTCAATGGACTGCATTATAATAAGTGGATAGACTCTTTAAAAATGTATGCATTAAATTTATTATCCCTCCCAGATAGTAGAAAATTGAAAGTGTAAATTAAAATCTTTCGTATGAATTAAAATTAATTTACTCTTTCCTCTGCTCAATACCTGCATACTGATTGCTTACTGTGTAACAAGCCTGGGACAAATGGTGTGGCCACCTCATCTAATCAATAACCGAGTTTTGATTATTTTACCTCCCTGTCTCGCCCTTCAGTGTATCTCCCACATGGTCTGACAATTCATACTTTTCATAGTTTGGACCTTCATGATTTCTCTTCTTTCTTGCCACAGTTACTTCCTACCTGGATGTTCCGTATCAAATGCTGGACCATGCCTCCCCAAGACATGCACACACACGTGTACACACACATGTACCCACCCAGAAACATACACTTCTTTACACATGCACACACTCATTCACACTACATTCTCCCTATGAAAACAAATGTGAAGCTGCTGAACATCTAAAATTAGAGCATTGTCTGAGCATTGGGTTGGATCCCTTCATGGCCCATCTTGAATTCAGGGCAGTCTCTTAGCTGGTCAAAGAACAAGCCTGCCTGTCTCTGGTTCTGCTTCCCACCTCTCCTGGCTGACCCCTCCCTGTGTCCTGCGGCATGTGCCCCATGCTTCCTGCCTCACCTGTTCTCACCGCTTCCCCGCCTGCATCAATTCCTCACAGTTTCTCTATCAGGGCAGGTTAGAGCAGGCTGCAAAGACTGAGGCAAACAGCAGTGGCTTAGACAATACAGAATCCATTATTCTCTCATCAGAAGGGAGATCTTCACCTTTCCTGTAGCTCTAGCTGGATTTTCAGAGGGAATAAACCTAGCTCCAGTTCACAATTTTACCTGGAAGCTGTCAGAACTTCCTTATACTCATTCTCCCCTGTCAGTCTTGGAAACAGTGAGGGCTGTGATAGCACCTTAATTGTACTGCAGAGAGGAAGAAGCAGGCAGCCTCCAGATGCTTTTCTCTTTGCTGCCTGTTTCTTCTACTTAGAATTTCGAAAAGGGAAAAAGGAAAGGCCCCTGATGAATGAGGCATGGAGAAGAATCCATATAAACGAAGAGAGGAGAGAGAGGACGATGACTGCGTGCCCACTTCAGGGTCCCCAGGCTGGGAGCCAGGCGGGGAGGCACTAGCTGGGTGGGGTGGCCAGAGGAGGTGGGGTGGACAGGGCGGCACTGCAGCAGGCAGCCTGTGTCATCACCTGTACCTGGGAATGCGAAAGCACCTTTCACTCTGCAGAGGAGCACAGTACCCCGCACATGGCGAGCGAGGTCCTCGCTCCTCAGAGGCAAGTACATTCCTGTACATCACTCAGCAGAGGATGCTAGCCCACCCACACTGCCCCTGTGGCCAAAGAAAAAGGTCCCTGAAAACCATGAGGGCAGATGTGCTTGTGCAGGTGGCCTTCCCATGGGGTTCCAGGGACCTGGGGTCTTCTCTTGCGGCTGCCTCAATTCATGGCCAACAGAGTCCTCCGCAGGAGCCTGCGCATCCAACTGATGGAGGAACGTGTGCAGATGGCCACACGGGAAGCTTCCAGGAGTCAGGCCCAGAGGCAGCCCAGGCCTCCACTGACCACACCCCAGTCCCCACCACCACCCCGAACTCCCCAGGAGTGGGAAGTGCCGACTAGCTCTGTGCCCTGCGGAAAAGGGAGATGGGCCTGGACAACATCTTCTGTTTCCCCGCCATAAGAGAGAAACTCCCTTTCTCCTTCTCTTATTTTGAACAGACAGGACCCTAGAAAATGAAGACAGCAAATGGAGATGTTCAAAGCAATGTGTAGAATGTAGTCATTCAAACTGTAACCTCTGAATGAAAAGACATTTGGGAGAAAGAGAAGCTAGAAAAATAGCAAAAGAAACAGTAACAAAGAAAGGTGAACATCTTTAAATTAGAATCAAATCCATAGATCTTATTTTATTAAGAAAATTTATATTAAGATAAACAATTTTGCTGACCTATTTAAGCTACGCTTCACAAATTATCTTATTTGATAAAAAATTATTTGGAGCCAAATAAAGGCTCTAGATATTTGCAAGTGAGTTCTCATGGTTATGGGTAGAACAAATGCATGAAAACATGGACTGGAATTATTCTTTCCTGGAATAATTGTATTTTAACTTCTCCAGAATGCTGACAGAGCACTTCAGAATTGGGCAATTTAAAACGATACGTGGGTTTTGCCCATTTCTTAATGATGCGTACAATGATGCAGAAAATGATGCGAAAGCACTGGAAGGGAATACACACGTGAGCGCAGGCTTAGGGAAGCATAAAGCCTCCTGGCATCCCGCACTGTGTTAGTCATTGTGACCCTGCCGCCTTTGTCCAAAGATGGCTTGGATGGCTGGGGGCCACCAGGCCATGTGGTTTGAGTTGTCTCCCACTGGGAGTGATGGATTTGAACCGGTCCGGCCACAATCTCCCACCCAGTCCCCCTTGTGGCCAAAGGCATGTGTTTGTGAGAGAGCTGGATATTGTCAGGGGTGAAAGGGGTGACCACGAAACAGAGCAAAAAACAGAAATGGTCAGCGCGGCCACGACTCCCAAGGCACTGGACTTGTCTATGGCGTGTGCTCACCAACTGTGCTACAGCCTCTCTTGCCTGGAGCCTGAGAAAAGAGGCCACCACACAGGCCACTGGCATGGTGACAACTGCAGCCGCAAAGGCTTGCTGTTGCTGTACAGAGACACCGCAAAACATGTTCTCAGGGAAATGAGGATTTCAGCATAATGAGAAAGAAAAGTCAGACTTCACTGTAGCATAACCCCGAAATTAATATTAAGTTAATGTAAACATTACTTTCTGAAGTTTATTCAGCTTTTGCCGATTTCTCAGGGCACTAACAGGAAGACAGAAAAAGATCAATACCTTTGTTTGAAATATATTCTATTCCAAACATTTCCATACAATGAAAATTGTGTCTTATTCTTGAAATAAAGGTGATATATCAGAAAGTAAATCCATAAAAATTGCCAACCAAGTGGAATCCAGAATCTGCATGAAGTGTATCTTTTTTTTAACTATGTCAAACAAAATTTAAAAACAGCTTGACATTTCCTAAATATGTTTAAAGAAGTCATAATTTCAGGGCAGAAGGGAGCAGATGGCTGCAAACACTGTAGGAACTTAGCGAGACCGAAGGAGGTTTAAAGCCATGTTTGATAGAAAACTAAAGGAAGAACTCTTTCCTCCCCTCCTTCATCCTGGACTATTTTCAAAATAGTGAATTATTTTATGAATATGCATTCCCCATTCAGAGCCATGGAAAAAGGCCAAGGAAGGACCTGCCAAGGCATGAGATTAGCAACACAACCCGTGGAGATTTATTGCACATAAAAGATAGGGAAGTAAGACAACAGATTCCAAAGGAACAGATATTCTCACATAAATTAAGTGCTTTTAAAATGTAAGGTGCTCTTTCACTGATGTGTCTTAACATAATTTGGGCTAATTTAAAGACAAAACAACTTCATCATCAAAAACAGCCACAATAAAAAATGTTTTATTGATAAACCATCTGCTGTTTACCAAGGCATGGGAAAACCTCTGCAGACATCTCACCTAGATAATTTTCAATAAACATTGAGATCACTGTTATGGCTACACATGCTTATAAGAGCTTAATTCAGTTCATTAACTGAAGTTATAGTTATCACTTGATAGTGTCTCAGCGTCTTTTGTTCAGGGACTGTCTTCATGCAAACAGAACTCTTGCTGGAGCCTGGGACCGAAAACCCCAGGGAAAAAAAGCACTGAGGAGGGCAAGCTCAATATACATGACCATTTTCTTCTCACGTTAGTCTCTGGCAGAGTTCGGTAAGAAAACTTCTTGCATTTGTCAGGTCCACAAGCAAGGAATGAGTTTTACACATTTAAATGTTTTTCTAAAGAATCAAAAGAAAAATAATGTTTTGTGATACATGAATATTATATGACATTCAAATTTCAGAGTCCATAAATATATTTTCTTGGAACACAGCCATGCCCTTTCATTTACACATGGCTGTAGCTGCTTCCCTGCCACCTGCAGAGCTGCAGAGCTGCAGCAGAGACCACACTGCCCTTGAAGCTGAAAATCTCCATCATCTGGCCCATGACAGGAAAGTCCACTGATTGAGGCCTGGTGCCTATTAAAGGAGTGGAAGGCAAGCCGCTTGCAGTTCCTAACAACTGTCTGGTCCCATTGGAAGGCTTGGACTGTTCTGTCCTGCCCTGTCCTTCTGCCTGAAGGAGCACTCAGCAGGTGAGTTAGAATGGGGTCCAATTAGAATGGGGAAGAAAGCCAGGGTGTGGAGATTGTATTGCCTGCGACGTGTTCATGTTGTATAAACTACAATAGCACTTATCTACCAAAAGTCAAGGAAGGGACCCTTTCCTTATTTCCCCAGCATTTGACACAATTGCCAATAATAATATCAAACTTGCAAACCACAGCATTAGAACCTGTTGAGTCATGGAACCAAATAGAAGGTTTGTCATATACATCCTGTTAAGACATAGAATTGTCCCAACGGAGACCTGGACTCTGAGGCTAAAATTGCAGGTGCCAGGAATCAGATCTGAAGATTCTCAAAGCAATGCATGTTGGCACTACTTCATGAAAAAAAGATACTTCTCCTTCATAGAAAAGCAAATAGCAAAAATTAGGAAGTAAAAGCACAGGGCACACATCCTGAACACGAATTCAATACTAAAAATCACAAAGACACTCTTGCAGAGGTTCATGCTGAATGGAAGGCGGTCATTGACTGCATTTGCTCTCAGACGTGGTGGCTGCTTGCACTCCTCTCTGCATGGAAATCTCACTGGAATCCCAGTGAGGTCTGACTGATGGGGCCCAGCCACAGAAGCCACTGTGAGGAGAGGAACAGTTTCTAGAATGTACACTCTGCCCTCTCTGTAGGTATGGGTGAGAGAAAGAAAGGACTGCCCAGCCTGTCTGCTTTACTGACTCCCAACCCAGGCAGTCTAAAGCAAAGCCAGTAGATTACAGGCTCCAGGACAGCACCAGACCCTCCCTCCTTCCCTTCCTGCTGGCACATGTACCCCAAACATATCAAAACTGAGAATCAATAAGACTGTGGCAAAGAGAGAAAACACTCAGATCAGGCAGGTTTTGCTCTGGAAATCCTCACTGCACACTCCCTTCCTGGGCTCAAGCAAGCCTTCTGCCTCAGCTTCCTGAGTAGCTGGGATTACAGGCATGCACAACCGTGCCCAGCTATCTTTTTTCTTTTTGTAGAGATGAAGTCTTGTTACGTTGCCCAGGCTGGACTCAAGTTCCTGGACTTAAGTGATCTTCTCACTTTGGCTTCCCAAAGCATTGGGATTACAGTGATGAGCTACTGTGCCCCACCAGCTTTTACTCGTGAATGATTTTCTTTGGAGAGAAATAAGCAAGCGTAGGCCCCAGGGCGTGCCATGTCAGTCAGTCTATCACAGTGCTGAGAGGAGCGTGAAGAGGCTGCTCATCCTACTTCAGGGCATGGAGGAGCTGAATGGCCCTCAGTGGAAATGATAGGGAAGCAACTGTGAGCAGATGACCTTATCACACATTGGGGTGAAGGGTCAAAGTAATACTACTTCGCCATGGAAGGGAGCATGAGTCAGGAGATTTATATTAGTTTATTCTCATGCTGCTATAAAGAACGGCTTGAGACTGGGTAAGTTATATAGGAAAGAGGTTTAATTGACTCACAGTTCTGCAGGGCTGGGGTGGCCTCAGGAAACTTACAATCATGGCAGAAGGCACCTCTTCACAGGGCGGCAGGAGAGAGAATGAGGGCCAAGCAAAGGAGAAAAGCCCCTATGAAGCCATCAGATCTTGTGATAACTCAGTCACTATCATGAGAACAGCGTGCGGGTAACTGCCCTCATGATTCAATTACCTCCTACTGGGTCCCTCCCACAACATGTGGGGATTATGGGAACTACAATTCAATATGAGATTTTAATGAGGACACATCCAAACAATATAATTCCACCCCTGGTCCCTCCCAAACCTCATGTCCTCACATTTCAAAAGACAATTATCCCTTTCCAACAGTCCCCCAAAGTCTTAGCTCATTCTAGCATTAACCCAAAAGTCCAAGTCCAAAGTCTCATCTGAGACAAGGCAATTCCTTTCTGCTTATGAGCCTGTAAAATTGAAAGCAAGTTTCCTTGCCTGTACTACCTAGATACAATGAGGAGTACAGGCACTGAGTAAAGACACCCATTCCACATGGGAGAAATTGGCCAAAACCAAGGGGCTACAGGCCCTGTGCAAGTCTGAAATCCAATAGGACAGTCATTAAACCTCCAAGTTCCAAAGTGATCTCCTTTGACTCCACGTCTCACACTCAGGTCATGCTGATGCAAGAGGTGGGCTCCCAAGGCCTTGGGCAGCTCTGCTCCCATGGCTTTACAGGGTATAGCCCCCCTCCCAGCTGCTTTTCACGGACTGGCATTAAGTGTCTGTGGCTTTTCCTGAGGCATGGTGCAAGCTGTTAATGGATCTACTATTCTGGGGTCTGGAGGACAGTGGCCCTCTGCTCACAGCTCCACCAGGCAGTGCCCCAGTGGGGACTGTGCATGGGGCCTCCAGCCCCACGTTTCCCTCCCACACTGCCCTAGCAGAGGTTCTCCATGAGGACTCCACCCCTGCAGCAAACATCAGCCTGGACATCCAGGCACATCCATACATTCTCTGAAATCTAGGCAGAGGTTCCCAAACCTCAATTCTTGACTTCTGTATGTCCATAGGCTCAACACCATATGGAAGCCAGCAAGGCTTGGGGCTTGCACACTTTGAAGCAATGGCCCAAGCTGTACCTTGACCCCTTTTAGCCACACCTGGAACTGAAGCAGCTGGGATGCAGTGCACCATGTCCTGAGGCTGCACAGAGCAAGGGAGCCTTGGGCCCAGCCCAGGAAACCATTTTCTCAACTATGCCTCTGTGATGGTAGGAGCTGCTCTGAAGGTCTCTGACATGTGCTGGAAACATTTCCCCATTGTCTTGGCTATTAAATTTTGGCTTCTCTTTACTTATGCAAATTTCTGCAAGGGCTTGAATTTCTCCCAAGGAAATGGGTTTTTCTTTTCTGTAGCAGCATCAGGCTGCAAATTTTTCAAACTTGTATGCTCTGCTTCTCTTTTAAACGTAAGTTTCAGTTTCAGATCATCTCTCTCAAGTTCGAAGTTCCACACATCTTTAGGGCATGGCAAAATGCTGCGAGTCTCTTTGCTAAAGTACATCAAGAGCCACCTTTGCTCCAGCTCCCAGTAAGTTCCTCATCTCTGAGACCACTTCAGCCTGGATTTCATTGTCCATATCACTAGCAGCATTTTGGTCAAAACCATTCAACGAGTCTCTAGGAAGTTCCAAACATTCCCACATCTTCCTGTCTTCAGAACCCTCCAAGTCTCTAAGAAGTTCCAAGCTTTCCCACATTTTTCTGTCTTCTTCTGAGGCCTCCAAACATTTCCAGCCTCTGCTTGCTACTGAGTTTCAAAGTTGCTTCCACAATTTGGGTATCCCTGTAGCGGCACCTTACTCCCTCAGTACCAATTTACTGTATTAGTTCGTTCTCATGCTACTATGAAGAAATACTTGAGACTGGGTAATTTATAAAGAAAAGCGGTTTAATTGACTCACAGTTCCGCAGAGATAAAGAAGCCTCAGGAAACTTACAATCATGGCAGGAGGCGCTTCTTTACAGCGTGGCAGAAGACACAGTGAGTGCCGAATAAAGGGGGAAAAGCCCCTTATAAAACCAGTAGATCTCATGAGAACTCCCTCAGTATCACGAGAACAGTATGGGAGTAACTTCTCATGATTCAATTGCCTTTCACTGGGTACCTCTTACACAACATAAGAATTATGGGAACTATAAGTCAAGATGAGATTTGGGTGGGGACACAACCAAACCATATCAAGGCCCTCATGATCTTTCACGCAGGGTGAAGAAGGAAAGGGGCCTGTCCTGATTCTGTTCATTTGGAGCCTGGGAGCTATGTTTCTAGGATCGGAGAAGGAAGTCAGGCATGGACCAGGAGAGAAAATGAGCCAGAAGAATGGGCTCAGCCACCTCAGAGGCTCCACTCCCATCGGCTGTGGTGAGGGAGACCTGGTCAGATTGCAGCTTCCTGACAGATTCCAGAGCATCTACCCTTGAGAAGAGAGCTGGAACCTGATTGCTTTGTGGTGACATTGTGTGCCAAATGTGAGGGAGATTTGGAGCTAAATATTTTATTTATATTTTTCCCTTGATTTAAAACACGTGGGGACAAAGAATGTGACCAGCTTGTGTACAACAGAAACACAGGACAAAAGATGACAGTTTTTATAACCCTGACACTTGTTCCTACCACAGCAATCAGTATTTGGTGGGGACCAGACACTGTGCCTGTCACTTTCAATATCAGTTAGCTACTTAACATTATAAAGTCCCAAACTTAGCATGTGGTCACAATCCCCCACTGTCAGTTACCGATGCTGAAGACCCGAGAGACATTCCTCTGCAGGGAGTCAGAATGATTGTTGGGCATTTTTCTCTCAATAGAAGATTGCATCTTCATGATTTGTCATGGAGAAGGAGCACTGGGCTTATTTGTTCTCCTGTCATCACCCTGACACATCTCCTCTCCAGCCAGCAGCCAGCCCACCCTGGGTTGCCACAGGCTCCAACCTCCTCCATGCCTACCAGCCAGCAGTTGCCGGTGGCACACAATGGGGGCTTAGTCCCCTGGGCTCCATGCTGCATGGCAGTCTCCATGAACCTGGTCCACAGAATTGCAGGCTTTTGCTGGGCACTGGGCCTGGGCCTCAGGTGCAGCCAGAGTTTGTTCATGGCAGCTTTGAATTCAGATGCTGAGAGAAGCTGCGAGGAGAATGCTGGTCAGCCAAGAGGTCTTCTTTGTTGGAGATTTGTGTTTTGGTCTGGAAGGGCATCCATATTCTATTCCCTTCTTCCCCTGTGAAAAAAGAGAGAAAGAGAGAGAGTGAGAGAGAGGAAAAGAGAAAGAAGAAGGAAGAAGGAAAGAAATAAACGAAGGAAGGAAGGAAGGATGGAAGGAAGGAAGGGAGGGAGGGAGGGAGGGAAGGAAGGGAAGGGAAGGAAAAGCAACACCAGTGTTTATTTTGGGTCCAGGCACTGGGTCAAGGGAGAAGGGAGGTTTGACATGGGGAAAGGAAGACTCTGGAGCAAGCTGGCTCCACACCTTTGAATTCTTATTATGTTTGATTGTGATGGCTCCTCCCTTACCATTCCTTCCCAAATTCTTCCTCAGATTTTCTTTTAAAATACAGACAAATGCCATTGAATTCTCCAACTCTCCACAGTATATCTTTTCCATGTCTTTGCAATATACCAAGGGAGGAGTAGTTCAACAATTAGAACTAATTGACATCTGTGGTTTATTAGAGTCATATTAATTTCTTCAGCTAAATAAACAACCAGAAAGTACCAAAGGACAGATAATGCTGAAAACAGTGAATCTGTGACTTCCAAATCTGTGACTTCTACAAAGCACGAGGGGAATATGGAGTGAGTTAAGATCAGATGTCAGCGTTTCCTCATACAACTATGCAGCAATGAAAGCAAAATATTTAAGAACCCTGAATGGGACATGGTTATAACATGTTTTCAATTTTCAAATTCTTAAAACTGAGTCCTTTAATATTTCCACATTTAAACTCAATTATCAAGTTGAGTAAACCGTTTTCATGATAATATAGACCAGTTTTTCATACTAAAAAACGTGACTTTACATGAAAGTAAGAATTGTGCTGTTGGTTGGCTCTCTTTAAAGCCTAATATAATATTAAGAAAAAAATTGTACTATCATTAGTGGAACTTTTAATGTTGACAAGCATTTCTGTGTGAATCGATCAGCAAGCTGTAAGTAGATCTTGACAAAAGGGCAGAAACACAAGCTAAATGTATTAATAAAAAGACAAACCTGATTCCATGAAATATTTAGTCCTGTGATTGGTCATTGTACCAGTGTTTCATCCCAAGCTTCTCTCTGGTCCTACAACCCCATGAAATTTAAGAAGTAGTTTTTGTAAGTCTTGGGGCCTCCCTGGGATTTTTTAGGTTGACCAATAGTCCCCAACACCTGCACGCACTCCCAACAGATGACTTAACAGAGCAAAAGGACCCTCAACAAGCCATGATATGTTTCAGCAGCATGGGTTGGGGAGGTGGGACACAGGCCGGATGAGAGGGAAGATTCTCCCGATGTGTTTGATGTAGATGGCACTTTACAGTTTCATGAACATAAATGTAAAATTGTCCTCCCTCTGAGTCATTCTCTAAGAAACTGAAAATTGGAGTGCTGGCATGAGATGATGTGTCATTCAATACACTCATAAGGTGTCCTGATGCCAAGGAAATTTGCTATTTTATTTGCTTACTGGTACATACTATATTTTTTTATTAGAGTATATTTTATATTTTCTTAATAATTTTGCCCTGCATTTTAAAGAGGAAATATTTTGTTTTATTGCATTTTACCTAGTGAAAATTACATTCTACCCAGATGAACAACTCAGAAAGTATTATAGTGACACCATTCTCTGAATTCTAATATTTATAGAGTTGAATAAATAGATCTCCCATAAAGCAAAATTTTCTTATAAGTCATATATTTAAGTTAGCTGATAGCTTATTGCACCACAAGAAAGAGAACACATTTTTTCAGTCTTGTTTATAAGACTCATAGCATAAATAAATGTTTGAGAAAAATTTCTGCTTCCTGTCAGGAAAGAGACAATTTTTACCCTCCTACCTAAAGCAAACAAACAAACCAAAAAGATAAAACATATGAAACCCACATCGTCAAGAATGGACATCAAGAAACAAAAGCTGTGAACCCTGAGAGATGAAAAACAAATGATGTGAGCTCTCCAACTGTCCTAGCATGTTGCCTTGAGGGAATTCCCAGATGGGTAAAGGCAGGGGATCTAGCTGGAGGCCGTCAGACTCTGAGTTGAGGAGACGGCAGAATAATCCAGTTAGGCAAAGCCACGTAGAATCCACAGTGCAGAACACTAGAGAGAGACTGAGCACAGGGAGAGTGCGTCAGAGGTGTCAAGAAGGTCCCTGTGAAGTATTCAGCTGAGTACTCATGAATGCACCCATGTGTGGAAACTTCTTGAGGCTGGGGAAAGAACCACCCAATGGATGAGAGGAAAGGGGACCAGAAACTCACACAGGGCTGAGGATAGTGCTTGTTCCTGCCAGCCAGATAAGAAAAACTTAGAATTCATTGAGTACTGGGCAAAGTACATACACAGTTCTTGTGTAAGTCATGAAGAATGATTAGTCCTACATCAGAGGTTTTCAATCTCAGCACCAGTAATATTTTGCCCTGAATAATTACTTGCTGTGGGAACTTTGTCCACTGCACTATAGGATGCTTAGCAGCACCTGCAATATTAGCCCATTAGATGCCATAACCCCTGTAGATGTTGCTAAATGTCTCCTGGGTTGGAAATTTACCCTGGTTAGAAACCACTTCTTAGTCTGATCACTGCTCTACTTCTTGCAAAAAAAATCTTATAAAGCAAGGCACGAGGGTTCAAACTATTTTCAATAAAATTAATGGCATCCCAAGACAAAGCTCAAGGACATTCCTAAGAGAACAAAAATACCCAGGACTTAACAAAATCAAATGACAAAATTTTGCATTAGATAAAAATTACTACATTTTCAAATAAAAAGGAAAACATGCCCCACAAAAAAAAACAATTGAAACTGACCCAATACTAACACAGGTTTTAGAATTAGCAGATAATTTTAAAAGCTATTATAAATGTCCAAGTGTTAAAGGTACTAAGTAGAAACATGAAAGGTATTTAAAAGACCCAAATCAATTTTTAGAGATGAAAAGTGTAATATGTGAGATTGTAAAATGCACTGGAAAAGAATAATGGCAGATAAGAAGAAAAGACTAGTGAACTTAGAAACACATTATTGGAAACTGTAAATGAAGCACAAGAAAAAAACTGTGACTTAAAGAATTATCTAAGCACCAGTGACCTCTGGAAAACATGTAAACAGAATAATATATAAGTAATTGAAGTTCCTGAAAGAATAAGAACAGTAAGGAGGAAGAAGAGGAGAAAAAGGAGAGGGACAGTAGGAAGAAAAAACGAAGAAACCAAAATGACCATAACTTTTTCTAATTTCGAAAACTACAAACACATAGATTCAAACAACTCAGAAACATGAGAATGAGAAACATAAAGAAAACTATGTCAAGACATTTTATAATAAAACTGCTCAAAACCAATGACAAAGATAAAGGCTTAGAAACCACTGGAGAGAAAAATGATTACATAAAGGAGAACATAGTTATGATGACAGCAGGTTTCTTGTTAGAAACAACACAGCCAAGAAGACAGTGTAATAGCATCTTTAAAGTACTGAAAGAAAAAATTGTCAGCCAGCAGTTTTATACCCAGAGGAAAGATCTTTCGAAAGTAAAAATTAAATGAAGACTTTCAGACATAAAAACCTGTAGAGATATATTACCAATAGAATATTGGTACCAGAAATATTTTTAAAAATTCTTCTGGGAGACAGGAAACGACCGGATAGAAATGTGCATCTATGGCAAGAGAATGAAGAGTACTAAAAATTGTAGCTACATGGGTAGATACATGAGACCATTCTGATTATTAAATCCCCTTTTAGGGAGCATTTAACAAAAGCATTAATAAAATATAACAATGAGTGTTAAGTTTTCAACAAATATACATTTAAAATGTATGGCAAAAACAGCACCCAAATCAGAAGGAACAAAGGAAAGTACACCATTGTAATTTTCTCACGCTGTATATGAAATATATATACGAAACATCACTTGAATGTCGACTGCAATAAATTAGAAGTTTATATTATTAACCAAAATGAAACCACTAAAGTAATAAAACAGTTACAGAGAATAAAAAAGAATTGATATAAAATGAAATCATAAATATATTAAATTATTTCAATAGATGACAAAAACAAAAAAAGGAAATGAAAAGCAAGTGGGACAAATAAAATACAAATGATAAGCTGGTCGATGTATACCTAATAATATCAATATTCACAGTAACTGTAAATGACCTGAATACACCCATTAGAAAGCAGAGGTTATCACATAAGATAAAAAGTCTAAACTCAAATGCATATTGACTACCAGAAACACACTTTAATTATAAGTACACAGGTAGGTTAAACAATTTGTTAAAGAGCTATATCATTCTAAAACAAATCCAAAAATGCTAAAAGTATATATTAATTTGAGGCAAAGTATATTTCAGTGTGAAGAATATTGCCGTGAGTAAAAAAGGTCATTTCATCATGATAAAGTTGTCAATTTATCAAGCGGATGTAGAATCTTAAGCATGTGTGCACACAATGACATCTTCAAACTACACAGAGCAAGAACAAATAGAACTGCCAAAAGAAAAGGATGAACCAGTAGATATAGCTGAAGATTTCAATACCTTCACTCAGCAATTGAGAGATTATGTGGACAGAAAATAAAGATACAGATTTGAACAAAATTATCAATCAACTTGAATTAATTAACATTTATAGAACACTCCATCCAACAATAGCAGAATGCACATTCTTTTTAAGTGGCCACAAAAGAATTTACCAAGATAGACCAAATTCTGGGCCTCTAAACAAGTCTCAATATATTTGAAAGGATTCAAGTCAGGCTATTCTCAGACCACATTGTAATTAAAATAAAAAATGAATAACGCAAATAGCTCCAGAAAAAGTACTCTGAAACTAAACAATACACTTCTAAATAAGCCATGGGTCAAACAAGAAATAAGTATAAAATAAGAAAATATTTTGAACTGAATGTACATACAAATACAATCTACGGACTTTTTTAGAATGCCCCTGAAATGTATGGGAAATTTATATCATTAAATGCCTACATTAGAAAGGATGAAAGAACTCAAATTAATAATATCACTATCTACCTCAAGAAACAGAGAAAGAAGAAGGAATGTAACCCAAATTAAGTAGAAGGAAATAAATATAAGGATGAGAACAGAAATCAATGAAACAGAAAACAGAAAAACAATAGATAAAATGAAAATCAGAAAATAAAGCCAAAGCTGCTTTTGAGGTCAATGAAATTGATAAGCCCTTAACCAGGCTGGTTAGGAAAGGAGAATTACAAATTACCAATATAGGGAATGAGAGAGGTGTCATCACCACATACGATATAGATAATGAGAGACAATAAAGAATGGGCAGGAACTTTAATGGATATTTCCTTGAAGATTCCATACAAATGGCCAACAAGCATGTGAAAAATGCATATCACTGATTATTAGAGAGGTGCAAATCAAAACCATAATTAGATTTCACCTCACACCCATTAGAATGGCTACCATCAAAAAAATAAAAATAACAGGCATTGGTCAAGATGTGGAGAGACTGAAACGCTTGTGCATTTTTGATGTAAAATGGTGCAGTTGCTATGAAAACCAGTATGGTAGTTTCTCAAAACATTAGAAATAGAATTACCATATGATCCATCAATTCCACTGGATATATCCAATACAATGAAAGCACGGTATCAAAAAGGTATTTGTGTGCCCATGTTCACAGCACCATTATTCACCATAGTCAAGAAGTGGAAGCAACACGAGCGTCTATCAATGAATCAATGGATAAACAAAATACAGTATATGCATCAAATGGATATTAAAGGAAGAAAATTCTGACACATGCTACAACATGGATGAACCTTGAAGACAGCATGCTGAGTGAAATAAGCCAGTCAGGAAAGACATATATTGTATAATTCCAATTATAGAAAGTATCTGGAGTAGTCAGATTCATAAAGACAGAAAGTAGAATGTTAGTCTCCATGCGCTGAGAAGATGGATAGAGGGTTATTTTTTAACCAGTAGATAATTTCAGTTTTACAAGGTTAAAAGAGTTCTTGGAAGTAGTTGTACAACAATGTGGATATATTTAAAAATGGTTAAAATATACTTGGTCAAGATGGTAAATTTTGTGTTATGTGAATTTTACAATTAATTTTTTAAAGATAATAAGGGAATATTATGAACAACTTTGTGCCAGTAAATTTGACAACACATGTGAGATGGATAAGTCCCTTGGCAGACAGGAACTACTAAGCTCAGTCGAGAAGAAGGAGATGACCTGAATGATCTCTGTGTGTTACTGGATGGAACGTCTTGACTGTGAGTTGTCCAGGTTCTTGGCATGTTGAACAAAGAATTGAACAAAACGTACAAACAAAGCAACAAAAGAATGAAGCAATGAAAGATAAACAAAGCAACAAAAGAACAGAGTAACAAAAGCACAGATTTATTGAAGCAAAACTGCATTCCACAGAGTGGGAACAGGCTCAAGCAAGTGCCTCAAGAACCCCCCAGATTACAATGTTCTTTAGGGTTTTTATTAAGATAAAAGAATTTGGTAACATCCCTAAATGCCCTTTAGAGGCGTCCAGTTGATTACACCCTAGGAAGGATTGGCCCATGACCCATCAGAAGCTGAAGTGAAGACTTGGCTCCCAGTCAATCAGGGGCTGAAGTGGAATCTTCTGTTTTGTTATCACAGGAGCGAGGATGTGGCCTGCGTGCTGCCCAATCTTGTCTGGAGCTGGCTGCACCTGCTGTTCTCCTTCTCCTTAACCCTTAGTTCCCTTATTCCCTATTCTCCTGCCTCTTCCCTATTAAAGCAAGTGAATTTGTAGCTGATCACCTCCCTTCAATGATTATATCCGAGACAGATAGCTTCACTAGTAAATTCTACTAACATTAATAAAAGAAAGTATACTATTTATATAGAAACTCAACTAGAAAACTGAAGAGGTTTCTCATTCTGTGACTGACATTACCCTGACTTAAAAAAAAAAAAAAAAGTTAATGACATTATAAGAAGAGGCCGGGCGCGGTGGCTCACGCTTGTAATCCCAGCACTTTGGGAGGCCGAGGCGGGCGGATCACGAGGTCAGGAGATCAAGACCACGGTGAAACCCCGTCTCTACTAAAAATACAAAAAATTAGCCGGGCGTGGTGGCGGGCGCCTGTAGTCCCAGCTACTCGGAGAGGCTGAGGCAGGAGAATGGCGTGAACCCGGGAGGCGGAGCTTGCAGTGAGCCGAGATCGCGCCACTGCACTCCAGCCTGGGCGGCAGAGCGAGACTCCGTCTCAAAAAAAAAAAAAAAAAAAAAGGAAAGAAAAGAAGAGAAAACTACAGACTTTGGGAGCATGGAAGAACAAAAATCTTAAGCTAAATCTTACCAGTTAAATTCAACATTTAAAAATACATCATGACCAAGTGAGCAAGTGAGGTTTACCCCAGGAATGCAAGATGAGTTTAACAATCCAAAATAAATGTGACAAACTAAAAGTGAAAAGTCCCATGAACATCTGAGTAAAAGTAGAAAAAGCCCCTCACAAAACCCAGCATCCATTTTCTCATAAAAGCTTTCAGCAAGCTAGGAGTAGAAGGCTTCTTCCTCACCCTGTTAATATGTATTTGTGAAAAAAAATATGCAACAGGTAATATCACGGTTATGGTGAAAGATGAAATGCTTTCCCATTAAAATGAGTAGTAAGATAGGGATGTCTGGCACTGCTGATTGGAATATAAAATTGTGTAAACATTTTGGAAAATAATTTTTCTCTTTTTTAAAAAGTTAAACTTCACGCCTGTAATCCCAGCAGTTTGGGAGGCTGAGGTGGGCGGATCACGAGGTCAGGAGATCGAGACCACGGTAAAACCCTATCTCTGCTAAAAATACAAAAAATTAGCCAGGCATGGTGGTGGCGCCTGTGGTCCCAGTTACTCCGGAGGCTGAGGCAGGAGAATGGCGTGAACCTGGGAGGCAGAGCTTGCAGTGAGCAGGGATCACACCACTGTACTCCAGCCTGGACAACAGAGTGATACTCCGTCTCAAAAAAAAAAAAAAAAAAAAGTTAAACCTATATCTACCATATGATCTGGTTATTCTGCTTCTAGACATTTACTCAAGATAAATGAAAGTATGTGTGCAATACAAATCCTTGTAAACAAACGTTCATGAGTACTTAATTTGTGATAGCCAAAAAGTGGAAACATCCCAAATGTCTGTCAATAGGTAAATGGATAAACAAGCTGGGTATAAGCATACTGTGGAACACTACTCAGACATGAAAAAGAAAGAACAGTTGATACACACAACAACGTTGATAGATCTCAAAATAATTATGCTGAGTGAATGAAACAAGAAAAAAAAAGAGCACATAGTGCATTATTCCATTTTTATAAATTCTAAAGAAAATAAACTAATTTATAGTGATAGGCAGAAAGCATATCAGTGGTTCCCCGGACTTGGGATGGTGGCTGAAGGATGCCATGGGCAATTTGTAGAGGTCAGATTTTTTTCAGCTAAAAACCCACCTTCCAAAGAAGAAAAAGAGTACTCCTCTAGGTGAAGAAATGCAAAATAAAATTTATAAAGGGAGCTTCTTTTTTTATGTGCAAAGCCCAACTTATTCTTGAAAATGTCTTGGAAGCCATGGTGCCAATTTACATCCTCCTGTTTGGGAAATGAGACAGTTTCCGATAAGGAAGTACAGAGCAGTGGAGCTGAACAGCAGGTGCTTATTAGTTATATCCTTGGCTAGAAAAGTGGCTTGAACTTCAAACTTAACACTCTAAAATGAACAAGCAATTCGAAGCGTGTAACAGAATGGTGGAGTGTGAATTGGTAGTTACTTCCCAGAACTAAATTCAGGTTCTGGTGGCCCGCATAGAGTGCTCTGGGAAAGAGAACAATAATATTTTCTTGTGCACTTTAAAATCAATAGACAGTTCTAAAATTGTCAAAGTTAGTGGGGAGGTAAACCTAGCTAGGGCCAATAATTCTGTCTTCAACTGTGAAAAACTGATTTGAGAGATCACAGGGGATAAAAAAGAATGTGCACCCCCAGGGTTGCAGAGGGTGTAGAATATATCATTATTTTTGTAGCTATTTGCATCACACTAAAATATGAATGCAAATTCCTTAGACACAGTAAATAATGGATCACATATGCAACACTGGAATCAGACTAGCAACTGTAGTTGCTCTAAATATGATAAAATGTCAAAGCCCATTAATGATCACATTTAGGATCTCAGTTGCTGCCTAGCTGGGATGATGAGAGCATTCCCCATGGAGGAGTAACGTCTTCAGCTCTGCAACAAAGACGCTCTGCCTTTCTCAGAGTGTCCGGTCATGCACTGAAACTTCTGGAGACAGGAGACTGAGATAAATTGACCATGTTATCCGTGATTCGTTTCGATAAAACAGTGCCAGGATCTCGAAGAAACCTCCAAGTTATTAGATAAACTGATGCATCCATCATCAGAAAGATTAGCTAAGCTTTGATAATAATGGCTGGACTTGTGTTTGCATTTTTTTCTATACAACTAAAAATAATTCTTGAAGCAAGAGTGGCTTTAATGCTTTCATGTGAGAAATATGATGATTTCTGTGTGGTTGGAAAGGGAGCAGCCTGAGTTCTCTGTTTCTGCATCCATGTTTCATTCTGACCTGATCAGATATTTCTCTCCTGGTGATAGATTCCATGGGGATGAACAGATGGCCCGAAGCTCAATCCCGTGGACAAGACTACATTTGTGGCTAGGCACATCTTGTTTCACGGACAAAAGAACTTGGTTAGCAAAAGGAAAAAATAGAATTTCCTTACACACACACACACACACACATATACATGCAACACACACACACAAAACACACACACATTCATGCATGCACATGTACAGGTTAGAAATGTTAAGAAACATGAAAACACCCTTCTTATTCTCTTTTATGCCGGGTGGCTTTGGATTGCTGTTCCGTAGGATGCAATATGATACACCATAATCAATAATCACAACACCTGAAATATTAACACTGCAGCTGCTTTTATTTACCCCTGAAAAATAGATCCCCCTCTCGCAGAAGCAAGAACAGTCCAGGGACCCACCTCTGACCTGCAAGTCCCATGACTGATTGTTTATCGGCTCTTGGCAAAGCAGGAACCGTCCCACATCAACAGGCCCAGGACCCTGACCTTCGTTCATTTTCTCAGCCTGCTGATGCTGATTTAGTAGGAATGTATTATGTGCCAGGCAATAAGATGCATTTCGAGCAAGACTGGTGAGGGTGGTCCCTTCTTGTATAGAATCACATTCTTGCAGGGAGACAGATAGCAAATAAATAAACATATAAACACCACAGTAATGCAAATATAGGCTGGCAGTGCACACTGTGCAGAGGCTTTCTAAAGGGTGAGGTTATGTGGAGCAATTAGGCAGCCGTCATCCACTGGGTAGTCAGGAAGTGCCAACGGAGCTTAGATTTGAATGGTGTGATGGTGTCAACATACAAGCCACAGGTGGATGGAGGAACATTTCTGGTGGGGAACAGGCACACAGTAATACCTTCCCTTGAGTCTGGGTGGATCTGTGACTTGACTTCAGCCACAACAGAATGTGGCCAAGGTGACAGGATGCCAATTCGTGATTACATTTTATTATAGAAGAAGCCATCATCTTAGCAGGCTGAAGCAAGAGACTTTCATGCTGACCTTGCAGAAGCAAGTCACTATTTCTGAAGACCTAGAGAGGACCACATCCAGGAAGCTGTGGGGCTTTTAGATGCCCAGTGCAGCTCCTGGAAAACCACCATCAGTGAAGCAGGGACCTCTGTTCTGCAACCGCGAAGACTGAGTTCTGCCGATAACCATGCAAGCTTGGAAAAGGATCGATGTGAGACCTGGATACAGGCCTTGCCAAGGGTGGACAGAAAGCAGTGTGTGATGCTTGGTTCAACACTCACCATGAGAGGAAAAACCACTGAATCTCAAGCTGGGGAGACAGAGGGAATTCCTTTGGGGAAAGGTGTTGGAGAAATATGGCTTTTTCCCTATGCATGCCTTCAACCTCCAGATGCTGAGTTCTTACCCACACCCAGAGTCCTGTAGAAAAAACAGAGATGAAGTCCTCAACGAGCTCCTGGCCTCAGAGGAGAGAGAAGGCTGCACATGAATCATGATAACATAAGGTTGAAATGCAAAAGTACCATAAAACAGTAAAATATTAGGAGGGCTAAGGGGACAGGGGTTGCCCTGCAGGAAGGGAGGCCCCACAGGCTTGGCAGAGGAGATGCCCACCTGAGATGCATTTGCATGGCAGGCAGAGAGGGCTCAGAGAACAAGAACAGAGCACTTCTGAAACTGCGATTGAGGAAAGAAAATTCACCAGGATGGAAGAATCAGCATAGTTCAGCAGTGAGGTTCTGTGGTGGTTAATTTCATGTGCCAACTTTACTGGGTTGCGAGATGCCCAGACATTTGGCCAAACGTTATACTATGTGTGTCTGCGAGGGTGTTTCCAGAGAGGATTGGCATTTGAATCTGTGAACTGAGTAAAGCAAATGTAGATGGGCCTCACCCAATCCACTGAGGGCATGAACAGAGCAAAAAGGCAGAGGAAGGGAGAATTCAACATCTCTACTTGACTGCATGAGTTGGTTATCTGTCGTCTCCTGCCCTCAGACTCTCAGGCTGGGCCTCACACCATCAGCACTCCTAGCCCTCTGTCCTTTGGATTAGGATTGGAGTCATGCTACTCGCATTCATAGGTCTTAGCTTGCAGACAACATATTGTGAGATTTCTGGCCCCTGCTGATTGTGTGCACCACTTCTTATGATCTCTGTCTCTCTCTCTCTCCATAAATCAATAGATAGGTAGACAGATAGACATACACATACACTAATGGTTCTGTTCTGCTTCTCTGGTGAAACCTGGCTAACACAGGGCCCATGGATGGGACAGCAGGAGTGGAGGCTGAATGGCAGATGGAGACAAGAGCTCAAGGCCTTGACCTCCAGGCTGAGTTAACTTGTGATCAGGGCAGTGACCTCCAAATCACAGCATGAAAGTGAGGCATAGCAAGGACTGTCCCCAGATGACGGCTCCACTTCATTGAGAAGGATGGGTTTGGAATAGTGATGGGTAAGACGTGTAAAGGGAAGAGGGTTGGGGCTCACTCCTGTGCCCTGTGCCCTGAACCCTGGTGGCTACCGGCATCCAGGTGGTGATCCATAGCAGCAGGGAGAAACAAAGAGAATCAGAACTCCAAAGAGAAGCCACAACTGTAGACACAGATTCATGAGTCATCTCCACCAGACAGATAACTGGAACCGTCCATTCTTTAATGCATACCTCAACAGGGATATGATGTAAGCATCATTACTCTGGGCAGTACTGATAACAGTTTCCAGGCCCTTTTTGAGAAAAGAAGGAAAAGGAGAGTTCTGGAGCTTGCGAGCAGTGTGTGCACTGATGTGATGTGGCAACTTGGCTCAGCTCACTGTTTTGTTCTGGGGCAACTTAGAGTTGAATTCAAGGGATAGGACATCTTGATAATGATCGCCTGCTAATGGCAACATTTATGCTAAGAGTTTCATCTTAAATTCTAATGTACATTTTTTTAAAAAAATCCAGAGTTTCAGGGCGGCAACAATTCCATCTTCATGATGAATAGTATGAGACTGTGACATCCTAAGTCACAGCCCTGTTCCCTGGGACGAGTATTGTCATTGATTGTCCTTTCCCAGTAAATATGAGTAGACAGTGTCAGGTGTTAATTAGGCTGCCTTTAGAGGTGAAACTAGAACATATGTTCTACTTATCAAGATGGAGTTGTTGTTTGCGTTTGGCACTGCAGACCATGACCATCTGAGCAAAGAAACCCATTGACATTAACTTGTAACTGTTTAATAGCATATGTGTTTTTAAAGCCAGCCTGCAAGAATGATTCCTTTCTCATTGAGGACAAGCGTGTGGCCACTACTGCTACATCTGTGCACTTACTGGTCTGGGTCTGTTGTTTCCTCACACTCATCAAGTGGGTGGAAAGCGGAGTAAAGCCAGTGGTGAAAACCAATGATGTTATTAGGCAGAAAGTTTAAGAAAATATCACACTGCAGGAAAGCACGCTGCCCTCTCTAACATGAGAAATCTTGATCAGCCAATCAGATGTCAATTGCAGAGTCAAATGCTATAGATACGTACCTGGTGTACTGGTGTATGCAGTCATAAAATTACATTTTCTAACCAACATTTCAGTTGTTACCATTGTGTTTAGCTTGAGAAACTTTCTTGAGATATATTACAATAGGAAAGAAGATATTGAATGCTCCAATGACTTTTAGAAACTAATTTTTAATGCGTCTTCTACCAAGAACTGTTGCACTTTTGTTTTCCTGAAGTCTTGGCTCGAGTCAAAGGTTTAGAATTTTTAAGACCACCACGGATCCTGCTTTTAGACGTTCCCGCAGCCTTATCTGATGGGGAAAAGCTCTCAGCACTGAAACAGCTTTGTCACTCTTATAAGAGGGCTCTAGTGAGAAATTCCTGCCCTGGAAGCCTGGACAGGTTGCCAAGAGTAGAGAGGACCCACACCAGTATGTCCTGGAGAAGGATATACCTTGCCTATGACACCTGTGTGGCAGCAGTCAATATCTTGGCAAGGAGAAAAGTGTGAAAATGAAGAGAAAGCAGGGCTGTGATGCAAGCTGGAAACATAGCTTTGTGCGGCCTTATGCCTTCAGCAGGCCTCCTGCTTTTCTCTCCTACCTCTGTGATGTCACAGCAGCTGGTGTCTATGTGTCAGTTTCACAGGTTGATGGAGTTGGGTTTTAAGATGGTGTAACATCCCCCAAGAAATCTGTCCAGGGACCAGGGCTGCTGTTGTATTCCACATTCCCCTCCTGCTCCTCTGCTCTGCAAGATTGCTGTATATGAGAACCACGTGGGTGCCAATGTGCAGCCATGATGCATTGGTGTGAGCCTTCACTTCTGAGGCAACCTGCTATTAGCTATGGTATTACCAAGAGTAATTCTTTCCAGTGTAATTTTGTGGACCTTGCTGCATAAGACTAAGCCACTGGGGATGCAGACACACTTTAGCAATAGTCTCTGCCTATGGCAATAGCCCAGAAGACCAGTGGCCAATTCTGTCATTTCAAATAGCTTTCCAATCATTAACCTTGAGTGGTGAAATCAACTATAATTATGGAAATGATACTAGTGATGTATTTATTAATTTGAAAAGCTTTTATTTTAGTGGAAAATCTTAATGCTTTGCTCATGCTCCTGTGCATATGTGTTGTACAACATAGAGAAGTGTCTGGGAAATCTAAGTTTCAAACATGCTCGGTACTGCGCACGGCTCAGAGGCATACATTAGGAAGATTTCATGGTTTTGATCTTTAAGATGGGACCTGGGCAGAGGCACATTTTTAGCATGGTATAGAGGTCTTGAGACGCCTACAGAAAGCGTTTTGCATCCCTTTCTGTTCTGTAATACTCACGCTGTCTATTGGACAATGACGGAAGGCAGACACGGTGCTAACAGCTGCACTTTTCCAGATTCATTAATAGGTAAGTAGGAAACTCAGAATTCCAGAGTCTCAGAGACCGTAAAGAGACTATACGTCCCCACTTGCAGTAGGGATGAAAGAATGTTCCAAAGCCCACACCCTCCGAGACTGTTGGTTTCTCACACTGTTTTCCTCATTCCTCCCATTACTCTCTGTAGAGCAGGGTTTCTCAACCTTGGCATTACAGACATTCTGAGTGGAATAATTCTTGGTTGTAGGGCTGTTCCGTGTGCTGTAGGTTGTTTAGCAGCACCCTTGACTTGTACCTACTAGATGCCAATAACACCCTCACCCATTGTGACAAGCAAAATTGTCTTTAGACGATGCCAGATATCCCTGGGAGAGCAAGACTGTCCCTGGTTGAGAACAAGTGCTCCAGGATAATAATAAAATAACTGGATAATAATGAAAAATAGGACCATGATGATAGCTATCATTCATGGGTACTTCAACTGCTTCAAGTACATTATCTTTTTGTAATTATTCAAATAACCCATAATACTTGCTGTCATTATTATTCTTATGTGATACATGAAGAAACGGAAGTGCAGGGATCCTAAGTAACTTTCTTTGGTGAACCAATGGTGGAATCCAAACTTAGAATCACTACTCCGGGCATACCGTGCTGTGCTGTGATGGATCACAGATGTGCATAGGGAGAAACTGAAGGAAGGAGACAGCATTCCCTGCTGCAGGGCACACCATGCTGTGAATAGGGTTGGTGCTTCAAAGATCCTCATAAAATTAAACATTGAAGTAATAAAACTATTAGAAGATATGGCTTTTATATTATATTTAAAACTGCACAGAGAGCTTCTTTTGCTTGGTAAGCAAGGAAGATAGTGCCTTTCCTAAGGCAGAAGCCTTGTTAGTCTGAAGGCTGCTCTCCTGAGCCTGGCTTGCGGGGGCTTTCATCAGCTGTGGGGGGCTCTAGCTCTTCCTACTTCGACTGTTCAGCAGCCAAAAGAGTGTTATTTGGAAAACCACTACCGCTCCAAGTCCCAAATGTCCTGTCTCCCACCCACCCAGTACTCAGTAGCTCACAACATTCTCCTAATGGAATGTGTGTGTCTCTTCAGGGCCTAAAGAAACATAGAACTCCATCAAACATGTCTTGTGCAGATCTGAGGATAAAATCATTGATTTGCATTCATGCGAGGCAGGCTCTTCACAAGGAGGCATCCAGGACATTGGCACACGCCGCTTGCCCTGTGGGGGAAAGAGCTTCGTACAGAAAGTCATTTTTTCCTGTGAGCAGGGATGGGAGCAACACTGAGGAGGGAGAGGTATGAGAGCAAGCAAGAACATCTGGGAAACATCGAGTCCAATCAAGGGCCAGCCCGGCAGTAAAAGCAACCAGAGTGCAGCGGGTGAGTCGCTCTCTGACCAGGCTGTAATCCCTGTCTGAAGAGGGGAGTTTTGATTTTAGCACTAGCAATGGAAATATGCTCTGATCTCACTCAGCCTCCAAGCCAGGAACAAGCGATGCCCACCTCCAAGCCCAGCCCTCTCTGTTGCACAGCTCCAGCTGTCATTAGGAAGCAGCTTTCACAGAGATCTATGGAAAGCAGAGGAGGCCACTTGTGGGTGGGATGACTTCAGAACAGCAGTGTCCAAGAGATGTGTGCTTCTGACTTTCCACCGACGCTCCAGTCCCACAGTTAGTTCGAGATTTATGACTTTAGCTCAAAGCTTTGTGTTTCTCTTTGAGAAACAGACATGCAACTAGTCAATTAGTTGCATTAGCTATGTTAGGTAGAATTCTCCAGAAAGAACCAATAGGATATATACATAAATGAGGGAGTATGTACTCTCTCTCTCTCTCTCCATATGTGTATGTGTATATATATACACACACACACATATACATATACACACACATACATATATATATGTTTGTGAGTTATATATATATATATATATATATCCCGCGAGTGATATATATATGTATCCCTCACATATGTGTGTGTGTGTGAGACAGAGTGTGTGTGTGTGTGTGTGTGTGTATGTGTATGTAGAAAGAGAGAGAAAGAAAGAGAAGAATTGTTTTAAAGAATCATCTCATGCAATTGTGGGAACTGGCAAGTCTGAAATCCCATGGGCAGGCCAGCAGCCTGGGGATGCAGGTACGACTCGATGTGGACTTCTTGAGTTCAAAATCCTCAGGGCAGCAGGCTGGAAACTCAGGCAGGTTTCCTCTATTGCAATCTTGAGGCCAAATTCCTTCTTCTTTGGGAAACCTCAGTCTTGTAAGGCCTTTGACGAATTAAAAGAGGCTCACCCACGTTATGACGTGTAATTTGCTTTACTTAATGTCTTATAATTTTAATGTTATTCACTCCTGCAAAATATTAATACCTCCCCAGCCACGTTTGGACTGAGGTTTGACCAATCAGCTGAGCCCCACAGCTGAGCCAAGTTCACACATAAAATTAACCATCACACCAGTCACCACACCTGGACAGATTCTTTTCTGAGAGCCAGTTTAAGGGGAGGAGGGTTTGGAGAAGTGAGTACCCCGGCAGCCCCAGCAAAGAAGGGAGAGAAGCTGAAAGACATTGGAGGCTGGGACACCAATTGCATAGGAGGCACAACACCTCCTGCAAAGTAGTCTAGCAAAAAGACAGAAAAAATATATATAAAATATGTCATAATACATGGATGCATATTTGTGTGTATGCATGTGTGTATAGGTATGATATGTACGTATGTGTGCATGTGCATGTGTTCATATGCATGTGTATATTTCAACTTAGATAACAGACAAAGGCTGTCTAGAAGAAAAACATGTTTATTTGGGAATAAAGCATTACAATGAGAATATGCACACCACAGTAAACTATGTGCCTATTAGGGAGATAAAGTAAGATAGGGTTTTTTAAAGAAAAAGACTACATAATTGTTTTGGAATAATTATCCTTGGCTACAAAGTTCAATAGCAAAGGTGATTCCAGTGCAAGATTGGACAGGCAGCTGCTGGGCAAATGTCCTTGCAGAAGTATTTTTTTTGCAAGGTCGAGATGACCTTTGTGCAAGTCATCTTGTGGTCATCATGTGGTTTTTGTAGTCTTTTTTGTTATCAGGCATACAGTGTGAGAACTCTCTCTCTTCATGGTATCACTGTCTCTATTGGTCAGGGTTTTCTTAATGTTAGTGACTCAGACTAAATTTTGATCTTGAGAAATTTCACATATCTGTATATTCATATATCTATGTACGTATATGTATGTGTGTTACCTAACAAATTTCAAGAAATGCAGAGGGAAGAGGAACATTTCAATTGCACCATAGAAATGCAATTAACAAACTGGAAGCTATATAAATTCTGCAGGACAAATAACAAATTTCTCCAATGACAAAATAGCTAGGAAAAAAGAGTTCAAAAAGAATTTGTATGGGGAATTAAAAGACATATCAATTAATCAAAATGTTGGAACTAATCTGGATTCTGATACAAATAAACTCTAAAAAACAAACAAGCACATTAATGAAAATATTGGAAATATGAACACTGGCTATTCACTGGTATTGAGGAATTATTTCTTTTAATATAATTATGTAATGATTTTTAAATCTATCTTCGCAGACACACTCTGGAATATTTGCTTCAAATTAATAAAAGAATGGGAAAGTGGAATGAAGGTTGAATAGGACAGGATTGGTCACAGTGTCCAAGTTGTTGGCACAAGATAATGGTATATTGAAGTTTAGTATACCAGTCTGCCTATAGTCATACATGTTTGAAATCTTCCATAACAAAAGTGTGTTTATATATACATATATATGCACTGTATATATATATATGCACTATATATATGTGTGTGTGTGTGTGTGTGTATACACACACATAGTCACATATGTAAACCAATCTATATTATATACATGCTGTGTATATGGTATATTATACTTAATACTACTATATGTGATCTATATGAACCATTATATAATGTATATGATGCACTAGGCAATACTGTGTGATGCTGTGGTTGTGTAACAACTGCACTGTTCATCTCTACTGATAGGGTAGAAATTCGTACAAAGACTTTGGTTAGCGATTCTTATAACAACCAGAAGGAATTTCACTCATAAAAGTTTGAATAAGAGACGCTAGACACAAGAGGACATGTTGTATCATCTAATTTATAAGAAGTCCAAAAAGAGACCTAAATGGGTAATGCAGGTTGGAGACATAAGGAAGTTTCCAGGATGCTGCTGCTGATTTTCCTGACCTGGGTAGAGGTTACCAGGGTATGCTCATTCTGTGACAAAGGAACATATGCATGGTGATCCACATGTTATGCTTTAATAAAATATTTAAATTTTTTTCTTATTGATATACAAAGGGCAAATATTCAGATGATACTATTTTGTCTAACTAGAATTGCTCAAGTCCTCCGATTTGTAATTATGTAATTCAAAATGCTGACTTGTACCAATTTATGTTCCCGCCAATAGTGTACAAGCCTTGTACAGCTTTGCCAACACTTGCTATCTGTTGCCTTTTTGACAACCACCATCCTAACAGGAGTGAAGTGGTATCTTGCTGTGGCTTTGATTTGTATTTCCTTATTAGTGATTTTGAGCGTCTTTCCACATACCTGTTCGCCATTTGCATGTCTTCTTTGGAGACTATTTTTAATCCAGTTATTATTCTGTCTGCTATTGAGTTGTGTGAGTTCCTTATATATTTTGGGTATTAATCCCTCTTCAGATATATGATTTTCAAATATTTTCTCCAGTTTGTAAGCTGTCTTTTGATTGTTGGCTGTTTCTTTTGTAGTGCAGCAGCTTTTCAGCTTGATATAGTACCATTTTATTTTTATGTTTGTTGCCTGAGCCTTTGGTGTAATTTTTTAAAATCATTATTGATGACTGTCAATGTCAAGGAGCTTCTCCCCTATGCTTTCTTCTAGGAGATTTAGCATTTCAGTCCTTGAAGTTAAGGTCTTTAATCCATTTAGAGTTGATTTTGTGTGTAATGTAGAATAAAGACCCAATTTATTTATTTATTTATTTGTAAGTGGACATTGTTTTCCCAGCATCATTTTTTTGAAGAGACTGTTATTTTCTCATTTGTCTTCTTGATGGCATTGTCAAAAATTAGCTGACCATATAGTTTATTTCTGGGCTTTCTATTCTGTTTCACTGATCTATGTGTCTAAAACATTACCATACTCTTAGTACCACACTGTTTTGATTACTATAGCTTTGTAATATAATTTGAAATCAGCACGTGTAATGCGTCCAACATTTTTTTTCCCCCAAAATTGCCTTGGCTATATGGGACCTTTTGGTTCCATATAAATTTTAGGTACTTTTCTATTTCTGTGAAAAACATCATTAGAATTTTCATAGGGATTTGTGCAAACATTATGGAAAACAGTACGGAGATTCTTCAAAAAATTGAAAACACAACTACCATATACCACAATGATTTATCTGCTGGGTATATACACAAAGGAAATTAAACCAGCATCTTGGAGAACTATCTGCATTCTCATATTCATTCCCCCATTATTCACAATAGCCAAGACATAGAAACAACCTAAGCATCTGTCAACAGATGAAGGGATAGAGAAATGGTGGTATATGAATGAACACAATGGAATAATATGCAGCCTTACTAAAGAAGCAGATCCTGCCATTTGTGACAACATGGATGAACCTGGATGACATTATGCTAAGTGAAATAACCCAGATATAGAAATAAGAGTGCCACATAATCTCATTTATATGTGAATCTGAAAAAAAAGGTTGAATATGTTAAACAGAGAATAGAACAGTGGTAACCAGGGGCAGGGAGGAGGAGGAAACGGAGAGATGTAGGTCAGAAGGTACAACGCTTTTAGGCCAGGTGCAGTGGCTCACGCCTGTAATCCCAGCACTTTGGGAGGCCGACGCAGGTGGATCATGAGGTCAGGAGTTCAAGACCAGCCTGGCCAAGATGGTGAAACCCCATCTCTACTAAAAATACAAAAATTAGCCAGACATGGTGGCGGGCGCTTGAAATCCCAGTTACTCAGGAGGCTGAGGCAGAGAATTGCTTGAACCCAGGAGGCGGAGGTTGCAGTCAGCCGAGATTGCACCACTGCACTCCAGCCCGGTGACAGAGTGAGACACTCTGTCTCAAAAAAAAAAAAAAAAAAAAAAAAAGTTGCAACACTTTCACTTATGAAGGATGAATAAACCTGGAGATCTAATGCACAGCCTGAGGACTATGGTAAATAATATACTGTGTATTGGAAACTCGATAAGAGAATGATTTCAGGTGCTCATACCACAAAAACAGGGATAATGATGAAAGGTGGTGTATAGGTTAATTTGCTTAACTGTAGCAACCATTTCACTGTGGATCTGTAGACCTCAACAGCATGTTCTACTTGAATATATACCATTTTAAAATGCTTACTTGTAAATGAGTCACAAAAACTTTTCATAATATCAACTGAGTTAATATTTGTGTAGTTGTTCCTAAAATTATAAATTGCTGTACAAATTTAGGCTATTACTGTCATATTTATTAATTCAAAGTTTCTATAAATAATGTATTTATAAATGACTTCATTTCAGTTTCTTAAAAATGAACAAATTTCAATTTAGAAAAAGCAAATGGAATTAAAAGTTTCATGGAGAAGTTTTGCAGCATCTTGGTTTTGATGGCTTCCTCTTCAATGAATTAGTCATTTCTCCCCAGGATGAAATCTTTTCACATCTAGATGCTTGCACTTTTAAATTGGTAATGTAAGAGCCATGGATTTATTCTGAGAATTAAATAAGATAATGGATGAGAAATCATCTGAATTCTGCCTGGCACGGCAATGAAAAACTATACACATTTTAAGACAAAACAAAAGTTTAGCTCACTCCCCCAAGGATGGTTTATGGGGAAGTTGAAGCCAGGATGTATACAAGGAGTCTTTGGTCATCTTTATGACACTGATTCACTTCTGTCATTCAGAAGAAGCAGGACAGTGTTGACAAAACTCTAATGCATACCCTGTTGGTTTCAACATTGTATCATTTATGTCAGTGTGCAATTTAGAAAGTCATTTTGTTTTTGAGACAGTCTTGTCCTGTTGTCCAGGGTGGAGAGCAGTGGCTGATTATAGCTCACTCGAACTATTACCTGGAACTCCTGGGCTCAAATGATCCTCCCGCCTCAGCCTCCCAAGAAAGTAATTTTTTATTAATACAATTTTTGTTGACAAATAAATAATTGCATGCATTCATGGGGTACAATGTGGTGTTCTGATATATGTAAATAACGTAAATGATTAAATCAAGTGAATTAACATATTCCTCACCTTGCTTACTTATTATTTTTTTGTGGTGAGACCTTTGAAATTTACTGTCTCACTTACTTTGAAATAACAATAGTTACTGTTGACTATAGTCAACTTTCTGTGCAACAGATCTTAAAACTTATTTCTCTTGTCTAGCTAAAACTTTGTACCCTGTGACCTACATCTCCCAGTCTTTCTCCTTTCCCCCATCCCCAGAGGATCTTCACTCTACTAGGAGTTCAACAGTTTTAGATTCCACATGTAAGTGTGATTATGTGGTACTGTATTTGTCTTTCTGTGCTCGGCCTCAGAAATAAAAAAACAGACCTACCATATTATCCAGCAAGCCCACTTCTGGGTATATATTCAGGAATTGAAATCAGTCTGTCAAAGGAATACCTAAACTCCCACGCTCATTGCAGCACTAGCCAAGTGCTTGGTCAATAGGCAAGATACGGATCAACCTGTGTGCATCACGAGAAAATGAGTACAGAAAATGTGGTACATATACACAGGGTTATACTATTCTGCCTTGAAAACAAAGAACATTCTGTCATTTGCAATAATGTGAATGAACCTGGAGGGGCTTATGCTAAGTAGAAAGTCATTTCTGAGAAACAATAGTGTTTTGTTGTTGTTTTGATTTTGTCCTTGCGGGAAGGGGTCAGCTACTGGAAACAAGAGCGAGGAAAAAGAGGAACGTGCACTGTGGACATTCTCTCCACGTGGCTCAGCTTTTCCTCCAGGTAGGACATTAGGGTTGATGACCAGCAGAGGCTTGCATGCCCATGGAACCCCATGGCCTCCATCAGCAGCTCTGGGGCTGAGAAGTGCTCCAGGAAGCTTTTGTGTCCTCGGATGAACATGGACTGCCCCAGGAACACCTTCGAGCGTTTTGTGGGACTCAAGGGAGAAGACGAAGCCCTCCCAGAAGGCCCTGTCACTACAAGCTGAGGACGTCCTTGGGCAAAGACCAACCCTGACTCCAGCTCTGAATTCCATCGCAGCCAAATGGATTTTTCTCGTCCCTCGGCCCTTGGTTGTTTTTCTTAATTTTTTTTATTTACAACCTACCCTTAGGTTTTCAGCGGCTTCCTTCGAATCAGTAAGCAGCCCTGTCAGTGCAGAACACGTGTCTTTGCTTCTGCCCCAGTGCCTTCCTAACAGTCCAGAGACAGCCACTCCCCACCAAGCCAAAGCCAGGACACCCTCTGTATCCCTCATGCTCTGCCCAAGAACACTGTGCCACAACGAGTGCCAGCGTCACCAATTTCTCCAGGTAAACAAACACTCCTAAAATTATTGGAAAATTGTTCCTCACACCTTTTATATTTTCAGTAAAAATGTAATAGAAAAATGTGTGGGCCGGGAGCAGTGGCTCACGCTTGTAATCCCAGCACTTTGGGAGGCCGAGGCGGGCGGATCACGAGGTCAGGAGATCGAGACCACGGTGAAACCCCGTCTCTACTAAAAATACAAAAAATTAGCCGGGCGTGGTGGCGGGCGCCTGTAGTCCCAGCTACTCGGAGAGGCTGAGGCAGGAGAATGGCGTGAACCCGGGAGGCGGAGCTTGCAGTGAGCCGAGATCGCGCCACTGCACTCCAGCCTGGGCGACAGAGCGAGACTCCGTCTCAAAAAAAAAAAAAAAAAAAAAGAAAAAGAAAAATGTGTGGCTTTCATGCTGTATCCAAGGAAGAGACGTATGACTTCCTTATTTTCCTTAACAGATGCCTGAATTTTCTAACAACTCAAATTTCAGGCAGGCAGTTGTTGGCAGTCAAAATAAAACCCTGGCTAAAAGCAATTAACTACCTTGTAGAAATTTTTCTTTAGTTAGGAAATTCAGAGAACAGATCTTCAAATTTTTATGAAAATATGTAATAGTCTCACTTCATCTTATTTATTTTTATGTGTTGATATTGTCAAAAAAAATCCTCCATTTTTGTGATCTGTATGTAAAGGCCACGCATGGCAAGCCTGGTTCAGCAATGTCCTTGGGCAGCAGAGGGCATGGCCCCGAACCAGCCTATAGCTGTGGGCAGCTCCCTGCAGCTGAGCCCAGTCAATGGGTTGTCAATGCTCTTCACCAATGATGGGACTAATGAAAATCTCCCTCAGGGTCCTTTGGACGTTGTCCCTTTCTGTAATGACATTGGAGGCTCTTTCCCTCTGACGATGGTGGACCCTCAAGACAGCTCCTGTCCATGAGTCACTGCAGACAATTGATGAAGCCTGTCCACCTGCATCCTTGTGAATAAGAAAGAAACTCTGATTCTTTAGAAGCCAGGGAGGTCGTAGGGTTTCTTAATTTATGTTTATCAGTACCGTGGGACTAAAACACATTCTATTTACAAATAAGTTCAGATTTTATTTTGAAAAGCTTCAGACAGGAACATCCAAAGAGTGGGAACCTCTCGAGATGTTGGCATCGGGTATGTGTGTGTGTGTTTGAATCCAGACAGAATGCCAACACTGAGCCAGGCACTGTCCCAGGGAAGTGATTTGGCTCTGCCCTTCAGAACAGCCATGACCACAGTGATGGTCATTGAGATGTGTCATGAGAACTCAGTGAGATGATGCCCATCATGTTTTTCTATAACCCTCTAATTCAGTAGGTACAAAATTAATCTTCTTTTTACTCTGCTATCTTTCACTTGCCCTGCCAGAAAAAAAAGTCCATTTCCTGAAACAGAGATCAAGGATGTCATCAGTGCACCTTCTCTCTTTTAATGATTTGTCAGTATTTTAGAAACACAGAGAAGACACAGAACGTCTATATGAGATCTTCTCCCTGGTGACTTGCTTTCTTGTCCTCTTTTCCAGCATAAGTACCATATCCTTCAAATCTTAGTTTGGACGTCATCCTTCTCGGTCTGGGGCCTCGGTTAGCCACGCTCCACCTGCTCCCTCAGCAGCCTCCGCATCCTGTGGCTTTTACTCACTATCCTGTATCAAAGTCTCCCACAGCTCTGAGAATCCCTGCACTGAGTTTCAGCCGCAGAGGAGAGCCCTTTCTGTCAACATCATCGCTTCATCCAAATGCCTGCCTCCTGGACAGGGTTTAAGACGAGATGAATAAAGGAGGGAATGAAAAAAGCAGCGTTTGGTGCAAATACACTATCGTTGAACACATGTGTCTGCAGTGTCATCTTCTAATATGCAAGTCACTGAGACACCGTCTTCCAGTGTTGTTTAAACCACGATTCTGGGCTATTTTCTGCAACACTAAAGGGTGCATTTGTTAAACTGCTTAAGACGAGCAGAAGGCTTTACTGGCTTTCTTTGTAAGCATAAAGCACGCTATTTCCATTTTAACCCATGTTACGAGTTGTCTGTGATGTTACTGTTCCTGAAAGTCCAAACAGAACCCTCTAACTGGTTTCTTGCTTCTATTTTGTTCAAGCTGCAGCTGCTTATTCACATATGTGCTAGCGATAGTCAGTGAAGCCATTGCTTCCAGAAGAATATACACAAATGCACAGATCAGTGGCCAAATCCCTTATATCTGAGCACCTAACTTCCTGCAAAAAGAAGTTTCAGGATGGAATTTCAAAACACAATAAAGGAGAATTTCTCAATACCCCTCTTTGAGAGTCATCTTCAAATTAAAAGATTTAAAGTTGTCTAAATCACCTCCCAGGGAGGTGTTTCAAGCAATTGGTGCCACCCCAAGGCATAAAACCATAAAGGAGAAGTTGCCTTTGTTGTTGAGAACATCGTGCAGTCTGCTGGCACGTGCCACATTATATACAAAGTAGTCCAATCATGTGAGGCCACGCTGGATCTTGCAAGACCAAGTTTTTCTCTGTATTATGGCAAGTTGCTAATGTAACAGTAATGAAAATCCGACAGGTTTCGGGACCTTCATTCGGGGACATCACCACTATTGCGAAGTGTAGCATAAACATCTTGGAGAGGCATTTTGTCGACTTCAGCAAAGACTAAAGAACTCAGTGGCGATAGCACACACCTGAAGCTGACTCTTCTCTTTCCAGAGCACACACCCCAACTCTGCTCCTTCCTCCTGAGGGTCTAACGTAGCATTTCCTACTGTTGGGGAAAGTAAACTCGATCAAATGACTCAGGCCCTAGATGTTGGAGGGCCAGGAAGTGGCAAACCCCTCCACAGCTGGTGTTGCCCAGGGGCACTAGCCAGGGGACTGTGAGGTGATGCCACCAGTTGGAGCCAAAAATATTATGGGCATGCGTGCAAGGGCACTCTTCAAGTACTGCACACCAAACTTGTAAATGCCCCATGCATAGATGTAGCCAGATGTCCAAACAGCTGACACACAGATGGATTTCTGTATGATATTCTCAGCCTGAACGTCAGAAGGGCCGGAGGCACAGAGCTCGTGTGCTTGGCTGTCAGGCCGCCATCACGAATCTCTGTCATCTCCAGCCTTGGATTCATTTACACACACATTCAAAAGTCCTAGCCAAAGAGTTCTTCATGCCCATGAGTCTGAGGCATTACACGTAGATATGGGGAGACCGGACGATTCCCCACCTGCCTCTTATGCTTCTGCACATCTTGCCAGGAGAGGCACTGACTGCTTTTTGTTCCAGATCATCTTTTCAAGGCTATCTGCATAGCAAACCACCTTACGGCGTACAGAAATCGTCTCCCTGCAGAGCAGAGGGTGGGCCTACCTCCTGCCAAGATAATAAAGATAATGATTTCCTTTCGTGTAACACGGCAGGTGAATCACATTTTTCGATACCTAAAAATTTTATGCAAATGAAATCTATTAGCCACAAGCAGTAATTCCTGGTAGAAGTTTCTTAAGGGTAAAGATAACAATTTTTTTTTTTTTCTTGAGATGGAGTCACTCTGTCACCCAGACTGGAGTGCAGTGGCACTATCTCAGCTCACTGCAACCTCTGCCTCTTGGGTTAAAGCAAGTCTCCTGCCTCAGCCTCCAGAGTAGCTGGGACCACAGGTATGCCCCATCTTGCCCGACTAATTTTTGTATTTTTAGTAGAGATGGGGTTTCGCCACGTTGGCCAGGCTGGTCTCGAACTCCTGACCTCAGGCAATCTGCCTGCCTCAGCCTCCCAAAGTGCTGGGATTACAGGTGTGAGCCACTGCGCTCGGCTACCAATTTTTTTTTTACATCACCCAGTCATGTTGGTGCCGTGAGACACCTAGGTAAGCTTTAGTGTTTATCAAACACGTCTAAATCAATGTGCTATGATTATGCAAATTATAGAGAGTGGGGTAGACACAGTCAGCATATCCACTGAATTCCTTGAACAGGTCGTCACAAGCACTATGTCGTGACTTTTTATGTTTCTAAGTTTTATGTCATTGCTTCTGTCCTGCTTTCTAATTTATATGTACAATCTTTATGGACAAAATGTGCTTAAACATCTTAGGGCAACAAAAGAATGAATGCATTTACAATATAAAACAATTTCTTTTTTTTTTTGAGATAGTCTCACTCTGTCGCCAGGCTGGAGTGCAGTGGCGCGACCTCAGCTCACTGCAACCTCCGCCTCCTGGGTTCAAGCAATTCTCCTGCCTCAGCCTCCCAAGTAGCTGGGACTACAGGCATGTGCCACCATGCCCGGCTAATTTTTGTATTTTTAGTAGAGACAGGGTTTCACCATGGTCTGGATCTCCTGACCTCGTGATCTGCCCACCTTGGCCTCCCAAAGTGCTGGGATTACAGGCGTGAGCCACCGCGCCCAGCCTAAAGCCATCTTTCCATCAATAAAAAGCTCAATTATTTTTAAAATACCCACTGCAACAATTAATCCAAAGCCTTGCTGCTGAGCTCTGCTCACTGGTGCCAGCTCTGTGCGCAGCTGGGAAGCAGGGAGATATGGAATTAAATGGGAGCTGGAGCGAGTTTGGGAAGGACAAGACTTTTCCACATGAGCATGGTCGTTACCCAGTGTGGTGAAGCAGCAAGGCCATGAGGCACAGAAAACGTGCTTTTTGTGTCAGAACTGTTTTGCGCAGTTCAGGGGCGCTGCGTATGGTTCCCTACAACTAAGCAGTTACTTTCCTCATCTCTTTTGTGCATCTCTTCAGTTCGGGGATGGAGGGTGTAATTTGAGTAAGAAACAATATTGTTATAAGTAGGTCGCAGACTAGAGACATACCCCATTTGGGGTAGAAGCTTGCACAGAATATAATGGGGAAACTGAGACAGGCCTCATTAACAGAAGAGCTGACACAAAAACCATGTTTTCTGTGCCTCACGGCCTTGCCACTTCCCCATACAGGGTAACGACCATGCTGGCGTGGAAAATTCTTGTCCTTCCCAAACTCACTCCAGCTCCTGTTTAATTCCATAGCATCAGGATCTCCCTGCTTCCCAGCTGCGTGCAGAGTTGGGACCAGTGAGCAGAGCTCAGCAGTGAGGCTTTGGATTAATTGTTGCAGTGGGTATTTGAAAAGTAATTGATTTCCATACTCAGTTTGAAATCAATTGAAGAATCATTTATAGACTTCACTTTATGGGTAAGACGCAGAGCCAAGTACAGTGGGTTCCAGGCCACGACAGCTGAACGGAGGAGGCAGCGCGGCCCCTGCCCAATTGCTAACTATGTCAAAGAATAAAAATAATAATAATAAGTATTATTCTCTGAATTATATTACTAACAAAATAAATGCCTTATTGAGTTGGCACACGATAGCAATAATACGTTTTGTCTCACTTCTCTGTAAAAATCAGTCCGTGTTTTTGTCAGATCCTTAAAAGCAATGCTAACCGGCACTCACATTTCAGTACTAGGCTGAGATTTCCAACAGTTTTCTTAAAACGGATCACTGAGTAGAACCCATGAGCTATTTGGGAACACATCGCTGCAACCTCACAGTGCCCCTCTGCAAAGGCAGAGGCCTCAGGTGAGGCAGGGCGCGGTGAGTGGAACCCGAGGATTCAGCGAGGACTCGCTCTTCCTCTGCGCTAAGTTCTATGAGCAGTGGCGGCAGGTGCGTCTCCGGAGATTCCCCTGCCATACACCAGCCGTCCAGTGACCACAGCGGACGCCCTGGCCTCTCCCTGCCTCTCCCAAGCCCGTGGCTTCTCCCTGACTTGGCTTCCCCATGGGGATGCTCTGACCTCCGGCCTGCGGCCGCTTCTTCTTCTCCATCTTCTGTTGCTGGTGCTCCTGGGTGGACTCTTCGAAGGGCTCTTTGAAGGCCACCCAGGAGCACCTTTCTCTCGCCTACCAGGCATCCCCAAGTCCCATCACAGCACCCCCTTCTTTGGCTGGGAATCCTTCTCGGGAAAAGCTCTGTGTTTTTTTGTTTGTTTGTTTTTCCAGCTTCAGTCCACTCCCGAGGCGTTGGGTCCCCTCCCCTCTGGAGACAGCGCCCACGCGGCTGCCCAGGCTGCAGGGCCTGGGGACACTCCAGGACCCTCCTGCCCTGAGGACCCTGGGCCCAGAGGGCGCCCCTTTTACCCCCCGGGCGACCGGTGCTGTGCTGCCACCTAGGGGCCGCTCTACGCACTGCAGGTCAGCCGGGCCCGCAGTCCCCAGGTGCTAACAATCTGGTTTCTGCTGTTCTTTCGTTGTTCAATTTTTTATTTTAATTTTTGTGGATATATAGTAGAAGCATATATTTATGGGGTACATGAGATGTTTTTATACAGGCATGGTGTTCTAATCACATGAAAAATGAGGAACCCATCCCCTCAAGTATCCATCCTTTGTGTTACAAACAATCCAGTTCCATTCTTTTCGTTATTTAAAAATGTACAGTTGAATTATTGTTGGCTATAGTCACCCTGCTGTGCCAGCAAACACTACCTCTTATTCAACGCTAACAATCTGGGCTGTCAAAAGGAGAAGGGATGCTGTAGCGGAGGGTCTTAGAGGTGAGCGTTTGTTTGTCACACCGTTCCCCCTGCAGAGCAGTGCCTGTTCTTACAGCCATTTGTAAATGCTGGCCTTGAGCCACACCACGCATCCAGGTAGAGCTGGGAGTGTCACCCATGGGGTGGGAGCACCGTGAGGGGGACCTGCAGAACAGGACGGCCACGGTGGTGCAGGGAGGCCCCGCACTGCGGGAGGAGCTGGTCATGACCCAGGGCCAGCACCGGAGTGGCTGCCCAGGGCACCAGGCACCTATAGGACTGGGAAAGCCAGGAGAGGCCAGAGAGGGGAAGGGAATTGGCAACTTCTAAAAGAAATGCGAGAAAGAGCCTGGGAAGTACCAGAAGGAAGAAGGTTGTCCCTGGGGCTTGAGGCATAGAAAGAACTATGTCTCAAGTAAGCCAAACGTGTTTTCATGGTACCTGGAATTTTTTTTTAAGTCAGGGATGATGGGACTCACAGACACAGAAAAGATTGTCATGAAGAAAGAAGTTTATCTTTGCAGATCCCTGGACAGAGGAGTCACGCCTGGCCACACAGAGACGCGCAGCCAACCAGGTGGGCAAGGGAGCGAGGGGAGCGTGGGCCAGAGAAGGCTCAGATCAGCTAACCTGAATCATTGAATCATTTTCGCAGGCTCAGGGGCGAGGGGCTGTCCCTTCCTGTCTGGTCCCTGGCCTGGGGTGATTTGGGCAGGTGCATGGTGGCCTGGAGTTGTGAGGGCCACAGAGATGGTGGTTGGAGCGTGGACTCCAGGTGGTTGGTTTGATTTGGAAAGCACAGCCCTGGGTTCTAAGAACCAGCTCATTCTGGCAAGAGCAGTCCCTCCAGGGTCAGCAAGACCCTGGATGTCCAAGCACCAGAATTCAGAAAATAAAAGAATTCATTAATACAAAAGACAACATGCAGGCATTTCTCAGGAGCCCTGCCTGGGGCCCAGGCTACCAGCCTCTTTTCACCCAGGTCTCTGTGCCCAGTGTTCAGCAGCAGGCACTTGTGGAATTGGCTTTTGAGAAGGAAGGGGCTGGGCTTTGAAGAACGAATGCCAAAGAGTGAATCCCAAGGCAAGACATACTGCCCCCCGACAGGAGGAGATGCCTGTATCTGCTCAGAAGTTCACACCTAAGGAGGGTTTCAAGCGTTCCAAGATAACAAAAAGTGCTCCCCAAAATAAGACTTACCATAAATAACAGATGAACAAAATAATCAGTCAAAAAGTCTGTCCCATGTCCAACAGTAGTCCAGGCGCTGGGGTAGGGGATCCAAAAGAAGGGGGAGGATGTCACTGACTGCCACCTCCATTCAGCTGCCCAGGTTAGAGGTAAGTTAACACAAACACAGAAACATAAGAGTAACAGAGACTGAATCTGGAATATTTGTGTCTCTTTCTCCACATGGCAACTCAAGCCATTTGATACAATAATATTTATGTATAGATCCAAACCTTCACGGCAGCATGTACATGCTGGACTCTGGAAATAGTTTTATAAGGAGTCAAAATTCCCAGCTGTTGTCCCAGGTCAAAGATCCCTCATTCTAGTGTTTCAGAGAGTGGACAAAAAGAGCATCATTTACTTAACCTTCCTCTTTTATTTGGCATTGGATTATTTCCTGTTTTCATGATTACAAAAACATCTGCATATGTTACGTCCATATGTATATTTTGTACTCAAATATATACACAAACATACAAGTATTATATAGGTACTACAGGTATTATGTATTCTAACAGTATTTATAATCATGAATGTGCGTATATATTAGAGATATTAGATTATGGGAATGGGCAACTATGAGCATATTTTCCTGAAATGAAATTGTTCTCTCCAGCAGCAGTTATTCTGAATGCTTCCTCCTTGCAGAGTCCTCCCCAGCACTGAGTACTCAGGAGTCCACTTTTCCTGCAGAGTCCTCTCCAGCACTAGGTACTCAGGAGTCCACCCTCCCTCCAGAGTCTTCGCCAGCACTGGTTATTCAGGAGTCTCTCCTTCCTACATTTTCCTAGATCACCACCTGGCCCTGTCCTAGCTGTCAGGACACATGCGGGCCTCTGAGAGGATCCTGTCACGTTGATTATTTCCTATTTTATAAAATTACTAGACTTATCAATTACTATTTCTAAAAGCATGTGCCTGTTATTTTTATAATGTTAAGTGTTCAATCTGTGAGTGTGCAGTGCTTGGCATATAATATTTGCTATGCTCTCTGTGTTGCTGGGCACTGGTCCAAATGGTTGCCATTTGTTAACTCTTTTCTTCCCCCCACAAATCCATGTGATGGGTTCTTTTGTCTTGTTTTACAAATGAGAGAGAGAGAGCGGAAGCACAGAGTAATCAGGTAGCTTGCCCAATGCCTGCCGTTGGCATCGGGCCACCTGCTCCCAAGCCCACATGCTTCCCCACTGGCCTGCGCTTTATAAATTCCTGGTTAGACACATTACAACCCTCAGTTACTGGGGAGGTTCTGATTCACTGAAATGTGTGGAGATGTTCTTAAGTTAATTGGCCTATAAAAGTTACTGAAAATAAAGCTGCTTGCACCCCTACAGAAAATAGTTCTAGAATTTGTTATCTTATTAAATGGATGTAAATCCATTTTTTGTTGATGAGCTGAGGATCTTAGCACTTTTACATATTGAGTTACTTTAGGAAAGTTAGTTTACTTCTCTGTGCCTAATTTTCCTCTTCTCTAAAACGAAAGAAAGAAAGAAAGAAAAAAACAAAACAAAACAAAACACTGAGGCAGGAGAATCGCTTGAACCCATTGAACCCAGGAGGCGGAAGTTGTAGTGAGCAGAGATCGCGCCACTGCACTCCAGCCTGGGTGACAGAGCTAGTCTCCATCTAAAAATAAAAAATACATAAATAAAATAAAAGAACCTACTCCACGAGTTTTTTGTGAAAACTAAATGAGTAAGTACCTTTAAAAGTTTAGCAAAGTACGTGGCATATAGTAAATGCTCATTAAGCATTAGTGTTTTTAATGGACTTTAGATTCCAATGTACAGTATCACAGTCATGATAATTAGCTGTATAGCTTACACAGGACCTTTAATATCCATGTGAAGCACTGCCATTTTTTTCCAATCAACCGAGAAGGAAATTGGCTCAAGGGAGTTAATAGTCTGGCTAATACCACAAATCTATTATTATCCAAAGGGAATAGAAACCAAGTATAGACATTTTCCCCCTCTAGTTTCATGGCCTAAGAGATTAGACATGCAGAAAGTTTTACCCATGACTTTATCATGGACATGTTTAGGTGTTCACTAGAGAGATGAAAATCAGTCTCTTTTTACATATTCATTTGGTTGGTTTCCATTTTTTTTGTTTGTTTGTTTGTTTTGTTGATTGGCGTTCCCCGCTTACTGATTGTTTAGGGTCTAGCTGCCCCCTGTGGATTTCCATAACCAGCCCTCAGGCGTGAGAGACAGCGTTCCCGCTGGCAGCAGGGAACCCAGAGCAGGATCTGGGTATGGAGTCTGGTGTTTCTCCAGCCGGGCAGCCCAAGCATAGCCTCTCCCTGGGGCAGGAAGGAGAAGCTCCTTCTGCACCTTTACCAGGAGCACAGCCACGCTATTCTGAAAGCAAACTCGTGCTGGATGCCTGCAGGTTCCGGAAGGTACGGTCTCCCGGGCTCCCTGCCCTTCTGGGATCTAGCCTTATTGCTCAGACCTCTGCAAGGTTGTCCTGCGAGGCTCCCAGGCCTTTGTGGAGCAGTGCACATGGCCAAGCTCTGCACTCCCCTTTCTTGTTCCTCTTCTTCAGTATCTTCCTTCCTAGGCCTTTTCCAGATTTCCTGTCTCTGCCCCCACCATTTCTCCTTTCCAAGCTACAGAGATGGATCCCCACCCTCTTCTGCAATGTGAACGTCCCGACCCTGCCCCAGCTGCCACTGCCAGGGAGGAATTTTCTGCGGCAGGTGGAGGCTTGGTGTGCATGAAGGTCTCAAAGGTGCCTGGCCAAGGCCTGGGAGAAAGGAGAGGATGGGCCAGAAAGGAAGCAGGGTTGGGTGGGCGGGGAACCTTCCCTTCCACAATGCAGCTCTTTATCTCATACAATATCTAATATAAAGCCCATATCTTCTCAAGAATTCCCTTTTGAGTGTGTAGAAGACATGAGCGGTTAATCTTCTCTTTAAAGGTGACCACATTGACCCAATGCTCTGCCTTTGTTATGCTGAGGACACTCCCACCCAGCCGACCATGATAGAAGTCACAGCACAAGGCATCCTCATGACTCAACCAAGGGACCAAAGTGGTTCCCTGAATTTCCCAAGCAGCATAAAACCTCAGTGAGGCCCCTTTCTCAATAACAGCTTGAGTCCCCAAACTTCTAGAACACTACTGTACTAACCAGAATATTTCTTATTATCAATAGGACTAACTTATTTTAGCTCTCCATAATCTGATTTAAAATATGCTTTTTCCTATTTTTTCTGAGGAATGAATCAATTCTATTTTACTGCCTTTCCTCTGACTTCTGAAAGGCCAGGAGCCAAAATAGAACGTTCAATATCATATTTCCAGGTCTGCAACTGCACACTCATCGCAGTGAACTCCCTGAAGAGGAGTAACACTGTTCAATTCCAAAACACATTGTATTTTTACATTTTTCATCTACTAATGAAGAAATGACAAGTGCATTTAGCATCATGAGCTCCAACATGATGAGATGAACTGGAATGCCCGGAGCGGTCAGCACCTTACCTCTGTCCATGGAGACACCAAGCTCTTCTGCTCTGGAAAACACACAACGTTTGGCAATGAGAATAATGGATTTGGCATAAAGAGGTGCTGCTTTGTAAAACATTTTAATTTGCCAGGAATGAGTCAAAGATTTCATTTAGTCACTTGTCACGAATTCAACACAGACCCGTGAGATAAAATGCTGAGCCGCCTTTCTCGCATTACTCAGAGGCCTCTGCTATGTGAGTCTTCTGGGGCAGTCACGATTGGTGTCTCATCCCCACGCTGCCTATGTGGTTCACGCCCCCTCCAGCCTCTTCTTAGTGAACGTCTTGGGAATCCCAGGTGGATGGCTCAATTAGAGGGCGGGAGAGGAAAATCCCCAAGGGAGAAATAAATAGCCTTAATGAATGAAATCAAGGTTCCCTTGATACAGAATTCATAGGCCTGGATAGTCCCTGGATGAGTTAAACAATTATGTAGTAACTGTGTTATCAAGATCCTGAGCAGTGCTTGGATTATTACCTGCACCGGCTCGCACATGTCCAGAAATGATGGTGATGTCATCCTTAAATTGTGTTAGTATAAAGGAAGTAGCAATAGTATCACAGTGGTCTAGAACTCCACTACAAATCTTTACTTCTTATAAAAGAGTAAAAATGGTGCAGTTGGTAATTGGTCTGTCTGTTGGGCAGGGTGAGATTTTATATTAATTATTTGTGTATTAGTTAGGTGTAGGTTTTAAGTGATGTAAGTCCAACTCAAACAGCTTTTTGTCAAAAGTTCAGAGAATCCCTGGGCCATTGTACACCCAGACCCTGGGAAGGGTGGAGGCATGAGTGGGCATCCCAGGAAGTCTGGGACTTGGCTTCATATTTTACAGAAGGTGGCTGCCCAGAGTGCCTACCGATGGATAGAGTGACCTGGCTTTCTTTTTCCCCCATATCCAAACATCCCAGAGAAACTCATCCTTGGAAGTCAAGCCTGGATGGATGGAACAGGCCAGGGAGCGATTCAAGGGCAGAGGAGCAGGGTATGACAGCTGACAGGTGGGCCCACTTACTCATTCCTGGGCCAGGCCACAGCGGCCAGGTGGGGTTGGATCAGGCAAAAACTGCGAAGGTTCTGTAGCACTTCCTAGAACAGAAATTCTGGAGAAAAATATCACCAAGATACACAACAGAAAAAAAGTTTCGGGCAACGTCTTATGGATCCTGCAGTTTCCAAAGCTGTCTCTGATACTTTTCCATCTGATTGCCATGCTATGAAATGCAGGCTTTACACTGTCCTCCTCTTAGAAATGAAGAGATGAAGACTTCTTTAAAAATCTAGCTCTTTGGATTCACATTTCAGAAAATTTTACTTTATTAAATAGGGCAAGAAGTGAAATCATGATTTGTAATGTAAAAAATGCAGAGGAGGAGGGAGCATTTCTAATGTGTCTGAGCCCACTAGAGTAAGGGTTATGAGAGTTTGCAGGGCAAGAACCTCATGCTATGAACACATATGGTCTTTCAGAGAGTAACAGCTTCCCTGAGACTCAGCGTAATATTCTTGATGAGGCCAGGCCGGTGTAAAGTAATCCGTATCATCTTGCATAGCATGGTACACATTTTATGAAAGAAGTCAAGCGTCTTTTTTACCAGATAACAGTGTGACGCCTGTGAAGCTATTTTTTTTTCTTCTTTTTTGAGACAGAGTCTCACTCTGTCGCCCAGGCTGGAGTGCAGTGGCACCATCTCGGCTCACTGCAAGCTCCGCCTCCCAGGTTCATACCATTCTCCTGCCTCAGCTGCCCCAATAGCTGGGACCACAGGTGCCCACCACCACGCCCGGCTAATTTTTTGTATTTTTAGTAGAGATGGGGTTTCACCGTGTTAGCCAGGATGGTCTCGATCTCCTGACCTCGTGATCCGCCCGCCTCGGCCTCCCAAAGTGCTGAGATTACAGGCGTGAGCCACCGAGCCCCGCCTGTGAAGCTAATTTTTTTACAACGTGGAAGGTGGACTGAGGTGCCAGCTGGCATCAGCAGAAACTGAAATACAGTCCACTTTAGACGCATCACCTGAGAGTACTGGTGCAGGTCTCCTGTGTGCCGCCAGGAAGCAGCATCCACAGGAGCAGCACTTTTCCAGTGCATGTCCAAGGCTGGAAGCAAAGGATCCATCTTCACCACTCCTTCCTGGCTGTAGGAACGTGAGAAGGTTAATTCTAACCCTATCATGCCAGAACTGCAGCAAGGACCACAGAGACTGGGAATGTCCAAGTTTACAAGAGAAGCTCAAATTGCAGGCTGAGGGAAGGAAGCCTCTCTCAATGACCCCATGCTAAGGATTCACACACGTTTTTGTGGTTGTTCTAGAAACAGAGGGCTAGAAAGGAATTCAAAGATTCTAAAACAATACATACACTAAATTATCTCAAGTCAGGTCATCAATATCTATTGTTGGGTGTGATTTTAAGCTCCTTGGAGGCAAACATTGTCATCTTTTTCTTTCTGTATAGTGCTTAGCATGCAAACAGCTGGAAGAGGTTGATAGATGCCCTTGGGGTCTGAAATGTCTTTGCAAACATCCTGTAGCTGACTAGCAGGCTGGGAGGGTGCTTAAGTGAGAGACTAGGTTCTTCATCAGATGGATGATGAACCATTCTGGGCATTTTCTCTGAGGAAGCAGGGTGCAGCTCCAAACCTAGTAGGAGAGATCACAAGGTCAGCACTGAAGCATCATCAAAAGTGTTTAGAAGAGAAGGGTACATTAGTCCACTAGGGCTGCCATAACATTTCATGAGCCCAAAGGCTTCAACAACAGGTGTTTACTTCTCACAGTGCTGGAGCCTGGGAATCCAAGATGAAGTTGTTGGCAGGCTTGCTTTCCCCAAGGCCTCTCTTCTCGGCTTGCAGATGGCTGCCTCCTTCTGTGTCCTTTCTCCTATCTGTACATCCCTGGTGTCTCTCTTTCTTTTTATGAGAACACCAGTCTTACTGGATTAGGACCCCACTGTTATGAGGTCATTCACATCGGTTACTTTTTTAAAAGCCATATTCAAAATCCAGTTGCATTGGAGGTTAGAGCTTCAACCCTATGAGGGACATCCTTCAGTTCAACCTGAACCTGGCCATGCTGGCACCCTGGTCTCAGACTTCTAGCCTCCAAAAGCAGAAGAAATAAATTTCTGTTGCTTCAGCCATAGTCTGTGTTAGACTAAGACACAGTCCTAGTGTTTCCTCTTCTAGGGCTCATTTTTCCTGAGTGCACAAAACAAGAAAACCAACTCTTTGTAGCTAGAATTACTTTGTTATTACCAATTTATGTATTAAGAAATGTCACCCACAACACCTCCAGAGGTGTTAAATAAATCAACAGTGACATTCTTGACAGGGATGAGATCACCACCAGCTTCCAGTTCAAGAATTTCTGAAAGATCTTTGGCACCCAGAGCTAATGAGATGAAATGATCCCGGAACTCTTGCTGATCTCAGAAATTTGCTGCTGTTTTGCTTCATCTGGGATATAATTGAAACAGCTTTTAGGCATAAAGCCCTTCTTTCATATAGCTAGGTGGTGTCATGCAAATCAAAAACATTAACTGAGGGTGAAAGACTTCTAAATAATGCAGAGGCTGAAATCGATGGTTACATGTATTTATAATTTTTTAAATCTCTAATTATAATGCATCTGACTTTGTATTCTGTGTTTAAGAACTATCAAAGATTCTTTTGAAATTTGAAAGCTTATTATTAAGATGACAAAGTTCCCCTTTGTTTTTGTAATCCTTTTCTCACAACCATTCTGGTGACAGCGTTAGACCATTTAACCACAGTAATTCATTCATAAAATTCTTAAACTCGGTGAAAAATGCATCACTTTCTAAAATGCTGTAAAACTAACACAGTTTTACTTGAAGTTAACAAGTATGAAAAAAAGATCAACACTTTTGCATGGATCCTTTAGTCAAAAAAGTCTGGAAAACACTAACTTTAAAAAGTCTCTGCCTCTCACCCCCCACCCCCCTTTATTTCAAGTTCAGTTTCTAGAGCCGGTTAATATAGGAATATCCCTTGCACACCTTCAGGGGAATAGAGCATCCGATATTTTCCAAACTTTCTCTGGGCCAAAGATTAGGACATTAATTATAATCAAAGGCTGCAGGTGATTATTCCTGGCTCCGGACTTCAATATCAATGACAGAAGTGTGGGACGGTGGTCTATATGTCAAAATTTACCTAGAAGGAAAGATTTAAAATGGTACCCCAAGTGGGAAATAGAAAGAGGTGGAGAAAAGAAAAACAAGATTCTTTAGGTTTAGTTGAACATAATAAACAAATTGGGAATAAGCCAAGGTAAACACTTTGGTTTAGGGGGAAAAAAATCAACACTGAGTTCTATGTCTGAATCGTGGAGAGAGAACATCCCAGCACCATGGTAGCAATGGCCACTGGGCTTAGTTAGAAAGAAAAATTAGGCAACTTGAAAATCGGGTGATTCAGGCCAGGCGCAGTGGCTCACGCCTGTAATCTCAGCACTTTGGGAGGCCAAGGGGGGTGGATCACCTGAGGTCAGGAATTCCAGACCAGCCTGCCAACATGGTGAAACCCCATCTCTACTAAAAATACAAACATTAGCCTGGCGTGGTGGCATGCACCTGTAATCTCAGCTACTCAGGAGGCTGAGGCAGGAGAATCACTGGAACCTGGGAGGCCGAGGTTGCAGTGAGCCGAGATTATGCCACTGCACTCCAGCCTGAGGAAAAAGAATGAGACTTTGGCTCAAAAAAAAAAAGGAAACTGGACGATTCACAAGGAACAGAGCCCAGAAAGAATGCTAATTGGCACACTGGGGTAACTGACTATAGTAATATTGGTACCTATTAAAAGAACTTCCAGTTACCCTCTTTTATGTACCAATAGTGTAATTCCAAGTGAATTTTTACATTTAAAAGTTCAGAAAACAAGGAAGGAAAACTCAATGCAGTATTCATGAGAATTTCTGGAAAACTCTTCTATTTTCTTGCATTCCACTTGGTATTGTTATTGAATATGCACATGTATAAATATTTTTAGTATTTACTTAAGAGACTTTATAATTTTATTTTATTAGAATAAAATAATAGCTTGCTTCCACATTATTTTGTCCATACATCTCATTACAACTAATGGAATCATAAATATACTTCTTTTTTTTTTTTTTTTCAGAGAGGGTCTCACCTTGTTGCCCAGGCTAGAGTACAGTACTGTGATCTTGGCTGCTCACTGCAGCTTCGACTCCCCGAGCAGGTGATCCTCCTACTTCAGCCTCCCAAATAGCTAGAACTACAGGCATGTGCCTCTATGCCTGGCTAAATTTTTTTTTGTACTTTTTTGTAGAGACCAGGTTTCACCTGGTTGCCTGGTCTGGTCTTGAAGTCCTGGGCTCAAGTAATCTACCTGGCTCGGCCTCCCAAAGTGCTGGGCTTGCAGGTGAGAACCGCTGCACCCGGCCACAGACACATTTCTAACACTCTGCTTTGCCCTCTTGATTGCAACACAATAATTAAAAAGGCATTCTTGTGAGTGTTGTTTTCGATTTCAGCTAAGTCATAGACACCATCTATATGCTGTGTACCAACAACCTGCACAGACCAACACCCTTCCCAATGTACAGCTGCCAAAGACAGATGAAACGCAGAAACAAGAAATTCTTCTAAACCTTTTGTTTAGTTGCTGTTGTTTTTGTGTGTTGGATTTAAATTTTTCTCAATAGATGTATATGTTGTTAAAGGCAGGCAATACAATAATTCTGTTCGTGCCACCTGGATGGAGTTAATGAAGTTAGCCATGCATCATTGCCTCTTAATAGGATACTCGATCATCTCCCTCCCATTCTTCAGTGATACATTTTGAACCCTCCACGCTGTCAATGTGTGCAAATAGGAACGTGTCCAGATATATAATTGTGAAAACAAAGATCCATTTTGTTGTGCATCAGAAATAAATTCACACAACACACACACGTACTACTCAATTTCAGATGTCTTTTTTTGCTGACAATCACATTGTTGTTAAAATGCCTTTGTTGATCGAAACTTAAAGAACAGAATGTACAAAATGGGTCAAAAAAGTGTGGCCAGTCTAAAACTGAAAAGACAAGTCCAGTAAAAAAGCAAATGGAAGCAGTAATCAGAATTAAAAATGTTTTAGATATGGATTTTTTTTTCTTTTCTGGGCTAATGAACTTTTATTCTTTTCCAGGGAAAACAAGGAGAGAGAGAGAGGGAGAGATGGCCTGGCTTATATGCTAACATGAAAATGTACATTACCAAGGGTGGGGAAGCTTTCCTAGAGCCATCTGCTGCCCCTTCAGATGGAGGCACTTGCTTTTAGTGTTTAAAACTGATCCCGAGAGTCATCTGCAATATTTCGCTACTATAAGCATACATCACTGATAACACTAATAGCCCTGATGGATCCATTTTATTCGATTAATCAAGTTGCTTGATGTAGTTCCAATTGCTCAGATTCACCAGGGACATCCGATTGCATGATGCACAATTTTTCACGCTGATTCTTCTAATTACCAAAGTTTAATGTAGTTGCTGGTCAAAAATCACAAATGTATTTGATTTAACAAATGCTCCTTTCACCATGAACAAAGCCCTTGAGGTATGCTTTTAAAGGTAGGGATGCTTTTCTTCCTAGGCATGACCTAATCTGATAAAGTGCAGCCAGATGATTCCAAGGGAAAATCCAGATGCAGAAAAATACTTCAAAAATTTTGGAGTACTTTTAAAAATTCTTCCTGGCTACCCAATCATGCTGTGTCATGGCAAGTTGTCATATGCAATTTAAAATAAATTAGTGGTGGAGATAATGGAATTAATATAGCTAGCTATAGTTTGCAAGGGTGCAAGTTATATTTACTGAAAATCTAGGACATTTGATGTCAGAATTTGCTCTAGAGGGGACCTTGAAACACAGATTTAATCTAGCTATGTAGAACATGCGTTATGGAGATGGGTCCTTTGGAAGCCAGTTGGAAGGAGGTACACAAGAAAAGCTCTGAAGTAGCTCTTTTTGGTGAAGAACGTGAAAAGAGAACACACTGGTAGTTAAAGGAGGAGAGTCAGCAGTGTCCATCAGATATATGGGTGGCCATGAGTGGCAGAAGTAACCACATGGAACCTGTATTAGTCAGGGCTCCCTAGAGGGACAGAACTAATAGGATAGATGTATATATAAAAGGGAGTTTATTAAGGAGTATTGACTCACACGACCACCACGTGAAGTCCCACAATAGTCTGTCTGCAAGCTGAGGATCGAGGAAGCCAGTCCAAGTCCCAAAACCTCAAAAGTAAGGAAGCTGACAGTGCAGCCTTCAGTCTGTGGCTAAAGGCCCAGGAGTCCCTGGCAAATCACTGGTGTAAGTCCAAGAAACCAAAAGCTGAAGAACATGGAGTCTGATGTTTGAGGTCAGGAAGCACCCAGCACAGGAGGAGGATGAAGGCTGGAAGACTCAGCCAGTCTAGTCTTTCCACGTTCCTCTGCCTGCTTTTATCCTAGTTGTGCTGGCAGCTGAGCAGATGGTGCCCACCCAGATTGAGGGTGGGTCTGGCTCTCCCAGTCCACTAACTCAAATGTTAATCTTCTTTGGCAATACCCTCACAGACACACCCAGGAACAATCCTTTGCATCCTTCAATCTAATCAAGTTAACACTCACTATTACCCATCACAGAATGTGAGTTCCCAAGGGAAACAGAAAGATCTCTTCCTTGGGGGCAAATAAGAGATGGTTGTTATACTTTCCCAGAGTATAGAGGGGCATCTTCTCCAAGGAGAAGAACTCTGCCATGGAAGTGAGGGGTAAAGAAACTCTGTATGAACTCCAGTGCCCTGAGAAACATGGGCATCTGGACACAGAAGGGAGTGAACCCCGAGTCCTCTTATGTCAGCTGAGAAAAGAAGAAAACTTCATAGCTGGCACGTGTTTTTGAGTGTTGCTATGTATTATCATTGTTTCCATGAAGTTTGCATAGTTAATAGTGGGGTATGCTTGGACTCCATCATTTTCTGTTAATCAGATTGTCTCCTGTAATTTTATGGGGACATTATTGACCTGATGTAGCTGGAAAGGAAATGCCACTTAGTTCAAATAATCTATCAAAGCAAAAGTTGCACCAGACAAGATTAAACAATCAAGGAAGAATTTATTCAACACTGTTGCAATAAGGAGAGGGATCATAACTCAGTCAGAACTCATCAGGCACAGAAAAACAATTTTTAAAGAAAACGCTCAAAGGAAAGGGAGGTCAGCTGGGAACTTGAGTAAGGAAGAAGCCTGTCTGAAGTTAGCCAAGCTGAAGGCAGTGTTAAGGCCATCTTGGGCAAGCCCACACAATTTGATAAACTAGTTAAAATTTCAAGAAGGAAAGAGCTATATTTAAAAAGGTTATACAGGAGAAAACAAAAGCACAATCACAAGATAAGAGAATAGGATTCAAGACCCTACATAAGGGCACTTCTTGGAAGAGTCTGACACAGCTGCGTGTGTTCACCACAAACTACAGAAGAGCGCCTGGGCTTAGCAAGCTGCATCAAAGCTTATTGCTGACCTTGCTTCATCCATTTCCCAGTCTATCAAAATTAGCAAGTGGAACTCTTCAGTAAATTTCAAGAGCTAGGCTTCAAATGCAGTGAGGGATTGTCAGCTGGATAGGGTTAGATTTCAGGTATGGCACATAGCAAAGCGGTCCACCTGTCACAGTAGAAGCCCCTGACTTATAGTGACTCACATGCACAGGATGTTGAGTAAGCATTGTGAGCTGTACAGCGAGGGTAACTTCAAAAGTGGCAACCGTGGCTTACTAAGCAGCTGCAAGGACATTGGCCCACTACCTGCGGCAGAATGGGCTGCGTAAAGAAAGGCACAGTGAAGCAGAATGCAAGTGCTGCTCTGGGAGTATGGTGACCCCCACACACAGGCTTTTCTCTCAAAAAGGAAACGTAGTGGACAGCAGTGCCCTGTCCACAAAGGGTCCATAATGTCATGTAAAAGACTGTGTTCAATCGATGTCCAGCCTGAAGATACACTGGCAGACATGCCTAGTAGCTAATTAGGTACATAAATTTAGAGATTGGAAGACTGAGTACAGGCAAAGAAAAATAAGTAAAGCAGAATTGAGGGAGATGAGACTAGATGTGTCAGATTGAGCAAAACATGTTAAATTGTCCCGGGAGAGCATTTAGGAAAGGGACTGAAACACCAACATTTGAAACATAAGGTGGGTAAGAGAAATTGGGAATAGAATTGAGAAGATAGTAGAGAAGTAGCTAAAACCTAGAGAGAAACACACACACATACACACACACACACACATACACACACACACACACACCGCAGAAATTAGAGCAGAAAGATGTTTTACAGTCAGCAGTGTTCAATATATAATGATGTCAGCAAACATAGAAGAGGTTGGCTGTTCCGTCTTTGCTGGCTCACTGTACTCACTGTACTCACTGGGACCTTGTTGGGTGGTGTCTAGGTAGAGTGCAGGGTATGAAACACACTGTTAGCTCCAGGTGAAATGAACCAAAGTTGAGGAATCACGGACAACTAATATAGCTCTGTATTTCTGAAAAAGCAACCATGAAAAGAGGGAGACCTCTCAAATCATATCTGAAAAATAGCTATCACCCCAGAGACGGTTTGGGGTGTTTTCATAAGTTAGTTATTCTGAATAGAGATGTGTGTTTCCATTGGGAAGAAAGCAATGGAGAAGAGCCATTTGAATAAATGAGAAAGAAGCAAATTCATGATCAGGAAGGGCAGGGCTCCACGGGACAGCGAGAGTAAGTGGGGGGAAGGCAGTGGGGAAAGTTCGAAGGACAGTCAGTCACAGGAAGGTCCAGCACCCCAAAAGCTTCCCACCTGGGCACCCCTGCATTCTCCATGGAATAAGATGGGTCACTTCTGAAGGTCAGCAGGGGCTAACGGACTTGCAACTCTTGGGAACAGTTGCTGGACTGATGGGAGAGGGCAGTGATAAAGGATATACAATGAAGAAGCCAGTTTTGAGGATGTAACAGACTAAATCCAGAATCACACACTGGCCCAAGGGTGTGACTGTATGTAATTTCTCAGCAACGCTCACCCACCCTGGTGTTGATGTGTGGAGAAGCAAAATACCCAAAACTGTTAAAATAGCCAAACCAGCAGGAATATGGGAAGGACTGCAAGTCAGGCAGCTGAAGCTGCACCACCAGGGGCCTGTGGAACTGTTGAATCCTGAGGTCAAAGCTAGAGCATGAGAGATGGACAGGGCTGAATGAAAAAATGGGATATTGGCATCCACAAAAGAACAGTCAGCACTTGTTCCCCCCTCCTCTGGTGGAGAGCCTTCCTCTACATGCCCCAGTCCCACAAGAATGTTTCTAGTCTCCTCTCACCTCTTCTTCTTCACTGGCTCTTTCCCAAGGAGAAAGAGAAAGTGATCTAACTTGAGTTTGGGGTGAAAGTCACCATGATGAAGCTGGATATGGACTCCTTTGCTTTTCTGGGATCTCTCTCAGATCATCCCATCCTCAAGGAAGCCTTTTTCCTCTCTGCCTCATTCTCCAAGTTGTCAGCTGGGTAGAGCGGGGCTTTTCCTGGCACCCAGGAGCGCTTCATGGGTCCAGTCACAGAGCCAGAGAGTGTGAACATGGCCACAGGCAGCCTCCAGTCACTCCAAGCTCACCCTGCAGCCTCCTAGCCTGGAATAATATCATAAGTGAGGTGAAACAATATCGAAGCCAGTGCCCTGTCAAATGGGGAGGAGAACCAAAGGGAAGCATCATCTCACATTTTCTACCATCTGACTGGTGACGAGCAAATGATTCCAGGATCAAACTCTCATTGGCACCTTCCCCTCCAGGCCCGTAGGTCTGTGAAATGGAAGGGAGAAGGGAGAAACAGCTTCCTTTCTATTCTCGATTACAACAGGCTTCCCGTTTCCTCCTGCAGAGATGCTTCTATTGAGTCCAGTATTCGTATTGAAGCTGAATTCTTCCCACACACTTGACAACTCACTCAGGCAAGCAAAGACACAGGCAGTGACCCTGGGTGTAAATACCAGCCTGCAGCGATCAAGGGAATGAGACCACAGGGAGCTTCTCCAGGGAGCTGGGATCACAGACTCTGGCTCAGGCACTGAGATAAGGCTTATTCCCTGGGAACTGGAGCATTTCCGTGCTCCTACAAAACCACTTCTAAAGGAGAGAGTATAAATGCCATCAATATGGGCAATGTTCCTCATTGAGCTCCTGTGCCATGTTGTTTTTTTAGTAATGGACAGGAGCAGACTCGGGAGAAAATTAGATCTAATGGAATCTTCTGGATTAACAATCTGCCCACATAACCGCTGGACTCCTTGACTTGCCTCTGTCCACCCTTCTTCCCTGCTCCAGCCACCCTTGGAGTCTCCTGCCTCCTTGAGCACACTAGACTCTGTCTTTCCTCAGGCTTTGCTCATCCTTACTCCTGCTTATTGCACAGAGGCTCCCTCTTGCCTTCCAGGGCTCAGAGAGGCACCGTTGACCACTCCTATTCAGGTCCTGCCATTCTCGTCTATTACAAACTATCCTGGCTTTCTTTGTAGTGTTTGCCACAATTGCAATGACTTAGCTTCTGTTTTTTGGAAGAGCAGGGAGCTGATTTATCTGCCCTGGGTCTCAGAAGACAGAACTCCTGGTGTTGAACAGACTGTATTATTTTCCGGAGGCTCTGGAGAAGAATCAGTTTCTAAGCTGACTCAGGTTGTTGGTGGATTTCAGTTCTGCTAAAGGAAAATAATCATGACACCGTTAAAGATGATAAAGCAGACATTATCCAAGGGGAGCCATGGAGATGGTATAGGGACCACTGCAACAGGGTCTTGCAGTACAAGAGAGTGATTGGAGCCAACTTCAGCAAGGACAAGTAGGGGTTTATGATGAAGGAGCAGGGTGGGCTCAGTAAATGGAAAATTACTAAAGAAGCTGGATGCTTCTCTTATGCTTCCAGCCTAAGGGGGTCTTGGCTAAGCTGACTTGGTAGGATTATTGCTGAAGGCAGTGTGGTAAGATAGATAGGGAGCGTGGTCAGATACCAAGGGTTGGGGGTGTCCTTGAAGGATTCTTATTCAAACTGCATTCTACAAGGACAGGGAAAGAAGCCCAAGTTTGGACCTATTCAACAAGGACTCATGAGGTTGAGTAAAGTTTTGGTCAAAGGAGAGAGTCTTTGTCAGTTTCATGTTGTAGCACCTTTCCCTTGTTAGCTGCCAGAGGAAATTGTTCTTGCCTTCCAGAGACAGCCCACATTCATGCTTATGGCACCTGTTACATAAGAGCTAGCATGGGTCCATCACAAATATATGCTGGAATCTCTCCAGCGGCTACTTCTGCTATTTCTGCCACATTTCTCTTCTGCCTCCAAGCCAGAGAAAGTTCTCTGCATTTTAGGACTTGTGTGGTAAGCTTAGGCACACTGGAAAATTTAGGATAATCTTTCTATTTTAAAGGTTGTAATCCTAATTACATCTGCAAAGACCTTTCTCAATGGTACCTAGATGAATGTTTGACTAAATAACCAGGAGTGAGAATATTGCAGGGAAATCTTTAGAATTTCCAGAATGCTGTCCTCCCTAAAGAATATATTAACACAACAACTCTAAATGACTATGCACCTAACCTGAAGTGAGAAAATATTTGAGGCAAAAACTGATGGTATGTGTAGGAGAAATCAACAAATAAATGATGATGGTTTGAGGTGCCAACCATCTGTTAGAAACTGAGAGCTCTAGCAGGCTTAGGGAGACAGTTGGCCTGAGTGTAACAGACAGTTGTAGACTACTTCAGACAACAATGGCAGAAAACATTCTTCTTCTTCTTTTTTTTTTTTTTTTTTTTTTTTGAGATAGAGTCTCACTATGTCACCTAGGCTGGAATGCAATGGCACAATCTCAGCTCACAACAACCTCTGCCTCCCGAGTTCAAGCGACTCTCATGCCTCAGCCCCCTGAGTAGCTGGAACTACAGGCATGTGCCACCATGCCTGGCTACCTTTTTGTATTTTCAGTAGAAATGGGGGTTCACCATATTGGCCAGGCTGGTCTCAAACTTCTGACCTCAGGTGATCCACCTGCCTTGGCCTCCCAAAATGTTGGGATAACAGGCGTGAGCCACCGCACCCGGCCCAAAAATATTCTTCTTAAGCTCACATGTAATATTCACCAAGATAGAGCACGTTTTGAGTCCTAAAATGTGTCTTGACAATTTAAAAAGTAGAAATCATACAAAGTATGTTCTCAGGCAACAATGGGGTTAAACCATAAATTGATGACAGAAAGATAGCTAGGAAATTCTCTAATATTTTGAAATTTAAAAACATTCCTGTAATCGCACATGGGTCAAAATGAAGTCTCAAGGTAAATTAAAAATTATTTTGAACCAAATTAAAATGACAGTAGAACTTAACCATAATTGTAGATATGGCAAAATTACTGCTAAGGAGGCAATTTATAGCATCAAATGTACTTGTTAGTGAAGAAAAAAGACATAAAATAAAATTGACAATATAAACCTCCACCATAGGAAAAGACATAAGAGTCAGTCTAAAGCACGCAAAAGACATAAGTAATAAAAATTAGAAAAAAAATGAATAAAAATGAGCTAGGAAACAATAGAGAAAAATCAATAAGACCAAATTTGATTCTTTAAAAATATCAATAAATTCATAAACTATAGACAGACTAACAAAGAAGTAAAGAGAGAAGACACAAATTGCCAATATCAGTAATGAAAGAGACATCATTACTACTGATCTTACAGACATTAAAAGGGCAATTAAAGGTTACTTTGACGAATTCAATGCCCACAAATTTGATAACTGAGATTAAATAGACCAGTGACTTGAAAGACAAAAATATCAAACCTCACACAAAGAGAGGCAGACGTTAGGCTGCACCTAAAGAAAGCACCCAAATGTTTATTTATAGACAAATTCTACCAAAAATTTAGGGAAAAAATAGAACTACTTTTCTACAATTTCTTCTAGAAAATGGAAGCTGATGGAATACTTTCTAACATCATTCTCTGAGGCCAAGATAATCCTAATAACAAACCAAATAAATGTTACAGGAAAGAACTACAGACAATATCTTTCCCGAACATAGGCATAAAAATTCTCAACAAATACTAGCAAATCAAATCCAACATTGTATTAAAAAATCATACTCACAACACAGTGGGATTTGGTTATGCAAGGCTAATTTAACATTAAAGTACTAATCAATTTAATCAACCACAGCAACAAACAAAAAAAGTGTTCTAACCATATTATTTGCAAAGATAAGTGATTGGACAAAAGACAACAATCATTCATGAAAAATACTCTCCATAAAGCAAGAATAAAGTGGAACTTGCCTAATTTGGTAAAGAATTTCTACAGACAACCTATAGCTAACATCATACTTTGTGAGAAACTGGATGCTGTTGCCGTAAGATTGTGAATAAGGCAAAGATGCAATCTCCCATTCCCCCTCTACAACTCACTGGAAGTCCTGGCTAATGCATTAAAACAAGAAAAGAAAATAAGGTATAGAAATTGGAAAGAAAAAATTAAATTTGCCATTATTTTCAGATTATGTGATTTTTTTCTACATGGAAAATCTCAAAGAGTTGATGAAGAAAACCTTTTGGAACTAGTAAGTGAACAAATAGCAAGGTTTCAGGATAAACAGCTAATATATAAAACTCAGTTGCTCATTTCCAAAAAACAATTGGAATTTAAATTTTTTTTTTTTTGAGATGGAGTCTCTCTCTGTCGCCCAGGCTGGAGTGCAGTGGCACAATCTCGGCTCACTGCAAGCTCTGCCTCCCGGGTTCACGCCATTCTCCTGCCTCAGCCTCTCCGAGTAGCTGGGACTACAGGCGCCTGCCACCACGCCCGGCTAATTTTTTGTATTTTCAGTAGAGACGGGGTTTCACCGTGGTCTCGACCTCCTGACCTTGTGATCCGCCCGCCTCAGCCTCCCAAAGTGCTGGGAATACAAGCATGAGCCACCGCGCCCAGCTATGGAATTTAAATTTTTTAGAAATAGTAACATTTTCCATAACACCAAAAAATTTTAAGAAGTATAAGTTTTACAAAATATATATAGGATCTTTAGGTGGAATACAAAATCTCTGATGAGAGAAATTGAAGATTTCAAGAAATGCGAAGATATTCTATGTTCATAAGTTGGAGACTTAATATTATCAAATTGTTAATTCTTCTCAACTTTTCTACAGTTTTGGCATAATTCCAACCAGAATCCCAGGAAGGCAATTTGTAGACAATGACAAATATATTCTCAAGTTTGCATGGACAGGCAAAAGACCTAGAATGGTTAACACAATGCCGGAAAAGAAGAAAGTTGGAAGGCTCACATGACCTGATTTCAACTCTTACTATAAAACTAGTCAATGAGATAGTGTAGCAATGGTGAAAATAGACATAAAACCAGAATAAACAAGAATAAACAAGCAAGAAATAGGCTTATATAAATATGGTAAACTGATTTATGTAAAATAAACACAATACCATGAAAAAGAGTAGTCTTTTCAAGAAAAGGCACTGGGATATTTGGAGAGATATATATTTAAAAAAAATGAGCCTAGACAAAGGTCTCTCATTTTTCCCCAGAATTAACTAAAATGCATTTTTTCCCTAAATGTATATCAAAATTCTAACACTTGTAGACAAATCATAGGGGAAATTTTACATTACTTTTGGTTTGGTGATGAGCTTTCAGATAAAATGCTAAAAGCATAATCCATGAAAGATAAACATTAAAATGGAGTGTATTCAAATGAAAAATGTGTACTCTGTGAAAGATAATCATAAGACAATGAAAATTATAGCCACAGAGTGGAAAAAAATTCACAAATCACAGAATTTTGAGACTCAATGATAAGACAACCTAATTAAAAACGTGCAAATGACCCGAACAGACACCTCACCAAAAACATACGCATATGGCAAATAAGCAAAGGAAAAGATGTTCAACATCATTTGTCATTAGGGAATTGGATACTATACACAACTATTAGAATGGCCAAAACAAAACAAAACTGTCAATCCTAATTGCTGCTGAGGATGCACAGAAGAGGAATTCTCCTTTCCTATTATGGGGAAAGCTAATGGCACAGCCACTTTGGAAAACAGTACAGCAATTTCTTACAAAGCTAAATATAGTCATAACATGCAAACCAGCAATCTTGCTCTTAGGCATTGACCCAGCTGACTTTAAAATTTATGCACACAAAAACTTACAAATGAATGTAGTAGCTTTATTCAAAATCACTCAAAACTAGAAGCAGCCAAGCTGTCCTTCCATAGATAAATGGGTAACAAACTAGTACATCCATACAACTGAATTTATTCATCAATAAAAGAAAGAAAAGACAAAGATGAATCTTGCCAACTGAACAAGAAACATACTGTGTGAATCTAATTACATGACATTCTAGAAAAAGCCAAATTAGAGAAAGAGTGAAGAGGTCAGTGGTTGCCAGGTGCTTGAAGGAATAAGAGAAAAGTTGAATAAATGACGCACAGGGTATATTTTAGGGTGTGGAACTATTGTGTATGATGCAATAATGGTGGATAAAAGATATTATTCCTTTGTCAAAACCCACAGAAATTTACAGCACAAACAGTGAAGCTCAATGCTTGCAAATTATTTTTAAAAATTTTAGGAAGTCAAAAAAATCCTTGAATGGAATGCATGATGTGTTAAAGCAATTTAACTGTATTACGAATGTATGAAACAATCTCCCTGAAACAGATAAGGAAAAAAATTTCTATCCTAAGCATCTTTGGATATTAGCAGAGTTTGTAAGAAAAAGGCACAATAAATTGGACATAGCTCCGTACTGTGTAGTTGATAAAATTATTTTACCTGAGGCCACAGGTTAACAAAACTGTTATTGCCATACACAGATACTGGAATTGAAAAATTAGGTAAGTGGATGGCAGGGGTTGGCAGTCAGGTTTCTCATGATTGGACTGGAAAATTGCAGATGAGCAAGGGGAGGATATGGGAATTATTCACGAGGTAATGGGGTAGAGTTGAAGATACCAGTACAAACATGCGGTATAAATAGAAGCCGATGGTTATGTATAAAAATACCTACAGATATTTGATGTTTCATGTGGGGGTTAAAATACACTATAGTTTTTGCTATGTCAACTGAGAGGGCCAAGAAGCAATGATACCCCAAATCTTCGTTTCTAAGTTAAGTCTCTATAAGGGAAACTTTGGAGAAAGGGCTGATTCTATGACTGGAGCTAGAGATATGCAAGATGTGCTTAGAGTATCCTATATAGCCAGAACAAAAAAAAAGAATTTCTCAAAAACAAGCAATCAAATAAGCAAACAAACAAAAAACCACAATGATAGGATATGTCAAAGAGGTATAGAAACCAACCAAAAGGACTCCCTGTGCCCTGAGCTGGAAGAATCTAAGCAACAAACCTAGTACTATCAGATTCTAATCCAGAGTATAAAGTAAGTTTCAGTGAGTCCCTATCGATGACTGATGAATAAGTAAATGGGGGCAGAGTGTAGAAGTCTTCTGTGCAGAGGAATTCCAAATAATCTATGCATATGCTCCACCTCTAAGATATGACACTCACTCCGTAAGTGTGGGCTTTATGTAGTGACTTCCTTCCAGAGTGTGCAGTAAGAAGAAAGGGGGAAAAGAGTAACTTCACACTGGAGAAACCTAAGAAACATTTCCTCAGCCAGAAGATCAAGGTCAACACCAGCAGTGACAAGTCACGTTGGTAGTATGGCCCCTGCATGAGATATGATGAAAATAGAACTTTATCTCCATGGCTTTTCTTCCCAAGTTCCATAACCTCAATCTAATCGTGAAAAAAAAAAATCAGATACATTTCACTTGTAAAGGAAATTCAACCAAATACCTGACTAAAACTTCTCAAAACTAGTCAGGCTATTGAGAACAAGATATGCCTGAGAAACTGTCACAGCCAAGAGGCAACTAAGGAGACAAGACTATTAGATGTAATGTATTCAGGATGGAATCCTGGAATATAAAAAGAAATTAAGCAAACAACAAAGGCATTCTTGATAAGGTATGCGCTGTACTTAATAATGATGTATCAGTAGTGGTTCATTAATTTTAATGTAAGACGTTGATAATAGAGAACACTGGTTTGGGAACTCTGTATACTACCTTCACAATTTTTCTGTAAATCTAAAACATCCATTATTTTTAAATGAAGAGGATGTCTCTGAAGAATGGATGCTCACCCTAAAGAAATAGAGGTGGCATTGAAGAGATAAGCAAGACAAAAGCAATTCTACTTTAAATATTTAATCCCCTGAGTAGAAAAAGGCTCATGGGGCTGGGCACGGTGGCTCACACCTGTAATCCCAGCCATCTGGGAGGCAGAGGTGGGGGGGGTCACATGAGGTCAGGAGTTCGAGATCAGCCTGGCCAACATGGTGAAACCCCGTCTCTACTAAAAATGCAAACATTAGCTGGGCATGGTAGTGGGCACCTGTAATCCCAGCTACTCGGGAGGCTGAGGCAGGAGAATTGCTTGAACCCAGAGGGTGAAGGTTGCAGAGAGCAGAGATCGCACCACTGCACTCCAGCCTGGGCAACAGAGTGAGACTCAGTGTCAAAAACAAAACAAAACAAAAAATTTTGTCACTTTGTGTTAGCTGGGCTAGAACAGTCACTAATGCACCTCTAATTTTTCTTTTTCTTAAGGGTTTCTATATAATCCGATTATCACCATCATGAGGGCCATCATGAGAGTCATCTTTGCTATGAGGGTGATGATGGTCCTCCTATAATGCTTATGTGGGTCAGGCACTAGTCTCAGGATTTACCCAATTAATTCCAGGTATCCCTTCAAACACCCTAAGAGGTATATTCCATGATGAAATTGAGACACAGAAAGACTAAGTTACTTTCCATAGAGTACAATCAGGTAGTGATGGAACCAGGCTTCAACTTTCCAGTTCTAGAAGGCAAGCATATATCCACCATGCAATTCTGCTTTTGATGGGCAGCCTGACCCAAAAATAGCAATATTCAGACCTTTAGGGAAGCAAAGGATCTGCCACTTGTTGAGTATATTATGGGCCTGTCTGGGAAAGGTGCATTTCATTTTTGTGCTATAGCAATGAACAAACAATAATTTTTTGAACTGCATCAATTACTAGAACACAAGAGGGCTTTTGTTACACATGGACCACTTCTAAACGTCATCTCGTCTACTTAGCGCTAAAGCATTGGGCATGAAAATGGTAGAGAATCGTGCTGGGCCTGCTCCTTACAATGACTCCATCACCCGAAAAACATATGTTTGGCAGCTGAGGGTATGCATTAGTTCAAAGGAAACAGTAAAAGGCAAAGGAAAGAAGGCAAACGTGTGTTCTCCAATTATTTACTTGTAACACATGTTAAATGATTGTAATATGTTTGTTTGCATGTTTCGTTACTAGGAACTTTTACCTTATCTCCAAAGAAGAGAAGACAGCCAAGTCACAACATGTCTTGACTCTTTCTAAGTAAGTCATTTACGAGGAGTGGGTGTAATGCTGACTCTGACTCTATTAGCAGCAAATCCTGGCTACTTAATACTGGGAAATAGCTTCCAGACACTTAATAACTAGCAGACTGGTTCTACTTAAAATGACTTTGTGAGCAATACTTGTTAACTCTGCTTGTCAGGGCTCTTCAGAATGGGCAGGCCATCCTCCCAGACTGGCAATTAGTCACTCTAGAGAAGGTTTGTCTCATCACTCCAATCCCAAAAAGATGTTCGCCAATTTTGAATGAACCAATGTTCTATACTGACCCAAGGAACTACTGAAAAACAATCTTATGCTCTTACGAGAGTTAGGACAGTACAAGAGACAGAATTTGAATTTTGAAGTGAGGATGTAAAATGTGACTCTGGCACTTGCTAATTGAGTGACTAATTATTTCTTTTCCATGCATTTCAGTTGTCTTTTCAAAAAATTTTATAAGATAACCCATACTCTACAGGATGATGTGAGAGTTAAAGTAATCATGTGGTGGAATATTCAGCCATGATAATAACGTACTCAGCAGAGCAGAATCCAGTTGTATTTATTCATGTATTGTTCTCTGCACTGTATCTCCACAATAATGAGATGGAATTAGATCTAGTTGAATCTCAATAGTAAGATTTCACAGTAGTCCTTACAACCAGCATTTGAGGAAGTAAGACTTGTTGCCATGTGACAGAGAAACCTAACCAATTCATTAGCCATCTGGAAACCGTTTTCTCTTATTCTAAGTAGATGCACAACTCCCTTCTTTTGGCTGAAATGTGAAAGAAAGTAAGCAGTTAGGTTGGAGTGGCTACCTGAAGTAGGAATGAGACTTGTTGGAAGAGTCACAAAAAGTTGGCAAGATAATTAAAAGCCAGAACAAACAATGTCCTAAGTGAAATGAGAGATCATCTAGATATATACAGAATCGTGACCACTGCTGATATCTATTGAACTCTTGGTAGCTTGTTCCTTGTTTGACTTCTTGCATGTAATCCTCATAACTACTCTATAGTAGGCAATCACAATTTTTACCTGTCAGATCAGAAAAATGGAGCACCACAAGATGCAACCATGTGTCCAAGTTTGTATCTCCAGTGAGGACCACAGCTCAGTTCTGCCCAGAGAAGGATCCTAGGTCCCAAACCATTATGCTCCCCTGCCCCTCACATCTGGCTAGACTCTGAGCATCCTGAGGACAACGCATATGGCTGATGCAGATTTGCTTTGCTGTAGCTCAGCAGCCCAGACTGCCAAATCATAAATATTTCTTAGATGAATGCTGTCTAGGTTGTAACTGTTTGACCCAGGAAATGTCATGATGAAATGGGTGCTTGGGGAGCATTAGTCTGATAGAATGCAGGTTGGTTGGACCAGAAGTGTGGGAGTGGAGATGAGAACTAGAAAGACGTCTTAGGAAACTATTACAGTGCACTGACGTGAGGCTAGCTGAGGCAGCCTGAGGGCTTAACTCTCCTTTTGCATTGCATATAACACAACTTGAGGAAGTCATAGGAACAACTATATATTGCACTAGTTTTCACAATCATTGTCCACTTTCCATACCTTACCTTCTTCTCTGTGGAGACAGAGACTTCTGCCTCACAAGCAAGGTTCCTCAGTGGTAGAAATTTATTCCAGGAGCCATCCAAAATGTCACAGGAAGGTGCCTTTAGTGACTAAAGAAGACCACATCCATATTAAATATCCTACAACTTCAATGTCCATCTGCATAAGTTACCAAGTTTAGGTTCATTCTTACATAATTAAGGTTTCACTGTGGCTCTCCAAATACGATTACTAGCATTGTTTTCCAGAATCAACAAAAGGATGTGACTATAGTGGTTCTTTCCACTTGAGGCTTTAAAAAAATGCATGTCCATTCATTTGTTCAGCTTGTATTTCTCATGTACCTACTACATACCCAGCATCCTCCTTGATTCTAGAAGCAAAACGAGGTCCTTGCTCTTTAGAAACCTACATGTTAGAGGGATAAATAAACAAGCAAAGAATAATCTATCCATATCTCTCCTTGTTATAAGTCTCTCCATTGTTTGTCATTTTACTTAGGAAGAAATCTAAGCTCATCAGCATGGCATAGAAGGTCCACCAAGATCTCACGCCTGCATCCCTCTGCAGCCCCCTATTCTATCTCCTCCTCTGGAATTCAATTCTCAAGTCATGCTGAAAGGCACATGTTTCCCCAAATGTTTCATATCTCTTCTGAAATGTTCTGTGTTTTTGTCACTCCCAGGACTTGGAGCAGATTCCTTCTCCTTCATTGTTCACCAGCTGCTCATCTTCTGACACTCAGCCTAAATGGCCAACCCTTCTCCGGGAGGACTCTGTAAAGGCCCCGGCACCCATTCCATGCGACTGCTTCCCCTTTCTCTGCCATAACATTTGTGACAGTGTCTTATAATCACCTCATTTGAGAATGAGGATTTTATTCTTTATTTCTGTGAACTCCCAATGACTTGAACATAACGGTATCTCCTCAATATATTCCTACTGAAGGAAAGAAGGAGGGGAAGGATGAAGAGAGGGAGGGAAGAATGCGGGGACAGATAGAGAAAGAAAGTAGGTCAGGTCTTTGTCATTAGTTTATACTATGATTAAATCCTCCTCTTCCCTGTGGGACAATTCTGTCCTTATTCCAGGGACAACCAAACAAGAGGTAATGAGCACCTGACTTCAGTTTATTGTAGTAGCAGCAGAGAGAGACAATCTGGAAGAAATCAGAATGCGAGAATCAACAATAGTTGGTGACAGTTTCAACAATTACATAAAAGGAAACAGTATTTTCCTTGTCTTGTGAATAGAAAAGACAGAGACAAAAAAGTGGAAGCCGTATCTTTTTGTGTCTATTAGTGAGAGTTGGGTGCCTGGATTTTCTCATTTAAATCAAAGTGTTCAGAAAAACATAAAACTTGCATTAATTTAGAGGCACACAGGAAAGCTTTAACATAAATACATAAGAATAATCACTGTGTTAAATTAAGTTACAAATGTATAGACCATCCAAAAGCGTTCCTGCCAAGACTCAACCAAGAGTATATTTAATAGAAATCACATCTTGTCTGATGTGGTAAACTCCTTGCCTGTGATTCACTCCTCTTGATGAACAACTCTTGAAGCCTATCTTCAGATTAGGGATAACCTCCAGCTCAAAGTCTGAATTTTCTCTGGAAGTATATTCAAGGTCTTGAGCAATCCATCATGTTGTTATCAGATTAGCAATGAAACAAAAAGAAACAAATATGCAAGAAAAATATCAAGGATCTGTTCTATGAGAGTCAAGTCAGGGTTCACGAAGCCACTGTGATCACACTCTGGAGCAAGCTTGTCCAACGTGCAGCCCGCGGGCCATACGTGGTCCCAAACAACTTTGAATGCTGCTCAACTCAAATTTGTTAACCTTCTTTAAACATTATGAGATTTGGGGGGGATTTTTTTTCAACTCATCAGCTATCATTAGTGTTAGTGTATTTTATATGTGGCCCAAGACAATTATTCTTCTTCCAATGTGGCCCAGGAAAGCCAAAAGATTGGACACCCCTACCTAGAGATATAAGATAAGAGACCTGGGAAATATGAAAGCATTGGTGGATGGGAGACTTGCTGGAGACTTACTTGAGGAAAAGCTATTGGCTGACCAAGAAGCTGCAATTCACAAAGAAACTGCAACATGCATTTGTTTTCATGCAGCTGGACACGATGGGAATGACTGCTTAAGTAACCGAGACATTTCACAAATGGGACAGTTTCACCCTAAGGGAAATCTTTTAGACTATGTTATTGCCAATACTAAGGCATTCCAAATAGAATAATTCTAGGATCCCAGAGGATTCCAATTCTGTTTGAGGATTCCTGTTAAAATTCCAGCCCCAGGACCCTCCTGAGGCCTTCCTGGGTTAAGAGAATGGATGTCTATTCCAAGAGTCTCCTCTTTATCGGGGGATGATTCTTACTAACTTCTGCCACTCTGTAATATCCCCATCCCATTATTAAGTTGGCATATATTTCCTCAGCTTATATTGATTTGCAACTGGGCCTATAACCCTCAAAACGCTTGGGAGTCTCCGAGTCCCCACTTCTCTTACTGTTTTGTCTGGCTTTGTTCCGTTTGCTTCCACTATTTGTAATAACTTGTATTATTAGAGCGCTTTTGAGTTTATAATGCTTTCAAATACATTATCTCATCTGGCCTAAGGATTTGGCACTGTTGCTAGGCATAAGCAACCATCTGGGGATCTCTGATTTACAAGTCTATCATTAACTAATCAACAAACAGTCGCCGAGCAGCTACTGTAGGTCAACCACTACATTGGGTTTGGTGTGACCTATGGAAAGTTGGAGAAGGAAAAACAAAAGCAAAAATGGTATTATGATAATATTCGCTTCAACGAATTTTAAATTAAAGAATCAAAACAAACAACTATGAACACTCAAGTTTCAAAAAAATACTAGCGTTGTCTGAAATTTCACCCCTATCTTCTGTCATTTCTCTACACAGAAACTACACAGCTTTCTCATAATATCTACTCATTTAATGGCAGTCAAAGTAAATCAGGCTGGGTACATGGGCTTATGCCTGTAATTCCAGCACTTTAGGAGGTCAAGGTGGGTGGATCACTTGAGGTCAAGAGTTCAAGACCAGCCTTGCCAACATGGTGAAACCCTATCTCTACTAAAAATACAAAAAAAAAAAGAAAAATAGCCAGGCATGGTGGTGTGCCCCTGTAGTCCCAGCTACTCGGGAGGCTGAGGCAGGAGAATCTCTTGAACCCAGGAAGCGGAAGCTACAGTGAGCCGAGATTGCACCACTGCACTCCAGCCTGGCAGACAGAGCAAGACTGTGTCTCAAAAAAAAAAAAAGTAAATCAATCTTTCTTTTTTTAAAAAAAATATATATATTTATTATACTGTAAGTTCTAGGGTACATGTGCAGTTTAAATGAAATCTAGATCTCCTAAATTGTACTCACTAAGAAAAGGAATCCATAATACTCACTTTAATACCAGTTCTTCAGGAAAAATGATAAATATGAAATGTATGGATTAATTATAACTTGGGCTCACCAGCTTCAGAATTGTAAAAATGTCAACATGTGTCTTAGAATTAAATGCAGACTGCATATACCTAATCTTCCTGTTCCTCAGGAGGGATGCCCTACATGGCTGCAAAGAACACTTTGAGATATTAAAAATATTATTAAGAGTCATTTAGAAATGTTAAATTATAAATCGTCAAAATTCTAAATATTTCTATTAGAAACAACATTCATTGTTTAATTAGGAGTTTTAAGCTGGATATTTTGTGAGATTTTTAGTTTGGGGCACCCATGTAGCCCAGAACAGCAGTAATTTTTCATTCTGAACACAAGGTTACTGACAAGTCTGCAGACAAGGTTGACTTCAAAATCATATAAGATCTTTTAGCCAATTAATTTTCACTATAAAATTCATGAGGAGCTTGTCCAACACTAGTATTTATACCAATGGTTACAAGTCAAAAAGAAATAACTTCTCTAGCATTTTCTTCCAGAAGCCATGTAAAATGCATGACTCCACCTTTAGACTATTTCAACCTCTATTATATTAAACTACTTGACTAAGAGTATTCAACCCATAGCTTTCATAAATTGCCAACAAATAAAAAGAAAACAACAAAAACAAATGTCAAGGAACAATGTCAGGTGATACTAGAGAATATCCCAGGAAGTGGCAACTAGAATAGAGTCTGGTAGTTAATTTTCAGCTACTCAGAGTATATCGGTTACTTATAAGAACTAATTTGTAACCATTATTGAAGTGTACTTTTTATGCTAATGAGGGAAATTATGTTTTTGCTATGAACTTGGACCACTTGCGTGGGAAAATACGCTTACTTCCATCTCTAACTAATGGCAGTTTCTAATTCATCCTGGTTTCCTCGTCAAAGTGGGTTTCCTGAATTGGAGATAATGCCGCTAGTAGAGTTCATTCTTGGGATGCTGTACTTATGACAGTTGTAAATCCAGGCAGGTATTTTAACTCTCTGAGAACATTTCAAATGGGCTTCTTACTGGTACCTACACCCATACCTATCCCTATCCTATGTGTAATTCTATACCTACACCTATTCTTCTATCTACACCTATACCTATATCTTTACCTATACTACACCTGTATCTATAACTATATTTATATTTACACCTACACTTATCCCAAATCCACCTGTATCTACACGTATACCTACACTTATAATGACATCTACACATACTCCTACATCTATACCTATACCCATACCTATACCTCCAATGACACTGTTGTCTATACCTGTACCTACACCTATACATATACCTCCAACTACACTTATGTCTATATTTATACTTACACCTATACATCTACCTCCAACTATACTATGTCTATACCTATGCTTACACCTATATAAAATATATACCTATATCTATACCTACACTATACGTAAACCTATTTCTATACCTATACCTGCACCAATATGTATACGTATGCCTACACCTGTACACATGCCTATGTTTGTGTCTCTGCCTAAGCCTATCTATACCTATGTGTACTCCTACACCTTTCCCTATGTCTATACTTACATCAACACCTATACCTACACCTATGCTATACCTATATGAATCCTGTACCTACTCCTAGACCTATACTTATACCTACATCTACACCTATACCTACACCTACAATGACACTTCTACCTATTCCTGTACCTATATCGATACCAACACTGACACCTATATGTATACCTACTATGCCTGTACCTCCAAGTATACATATATTTATACCCACACGTGTACCTAAATGTACACCAATATCTATACCTACAATTATCCTATTGTTATACTTTTACCTATACCTACACCTATGCTTATACGTATACCTACACCTATACTTATACCAATCCTATACCTACTTTTGTACCTACACCTACACCTACAGCTATATCTACATCTACACCTATACCTAAACCTGTACCTACAGGCATGCCTATGCCTGTGTCTCTGCCTAAGCTTGTGTATGCCTATGTGTACTCCTACATCTGTACCTATACTTACACCTACACCAATACCTGTATCTATAGGCGTGCCTATGCCTGTGTTTATGCCTAAGCCTGTCTACGCCTATGCCTACTCCTGCACCTATACCTATAACTGTATTTCTCTCAAAGGGTTGTTTTGAGGATTGAAAGGCGATTTCAGGTGTATGATACCTAATACCTCGTAGTCATTGCCTGAATGTTGGCCCCAAAATGATTTCCTTGACAGACTTAAAATTGATGGATTTCAATCTCTGGTAAGTGGTCATTGCTGGACTTTGTGAAGAATGAGCCATCCAAATGAAGTCTGCAGTGGCTGCCAGTGGCCACAAAACATCCAAGTTCTTGAAAACATCCATTTAAATCAGCTTTGATTTACTTAAGTGAATAATGCGAATCTGCAATAGAATATTCTTGTTTACTTTTTTACTTGGCATTGAGTGGCCTGGACTCACCCTTATCAGGAACAGGCACCATTCCTCCTCCCAGCCCGTGGGTCAGCTTTAGTGGCCAGAGTGAAAAGCAACAAATTGCTATGAAAAAGGCATATAGCCAGAGGCCTGGAGTTCAAAAGGGGAATTTCACCCATGGGCAGCTGGAGAACCCCAACAGGATGGCAAGCAGGGTCAGAGTCCCAGCACCCGGGCACAGGAAGGAGTTGAAGAGAGGTTCCTAGATGTGGAAGAAGTCACAGTCGCTGAGAGCAGGCCCATGGATGTGTCCCTTGGGTGGACAATGAATATGCTGCAGAAATTACAGCAGTCAAACCTTCCCAGGAGCTTGCATATCCACAGAGACTTTTCCAACAACTACTGCATGCTGAGCCTGGGGTGGGATTCTGAAGATACAACGATAAGCAGAAAATAGTCCAGCCTCTGAACACTTCACCTCCTCCATGGAGAAATATAGAATGTCCCTGTAATATCAGCTGTAGGAGAAGGCCAGATAAATCTTTCTTAACACCCAGAGATATTGCTTCATCTCAGGGCTGGGGAGATAAATTTGTAGAAGAAGTGACATTTGAATTAGAACCCGAGATGAGGGAGACTTTCTACAGATGCAGGTGAACAACACTCCTGGAGAGGCAGAGCAGAGGCAAAGGTGTGAGGGGCAGGGCTGCAGGTGCAGGACACTGACCACTGATGGAGAAGACAGGAAGGTTAGCTTAAAAGTAACAACAGGCCGGGCGCCGTGGCTCACGCCTGTAATCCCTGCACTTTGAGAGGCCAAGGCGGGTGGATCACCTGAGGTCAGGAGTGCAAGACCAGCCTAGCCCACATGGTGAAACCCTGTCTCTGCTAAAAATACAAAAAATTAGCCTGGCATGGTGGTGGGCATCTGTAATCCCAGCTACTAGGGAGGCTGAGGCAGGAAAATCACTTGAACCTGGGAGGCGGAGGTTGCAGTGAGTTGAGATCACGCCGTTGTACTCCAGCCTGGGCAAGAACAGCAAAACTCTACCTAAAAAAAAAAAAAAAAAAAAAAAGAAGTAGCAAGGCAACTTGAGGCATCTAGGGTTTAGACTACCCTAAATCTAACCCCTCCCAGTATTAACACACATTAGTAAATGTGCATCTTTTCTAATGTATTTCACTTTTATGTGTTCTGAGGTTTACTGAAATGAAGTTACTTTCACAGCTGCATTGTGCAGAGAACCTCAGAATTGCTTATTTAATTGCTCACAATTGCCCATTTAAAATAAAGCAAAGGTATAGTCAAAAATTCTCAGAAATAAAGAAAAAAAGCTGCATATAACAAAACATATAAGATTAACAAAGTGCAAGAGGATGTTTGAAAACTTCTCCTGCTCTGTGCTATAAGGAGGTTCTCCTGAGTCTGTCTAATAACGCATCAACAAGAAGAGTTACTTTCTTTACAAAATATCTTATTTCTGTGCTCAGGTCCCCAGGAACTCCAGTTGTATCCCCATTATGTACCCTTTGCATAAATGGATCTATTAAAATGTATTCAACTCTGCTACTTTCTATTGTTTTACACGTTTGCTCAAATGAGGTTTGAATGAAGAGCACATTTTCTGATCTTTATTAAGGATGTTTCCATCTTCTTACATTTCCTTGGCTTAGGCCCATTCCACACCACTATGTTTGGTTTAGGATTTAGTTATGCTCCCTCAGTACCAATAAATCCATGCAAAAGATATGCATCTAATTGGAATCTTCTTTGGGATGTTTCCTTGGCATTTTAAGAGAGTACAGCTTTCATCCCCAACAGTGAACATGCTCTCAAAAGCACTGAAGCTCATTTCCCTTTGCAGAACAACAAAGGCCCAATTTTCCTTCTGCCTTCAGCTCTACAGGCAGAGGAAAGAGTGTGAAGAGCCAAGGGGTGGAAATATGATCTGTGGCACTCCTCACACAAGCACTCACACCCCTCACCACAGCTTCGGATATCTCACCCTATGCCCTCAACGCTGGTGTCTGAGAGCCACCATTTTCTTCTTGTCCTTCTGAAAATGAGGTGCTCGCTGTTGTTTTCTTTGAATGCTTCTCTGTGAGGCTTAAAGATCAATTGCCCCCGGATGTGTGGACTGTCATCCACTCCATTGAAACTAGAAATGCAAACAAGAAATGCACATCTTAGGAGTAACATAAAAAGTGATAAGTAGATTAATGAATGGATGTATGGATGACTGAATGATTCAGTCAAGTAACTGCAAAGACTTGGGCCCAGGCCACACTTTGAAATTCTAAGTAGATGAGAACACCAACAAATCATTCAGCTATTTGTTCTGGCTAATCATTTCCCCTTCTGAAAAAGGATAAACACAGACTGAGAATTCTTATGTGGTTTGCAAGTTTATTCCTCAGAGGTAAAATGTGGGATGATGACTATTTTATTATCTCTAATTACTACATTATACCATGTTTAATAAAACAGAGTGTTATCACTTCATGCTTTTCAAAATGTTTCACAAGTGTTATCTCAAACTATTTAAAAAAGAGAGGAGAATGAGTTCTGTGTCTTCTTCAATTAATCTTCAAATTTTTATGTGTTATATTTTCCTTTATTGTATATTTCTGTTTTATCCCAAAAAATCGGTGTTCCTTTCTTGTGGAAGCAATTAAAAAAATCACCAATTACAATATAAAGTTCCTTTGTTAATTGTCCATAGACATTTTCATCAGGTTTTCAGAACTCATGCTATCCTAATTCAGAAGCTGGACATGGGACAAGCATTGCTTCAGCATCCAGAGCACTGCCATAGGAAGCAAAAAGCAGCAAAGGGGAAAAGCCATAATGAAACCAAAATCTCCTCATTAAAACATGACAGAGAGCTCGTTATACCCAACCAGGTTTTACTGCAGTGGCAGCAACAAATGTGAATGGAAAACACCCCAGACAAGAAGCTGGGTTGCTGGTTGGTCTCTGGAAAGAGTTAGGCATTGATTAAAGAACCCACAGGAGCAAGCTAGGAACTAGTCTCAGAATCTTTCCTCTCCTCCAAGTCAGACCCTCTTCTGAGCAAAAGTGTGTGTGTGTGTGTGTGTGTGTGTGTGTGCTGGTAAGAACCTTGAGCACTCAGCCACCTTCCAACCATGGGAGGAGGAAAACTTAAGTTGGAAGGATCTGGAAGATCATCTGGTGAAATCCTCTCCCATCTTGTGCATGAGTCACACTACAGTGTCTGACACAGGGCACTTCAGCCTTGGCTTGAATCTACCTCATGACGAGTGGCTCATCACCTGAAGGGGTGGTTTGTAGATGCACAATTCTTATAGCAAAGTCATGATCTGGTTCTATTGAAGTGCACCTACTTGTGCCCATCATAGACTTGTTCAAGTCCTATCCGTGGAGGTCACCTGTATCCAGGGCTCCTCCTAGGGGGCCTCCATTCCATTCTCACGTCCTCCACTGGGTGCTTTCTCTGTGGGCAGCAGAAGACAGAAGTCACACTGCCCAAGATGTGAGCAGCCAGCCCTGCTCAGCACTGACAGACACTGTCCCATACCCTACTAACCCGCTAACGCTTCCATGAATGCACTCTCAGGTTTCTTGAGCTTTAGTCTAGAAAAAGTATGTGATACAGTTTGGGTATTTGTCCCCAGCCAAATCTCAGGTTGAATTGTAATCCTCAAGCTGGAGGTGGGGCCTGGGGGGAGGTGATTGGATCTTGAGAGTGGATCCCTCAAGGCTTGGTGCTGTCTTCATGAGAGTGAGTGAGTTCTTGTGAGATCTGGTCATTTAAAAGTTTTGTGGCACCGCCCCCCTGCCAATCTCTGTCTCCTGTTCTGTTTTTGCCATGTGACATGCTGCTTCCCTTTTGCCTTCCACCATGATTGTAAGCTTTCTGAGGCCTCCCTAGAAGCTGAGCAGATGCCAGCATGGGGCTTCCTGTAAAGCAAATTGTGCAAAACTGTGAGCCAATTAAGTCCTTTTTCTTTATAAATTACCCAGTTTCAGGCATTTCTTTATAGCAAGGCAGGAATGGCCTAATACAGTATGGAACTCTGATTGCTGGCAATTGTGTGAACAACTATGCATAAATACCTAGAAACTCCTAACTCTACATGACCCATTTAAATTGAATCCTGTGTATTTGGCTGCAGCTCTCTTCTTTTTTTCATTCATTCTGAAGGTCATTCTGTCATCTTCTGTATCAGCTATCCCTTTGAGTTTGTGTCACGTGCAAATCTTTTTAATTTTTAATTGTAACTTTTATTTTAAATTCAAGGGTACATGTGCAGGCTTGTTATACGGGTAAACTGCATGTCACAGGGGTTTGGTGTACAGATTATTTTATTACTCAGGTTATAAGTATAATACTCAAAAGGTATTTTTTCTTATCCTCTCCCTCCTCTTAACCTCCAGTAGGCCTGGTGTCTGTTTTTCCCCACTTTCTGTCCGTTTGTTCTCCTTGTTTACCTCCCACTTATAAGTGAGAATATGAAGTATTTGCTTTTCTCTTCCTGCATTAGTTTGCTTGGGATAATGGTCTCTACCTTCATCCATGTTTTTGCGAAGACACGACTTCATACTTTTTTATGGCTCTGTAGTTTCCATAGTGTATAAGTACCACATTTTCTTTATACCATCTATTTTTTTTTTTTATTTTTTTTTTTGAGACGGAGTCTCGCTCTGTCGCCCAGGCTGGAGTGCAGTGGTGCGATCTCGGCTCACTGCAAGCTCCGCCTCCCGGGTTCACACCATTCTCCTGCCTCAGCCTCTCCGAGTAGCTGGGACTACAGGCGCCCGCCACCACGCCCGGCTAATTTTTTTGTATTTTTAGTAGAGACGGGGTTTCACCGTGGTTTCGATCCTCTGACCTCATGATCCGCCCACCTCAGCCTCCCAAAGTGCTAGGATTACAAGCGTGAGCCACTGCGCCTGGCCTATACCATCTGTTGTTGATGGGCATTTAGGTTGATTCCATGTCTTTGCTATTGTAAATAATGCTGCAATGAACATATGCATGCATGTGTCTTTATGGTAGAGTAATTTATATTCTTTTGGACATATACCCAATAATGCAATTGCTGGGTCAGATGGTAATTCTGTTTCAAGTTCTTTGAGGGATCGTGACACAGCCTTCCACCATGGCTAAACTAATTTAGTTTCACCAGCAGTGTACATGTGTTCTCTTTTCTCCACAATCTCATCAGCGTGTCTTATTTTTTGACTTTTTATAATAGTCACTCTGACTGGTGTGAGATGGCATTTCATTGTAGTTTTGATTTGCATTTCTCTAATAACGAGTAATGCTGAGCATTTTTTCATATGCTTGTTGGATGCATGCATATCTTCTTTTGAAAATTATATGTTCATGCCCTTTGCCCACCTTTTAATGGGATTGTTTGTTTGTTTCTTGTAAATTTGTTTAAGTGCCTTATAGATTCTGGATATTAGACCTTACTCAGATGTAAAGTTTGCAAACATTCTCTCCCATTCTGTAGGTTTTCTGTCTACTCTGTTGATAGTTTCTGTTGCTGTGCAGAAGCTCTTTAGTTTAATTAGGTCTGATTTATCAAATTTTGTTTTCATTGCAATTGCTTTTGGAGTCTTCATCATAAAAGTTTTGCCAGGTCCTATGTCCAGAATGGTATTTCCTAGGTTATCTTCCAGGATTTTTATAGTTTTAGGTTTTACACTTAACTCTTTAATCCATCTTGAGTTGATTTTTGCATGTGGTGGAAGGAAGGGGTCCAGCGTCAATCTCCTGCGTATGGCCGCATGTGCAGCTCTTATAAGGATGTTTTTTATGCCTTCATCCAAACCACTGAATAGAAGTTAACACATGATAAAGAACAAGACCTAACAGCATGGCATTAAGGGTTTCCTCTTGATTGACCCAATTAATTAGTAACAGTCTTTGAACAGATTATTAAGGCAGCTCTGATCTGTTGAACTGTGGCTCCATCTAGCACACAGGAATATCAAAAGGACAGCTACCTGCCAGGTGAAGTGGGAAGCTGGGAGTTCACCAAGCTGTTTGATACACCAATTGAGAATGCTCCTTAAATCCAAGGATCATTCTTCATTAATCTTTGTGTAACTAGCACCCAACAAAGAAAGTTGACTAAACACAAAGAGAAAACATGTTGCTTGTTGTCAAAGTAACTGGGCGGGACCTGGAGATCACTGCTCCTTTTCAATTGCTCATCTGCCTGTTAATAATTCCTTCTGAATTGTTGTCAGTGATCAATGTTGAACTGACTGGCCCAGCATTTCTGGAATTCATCCTTTTGCCAATTTTGAAATTGGAAAAATATTAGCCTTTTCCACTCATCTGACCCCTCTCTCACAATTCAACATTTTCTCATGGAAAAATAACTCCTCTTTTCTATCTGCAAATACTCGTAAGGCCCTGTGTTGTGACTCTGGTGGGCCGGAAGCATTGAAGCTTCCTGGAACATCTGATCTCTTTCTTTCTTGGTGTCCCTGCCCTGGAGTGGAGCAGAACACTCTTACTGACACGTCTCTGCTGTCAGCCTGAATGTTGTCTTCTGATCGAAGATGATGGGAACACAATGGTCATCTAGAGGTGCTGCCCTCTCTCTGTCCTCTCTGAGTATAATAAATGTTCCCAAGTGTGGGCCTGTCCTTTTCTTTCTGTACTTGCTTTGCATGTATCAAGTAGTTCCATCTGATGGCTGATAATAAAGTGGTGGATTTCTCAGAAATTGAAAAGTGGAAAGAAGCTTAGGGTGTTGCCTTCCTCACTTTAATTTTCTGGAGAACAAAAGTAAAGTAATAAGCACTAAAGCATTCAGTGGTATGGTCTGTCAGTAATTTGTAAAAAAAATAATAGAACCTGAAACACACAGATGATGAGTATATAAATTACATGTTCAGAATTTGAACTTATAAAAGAATCTAGCAGAAATTAAATGCAAAATTTGTGAGTGTTAAATGTTCTGTTTGTTATCATGGATTTCGTTAACTATAGAAAATAACCAACTAATTTAAATATTAATTACAATGATCATTATTAATTGAACTATAAGTAATAGTTATTTGAAAGTTTTGCTATAATGTTATAAAAGAAAAATGTCAAAATACACAAGAAAAACAATATGTGCATGTTATTTCTGTCTGTGGGCATGCATCTCTCAGAGGGACCAAAGCTGGAATAATTCTCTGTGCCAGCTATTTTTCCAAGATCCTGACTTATTTCGAATATCTTTTGATAATTGGTTCCTATTCTTCTGGCAAGCCACCTGTAAGCTAAGGCAGAAGCTAAGAAGGAGTAAAATGGGTGGAGTTGATATGTTTTTAGCATTACTTCACAATACTGTAATGCAAGCTCTTAGCTCCTGAGTCCACGCATATTTTCGCAGGGTGTGTGGTTGATTTATTAAGGCTATTCAGGTCAAGCAATATGAGTTTTTATTTCATTTAAAATTCAAAAAGATATTTCTTCAGAGAAATATTGAATTTGGGATATTTATCTATGATTTAAAACAATAATATAAGTCAATTTAAAGTCAGCAATTCTAGCGTAAGACTTATTTGGTTAAGAGAAGTATTGGTGCCTGTAAGTGAATACTAATTTTGCCTCTATTCTATCAATGTAATTTAATTGAACCCAAATAAAGCTAAACCCAAGGCATGTATTTTATTTTGCTTCAAAATTTGAAATTTAATTATATAAAAAAGAATTGGCCTTTTTTTTTTAATTGCTTTGGTGCTCCTCCATACCTATGCTATGTGTTAAGGTTGGGCTATGAGGAAATTCTGTTGGAGAGAATCAGCATGGCACCGTGCTGTGGCAGCTGCTGGATGGTAGTCTGGACAGTCCTCACCAGGCCTTGCTGCTGATGGTATCCAAATCCAGTGTGTGTGTCTGCGTGCAGGGGGCCGGGGGGTGGTGGTCTAGGTCGCTGCTCTTCCGTGTGTAATCCCAGATCAGTGGCATCAGCATCACCTGGAAACTGGAAGACACCCCGGGATCCCTGAGTCAGAAGCTCTAGCAACAGAACGCAGCAATCTTGTCTTAAGTATCCCTCCAGGTGGTTCTACCTATGCTAAAGTTCAGGAACCACTGATCTAGGTCACACTCCCTAGAGACTGAACAATTTTGCTGGAAGCTGCTTAATTCAAGATCAACACAGGACACATGCCTGTGAAGCACTGTAAGAAAAATAGAAATGGTGGAATCTGGTTTTTATATATGCCAAAGATAGGACCAAGTCCAACAGCTTCAATATTCCTTCAAGGCCAGAAAGTAATGTCTTACAAATCACAGTTCTGGGTAGGAAAGAACTAAGCACAGCCCTGGAGAGGTGATGATGTCCTTCAGCAGTTTATGGTCTCAGGGAATCCTCTAGTATGAACAGCTTCAGGTGTTTTTCAAGGTTATCTGTGTTATTAAGAGTCTGCTAAATAAGCTAAGTGTTTTATTTTACGTATTCCAATTGGTGAATCAAGACTTTTTTTGAGGTTATCTAAATTATCATCAAAGTCTGCTAATCTTCAAACAGAGTATTTTATTTATCCCTCATTTCCAAGTCATTGATTAACAACTAGCTATAACTAACATTGCTTCCAAATGCTTGAAATGAGTGAGTCCACAGCAGGGCAGTGCAACCAGAAAGAGGACTCCAGTCAGGCGCACGTTGGTTCAAGAATAGTGAGACCATGAGTCAGGCAACCAGAGATGCACCCCTCGTTGTGTGCTCACCTCTCCCGTGCCTGTATTCAGACTCACGCAGAAGTTTCCTATGGTAACTTTGCATGTCTGCAGACCAAAAAGACAAGTAAAGGCAGACATGTCTATTTAAACATTTAGCAGTTTTAACAGGCATTTAAAACATATACCAAGTCACACATGGCCACTTTAGCTGATGGCTGCTCTATGTGCTGGAGAGTTTATCCATACAGGCTTCAAGACACAATCTTTCTTCTACTATCGAGAGTTTATTAGTGATGCTTTGTAATATAACACTAAAGACTACTCAAAGAGACTCATGCACTCCCTTCCACATGCCTGAGAGTTTGAGAAATAGACATGCCGCGAGTGAATGAAAAGTCAATGCTGGAAAGACTCAGAACATGCACAGCCCACCTTCACGATTTTGTCCAAAATAACCATCCTGGTTCAAAGCAGATGGTGACTGACAAACAGCTTTTACTAGAGGATCCCCCGAGACCATAAACTGCTGAAAGACATCGTCACCCCTCAGTGCTGTGCTTAGTTCTTTCCTACCCAGAACTACAATTTGTAAGATGTTATTTTCTGGCCTTGAAGGAATATTGAAGCTGTTGGACTTGGTCCTATCTTTGGTATATAAAAAACCAGATTCCACCATTTCTATTTTTCTTACAGTGTTTCACATGCATATGTTCTGTGTTGACCTTGAATTAAGCCGCTTCCAGTTGCATTTAAGTTGCTTGCCAGTTCACGATCTGTACTTCAGCTTCTTTCAGAAGAGGTTACTGAGAGCCAAGAAGAAAGTGGCACTAACATTAATGCTGTGGTTCCAGCATCAACAATAGCAAAATCCCTCATGTTCCCCCAGCAGAGGGATCTCCTGCAAATGCTCCCACAGTGCCCTGTACTGCTTGTCCACCACATTTGTGATACTTTCATTGAGTATCTGTGTTTCAATGCATCTTTTCCACCAGAATGCAAGTTTCAGAAAGGCAAACAGCACGTATTTTATATTCTGCACTCTATTTTTCACATCCGGTAGTGCATCAAGCCTAGCATACTGTAGGTACTCAATACATTTTTGTTTAATTACTAAACAAATACATAATAATGTATACATACACATATAATATACACATTATATATTGATATTACAGCACATATCACATGGTGGTTTTTCACATTCATTTTCTTGCCTGGGTTTCTTGCTGAGCTGAATAGAATTCATTCTTCAACCTACATCTAGTGCAATGCCTGTTATCCGGGGGATAGCAAATAGTTTTATTATTAAGGGATAACTCTTGAGATCTAGGAGTGAGTAATTATGGCCTGAATTCTCATTCTCACTGCTGATGAAGGACTGTTAAATTAACCATTCTATGTTCCGGTGTTCTCATCCATTTTACAGACATAATCATATTTATTTTTATTTCCCTAAGACATTCTAAGGCTATAGGGAAAAAATAATGGGACAACACAGTGAGCCTTGAAAACAAAGGCATTATGTGATTCTGTAAAAACAATAAAGCTATTATTTCTGGTCTACTTTTTTCCTTTTGAAATATCTACCCTATTCTAGTAACTTAGGCAGAATCTGAATAAAATACTCTTCCCATTTTACTGATTATAGTCTCTAAGTAGCATTTTCCTTCTTAGCACATGACTAAAAACTATGCAGTGAAAGACAGAGATCTGCCGTATAGACCTATCCTGTTTCAATTTCTTCTGCAGATGTTTCAATACTACTTAGAGTCTCCCAAACCCAGAGGACTAATCCTAAGTCACCCATGATTCCTTTTACAGCCAAAACTAGAATCAGTTTCCCTAGAAGCCCTCAAAAGAGGTGGCCGAGGGGCCATGAGAAATGCAGCATGTGACGGTTAATTTTATGTGACAACTTGTCTGGGCCATGAGATTAAATATTACTGTGGTTAGGTCTGTGAGGGTGTTTCTGGATGAGGTTAACATTTGAATTGCTGCAGTGAACAGAGCAGACTGCGCTCCCCAGCATGGGTGGGCCTCATCCAATCCATGGAGGGACTGAATGGAACAAAAGGGCTAAGAAAGAATTTACTGTTTTCCTGCCTGAATGTCTTTGAGCTGGGACATTCGTCCTTTCCTGCCTTTGGACTCAGACCTGGACAGAAACTGACACCATCAGCCATTCTGGGGCTACAGTTTGCTGGATACAGATCTTGTTACTTCTCAACATCTTTAATTAAATGACACAATTCTTTATATTAATTTCTCTCTCTCTCTCTCTCTCTCTCACACACACACACACACACACAAACACACACCCTAATGCTTCTGTTCCTCTGGGGAGCCCTGACTAATACAGGATGCCTGCAGAACCTCAACATCACTAAAACCCTCATGGTGACCACAACTTCCCACCCTGGTGTCCAACTCCAGCATCAGAGATTTTCCTACAGTAGCTACAAATTAATAAGAATTAAAAGGCCTTTTGTAACCCATAACCTGATTGCCGGGCCACATATTCGTGATTGAAAACGTCCACCCTGTTAAGTGTCTTCTCACGAAGGTGATGAAAATCAGGATGGCGAGAAATTGTAATCATAGAGGTAGAAACAGAGGACATATTTGAAAAAAAATGTGCACATTAAACAATGTGGGATGAGTCTGAGGAGGGTTCAGGTGGAGAAGTGTAAACCCATATAAGCCATTTAGGAAAGCAATGCTAGGCACGCCTTCTAGCCACTGCCTTAACCACATTCAGGCACCTCTTCTCTCAGAAGCATTGCTGGAGTGGGATCGACCCTCCAGTCCACAGCCTCTTCTGGGTTGGAATGGTGAGAACAGATACCGGTCTAAAGCCAAGCTTGGAAAAGGAATTAGACAAATTCAAAGAACTAAGAATGTCAACATGATCTTTTCATGACATTTTGGAATAGAAAGTAAGTCATGTACAGACATATTGTGCTCTGCAGTGGTGGCACCATGGGGAAGCTGCTCCCTTCCCCTTGGGAGGAGCTGGGCCATCCTCCACCTCCAGTCTATGGCACTGCTGAGCCTCGAGGCATCCATTTGCAATTTCTGTGTTCTCACGGGTATTCTCCCACCTAGTGCATGATACTTATAAATGGAGAGGTACAGCAAGTTGTGTAGCCCAATTGTAAGCACAGGAATATTGGTGTAAAACAGAAGGTATAAAGAAATAAAGCCTCTTTCTATCTCCAGTAATTGCGATTTAACTACTTTCTTTTTTTGAGACAGGGTATTGCTCTGTCACCCAGGCTGGAGTGCAAGGGCACAATTGCCGCCTCAACCTCCTGAGCTCAAGTGATCCTCCTACCTCAGCCTCCTGAGTAGCTAGGACTGCAGGTGCATGCCACCATGCTGGGCTATTTTTTTTTTTTTTTTTTTTTTTTGTAGAGACAGGGTCTTGCTGTGTTGACCAGGCTGCTCTCGAACTCATAGCCTCAAGCAATCCTCCTGCCTCAGTCTCCCAAAGTGATGGAATTACAAGTATGAGCCACTGCACCTCACCTAACTATTAATACTTCCTTGATAGAAAGAAGTTGAAAAGATAGCTCTTGCTAAAAGAATGAGGGAAAGGGTCTATAGCTGTAAAATCTAACTCTAACAGCAAACTTCATTAGATGAAACCAGGCTTCTCATGAGTCTGAGAATGACAGTAGCTGAAAGTGAGCCCAGAACTGTGATTCCATACTGAATGTGGCAGCTCAGATCATGGTGTGCCAAAAGATTCTTGGCGTCAGAGGTGTTCAGGGTGGGTTCCATACAAGCACCATAAAATAATAATAATAATAATAATATTAAATCACTGATTTTAAACCTGACAGTGGTACTTGGCCTGGGATCAGAATAATCCTGATGAGTGTCCCAACTATGTGAAGAGAACCTCAGGGCATAGCCGGACAAAGTACACAGGTCAAGAGAAAGCTGAGCTGCTCTGCAGTTCAGAGCATGGGGAGTCTGGGAGGAAGTCTGGTGATGAACAGGGGCAGGAAAACGGAGATGTGGCCAACAAGCCCCTCTCCCCCCCCCGGCTCTTAGGACCCCCATCGCAGGGGGGTGAGGCACCCCCAGCTATACGGGGAGTAAGAGCCAGCCCCTCTTCCACCCTGGTTTTTAGGAGCCGCGGTGGACTCGCAGCCTGTTTACCGTATTGTGAGTAATATCATCTCCCGCTCTGGAAATTATGAACTATTTCACAGACGGGTGTCCACCCGTCTGTATTGGGAGCAATATCATCCTCTTCCTCCCTGAATATTAAGATCACTGTCACAGGGGTGTTTCTACTCCCTGCGAAATCGCGTGTCATATCCTCCTCTCCCATGTTGCAATTAGAAACAGTATCAGTGGGGGCGTGCCCACCTTCTGTGTTATTTAATATCATCCTCTTCCCTCCAGGATCATGGGAACAATATCCCTGGGGGGTGTACACTTTCTGCCATATATGTAGTCATATCACCCCTTTCGCCTTGGAATATTATTAAGGACCATCTCACACGGGGGTGTACACTTCCTGCGATATTGGGAGTAATATCAACCTCTCGGCTTCCGAATATTAGGAAGAATATCACAGGGTGGGTGTACACCTCCTGCTCTATTATGAAAAGTAATATCTATCTATTATGGGTAGTCATATCATCCTCTCCCTTTCAGGATATTAATAACAATTTCACGGGGTGGGTGAACACAGCCTGAGATGCTGGAATTATTATCATCCTCTCCCCCTCGGGATACTAGGAACAATAGCACAGAAGGGGTGTACACTCCCTGCGATATTGGGAGTAATATCATACGCTTCTTCCGTGAATATTAGGAGCAATGTCACCGGGTGGCTGTACATTCATTGCTATGTGGGCAGTCATGTCATACTCTACCAGCTGGATATTCGGATCGGTGTCACAGGGTGAGTGTACACCTACTGCGATATGAAAACTAATATCATGCTCTCCATCCCTGGATATTAGGAACAATATCACAGGTAGGTGTACACCCCCTGCGGTATTAGGAGTAATAATATTATGAATTATTAAACATCAGTCTTATTAATAATTATCAATGGCAATATTAATAGTATAATGTTATTAATCATTAATGATTATTTTCAATATATGATTATGCATGATTAAAATTATTAATATTAATGTCATTTTTAATATTAGTTATTAATCTTAATATTAATTATTGTTTTATTACCAACATCACTTATGATTGATTGAAGTAACATTAATTACTGACATCATTATTTTATTAATAGTGATATTGCTATTAATTAGTAATAGGAATCGTTAATATTTTTAATCCATACTAAGTTTTACTGTCTCTACTGTAATTATTAATATCGATGATTAATATTAATTGTTATTCTATTTATTAATATTAATAATTAATATAACTGTTCCCGAGATCCGTGGGGGAGAGGATATTACTCCCAATATCGCAGAAAGGGTACACCCCTCTATGATGTTACTCCTAATAGCCAGGGGGTAGAGGATGACATTATTGAAAATATTGCAGTGGGTGTACATCCCTTCGGTCATCTTGTTCCTAATATCCTGGGTGGGAGCGGATGATATGACTCCCAATATCGCAGGGGGCGGAGACCTCCCCCGTGATACTGTCCCAGACATCCAAAGGTGGAGAGGATGATATTTCATCCAATTTTGCCGGGGGTGCCCACCACCCCTGTGATATTGATCCTAATATCCAGGCGGCGAAAGGATGATATTAGTCTGAATATTGCAGGAGGTGTACACTCCGTAAGGATATTGTTCCTAATACCCAGGGACGGAGAGGATGATATCACTCCCAATATAGCAGGGGGTGGACACCCCTTCTGTGACATTGTTCCTAAAGGGCAGCGGGGGAGAGGAAGCTATTACCCCCAATATCGCAGGGGGTGTACACCCCCTTGTGACATTGTTCCTTATATCCTGGGAGGGAGAGGAAGATGCTAGAGGCAATGTCACAGGGGCCGCACACACCCACTGTGATACTGTTCCCAATATCCCGAGGGGGAGAAAATGATGTTACTTCCAATATCGCAGGGGGGGTACATGCTCCTGCGATATTGTTTCTTATATTCAGGGGGAGAGGATGATATTACTCCCAATATCGCAGGGGTTGTACACGGGAGTAAGAAATAGCAATACAATTATAGTAGGAAATTTCAATAACACACTTTCAATAATGGATATATTACTCAAACAGAAAATCAATAAAGAAACAACATACTTGAACAAGACTATAGACCAAATGGACCTAAGAGACACATACAGAACACTTCACCCAGCAGCAGAACATTTCACTCAAGCACATATGCAGCATTCTCTAGGATACATCGATAATGTGTCACAAACCAAGTCTTAACAAATTCAAGAAGATTTAAACAGTCCATGTACCTTTTCTGACTACAATGGAATAAAACTAAAAATGAATGAGATAAAGAAAATGAAAAAAATCACAAATACATGAAAATTAAACTATAAACTCTTTAACAACCACACAGTCAAAAAAGAAATCAAAAGTGAAATTAGTCAATATGTCATGACAAACCAAATAAAAGCACAACATACCAAAATTTATGGAATGCAGCAACAGTAGTAATAGGAGGGAAGTTTACAGTGATAAACACCTACATTAAAAGAAGAAAAATGAGCTTCAATAACTATCTTAGCTTTCCACCTCAGGGAGCTAGAAAAAGGACAAACTAAGCCTACATTCAGAGGAAAGGCAAAAATAATACAGATTTGAACAACAATAAATAAAATAGAAAATAGAAGAATAATTAAAAACTGACAAAACTAAAGTTTTTGCAGAGATAAAGAAAATTGCTAGACGAATTAAGAAAAAAGGGAGAAGACTCGAATAATAAAACCGGTAGTTAAAGAAGAGACGTCTGTACAGATAACATAAAAATAAAAGTATCATGTTGGATTATCAGGAACAATTATATGCCAATAAACTGAACAACCTAGAAGAAACAGATAAATTCCTAGAAATGTACAGTCTACCTAAACTGTATAAAAATAGGTAGAAAGCTGGAACAAACCAATAACAAATAAATAAATTGAATCCTTAATAAAAAACTTTTCAACAAAGAAAATTGCAGGAACATATATTTTTGCAATTCTACTAATTAAAGAATTAATACCAATTCTTAAACTTTCTCAAAAAATAGAAGAAAGAACACTTCCTGATATAGTTTGGATGTTTGTTCCTGATAAATCTCATGTCAAGATGTTGCGTGGGAAGGACCTTGTGGGAGGTGTTTGTGTCAACGGGGCAGATTCCTCGTGTAATGCATAGTGCATTCCCTGCAATAATGAGTTCACATGAGATCTGATTGTTAAAATGTACCTGGGACCTTCCTCCTCTCTTTTGCTCCTCTTTTGTCAGGCAACCCAGCTGCTGTCTCTTCACCATCCACCATGAGTAAAAGCTTCCTGAGGTTCTGACCGGAAGCAGTCACTGGTGCCATTCTTCTTGTACAGCCTGCAGAAACATGAGACAAAGAAACCTGTTATTTTATAAATTACTCAGCTTCGTATATTTCTTTATAGCAATGCAAAATGTACCAAAACACTTCCAAGATATTTTTGTGAGGCAACATCACCCTGATACTAAAGACAGACAAGAACACCGTTAAGACAAAAAACTACAGGCCAACGTCCCTGATGAACACAGATGCCCAAATTCTTAACAAAATATTAGCATACTAAATATTTTAGTGTATATGTATATTATACTTTAAGTTCTGGGATACATGTGCAGAACGTGCAGGTTTGTTACATAGGTATACACGTGCCATGGTGGTTTGCTGCACCCATAAACCCATCATCTACATTAGGTATTTCTCCTGATGCTATCCCTCCCCTAGCCACCCACCCCCTGACAGGCCCCAGTGTGTGATGCTGTTTCCATGTGTTCTCATTGTTCAACTCCCTCATGAATGGTTTGGTGCGTTGTCCTTGTGACAGTGAGTGAGTTCTTGTGAGATCTGGTTGTTCAAAAGTGTGTAGCACCTCCCCCTTCACTCTCTCTTACTCCCACTCTTACTATGTGACAGGCCAACTTCCCCTTTGCCTTCTGCTATAATTGTAAACTTCTCTAGGCTCTCACCAGAAGCAGATGCTGAAGCCAAGCTTGTACAGCCTGCAGAACCATGAGCCAATTAAACCTCTTTTCTTTATAAATTACTCAGTCTCAGGTATTTCATAGCAACACAAAAATGGCCTAGCACAGTAAATTTTTATTATTTGTTGAATGTTATGAATGGCATCATGTCTTAGTTTGTCTCCTTTTTAAGGATGTTAAATATTTTTATGAGAAATAATCAAATTACTGGTAGATCCTGTCGAGCTGTTTTCTTTTGTTACAATGTATCTATTTCACTTTTCAATTAAATCCTAGGTTGTTGACTTTACTGTAAAATGTGAGTCTTGTGTATGAGACATATCATTTCCTGGGATCTCAAGTGGATGCTCAAGGTGTGTAATGAGGTTTCTCCACCATTGTTATGTCAGAACATCAATGTCCATGAGTTCTACAGGATCTCTTGTATCTCTGTTCAGCTGCCAACTCTGTAGCAAGTCATCTCTGCAAGGCCTCAAGGAGTCTCTTGTGGACGCACGTCCAGCCCTGTGCAAGGCTTCAAAGTGAGTTTTACTGCCACTTCTGCAGCCACTCCTCTGCACATCTGCTTCACTTCCTGACTATCAGCCACTTCAGTGGGTTCAAACTCCAATCTCTGACCGTTTAATTCAACAACCCCGCTACTCTTTGGGTTTCAGCTCCTTGTGACTCTGCAGGCAGGATGGCAGTGCTATCTTCAGGCTTGGCTCTATGTTTGGATTTTCCTCACAACTTGTATCTTGGTTGTCTGTTGCCCATGTCCAAAAACAGTTGACTCATCAATTTTGTCCAGTTTTATGCTTGTTCTCCACTGGAAGGAGAGTGTTGTGACTCACTGTCATAATCAGAAACCAAAGTATCATCACCTCTTATTTGGATTACTGCAGCATCCTTCCACCTATCTTCCTGCTTCCACTCTTGCTTACTCCCCCATCATCACAGTCTAGTCTCAGCCTATTGGTCAGAGTCATCCTGGCTAAAGAGTTAGAGCATGCTGCTCTATTATTAAAAACCATCCATGGCTTTCTGGGGGAAAAAAATGTTTTCAATAACCTGTCTGATCTTCCCCCAGTCCTCACCATGACTGGGTCTCTATCCGTGAATTCTCATCGTTTCCATTTGTGCTACACCAGTGTTCTCCCTCTTGTAGATGTCCCAGCCATGCATTGAAGCTGCATACCCACTGCTCTTGGTCCACAGCCTGCTTCCAGTCACCTGATGGCTCTCTGCCTCGTTGTGTTCACTTTTATTTCAAGCCTCATCTTCTTCCTGAAACTTTTCTGGCAACTCATTCCAAAATTGAATTTCTCCATCAAACTACATGAACTTTTCTCACTACTTCTATAGGCCTTTTCCTCTATGAAACCTGTCAATAACCAAAACATGGCCTCTTGTGAATACTGACCTTGTCTGTTATTTGTCTTCCACATTTAGAAGTAAAAGCTTCAAAAGGCAAGGACATTTTGTGTTTTATTCACTTTTGTAACCCCTTCACCTAGAAGAGTACTTGACTCCAAGTAGACTCTTAGTATTCCTTGAAGGAATAAAAGCTAAAGCAAGTATAAAGAATTTACTTTATACAATAATAATTACTTACTATTTATTTGTCCACTTAATCTTTAAATTTTGTTAGGAAAACTTACGATGTATTAATTATAACACATAGAAGAGCATTTAAGTTATGTCTTAAAAATATTATAATGATAGCTGCAATAGATCACAGAAGACAACCTTTCCAAATATTTCATTAAATACCTTAAATACTGAGAATCTCGTAAAAATTACAGTGTGTATTTTCTTTCATTCCAAAGAGATTACATGGAACTCAGATTATTTTATTTGACAATCATTGAAATAGAGATGAAATATTTTACTGCATTGTACTATACATCCTCAAAATTTCTGGATATTTTCATGGTTCATACTGTTTTACTAAATTACCTAAAACTGCTCTTCTTTTTATATTTTTCACCAGTTTTGAAGTTATTAAGACTTTCCATCTTAGATTCATTTCAACAAAACAACCATCATTACAGAATTTTTTTTCTAAAGATTACATATTTCCCTGATTAAAAGGGGATAGAAAATCATTCTTCCTGTTAGTGACCCTGGGCAGCTTGGCTCTCTGGTGGACTCTACTCTTTTCCCCTGCTCTAGTTTGAACTGCAAAGTCTGATGTTCTGTGATGTGTTCCTCAGTGATAGATCCATGGGCAACTCACTGGATGTGGCCCTACGAGGCACTAGAGGGAGACAGGGAGGTGGAGGGAAGAATCAAGCCAGCCTTGTCTTCTCTTTACCCACTTCCAATGGCAGTGGCTGTGTGATGGCCTTAGTTTCCCCAGGGAGGCACCCAGGGGTGAGTTACATCACCTCCATCACTTCCTCATGGCACTCACTGGCCTGGTGCAGTGGCTTCCTGCTGACACTGATCCCTGGGTACTTGTATTCTCTTTTGGCTCTCTGCCCCTCCCTCACCTGTGCAATGGTTGTCCTGCATTACGTTCTCCCTTGTTAGGTAGATACATAGATACATAATATGGAGACATAAGTATAGAGAGATATAGAGGTAGATATAAAGATACATATATATGTTTTGTATGGTTTCTCTTTTCCAGGCATTTCCCGAGTAAACCCTTAGTCAATGACTCAAGTCATGCTATGAGCAACAATTTCTGTGTTCCACATCATGTACAAGCAACACAATCTGTGACTCTCCATCTGCCCCTAGTTATGCTTTGGCCAGTAATCCAATTGCTACCATTGTGCCTTCCTCTTAAAGAGTCCCTGGATATTCCTGCCTAGCTTGAGGGAAGTTACTTCATTAGGGTGATTTGGGCACTTGGGGAACCTTTGCCATCTTTATGACTTAAATTTTGACTTCCCAAAATAAATAAGACATATAAGGAAAGAACATCAATTTAATAGAAAAATTCAACATATTTCCATGTGGATGTCTTATTTACATTAATTTGGCCTCTCCTTTCTGTCCTACTCACCCCTCCTAAATAGAAAACAAAGTCAATTAATTGATTGGCTATATTAGGGAAAGAATTAGGGCCAAACCTGTTTGTCTTTTGGTCTCTGTTTATTTGGAAATCTGAAATAGCATCTATTCTTGGATTATCTGTATCATAAATTTTCAAGGTCAGGGAAGGCTGAAGTCTTCAGTTCATCAATAACCAGTTGGGTTCAATGCAGGGGTGCTGAACAGGAAGCCCACTTTTGCAGAGGAGGGAGCCATTCTGTGAAAACAGCCTGATTAGTAATGAAGGCAGTGATTTTGTTGTCTGTCTGTTTGGTTTCTCCCCTACGCATTCATTAATTCAAATGTGGCGGTAAGGAAGACATTCAGTAAGTCTTTCGAAACCCTAACAACAGTTTACAGAACAAACATCACATTTAACACTTTTTTTTTTTTTTTTTTAGACAGGGTCTCACGCTGTCACCCAGGCTTGAGTGCAGTGGCACAATCTCTGCTCACTGCAACCTCTGCCTTCTAGGTTCAGGCTATTCTAATGCCTCAGCCTCCAGAGTAGCTAGGATTACAGGCACCTGCCATCATGCCCGGCTAATTTTTGAATTTTGAGTAGAGATGGGGTTTCACCATGTCGGCCAGGCTGGTAACATTTAACACTCTTACTGGTAAATTTAACACACCCAGCCAGAATCTTTGCATCCTTTACTGGGAATATCATGAAAAGAGACTTAAATTTATGATAATTCTCAAGGGAGAGATAAATGACACTTTTTGGTCCTGTACCATGAAATCACCTCTCAAAAACATTAATTATAAAAAGAAATGCCCATATGAGGAGAGACAGGTATTATCGTGTTGCCTTAACCTGTGGCATTTCTGTGAGGAGGTGCAAGGCCAGGTCCCCACACTGTTTAAGCATTCAGACGACAGCAGATAGCATGCTCCCCCACATCCATTCACAGCTCCCAACAATGCAGTGGTTGGCATCACAGCTTCAAAGCATTCAAAAAAATTTCCAGAAGTTTTGACTTTTCACCCAAATGGTTTTACCATTTTCATCTTAAAAAAGAAGAGCTAGACCTGGCATCACACCAACCATCATATCATCCTCTTGAGTTGATCATCGCCCATTGGGGAGTGAGAAGCAGGCTATGAAAGCAAACAGCTTGGCCGTGGTTACTAGATAAGTAAGAGAAATTCAGAGCCTTGACTATGATTCTACCTTTTCAGCTATCTAACCCAAAGACACCATACTTGGAGGAAAACATACATAGCAGGGATGTCCAATTTTTTGGCTTCCCCGGGCCACCTTGGAAGAAAAAGAATTGTCTTGGGCCCCACATAAAATACACTAACACTAACAATAGCTGATGAGCTTAAAAGAAAATCACACAAAAAATTTATGATATATTAAGAAAGTTTATAAATTTGCGTTGGGCTGCATTCAAAGCCATGTTGAGTCTCATTCAAAGCTGTCCTGAGCCACGTGCAGACTGCAGTCTGAAGGTTGGACAAGTTTGATATATAGTAAAACACATAACATTACAGAGTTACAGAATATTCTGATCAACTGCTGTGTAAGAAAAATGGATGCCAATTTTTACCCTGTCAACCGGAAGACTCTTCTGTAAGTTTCCAGCAACTCTATCTATAGAATAGCATCTCGATCCTGTCATTTTAGATGAGACTGTAAATTTACATACAAGATTCAAAGATATATAATACTCATCAGACACAGTTACACCTGAGGATCTAAAAAGGAATCTTGACATTATTTTGTTATTTAAAAGACAACCATTTGTGACAAAATGACCTTCCCCCCAAAAAATTTAATCAGTGGCTAATCTCTGGAGACTATATGTACAAGCTTATATGGCAAATAAAGGAGGTTTGTGATGAATAATTTTGACATAGGAAAATGATCCTGGATTATCTGGGTGGGCCCTAAATGCAATCACTTGTTTTTTTGTTTTTTTTTTGTTTGTTTGTTTTTTTTGTTTTTTTTTTTTTTTTTTTTTGAGACGGAGTCTTGCTCTGTCGCCCAGGCTGGAGTGCAGTGGCGCAGTCTCGGCTCACTGCAAGCTCCGCCTCCCGGGTTCACGCCATTCTCCTGCCTCAGCCTCTCCGAGTAGCTGGGACTACAGGCGCCCGCCACCGCGCCCGGCTTATTTTTTTTTTTTTTATACATTTAGTAGAGACAGGGTTTCACCATGGGCAATCACTTGTTATAAATGAGCAGTAATATACACCCAGAAGAGAAGGAGATGGTAGGACCACAGAGATCAAAGGATGCGGCCACAGACCAAGGAATACCACAGGCACCAGAAGCTGGAAGAGCCAAGAAATGGATGTTTCCCCAGAGCCTCTGGAGGGAGCGGGCCCTGCTGACACCTTGAGTTTGGCCTAGTGAAACTGACTTCAGACTTCTAGCCTTCAGAACAGGGAAACAATACATTTCGGGTTTGTTTATGGCAATTTATTATAGCAGCAACAGGAAATTAATGCATAAATCATTGGCCCCCATTTTCTTGCTCAGGTGAAAAATGTCCCTTACATTCACTCTCTTTGGACTTTTGGGGCCCACCATGTGCTAAACTGACAACTGCAGGCACAGCCCATTCTCATTGCATAAGCGGCATTGTCTAAACTTACGGGTTTGACTTGACAAATAATACAAACAAAACCAATTTAGTTTTGACAAACTGAAATGAATTGAATTGGTTGAAGTGAACATAAAGAACCATATGATTTTTTTTAAAATGATTTCTTATTTTTAAAAGCCCAACACAGTACTTGTGGATTATAACATATGTATACATGTTTGTGGGTATCTATACATGCACATATATATATATATATATTTATTTATATATTTTTTTATGTATATGAATTTTCAACCAAAATGTTAAGAAAATTGTAGTTAAAAATGCCATAATTTATCTTTTACTGGTAATTTCTAACTTATCACTTTAATTTTCTCTACCTCTCAAACATCCTTACCCAAAAATTGGAGAAGAAATTTTTATTTATCTGTCTAACTCCTCTTTATCATCGTCTTAGTCTGTTCAGCTTCGATATCACTGCAGCAGGGATAACACTTTTAAATATAATCTGCTCTAATCTGCATAATTGTCTAACAGAAAACAGACAGGTGGTGCCTTCTCCATCAGCTTGAGGACGGTCTCTGAAGCAAACATCAGGAACACGTGCAAATCATTGGCTAATATGCTAAATCAGAGGATGTGTTTTTATTAATTTCAAACCTGCAAAATGGTTTCTCCTTGTATTATTTTTTTCTGGAAACTTTCAGGTTTTTTCCTTTGTGCTGTATGTAGTATTTAAGCCTGTATGCTAATCTTGACCTAAATCCCTATTCATCTTTCCATCATTAAACATGATCCTGTCATTCAGATGTTTGAAGGCTTAAGAGTGACCGTTTCTACTCTTTTAACTGCAACAATTTGGCATCCTGTTTCCCATAACTGCCATATCCATGTTTTATGGGATTTTGAAAAGGTTTTGGAAAGTATTTTGGACACAGGACAGCCTACTGAATGAGACTTGGAAAGTGCCCCAAGCAAAGTGGTAGGGGCCAAGAGAAAGCCCAGAAATGATTCATGGTGTGTTCACACCGTGTGGGCTGGCAAGTGCAGGAGACAGCTCTCTGCTAGCAGACTGGAACTAAATTCTTAGACATTCCTGGGCTGCCAAACAATGTCATCACAGGGGTTCCTAGAGAAGCTGTGAATTGGATGTCAGGGTCTTTTGGCTGAAAGGAGAGTTTGTGTCAGACCCCAAGAGGTCTCCTTAGATACATTTTTCTAATTGGGGCTCCTTCTCTTCCCCTGACAAAGAAAAGCATTGACACCTGTGTATTCTGCATGGGGAAGACTTTCAGCTAAGCCAGATTCCAAGAGGGAGGTTACAGCAGGCTCGGGTGTGGTTTATGCCCTCTGCCAGTTCAATACTTTTACCCCACATTTTCAAAGAAAGCGTGTGTCCTGTCTGTTCCCTGCACACTCTTCCTCCTCACCCAACGCTCTGTGGTCGTACAATGTGACTACTCTTCTTGCTGCTAGAGGCCAGGCCACACAGCCTCCAAGGGGGATCCCATCGCCATGGCAGACACTTTGGCTACGTCCTGCCCTTCTCTTTCCTTCTCTGAAGTTTTATTTCCAGGCTGAAAATCCACAGCTCTTTAACACACTCCGCAGCAGCCCATTTTTAGCTTAAACAAAAGTGAAGAGAGGATTTAATATTCCAATCCCACTGCATTAGTGTCAAATATGTTTATGCTAGCAAGAGGAAAATAAATACATTCTGTCATACAGATGTCATTCAAATCTAATGGGACTCAATTTCGTGCCTTCAATACTGAGAGGAAGTAACCAGATTAACCTCAAATCAAGCGTGATTCCTGAACCTTCTCTATTTGCCGTATGCTAGATTTCCAGTTTTTTTATTGTCTTTTTTTTTTTTATTATACTTTAGGTTTTAGGGTACATGTGCACAATGTGCAGGTTTGTTACATATGTATCCATGTGCCATGTTGTTTTGCTGCACCCGTTAACTCGTCATTTAGCATTAGGTATATCTCCTAATGCTGTCCCTCCCCCTCCCCCCACCCCACAACAGTCCCCGGAGTGTGATGCTCCCCTCCCTGTGTCCATGAGTTCTCATTGTTCAATTCCCACCTATGAGTGAGAACATGCGGTGTTTGGTTTTTTGTCCTTGCGATAGTTCACTAAGAATGATGTTTTCCAGTTTCATCCATGTCCCTACAAAGGATATGAACTCATCATTTTTTACGGCTGCATAGTATTCCATGGTGTATATGTGCCACATTTTCTTAATCCACTCTATCGTTGCCTTTTTATATATATATTTTTTAATAGCAGCAACACTAGATACCATTCTGACATGATTTCCTCAGGATCCTATTAAATAGAATTGATTATCTCTGGGTACACATCAACTTATAAAGTAGAAGAAGGCCCAGAATTTTTCAAAGAAGTTATGAGAAGTCTTTCGTAACTAAAAATTTTAAACATATCTGACACATACGAATTTAAAAAATAGCCACAGAATTCAGTTTGAATTTACTTGATAATTTGAAGAAAATCATCACTCATGTTAGACAAAGCATTGTCAAGAGGATCAAGGGAGCAGCCACACGTCCTCTTCTGCTTGATCCTCTCAACAACTGTGGGACAACATTATGTCATCATCCCATTTTGCAGGTGACAACCCTGTAGCTGGCATGGCTTTCCCAACATCCCATAGAGTAAAACATAGGGTTAGGACAGGACTATAGGGTTTTTCAACTCCAAATCTTCAACCTTTTCCATGGTACCATTGAAAGCTACAAACTGGCCGAGCGTGGTGGCTCACGCCTATAATCCCAGCACTTTGGGAGGCCGAGGTGGGCGGATCATGAGGTCAGGAGTTTGAGACCAGCCTGGCCAACATGGTGAAACCCCATCTCTACTAAAAATACAAGAATTAGCTGGGCGTAGTGGCAGAGGCCTGTAATCCCAGCTACTCAGGAACTCAGGAGCTTGAGACAGGAGAATAGTTGTAACCTGTGACGCAGAGGTTGCAGTGAGCCGGGATTGCGCCACTGCACTCCAGCCTGGGAGACGGAGCAAGAATCCAGCTCAAAAAAAAAAAAATAAATAAGAAAGCTACAGACTGTGCTGGTAACCAAGAAGACGTTTTGTTATCCATATATACGCTTATTAAATACATACTTCAATACTTTCCAGGTATCTGTTGCACGTGATGCCTGTCACCAAGCACCAAAGAAGCTCTTCCACCACATCTGGTCACATAGCACATGTTCATCAAATACTTACTACCATAGAATTTTGTGTTTCTGGGGCTGCAGTGGGTGTTGGGGAGAAAGAGCTCTTGTACCTTCAGAGCTCATGCCCTGCTAAGGGGCCACGGAAGTCATAAAGAAGAAGTTGATTAAATTATGTCAGGAAGCATCAAGTATTATAAAGAAAAAACAAAAAGCAAAGCGGGATCAGAAGAGTGACAGAGGGCAGGGATCAGGGTGGCCTGATCTGTGTGGGAAAGTGACTGATGGGGAAGACTACACAATTGGTTTTTGCCCATAGGGACCAAACAGAAACAACAACAGCAACAACAAATCAAACCAACGGGCAAAGCCATCATGAGCTGTGATACGTGATGGGAAGGAAAACTGGGAGGCTGGGAGACAGGATGATGGAGGAAGGGCTGCCCTTACAGAGGGTGGTGTGGGACCCTGTGCTGAGTGGATGACCTGCATGCTGAGATCTGGTGATTGAGAAGGAACTGGCTGAGTCCAGCAGAAGGAGGTGCATTCCACCAGAGCCATCATCAATTGCATTGATCTGATGACTGGAACAACCTGGCTCTTCAAGGACTTAAGAGAAACCAGTGTGGGTGTGGGAGAGGGATGGACAAGGAAGTGAGTGGAGGGTGGCCCAGGATGGGACTGAAGGGATAAGTCTGAGTCCACCCTGTAGTCCTGGGGGCAGGGGAGAAGTTCAGGTTTATCTCTAGGCTAACGGGAAGTCAGGAGAGTGTTTTAATCCAGGTGGCATTGTGTGGAGCCTGCATCGTGGGAGGGAGGGTGGAGCAGGGAGCAGTTAGGCCCCCTGGGAGTATCTGCCATGTCTGCAGAGTGCTGTCAGGGTGACCTGACCACCGCCACAGGAGAGGAAAGGGGGCTGAATTTGTGGTGTGCTTGGAGGTAGAACTGATGGACAGGTCAGAGCATGGATGAAGAGTGAATCAGATTGTCTGGATGAGGGCAGGGTCTCTCTTAAGGGAAGATTTCAGAAGGAGGACCTGTTTGGGGACTGGGGAGGAGAGCGATGCATGTTACAAAGGTCAACTTAATTAGGGAAGCAAGGAATCTCTGACGGAGACAAGTCTTCATCTGATGAGATTTGGGTAAGACAACTTCAAAGCTCTTTTCAGCGCCCCCATTACCCCTGCCAGGCAGTCACACGGCTGTACTCTGGGGCGTCCAGTAACAGCTCTTGCTGCTGGGACCTCCCCATCCTTGGACAGTTCTGCCTCCGATTACACCGGGGCTTCCTGCCTCAGGACTTGAACCCGACAGATCCATTCAGCCCATCCAGAGATGGACGCAGTGCTGCTTCTCCAGTGATTCCTCCCAACACTCAGAAGGGGGACTATGTTCCTTGTTCCATTTCTCTGAACAGCTGTCATGGCCTCCACCTTTCCTCTCCCAAGCATTCTCTGGCTACTTGTCCTGGCCACGGCTTTTGGATTGTGCTTTGTTTAATGCTCTCCGAATGAGGCATCCAGAACTAATGTGGCACCCACGGGTGGGGCCAGAGAGACATCAGAGAAATGCTCCTGCCCCCTTCACCTCGGCTGCTGGAGTCTGTTGATTCAGCCCCAGGCGACTCCGCCCTTTGGGCTCCCACATCACACTGAGGATTCATTCTGATCCCAGTCAATTAGGCCCTCTTTTTGAACACATGCCCTTGTAAGCTAGGGCTCTTCAGTTCTGCTTTGGAGGACATGGTTTTGGATCCCAAATCATCTCAGCTACCTTCTGATGAACTGTCTGACAGCTGACACTGTAAAGATATTCCTGGTTTCACTGGTGACAAGAAGACAATGGAAACTCAGCTATTAGTGCTGGGCCCACAGCCCAAGCTGCAGCCACGGTCACAGTGTCGCCAATGCACCGCGCGGGCAAGGACTGGGTGCTTGTCTAGGAGCTTTGTGAGCAAAGACAGGACGCTGCATGCCTTTGTAGAGCCAGTCTGTGGTGTCAGGCAGGCAGGAAATGTGCTATCCTTGAGTGAAGCAGGATCCCACACATTTGGCTTGGTTGTCTGAGACCAAATTCAGAGAGCCCTAAATCCTGGCCTAAGAAGCCAGCGCTTTATTCTGGAAAATCATTGTAACAAAGGGCTAAAGAAGCATTTGGAAAGGTTAACTGGTGGAAAATTTAAGGATGAACTGAAGATAATAAGGTTAACTTTTTATGAACCCCCACAAAGAAGTCAATGTGGGGAAAACTTTGAGTTACATTGTGGGTAAAATAAGAATAATTGTGACATACTTTAGATATAAAGTGAACATATAAAGTCAATCATTCATTCAATACCATAGCACTTTTGTGTTTTCTCAAAAGAAAACATCCAATTCAAGGTGGGTGAGTTTGTTTGTTTGTTTGTTTTGACGGAGTTTGCTCTTGTTTGCCAGGCTGGAGTGCAATGGCATGATCTCGGCTCACCGCAACCTCTGCCTCCTGGGTTCAAGTGATTCTCCTGCCTCAGCCTCACAGTTAGCTGGGATTACAGGCATGAGCCACCACTCCCAGCTAATTTTATATTTTTAGTAGAGATGGAGTTTCTCCATGTTGGTCAGACTGGTCTCAAACTCCCGACCTCAGGTGATCTACCCGCCTTGGCCTCCCAAAGTGCTGGGATTACAGGCATGAGCCACTGCACCCAGCTGAGAGTGAGTTTTACACAAAATTATTCTTGCTTAACAGGAGTACCAGCATGGTAAGACACATTTGTGGATGCACAGAGCCAGCATGATGCAGTCAGATAGCAAACTATCACAGCACAGCATCTTGCCACAAGAATCGTTTCTGTTGGCTGCTATATCTGTGATGTGTTCACATGGTTCAAACCCTCTCCCTCTCACCTTGGGGTCCACATACCTAATCCACACCGGGCCCTCTGCCCACGCAGTTTCAGTTTCTTAGGAATCTTTCTAGTATTTCCTTATAGCAATCAGTCTCCCTTTTGCCTTTTCTTGCTCTTATTTCTTTGATTCCAAAAAAAAGTGAACAACTAAATAGGACACAGTCTAGAAACTAATCCAGAACCTGAAGTGCACAATGGGCTTCTTAGCACATGTTTATCAAACACTTATTACCACAACATCCAGTGTGCCTCGGGCTGGAGCGGGTGCCAGGGAGACAGAGCTCTTGTAATTTCAGAGCTCATGTCCTGCTGAGGGGCCAGGAAAGGCATGAAGAAGAAGCTGATTAAATTATGTCACGAAGCATCAAGTATTACAAAGAAGAAACAAAAAGCAAAGTAGGATCAGAAGAGTGATGGAGGGTGGGGATTGGGGTGGCCTGATTTGTGTGAGAAAGTGACTGACGAGCAAGACATCAGAATTGGTTTCTGCCCATAGGGACCAAACAGAAACAACAACAGCAACAACAAATAAAAAATTAATGAACAAAGCCATCATGAGCTGTGATAAGTGATCAGAAGGAAAACCGGGAGGCTGGACGATGCATCAGCTCAGTCATGATGTTGGATCTGTAGCCAGCCACACTGAACTGACCCCTGGGTGCATCCCAGTTTGTGCTGTGGAATTATTACTCTGTTTTCGACTTAGTACTAATAGATACTGTGCCTGTGGTTTATCCAATGGATGGAGTTCACTTTTTCCCTAATAATCCTGTTTTACAGTTTCAAGATAAAAGAAAACAAAAAAGAAATGAACAAAAACAAAAACCCTATGTAGAAAGTACTGGGGAGAGGCACGTGGTACAGATACCCCAGACAGACTTTTCTAGAAACCACCTCCCGTCTGTCTTGGGCAACATGAGGGGTACTTGGATTTCTGGGCTGGTCATCCTCTTGTTGCTATTACATGGAGGACACTGACATTCAATGCTCCTGACAAGCTCATTATGCAAATTTGTATTATTTTGCCATTATAAAACAAATACACACTGGCATATCAAAGGAAATTTAGAAAATAAAGATTTCTAAAGTCCATTGGCATAATAAATTCTGAAAGAGCAGCTATTTTCAAAATAGTATGCCTTATTGTAAACCAGTACAGAAACAAATTTGTTGTAGCCAAGAGCTCACTGACAGGTGAAAATACTGGAATAATAGAGTAGCAGAATTCTAGAATTGGAAAGTGATTATTAAAAGGAGGAAAGAGCAGAAGCCAGCTTTCTTTAGCTGGCTGCCATTCCCTTCCTGTGAGGCAGATTGCAGATCCATCAGGAAGAGAGAACAGGGTTTCACAGTTCCCCTGCTTTTTACTCATAAATGTACAGGTTTCACCCAGCCCCGCCCTGGAAGGGAACATGAGGCATAATGTTAAGCAAAGAATCACAGAGATGCATTTATTTATTTTTTATGTGTGTTTCTTTTTATTTTTTATTTTTTTTTTTTTGAGACAGGGTCTCACTCTGTCACCCAGGCTGGAGTGCAGTGGCACAATCATGGCTCACCACAGCCTTGACCTCCCTGGCTCAGGTGACCCTCCCACCTCAGCCTCCCAAGTAGCTGGGACTACAGGCATGCACCACCATGCCCAACTAATTTTTGTATTTTTTGTAGAGAAGGGGTTTCACCATGCTGTGTAGACTGGTCTGGAACTCCTGGACTCAAGTGATCCACCTGCTCAATTTCCCAAAGTGGTAGGATTACAGGTGTGAGCCACCACATCTGATGGAGATGCATTTTTTTAAGAAACCCATATCAGTTAAAGATCTAGATTCTTGGTATAATAATGGAACAAAATAGCATGAGAATAAACCATTGCCATGGCATGTGGAATGACTCAGAAAGCTAGAGAAGCAGCAGCCCAGCAGAAGCTTGAGCCTCACAGAGGAGGGCATGGGGAGCTCCTGGAGATGCCATCTAGGCTTGTCAGTGCCATAGTCAAATTTTCATAACTTCATCATCCCATGAGCCAGAACCTAGGGGTAGAAAATATGCAGAAGGAAAACATACACAATGCATCAAAGCATTGCCTATATTACGACTAGATCCAAATTAGCCTTGGGGTATAATGTTTACTTAGTTTACATGCATTATATACTTAGTGCAGTAAACAAATTGAAATGTTCATATGCCTACTGTACAGAAGCGAAGAAACCTTCCCCTAATTTTGACACTTCTTGCTTGTTATTTTATTAAATCATAAAGAAATGAAAGAAGTCACATGTCTGAACCTCTCGTCCCCAACTCTGGTCACAGGGCTTCCTATACCTGGGACTAGAGGTGCGTTCCATTGTATGAGAACTACTTGATTTTTTCCAGTAGGTTTCCAAAATCAGAGTGATTTTTCACTTGAATTATTTCCTTAGAAATGCATCCCCCAGGAAAAGTGCTACACAAGTACATTTTATTACACTTTTGATCATCAATTTACCAGACCTACTCTTTTATGGAACTGATAATATGAATCTTTCAGTAAAATATGTCTTGCAATACTGGCCCATCATCATCCTCTACATAAAATGAGTATGCATATGAGCCCCAGAAAAGGGGAATCTTGAAGGCCTAGGTTACAATTGCAGCCATGCCATTGATAGACACCAAAGTCCTAAAAAATTCCTCTAAAGGCCATAAATGAACCAGATATACAAATAACTGCATGTGTAAACCTATAAAAATCTTTCTGAAAACAGAAAATATTTGAATAAATTAAGAGTAGATTCGGTACTTAGTATAAGACAGTATGTTAAATATATTGATTTCTTCACATAACTAAGTAAATTAAAGGCAATCGCAATCAAAATTTCCACAATTTTTGGAAGTTGAAAATTCGGTCTTCTGGATAATTCAGAACTAGGCAGGAACATTTTGAACACAGGGAGAACAGGAACTTTTGCCACTCACTAATATTATATAAAATAAAGCAGCAGTACCTAAAACTGTTCATACTAAAGAATTAAAAGATAGACTGGTAGAGCAAGGAGCCCAGCTACATACCAAGTACACATGGCAACTTAGTATTTAATGAAGACGGAATTTCAAATGAAGGGAGGAATATATAAATTAGTTATGACAATATAGAACTAAGAGCCTCGTGTAGACATCTTGTGTACAATGCAAAACCCAGCACGTGTGTGACATTCACAAAGGCCTTTTGACATCATCCCAACCACTCACCTAATGTAAAACACCAAAGGGAAAATATCCTCAAATAGTTTTTTTTTTTTTTTCTGTTTGCGTTTGTGTTTTTCATGACACAAGTGAAATAAAAGGAGATTCAAACTTCCCTTTAAGTATTTAGCTTGGTGCCTGACAAAGGATCCACCTGGGTGGCTAATGAATTAATTATTTTGAATTAATGTAGTAAGGGAGGTGAAAGAGCAAGATCTGCTGGACTCCTGTAGCTACTGTCAGGCAGCTGTGAGCAATCAGAAACATGGGCTTGATAGAACTAATTCAAGTGTGTGTGGTTTTCAACTTCTGGTGGAATTCTTCCAGTCTAGAATATGGACACAAGGGGCTCAAGTGAAGTGAAAATTTTCCAATTTGCAGAGGGATTTGTAATTAACACAGAGAACTAGCCAACTGTCTCTTGTGGGCATGGTCTTATTTCATGGCCAATCCTAGTCCATAAAGGAATCTGACACTTTTCTAACCACAGGGGATTGGAGACAGAGCTTTCATCTTGTGTTTGTACCACCTCCTTTCTCCTTCGTTATAGGGGGTTGAATTGTGTCACCCTAAAAAGACATGTTCAAGTCTGAATCCCCAGTACCTGTGAATGTGCTCTTATTTGGACAGAGGGACTTTGGAAACTTAATCAAGTTAAGATGAGGCAACGAGGGATTAAAGTGGGCCCTAAATGCAATGACTGTTTTCCTTATAAAGTGAGAAGAGTCACAGAGACACATAGAGGGAAGAAGGCCATCTGTTTGTTCACATTTCCAACTTTATGCCACATATTCCGTCCGGTTATTTGGAAGTCAAAACAACCCTCTTAGCTTTCTTCATCAGTGCCATCTCCTGAAACCCAGTATGGAGAGCCGCACAGTTTAGGTACAGAATGGAAGATCCAGACCCCAGAAAAGATCGTTGCCTCTCCCCCCACTGTTTACTCTAGTTTAATCTATGGCTACAAATGATCGCCTCTGAGAATGTTTGGATCTAAATGAGTGAGATATTTGTTGTTGTTTGTTTAGAGAGCCTTGTATAGCTTGATTGAGTGTATGGGTGCAGGAAAGTCTTTCTAGCCCCATTGTGAAATCTGTGTGCCTCAGTTTCCTCATTTGTAAATTAAGACCATTTTACCCCTCTCGTGTGGTTATTACATCATCACACTCAGCGGGCTTACAATTGAGTGCATACATCTGCATTTGACCCTTGCTAATCACACTGTGATTAACCAAAGAAGTGAACATGATCTGAATCTTGAGTCAGGAACCAAGGTAAAGACCCAAATAATATGAAGAACCCAAACCTACATGAAAGTCATGGGATGGTGGACTTTTTGTCACCCCAGGACAGCTGGCCTGTGTTTACCCAAAAACTGTGCAAATTTTCATCCTTAAAAATGGACAAGATGCCCAACACCAGCTTTCTTGCAAGTGCCCACTGAGCTCCCAGCTCCAAGAGAACAGATTAAATAGAACAGTGAGTTATCACCAAGAGTGAGTTTTCTATTGAGCAAGATTTTGCCTAGCACATGTGATCCATGGGATCAGTGAGGCTGTGCTGGTTGTGGGATGTCACCTGGTGGCGGTGATGGAGAGGAAGTGATGGAGAAAAGGTGAATGAAGGAACAGGAAGACCCCTGAGAGGAAGGAAGCATCAGTCTGGAGAAGCTAAGAAAAAAAAAAAAAGAAGCATCCAGGAAATTAAACAGAATACAGAAGACCAGATTAGAGGCTCGTTTCAATAGTAGGAGTTATCAGGGATAGGCCAGGGAGGAAGACAGAGCAGCCTGGGCTCCCAGACCATTCTCACCTGACTTTTCATGTGGCTTTAAAAGGAGCTGGACTGGATGGCGTCTGGTCTGTGCACCTAAGGGGACAAATCTCATATTTAAATTTTCAGAAATGTGGGGGCAGAGCCAAGATGGATGATTAGCAACAGCGGCGATCTGAGGCTCCCATCAAAAAAAAACATAACAAGCATGTAAATCCTTCGCCGGCAACCAGGGTATCCAGGTTCTCTCATCAGAACTGACTAGGAGGCTGGGGTGATTCATGAAGAGAAAGGAAGAGCAGTGTGGTGCGGCAGCCCACCTGAGACCCACCCAGGGCATGGAATCCCTTCCCTACAGCCAAGGGAGATGGTGAGTGAATGTGCTACCCAGCCGGGTGAGACTAGAAGTCTTCTTCCAATCGAAGGTTTTTCTCAGTCGAAGGGTTCGTGGTCTCACCGGCTGCAAGGAATGAAGCCTTGAACCACAGCAGTGAGTGTGACAGCTCGACTGGAGAAACGCGCGGACCCAAAGAGTGTGTGGCAGCAAGATTTACTAAAGCGAAAGCAAAAGTAAAGCAAAGTGAAAGTAAAGCTTCCACTTGGTGGAAGGGAACCTGGAAGGGTAGCAGTTTCTGGCTTGAATGTCTTATGCTTATATCCCCTCGTGACCCCCTCCTCTTTTCCTTTTTCTGTCCTACAGAATTAGCTTATTTTCTATCTGCTTGTGGGTTGGCGGGCCTGATTGGTTAAAAACGTCAGGCTGCTAGAGCTTAAACTCCCTGTATGATTGGTTGAAGTTTCAATCCCTTAGCTTGCAGCTATGACTCATTTTGGCTTAGGGGAAAGTCCCCTTAGGGAAGTCCCTATTGACTCAGGAAGTCCAGCCAACTTAGCCACTTAGTCCTTCACGGGGAAAACGTGCTTTTTCCACGGAACTGTGCAACCCATAGATCAGAAGATCTTACTCACAAACCCACTCCACCGAGGCCTGGCGTCCCCTAACCCCAGAGCTGCACAGATTCTCAACAGCCTCTCAGCTGGAATCTGCTTAAGCCTACTGAGCTTCCGGGGTAGGGGCAACCAGCACCAGAGCTTCAATTGCCTGCTGTCTACACCATTTGAGCTCCTTGGGTGAGGGGCAGCAGCCAGCACTGGGACCCATAACTGCCTAACAAGCTAAGCTCCCTGAGAGGGGAAGGGCAGCATCTATCTCTATAGCTCCAGGCTGCACTTTTCCCCAGCTGGCACCAGGGAGGCTGGACTGCTTGGTCCCAAGACGTGTCCCCAACAGCCCAACACACCAGCTGTGGCAGTCAGCAGTGGAGTGCCTCTTCAGGCCTGACCCTGACTCATCCTTCCTCACTGGACAGGGCTTCCCTGTAGAAACTCCAATAACTCCAGCCAGAGGCTCAGGGACAGAGCCCGGATCTCTCTGGCCTGAGCCTCTGGGGGATGGGTGGCCACAGTCTCTGTGGACCAGCAGACTTAGGCTTTCCTCCTGGTAGTTCTGAGGAATCCAGACAGCCCAGATGAGTGGGTTTCCCCCAACGAGGTACACACCCTCCACCAAGGGACAGTCAAAGAGCTTCGTTAAATGGGTCCTGTTCCCCATCCCACCCAACTGGATGAGACTCTCCAACAGGTGTTGTCAGACACCCTATACAGGATAGATCCTACTGGAATCAGGTTGGTGCCCCTTGAGGTCAAAGATCCCAGAAGAAGGAGTAGGCACCCATCTTTGCTGTTCTCCAGCATTGGAGTGAGCCAGATGAGTAGGGCCTGAAGTGAATCCCCAGCAAACTGCAGCAGCCCTGCAGAAGAGGGACTTGACCATTGGAAGAAAAACGAACAAATAGAAAGCAACAACAGCAGCAGCATCACCACTAACAAAAAAAGCCCCCACAAAAACTCCATCCAAGGGTCAGCAACCTCAAAGATCAAAACTAGACACACTCATGAAGATGAGAAAGAATCAATGAAAAAATGCTGAAAACCCAAAAGGCAGGAGTGCCTCTTCTCCAAATGAACACAGGGTCTCTCCAGCAAGAGCACAGAACTGGATGGAGGATGAGATGGATGAATTGGCAGGAGTAGGCTTCAGAAGATGGGTAATAAAAAAAATATGATGAGCTAAAGGAGCATATTCTAACCCAATGCAAAGAAGCTTGATAAAAGATTAGAGGAGCTGCTAACTAGAATAACCGGTTTAGAGAGGAACATAAATGACCTGATGGAGCCGAAAAACACAGCACAAGAACTTTGTGAAGCATACACAAGTAACAATAGGCGAATCAACCAAACAAGAGAAAGGATATCAGAGTTTGAAGACCACCCTGCTGAAATATGGCATGCAGACAAGACTAGAGAAAAAAGAATGAGAAGGAATGAATAAAGCCTCCAAGAAATATAAGACTTCATAAAAAGATCAAACCTATGATTAATTGGAGTACCTGAAGGAGACAAGGAGAATGGAAACAAGCTGGAAAACACACTTTAGGATATTATCCAGGAGAATTTCCCCAACCTAGCAAGAAAAGCCGACATGCAAATTCAGAAAATACAGAGAACACTACTAAGATACTCCACCACAAAATCAACCCCAAGACGCATAATCATCAGATTCTCTAAAGTTGAAATGAAGGAAAAAATGTTAAGGGCAGCCAGAGAGAAAGGCCAGGTCACCTACAAAAGGAAGCCCATCAGACTAACAGCAGAATGCTCAGCAGAAACTCTGCAAGCCAGAAGAGATTAGGGGCCAATATTCAACATTTTTAAAGAAAAAGGATTTCAAATCAACACCCTAATATCACAATTAGACAGCTAGAGAGGCAAGAGCAAACTAATTCAAAAGCTAGCAGAAAACAAGAAATATCTAAAATCAGAGCAGAATGGAAGGAGATAGAGACACAAAAAACCCTCCAAAAAATCAATGAATACAGGAGCTGGTTTTTTGAAAAAAATAACAAATAGATAAATCGCTAGTTATATTAATAAAGAGGAAAAGAAAGAAGAATCAAATAGACACAATAAAAAATGATAAAGGGGATATCACCAATGACCCCACAGAAATACAAACTACCATCAAAGAATACTATAAACACCTCTACATAATAAACTAGAAAATCTAGAAGAAATGGATAAATTCCTGGACACATACACCTGCCCAAGACTAAATCAGGAAGAAGTTGAATCCCTGAATAGACCAATAACAAGTTCTGTAACTGAGGCAGTAATTAAGAACCTAGAACCAAAAAAAAGCCCAGGACCAGACAGATTTATATCCAAATTCTACCAGAGGTACAGAGAGGAGCTGGTACCATTACTTCTGAAATTATTCCAAATAATTGAAAAGGAGGGACTCCTCCCTAACTCATTTAATGAAGCCAGCATCATCCTGATACCAAAACCAGGAAGAGACAAAATGAATAAAGAAAACTTCAGGCCAATATACCTGATGAACATCAGTGTGAAAATTCTCAATAAAATACTGGCAAACTGAATTTAGCAGCACATCAAAAAACTTATCCACCACGAACAAGTAAGCTTCACCCCTGGGATGCAAGGCTGGTTCGACATATGCAAATCAATAAACGTAATCCACCACATGAACAGAACCAAAGATAAAAACCACGTAATTATTTCAATAGATGCAGAAAAGGCCTTTGATAAAATTAAACATCCCATCAAGTTAAAAACTCTCAATAAACTAGGTATTGATGGAACATATCTCAAAGTAATAAAAGATATTTATGACAAACCCACAGTCAATATCATATTGAATGGGAAAAGCTGGAAGCATTCCCTTTGAAAACTGGCCCAAGACAAGGATGCCCTCTCTCACCACTCCTATTTAACATAGTTTTGGAAGTTCTAGCCAGGGGAATCAGGCAAGAGAAAGAAATGAAGGGTATTCAAATAGAAAGAGAGGAAGTCAAATTGTCTCTGTTTGCAGATGACATGATTCTATATTTAGTAAACCCCATTATCCCAGCCCAAAAATCCCTTAAACTGATAAGCAACTTTAACAAAGTCTTGGAATACAGAATCAATGTGCAAAAATCGCAAGCATTCCTTTACACCAACAATAGACAATCAGAGAGCCAAATCATGAATGAACTCCCATTCACAATTGCTACAAAAAGAATAAAATTCCCAGGAATACAGCTAGCAAGGGATGTGTAGGACCTCCTCAAGGAGAACTACAAATCACTCTTCAAGGAAATAAGTGGAAAACAAATGGAAAAACATTCCATCTTCATCAATAGGAAAAATCAATATTGTGAAAATGGCCATACTGCCCAAAGTAATTTATAGATTCAATGCTGTACCCATCAAACTACCACTGACATTCTTCACAGAATTAGAAAAGAGAGCTATAAATTTCATATGGAATCAAAGAAGTCCCCATGTAGCTAAGACAATCCTAAGCAAAAAGAACAAACCTGGAGGCATCAAATTACCTGACTTCAAACTATACTACAAGGCTACAGTAACCATATCAGCATGGTACTGGTACCAAAGCAGGCATATAGACCAATTGAACAAAACAGAGACCTCGGAAATAACACCACACCTCTCCAACAATCGGATCTTCAACAAACCTGACAAAAACAACCAATGGGGGAAGGGTCTCCTATCCAGTAAATGGTGCTGGGGAAACAGGCTAGCCATATGCAGAAAACTGAAAGTGGACCCCTTCCTCACACCTTACACAAAAAATAACTCAAGATGGATTAAAGACTTAAATTTAAAACCCAAAACCACAAAAACCATAGAGTAAAACCTAGGCAATACCATTCAGGACATAGGCATGGGGAAACATTTCATGATGAAAAATGACAAAAGCAATTGCAACAAAAGCCAAAATTGACAAATGGGATGTAATTAAACTGAAAAGCTTCTCCACACAAAAGAAACTAGCATCAGAGTGAACAGGCAACCTGCAGAATGGGAGAAAATATTTGCAATTTACCCATCTGACAAACGTCTAATATCCAGAATTACAAGGAATTTAAACAAATTTACAAGAATAAAAACAACCCCATCAAATGTGGGCAAAGAATATCAACAGACACTTCTCAAAAGAAGACATTTACACAGTCAACAAACATATGTAAAAAGCGCAACGTCACTAATCATCAGAGAAATGCAAATAAAAACCACAGTGAGATGCCATCTCACACCAGTCAGAATGGCTATTATGAAAACGTCATGAACAGTAGATGCTGGCAAGGCTGTGGAGAAATAGGAATGATTTCACACTGTTGTTGTAAAAATAAATTAGCTCAACCATTGTGGAAGACGGTGTGGTGATTCCTCAAGAATCTAGAACCAGAAATACCATTTGACCCAGCAATCCCATTACTGGATATATACCCAAAGGAATATAAATCATTCTACTATAAAGACACCTGCTCATGTATGTTTATTGCAGCACTATTTACAATAGCAAAGTCATAGATCCAACCCAAATGCCCATCTATGTGGATAAAGCAAATGTGGTACATATACAGCATGGACTACTATGCAGCCATAAAAAGGAATGAGATTATGTCCTTTGCAGGGACATGGATGAAGCTGGAAGACAGCATCCTCAGCAAACTAACACAGAAACAGAAAACCAAACACTGCATGTTCTCGCTCATAAGTGGGAGTTTAACAATGAGAACACATGGACACTGAGAGGGGGACAACACACACCAGGTCCTTTTTGGGAGATGAGGAGTGAGGGGAGGAAACTTAAAGGACAGGTCAATAGGTGCAGCAAACCACCACTGCACATGTATTCTTATGTAATAAATTTGCACGTTCTGCACTTGTATCCCAGAATTTAAAGTAAAATAAAAAATATAAATAAATAAATTTGCAGAAATGAGTGACATTGCCTTAACCTTCTTTTTACTTACTACATTTGCTTTTATGTCTATAACTATTATACCTAGGGATTATTATTGTAACTAATCATTACATTTAATATTAAACATTTGATAAATGCAGAAAAGCATAAGGGAAAAAATAACAATGGCCCCATAATGACACTATTCCATGATTACTTTTAATCTTTGATAAGTTATCTGATTCTTCAAAATGATATCATGCTATTTTAAAAACAAATTTTAAATAACGGAAATTTTTTTCAGGCAATTGAATATTTTGCCACAAAATTATTTCAAATGACTCTGTAGCCATAGAGATGGACTGATTTACATCTCCAGTTCTTTGTTATTGCACAGTTCATTTGTTTTTAGGCTTTAGCATTAAAAATAAGGCCATATCAAACATACTTGAGACACAAGGCTGAAAAATGTTTTCTTTCTACTGCTTTTGTTTCTACTCAAAAATCTACACCTTCATATTCCAGTTGTGTTTATATGTTCCAGTTGTGTTTGGCTCTGGGTTCCCACCCATTTCTCATCTTGAACTGTAATTCCTATAATTCCCACGTGTCAAGGGAGGGACCTTGTGGGAGGTGATTGTATGATGGGGGCGTTTTCCCGCATGCTGTTCTTGCGATAGTGTATGAGTTCTCACAAGATCTGATGGTTTTATAAATGGTAGCTTTTCCTGTGTTCTGACATGATCTCCCTCCCACACACCTGCCACCATGTAAGGTGTGCCTGCTTCCCCTTCCACCATGATCGTAGCTTTCCTGAGGCCTCCCCAGCCATGCAGAACTGTGAGTCAATTAGACCTCTTTCCTTTCTAAATTACCCAGTCTTGGGAAGTTCTTTATGGCAGTGTAAAAATGGACTAATACAGGTGTTTAACCATAAACTGGGAAATCATAAACATTTTCATTGTTTTAGTCTTTTCCAAATTGACAGGTGGCAATATTTCACATTTATATTTGAAATGTATACCCCGTTGATCATCACTGAGATTAATCAATTTCAGGGTTGATGGTATTTGTACTGGTTATTTTTAAAATTCTGAATTGTTTATTCTCATTCTTAATTATTTTTTCAGATTCTGTCTTTCTTAATTATTTGCGGGACATCTTTGTGTATTAATGATATTAACATTTATGAGTCACATTTATTGTCTTTTTTTATTTGATTTTGGATAATATCATCATGTCATAATTTCAAATTTCTGTAGACATGACTCTAAATCTTTTATTCTATAGTTTCTGGTTTGGGTTTTGGTTGCATACTTAACTTGGCCTTTTGCAACTCCAAGTTCTAATAAATAAACTATTTTTTGTTCTTTTTCTGGATTTAACATTTAAATAGCTAATCCCTTTGCAAATTGTGTGTGGGCGTGTGGGGAGGAGATGGAGAGTTTGACTTATTTTCTTTCCATCCCCTAGATTCTAATCTGCCTGGCTAGGCTCAGTTCTTTTTTTTCTCTCTAAAAGAGAGATGAATTCTATAATTATGTTTTAGAAAACATATTCCTTTATACATTTTGAAAAGGTTATGTCATAGCCATGGATTCATTTGATTAAAAAAATAAAGATTTCACATTTTCATTTGTATCAGATGTTTTTAAAAATCCTAATGTACAGGTTGGATTCACTGGGAAGCAGCCTCTGAAATATAGATGAACATCCTGGAAGTTTTTTAGGGAGTGATCACAGGACCAATACCTATGAATGGAGGGGAAGAAAGGAGAATTGGGCACAGGAAGAAACTGGGTTGAGGTGCAGCCCCAGTGAGATCTCTAGTAACCCTGCAGGGAGCAGACCTTACATCTAAGATGCCCCCTAAGAGTGGTCCAGAGTTGGTGTGAGGAGACAGAGCCTCTATGCTACTGCATTAGCCAGTCATTGTCAGGGCTGCCCAGAAGGCAGCAAGACCTTGGGCAAGGTGACTCTCAGCCAAGGCAATTCCTGAGTATCTACCAGCCCAAAATGTTTTCAGCAGCCAGGGAAATGGAGTCCTTCTGTTCTGGAAGGGGATCTGGGAGGTGGAGCCCAGCACCCTTGAAAGCCCACTGTTGTGGCCTTTCTGATAGGGTCGCTACATGTGAGACCTGGAAGCAGCTCACCCAGGAGGCTCCTAGCATCTCCTCCTGGGAAAACTTAGCAGAGGAAATCTTCTGGAATGAATTACAGTCTCTGCCACTAGAGCCAGCCTCAAATCTGCAAATGATGCTCATATCTTTCCCTTCTTTCCATACAAGGCTGTCATCACACTTGGATAGCATCTCTTCTGGTTTGCCTGGGCCATGAGCCAGCTCCTATCCCTGGAGGTCTGAGTCTGTGTTTATCATGCTCTTATCAGGGAATGGTTCCATTCACTGCTAAAACTGGAGAAGAAAGTCCTAAGAAACACCCTCGTGGATACCACGTGTCAAGCTTATTTCTCCCCCGCTCCATGGAGAGGTGACCGCACACCCTACTGAAGGTAGGGGCAGCTACCTTGCTGCAGCCGTAGGACCTCTTCTGGGTGGCCTGGCATGCCATGTGCACTGCGGCACCTCCCTTTCTATCAAGTGGGCCATTTGGTCTGATGTGATGTCACAAGAAATGCCATATTAGGAATCTCATTCTGTAAGAGGATTCCCTTCCTTTCGCACAAGCAGTCGGAACTGCCCACCTGGTGGCTGGAGTTTTGCATTCAGTGGAATTCTGAGTGTGTCCTTTGGAAATCAGGACTTCTAAAATACACAGAAATCTCAACTGTCTAGATGAAAATCACACATTCACAAGTGGATATGATTACTGATAAGGTCACTTCTGCTGAAACCTAATGATTTTATCTGTTGGAAATGTAACACCTGAAACGGTCATTGACTTAGCACCTACACTGAATTTTTAAAAATGACCCGTCATCCTCACAGGACATCACCTCTGAGCTGGCCCAGCAGATGCATCTTCATAGGCTGTCCCAGTACTCTGGACTGGACGCTTCTGATGGTGTGATGTGTGGTGAGATTAGTGATGTGATCACGTCCCCACTGTCACGTCTCCCTTTTTTTTTTTTTGAGATGGAGTCTCGCTCTGTCACCCAGGCTGGAGTGCAGTGGCGGGATCTTGGCTCACTGCAAGCTCTGCCTCCCAGGTTCACGCCATTCTCCTGCCTCAGCCTCCCAAGTAGCTGGGACTACAGGTGCCCGCCACCACGCCTGGTTAATTTTTTTTGTATTTTTCGTAGAGACGGGCTTTCGCCGTGTTAGCCAGGATGGTCTCGATCTCCTGATCTCATGATCTGCCCATCTCGGCCTCTCAAAGTGCTGGGATTACAGGCATGAGCCACCGCACCCGGCCTACGTCTCCGTTTTTATAAAGTGGGTCCCTTGGTGTGACATGATGTCACATGAAATGCCTTATTATGCACCAAACATTCTGTAAGCCCCCAGAACAACAGGATACTATGCTGAGGCCCCAAAACAGAAAGGCAGGCTCACCACCAGAATGTGTCCTTTCCTTATCAAAAAGAATTGCTGCCCCTTACAGGACAGGAGGACTCCAGTTGTGACCAAGTTGGACCAGCCTTGGACCACAACTCAGACTTATTTTCCTTCTCTGCTCATTGGCCACTAGCAACCCGGTCCTTGTGGTATGTTCACGCTGTCTCCAGGCTGGGCACAGTGGCTCACACCTGTAATCCCAGCACTCTGGAGGCTAAGGCAGGTGGATGGCTTGAACTCAGAGTTTGAGACCACCATGAGCAACATGACAAAATGCTATCTCTACAAACAATACAAAATTTAGCCGGGTGTGGTGGTCCATGCCTGTAGTCCCAGCTACTAGGGGCTGAGGTGGGAGGATTACTTGAGCCTGGAAGGTGGAGGTTGCAGTGAGCTGAGACTGCGCCACTGCACTCCAGCCTGGGTGACACAAGGAGACCCTGTCTCAAAAAATAAATAAATAAATAAAGACCTGTTCACAACCCATTCACAGAAATAATGCTAACTATTATAGTCGATGGATTATGTATACCCTTTTTTGGTAAAAATGTTGTACTTGTAACCATATTTTTCTATTTTGATGGATATTTGTTATAAGCAGCGTCAAACATTTTATGGAAAGAGGTGTTATATAAATATTATACATCAATTCATGAACTTCTTTATCTTTCTTTCTCTGACGTTAGATGTTTAGAATTTTTTAAATTGTTTGCTCTCATTGGTAATGCCACCAGGGAAGCTTGGTTCATCACATCTGGAAGAACAGACCCTTTTTATAAAAATGCTTAAGAGATGTTTTGAATGATTCAAAGTTTTGACTGTCTTTAGAGCTTTCCCCACATGTTACCATATGGATTTCAAAAGGTTAAATTTTTACATGTATAAAATTATTTAATACATCCTCTATTATGTTTTAACATAAAAATATATGAAATACTTTTTTTACATTTTTTAAGTTAACTACCTTAATAAATTTATCACGGTAGTTTTTAGCTGATGCATACAGATTGCCTGGCTATTTAATCTGTTAATCTGAAAATAATCATAGCTCAAGTTTAATTCCAGCTTTATTGTAAATATAAAACACACTTAATATTTACTAAAAAACTAAAATGTAGATTGTGAAGTCATCTTATATAATCGCACAGCCACTAGGAGTCAAATTAACTAACAAGATTCTATATTTCCAGATTATAAAGAATAAGAGTTTATAAAAGAACCTGGTTTCTCTTTGCTTACGCAGCATCACCCAGCCCTCCACCTGCACCACTGGAGGGACGGCAGGTGTGGAGGGTGGGCTGGTGCCGGTGATGGAGCGAGATACTGGAACAGGGTCTGCTCTCTTTGTACAGCAGCAAGGATTGGAGTGAACAGTGCTGTCCTGTAGCCCCAAGAGTTTTTCAGCTTCACCTATTTTTATCATTCTGATCGAATGTCAATAAATTCATGCGAGTAAAAGAATAAAAAATAAAACCCTTGTATTTCCTTATTTGTCAAGATATGAAATTAGTTCTAGTGAATCAAGAACGATAATATTTTGGCTACTTAATAATGTCTATGAGTAGATGCTAAGTTTAATTTTAAAGGGATCTATAATAGAAAAAAATACATTGTGATTCTTTATTACGACTTCCTTTTTAGATCATAAAATCCTTTGAGTCTACATTTAAAGATATATAGCTCACCTCCCTCTCTTCCACTACCACGGGGCTGTCACACGTCCTGTGAGGCATTCACTTTGCCTTCACCCGTTGGATGACCTGCCACCCAATCCTGCTTTCTTCCCACAGAATTGTCTTCCACAAATGCAGCTCACTTTATGTCAGGCTCCTGCTGAACAAACCTTTGCTACCTCTCCCTCAGGATGAAGTCCTAATTTCTCATCACCTCATAAAAAATGATTACATGCCAGACGAAGTGGCTCATGCCTGTAATCCCAGCACTTTGGGAGGCCAAGGCAGGTAGATCACGAGGTCAGGAAATCAAGACCATCCTGGCTAACACGATGAAACCTTGTCTCTACTGAAAATACAAAAAATTAGCCGGGCATGGTGGCAGGTGCCTGTAGTCCCAGCTACTTGGGAGGCTGAGGCAAGAGAATCACTTGAGCCCGGGAGGCAGAGGTTGCAGTTAGCCAAGATTGCACCACTGCACTCCAGCCTGGAAGACAGAGCAAGATTCCGTCTCAAAAAAAAAAGATTAAAATTTGGCCACAATCAGCATTTTTTTAACCTCACTCTTCCCATATAATTTATGCCCTAGCTGGCCAAGCTCGGTGGCTCAAGCCTGTAATCCCAGCACTTTGGGAGGCCGAGGCAGGTGGATCACGAGGTCAGGAGATCGAGACCATCCTGGCTAACACGGTGAAACCCCGTCTCTACTAAACATACAAAAAATTAGCCAGGCGTGGTGGCGGGTGCCTGTAGTCCCAGCTACTTGGGAGGCTGAGGCAGGAGAACGGCGTGAACCCGGGAGGCGGAGCTTGCAGTGAGTGGAGATCCCGCCACTGCACTCCAGCCTGGGCGACAGAGTGAGACTCTGTCTAAAAATAAATAAATAAATAAATAAAATAAAATAATTTATGCCCTAGCTAAGACTAACAAAATGCAGTTAGCTAATAGATGCGCATTGAATGACAGGGCAGTATGAGGTGACGCATCCTAACTGAATTTGATCTCTGACACGAATTTCTAGCTTAGAAAATGAAATATAGAATTAATCACAGTAAAAAGTGGGAAAATTCTTTTATATAAAACATTAGATTTGGAGAGGCAAAATAATAATTTTTAGAGTTCTAAAAAGAAAAATTGGGGAGAACAATTACTACACATGTCAACATTGTCATCATAAATTGTTACTAAAAGGTTTTGTGTCTCCTCTAAATGAACTGTTGCCAAACTACAAAGAATAAAATAAAAATATAAGCCAATATAAACGTAACTGCATCCACTTTTATTAAACTCTGCTCAGATACTAAAACTGAATCTTGATGGATTATGTCATAAATCTATGAAAACGGAGCTTTTCAGAGTCTAGAGCAACGGCCTTCATCCTGGTCTCCGTTGTTACCCCTGTTGTCTGTATCATAACTTTTCCCTCTGCCGCCTTCTTTTTCCAATTTTCACTCTAAGTATTTCCTCAAAAATAAAAAAAATTACCCGTTTTCCAAGGGATCCCCATGTTAGCTTTTAGTTTCATTCCTTTGAACCCCTAAGAAACTCTTCTCTATTCCTATCACTATCCAAAGCCTGTATAAGTTGGTTTCACAGTACACTGTTGGTTTGGAAAAAAATCTTTTAGAATTCTTGGACCTTTGAAGGGAGTAAGTGTAGTGTGGATTTTCTTTTTCCCTCTTGGTTTTGAGAGAAAGCTAAAAAGATAGGGAATGAGTAGAAATTAAACAATGCCTTCAATAAACAGGGGAAAACAAAAGTGAAAACAAAAACACTAAAAAATAGAAAAAACAAAAGTCTGCAAACAGCTTCCATGTCTGCTTCTCTGTTTCTTAGTGTTTGTAACATTTGAGTCAAAACAAACCTGTGGGTTCAGTGTTTCTCTGAGCAGGTAGGAGGCTGTCAGCCTAAAAGAGTCAGATTGAAGCTTTCATTCATGAACCTTCACATCTGATCAACTTTCCAATCTCAGTTCATCAGCTACACTGTTCACTCTGCAGAAAATCCTTCGATTCGAAGCCTTAGGGACAAGGTCAGTTTTTTGGCAGAAACCAACTTTTTAATATATAGCTATTATATATATTGGCTATATATTCTGCCTACAACATGGGCAGAATAATGATCCCTAATAATGTGCACATTCTAATTTCCAGAACTTGTGATTATATTACCTTATATGACAAAAAAGACTTCACAGATACGACTACAGTTAAGGACTTTGAGATGGGGAGATCATCCTGGAATATTCAGATGAGCCCTAATCTAATCACTGGGATCATTAAAAGTGGAGAAGTTTTCTCAAATAGGATCAGAGAAAAAGATGGTCAATGGAAGGAGGGCCAGGGAAATGCTACATAGCTGAGTAAGACAATAGAGGAAGGGGCTGTGAGCCAAGGAATCTGGGCCACTGCTAGAAGCTGAAAAAGGCAAAGAGACTGATGCTGTCCTAGATCTTCCAGAAAAGATTGCTGACATTTTTATTTTTGCATAGTGAGACTCATATCAGACTTAAAGACTTGTATAGTAATAAATTTGTGTTGTTTTAAGGCACTGAATTTGTTGCAATTTGTTATGAGAGCAGTAGAAAAGTAATGCACCATAGTTCACTTTTGAGTTTTTTTAATTATGAGTTTTTTACAAATGTTGATGCTGTGATTTTTCTTTTTAAGACTGGTAGTTACCTGCTGCTACCAGAGCTGACTCGCTTCAAAGTGACGGATGAAACCTATATGGAGATATTCCTGGGGTGGGTAGGCCAGTTGGAAGACAAGTGCTTACACCTGAGAGAGGACTTGAGGCGAGTTGAGTATGGGGCTTGATTATGAGTTTAGTATCTACCTCGCTCACTGGACTGCTCCATCAATGAGGGCAGGTTTATCTGTCATGTTCCCGATGCTATTCTTTTTTTTTTTTTTTTCCCTACCTAAGCTCATGTTGAAATTTAATCCCTAGTGTCACGGTATTAGGAAGAAGGTATTAGTGGAAGATGTTTGAGTCATGGGAACAGATCCCTTGTGAATGACTTGGTGCTGTTCTAATGGTAGTGAGAGTTTTCCATCTCATGAGATGAATTGGTTCTTAAAGGAATGGATGAGTTCCCTTGAGAGTGGGTTGTTATGAATCCAGGACACCCTTGGGTTTGGTCCCTTTCAAATGCCTGTTTCTTCTTTGACGTTCTCACTAGGTTTAATGCAGCACAGGAGCCCTCACCAGAAGCTGAGCAGAGGCACAGCCTATAGAAGCATGAGCAAAATAAACCTCTTTTCTTTATAAATCACCCAGCCTCAGATATTTCTTTGTAGCAACACAAAAGGGACTAAGACATCCTGGATGCTCAGTTCGTGGAGAAGCACGGGTATTTTGCCAAAGTGCTTAAGAGCAGGCCTCCGGATGTCTGACTACCTAGGTTCAAATTCCAGCTGGGTAGCTTCCAAGCTGTGTGCCACGTGCCTTTGGGCAGGTAAGTCAGTGAACCTCCTGTGCCTCTGTGGGGCCAGCAGCAGTACTTCATAAAGGATAGCTTGGAGAATTAAGTATATTATGGTCATTTTTCAACTAACATGTACCTAATATGTGCTAGGTTCTCCTCTGGACTCCCTGGAAACATCGGTGGAAAAAAAAAAAAGGATCCTCTGTCCTCTTAGAGCTTACATTCTAGTGTGAGAACTCAAATAGTAAATATAATAAATGACAAATAGAAAAACAAAATAAGGCAAGGAAAAGAAATAGTATCAAAGGCAGCTGGTTATGATTTTTAAAATATACTGACTGTGTATTATCTGGTTCTCACACTGCTAATAAAGATATACCCGAGACTGGGTAATTTATAAAGGAAAGAGATTTAATTGACTCACAGTTTGGCGTGGCTGGGGAGGCCTCAGGAAACTTACAATCATGGCAGAAGGGGAAGCAAACACATCCTTCTTCACATGGCACCAGCAAGGAGAAGTATGAGTGAAGCGAGGAAAATGTCCCTTATAAAACCATCAGATCTTGAGAACTCACTCACTGTCATGAGAACAGCAAGGGGGAAACCACCCCCATGGTTCAATTACTTTCCACAGGGTCCCTCCCATGACACGTGAAGATTATGGGAACCACAATTCAGAACGGGATTTGGGTGGGGGATTTTGGCCAAACCATATCACCAGGGTAGGCTTTATTAAGAAGGACATTTTGAAAACTCTTAAAGGTGGTGAGAGAATTAGTCACATCGGTATCTAGGGCAAGGACTTTCTCAGCAGAAAGAGCATCCGGACAAAGGCCCTGAGGCTGGAGGAATCCTAGTGGAATGGAAGACCTGGTGACAGGAACATCTGGAGTAGAGAGAACTGGGAGAAATTTGGTAGTGGGGAAAATAATGTGGAGCTAGATTATATGGAGTCTAGCAAGCCATTTTAGAAGAAGGAAGGTTTTCAACAGTAAGGGATACCAGGAACAGACTTTACAATGAGCCGCTCTGGCTTCTATATCTAGGACAGACTCCAGAGGATGTGGGGTAGGGTCAGGGTCAGGAAAGAAGAGACCAAATCTAAGGCCACTGGGAAACAGGGGCATGAGATTGTAGTCCTTCAGAATAGAGTGGTAGTCCTAGGGATGGTAAGAAATAATCAGATTGCTGGACAAATTTTAAAATAAAGCCAAAACAATTCCCTTACTCAAAGGATATGGAATGTACAAGAGTGATAACAGCTGAGAATGATCCCAGGTTTGGGGGAGGCAAAAAATTGGTAGAGCAGAGCAGCTATCAGCTGAGAAGGGAAGGCTGGGAATGGGCTCAATGTTGAATGTGTGGAGAGTCCAATGTGGGTAAAGCACCAGTGGAGATGTCGAAAAGACAGTTGGACAAAGGAGGCAATGTCAGGAGGCTGCAGTGTAGACTATGAACTTGAGCATCAGTGTGTGAATGGTATTTGAAGCCGTGAGACTGCATAAGGTCACAAGAGGAATGTCTGTGGACAGAGAGGAGAGGAAGACTGAGCTCTGGGCCATAAAAAGTAAAAAATCAGAGGGGAAAGGAAGGAAAATTTATTATGAGAAAAACCACAGGAGTGCGGTATTGTGGAATCTAAGAGAAGACATGAATCAAGAGAGAGGAAGGGGTCAGCTGGGTGGAATGTAACTGATCCCATTGGATATAGCATCACAAAGATCTTCCACAATGTTTGTGGAGTATAGGGGACAGAAGCTGTTGGAGTGAGGTTAAAAGACAAGAGAGGGAGAGGAAATGGAGTTAGTGAGTATAGATAACTCTTGACAGCTTTATTGAAAAAGGGAGCAAAGAAATGGGTGACTGCAGGCAGAAGAAATAGGGTTAGGAGAAGGGTCATCAAAATTGGGAGAAATGACAGCATGCTTTTGTATAGATGGTGATAATCCAGTGAAGAGGGGAAACTTGGCAATGTGGGAGAAAGTGGAGAAAGCTCTGGGGGCCGTACCCCGGAGTCAGGGGAAAACGGGGGGCAGCACACATCGCTGGAGAAGCTTGCTTTGGTGGGAGCACAGACGGGGCATCCAGGGAAGAGGTACAAAGGGGAAGAAAATGGAGACAGGTGCTGGCAGATGAAGAGCTAAGAGGAGGGAGTCTGGGGCATTATTTTCTCATTGTTTCTATTTCTCAGTGAGGGGGAAGCCAGGTCGCATGGGGAGGAGGTGGACAGCAGTGGCCGGTGCTCAGCAATGCTCCAGGGTGCTGCTGCTTCTACAAGCCACAGGTCTGAACCCTAGAAGGCAAGCAAAGCTGCCTGTTGAATTATTGAAGAAATACATAGGATAAATTTTATTTGTGAGAACCGAAATACTAATTTTTATAGTTCTATGAGCTTCGGCCAAATTTTTTGTTAAGTTACGGTCACAATAATGTGTTTTATGTTTCATTTCAATGTACATTGTAAAGAATTGTGATACCACACAATCAGGCCTATTTCAGCAGAAAAATCGAAGTGGTAAGTATGCTAATAGTCTCAAAACAAGAGTATATGAACTTTTCTCTGAACTGTATTATAATGAAGATGAGGTAAGGAAAGCTCTCTCTCGTGACCAAAAGAGGCATGAATTTGGTGTCTATACTAAAACCTGGGCCCTTGTTGCTCAAATTATTTTTGAAAATAGATAAAGTATAATAAAAAGAGAAAACCAAATAAGAGGACAGAAATAGAGAGATCATGATTTTAAAACAAAGCAACTTTCAGCATGAGCAAGGCAAGCTGAGAAGAAATAAAAAGAAGCTACTTCAGAGTAGAAAATCCGATTACAGAGCTTTTACAGATTTTTATTTTTATTTTACAGATTTTTACCAGTAAGAAAGGCAAAAAAAGCAAAACTGGTTTGAGTAAAAAGTAAAAAGCACAAATGAACCTCAGAGGTCAATGTCAGGCCAAGTAAAAAGGCTATGGCATAGAATATCCCAGGAAACTCTTGTTGGCAACAGAATGGTGGGCTTCGTGGACCCAGCTTCTGACTAGAAAGGCAACTTCTCTCTCTTGGTTTAAACCTCAGCTATCTAGATTATAGAACTTGTGTCAGAGAGTAAGGGTCATACACTTGATATTAATGGATGTATAGATGGGATTGGTTTTTTACCAGGAAAATGTGAAATTCATTTTCTCACCTTGCTTAAAAGTTCTGAGTACTTTAAACCCAGTAACTGACCGATCTCTGGATTGTCTTCATGGGATTCTTACTCAGAGCTTCTCTGAGCTGGCAAACAGATGCTTCAACAATGGATGTCTGAGGAATTATAGAATTCTACCTTGTGAATGGAAAATTGAGTAACTCAGGGTTCTGAACTTGAACTTCAAATACCCTTGAGAAAAGTGACCAGTCTGAAAAAGAATGTAATCTAAATTCCCATGCTTCAATGGAAATATGCCCTCTGGGAAAGTTCAATGAGGACCAACTGGTTTTCTACAATGAACTTCAGTTTATAAATGCATTCTAAATTTGTCTGTCACCCTGGGATTCTTGTAATACAGGACAGCAAAACAGCAGGATGCCTTCTGCCTCTCTTCTCTGTGGTGGTTGTAAAGGACAACTGACATCCCTTACCACTACTTGGGATCATGCCAGGAAGGGTCCAGAAATAGCATTTATGCTAAAGGCAATGGTTCTGAATTCACCAGCCCAGCTTGGATTTGCAATCCTTCTGTACATTTGCAGTAACAATTACCTTATTCACATGCATATATATGTTTGATGGATATAAATAGGTAACATAGATATAGACATAAACAGGTATCTGTGGGTCTATTTATTATTTTTAAAAGAAACATTTTATTGCATACTTGTAATTTGCCAAGAAAGTAGATTTTAGATACTCTTACCACAAAAAGAAGAAAAGAAAGAAAGAGAAAGAAAAGAAAGAAAGAGACAGAAAGAAAGAAAGAGAAAAAAGAAAGAAAGAAAGAAGAAAGAAAGAAAGAAGAAAGAAGAAAAGAAAGAAAGAAGAAAAGAAAGAAAGAAAGAAAGAAAGAAAGAAAGAAAGAAAGAAAGAAAGAAAGGAAGAAAGAAAGAAAGGAAGAAAGAAAGAAAGAAAGAAAGAAAGAAAGAAAGAAAGAAAGAAAGAAAGGAGGGAGAGAGGGAGGGAGGAGGGAGGGAGGAGGGAGGAAGGAAGGGAGGGGAAGGGAAGGGAAGGAGGGAAGAGAGGGGGAGGATGGAAGGATAGGGAAGGAGGGAAGGGAAGGATGGAAGGCAAGGAGGGAGGGAGGGTATACTTATCTTGATGTATATATATCAAGATATGTATATCAAAATATATAACTATATATATATCAAGATAATTATATCAGAACATCATGATGTACACCTTATATATAATTTTTAAAACAAAAAAGATAAATATTTAATTGTTATTTCATTTATTTATTTATTAACTTTTAAGCACAGGGTACATGTGCAGTTTTGTGACGTAGGTAAACCTGTATCATGGGAGTTTATTCTATTATTCCATGACCCAGGTATTAAGCCTAATACCCGTTAGTTATTTTTCCTGATCCTCTCCCTCCTCCCACTCTCCACCCTCTGAGAGGCTCCAGTGTGTGTTGTTCTCCTCTACGTGTTCATGTGTTCTCATCATTTAGCTCCCACATATAAATGAGAATATGCGGTATTTGGTTTTCTGTCCTTGCGTTAGTTTGCTAAGGATAATGGCCTCTAGCTCCATCCACGTTCTGGCAAAGGACATGATCTCATCCCTTTTATGGCCTCACAGTATTCCATGTATTCCATAGTATTCCGTGTATATGTACCACTTTCTTTATCCAATCTATCATTGATGGACATTTAAGTTGATTCTATGTCTTTCCTATTGTGAACAGGGCTGCAATGAACATACGCATGCATGTGTCTTGATAATAGAACAATTTGGATTCCTTCGGGTATATACCTGGTAATGGGATTTCTGGATCAAATGGTATTTCTGGATCAAATGGTATTTCTGTCTTTAGGTCTTTGAGGAATCGCCACACTGTCTTCCACAATGGTTGAACTAATTTACATTCCCACCAACAGTGTATACACATTGTTTTCTCCACAACGTCACCAGCATCTGTTATTTTTTTACTTTTTTTCATCTGTTATTTTTTTACTTTTTTTTTTTTTTTTTTTTTTTTTGAGACTGAGTCTCGTTCTGTCACCCAGGCTGGAGTGCAGTGGCGCAATCTTGACTCACTGCAAGCTCCGCCTCCCAGGTTCACGCCATTCTCCTGCCTCAGCCTCTGGAATAGCTGGGACTACAGGCACCCGCCACCGCGCCCGGCTAATTTTTTTTGTATTTTTAGTAGAGAGGGGGTTTCACCGTGGTCTCGATCTCCTGACCTCCTGATCCACCCGCCTCGGCCTCCCGAAGTGCTGGGATTACAGGAGTAAGCCACCGCGCCCGGCCTATTTTTTTACTTTTAATGCTAGCCATTCTGACTGGTGTGAAATGGTTCTCATTGTGGTTTTGATTTGCATTTCTCTAATGGTCAGTGATGTTAAGCATTTTTTCATATGATTGTTGGCCATATGAATGTCTTCTTTAGATAGTTCAAATAGTTGGTAAGGATTACCGAGGAATTCAAAATATGCTTGATATCTCTTTCCAAACCTGCTAAAATATTTATTTTCAAATGGCAGCTTTCCATGTCACTGCATGGGTGTCTGGTCCTGCTTTCTGGGCTCATGTGTATCTGGCTACATACCAATGAGAAGCATGAGTGACCTGAGTTCTGCATTAGAACATTTTTCTTATCTTTTAATAGCTTTGCTACCATTTTCTAAGCGTAACTCAGTGATCCTCTATTCAGAGTTTAATTTTATCACCGGATTTAGAATTTAGAGAAATAAATGCTCCATAATTATTACAGTATCCTGTGTCCCTGATAGAATAAAGAAAACAGCTCACATGACAGCAATGGTATTGTTAAAATTTAAATGAACTTTCAGAGGTTCATGATATGATTATAGGTATGAGTAAAGGATTATGTATAAAATTATCTATGAATTAATTTTTCATCCATCCATTTAACCACACCAAGCCAAGGATCAAGGATCAAAGATGTGTGTGTGTAGGTGGGGGTGTATGTATGCATACACACATATACAAATATGTATGCATATATACATATATATCTGTGCATGTATGTTGGTAAATATACATGTTTCTGTCCTTTGTCTCTTTTTCTGTCGTTTTATTCTGCTTAATAATCACATGATAAAATTTCTCTATAGCTGCTCAAAGAGATCAGGTTATTCAAAAATCTCTAAGCAGTTGTGAAACCCAAGGGACATGAACAGAATCCTGCACCACAGAACCAAGTAATCTCTGTATTGAGGTTATTCAGAACAGCCCTGCAAACCAAAGTAGACTTCACAGGAAAAGCCTGTTGAGGCTAATTATCTTGATGGAAACTGATAGGTAATTGCTCATCTCATATAATCCGTTCATTTCATTTCAATTCATCTCATTTGTTCTTCACAAAAATTGACACTTGAGGATACCAGGTTTGAGACTGTGCTCCTCTACCTCTGAGCCTTGGTTTCCTCATCTACAAAACAGCAGTAGCAGTCATTCTCTTGCCAAGATTAAGAGAGAGGATGCAATGAGGTGATGAGAGCAGAGTACCTTTTTTAGTACCGTCAATGATACTAGTGCTGCTTGGTATTAGTCAATAGCTGTGCGAGATCTCAACACAACATCCTTGGCCTGGACCCCTGTTTTCTACCTTCGGCTGGGCTTTAGATCAGAAACAAACATGGCAGGAATTCCTGCCATTGGCTTTGAACCAGAAAGAATCCCTAGAGCGGGGGTCCAAGCCAAGCCCTTGAAGGGGAGCTGAGCACCAGCCAAAGACTAAGCAACCAGGCCACGTGGGCAAGACGTGAACTGCAATAAGGGTCAGAGCCAAGGCTCACAGGACGTAACCAGAGCCTGGTGGAACCTGGTGGGCCTGGAAGCATGCGGAGGGCACAGTAGTCAGGAGAATGAAGCTGGTGCTGACCTTCCCCAATAGGAGAGTGGACAGCGGGTACCTCAGACTGACTCAAAGTAACCAAGTCAGGGACAAGTTTTCTCCCAACAAATAATGACAGTTAATCCTCAATCACAGGCTCAGCTCCCCCTGTCTACACAATCAAGTCTTATGTAGCCACGACAGAGGTAAGAATTCTAGTCTAGAGCACTGGGTTGCAGGCTTCATCTGAACTCATTCTGACAGCTCTACTCTTTGGTCAGAGGACACTCACCCATGCTTGTCAGCAAAAGTGGACTTTCCACCACTGCAATGAGTTTTCTCTTTCCTGTTTCCTGTCTTCCAGGGAGTCTAGATTCATGTGTTGGCACATCTTTTTTTTTTTTTGAGACAGAGTCTCGCTGTCGCCCAGGCTGGAGTGCAGTGGCGCGATCTCGGCTCACTGCAGGCTCCACCCCCCGGGGGTTCACGCCATTCTCCTGCCTCAGCCTCCCGAGTAGCTGGGACTACAGGCGCCCACCACCTCGCCCGGCTAATTTTTTGTATTTTTAGTAGAGACGGGGTTTCACTGTGTTAGCCAGGATGGTCTCGATCTCCCAACTTCATGATCCGCCCGCCTCGGCCTTCCAAAGTGCTGGGATTACAGGCGTGAGCCAAGGCGCCCGGCCATGTGTTGGCACATCTTAATCTGTCCTTAACTGAGTTTTGTCCTTTGTCATGATACAGGATATTTGAAACAAAATTTCTCAGATTTGCCTGAAAAAGAATTTGCCCACTTATTCTCTTCTTTGATTTAAATTGAAGTTGGTGTTTTTTGTTTGTTTGCTCTTTTATTATGACAAGATATCTTTTGGAATATAATCTTTTGTGACTGTTTCATAATGTTACACTTTGGATTTCCTGGTCTCATTTGTATACCTGGATTCATATACAATCATCTTTCGTATCTATGCAATTAGAAGGAAACCATCTAAGAAAAAGATAGCAGATACTATAGCTGACCCTTGAGGGCTGATCCCCTTTGCAGATCTGTTTAGACCTTAGATCCAATATTTATTCTGCTTTTCTACTCTGTCCTTGTTCTCAACATAAAGAGACAAACTTCTTGAAGCTGGAAGCCACATGTTGATAGACATGGTGATTTTTGTCAGACTCTACAGAAAACTTAGGTTTTCCACATCCAGTTTTTTTCCCTTGTTTTTTTTTTCTTGGGGCTGTTACACAGTCTCAGCTAAAACCGTGAACTCTCATTTTTAAATATTCTGTCTACAAGCAGGTGATAGCAACTTCACATCTCAGACAGAAACACTGTGAGTAAGAACCTGGGTCAGGCACATGCATTTTGTTCAATCGTTTCACTGTGGATGATGAACCAAGCCAGGTGGGACCTTGAAAATACTGACTGATTTTTTTTTCTGGGGTTTTGGCCAAACATGGAACTTTTAATGAAGTTCCATGAGCACTTTTAATGAGCACTTCTCTTGTGCTCCTGACTGAAAATTGCATTCTCAGAGGCAGCTATTAGGTGAGTTTTGGATCATGTTGAGTCCAACACCAGCTACTTCTGATTTTTAGGATGAAAGCTCAGCTTCATAGGACAATTGAGCTCGGTCCATGGGACTTCCCACTGTAACAAAGAACTACCCAAATTTTAATAATTTTTTAATCAGTCCTGGTTCAAGCATAACCAGGTGACTTTGGTGTAGTTTCTACATGAAAACTCTAGTGAAGCAGGGTAATGCGTTTCAGTTTCAGTTATGGAGAAGAGCTGAGAAGAATTGCTAACCGGGGTATATGCCTTTGAAATCCACTCTTTTTATTTTATTTTCTCCCTGAAAAGAGATCTTTTCAGTCCTCCTGGTTTGTGTCTGAAAATCTCAGTGGCCTGAGAACACAAAGGAAATTGATTCAAAGACTTTGGAAAACTTTGCAAAGGGGCTGCCATTCGACTGGCTTCCTTTGTCAGGGGCCCAAATCTGATACTGCCCCATGGAAAGGGTATGAGGGAGACAGAACTCCCCCCTGACCCATTTCCTTTTCAGCCCTGCCTCGGAGTGATTGTGCAAAGAACAATCCCCACCACAGTCAAATCCATAATTGTTCTGGAAAGTGTTTTCCCTACGGTTTCTCATAAGTTCTTTGTAGGTGAACTTTCCTCACCAGCCAAGGAACTGTCCAAGCTCCACGAGGTTCAATGATTTCCCCAAAGACTATTACATCTTAATCCAATTACGAAGCAATCTCATTATGCTGAATGCATTACCAAAATGTTTTCAGGCCTCCATTGTATGTATCTTTCTAGAGAAATAGTTTTATGTTCATCAGATTGAAAGAAAACTTTTTAAATGCCAAAATGATAGGACACATTGATATTCCTCAGGTCAAGCTTAAAAATGCAATTTAGGTTTACCTGGCAACTGAAAATATTGTTGAAACAGATTAATGCACTCCAAGAATTCAAATTATCTACAAAGAAAAAATATAAAAATCTGTGTTGTAGGTTTAGAAAATAGATGGGCTTATAAAGTATAACCTTTCGAAATTGATCAGCAAAGCCCCTCTTCACTAATCCTAGTTAAAATATAACAGCCTAGGGAAGTCGTAGGGCCACAAGTGTATCAAATAGAGATTTTTCCTGTAGGAGCTGAAAGAAGAATACAAGTTTAAAAGAGCTCCACAGTTCCAGGAAGGCTCCCTCCTGAACACACGTGGGCAGCAACCCTAGGAGCCTACCCATGAACAAAGGTTGGTAGGCAAGCCTGATGCTAACTGGACCCCTCTTTCTAGCCAAGTGAAAGGCAGCCACCTAGAGCTTTCACCAAGAGGTGCACATTGCCAGTGCTTGAAAGGGAATCACAGGTGACTGGTCCATGCATGTTACTTTTCTTGCCCACTCAAGTAGATTGTCCTGCCTTGTGTCTCCGAATTTCTGCTAAAAGAGTGACCCTTGGGAGGTGACCTCCTTTAGACAAACTTGGTTTACAGTTCCCAACACTGACCCACGCTGAGATGTGACCTTGGACCAACTACTTAAACTCCTCAGTGTTTTAAGAACCGTTTGCACGACACACATTTTACCCTTTTCAAGCCAAACAGGGTATCTTTCCAACAGGATGTCCTTCTTCCTATTGCCAATGGACCTTCTTTTGGGGTTCCACCTCCTCACCTGAAAGACCCATCCTGGAAGCTGGTCAGCCTCTCTTCTGATCCTCCCTGGGCCCACTGCCCACCTTCCCGGCTCTCATTGTCTAATGCAGCACACTGCCCAACAGAGAAATAATTCCAGCTACATAGGCAGCTTAAAGTTATTTTAGGCCGGGCAAGGTGGCTCACGCCTGTAATCCCAGCATTTTGGGAGGCTGAGGTGGGTGGATCACCTCAGGTCGGGAGTTTAAGACCAGCCTGACCAACATGGAGAAACTCCGTCTCTACTAAAAATACAAAATTAGCCGGATTCGGTGCCACATGCCTGTAATCCCAGCTACTCGGGAGGCTGAGGCAGGAGAATTGCTTGACCCCGGGAGGCAGAGGTTGCGGTGAGCCGAGATCACGCCATTGCACTCCAGCCTGGGCAACAAGAGCAAAACTTCGTCTCAAAAAAAAAAAAAAAGTTATTTCAGTAACCTTGGTAACCACCTTGAAAAATAAAAAGAAACTGTTGAACCTTATTTCAACAATATATTTTGTTTAACCCAATATATTAAAAATATTATCACTTCAATATGTAATCAGTGTTAAACCGTAGGTGAGAGCGTTTACTTCTTTTTGTACTAAATCTTTTAAATACAGTGCGCCTTATACTTACAGCACATTTCAATTCAGACTAGTCTACTTCCGACTGCTCAGCGGCCGCGTTCAGCCAGTGACTAGCATATGAGAAAGCACTGGTCAGGAGTGGAGCAGCAGCGTCCGGCTGTGCCTGCCGGCCCATAGTCACTGTCCTGTCCTGTCTGTTTTTTGTGGTCGTTGTTGCTCTTCGTTTGTTTTGCGATGGAGTCTCACTCTCTCACCCAGGCTGGAGTGCAGTGGCATAATCTATGCTCACTGCGACCTCTGCCTCCCGAGTGTTGGGTGGCGCAGACACGTAAGGTACCACAAGATGGCGACAGTTCCGGGTTCTTCCTCCCTCTCCACACCTGACGTAATGTTAAACCCGCCAAGAAAGACCCAATAAGAAAATAACACCTCCCGCTCCCCCCGCTCATCCCCAGGCCCGCCCCCCAGACCCAATCATCGATACCCACGTAGCCCTAAGCAATATAAATATCCCATCCCAACAGCACTCTCTCTCTCTCTCTGCGCGACCTGACCTGACTCTGCTAATAAAGATCTCTTGACTGCGTTTGGCGTGCTCTGGGTCTGCCTTTACTCTTTCACCGAGTTCAAGCAATTCTCCTGCCTCAGCCTCCTGAGTAGCTGGGATGACAGGTGTGCGCCACCATGCCCGGCTAATTTTTTGTGTTTTTAGTAGAGACAGGGTTTCACCAAGTTGGCCAGGCTGGTCTCGAACTCCTGACCTCAGGTGATCCACCCGCCTCAGTTTCCCAAAGTGCTGGGATTACAGGTGTGAGCCACCGCGCGCAGCCCCTGTCCTGTCTGTTTTAACTTCTGTGTGCTATGATGATATTTTAAAACCTAATAATGCCCTCTATCTACTGCTGAACTAGTAAAATAAATGTCTCTTACATTGATGTGAAAGGCCCCTTGTAATATCAGTAAGTATATCCCTCTTTTTCTCCTCTCTGGTTTCTTTTTTTTTTTTTTTTTTTGAGACGGAGTCTCGCTCTGTCGCCCAGGCTGGAGTGCAGTGGCGCGATCTCGGCTCACTGCAAGCTCCGCCTCCCGGGTTCACGCCATTCTCCTGCCTCAGCCTCTCCGAGTAGCTGGGACTACAGGCGCCCGCCATCACGCCCGGCTAATTTTTTTTGCATTTTTAGTAGAGACGGGGTTTCACCGTGGTCTCGATCTCCTGACCTCGTGATCCGCCCGCCTCGGCCTCCCAAAGTTCTGGGATTACAAGCGTGAGCCACTGCGCCCGGCCCCTCTCTGGTTTCTTAATCCATGGTCAAGCTTTACCCCTAACTCACCTTAGAACATACCGCCCTCCATCCACCTCCACACCATCCGTTAGTTCCCTAGAAAGAAATGCGACCAGATTCCCCTGCCTGCCAAGACCCTTAATGACCTTCATCCAACATCCCGCCTTCACTGGACGCATCATCCCTTTACAGATGAACTCTCATCCAGTCCCTCAACGGCAGCAGGAGCAGCGTGTTGCCTTGTGTTGTAGTTATTTATCTGAAACTTCACGACACCGTGTACAGAGCCAGCTCTATGAGACCCTCCTAGAATGCCTAGTGCAGGCATTATGTGAAGGTGGACTCTGAATTAAAACCCTTTCCCTTTTCTCTTCTTATGCATGTAGAAGGGATTCTAGTGCCCTATCAGTAGACTATCACCTAATTAGAGCTTGTTGAGCTAGCTTAGGGCACACATGGAGACCATGAGCATTTGCAACGAGTTTTAGCATATACCTGGACCTATCCGTGGAATGGGCCAAGGATATGTGGAATAGCTGGCTCATTAAAGACCTCTGGCCTTCTCCAGCTAAAGGCAGAAAACTGTTGTGTTTGATTCTATCTCTTTGGTTGCCTTGATAATCTAAAGCAATCTCAACTCATTTGATTTAGTCACTGAGATGCCTGTCATTGTTCTGAGATCACTTGTAAGTTTTCACCGAAACTGGAGAGTTTTTCTTTGTTTGGCAGGATACATTTATAATTTCTTCTACGATGAAAGCCCAGGTGAGAGGAGTCCAAGCAAGCAGATGGCACAGAAGCATTTGTTGGGTGAGACGTACCTGAAATCACCTGCATCTCCTTGTTAGCCTATGGAATGTCTGGCCTGCAGGGGCCTCTGGATGGGGGTGTGTGCCTTGTTGGCCTACGGAATGTCTGGGCTGCATGGGCCTCTGGATGGGGGTGTGGGTGCTGGGTCTGGCCTCAGTCTTCCAGATGCAGGCTGTGGTCGTCAGTCTGGTTCTCCCCCAATGCCTCTTTCCTCTGTTTTGAAGCTTAAGACAGAACTTGACACAGCAATTCCTGGCCTGACCCTGGCTAACTCAGTACTCATTCTCATCTTTCCCTCTTCCTCATCACGGGAATCAGGAGCAGATCTCCCTCACCCCCACCCTGTATAACCCTTTATTAGCTTTACTGTAAACAGATAAAGAGCTTTCTGTGGTGCATTTGGCTAAGTTTTCCTTCTTGTTTTTTCTTGTCAATGATACATGCTATTTTATTCTTGATCCTAGCATATCTGAACCTTTTGCACCATTCAGGAAAAAGGGGAGCTCAGGCGAGAAATACAGTTTTATTATTTATTAATTAATTTCTTATTAAGTTCAAATTTTGTCGATTCCTTACCTAAAGTCTCCCCATTTTGCATCCAAGCATTCTCAATATTTGCTTTAGATAGCAACAGCAGGATGGCGAATGGACCCTAGATTCCCTCCGCTGGGTCAAAGGATGGCCCAGTAAGCAAGTACTCGATAATTATTAACAGTAATTGAGAGAAAGATGGAATATGGAGTATTTGCCTTTTAGGAAATAGAGTGTTCAGGTTAATATTTTTCTAAAGGAAAGAAAAAGCCTGACAGAGCTATTCCCAGACTTCCACAGTTTAAATTTGGGCCAGTGGTCTAGTGTGTCTTAGGGGTTTGGTGGAAGGAGATTCCTGAGGGTAGCCCCTGCTCACATATAAACTCTTTGCCAAGGATTCCATGCAAGTAGTTTGCGTCACTCTCTTGCTTCAGGTATTTTTCTATGCAGACCAGGCTTTTCTTGCATCCTGATCTATTCTCAGATTGAGGAATAAAGGGACCCTAAACAAACACAGGTTTCTCTCACCTCACAATAAATCAGAAGTTCAGTAAAATAATGGGAATGTCCTCTAACTTCAAACAGGGTTCAGATTTTATCAAATCATTTTGCTTGTTTGCTCTGAGTCATTCAACAAAGTTACCAATTTTATTTCCTTTAGAAGGTAATGCCAAAGCAAGTTCTATTTGGTTGATTAATTGATTGGTTGATTACACGTTAATCACAGTGATCTTAACCTTACTTCCTGCCATTGGGATAACTTCTGGGAGTAGGAGGAGTGGTCAAGATGTTTCAGAGTCACTTAAGTCCATGGGCATATGTTCAGCCTTAGCAGCTTCTGTTCTGATCAGGGTCTGTGCAAAGTCCTTGAGGATGACAGAGCAAAGCCATCGGAGGATGGTTGACTTCAGGCTCTCTGCACTCCTTCCCAACAGGGGGCTCTGACACTGGACACCTCATGATCAGGCCGCCAGGGCATGTGCTTTTCCCCATAGGCAGCAGCATCTGACTGGTCATCCCTGTACCTTCGCTCCATTGCTTCATTGGTCCCAGTAGGAAGCTGAGCAGAAGCACCTGGTTTCTAGGAGCTGATGAGGGCTGCTGGCAAATGAGTGGACAGTTTCCCAGAAAAGCAGTGGTCAGCGATCGTGACAGGGCACTTAATGCTTGGAGGCAGGAGGCACACCATTATTCCAGTGAGCTCCAGGACCTCAGCAAAGTCGATGCAGGCAGTGGAGTGTTGGTGTTTTGACAGTGAAAGGAAGCAACACTTGCACCAGCCCATCTCGAACAACTAAAAGTTGTAGCTGCTCATCCCTGGAGAGGTCTCCCACTTCACCAGGCACTGTGCCAAGTTCTTTGTGTGTTCTATCTGGTGTACTCCTCACAATAAGCCAGCTGAGGCAGATATTGTCATTAACCCATGCTGCAAATAAGGAAACAGAATCTTATAGTAATCACTAAGTGACTTGTTAAATTCACAGCCAATCAAAGGCAAAACCAGGGTTTGAATTCAATTTATCTTTCTGTCTGCTGCTTATGCTAAAACTCCGCCACTATTTCCTTTCTCTTATTCGCCTGTCTTAAAGCTTCCGTTCAATCATCACCTCTTCTGTAGAGTTTCTTTGATTTATAGAGAGGCCTTGGAGTTGAGCCCCTCCAGTCTCACTTCCACAGTGGTACAGCAGTCAACTTGCTATGGTTAGACTAACCGTAACTCTGCTGTTCTAGAGACTCTGAAGTCCTGGATACCTGGACTATGTATTTTTGATGTGAGGATTGCTAGACGCTAGTACCATACAGGTAATATACATATGATGAAAGGAGGAAAAAGAAAAACAGACAGAGGAAGGAAAGAAAGAAGAAAGGGAGGAAGAACAAAGGAAGGAAAAAAACAGACCCTGTCATTCTTTTCATATGACTTAACCATAGCCATTTACCTAAAAAGAATATTAATTACTTCTATTGTATAAATAAAAAAACTAAAAGACAACTGAAGGTGGCCTGAATTTTTTCATTGTGTAAAGATTAATGGGACTGTATCATTAAATGACCTACAGGAAGAAGGTATCATACGCCTATTCACAGGGAGTAAGATGTCAGAGAGAAAAAGACCTGTGGTTTCTATCAATAGCCAATTTCTGGAATTTAAATTTAATACATTTTAAGAACGATATCCTGAGACTTACATTATCAATGATCACGCTTTCCTTATCTTGAACTAAGATAATAAAAATATGTAAAAGAAAAAAAAGTCAATTTTCTAACCTAAAAACCTTTGGAACAGTCACCCCGAGCATAGAGCACGGTGCCAATAATACTCAATGATTCTTTTTTTTTTTTTTTTTTTTTTTTTGAAACGGAGTCTCGCTCTGTCGCCCAGGCTGGAGTGCAGTGGCACAATCTGGGCTCACTGCAAGCTCCGCCTCCCGGGTTCACGCCATTCTCCTGCCTCAGCCTCTCCGAGTAGCTGGGACTACAGGCACCTGCCACAGCGCCCGGCTAATTTTTTTTTGTTTTTGTATTTTTAGTAGAGATGGAGTTTCACCGAATGAATTCTTGTTGAAAGCGTGTGTAAATGCATGAATGTATGAATCCATAAGGAAATGAATCTCTCTGAACCTTTGTGATAAAACAACAAACATTTAGGCAGTCAAACTGGAGATGGGAGTGGAGAACAAGATATAGTCAAGCTCCCCAAACAATTACCAAGTAGTGAGATAGCACTGAGAAAGACGCCAAGGAGGGATTTTATTTTTAAAATAAGGAAAACTAAGAGATACAGAAGATAGATTGAGAGACTCCAAACACTCTCAGTGGCAGCTCTAGAAGATGAAAAGACAATGACACAGGAGTGAATAGTCTAAAAGTTAATGGTTATTTTCCAACTTAAAAGTTCTGCATCTTCTGTAGGACACTCAATTTGAGTTTAGAGTGAGTTAAGAAAAAAATCCATATTGGGACATAAGCTAGTACAATTTAGAACAGCAAGTTAAAGAAAAAAAAGTAAAAGTTATAAAAAATGTTTTGAAAAGAAATATCTGTAAGAATAACCGTAGACACATCACTGGCAAATTGATGAAGAAATCAATGAAGTATGCTCAGGGTACTGAGGGAGGAAAACCAATATTGAATGATGTTCTAATCCATGACCATTAGAATTTATGATGCAATAAAGACGTTTTCAGTCTTATTTAAGACAGTTTACAAGCTTTCTACATTGAAAGGAAGGACTACATATTAAAAACAAACAAACAAACAAAGCGCCTATGGAGGCATGGCGTGGATTATGAAACTATGCCCAGTAAAGACCTTACTAACATCTGTGTGTTCATACAACCAATTCTTGTGTCTAAATTTGACTTTTGTGTATTAAACAGTTGTGGTTAAAATTCTAAACAACAGGTGGAGTGGTCCTTTAGTCAATAGCTAATGAATACCATGCTCCTTGTCCTATTGTGGAAGGAGGATACAGGACCTAAATAATTTTTGACACTGTTGAAAAAATTTAGAATAAATCTTATTTATTTAAGTATGAATAAACTTAAAGAAAGTAAAAGAGAATTTAAAAAACTGTTTTAATATCATATAAGGTAATATTAGAAAAAATAAGGAAAGAAAGAAAAAGAAGAAAAAAGAAGGAAGGAAGAGAAAAGCTTTCCTGCTAAAAATTATCAAGTTTTTAAATCTTCCTAACATTTCTCTCCAGTGGCTGTGAATTCCTCATGTTGTGAGCTGGTGCTGTGCCCTCATAAGGAAGAAACCAGCTCTCACTTCGCACCCTCCCTTGCAGCTAAGGTGCAAGCATGTGACCTCGGCTCCAACAATAAGCATATTTGAATAGGCATGAGTGAGGTTTCTGTTTAGAGTCCAGAGAATCTAAAAAGCAGGTGCTTTGCAGCATCCATTGTGGTGAGGGTAAGGGCAGAGACCTCCTCTGCCAAGCCAGCCATAGCACCCAGGCCCAGCACTCTCAGTGTTATCTACAGGGGCTGTGCCCACGGCTCAGTGTTCCTCTGCTGGGGCAGTCCTGTTGTGCCACGTGGGTGCTCCACCAAAGGATGGTTCTCTGGCCTTCTGTGACACACTCTGAGGGTCTCTAGTATGCCTAAATAAGTCTCTTGCCTGCTTAAACTAGAATTGATTTGTAATGTATAGCCAACAACCCTGAATGGCATTATGCATGGTGAGGAAAACACAGTTTCACCATGGTACTATAACAATCGATCCAGGCAGCATTCTTTGGTGGACACAGAAACTAATGAATGTGAGTTTGCTAAATAATAATATTTACATACATTCAATGTTATTTGTTTTTTTACAACAGGAATAAAAACTTTAGGATGGGTTAACGTAACACAACCTTAACCAAGTGATCCAACTTAATATCCTCAATAATAGGACAAACTGACATCATCTGCCTACAGTTATGACACCCTGAGAAGGAAACATCACTTCTTTAATATTCCTGCCAAAAAAGAAAAGCATGATCTCATAACCTGAATTCAGTCAGGAGGAAACATGCAACAAACCCAAACTGAGGAACATTCTACAAAGTAATTGGGCTGAATTCTTAAAGTCAAAATCATAAAAGATGAAAGCTGAGTAAATTTTCTGGATTAAAGGAAACAAACTGGACATGGCAATTAAATTTAATGTCAAATTCTGAATTGGATCCTGGCATATAAAAAAGAAATGTAGCTACAGAAAACATTATTGGGAAAATTAATAAAATTTGAATATGAAATATGGATTAAAAAATAGTATTGAATCAGTGTTACATTTTCAATTTTGATTACTATACTGATACGTAAAATCCCTTTGTCTAGCTGAGAGGATGTACTGAGGTCATCAGAAAAGATTTTACAGATATATTGTTAATTTAGTCTCCACTCATAGCTGAGATTTTATCCTGAAGACCTTTTTAACCTAATGGAAATACTGGAGATGAGAAACAAGTTTCTCTCCCAAATTTGAAGATTCTGGCTCTTCCATATTCCCTCTAAATTCTAATTGCAAAATGCCCCATTCTTCCTCTAGCTCATCTCTTTCTTGCAATATCTTATTATACTTAGCTCTAAGAGCCAGCTGAACATTCAACATTTGCTTCAAAATTTAATTGTTCAAATCCAAAAGTTTATTAGGTACATTTGCTGTCTCCCAAGTTAGCATGCATGAGAGCTTTACAATTTGTTCCACCACCACATGACATGGGTCACCGTAACTCCAGACTCCTAATTTTCCTCCACTTCCTCCAACCTTGACCACAATGCAATGACAGGAATTTCAGATTTTTGTTATAGCAGCACCAGCATCCCGATTCTGCATAGCATTTCTGCCTTAATTACCTATTGTCATGATAATGATGTTTTAGAAACTATCCTCAGATGCCTTAAAACAATGTAAATTTGTTATTGCTCATGCATCAGTGGTCGGCTGGGCAGTTTTACTACTCTCACCTGGGCACCTGTGGTCAACTGCAGGACTCATCTGTGGTCAGCTGCAGGTCTGGTGAGTGCCTCTGCTGATGGAGGCTGGGCTGTTTGACATGTTTGGGGTCAGTGGCTGTGACCAGTTTATGATGGTTTCAGTTGCAATGGCTGAGATAACTGGGCTCTCATCCAGGGGCTTCTCACATCCCTCAGTCCCTCCACACATGTCATCACCGTAAATGCAGAGAGCCAAAACCCAGCAAGCCCAATTATGCAAAAAGGCACATGGAAATTTAGCGTACGTTGAAGTGATTTTCTTCACATCCAATTGGTTAATGTAAGTCACATGGCTGAATCCAAGGCAGAGTTGGAGAGAAGTAAAAATTATAGAACTGAAGGAGCGGATATGGGGAGACTTATTAGGATCGTTCTGCAACCAACCTACCACATGGTTACCTGGTTTGTGATGAAGAAACCACTGATGATCAGTGGGATAAGTCTTACAGTCACCATAGGTAGCGCTAGGTGAATCTGGTATCTACATTGAAAAAATGAATTTTGACCTCTAACTTATGCCAAAGACAAAAATTGATTTAATTGGACCACAGAATTCAATGTGCAAGATAAAACAAAAAAGCTTCCAGACACGTCCCTGCTGATTTATTACCAGCCTTATGATGGGAGTTGCCTTTTGAAAACACAGATCAGCTCATAAAGTCGCTTTCTCAGAAATGTGACATGGCCCCACTGTCTTCAAAATAAATGTCAATCCTTTTATCATTGCCTTTAAAATCCTTCTAAATCTTACCCCAAGCTACATCCCAAAAAGGACCTCCTCCCCTAGACATGCCAGGAGCTGCTCGCCCCGGAAAGCAGCTCTGTTTGCAGAATCACGCACTGGCTCTGCACACTCCCACTCGCTTTTCTGGTTGCTCAGCTTTCTACTCCCTCTTTATTGGTAAAATATAAATTGCAATTTCAGGACACATTTTTTAAGTATTAGGCTCTTGAAACTTTCCAGAGTACACAGGCAAACATAACTCCCTCTCTTATGTGTCCTCCCAGAATTTTACTCAGAGTCACGTTGCTCACTGCTGCACACTCCTGCAGGCACATCCCAGTGGACTCCGCGCTGCATCCCCAGAGTACAGCGTGTTTCCCGCCTCCCATTAGAGATCCAATACATATTTTTTTGAAAGAAGAAACTGATGGAAGAGAGGAAGCAAAAAGGAGAGGAAGGAAAGGGATAGGAAGGAGGGGAAGGAAAGGGAACTTGAAATCCTACAAGGTCTCAAAGTCAAAAAACATGTAAGTCAATTATCACAGAAAATAAAAGAACTGCTACAAGGGCAAGTTACTGGGCCAAATCTGTCACTATTACAACATAGTATGAGTGTGTTCATTTTTGGTCATTGTAGTCATTGTTGCTTTGGTTGTAGTCATCTATTTTATAATTCGTGGTATCCATTTAGTTCTTTTGTAAAAAAAAAATGTATTGTGCATGTGTATGTGTGAGAGACAGAGAAAGAGTTTTTCACGGAAAATAAAGATACAATTTGGATTTGGGAAAAATGGAAATTTATTTTAATGCCTGTTGACATTTATTTCACGATGATAACCATATTATCTCCCCCTCTTAATTTTAGAGATTGCTAGGGGGAAAGATGTTGCATTCTTAATAGATCAAGTAATTTAACTTCCAATAATTGTTTAAGCTAGATTTTCCACTCTGCTGTTGTTTGAATGTTTGTGTCTCTCCAAGGTTCATGTTCATACTTAATTCCCAATGCAGTAGTATTAAGTTATGGGGTCTTTATCAGGTGATTAGGTCATGAGGGCTCTGGCCCCATGAATGGGATTGCTCCCCTTATAGAAGGATTTGAGGGAGTCTGTCCATCCCTTTTGCCATGTGAAGACATAGCTAGAAGGTGCCATCTTTGAAGGAGAGTACGCTTTCACCGGACAATGAATCTGCTGGTAACTTGGTCTTGGATTTCCCAGCCCCGGGAACTGTGATCAATAAATTTCTATTAGTTATAAATTTCTCAATCTAAGGCATTTTGCTATAGTAGTGTGAAAAGGCTGAGACACACTGATTCTTTTACTTTTCATTGTCATCAAGGGGAAAAATATCTTTTAAAAGTAGCAGACAGTAACCATCCAGTGATCTTTCTAGACCTCATGACTGATGCTGGCTTGATGACCCAGAAGCAATGCTTTGAACCAACATTAGTTTTATGGTTAGGCCACACCCATAGGAACCTATTATATTTGCAACTGGTTACACTTTAATCAATCCTGGGCGGCTGAAGTAAGTCACACAGTTTACGTCTCTTGTTTAACATAAGCTGAGATATATTTCCTGGAATATTATTAGTCCCGAAGTGATTTTCCAGGCAGCCAATGCCAAGGCTTATTTATTTTTAAAGAAGTCTGAATGCTATCAATATTTGGCTTTGCTAATAAGATATTGGAAGAACTTCTTTTTTTTTCTTTGCATATGATTTAAATAGAGTAAAAGCCTAATATTTTAGAATCACATGATAATTTACATACAAATTAGATTGAGGTTACCTTACCAAATTCATTTGTTATGATTCAAATACATACCGTTTTACTGGTCAAAGGTTTAGATTCTGTTCCTTCTAATTGATCAGTTTGATTGCTTTGCTGGTACAGAAGCTACCTCTGCGTGAGTGCCTGCATTGTATATTTCTGCAGAGGTGCAGATGAGCTATAGATCTGCCAATTTGACTTATAGATCTCCACCCCTCCTGCCATGCCCAGCTCCTTTTTTACTTTTAAGTGCACTTCAAACACAGCATAAAGGTGGTTTGGAACTCAAATAAAACAGAACTTTGTTGAAGCTGTTAGTAGAAAAGGCAATACTTTATAATTTGGGCATAGACTCAATGTCAATTTCCCAAAAATTGTAGCAAAATTCTACTTATGAAATGTAATCAATAATTGCCTAAAAACATTCTGTTGTACTTGCAGAATGTATCTGTCTTCTAAAATGGTGTTTTAATTTTTAGGATTGCTGTTTTAGAGAATTGAAGATCCTTCATTTTCAAGAATCTGAAATCTACCATGATATTCACATGTAGCAAAACACAATGGGATGTAGTCATTTAAGAGTGCTATGAAGGCAGTGTATGTGTACACAGAAGCCCAAAAGGCTAAAATTGGGTGGAGAAGGAGAGAAAGTTGGGTAAAAAATGAAGTCATTATAGTTGGGTGGACAGATACTTGGTGAGTGGGCCAGACACATCACCGCATGACCATGGCAAAGCGGCAGACATCACTCCATCCTCGATCCCACATTTTAAGAGAGAAATAGCAATAACTGTTCTAATTTTATCTCCTGCCTGTTTGTTAAGGGACAATCCTACAAAACATGCACATTGACTTGGGGGTCGTAGATGAAAGCTAACTAACTATAGAGCACTAAATTTTTAAATTCCAACCCAAAGACAAATAGACATCATATTTTACATTACTCTGATGTGGAATGAGGAAAGAGTTCAAGTGACATTTCAATTTATCATAGCTAATCATATGAACATTATTATATAAATGGGGATTCTAAAGCACTAGGTTTTAAAAAACTTTAAAGGATAATTTTAAAATACCCTCAAAAATGTATAAAGCTATGCATGCAAATCCTTACGTCTCCCAATTTCTTGCTGAAATGTCAAAACCAGTGCAACATGAAAAGAGATTATCGAATTTTTAAAATATAAAGACGGTCTAGTTATGTGCCTGAAACGTGGAGCAGCTTTGGCAGAACACTGAGCAGGCACAACCTATTCACTATTGGGAGGCCTCTGTAGAAAGAGGGGCAGTGTCTCTCAGCCCCTGAATTTCCAGGGCCCATGAGAAGCTCTTGGATCCAAGTGTCTGAGGACCAAAGATGAGCTGAGTGAGCAGAAATTCTTCTTGGTCATGTTCACCCAGGGTTGGGGGAGGGTACACTCAGTCCATCACCAAAGGAGTGATGTCAATTGTTAATATCTTCATCAATGAATGTAAGCAAACTAAACTGCTAAAAATACAAAAATACTAAATACCCTACTGAAAATACAAAAATTAGCTAGGTTTAGTGGTGCGCACCTGTAATCCCAGCTACTCAGGAGGCTGAGGCTGGAGCATCTCTTGAACCTGTGAGGTGGAGGCTGCAGTGAGCCTAGAACATGCCAATGCACTCTCACCTGAATGACAGGAGTGAGACCCTATAAATTTAGAGGGAAAACAGGAAAACTTAAAACATTAAAACTACCATACTAAGCCTGCCATGAGCACAAAACAATATGGAAGAAACAAAGCATTCTGGGAAATAAAAACCTGACTTCCAAAGTTTAAAATGTAATAGAAGTAAATAACATAAAAGCTACCACAGAAATCTAATTAATGAATTAAAAAGTTAGTTTAAAAACCTCCTATTATTTAGAGAAGAGGTAGAAAATAGCTTTCATCTTGTGCACCAATTATTACTGGTTGATAGTGGTTGCCTATGTTAAGAAAGATTCTGAGGTACTGCTTGGGTACCAATTCCATGGCTTGACTCCTAAAGTTCAATTAAAAATCACTGAGGGACCATTTAATATAAAGAAAATAAAACCTACATCTACTTGGAATAGACAATTTTCCTGCAAAGAAACCAGAATCAAATTGGTTTAGATGTCTGTGCAGCCGTATTTACCTAATTCTAAGGGAAAATGATTATGACTCTGGAGTTCAACACTCAGCTAACCCTCATACATGTGCAACAGCCAAAATAAATTAATTAAAAATTAAATAAATAACATGGGAAATATATCATTTAATACCTCTTTTAACACACGAATTTTTTTTAATTTTTTAATTATCATACTTAAAGTTCTAGGGTACATGTGCACAACGTGCAGGTTTGTTACATATGTACACATATGCCGTGTTGGTTTGCTGTACCTGTTAACTCGTCATTTACATTAGGTATTTCTCCCAATGCTATTCCTCCCCCATCCCCCAACTCCACAACAGGGCGGCCGCGGTGTGATGTTCCCCGCCCTGTAACGCACGAATTTTTTAAGTGAACCAGGATAAAGAAATCCATAAAGAGGAAAGGATGGTACAGAAGAAAGATATCTGACAAATGGACAACATTAAAGCATTTATTTAAACAGAAACAATTGCCATGCATGTATTTTTGAAGCTTAATGCAAATACTTTGAAAAACATTCTTGCTTTATACTTAAAATCTAAATTTGAACTGAAAATGTTATATGACTTCACTTCAAACTCAGAAGTGGTACCTGGATAAAGGAAGAAGAGTAATACTCACCCAGGAGGTTTTATTTCACTCGATGTTAATTAAGAAATCGAGATTCAACTATACGTTCTTTCAGAATGTGAGTGTGAAATCGCAGAATGGAAAACCTTTTCAAAAAGTCCTCCAAGGAAGGCTGAGGCTTCCGCTGGGAACGTAGAACCAAAATGAAGGATATGACGTGAGGCGACAAGATGGCAACCGCGTACGATTTGAGTTCTAGCCGTCAACGGCCCGATGAATTCTTTCTTTTTAGAGGTGCTTTCCCCAGGTAATTCTTGGTCAGCCCCTCCGCAGAAGAAGAAAACACCCATGTCAGTGACATTTCCTGTGATTCTTTTTGCTGCCCTCCTGGAATAAAACTAAATTTATCCTTTTGGGGAGACTCTTTTCGTATTTGCTGATGTGCATTTAAACGGTTTCCTTTAAAATTGTTTTTTTAATATGGATGTTTCAGTGACCAAAAATAGAAGAGTTCGGTTTCTTCTACTGCAAAGAACATGTTCACCTTGTGGATAGCAAAATGGTTGAGCTTTTTATAAACTCCCCAGACCACCTCCAGCCATTTGTGCAAATTAACACGGGGCCAAACTTGGAAACCTGATCTAATAATTCAAAGTAAAATTATAAAGAAATAAGCATGGTTGTAAATTATAAGTAAAATGAAATATGTTCATTTTAATTTAATGTAGAATTTGTTCAATAATAATGAAACATATTTACAGAAACTGAATTGGAAACATAGTAATTATAAATAATGGGAAGAGAGAGTTTTCCTTTTTAATCTAATATGCTTAGTCAATGTCTTAAAGGTTGGCAAAGTCAAGAGCTGCAGACCTAAGGCAGCTGGCAATCTGCCTATGGAACTTCTAGAGACAAAAGGAAATTACTTACTATTTAAATACCAACCAATGGGGCTTTGGGAAAAGAAGATTCCAGGCTCTGACTCCCCCTGGGACCCTCCTAAGCCTTCCCAGGGTGCTCAGGCAGAAAATGCAGAGAGCACTGTGCACCAGGATGTTATTAAAATAATTTAAAAATACAAGCCCCAGGAAGCTGCGAATTGGGAGAGGAGTTACACACTGATAATAAATATTTTTGTAAAGCTTAACAGAAGGAGAAAAACTGCCCTGGGAACAAAACTGACTACAATTTCCCCTTTTAATTTTAATATTGATCAAGTAAATTTGCAAAATCTGAGAATATATGCCCAGCTAAGTGTACACTAAGTGTACATGAGCATGTGTGCACATACGGAGGCACACGGGAAACTTCCCATGCTACGGGAGGCTTGACAGAGACTAGAAAGTGCATGAGACCATGAAATATGGCCATTGTGGGAGAAAAGGCAGTTAGACTGAACAAGACAGTTACTACCTAGACTATGGAGCTTCTGTCAGTTCTGGAGCAAGTTAGCTCTGATCTGGATTTGAACTTGCTACTCTAAGGCACTATATTTATATCTATATCTATATCTATATCTATATCTATAGATATATATATCTAGATATATATCTATATATCTAGATATATATATCTAGATATATCTATATATCTAGATATATATATCTAGATATATCTCTAGATATATATATCTAGATATATATCTATATATCTAGATATATATATCTATATATCTAGATATATATATCTATATATCTATATGATCTATATCTATATCTAGATATATAGATATATATATCTAGATATATCTATATCTATATCTAGATATATAGATATATATATATCTAGATATATCTATATCTATATCTAGATATATAGATATATATATATCTACAATTAACTGTGCAGCCAGATGTTAACTTTTGTTTTTTCTGATCTTACCTGAGTCATCAAAGCTGATAAGAACATGTCTCAATCATACCACATTCTGAAAAGAGATGCAGAACTGTGCATATAGTACATGTGGTGGCTCAAACCTGGTTCTGAGACTGTTCACTCGCGTCCAGAATATAATAGAGAATGTTAATGATTTACAGTGAAAAAAAGATTGAGGATTTATCAGGCAAAGTTATTGGAATGCTCTACATTCCTTTCTCACATCAAAACAAACAAGTGTCTTGGAGAGAAAAAATCAGAGAGCAAAGGTGATCTGCTGGAATGAAGACTCACATCTATCTCCCTACCCTCACCCCTGCTGGGGGCTTTCTGAGCTGCAGAAGCTCCCTGCGAAGCCCTAGGGGAGTTCTCTGGGTAGAGTCTTCAATGTGCACCTCCCGGAGCGTGTAGGAGACCAACATTGACGCTAGACTCTCACCTAGGGAGGTAGGAGCAGCCCCTGCTGGCCAGCTGAGGGAAGTTCTTGTGCCAGTGGTTGGGGCATGACACTGACCTGTCCCATGGCCCAAGAAGATCCTTCCAGAAGTAGCTAAGATTGCATCATATGGAAGGCCCTGCCAAGAGCCCTGCCGGCCAGGGGATGCAATTCTAGCAGAAAGGAACTTTGGGGTATCCTGGAACAGAAGACACAGGGTGCCACAATCAAGCATAGGAGCAGAGCTCAGACTTTGCCAGGGAACCACAGGCTCAGAGTGAACAGCAGGTCTGTGAGGTTTCTACAGGTACCATGACAGAGAGAGAGACAGAGCCAGCATGCCCCCCTCCTTGCCAGGAACATGACACTAACCCAGATAGCTGCTGCCTCATCCAGAAAGACTTTCTAACCCTTTATGTCTCCACTTTCCCAGTCCTGACCTCCACCCAAGAGGAGGAGCGAGGAAAACCAGGCAGGCTGGCATCCTCCTGCTCCAAATTCTCAAGCTGGTGATAGTCTCTCCATAGGGAAGGATGGATGCCTTGGGTGTTATGAGAAATTGAAACAGGAAACAGTCTCAACTTTCTAAATTGCTAAAAAATGAGCATGTCCTACTGAAACTAATGGAAAAGATGGGAAACCTGTTTGACAAAGTGTTCAAGGGTGAGACGGGAGATTTGAGAAGCTAAGAATGTGTCCAGAGGTGAGGCAAAAGACAGTGAAGTTAATTTCTTGTGTATGAATGCAAGTAAAATGTGCACCATGCTCATTCCCTAATGTGGGGTAGTCATTCATAAGCATGTCTGCATTTGTCTTCCTTAGGTTCTTAACAATTGTCCCTTCTGTGCAGTGCTATAGTTGCCATGGGTCCTGCCTATGGCATTAGGGTTTTAGCGCTCACAGTGGAGAACACAGGAGAAGGTCATCCTTGCCCAAAGACTGGCTCCAGCCTGTTTGCTGCAAGTTTAGCAGGCATAAATGTATAAGAGATCAACTAGGTTGTTGACTAAGGAGGAAAATTCCTATCATAAAGAATAAAACAAGCCAGGCATGGTGGCTCATGCCTGTAATCCCAGCACTATGGGAGGCCAAGGCAGGTGGATCAATTGAGGTCAGGAGTTCGACACCAGCCTGGCCAACATGGTCAAAACCCGCCTCTACCAAAAATACAAAAATTAGCTGGATGTCGTGGCAGGCGCCTATAATTCCAGCTACCCAGGAGGCTGAGGCACGAGAATCGCTTAAACCTGGGAGGCGGAGGTTGCAGTGAGATGAGATGGCACCACTGTACTTCAGCCTGGGCGATAGAACAAGACTCAGTCTCAAAAAATAAAAAAAATAAATGAAAGAATCAACACTTCGGAGCAAATTATAGATATGGGAGTGGAAGGGGAGTATGTCAGAAATACCTTTGAGGATTCACGTTGAATCATTGACAGTGGTAATACCATTAAGAAAATTAGAAAAAATCTATAGGGAATCTGTTTGCAGAGGCCCCTGACAAAGCTTTGCTTATGTATGTTTACTGATGCCACGGACATCCAAGCAGATGATAGGAGCAGAAGGTTAAAGAAGTTAAAGGTCAAAGAGTAATCCAAGGAGAGAAAGAAATAAGCCAACACTTAACCCATGTTTGAAGCTTGGGTGGTGAGAGAGAGAATGCACTTCTAAGTTTAGGTCCTGTTTGTCATTAAAAAAGCTAGACTCATATTAATGTGTCAAGTGTCATAAATGTTAGGAAGAAAATCCTACAGGAACACAAATGAGGAAGTGATTCCTGCTGGGTGGGAGGCAATCAAAATTTAGCCGACTCTTGAAGGATGGATGACAGATATGAGGATAGACCTCAGGAGGGAGCTTCCGGCAGAAGCTGTGATGTGATGCCAGCTGTAAAGGCAGGAAGCCCGGGGCGGCTCATGCTGCCAGCCTCTGGGGTCTGAGGAGGGCACACAGAAAAGCAACTTGGTGGGGATAGGTGTCACCAGATCAGATGGGAGACAAGGACTTGTATCTGGTACTAATTTTTGTGAAGTAATGGGTCTGTTTGTTTATAGTGCTAAGATAGGCAGAGGGCTTTGATGAGAACTGAGGGTTTTTTGGAACAAAGCGACAAAGATGATAAGGATGATAGCTGGGGAGATGAAGAAAGAGTCCTCCTCCTCTCCAGAAGGGTTTCTGTGGGAGCTCATGGCAGTGGGAGCTCATGGCAGAGTGATAATAAGAGCACAGCCAGCCCCCTGGCAAAGGGGAGGGCAAGGGAGAGGCACACAGGCTCGGGGACAGATCAATTGCCAGGCGAAGGAAACCAGGTGAAACTGAAGACAGCTCTCAGGTGTTGAGCCTAAACGTCAGAATCATGGTGAGGAGCGTGTTAAGAAACAACAAGCAAAGACTCGGTCTTGTATTGGACGTGAATACAAGGCATTGCTGGGACACCTAGAGGCACACCTGGAGCCAGCTGAACGAAGGTAGAGAGAGAAAGTTGAGATTGCACTTGAGACGGGAGAGTTGAAGCCATTGACCTTAGATGGGTGGTTCTCGGACTTCAGCCCACGGCAGCAGTACCTGGAGGGCTCCTTACAGCACAGACTGCTGGACCCACACCCAGAGCTTCTCAGCCAGCAGGGCTGGGAGGAAATTGGCACTTCCTGTGCAGGAGATACTGGTGCTGCTAGTTGTCTGGGGACCACACTTTAGAACTACTGCCTTAAAAGTCACTGAGGAGGCAGTGGCTCAAAGTGTGGTCTCTGGACAACTAGCAGCACCAGTTCTTTCTATGGGGAAGGAACTGAAAGGAACTGAAACAAAAACAGGCCCCCGCCCTCAAGAGGGGGAAAAAAAAGTCAGTCCTCTTCCCCTGAGAGTCTAGTTTAGTTGGCCTGGGCCCAGATGATGTCATTGGTATTTTTATGGCTCTCCAGGTGGTTCTGACATGCTTCCAGGGTTGAGAAACACTGATTAAGGAGGAGAAAAGAAAGCAATTTATTTAAAAATTTTTAAAAGAAACAGACAAAAAGCCCACTTTTTTTGGCACTGATCTAATTCTCTTTTCTTTCCTCAGGAAAAGCAGTTGAAATACCATCAGTTAACAGATTGCCCAATGAAGTCGATGACAACTGTGATAAGAAATTACTATCACAGCGTCTCCAAGAGATGAACAGTGGATGATGGTTCCAAAGCACAGATGTCCCTCGCCTCTTCAACCTTCTTTCCCCAGAAAGATGTCAACACCGTGGAGATTGTGCCATGAAGACGCCTGGTGTGGCATTGCAATAGATGAAATATTAAGGGCAATTCAACAATTTTCTGAACAAATACATGGATTTAACTTGAAGTTGAATTTAATTTGACTTCAAGAAAAATTGTATTTCTGGTCCTCCTATGATCATGTACTAAGAATTATTTAACTGCAGATACAATTGTTATCTTTAGAGCTAGAAGGCCTCATTTTAGAATTAAAATGAATGGCAACCCAGACAGATAAAGTTGAGTCGTGATCATCCCACCGCGGAGGCAGAGCCAGTGCTGGCCATCCCCCGACCACCCCAACACACTCCAGGTCTCACACATTTAATCTCTGTCTCTGCCAAGGGAATTTTTTCTTTCCATTTATTCTTAGAAACAACTAAGGGAGTTTTAAGTTAAATACATGCTGCCAAATTGAATCCAAGGAAACTAAAGTCAAACGCATTAGCAAGCACTTAATGTCCTCTCCATTTTGACATTTCTCCCTCAATTCCTATTTCTGAGTAAGGGCTGTTCAGATAAATAAAAACATATTTTCAGAAATCTGAGCTTATAAGACCTACAGGCCTGCGAAGTCACAGACTGTGCACTTTCAGCAGTCAGCGATTCTGCTGGGTTGAATTGGCATGTTTCAAGCTATGTATTTTTGTTAAAAAAAAAAAAAAGGTGTGTAAATGCATTTACAAAATAATTTGTACTCTTTCCCAGTAATTTATAGTTGCCTTCACAGTACCCCGTTCCTGATTTCACACCAAGCCCTTGCTGAGGATATGAGAGTAATAAAAAGGGGAGCCCTGGCTCTTCCTCTCCTTTAGTGTCTTTCCTGGAAGTGGACTGCGAGAAGAGCTTCTTCAGCCACCTTCTGCCTGCAGACAACCTCCATGAGTTTGCTTTAGAAGAAGGCTTCAATTTGAAGAAAGTCAAATAAAACAAGGTAGGCTATCATTACCATAGATGCAAAAGAAGGTGAACCCAGATTCAGATCCTAAGTCAGTCATTCTGCAGGGAACTCTTAGGTGTCCAGGTCAGAGGCTCTATTCAAACTGCTTCATCAATATTGGTTCTTCAGTTGTTGCAAATATACTACACTCATGCATGCTGTTAATAATAAAAGGGGAACTGTAGAGGAGGGGGTGGTGTATAAGAGAACTCTGTACTTTCTGTGTAATTTTTCTATAAACCTAAAATTGCTCTAAAAATAAAGTTTATTCAGAAACAAAAAAACATCTATCCTGAGTAAATATTATATAAGATTTATCTACGTTTTTACCTACTTTTTCAAATGTGCTGACCTTTACTGAAAATCTTTTATTCATTTTGAACATTCTTTTCACTCCACTGAAATGCAGTCCTCCTGGTAATTGTGTTTTGTACTGTATACCCAGTGTATTCTACATCAGCAAAAGCTTTAGAGTAAGTTTCCCAGCCTACCAACCCCACTAAATGCCCACAGGCTGAAAGCATAGTACAATAGTCTCTTTAACATCACAGGTTTCAACTGCACAGGTTCTTATATGTAGATTTTTTTTCAATCAATATATTGGAAAAATTTTGGAGGTTTGCAACAATTTTTAAAAACTTACAGATGAATTGTGTAGCCTAGAAACATTTTTACAATTACAAAATGTTAGATATGTTATGAATGCATAAAATATGCACATTAATCTACTGTTTATATTATCAGTAAGGCTTCTAGTCAACAGTAGGCTATCAGTGATTCAGGTTTTGAGGAGTCAAAAGTTACGCAAGGATTTTTTTTTCTATGCAGGGGTTGGCTTCCTTAATCCTCTGCTGTTCCAGGGTGACCTGTACACACTTATTTCTCTCTCTCTCTCTGTCTCTCTCTCTCACACACACACACACACGCATCCACACACAGGCACATCCACATTACCAGAGGCCACATCAAAGAAAATTAAATGGAAAATCTCAGCATATGGTATGAGGTGGGATTCTAGGATATTTATTTTTAAAATAGTATTGAATGGGCCAGGCGCGGTGGCTCACGCCTATAATCCCAGCACTTTGGGAGGCCGAGGTGGGCGGATCACGAGGTCGGGAGATTGAGACCATCCTGGCTAACACGGTGAAACCCCATCTCTACTAAAAATACAAAAAATTAGCTGGGCATGGTGGCACCCACCTGTAGTCCCAGCTACTTGGGAGGCTGAGGCAGGAGAATGGCATGAACCCGGGAGGTGGAGCTTGCAATGAGCCGAGATCGCGCCACTGCACTCCAGCCTGGGCGACAGAGCAAGACTCCGTCTCAAAAAAAAAAAAAAAATAGTATTGAATGTTGTGTATGTGATAATTGAAAGAATAAAATGGCTAATGACTAACATAGAATATGGAAAGGCATATTAAACGAATTAATTTCAGCCTATTTAACTGGAGTCACGAGAAGGAATTTTTAAAGACTACTCATATATGCCCCTTTTTTATTAAGCCTAACATAATGGAGATGGAAGTTAAATTTCTATTAGATTCCACATTTCACAATTGATTATAAAGTCTTAGACTTCTAAGTAGCGGCTCTGTAGACTCAGCTCTCTCTTTTTTTCTAAGATGGGATTTCTCTGTTCATCAGGTCTTTGTGTTTGCAACTGATCCACGGAGACAGCGACATCTGCGAAGCTTCCATGCCACGGTGGTTCCACCTTCACCTGTAACCTTCAAAGGCATCCTGCAACCACCCCATCCATCCAAGTACTCAGTTGTAGGATTCAAAAGCAAATTGCAGGGTTTGCTGCCTGGCAGAGAAGCATAGACACAAAGCATGAGAGAGCAAAATCTATGAGTTGACCATATCATAAACACAAATAGATCCATGCAGAATACCAGCTAAAAAATAGGCAATAAACTTAAACAACAGGACTATGAGTAGATGTACCAAGTGCTGGGTAGAGATGACAGTTTTGTGTCCTGTTAGAGCTAAGTCAGAAATCTGGGTCGAAGTGAATGTGAGGGAGCAAAAGGCCATTAAAATATTTAAGGAGCAGCTCCAATATTTTTAAAACGTGAAGGAAAACTTGCAAGCAACCTCCGGGGCTGGAGGGAGAGAAGTGCAAAGCCCCCTCAGCCTGCTCCACGATTATCTTTTGCATTCCAATAACTGACATGCTGCTGAATGTTATGACTATTTGTTTATTGTTGACTGTTCTCGGCACTGCTCAGTGTAGCCAAAGATTCCTTGCCTACAATAAAGGCTTACTCAGACAATAAACCACGGAGAAAGAAAATTGTCCTTGAGAATAAGGGCATTTCAGAGGGAAAGGAATTCCACCAGAGGCAAAGAAACCCCCTTCCACTGCAGAATTCGAGCTCAATATCTCCTATGTCTATCTGTGAAAGCTGTCTTGGAACCCCAGGGCAGGAGGGGGTGGTACACAAGGGTTTGTATTGTAATCCCCTGTTTTCAGACACATTTTTCTGAAAGCACAAACTTTGCTGGCTAGGATTGTAGAAACCTAGCGGGATTTTTTACTTTTTCTTGGAAGGCGTTTGTCTCCCAGCATCATAAAACTTAACAGTCTGCTTTTCATGGTGACAGTGTGACCTTGTAGTCCCCGATCCTAAGTGTGTGTGTGTACAATGCATAATTTCCCTTTGTTTCCTCTGAATTCTCCCTCTCCATCCTTTGTCAGTCTAAACGGGCTTTTGTGTCTAATTTCTCTCTTTATTTTCTCTAGCAATGCACTAACTTTGCTTCTAGATTACCACTGTGCCTGATTTTGAGGTTGCCATTTTAATTTTAGCATAATGCTTGGATTTATGAGAATCATCAAAAAGGCAAGATCATTGGGCTTGTTGCCCTTCCTGGGACTCTCTTTTCACTTTGGTGTCTGCTGTGTTAGTGATTTGATATCAGACCAATCCATGAACCCTTCATTTTAAACCAGGAGCCCAAGGGAAATAAATAACGCCACCAGAGAGAAATGAGAACCCGAAAGCTATTATTAAAATGAAAACATACTCTCTCTTAGACCTGGCAAACTGTACTAAGACATTCAGATTGTGTATCCAAATGTTATTCAACCCACTCATAGCCATATTCCTTTGGTGACACTAAGGTGGTACTTAAAAAGGAGCAGGTTCCACCTCAGAATCCCCAGCATCATCCCATATAATCAAGACCTTGCATCCTCTTCAGGGATCCTGCTTCCCTGGCAGCTTCTCACCCCTGAGCCTCACTGCCCCGCTGTGCGCTTCACTACTCTTTCACTAACATGCAGAAACAATGTTTTTCTTTCCCGTGCCTTTAAAATGTGGCCAAATTCTCCACCAAACTTCAGGAATTATTCATTACCTCACATCCTTTATCCAGAACAACAACCGAACATGTGTTTCGGTGAGCTGAATATTCTGGCCCAGCCCTGCTGTGTCATGCCTGAATGACCATTTTTTAAAATGCCAGAGACGAGGAAAGATAAAACACTTCTACAGCCATTTTGAGAGCTTGGCTCTGCAACCCTTCTCAGCCTCCTCCGACCCTTCTTTCTCTCTCCCTCAAGCTCTATGTTCTGCCTGTGTCTGGGCAACCTCCTTCTTGACACTGACACAATTCCATGACCCAGGACATTGGCCTGGCTCCCTGCTGCCCAGGAAAGGAGGGGACACCTGGAAGTGCCTATAAGGCAGCTCTTCTAAGGTGGAGGGAGGTAGGAGGAAGCAAGGTAGATCAAAGACCCCCTCCCTCCCTCTTCAGAATTTTCTGAGGTGCGATCCTTCCCTTCAGCTCTACTGGAGAAGTCCTATGGAGCATAGGGCCACCTGCTGAGAGGCTGGTGGGTCTCCTGGGGGCTCCTGGAGCAGAGGCAATGCTGGACATCACACTACTTCTGCTTCACAGTGTTCTTGTCTCACCTCCCTTCTCCTCCACCCTCGCCACCTTATGAAGGACTGGCACCTGCTTCTCACCCCAGGCTCTGCTTTGTGGGGGACGCAGGCTGGCTGAAATGTCCTTCCTGCAAGACATGAAGGTCAACCTTGGAGAGCTCCAGGGGCATGAGCATTGAGCTGTCCAGCAATGCAGAAACGTGCACACTTCTCTGAGCTTCTGAGTGTCCCGATCTGTTGTCGAGTTTGGGGTGGAAAAATGATGACTGACAATGAAACAGGAACCTCACAGCCTGTCCGTCACCAGGAAGGCAAGTGGACTTCTCCTCCGAGGAGCACAGCGGAGAACCACCGTGTGGCCTCTTTCTCAGGTTTAACTTCATTGGAATAAAAGCTGAATATGGCACTGTGTATTGATCAGGGTTCTCTAGAGGAATAGAACTAATAGGATAGATGTATAACAAGATAGATGTATCTATAAAGAGGAATTTACTAAGGAGTATTGATTCACACAATCACAAGGTGAGGTCCCACAATAGGCTGTCTGCAGCGGAAGGGCAAGGAAGTCAATCCAAGTCCCAGAACCTCAAAACTAGGGAAGCCAACAGTACAACCTTCAGTCTGTGGTTGAAGGCCCAAGAGTCCCAAAGCTGAAGAAATTGGAGTCTCACGTTCATGGGCAGGAAGCATCCAGCACAGGAGAAAGATATAGGCTGTGAGACTAAACCAGTCTAGTCTTTCCATGTTCTTCTGCCTACTTTTATTCTGGCCATACTGGCAGCTGATTAGATTGTGCCCACACAGATTGAAGGTGGGTCTGCCTCTCCCAGTCCACTGACTCAAATTTTAATCTCCTTTGGCAACACCCTCACAGACACACCCAAGAACAATACTTTACATCTTTCAATCCAATCAAATTGATACTCAATATTAACCATCACGCACTGTGACATCCAAGTCTTGACCCATTGAAATTCAACCCTTTTGGACAAAAACTCACTTCCTGGTTACAGCCCTTTCTTCATGCACAGCTCAGGGAACAGAGGCCAGTGAGAGGGTGTCTCCAGAGGAAGATGCCCTGGCTCTAAGCTTCTTTTCTGGAGCTGGGGCTCAGTCAAAATAAAGTGGTGGTGATGGTCCTGCTGGCTGGCTTTGTGTTCCCAAGTGTTTTACCATGTACAAAGAAATGCAGAGAGGTGTACCTATAGAACAACCCAGTCAGATTTGTTTCCAGCCTGAAATCTCTGGGGACAGGCCTCCAGACTGTTTTGTATTCTTTGCGTTTTCCTTGTCCCCTTTTATTCCGGTGAGTCCCTCGTATCCAGATCTTTCAGGATTCAGTTCTAATGCCCTTCCACGGAGAGGGTTCCCCCAACACCTTCCTCTTCTATTCTGGTGGCATTGCTGCCATCACTGTTGTGTGGATGGAGGTCCTGCCTTTTACCTTCTTTGCTGTGTCGTCCTCCTTTCTAACGTGGCATTATTGTCCCCTATCCTGCACTGCCTGAGCTTATCACTCTGGCGTGGATGGATTTTTAATCCCCCTTTGCTCCTGGTGAATGTGAAGTTACTTGTGTCAAGTAAATGATCTGGATTAAATTAAGAGTCAGGCTGGGCACGGTGGCTCACGCCTGTAATCCCAGCACTTTGGGAGGCTGAGGTGGGGGGATCACGAGGTCAGGAGATCGAGACCATCCTGGCTAACACGGTGAAACCCCGTCTCTACTAAAAATACAAAAAAATTAGCCGGGCATGGTGGCGGGTGCCTGTAGTCCCAGCTACTCGGGAGGCTGAGGCAGGAGAATGCCGTGAACCCAGGAGGCGGAGCTTGCAGTGAGCTGAGATAGCACCACTGCACTTCAGCCTGGACGACAGAGCAAGACCCGTCTCAGGAAAAAAAAAAAAAAATTAAGAGTCAAAGAGTTGCCGGGCGCGGTGGCTCACGCTTGTAATCCCAGCACTTTGGGAGGCCGAGGCGGGCGGATCACGAGGTCAGGAGATCGAGACCACGGTGAAACCCCGTCTCTACTAAAAATACAAAAAAATTAGCCGGGCGTGGTGGCGGGCGCCTGTAGTCCCAGCTACTCGGAGAGGCTGAGGCAGGAGAATGGCGTGAACCCAGGAGGCGGAGCTTGCAGTGAGCCGAGATCGTGCCACTGCACTCCAGCCCGGGCGACAGAGCGAGACTCCGTCTCAAAAAAAAAAAAAAAAAGAGTCAAAGAGTTTTTATCTATTTCTGACAGTGATGTCATCTGTCACTTTTTAGTGTAGTTAAATATCTTACCCTTTTGTTGTTAGGGAGATGCTGAACTAAATCCATGAATCACTGTCCATATCCACAGAGGTTCTGGGGAATCACATTGACAGCCACACAACAGTACTGGTGCTCAGTGAAGGGCAGCCATGTGGCAGCAACTTCACAGAACGTTGTAAACATAATGTCACCCAGGAGAAACAAGTTGCCTTGTTGGTATGCAGGTCCCCATGCAAAGGACTTAATTGTGTCCCCCTGAAATGCATAAATTAAACCCCCAATCTCCAATGTGATGGTATTGGGAGGTTGGACCCTGGGAGATAATCATGTTTACATGGGGTCCTAAGAGTGGGATTCTGATACGTTTGGGTTTGTATCCCTGCCCAAATCTCATGTCCAACTGGAGGATGGACCTGGTGGGAGGTGATTGGATCATGGGGGCGAATTTCCCCCTTGCTGTTCTCATGATAGTGAGTGAGTTCTCATGAGATCTGATGGTTTAAAAGTGTATGGCACTTCCCACTCTTTCTCTCCTGCTGCCATATGAAGAAGGTGCTTGCTTCCCCTTCACCTTCCACCATGATTGTAAGTTTCCTGGGGCCTCCCAGTCATGCTTCCTGTTAAGCCTGCAGAACTATGAGTCCATTAAACCTTTTTTCTTCATAAATTACCCAGTTTCAGGTGGTTCTTTATAGCAGTGTGAAAACGGATTAAATACAGGTGCACATGACAGAATTAGTGCCCTTATAAGATGAGACTTTGGAGAGCTCATCCTGTCCCTTCCCACAAGCAAGAAAGACCCATAAGCAAGAAGGTGGCTGTTAGGAAGCCAGGAAGAGCCCTCACCAGAAACCAACCAAGCTGGCACCCTGATCTCAGACTTCCAGCCTCCAGAACTCTGAGAAAATGCATTTCAGTTGTTTAAGTCCACAGCCTATAGGGTTTTGTTACGACAGCCAGAACTCACTAAAATACCTTGCTTCTCAGATGAGGAACTGAAGCACCAAGAGGTTAATGAACCTCCCCTAGACATACAACCAAAGATGGAAGGGGCTGAAACTTTCATCTATTTCAGTTGACATACAACCAACCAATTAAGTTGAAGTTGATAGAAGCATTCAATTTCTAGATAACCTAAATAAAATTACCTGAATTTCTAGATGATTGAGTCCCATTTATTTATAAACTTTTGAAACTTTTAAAAATTCTCAATCTCATTATTGTCTTACTTTAAAATTTTTCACATTGAAATAATGTTAAATTTATAGAAGAGTTGCAAAGATACTACAGAGAGTTTCCAGATATCTTCCACCCAGCTACCTCTAATGTTATCAGTTTACGTACGTTGGGATTCAGGAAACAATGCCTCAAAGTATGGTGCTTTGACCTGCTGGCCTCTTTGAACCAAAGGAGCAGCCCCAGAACCAAGGTCTCTATGACGCCCCTGTGCAAGACTCTTGTCCCTCTGCCACTTCAGAAGTACAGGCAAGGGACCTTAGCTGAGGTTCACTTCCCAAACTAAGGGAAGTTCCTCTGGAAGGAATGCAGTTGTCCAGAGCCTGCTTCTTATAATTTCATAAAACAATGACGATTAACTCATGGGAGAAGAGACTAGAGTGGACACCACACCCAGAGCCCAGATAGACTCTGTCCCAGGCATTTGTCGGTTCTTCAAGCCCATTCATCTCCCCTAAAAGTCATTTACTTTTCTTCTAACAGTGCCTACAACCCCTACTTCCCTTTCCCCTGTGAAAAAGGTTATATAAGTCTCACTGGGTTGTCAGGTATTGTGATCTCTCCATGCACCTAATAAATTTGTGTCTTATCTCCTATTAATCAGTCTATTTCAGTTCATTTCTCAGATTCAAATATCAAACCTCAACAGGGGAGAGAGAGGGTTCTCTTACCCCAACATATAATTTATTGTTGTATATTTATTAAAAGTAAAAAAAATACGAGTGCAGTGCTAGTAACTAAATTCCAGGCTTCATTCAGACTTCAGCAGTCTTTCCACAGAACAGCACCCTTCTTTTTTTTTTTTTTTTTTTTTTTTTTTTTTTTTTTTTTTTTTTTTTTGAGATAGAGTCTCACTCTGTCGCCCAGGCTGGAGTGCAGTGGCGCAATCTTGGCTCACTGCAAGCTCCGCCTCCTGGGTTCACGGCATTCTCCTGCCTCAGCCTTCCGAGTAACTGGCACTATAGGCGCCCGGCACCACTCCCAGCTACTTTTTTGTATTTTTAGTAGAGACGGGGTTTCACCATGTTAGCCAGGATGGTCTCGATCTCCTGACCTTGTGATCCACCTGCTTCGGCCTCCCAAAGTGCTGGGATTAGCACCCTTCTGTCCAATGCAGGATTCCACATCACCAGGGTGGTTTCCTGGGCACGAAGCCCAAGGAGTGCCAGGGCCCGGCCAGTTCTTCAAGTTGCATTTATTCATGTTACCTTCATCTCCTCTGATTGTGGCAGCTTCTCAGTCTTTCCTTGTATCTGACAGTTTTGAAGATGCTTGTCAGGTGTTTCGTTGAATATTCCTCAATTTGGATTTATTTAATGTCTTCTCATGATTAGCTTGTAGATTAGCTTGGATTTTTGGTAAGATGCCATAATTTTTTTTACATTAGCTTCATAAGCGAAAACAAATTACTTAAAATTATTTTAACAAATAGAGAACTCTGGCAAAACTATCTCATGTCAAATAAATCCTATTATTTGCAAAGTATACCATTTCCGTTTTGATTGGTGAGACAATAAATATTTGTGGATACATCCAGCCTCTGCTGATTTGTTTTTGTTGAAGTAAATTACACATAGTATAGAATTAAACAGTTTAAAGTGTAACCATTTTAAGTGCACAGTTCAGAGGCAGTTAGTACATTTATTTATGAAGTAAATAGGCAGATAATATAGGAGAAGAATTACATCATGATTCAAAATTAACTTTAAAGCACAATATCTAGTTGTTCATTCTTTTCTTTCCACAATGTACAAATTATGTCTCATTATCCTCAGAAAAAAGTGGGCATCCATTTGCCAGTTATGCATATGTGTGTGTTTGTGTACATATGCATATAGGTATATATGTATATACATGTATATATGTATATATGTGCATATTTCTGTATATATGTGTTTGTGTACATATATGTGTACATATATATACATGATGGTCATATACACCATCAAATGAGTTGCAAGGCTGCTTGTAGAAAATGTTTTCTAGTATCCATGTGAGCAGAACTTTAGTTTATAAACTTTAGTTTGTAAAGAGAAAGAGCAGTACTTATCCAAGGGGAGAAACGTGAAAGCATTTGTTAAACGGCATGCTGCTTGTCCTAGGCACTTCTTTCATGAATCCTTCCATCACCCACCACACCTTTGGAACTTTCCAGATGTAAATGCATAATGTTGTAGCTAATTTACTTAATTTTTCACTTTGTCTTACATGTATTAATGAAAAAAAAAGCTAAACTCTGTGAAATACTTGAAGAGGTTTATTCTGAGCCAAATATGAGTGACCGTGGCCCAGGACACAGCCTTAAGAGGTCCTGAGGACATGCCAAGGTGGTCAGGTTACAGCTTGATTCTACACTTTTTAGGGAGGCAGAAGTTACACGCAAAGACATACATTGATACCTGTAAGTTATACATTTAGTTAGCCTGGAAAGGCAGAACATCTAGAAGCAAGGGGGCTGATAGGTCATAGGCTGGATTTAAAGATTTTCTGATTGGCAATTGGTTGAAAGAGTTAAGCTTTGCTGAAAGCTTTGTAGTCAGCAGAAAGACATACTTGCCTTAAAATAAGGGAAGTTGTAGAAGCCGATGTTCTTGTCATGTAGATGAGGCCTCCAGGTAGCCGACTTCAGAGAGAATATATGGTAAATGTCTCTTTCCAACCTTAAAAGGTGTCAAACTCTGTGGAAAAGATCTAGTAAAGGAAGAACATTCTCTACAAAATGCAAATTTCCCTCACAAGAGAAGGCTGTGCAGAGCCCTTCCAAAATATGTCAAAGAAATATTAATATATAGTGGGGTAAAATACTTTGATTTCCTTCAAGATCTGTTCTCTGCCATGTGATGCTATACAAGAGTCAGGTTGGAATTTGAATTCAGTATCTTATTGTTACAAAGAGTACATTTTATCAGTCTTAAGATCTCCATTTTAGCATTAATGCTGATCTGTTATGCCTAAATTCCTAAAGGGAGGAGGGCATAATAATGCATATCTGGCCGCCTTTTCCATCATGACCTGAACTGGTTTTTAAAGTTTCTTTGGGATTCCCTTGGCCAAAAGGGAGGTCCTTTCTGTTGGCTGGGTGGCTTAGAATTTCATTTTTGGTTTATGTATGCCTAGCTAGAATACGTGAAAGTTTGCAAGCAGAAGCCATAGCAATTCACCTTTAGAATCCTAAATCGAGTATATCATTTCCTAAATAATATCTTAACAGATACTGATCCCTTGCAATGACCCTCAGGAAAGCTCTCCTCGGTCTGTTAAGCCTGTGCTGCCCAATGCTGTACTTCCCTTACAATGAGCCACAGATTCCCCAGCAGAATAAAGGCTAGGACTATTCTGCTCCAAGAAACCCACCTTGCTCGATCCAATCTTGCATTTCTGGAACTTGTCTGATCACGGATATCTTCGATCAAGAAACAACTGTTAGCAAGCCATTTGGGAGGGTGCGATCCTAGAAAGTTTTCTTGTGTAGAGTAGAACCTGGTTACCGATCATGATGTGTTAAAGGACCAAAATAGTTTTGTTTTTGTCTTTGTTCTTTTTCATCTGTGATAAACAAACCCCAAAAGGCATGTGAAACACAATGAAAAGGCACACAGCACAGCTTGGTCACATGGAGAGCAGTCAAAAGCTAACCGCAAGGGCATCCCAGGGGCAAAATCAGCATTTATATCATGCGCCTGTGACTTTGGCTATGTTAACTAAAATCCTGGTTACTCGCTTTTCAAGTTACCCCCAAGACAAGAGTGAGCCTTGATCAGAAATGGTAGAGAGGAAATTGGGTGTTTGACAAAAGAAATGTGCAAACATGAAACAAACATTTGCCGACTGTTAATGCTTTGTCAGCCTAAGGGCATTCTTTAATGCACTGAAAGGAAACCAGAGCATAAACGAGGTGATTCCCTTGCATTTCCTCATTCCCTAGTAGGGGGGTGGGGGGAAAGCAAGCATAAGCCATGTGCTTAGCATAAGGATTCATTGTTAAGGACCTTCTTAACCTCAAAAGGCAGCCTGTGCCAGTGATGGCTTCCCCCCAGCAGGTTAGGATAGTCATGCACAGAAAGCTGGTGTTCCAGGGGCACAGAGCGGGTGGAGAATCATCGTGAAAGCGGTAAATTTTTAAATCCTGGCCAAAACAGTGTGATGAAGATAGTCCTCTCTTGAGCGTGATGACCCCTAGCTGTCAATAGCAAGCGTGTCCTCCACAGCCATGGCCAAGCAAAACCCTTGAATAAAATAGGACACAAAACTCTGAGAACCTGAGCAGGGTCTCTGGGGAAGACAGGAGCATCCTTCAGGGGATGCTTGATGACAGTAGAGACTCCGAAGCCAGGAGAACCCATCCAACCCCAGCCTGGCCTGGTGCTCTCCAGCTGTGGCCACCACTTAACACCTCTGTGTCACAATTCATCCTCATCTGTAGGTGGGGGTAATAACAGTATTATTACAGAAAGGGTCCTAATCCAGACCCCAAAAGAGGGATCTTGGATCTCATGCAAGAAAGAATTTGAGGCGAATCCGTAGAATAAAGAAAAAACAAGTTTGTAAGGAAAGTAAGAGAAGGAAGAATGGCTACTCCATAGGTAGAACAGGGTATTCCGGAAAATAAGAGGAGGAAGCCACCCACCCTAGGTATAATGCTTGTTTATATACAGGATAAAAAAAAATTCATGGGCGATGTGCTCTACTACAAGGTTTGTGATAAAAGATTAATTTTCATTAATCACGATATTTTGCAAGAATTGATATTGTTATGTTTAAAGCAAAATTAGGAATGCTTTTGTTCTCAAGCTATCAGAATATCAGGCCATTCCTGGGCGTGGGTCTGTTTAGTAAACATTATTAATCTGTTGTCTTAAGTGTAAACATCTAGAGGCTGGGAATGCCAAACTCCTGGGAATGAAGCCCAGCAAGCCCAGCCTCATTTGTCCACACTTCATTCAAGATGGAGTCACTCTGGTTCGAATGCCTCTGACAGTATCTCCTTTGAAGGGGGATTGGTGGTGATTAAAGAGTCAATAAACACAATCTCCAGGAATTGATCATCAGAATGGAGGGTGTTGTCTTCTTGGTGCACTTAGGAGCAATGTAGCCAGGCCTGACTTTAAGATTCTCTGGATTACTAGGGTTGCTCCTAACCTGCCTGGAGTAACCTCATAGGGAGAAGAGAACACACCAGCAGTGGACCTCATGGGAAAGAGGGGAGAACTTGAACTTCACACATCGCTGCTCTTCCGTTCACTGCCATTGCCCCACACGTGCTCCAGGCTTTGCTGGCTCTGAGGAGATGCTGGCATACAGGCTGGGGGCCTCAGATTGAGCTTTTCTACCCACGCAGTGAGCGGGAAGTTGTACGTACAGGAGGCAGGGCCACTGAACCTTTAATCACCGAACAGGAGCTGCTGTGGGTGACGTCACAACCATGCTGGTCACTTCTGTTTATTTTTCAGTATTTATTTACAATGTTGCCTTTGGACAAGCTGCTTCAGTAGTTTCAACTTTGGAAAGAGTCGATGCTTTAGAAAATTATGTTTATAAGCCAGAGTGTCAGATATGCTCTCAACAGTTTACATTTAGAAAAAAAAAAATTGAGGCTGGGCGTGGTGGCTCAAGCCTGTAATCCTAGCACTTCAGGAGGCCGAGGTGGGCGAGTCACGAGGTCAGGAGTTCGAGACCATCCTGGCCAACGTAGTGAAACCCTGTCTCTGCTAAAAATACAAAAAAATTAGCAGGGCGTGGTGGCGGGCGCCTGTAGTCCCAGCTACTCGGGAGGCTGAGGCAGGAGAATGGCGTGAACCTGGGAGGCAGAACTTGCAGTGAGCCGAGATGGTGCCACTACACTCCAGCCTGGATGACAGAGCCAGACTCTGTCTCAAAAAAAAAAAAAAAAAAAAAAAAAATTGAGCACAGCCTGGGCAACATGGCTACAAAAAATACAAAAATTAGCCAGATATGCTGGCACACATCTGTAGTCCCAGCTACTCTGGAGGCTGAAGTTGGAGGATCGCTTGAGCCCAGGAGGTCAAGGCTGCAGTGAGCTGTGATTGCGCCACTGTACTCTAGTCTGGGTGACAGAATGAGAACCTGTCTCAAAAAAAAAAAAAAAAAATTGCCAACACCCTAGGGAACGTGGGGAACATTCTCTCTCTCTTTTCCTCTCTGTCTCTCCCCACAATGGCTGTGTATGTGTGTGTGTTTGTGTAGGGAGAGCTACTACACCTGTTCAAGCAAGATTGCCACAACCTCCACTTTTAGCACAGGGTGAGCTGGTCTGTGACCATACCTCAGCCAAGATCCTCAGTGTGACTCCACCACCCCGGGAGCTAAGGAGTTCACTCTGTTTGGATGAAGGGGGAATCTCTCGGTGGGAGGGAAATTGAAGTCCCAGGATAATATATAGCAGGGAGGCTCAGAAAGAATTTGAGACACTACAGCAGTGTGTTGTGTTAACCCCAGTTACTCAGTGATGAGCCTGGTCACTGAAACACTAGAAATAGCACTTGGGGTCAGTAATAAGTTACGTAAAGAGTGAACAATTAACCGAGGTCGCGAGGTGGTTTGAGCAACGCTGGTCACCCAGGCATTGTCCCATCAGCTCTGGGTCAGGTAGGATGTTATTTCACAGCATCCATCACTGCTCATCATGCAAAAGGGAGACCAGTTTGCTCCATCACATCTTGACTGTCTTATGTCCTCAGTTTCACTCCCATGTGCCTGCAGGGCTTCATGTAAAACCCAATATGAAAATTGGCAATGTGCAGTGGGACTTGGACACTTAAATCTACAAGCTGGACATGCATATTTCAGTTCTTGACGCCCAAGGAAAAACAATGGTAGTTAGTACACTGATACGGAGCAAAGTAATAACATTCAAAACAGCTACCCTATTATAGTGACAAACTGTAAGAAACACATCAATTCATTAACATGGGAACAGTTAACATGTGAATACCAATATAAATAAAGAAAAAGCATATTGCTCTTACTTCAACTATTAACTAGGCTTGAAAAAGTAAACATTAATTCCTTCTGTCATTTTAGGAAATTATTGTCCTCTTTGTGTCCTAAAATATCTATTATTTTATTCTCTCTGGTTTTATAGATAACTGTGAGTCATTCTGGAACTGAGTTTTAGTCTTCTAACCTGGAAGTCACATATAGGAGAGTTAATCACTCCTTCTGTCCCTAGGAGTATTAGACTTGGGTTAAACGAAACTGATATGCATTTCTTTTTCACGAAACCTGGCCAGGTGGTGGAAGGCTGCGGGATGGACTTCGCAGGATTATCGGAGGCTCCTGATCCTCAGCACTCCACACACAAATACCACTTCGTTGTCCAAGATCATCACCAGTGCACCAGCCGTTGTATCTATTTGCAGCCAGCACGAAGGAGGCAGAAAAGGGCATTCTTCCTCCAAGGACATTACCTGTTTCTGCTCTGCTTATATTCTGCTAGCTAGAACTGATCTCTTGACATCAACAAGCTTCAGCAAAAACTGCAAAATGTAGCCTTTATTCAGGATGGTCCCCTGTGCCCAACTTAGAATAAAAAACAAGGGGTCTTATTACTCAGCAACAAAGGAAAACCCCTACTGGAAGATACTGGGCCAGCTCAGCCATATTCATCCATCTTATGACATGAGTAGATTCTTCAAGCGTTCACAGAGGTGACATTTATCTTGTGCTACAAGTTCTTTTTATGTTTCTGGGTTATTGGGAGCCACGACTATGTAGGAAACTAGACTATTTCACTTCAAAATATGTGTGAACTAAAAAAGTAAAAGTCATAAGATCTGTCAGTCCTTCACTCCCCTACACCATCACACCATCACCTCTCAATCCTCTGACTCTCCCAAAGCACAGGACAAAACTGTTCTCTGAAATGTCCTTATCTACCGAGAAACCAGACATGTCAGAGAGAAACACAATTGCCTTCCCTGAAATTTCATTAACCAGAGAAGTTTTTTTTTTGTTTTTTTTTTTGTTTTTTTTTTTTTTTGAGATGGAGTCTCGCTCTGTCGCCCAGGCTGGAGTGCAGTGCTGCAATCTCGGCTCACTGCAAGCTCCGCCTCCCGGGTTCAGGCCATTCTCCTGCCTCAGCCTCCCGAGTAGCTGGGACTACAGGCACCCAGCACCATGCCTGGCTAGTTTTTTATATTTTTAGTAGAGACGGGGTTTCACCATGTTAGCCAGGATGGTCTCTATCTCCTGACCTTTGTGATCCATCCACCTCGGCCTCCCAAAGTGCTGGGATTACAGGTGTGAGCCACTGCGCCTGGCCTAATCAGAGAAGATTAAAACTCGTGTCCCAGAGGAAGAGATTGAAAATTAAATACCACACCCGGATCCCAGGGAGACTTTGAACTTTTTCTTTTCAAGGGTCTCATTCACCCAAAAATAATTGTTCACAAGATAATGTCTGCCTCATGGGTCCATTCATTCTCCCCAAAGGTCATTTGCTCCTACAGCCCTATCTCCCCTTTTTTATGATGAAGTGCATATACGAATCCATACCCCATTGGGTTATTGGGTAACCATGTTCCTGTGATTTCTCCATGCTATGCACATTAAAATAAGTTTGTACCTCCTGGACATGATTTGGCCGTGTCCCCACCCAAATCTCATCTTGAATTATAGTTTCCATAATCCCCACATGTGGTGGGAAGGACCTGGTGAAAGGTAATTGAATCATGGGACAGTTAAGTTACTCCCATGCTGTCCTCGTGATACTGAATGAGTTCTCACAAGATCTGATGGTTTTATAAGGGACTTTTCCTCCTTTGCTCAGCACTTCTCCTTGGTGCTGCCGTGTGAAGAAGGATGTATTGCTTCCCCCTCCACCATGATTGTAAGTTTCCTGAGGCCTCCCCAGCCATGCTGAACTGTGAGTCAATTAAACCTCTTTCCTTTGTAAATTACCTAGTCCAGGATATGTCTTTATTAGCAGCATGAGAACAGACTAATACAGACTTTTTTTCCTATTAATCTGCCTTTTGTGGGTTGATTTTCAGCCAACCTTTAGAGGGTAAAGGGGAATCTTTCCCTTCACTCCTACAGATTTGGAACAGTGAGCAGGGTAGACCCAAAACACTGCTCTTCTGGAAGCCACAGTCAAGGGAACCCAGGATATGACAACCAGAAAAAAAAAAAAAAAAAAAAAGATGATAAGTTCTCACTACTCCCAGTCTCTCTATGAAATCTCTCTCTCTGTGAAATGTCATCACTACACATCTCTTTTTCCCTTCCAAATTTAAGATTAATGAGAGAAAAGCATTGTATGGCTAGGCTTAGGGGTAGCAACTCTGGCATACTTGTGGTGTGAATATTTATATGGTCTGATCCTTTTCCTTCCAGAAATAGTCTTTGTTTTTCTTTTGTCTTTGTCTTCTTGGGTCATTTTGTTGTAAAGAGGGGTACATTAGGAAAACCTGATAAGGTTCCGCTTCACCTTGATTTATACCCTGAGAACCTGGCTTTTGTAACCAAATGGGAAGGTTCTCCCCCTTGTCTCTGCCAGCTGGGAGCATGACTTCAGATTACATCTAGTGACCATTCTGAAAGGACTGGGAATCTCAAGACATGTAAAATTTTAAGCAGCACTCTCTTTGTTCTGAATGTGCCGAGCTCTCAGGAGAGTTTATCTTAATAAGTTTCATCTCTATTGTCTGTCTAGTACTGGAAAAGTCCAGTCCCAGAAGTGCCAGCCTGGCAGCCTAGGTTAGCAGGCCTGTTACTGGAGTCACCTCCACATGCTCCTGCATCCATGTGATTCTGAGACCAGAGGCATCACTCACACATCACCATCCTTAACTGCCCAGGGCAGCAAAGTCCTTTTGCTTTCCTAACCTACCTCTGAAAGTGAATTTTTGAGGATCATACGGACTGCCTCTTCTAGGCTCTCTCCAGGAATGCCTCTTGTTTATACAGTAAAAACATATCCTAAGCCTGGAAGTTGACCTCCTGGTCTTTCCATAAAGAGGCTTGTTAGACTGAGTCACTATTGAAATAAGTACACCACTGGAAGGTCTAATCATCTGTGGCCAGAAGATAAATTATTTGCATTAGAAGACACCTATGTTTTAAAAATATTTTAGAAATCTCTCATTCCAAGCAAGGCCTTTTTTATATATACCGAAGGATCAAGCTAAAAGAAAGATGCATAATAACGTCATGACTAGCCTTGGAAATTCTCTTGACAAAACAGAAGAACAAAAATCTAACCTAAAACAAGAGTTAAAATCCTTGAATGTTCCAACTGTCTTCTTTGGATTCCCTGAGGTTTTTGTAAAAAAAGGCACCCACCCTTAGACCAGTGGTTAAAATTGGGCACTTACACTGCTGTAGCCTGAATGTGGTTCAATTCCCTGATTCCCTTGCAGGGGGCCAGTCCCTTGGAAATGTAAGCCCTTTAACTCACAGGATAAAAAGAAAATATTTATGAGAATGAGTTTAAATTATTTGTATGTTCTTTGACTTTGGGGTACTCATTTGTTATCATTCTTTCTTCCCCCAGTGATAGCTTTTGAGTTCCTATTTGTTTTACTGTTTGTCTCTTTGAATTTTTGATCTATCAGTGTACAAGTTTGTTGGGTTTTTCAGTACAGGTAGCCAACCAAAAAGGTGAGAGCCCTGGAGAATATGGCCAGAGATGTGGGTCACTCCCCATTTGCCACAGGCAAACCTTCCCTTCTTTCAGCCATCATTGTGAGGGATCTGGATCTTGAAAAGGCTGCAGCTTTTGCTTCCTTTTTAGAGACCTTGGTTAACCCCATAAAGGGCTTCTTGGTTTTAGTATCACATGTGCTTATTTGTTTTGGTTTTAAGTCATTTGTTTAGGTTTACCTCTGGTTTAAAGCTTTGGTTTATATCTAGAGTGTGATAGTATCTTTTTTCTCATTTATTTTTCTTCCTCTAATGGGCAGAAGAGACATGCCTCCCACCACCTCTGGTATTTGAATTGGTGAACTGATAAGCTGGGATTCTCCCAGACAGGGGGCTGGGTGGGGGAACATTGCGCTCACAGCTGCCATTCCTTTGGCTCCAGCAAAGGCCAGCTGCTTGTGTGACAGAAGGTTTTCTACTTGCATATTTAAAAGAATTTTTTAGAGCTCTACAGTCAAATGTCAGCTTAATTAAGAGCTCTTATTCTTTTGTGATCTCTTTTAAATACTATGTCTTCAGTGGGAATGTCTTAGTCAACTAGACAAATTTTTCTCTAAGCCTTGTTAACTAGAACATCACTGGCCTTTTGGAAAGCTTAACATCTCCCCTAATTGGCTCTTCTAAGACTTGTTCTGATTCTTTTTCATGCTTTGTTTTCCAGAGTTTGTACAACTTTTGTTTTAAAGTTATCTATTACTTGCATCAATTTGGTATACTTTTGTAAATAGAATCAAAACATTTATGTTTCTTTCTACCTGATCCCTCCAGAATTTAGAAGCTATTCATGGACATTTTTATGACACTACAGTTATTTGCATAAATTCAATATGAATCTGCTTTCTTTTGTGACAGGACACAATTAGAAACACTGGTTATTTTACCACAGATTTGAATGGAATATCATATTTTCATATGTGAACAGACCGCTTTGAGGGATTGGGGTTAACTTTCATAGAACCAATAAAAAGCCTCCTGGAAAGACTGGTCTGGCACCTTTTCTACGCAGTTTCCTCACAAGATTCCTGACACCATAGTTGAGTAAATAATGTCATTTTCTGACAGGCCTAGGAAACTCAAGATATTTGGAAGACCTCAAGAAGAGAGTAATTAACCCAACTTAAACAGGCAGTCTGGGGCGAGTCAAATCCCTGGATTGGCTCCTTATTCTAGAGAAGTTTCTAATGGTTTGATTTGAGATTCCTTATGAAAAAGTTTCAATGAACCCAATTTAGAAAGGTTCTATATCATAAATCACTATCCTTGCTGAACTTATATAATCAGAACAAAGACTAATTTTGCAAACAAATTGGTCTTACTGTGATTATCTTTGGTAAAAATGAGGAGACTAGAAAAAGAAAAATCATGCTTCAGAAAAAATAAAAAACTATACTGTACTTGCTGTTTGATTCTAGCCTTGTCAGTTTGTTTTTGAGTTTTTGTCTTTAAAAAAAAATACGGAATGCAATCCTGAATTTTTAGTTTCTTCCAATATCTGGGCTTGACCCTCCAGACTAATGTTTTCCATTTTTCTCCCACCCTTCTGGCTTGGAATCACGAAAAAATTTTTCCTGAGGTTGAAGCTAGTCAACTTAGCTTTTTAAAAAAATCACTTCGAACTTTGTTTTAAACTGTTGTCTGTTTGTAGGTCCCATTTAATTCCCAACAAGAATCATTCACAAGACAATTTCTGTCTTCTGGGTCCGTTCATTCCCCTTGAAGACCATTTGCTCCTACACCTTTCAGCTTCCCTTCCCCTGCAAAGATGAATACATAAGCATTCGTATCCTATTGGGTTACTTAGTGGCCATATTCCTGGGACTCCCCCATGCTAAGCACATTAAAATAAATTTGTATGCCTCTTTTCTCCTATTAAGCTTCGCTTTGTCATTTGATTTTCAGTGAACCTTCAGAAGGTGAAGAGTAAACATTCCCTAGGCCCCACAACTGGATGCTTGTTTTCTGCTTTTCTGATACTTGAGCTGCTCCTAAAAATACCACATCTTAACATACATTGAAATCTGTAATTCAACCATTACAATTCCCTTTAAGTGAATTTTGCAACTACAACAAAAACTTTAGTCCAAATGCCCGTTGTGCTGTCATTCTGTTTTTATCCTATAATTGATAAACTTGTCTAACAACCTATTGGGAAGTCTCCTTTTGGAACAGACTTCTTGACCAGCCCATAAGGATCACCAAAATCATAATCTCATGCCTTCACATCCAAGGCTCATGGACCATGGGCCTTCCTAATTTCTGGAGAGTCCCGGTGACTGGCAGACTCCACATGCCATTATCTTACCCAGGGAAGAGGATGGTCATTTTTATATGGTTTCTGTGGGGAATCTGAAAGATTTCTTTCTTCCAGTGGCCACTCTGGACAGTCACTACTGTAATACATGTGTGTGTTAACTTTGCATGTAACAAATTATTTTTTCTTAGAGAAAGGGAGGAAACCACCCCTCATATTGTCTTATGCCCAATTTTTGCCTCTAAAGAAAGAAGAAGTAAAAACTAAAAGGCAAAAATGAAATCCACATGCAGACAGCCTGGCACCACTCCCTGGGCCTCGTAGTTAAAGATATCTATAGATTCTGGACATTGTATGGAAAAGCATTGTGAAAATCCCTGTCCTTTTCTGTTCCATTGTGATTACCGGTGCATGCAGCCCCCAATCACGTACCCACTGCTTGCTCAATCAATCACAACCCTCTCACGCAGACCCCCTTAGAATTGTAGGCCCTTAAAAGGGACAGGAACTGCTCACTCAAGGAGCTCAGTTTTTTGGAGACGTGAGCCTGCCGATGCTCCCAGCTGAATAAAGCCCTTTCCTTCCACAACTTGGTGTCTGAGGGGTTCTTGTCTGTGGCTCATCCTGCTGCAAGGGAATCTAAAAATAGGTAGAAATATTACCCCACTCCCTTTCTATAGGTGCAGAAATTGAGGCTTATAGATGGTAAGTAACATAGTGGGAGACGGGAAGGAAGTAACAACGTGACAGGCATAGTTGTAGACACAGTCCACTGTAGTGCCTGGTCAGGCAAGGTGGGGCCTCACACTATATCCTGAGACTTGGTTAAACTAAAATGTATTTTTAGATGAGATGGCAGCAAGATGCTGCAGATTTTGCTTGTACGTAATTCCTATAAGCATAGACAAGCCAATTTATTGTGATTTCAAAATGAAATTAGTGGCCACTTTTCTTTACACTGCTATTGTTTTGAATTCAATGATGGGTTTGTTAATATGAATTTATATGCCTCATTCTTGCCAGTTTTCTCCCCAGAGATGAATTGTTATGTTGAGAGTCTTAGCATTTATATGAGTCTTTTATTTTATGTGGTATTGGGATATTGTGGTTTATAATAAGAAATATTTATTTGATCTCTGCCCCTTGTTTCTGGCACACAGCAATTAAAATCCTTGCAATTTTTGAGTGACAGAAATGCTATGTGCACTTCTGTTCGAATATTTGTTCACTGACGAAAGTTCTTGACATATAGCCCCTAATCCCATAGAATTTTCTAGCAATAGGAGCATCTTTTGTTCCTATGGCTCGGTGTGTTCCTGGATGGGGGCTTGTCACCAGAAAGACAAAGCCATGGCTAGAAGCTTGGAACTTTCAGTCCCACACCCCTATCCTGTGAGAAAGGGAGAGGGGCTGGAGACTGAGTTAATAATTGATCACACCTATGTGGTGAAGCCTCCATAAAATCTTTGAACTGGAGTGTTCAGAGAGCTTCTGTGTTGGAGAATACATCTATATGCCAAGTGGGTAGTGCATCCCAACTCCACGGAGACAGAAGCCTCTGTGCTTAGGTCTCTTCCAGACATTGCCCTATGCATCTTTTTTTTTTTTTTTTTTTTTTTTTGAGACGGAGTCTCGCTCTGTCGCCCAGGCTGGAGTGCAGTGGCGCAATCTCGGCTCACTGCAAGCTCCGCCTCCCGGGTTCACGCCATTCTCCTGCCTCAGCCTCTCCGAGTAGCTGGGACTACAGGCGCCCGCCACTACGCCCGGCTAATTTCTTTTTGTTTTTTTAGTAGAGACTGGGTTTCACCGTGGTCTCGATCTCCTGACCTCGTGATCCGCCCGCCTCGGCCTCCCAAAGTGCTGGGATTACAAGCGTGAGCCACCGCGCCCGGCCGCCCTATGCATCTTTTCATCTGGTTGTTCCTCTGTATTCTTGATCATATTCTTTCTAATAAACCAGCAATGTAAGTTTTTCCCTGAGTTCTGTTGGCCATCAAAGCAAATGATCAAGCCCAAGAAGGGGGTCATAGGAATTTCTGATTTATAGCCAGTTGGTCAGAAGAAAGGAGAGCAGCTCCAGGGGCAACATGGATTGTGATTGGCATGTGACGTGAGCAGAGCCCTTATCTTATGGGATCCAACATCAACTCCAGATAGATTGTGTCAGAATTGAATTTAATTGTAGAACATCCAGTTGGTTTCTGGAAAGTTGAGGAATGGGGTGGTGTGGGGGAAAACACACAGACACACACACACACACACACACACACACACACATCTGGTCACTCAAGAGTTGGCTATGAGTACAGAGGAAAACCGTTTCTTTCTCTGATAGTCAGATATTAACAAAACCCTGTTGATTTTCTACTTATGACCCCTGGGACTATAATCTGGGAGCTCCCTCAAAACCAGCTTTACCCTCACTACCTGTAATTCATTTGGTTTCAATAAAAACTATTATTACCTGCTGCTTTCTAAAAGAGTAATTGAGCTCTAGAATAAAGACAGCTGGTAGATGAGATACCAACAGTGTGGAACGAGCCCTTTCCTGCCTTCTCCCTCTCTTCCTTTCCACCTTCCCTTCCGCTAATTCCCTTAATACTTTTGCCCTATTACTAATAAGGCCATCTAAATTACTAGAAAAATGATGATATAAAGGTATACAGCTCTAGGGAAGATTGTAACTATCAATACCATCATATTAAATTACTTAACTTTTTGTGCTGTTACATGGTTTGACCTAAGTCATCTTATGTGATTTTCACAGTCATAAGTGTAAAACAGTCAAGAAAGGAATTATTCTCAGATACAAATAAGGATATTGAGTCAAAATTATTGTGTGATTTACGTTAGTTTCCATAACTAGCAACTCAGAATTTCAAAGGCAAATGAAAGTCTTATCTCTTCCTCATTGTCTGTCTATACACAGCACAGGACCTTAGCCCGTGAACTTGACCTTCACATTCATCTCCTCACTTTACCATCATGCCAGTTACCTCAAAGGAGCCCAAAGAGGAAGTAGAAATAGGTTTCCAAGTGCTGTGATAGGTTTTTTTTTCTTTTTTTATAAATGAAACTAATACACTTTTAAAGTTTTCATGATAAGAGAAGTTAACTCCAGTTGAACTTATAAACACTCTAAATAAAGAATAAATAATACCATAAAGAAAAACTCCACCAGTGTTTCCTGCCAGACTTGCACATATGAGGTATCAGATATTATGGTTTTGCAATCCCAGGTGCTGGGTTGATAATTCCCCAAAACGGTGTATTAGTCAGCGTTCTCTAAAGGGGCAGAACTAACAGGATATACGTTTATAGAAAGAGGAGTTTATTAGGAGAATTGACTCACACAATCACAAGGTGAATTCCCACAACAGGCGATCTTCAAGTTGAGGAGCAAGGAAGCCAGTCTGAGTCCCAAAACCTCAAAAGTAGGGAAGCCAACAGTGCAGCCTTCAGCCTATGGCTGAAGGCCCTAGAGCTCCTGGCAAACCACTGGTGTATGTCCAAGTGTCTAAAAGCCGAAGAACATGGAGTCTGATGTTCGAGGGCAGGAAGCATCCAGCATGGGAGAAAGATGAAGGCTGGAAGACTCAGCAAGTCAGCTCCTTCCACCTTCTTCTGCCTGCTTTATTCTAGCCGCACTGGCAGCTGGTAAGATTGTGCCCACACAGACTGAGGGTGGGTCGGCCTCTCCCAGTCCACTGACTCAAATGTTAATCTCCTTTGGCAACACCCTCACAGACACACCCAGGAACAATACTTTGCATCCTTCAATCCAATCAAGTTGACATTCAGTATTAACCATCACAAGTACACGCCTTGTCAACTTGAACCCATACACATCTCCTGAAATCAGACATAATCTTCAAATGAAGACAATAATAAGGTCATAATTACATCTAACATAATACAGCTATTCTTCATACAACCAGAAGCACATTAATCCTTAACCTAAATGCTATTACATAAAGTTAATAACACTTAAATTCTGATATGAGTCAATAAATCTTATGTCACATAATAAAGGAAAAAAGAAACGAAATAAAGATATTTTTAGTACAAGTTTATACATACACAAACAGGTTCTTAACGAAATAAGGAGGAAATACTCATGACAATTACAGTCCTCGTTTCTGCAACTGGTCATGCAGTCGTAGCTGGTATTAATGACTACCTTCTTCTACTACCCATTCTGTATTCCCTTTTCCTTCAGCAAGCACCTCAGCAGGCAGTGTTTTTTACCTGGTGGGGTGACCCAAACCTTCATGCCTGAAGAGTCTGGGCCATTTATAGTCCTACCTGGATTGGGCTGTTGTACTTTTCCATTGACCTTAATCACAGGGCATGGTAATACTAAGAGATGCCCTAAAGGATCTCCTGTATTCCACGCATACTCTTCCTTACTTCCGTTGTGGAGTAGTAGACTGATTTTGTCTTGATAGTCCAGGTCAGTCACCCCAGGCAACACTGTAACTCCCTTCTTAGCCTGTTGACTTAGAGGCAGGAGGAGCCCAAAGTGTCCAGGCGGCAATCTTAACTTCCAGTTTAATGGAATCATTGTTGTGTCTCCTGGTGGGGCAGCGTTCCTTCCTCTGGAACCAAGACCTCTAGGCCAGCAGAACATAATGTCGCAGAACAGGGAGGAAAATTTTGCTAGTGGATTGCTAGAGGTGATGGTGAGTGGTGCCACTTCCACTTCCATCCTACTATAGTCATTGGAAAGGTTACACAGATAAATAATTGATATTCACAGAATGGAATATTACATAGCAATTTAAAGAACTAAACTGGGACTATAAGTATGAATATGGATTACATCAATAATAAAATGTTGAGATGTTAAGAGAAAAATGGTGGGCCTCAAAATTCATTCCATATGACAAATGAATGGTTGCAAATCTTTATTTGGACAATGAAGTCTCAGGAGGTTAAATGGCTCTTCCAAGATACAAACCATGGTTCCCACAAATAGACATCCGGGGCCAGCTGACAGTGCTTCAGATGTTCTAGACTGATCATCTCTGTCTTGTAATGCCCCATGTAGGAAAAGCAAAAGATTCACAAGTATTCAAGATTAAAAAAAAAAAAAAGGATATGCTTACACTATTACAAACGACAGTTCTTGTTTTATATAAATGCATTAAGTTCTGTGACTCTCACAAATGGCCCAGTGACCAGGACTAAGTTTACATGTGAAAGCATCATAGTATGGAAGAGGAAGAGCTCTGCCCGAGGGCCTGGGTAACATTGATTGGCAGGGTTCATGTAGACAGCCTAGAGTGCTCCAAGCACCCCCATAGACTGCTGGCTCCTTTAGTTACCCCTCTGACCACACATGGCTCCTATGCCATCTGAAGTCTGACACCCAGAATGTCTCCACAACCTTCCAAATAGAAAACCTTCTTTCTTGTTTTGATTCCATCAGCAATATAGTGGTGGCACTTGGGCCCCTTGGCCAACATGGGATCATAGATTTCGTTGGCTTCATGGATTCAGGTTGTATATGACTTTCACATGTTGAGAAGTATTCTCTTGGCTGCCAGCATATTGATTTTACTCTTTCCAACATGAATTTCTTATAAAATATTTCTTTGGTGGTTATAATCTCCATAAGGACTTGGAAATGCAAGAGGGTTGCTAATTCTGGCCTCTCTTCATCCTGGGCTTAAGTGCATGGATAGATATGTACACTTACCTGCTGTATTTTTGTTTGTTTTTCACATTCTGCCTCTTTTCCAAGAAATTCTCCATAAAATCTATTTTCATATACCAAGAATTTTTAGTTCATGTATTTTTGAGTCACACTTTATTATTTTACTTTTATTGCTTTATATTGTGTATGTTTTACACACTTTTCCATGTTAAAAACTTGCCAAAAATAATGCTGGAATGTAATTATCAAATGAGAAGCACAACATTTGGGTCCAACTTTGTCAAGCAGCCCCATGCTAACATGAACTAAGAGCCCTGTTTTCGGAGAACAAGCCAGGCATAGAACTTTGCTCAGCAGATCCGTCAGCCTAGCACTTACTGGCCTCATGCAGGATCTTGCCCAGTTCTCTGTACCTCAGAGAGCTTTTTCCTTCTTCCAAAGGAAATGTCTTCATTATGTAACTTTGATCTACTTGTGGGCAAATCTGAGTTTCAAAGATTATGCTTTAAATCTTCTCTCCTACTATAACTTCCATTGGCAAACTGTGCTTGGCTACTCTCCTTAAAACAAAAAATTCTTAAAGTAGAGGCAAGTAGCTTTTATGTATGTGACCAGTTACAAAACTGTTCCAGTTTTTATCCCTTCTAACTGAGAATTATGTACTGATTCTGTCTACTTGAGTGGCAAATTTGGAGATGAGGAAAGGAAGTGGTACTCAAGAGCACTGGTTTTAGTATTTGCTCCTCAATTAGCTTTGTCAACATGAGCTCATTGCTCAATCCCTCTGAACCTCAATGTAGCTGTAAAATTCACATGGTAAGTCCTCCTATGCACTTAATAAGGCTGACATCATGAATGGGAAAGCCCCTTGTAAGCTGTTCACAGTTACACAAATATCAGTGTTTTAGTTTAGGTTCCCCCAAAAAACAGACCCTGACATAAAAATTCAAGTGCAAGTAGTTTCTTTGTCAACAGATGATGGGAAACATCAGAAGAGAAGCAAAGAAAAGCAGTAAGTGTTTGAGCCAGCAAGTTACCAACTGGGGAACTCTTTAGAGTGAGAATAAAGCATACACCTCAGTGTATGCACCCCAGAGAAGGCTGGGCACTGAGGTGTCCACCACCAACTCCAGTAAGTTATTGGTTAGAGGGTGGGTGTGATTTCCACCACCTCCTATGCTCCCTGAATGAGTAGCCTGGGGCAGAGTGGGCCCTTGGTGGAAGAGAAGCAGGTGCTCAGCAGCTGGAAGTCAGACTAGTCTGCTTTGACACTATGGTACAGAGGAGATGTGGGTGGGGCAGCAACAGCATCTGCTGCCATCAGTATTATCATAGAATCCTCTCAAGCTTGGGCACCACTGATGATTCTGTTACCTAAGAGAGTTAGCATCTTACTGTTCTCTTGATCAGTCAATTGTGCTATATTTTTGATTGATACCAAGTAGACCTACATTTGTCATTGTGAATAAATTTTGTCATGTTTAATATTTATTTCATTATATTTATTTAAATTTAGGGTATATGAAGTTCTTGTTAAGATCTTTTGCCATTTTTCTACTGCATTCTTCCTTGTTTTCCACATGGATTTTTTTTTTAACTTTATTACATTAAAACAATTAAACCTTAGCTTTCATGAAGTAACTTTTTTCAGGTCAACTAGTGTCTTAGTCCATGTTCTGCTGCTTTAACAGAATAACAGATGCTAGGTAATTTACAATAAACAAATTTATTTGTTTCATGGTTCTGGAGGCTGGGAAGTCCAAGATTGAGAGGCTGCATCTGGTGAGGACCTTCTTGATGCATCATCCCATGATGGAAGGGCAGAAGGGTAAGACAGCACACACATGAGAGAAAGAGAAGGGAGCAAGCTTATCATTTTACCAGGAACCCACATTCCTGATAACAGCATTGATCTATTCTTAAGGGCAGAGCCCTCATGACCTAATCACCCTCTTAAAGGTCCCACCTCTCAACATTGTTGCATTGGGGATTGAGTTTCCAGCACATAAACTTTGGGGACACACTCAAAGCATACCAGCTTGTAGTTTTCCTTTTTAATCATTTTATTTTAGTGTAGGGAGGTTTTTCATTTATATGTAGTCAAAATTATGAGTTTTTTTATTGTTTTAGGCATTTGTTTTGGTAATAATAGTAACGTAGGCTGGGCATGGAGGCTCATGGTGGCTCATGCCTAGCACTTTGTGAGGCTGAGGCAGATGGATCACTTTAAGTCAGGAGTTCGAGACCAGCTTGGCCAAAATGGTGAAACATTAATCTCTACCAAAAATATAAAAATTAACAAGGCACATGGTGTGTGCCTGTAGTCCCAGCTACTCAGGAGGCTGAGGTGGGAGAATCGCTTGAACCCAGAAGGCAGAGATTGCAGTGAGCCGAGATTGAACCACTGCACTCCAGCCTGGGTGACAAGGTGAGACTCTGTCTGTCTCAAAAAAAAAAAAAAAAAAGTAAAGTAGAAGCAGCAAGATTAAAATTATTTAATTAAAAGTATATTCTGGCCAGGCATGGTGGCTCACACCTGTAATCTCAGCACTTAGGGAGGCTGACGTGGGCAGATCACTTGAGGTCAAGAGTTTGAGACCAGCCTGGCCAACATGGTGAAACTCCGTCTCTACTAAAAATACAAAAATTAGCCGGGAATGGTGGCACATGCCTGTAATCCCAGCTACTCAGGAGGCTGAGGCAGGACAATTGCTTGAACCCGAGAGGCAGAGTTTGTGGTGAGCTGGGATAGCACCACCGCCCTCCAACCTGGGAGACAGAATGAGACTCCATCTCAAAAAAGAAAAAATAATGTGTATTCTACAACAGGATGATGCCAGCAGTTGATACGATCACTACTTACATACCTTTTTACACCATCTCAGCAAATCAGGAAGCCACTGGAGCAACTTTCATCTAACAGTTCCCTATAGATCATGTGCACATGAAGACAAGATAGAATTCAGTATGGCTTCTACAGATATAAAAAGAGAATCTCAGTTGTCCTGTTAGTAAAAAAGAGCTTGTCCCAGTCTTTCCTAATAAACTTTTTGGGCTATTCAATTAAAACACTTAGCGCCAAGAAAAGACCAAGGTGCCTCGATGATTAAATGTAACATGATATCCTGGTGGGATTCCAGAATAAAAAAGAACAGTAGGTAAAACTAAGGAGATCTGAATAAAGTAAAGGATTAGTTAATAATAATGTATTATTTTGCTTTATTAGTTGTGACAAATGTATAATACCAACCTGAAATATTCACTAACAATAAAGGAAACCAGGTGCATAGTAAAAGAGAACTCTGTTATCTTTGCAATTTCTCTGAAACTCGAAAACCATGCTAGAATCAACAAGTTTATTTAAATAAAAAATACTTCCTAAAATATAAACAAAACTTCGAGTTAAAAATGGTCATTAAAATAGAAATTAACAACAGATGGGAGAAACTATAGACAGGCTACAAATAAATAGTTAATACATTAGATAGTTGTACTAAAAAGAATTTGTTTTGGGTTAAGGCTAGAGTGAAAAAATAAAATAAAAACAAGATGGAAAAACAATAAACGATATAGAATCTAATTAGAGAGATAAAAAGATTTTGAAATAAAATACGAAAAGTAGTTAAGAAATATGTAGGGCAGATTGACAGAAACAAGGACATGTCTAAATAGGATCTCTGGACGAGAGCAGGAAAGAGTGACAGAAAGCCAGTATTGAAATCGGCAATAAACGGTTCCAGAATAAAAGAGACATGAGAATCCAGATTACACGTGTACACCATATGCTGACTAGAATACATGGAAATAAATCTGTTTTAGAAAACCTGAAAGCTAAAAGTCTTTTCCTCATAGATTCGCTGGCTGTGCACTGCACATGGGCTGTTTTGTAATGGCACTTTTTAGTTTGTAAAGTATATAACATGAACATCTATATGTGGTGGACCTGCAGGAGAGAAAATAAAAATACCAACAGTGGAACCACTGTTACATTGAGAGTAGGCATCTCCCTACCAACAAAATCTGCCAAAACAATGCTCTGAGGGGCAAAATTCTATCAACCCAGAAGTTCGTATTGACTGGAGAATAATTTAACCTTAGGAAATTAATAGAGTTCATCACATTGTGGGATTGAGGGATTAAAAAAAATCTACTTTAATAGTTTCACAAAGCTTTTTATAGAATTTTATACAGTATAAAGTTGGCCTTCAGTATCCTCAGGTTCCACATCTGTAGATTCTACCAACCTTGGATCAACAGTTTTTGAAAAAATAACTAGCAACAAAGATAACAATATAACAATTTTGAAAAATATAAATAAAGAGATATACAGAGGCCGGGTGTGGTGGCTCATGCCTGTAATCCCAGCACTTTGGGAGGCCAAGGCAAGCGGATCACTTGAGGTCAGGAACTCAAGACCAGCCTGGCCAACATGGTAAAACACCTTCTGTACTAAAAATACAAAAATTAGCCAGGGGTGGTGGCGCATGCCTGTAGTCCCAGCTACTCACGTGGCTGAGGCAAGAGAATTGCTTGAACCCAGTAGGCAGAGGTTGCAGTGAGCTGAGATCGTACCACTGCACTCCAGCCTAGGCGACAGAGCAAGACTCTGTCTCAAAACAACAACAAACGAGCAATAGAGTATAACAACTATTTAGATGGCATTTACATTGTATTAAGTATTATAAGTAATCCAGAGTTGATTAAAGCATACAGTAGAATGTGTAGGCTGTTATACATGCAAATACTCTCATCCCTTGGTATTCATGGGGGATTGGTTCCAGGACCTCCATGGATACCAAAATCTGTGAATGCTCAGATCTTTTATATAAAATGCACAGTATTTGCATAGAACCATAAACATCCATATACCTTTAATCGGCTCTAAGTTACAATACCTAATGCAATCTAAATGCTATGTAAATACTTATACTGTGTTGCTTTTTATTTATATTAGTTTTTACTATTGTATTATTTTTTATTCTTTTTTTAAAGTATTTTCCATTCATAGTTGGTTGACTCCTCCTGTTCAGTACTCTCAAATACACAGTGCCAACTGTATTATGTCATTTTATAGAAGGAACTTGAGCATCTGTGGATTTTGGTATCCACTGGAGTCCTAGAACCAATCCCCCGTGGATACCAAGAAACAATTGCATCCTCCTGATCCACACTTAGTGATTGACTAAGGCACGGCTGTTGTTATAAATAATTTGGAATTGTAGTGTTATTCTTATTAAAGTTTCTAATGAAGTAAGGTTATTTGCCATTATCTCTGTAATTCACATTTTTCTGTAAGCAGTAAGTATTACTACAAGACTGGAAGGAATATGAGAAGTCACAAATAACAGAAAGTTTTAGTGATAAATAATCATTATTTATAAAAAGTACATTGGTGTGCTTAAAAACACAAGAAAATCAAGACTTGTTAAAAAATAAATAAAAAAACCCCAAAGTTTCTATAAATTAGAAGTAACTGCTTAGAAAATGTTATTAGAAAACAATATTAATAAGTGGCACAGAATTTAAATACAGAACTTTTGTGAACAGATCTATAAGACCTTTTCAGAGGACATAAAGATGTGAATAAATGGAGAATCTCCTCTGTTACTCAGTGGGGAAGAGGCACCAGTGGCAGGTGAAGAGTTTGGGAAAGGGCTTTCAGGGGACACCATAGCCAAAACCCACGCAGGAAAACATTGATAGAGCTGAGAACCAATGTACTTAAAAGATTTAGAAGAAAGCTAAAGTCCATTGTCCACTGGGAAGAAAATGTGTGTAACATAGACAGTATAAGAGAAAATGTTCCTATTTTAATATTAATGAACTCCATCTTAGTTTATCTGGGCTGCTAAAATAAAATACCCTAAACTGGTGGCTTATAAACAGCACCTTTATTTCTCATGGTTCTGGAGACTGGGAAGTCCAAGATCAAGACACTATATTCCATATCTGGTGAGGGCCACTTTCCGGTTCATAGATGGCCATCTTCTCACAGTGTTCTCACCTGCTGGAAGGGCAAGGCAGCTTTCAGGGCTCTCTTTTATAAGGGCACTAATCCTATTCCCAAAGACCCCACCTCCTAATACCATTACCTTGAAGGCCACAACTTCAACATATGAATTTGGAAAAGACATAAACATTCAGACCATAACAAGTTCTTACAAATTAATCAGAAAAGGCTATTCTGCCTTAAAAATAGTTTCACAAAGTGAATTTTCCATGGTCAGAATTCCAAATGGTATCCTGTGCATCACCTTCACGTGGGGGTCTCCTAAGTTTTGCTCCCATCCCTCATCGAGCCTCCTTGTCCCCTCTCAGGGTCTCTTGCAGGCATGCTCCCTTTGATTCTCCCATTCATTGTCCAGGTGCAAGGTCACCTGCAGGCACAGACCTCAGATCCCCACCCATTGGCTTTCCCTGACACCATTCCCATTCCCAATGGCCCCAGCCTCTTCTGTCTCAGCTCTGGAGTGTGGGCACTGACTGTGGAAGGTTCTGGCCTGGCACTGCCCTTCACCTCTGTCCCCACCTGCTCTGGTCTTTGCTTGCAACCCTTTCTACCCAGTGACTTGTGTTCCCAGATTCCCTTTGGGCTGATTTCCCCAGTGAGCATTGTCTCACATTATTTACCTGTTGGTTCTTACCTCAAGCCAGCCCTGCCTTTCCTCTGCCCTGCAGAAACTCTTCAGTGTTTCTTGTTTATAGATGGAATATTGGATTTCTTTTCCCATGTGTCAGTGCCAATGCCAGTTTTCTTCCATTTACCCCATTCTTCTTTTCACTTACTAGAAATTCAGGAGGCAGTAATTGTGTAGGGGATCAGATCTTCATCCAGAACCTGACCTGAAACGTCAGTGGGAAGGCTGTAACTGATGCTCAATCAGTAACAGCTCAATAGAAAATCATAAAACAAGTGTTTTAGAAGTGGCAAGGGAATTTTATTTGAGCTGAAAATTTTTAACAAAGGTTGAATTACACCAGAAACAACACAGGATTTACTAGAAAATCTTGACTATAGTGCTGGATGTGTTAAATTGGTTAAATTTAATAAACCAAGCACATTTGTTTTTCTTGTATCACTAAAAAAATTAACCATTCTTTATATGCCTAAGTCGTTGTTTCATGGAAAAACAAACAAGTTACATTTTATATAAAGTCTAGTTCTTTTAACCATTCTGTTGAACTATAATTAATGAAGAAAAAGTTGTAGATATTTAATATGTACCACTTGATGAGTTTGGAGATAAGTATACACCCATGAAGCCATCACCACAATCTATGCCACGAACCTATTCCTTACCTCCAAAACTTTCCTCCTACCCTTTTTATTTACTATTATTATTATTATTGTGATAAAAACACTTAAAATAACATCTTCTACTCTCTTCATGACCGTAAAGTGTATAACAAAGTATTATTAACTCTAGGCACTATGCTGCATAGTAGAGTGGCAAAAATTATTTATTTTGCATAATTGAAATTCTGTATCCTTCAACTATCACCTTCCTATTTTCTTCTATGCAGTTACTGGAAACCAGCATTCTATTTTCTGATTCTGTAAGTTTGACTATTTTAGATTCCACATGTAAATGAAATCATATAGTATTTGTATTTCTGTGATTGGCTTATATAACTGAATATAATACCCTCCACATCTATTCATGTTGTTGCAAATGAAAGAATCTTTTTATTCTTTTTTAATGTGGAATAATATATCATTGTGTATATATACCACAGTTTGTTTCTTCATTCATTCATTGAAGGTCATTTAGGTTGCTTCCATGTCTTGGCTATTGTGAATAATGTTTCAATGAACATGGAAGTGCAGATAACTCTTCAATATACTTTTTTCAATTCCTTTGAATAAACACCTAGAAGTGAGATTGCTGGATGATATGTTCAATAGTTAATATTTAATTAATACTAATAGTTAATATTTTTATTTTTCTGAGGAAACTCCATACTGTTTTCCATAATGGCTGCACTAGTTTACATTTCTACCAACAGTGTACAAGGACTCCCTTTTCTTCTGTTGCTCCTTTGATCTATGTCTGTGTCTACAACAGTACGATGCCATTTGGATTACTGTAGTTTTTAAATATGGTTTGAAATCAAGAATTGTGATGCCTCCAGCTTTATTCTTCTTGCTCAAAATTGTAGAAACTAGTTTTCAATCGACATTTGAAAATGTTTTCTGTATGTTTAATCCTTTAATCTCTAAATGTTTTATTTTCTGGTTCTTCATTTGCAAGCATCATCTTTTTGGTTATAAAAACTGCCAATTGTTATGTTACAATTATTCATTAAGTATGTTTGTTACTGTCATTGTTTACAGAATCTGTCTTTCTTTTTGATGACCTTGAATAAAGACAATGAAACTTAGCAATGTGACTGGAGGTGCATGTTTTTTTGTTCCTTTAGAAGAAAGTGTAGGAGAAGTCTTTGGGATTTTATCATAGCAAGGGTGAAGAAAGAGGCGAGAGCCTGAGGTCTGCAAATGCCCCTGAAATATCAAGGCCACTTGTCATGAAAAGTGTCATATTTTAATGAGAACATTGCCAGTATTCCATGAACCATACTTGATTCTCATAAGTACCAGCCTGTGGGGCAACATAGACACAGGGCAGGAGGAACTGAGTAGGGGAGACCCCCAGCCAGTGGCTGCCCTCCAAAGATCAGGAAGCATATCTTTCTTCCATGATTTATTGTCTTTTTCATATCTTCTTTTCTTTATCACTAAAATTCAAATTCTTTCTGTTAGTAGATTGTGATAAAATAAAATTAGACCCAAGAGCTCTGAGTCGAGTACTATACTTGCCACTCCCTGAATGACAAAATGATGCTCTCTGGCTTGGGATTTTTTAGGTTTTCCTCTTTGTGAATAGAAAATAGTAGCCATCCAACAGAACTGATGCACAACTTACAAGAAATACACTAGAAATGAGTGGCTTTCGATGAGCGTTAACCAAGTCTGGAAGAGTCTCACACTGCCACTTGAATTAATTCTGAAGTTTTACTCCTTAACAAAGGTAAATAGTGGTATTGAAGAGTTGAGGAACTCTCTCCTCTAACTCCAGACATATAATCAGTCCTCCTTTTAGGTACAATTCAAACCCATGTGCAAAGTGGCCAGACTTCTCTGTTCTTGCCAATAGGTCTCCGCCTCTTCAGAAACCAAATACTGGACAGCTGGTGACAAAGGGTGACAAAAATATGTTCATCTTATGCAATGTGATGAGAAAAAACATAGATTGAGTTCCTATATAAAGCCTGTGCCCAACATCTAGCATGAACATCAGTGTTTGACCAGAAGTAAGTGGAGGCTAAGACTAGAAATAAAATAAAGCAAAACAAAAACATAACAAACATGAGCATGCCTATTGCATTCTAGCAACTGTTCAAAAAACTTTCCATATATTAGCACATCCAAAGCTTGCAGCAATCTTTTGAGTAGAGGCTGTAGTTAACCTCATTTTAGAGATGGGTACAGAGACAGGGAGTGACTTGCACAGGTCCCCCAGGGAGGGGGCTCTGGCATCTGTGTTCCTGATTGCTGCTCTAGATAGCATTTCTGTGCTCCAGAACAGACCTGTGGTTACAATACTCTGGATTTAGGCACCATTTGCTGAGAATGGAAGAACATAGAATTTAGGGCCTGTCCTTTAAAGAAAAAGAATGTGAGAAGAAGCAATTTAGCTAGAAAAACAAAAAAGGCTATCGTATTTGGCAATCAAGATGACATGAGTGACATTTACAGAGAAGTTGCTGGCATTTACTTGGGGTATGTAGGATGTGGAAGGGGAGATGCTCAGGCTTTTTGCAGTAAAGAGAAGAACATTATGATAGTAGCTTAAGCAAGTCATAGATGCAGAAGACCCTTTTAACGGGAGGAAAGAACTGGGTGCATTCTTAGAAGAAACAGAGCCACATAAGAGGAAATTATAGAAGTAACAAGAGAGAGAACTGAGATACAGCAAGAACCCAGAGGAAGCTAGGAGTTGGAGACAGAGTCCAGAGCATGGATAGAAGAAATGGCATTGATAGATAGGAGGAGCGCTTGTCCATCTAAGACAGAAGCACAGGAGACAAGCTTGGAACCAGCGACACCACCTGCAACTCTTCCCCAGCTGCAACATCACTAATGTGATGAATGTGCCCTTACGTTTATCCGACACATATATAAAGTTTATTGTGTGGATTGGTGAGGCAAGACGACCACCCTAGTAAGTGGGTGGCAATATGGGATCAGCTCATTCAACTCATCAGCCCTATAGTGTAGATGGTTCTACTGAACACTTGTGGCATACTTACTCCTGAAATTCTGTGCCCAAAAAGGAAAGTTAAAAGATGTCTCTCGAGATGGTGTCTCATGTCACAGCAGAGACATAAGCAGTTTCCAAAAGCTGTTGTCAAGATCCAGAATCAGAATGGTCCGGCCAGCTGTGTGCCTCACATGTAAGCATTAACGAGTGTCTTGTGTTTATGATGCTTTGAAGTTGTTAAAAGAGATAGATCATTAGATTAACACATACTGTACAAATATTCCATTATCCTCCAAATTCCCCACTGAGAAAAAAAGGCAACTGTAAATCTAATTTGAAAGATTGGTTTGAAGAAAAGCTATGGCAAGCTTCCCAGAGTCTTGTGGTTTTCTGGGTCCCTGACCCTGCATTTGTCTCCTGGAATCACCTCAGCAGTGTGAGCAGGGCCACCAAGCCCAAGCTGCTGGGAGCAGCTGGAGAACACTTCTCCAGATACCTCAAGTGACCAAAAGGAAATGAATTCAGTCACCATACATATTCATACACACATGTATAAAATAAATGTGCATTTTTATATTCAGTCTACTTAAATAGAAAAGTCCCCTGGGCTGTCACTGTCACTGAGTTAATAGTGAGCTTTCTTAGGACTTGCCGAGAATAAAGACATGAAAATACATAGCAAGTCAAGGAAAGATAAGCATTGTCTAAATAGAAGGGCTTATGCTTCAGTTCTTTTATGAATTACTAGCACTTTCATATTTTGTGAGGTTTTCTTTAGAGATTCAATACAATATGTAGAATATAGCACATGATAAAAATTTGATAGCACGATAGAAACACTGGATTTTTAAAAGAGATGAAAAAATGAAAGAAAAGCAATGAGGCTAAAATTACTAATTAACGATCCATTTAGAGGTCAAATAATGAGTATTGGATAGACAAAGCAAGGATGTCCTATTTAATTTCATTTATTGGTCACCACTGTGCCTGAGACAATTTATAATCGCCTTTCTAAACTGTTTTTTTTCTTCTTTGCCATATTCCAAGCAAAACATCTAATGTGCTGTATTTTGGTGAATAAATATTGATTCAGTATTTAAATTAAGCATCTAAGACTAGTAAATGCTGTAAAACATATACACTTGAACAAGAAAGCATCTTATTAAGGAGGTTAACTAAATAAGGTAAGTTAATGAATAAGAATATATGGCAGAATTTAAGTATCAAGAGAAAAGAGGATATTAATCATGCCTTTTTATTGTCTGTATTTTTTATGTTTGACATCTGGGGACTTGCTAACTGTGGAAAGATTGGCCCTTCCAGGGCTAGCTAACTGCCAGAGATATTAAAGGACTTGCCTGCAAATGTACCTTCCATATGCAAATCAACCAATCCAGAGCTTATACCTTGGACTACCAACTTTATTGACACTTATACTCAGGTCTGCTACTTTCCTGTCCTAATTACACCAGCATCAGGTAGCAGATAAGGGACACCTCCTAGCCCCCAGTGCATGCTGAAATTATTGAAACTAGCCAATTCAAATCCTGTCTATATTGTCTCGGCCTGTTCCTTCCTGCAGAAACCACAATGCAGGCTCTTGCTCATGTTTGCCTCTCATTCCCTCTGCCTCCTGGCTAACCTGGTGTTTCCCCATGTAGACCTCCATGGTATGGCATTCCTACTCCTCTTGGGATCTGTGAGTAACAAATTATCTTTTCAATGACTATTGAATGACATTGCAATGATGACTCACCATACCTGAATAACAATAATAAAATACAAGTTTAGAGAAAGTGATGACAAATAAATGGGGACATCAGGTATGCAAGTCAGTCTTCAAGAAGAATATAGCATTGGCCCAATGTATAAAACATGGAAAGGGTTTGAAAGGCAGAGAAGGAAAATCCTGTGTCCACAGAAACAGCACTAGAATCAAAGTCAAATTAAGAAATTATGCTTGATCAACAAAAAGGTCAATGGATGGAAGTTAGACCACATTAAACTTTCTGCAGATGAGCGAAATGGTAGTGGAGATTAATTCTACAGTATAGATAGGAGAAGACAGTGCCTGAGTGTACTCCAAAAGTCTCTGTGGAACCTGAAATAAATCAACCTTCCTTGATAGATAGGTAGGTAAGTAGGTAAAAACATTTAAGTGCCTTTTGCCTTTACATAAATTGCCTTTCTCTTTTATTTTTTTCCATAGGCATGTAAAATGGGTAGTCTCATGTCCCATTTACAGCTGGAAAATGAAGAATCTCAGAGTTAACAGACTGCTCAATGTCCAAACATGGTAAAAAGCAGATTTGTCAGCACCCAAATCTAAGTTAAAAGTTAATACCACAAAGCATTCCAGTTAAAGTGAAATTGAAGGGCATATCAAAGGAAAATAAGAGAGAGGTGGAGAGAGAAAAAGAGAGAGAGAAAATAACTAACATAACCAACATAAATCTAAGATGGATAGAAAATCTGCAAGGATTTCTACTCATTAAAAGGACAAACACCACCACCTGTTTTTCAATGACCATTGAATGACTGTTCAGTTATGATTCATCATACCTGTATAACGATAATAAAACACATTTTTAAATAGAGGGAGTGATGACAAATAAATGAAGATATGTATTTTGTGGTCAGTATTCCACCTGTTCTTTGCCTCTTGAAATAGTACTCATGTTTAAAAATGCTAGAAAAATGCCATGTTTGTTTCCCACTCTATGTCACACGACTCAGTATCTCCAATTCTATAAAGTTCAAAACCTAGAGACCTATTCCTCTACTTCCAGCATTGTTTTTCATAGTAGACAAGCACCTTACTCCACACCTCTGCAATTCAATTTGGAAATAGAAGCTTCCAGAAGAGCACAGGCTGAGAACTAGCTTTTGATCATGCCACATTGCATTTCTGGAGATCTGAGTGGGGAGGAAAGGCAGGAGATGGCTGGTAAATATGAGCTGGATGTTGTGCTAACCCATGCATCCTACCAGTGTAGAAGGGCAAGCAGCCATGCTAGAGGCAGGAGATGACTCCACTTCAGCAGTCTCTGGGCAGCAAAGGCTGTTAAGCACTGAGAATGCAATTGAAGGCTACACATGCTATTTGTTTTCCATAAGCAGAGTCAAAGTTCATAATTTGCTATTGTTGATCAGATCTCAACTTGTACAAGTTGCAACTTCTAACTATAATGTATTCATCTTTGTAATTAATGGCAAAGGTTCTAAGTCACTTGCAGATTTTAGAGAAAATCAATGAGAAAATAACAACAAAGAATTCAAAAAATACGAAAAATGAAATTACATTCAAAGTTGAATTCAGAGGCAAATACATAGCCTTAAATGGTTTATTACTCAGCAAAAGTAATGAAAACCAAAGAATTAAGCAAGTACTCAATGATACTAAAAAATCAATACATTTGCTGTTACTAAAAAAATTAGAATTTAAATCAAGGATAATAAATAATAAAAACAATATTTAAAAGACCTGATTTATAAAAGGCTGTGTATTTTTTTTAAAGTATAATTCTAAGAAAGATTTAAGGACCAGATTTTACCATAAGTTACCTATAGGTTCCAAATAAAAAATCCCAATATATAGTAACTTAAATTATGCAATATATTGGCATCAATTATGACAGAAAAGTATCAATATGATCAGTATATAAAGAGCTACATAAAGAGCCCTTAAAATCATGAAGGAAAACTTTAACACCCCAAAGTACAAAGTCAAAGGCACTATTTAATTTACTGAATATATATGAATTGCCAATAAAAATAGAAAATACTTCCCATCTTACTAGTGCTCAAAAATGCCAAAAGCAGAGGGTAAGGCTCAATCCTTTGCTATCCACATATCTCCACCTTGGCTCAGAGAAAGGGAATGCTTATTTCCCCCTTGGATTTTATTGAAGGCTTTTTCTGCATTTATTAAGATGATCATATATATGGTCTTTGTTTTTTATTGTATTTATGTGGTGAATCCCATTTATTGATTTGCATATGTTGAACCAACCTTGCATCTCAGGAATAAAGCCTACTTGATCATGGTGAATGAACTTTTTGATGTGCTCCAGCATGCTAGTATTTTGTTAAGGATTTTTGTGTCTATAATCATCGGGATATTGGCCAAAAATTTTCTTTCATCATTGTTTCTCTGCCAGATTTTGATATCACGATGATGCTGGCTTCATAGATTGAGTCAGGGAGAAGCCACTCTTCCACGATTTTTTTGGAATAGTTTCAGTAAGGTTGGTATCAATTCTTCTTTGTATGTCTGGTAGAATTTGGCTGTAAATCCATTGTATTAGTCCATTTTCATGCTGCTATGAGGAAATACCTAAGACTGGGTAATTTATAAAGAAAAGAAGTTTAATTGACTCACAGTTCTGCATGACTGGAGAGGTCTCAGGAAACTTACAATCATGGCGGAAGGCACCTCTTCACAGGGTGGCAAGAGGGAGAATGAGTGTCAGGCAAAGGGGAAAGCCCCTTAAAAACCATCAGATCTTGCAAGAACTCATGAGAACAGTATGAGGGAAACCACCCCGATTTAGTCATCTTCATCTGGTCCTGCTCTTGACATGCGGGGATTATTACAATTCAGGAGAGATATGGGTGGGGACACAGAGCAAACCACATCATTTATCCATCCCATGGCTCTTTTTGGTTGATAAAGTTGTTTTTTTTTTTATTACTGATTCAATTTCAAACTTGTTATTGGTCTATTCAGATTTTCACTTTCCACCTGGTTCAAAATTGGGAGTTTGTGTGTTTCCAGAAATTTATCCATTTCCTCTCAATTTCTTAATATGTGTGCATAGAGTTGTTCTTACTAGTCTCTGAGGATCTTTTGCATTTCTGTGGGATTGGTTGTAATGTCTTCTTTGTCATTTTTTATTGCATTTACTTGGATCTTCTCTTTTTTTGTTTTGTTAATCTAGTTAGCAGTCTATCAATCTTGTTTATTGTTTTGAAAAACCAACTCTTGGTTTCATTGACCTTTTATATGGACTTTGGGGTCTCAATTTGTGTAAGTTATTATCTGATCTTTGTTATTTCTTTTCTTCTACCAGCTATGTGGTTGGATTGTTCTTTTTTTCTTCTTATTCTAGGTGCAATGTTAGATCATCAATTTGAGATCTTTCTAACCTCTTGAGGCAGGCTTTTAGCACTATAAATTTTCCTCTTAATGCTGCTTTAGCTGCATCTCAAAGATTTTGTTGTGACTCTATTTTCATTAATTTCGAATAATTTTTTATTTTTGCCTTTATTTCATTGTTCACCCAAGAGTTATTCAGAAACAAGTTGTTTAATTTTCATGTTTTTGTGTATTTTTGAAAGATCTTCTTGGTATTGATTTCTATGTTTATTGCATTGTGGTTTAAAAGTGTCTCTGGTATGAGTTCATTTTTTTTTTTAATTTATTGAGACTTGCTTTATGGCCAAGCTTGTGATTGATCTTAGAATATTCTCTGTGTGTAGATTAAAAGAACGTGTCTTCTATGGTTGTTAAATTGAGTATTCTGTAGATTTCTATTCAGTCCAATTGGTCAAGTACTGAGTTTAAATTCATAATTTCTTTGTTAGTTTTCTGCCTCAATAATTTGTCTAATGCTGTCAGTGGGGTGTTGAAGTCCCCCATTATTATTGTGTTGCCATTTAAGTCTTTTCATAGGTCAAGAAAAACTTGTTTTATTAATCTGGGTGCTTTAGTGTTAGGTGCATATATATTTATGATAGTAAGTCTTCTTGAATTGAATCCTTTATCATTATGTAATGCCCTTCTTTATCCTTCCTGATTGTTTTTTGTTTGTTTGTTTAAAGTCTGTTTTATTTGATATTAGAATAGTGACACTTCTTTTTAATTTTCTATTTGCATGGTAAATCTTTCTGTAGTTTTGTTTGTTTTGGTTTGGTTTGGGTTTTTTTTTTTCTGTTTACTTTGAGCCTGTGGGTGTTATTACAAGTGAGATGTGTTTCCTGACGGCAGCAGAGGGCTGACACCTTTTATCCAGCTTGCCACTCTGTGCCTTTTAAGTGGGGACATTTAGACCATTCATATTAAGGTTTAACATTGATATACATGATTTTGATCCTGTCATTATGTTGTTGGCTGTTTGTTTTGTAGATTTGATTTGTAGTTTCTTTATATTTTATTTGGGCTATGTGCTTGATTGTGTTTTTTTCTGGTAGCAGGTTTCAATCTTTTGTTTCCATGTTTAGCACTACCTTAAGGATCTCTTGTAAGGGTGGTCTGGTAGTAACAAAATCCCTTAGTGCCTGCTTATCTGAGAAGGATTTTATTTCTCCTTTGCTTATGAATCTCAGTTTGGCAAGATATGAGATTCTTGGTTGGAGTTTCTTTTCTGTAGGAATGCTGAAAATAGGCCCACAGTCTCTTTTGGCTGGTAGGGTTTCTTATAATAAGTCTGCTGTTAGTCTGATGGGCTTCCTTTTGTAGGTAACCTAATCTTTCTCTCTAGCTGCCTTTATGATGTTTTCCTTTGCATTGACCTTGGTAATTCTGATGAATCTATGCCTTGGTGGATCTCATGATCATCTTGTAGCTTGCAAGGGTTATCTGTAGTTTTTGAATTTTTATGTCGTCCTCTCTACCAAGATTGGGAAAATTTTCATGGACTATATCCTCAAATATGTTTTCCAATTTTCTATACTCTCTCTCTTTCTCTTTCAGGAATACCAATGAGTTATAGATTTGGTCTCTTTACATAATTCTATATTTTTGGAGGTTTTGTTCATTTCATAAAATTATCTTTATTTTTGTCTGACTGAGTTGATCAGAAGAACCAATATTCAAGCTCTGAGATTGTTTCCTCAACTTGATCTATTGGGTTTCAACTTTCTGTTAACTCCTGGTGATCTTTCTTCCCATTTAGATTCTGAATTCCACATCTGCCATTTCAGTCATCTCCATCTCATTAAGAACCATCTGTGGGGGCCTAGTATATTTGTTTGGAGGTAAAGAGCCACACTGATTTTGGGTTGCTAGAGTTCTTGCACTAATTCTTTCTCATCTATGAGGGCTGGTGCTCCTTTAACTGTGGTATAAGTTGAGTATAGTCAGTTGGCTTTATTTCTGGGTGTTTGTAGAAGGTCAAGACTCTGCAGAATCTTTATTTGTGGCTGGATATTTTTCTTAGTTTTCACAGGCATTGTATACTGGCAGCATATTTTGGTGTTGTGTTGTGGGCTTCAACCCAGTCAGTGGCACTTAAGAGTACTGGCCAGCAGATATGCTCTTAGCCTTTTGGCGCAGTTGGCAGAAGTGTTCTGTGGTAGGGGAAAGAGAGATTACCACCCTCACATGGTCTGCTTCTGGGCTTTGAAAGAGCTCCAACCAGTCACTGGCTCTGCACCCATATTTTCTGGTCCCAATGCACCCCATTGCTCTGGTCCATGGGGATCCTTCAGGCAGAAGCCATGGTTGGCAGACAGGCCATGCCCTTCCCAGGCTGGCTCTGCAGAGGGAGGTATGCCCCAACCTACACCAATCCACAAACCCAAGTGTCTCACCTCTCTCAGTGTTCTGAGAGTGAGGGCTCCCCTCCTGCTTGGGTGCCACCCAAGTCAGTGAGTCCTGACTGGCTAGGAGCAATGAGGGTGGGTGGAATCATCTGTTCCACCATCTGACATCTGAGTGCTTCCTGGGAAAACATGGGGCTGTGCCCACCTGCAGAGTTCAGGCAGAAGTGGGTCCACTGTGCTGGAAGTCCCAGCAGGCATGACCCATTCAACTAGGAGTGGTGTGGGTGGGTGGAGTTGTCCGCTCTGCTCTCCGGTTCTTTCCAGGGAAACACAGGGCTGCACTTACCCACAAAATTCAGGCAGAAGCAGGACCACTTTGCTGGAAGCTGTCATTGAGCCTTGTCTAGTGAGGGTTTGTGGAGCAATCTTACTGCTTCCAGGCACTGTCACTGTGGCCTCTATGGGGGCTATTGCACTGGCACCAGGCTTCTCCAGATCCCAAGGCCCATATGGGGCCCCGTAGACATGAGTGTTGCCTCCACAAATCTGCAGGCACTTTCTTCATTGGTCTAGAGGCCAAGAGGTTTAGAGGAAGTCTCTCATTCTCAGCATTTCACAGGCCCTTGTGGAAAGTTTGGATCCCGTGGGGGCTCTCACTCATTCACCCTTTCCCCATGTTGAGGAGCTTCTCCTGGCTCCACACCAATCCCAGATGGGCAGCTACTCAGCTTCATTCTTCCCTGTTCTCTGTTCTCCCCTCACTCTTTTGATGGATCCCCATATGGTTTCTTAGATAATCAGCTTCCAGGATCAGTGTTTACTCATCACTTTGTCCCCTCTCTTTAACAGTGGTGATCAGGAGCTGCCTCTAGTCTATCATCTTGAGTCTTTAAGCTGATCCTTACTCCACTCCAACAAAAGACTACAGCTGAATGAGAATGAGTTCATTGTGTTCTTTGAGAGTTAATTCTAGCATATCTGAAATTGACCTAACTTGCATGGCCCTGACAATGGACAAGGTATGCTCCGCTGGTGCTTTGATTGACCTTCACTCTTAGCACCTGCCTCTGTGCGTGCCCGTGCCACCCCAGCCTTTTAACCACTCCTGTCCCTTGGCTTTGCTGTGCTGCTCTGTGTTGATCTGTTGTTCATCTGGCCCAGCTCTGTTCACTGGCAGTGCCAGACTCCTTGCCAAGTGCCTATCGAGGTATGAAAGCCCACTTAGGCCTCCCCTTGTTTGGTTCCTTCCCTGAAACCTGATTAACCCTTCTACACTTCTAGTCATCCCATCCTGAAGAATGAAAACGGTGCAGCCCAAATAATTTAAAAATATGTCAGCATATGTTGAATTGAAAGGTTTAAACATCTCCTTGAAGTCTGGCTATTGGGTAAAGATAAATAAATAAATAAATAAAGGCTTAAACTTTCTTCATGTCCTAAAATATAAAGGTCTAAATTCTCTTCTACTCTGTGCTGACTGCTGAGGGAAGGAATGAGAGAAGGGGTACGGAGATTGAATGTCCACAGTTAATAAGCATTCCACTGGAAAATGAGGGCTTTCTATGCCAGCCACAGTGTTTCTGGGCAGAAAAAAATAAGGTCATTCTTTCAACAATTTGCACCGCTAAAATACATAGTGAGAGCTCCTACTTTTTGCCTATCATGAAAGCAGAGTTTGAAGTTTTTTGTTTTGTTTTGTTTTGTTTTTTTTTGAGACGGAGTCTTGCTCTGTCGCCCAGGCTGGAGTGAAGTGGCGCAATCTCGGCTCACTGCAAGCTCCGCATCCTGGGTTCACGCCATTCTCCTGCCTCAGCCTCTCCGAGTAGCTGGGACTACAGGCGCCTGCCACCACGCCCGGCTAATTTTTTGTATTTTTAGTAGAGACGGGGTTTCACCATGGTCTTGATCTCCTGACCTCGTGATCCGCCCGCCTCGGCCTCCCAAAGTGCTGGGATTACAAGCGTGAGCCACCGCACCCGGCCGAGTTTGAAGTTTTTGAGGAGAGGGTGGAGGATATCAGCTCTTCTATTACTGTTCCAGGAAAGTAATAGCCATGGATTTTTTTGAATATCATAAAAGGCAAAAAAGAAACTTGTATATAGACCTGTTCCATCATCCAGGCAACTAACAGGTATTCAACCTCACCACGTGCTGGGCACTCTCTGAGTACAAGAGATACAGCAGTGATCAAGACATTCTAGGGAGAATGCAAATGATCAACAGGGCGCTGAACAATTATGTTATGTGATTCCAGGCAGTAGAAGAGTGATAAAGAACATAAACTAGAGTGAGGGGATAGGGAGTGATTATGTCTTCTGAGAAAAACAGTATCAGTGTGGTTGAACCATATGACTCAGAAGGGATAGTTAAAAAAGAGAATGACATTTCCCCAGGCCTGTTTTTTTTTCACTAAGAATGCTTTTTATACACAGTGATTTTTCAATGTCCAAATTAGTGATTCACAATCAGCGTGTCTGCCCTTGCTAGAGAGATATGTTAAAGGTTTAAGTCAGATAGCATTTGAAAAAGTATAATCTACAATTCCATTGATTTACTTTGCTTTATTATATATGCAGTTTTTTACTTTCTAAATTGCATTAAAGGAAATTATCAGATATGTACATTATCAAGCTTGATTTGGTTTAAGGATATTTCAGAAACAATAGTCAAATTCATCAGTTCTTTTGAGAGGACAGATAGAAAAAGCTAGAGATCGAGATGTTTTTATTTTGATTATTAAGATGTGAAAATTAGGCATTGAAATTTCTCATGAGAAATTATTGCTCAGTTATCAGAAGTTAATTAGAGTTTTGTATTCCAGTGATTTTACACACTATTAATTTTGTTCATAAAAGAAACAATACTGTTATTATAAGTATGCTGGTCTTAGTCCGTAAAATTGCATCGTATGCTTCCAAGTTGGAATTTCGTAATTTGGAAACTTGAATTTTTTCATCTCTCAAAGATAGAATGAGACAGCTGAACTAAAATCACTTCACAATGGAGTCTTGATGCTAATTAGCTGTACATATCAAAGTTTTCCACTTGAATCTGTCCCAGGGCATGAAGAACATCATAAACTGTGGTGTCTGCAAATCATGGAGGATATTCATTATCTCTGAAAATAATCCAGACTTTTCCCATATGCTTTTGCAAAGATTAAGACTGGGTTGTCTTCTCCTATAATTTTTGTGAATCTGATGGGAAGTTTTCCCATTCGTTCAAGGTACTTACAAATGAGATACGATATGGGAAAAATGAATCAGATTTGTCACAACAGATTTGCAGTGCAGTTTTTGGTCTTTGGGATGCAGGAATGCTAAACTCTGTTCAAGAGCTGCAATCTTTATCCTGGAAGGATCACTGGAACTATTTCCCATGTAAATCAACCAAATTTGGAAGCAACATTTAGAACAAAGAAAACGTTCATGTTGATTTTGAATTTGGTCTTTACTGATGGGATACTACCAGCTATTTTTTCCCATTTGTTTTATTTTTTAATAATTTGTATTATTTTTCATTTAAATGTATTAAATTTCATTTATATTGAAGTTTTACTAAACTTACATTGCAGTTCCTATGTTCCAGGTATTGTTCTAAGTTCTTTACAAATATTAATCTATTCTATTCTCATAACAACCTTCTGAGTTGGGTTGTATTTTTATCATGTCCACTACACAGATGGAAACATGAAGACTTTTGAAGGTCAAGAAATGCATCCATGCTCACATCCTGTTCTCCCTGCTATCTACTTACCTGAAAAAATATTTTAAATTAATTTAATATTAATGGAACAATTAATTTTATATTTCAGTTTTCATTTGCAGTATGTGTGTATTTTAAGAGTATACTGTTAAATTTCAATTCTTTAAAAAATCTAAGACATTGTTTTATAATAAACAAATTTAATCTACTGCATATAACAGATTAAGTTTTTTTGGATATTCTATTCATCTTATGCCTTCTAATTTGAATTTTTCTATTGCTACAGTTGGCTTTTTTTCTAAATAGGCAATGTTTAATTACTTCTATACTATATTCTGCTCTTTTTTATCAACAATATATTTCTTTTGACTTTTCAAAAGGATTTTAATTTATTTCTCTGATTTTCAGTTATGAATAAAACGGTATTCCCTCATCTGTAAGACAGAATTTCGTAGAATTTCACTTCACTTTTCTGCCACTTCTTCCCTTTCTGATCCTTGAAATTATTGTGAACAATATGAAGCACACTATTTGTATTAACCTCATTTAGTTAAAGATACATACGCATATATAGTTTTTAAAGTAATTGTCTTTGTCATTTTATGGTTTCAACAGTTGTATAAACTCTCAGCTTATCTGTTTTAATGCTGGACACTACTCATTTAATATTATATGTCCTCAATAATGAGCACACAAGTATATAGCTCTTTCTAAAGCTGGAAAATATAACAAAACTGAGTGTAGGGCTCAAAAAAGTTCATTTTGTTCCAGGCAAAATGAATGGCAGAATGCACAGCCAGACACATCTTGAAAAACACAAGGTCAGAGACACATGAAAATCCTATGAGGATCCAGTCCAAAGAGCAAAAGGGGTTACCAATAAAATAACAAATCCAAACTTGCTTCCAGATTTCTCCTCTGCAAAAGTACATGTCAGATCACAACAATGACATATTTGAGAGAAAAAAAAGCTGTGGTTTACAATTTCTATTCCAAGTTGATGTTTTTGGTAATGTAAGGAGCAGATATAAATTGTCAAACACGCACTATTTGTCCCAAGTGTTCCTCACCCAGGATAGTTTGACTTCAGTTCAAGATTTTCCCTCCTCTGCCTTGGGAACTCCTCACTCCACGTTGGCCTCCACCCTGTGAGGTACAGTGGTTGATGTGTTCTGGGCTAAATATCTAAATTGTTGATACAACAGCATGAAGTTCTAAAAAAATGAGCTAAAAGTGAAGGTGAAAAACATACAATGATTTACTCAGTGAATAGAGACTTTTTAGAGATTTTTTGTCATGAAAACTAAATATGCAGAAGCAAACTGTATAAACACAGTGGAGCAAATTAAAAGGGAATCGGCACTCAGAAAAAGCAAAAAATATACTTTAATGCAAGTTAAGTAATATAGGAAACAAAAGAAGAGAAAGATCAAATTAATGCCAGGAGATAATTTATATACAAGACAAAGGATGCTCAACAACATACGTGTGTAATGGGCTTCCGAATTACAAAGAACAGTATCAGGACTCAAGCAGATGCCAGATACCTGTACTCTACAATGTCACTGATGGGGATCCAACATCCAATGACAGGGGTTTTCTTTGCAGGGATTGGGGATGAGGACGGAGGTGGATAGAGAGGAGGTGTGATAAAACACACTGTTATGTTAAATATACATTTAGGTTTTAAGATGAAACCTCAATTTAACAAACATTAAATTGGGGAAAATTAATTTCACAATGGAGGACACGTGGACAAGAATGAAGACTTTACTAATCAAAACTGGGGGTAGGCCTGGTGCAGCGGCTCAGGCCTATAATCTCAGTGTTTTGAGAGTCCAAAGTGGCAGGGCTGCTTGAGGCTAGAAGTTTGCAGCCAGCCTGGGCAACAAGGCAAGGCTCCATCCCTACAGAAAATTTAAAAATTGGTTGAGCATGATGGCATGCATCTGCAGTCCTAGCTACTTGGGGGGCTGAGGGAAGAGGAGTGCTTGAGCCCAGGAGTTTGAGGCTACAGTGAGCTGATTGTGCCACTGCACTCCAGCCTGCGCAACAGAGGAAGACCCTTTCTCCAGAAAAACAAAAAACAAAAAAACTGTGGATGAAAATATTTATAAATGTAGATAGGAAAGACACATATATTTATATATTTACATTAAATATATTATCATGAATTTGCAAAGTGTTTGGAAAAGAGCCCAATTAATAAATATATTCTTCATAAAATATAAAGTCCAAAAATAAAATTGTAAGGCACAGTAACCATTCACACAGCCCTCTGTATTTCTTCAAAATATGCGATCACTGAAACATTGAAAGTAATTGTTCAATGTTGTCTTCCCCACTGAGTAATAAGCTTAATGGGGAAGGAACCTCCATGGTGGATTCTCAATAAGTAGATAATTATTCATAATTAAACATGATTAATGAGAGACTAATAAAAAAGTAAGAAACTATTCTAAACTGATTGAAGATCTCAATGAAAGGAACTCTCATAGGAAAACATAAACTGAAAAACTGCTTTAAGACGACGGAGAGGAAGTGAAGGCAATCTGGCTGCAACATGTGTCACCAGGGTGGATTGGGCTGATCTGGCTGGCTAGCCAGGTGTCCCTTTCATCCCTCACTGCTCCATGTGCATCTCTCCCAAAGCTGCACACTCAGTCCAAGAGGACAGCCATCCCTAATAGAAGAGGACTAGTCTTCAGTCAAGCCTACATGAGTAGTTATGCTCCCTGTTAAAACCTCCAAACAAGCTCTTAAGGTGATGGAGGAAGACACAACAGGCCATTAACAATAAAACACATTGAATAGTTAGGCAAAAAATTTCCTCCAAAAAATAAATCAGACTCTAATGATTGTACAAGTGTTTTGTCAAGTCATGAAGAAGCAGATAATTTTCACTTGTTTAAAATGTTCCAGAACACAGAAATCATTTGGGAAAATTTCCAGTTAACTTTACAAGTTGCTAAAGCGCTAAAAACAAAATGTAAAAAGGGAGGCAAATGTGTTTTAATTGCCTCTCTTTTGCTCCATTGGTGAGGGAGGAATTCCTGCCCTAAGGTTATGGGGAGGGCCAAGTGCATGACACATGGCGCTGGGCAGGGGGGAACGTTTATTAGTCACCTACACTCACAGCCTGAGGAAGAGGACGCTGCACTCCATGGAGGGCCACGTGGGGCTGCACTTGGAACAGACTGAACAACAAGGGCTGTGGAGAAGACTTTGTAGTATCAAGAGGGTGAGGTGCCCTTGTTCCCAGGGGAGGGTGTGATTGGCCTGTTTGAAGAATTCCACAAGATGGCAGAAGACTGAAATCGTCTACTCAGGAATAAGCAGACACTGCTTCATCCCAGTGATAAGGAAGGTTGTCAACTTTACCAGATGTCAAGACAGCATATAATAGTGACCCTTAATTTTAGGTCTTACACTACAGTATGTCTAGGAGCAATACACAGACACCCCCCGCCACACACAATTGACAAATATTTCTTCTTATTATTTATATAAATATACTCAACAAAATACTCTAAATTTGAATTAATCAGTATACTTCCAATTTAAATTTTAATTTTGTATATTAATCAATATAGTTTAAACATACCAAAGTAAAGCAGGATAAATTCGTGAAGAGCATTGTTCAATTTTTTTAAGTTAGGTAATTACATTAATTAATGGGGCAAAGAAGAATTAAAACTTTTAGAAATTGAAAAAGGAGACACATCCACTCCCCCAACCCATACCAGAGGGATACATTAGAACTACTTAAAGGTTTAAAAACATCCCCCCTTTCTCACATTTTCTTAATCTCCAGAATGAGAATAATGATGGAAATTTGGGTTTGTTGAAGAAGAAAACTAATCCAGAGAGAATACGTTAAACATTCAATATTCCTTACCACTTGTACTTCTTAGCAAATTAGAAAAGAACTCTTTTTAGCATCGTAAAACAAATCTACTGGAAACCAAGGGCTAATACCATCCTTAGGAACAGAATGCAAGAGCCGTTCCCACTACAGTTAGGAATAAGACAGCTGTGCTCCTAATCACCAGTACTTCGCTGCCTCTGGAAACTTTCTAAAAGCCCAGTACCAATTTTATATTTGTAACTGTATAGTTTGTCTTAAGGACGACTCCCAGATGGTGAAAGTGTAGGTTCCACAGAGCCTGGATCCCCCACTCTGTTCAGCTCTAGCTGCAGCAAGTGCAGCCACCTTCACAGGACTCATAAATGAGCAATACATGGAGAGAGGAAAGACTACAGGATTTCTGTGCGTGATGGACACAGTGGCATGTTTTTTTTTTTTGAGACGGAGTTTCGTTCTCGTTGCCCAGGCTGGAGTGCAATGGCAAGATCTTGGATCACCGTAACATCTGCCTCCCAGGTTCAAGCGATTCTCTTATCTCAGCCTCCCAAGTAGCTGGGATTACAGGCATGCGCCACCATGCCTGGCTAATTTTGTATTTTTAGTAGAGTCAGAGTTTCTCCATGTTGGTCGGGCTGGTCTCCAACTCTGGACCTCAGGTGATCTGCCTGCTTTGGCCTCCCAAAGTGCTGGGATTACAGGCATGAGCCACTGTGCCCGGCCCCAGTGACATGATTTTTTAATGTGCAAAGGAAAGAATAGAATGTTTTAGAAATTGGGGAAGAAATGAGTTTAGATACCAGATAGCACTGACTACTCCCTGTGGGGTAGGATTGGATTTTCTTTGGAAGCTGGAAGAGGTGGAGGAGGGAAGAGAGTGACTATAGAAGTGGACAGGTCATTTATGATGGGATTATGTTTCAAACACCCCTTGCACAACACCATTGAGGAGAATATTTGGCATCCAAGGGCCCGTTTCAATATGGGAGTGTTTCCTCTTGGGTAACATGATGCTGACGCAGCATTAGATGTTTGCTTTTGTTTGCAGTTAGCTTCACACTCCACCAAGGTCAGTTACTGTCAGCTTCACACTCCACCAAGGTCAGTCACAGAAAGACGGGGTTTCTGAAGAAGGGTCAAGCGTGCAGGGGAACAGTGACTAGGGCTCCGTGGCACTGGAACAGAAGGCATCAGGCTGGGAGGACTGGGGGAAGAGCCCAGCCTGCTGCATCCCATAGTCCTGGTCAGCCCACTGGGCTCATAGTGGCTGAGGCTCTGCTGCTGGGTGGTGAAGCTAAGCACGTCCTCCATCCCCAGTCAGGAAGCCACCTGTGCCCTGTGCCTCACTCAGGCCCCCTCTCCTGTCTGGAAGCTGAAGGAGAAGCTAAAGTGACAGAGAATAAAGGGGCAGAAAAAGGGGGTACCTGCTGTGTCCTGGTTGGGACAGCACCTTTAGGAACCCATAAACTCTTTCCTCTTCTCTTTTATTGTGGACCACTCAGAGGGTTTCTCCTCATGAGACTTCCTCTGACTCCAGTTTTCTTCTTATTTATCAATTAAAGAAGAAAGTGTTTAAAGCAGATACCAAATGTAGTTTTTCCACTGCTCTGTCCAACGTAGTTATCCTGCCAAGAAGGGATGAATGAGCCAGGAGTGGTGGTTCACACTGTAATCCTGGCACTTTGGGAGGCTGAGGAGGGAGGATCTCTTGAGCTTAAGAGTTCAAGACCAGCTAGGGCAACACAGCAAGACTCTGTCTCTACAAACATTTTTCAAAAAAATTTTGAAAAGAAGCAATGACATTGCTGAAGATATAATCTAAATTCTGTAGTCCAGTTTCTAAAAACTAAACATATCAACATTTCTTAGAGAAACATTGCATTATGATTACTTACAGAATAGTAAGATCAGGAGTGAAGATGGCTATGTCATTCTTAGATTTTAAAAGTCATTCTTTGATTTTTTTAAAGTGAGATAAGAAAAAAAAAGAAAATCTAACCATGCCAACATCTGGTTTTAAATTAGAAGAAATAATTCCATATTTTAAAATGTATTTTACTGGCTTTTTAAAAAACGTACAAAAGTCATACATAATTGCCATTACAATCTAAACAGTGTGAAATGTGTCTCAATATGAGGCCCACAGTCCCTGCTTCTCACCAGGAATCACCCGCACATCTTTTTCTCTAGAAATTATCTTAGAATTTAAAAACTCAAACAATGACATACACAATACTTGGGAACTTCACATTACAGATAGATAGACGTTCATACACACACATTCGCATATGCACGCCCCAACCAAACTACTCCTGTACACACACAGAAGCACTAACAGTCACTGCACACGTGCTTCGGGGTGGCCACTTCCGTGCAGAGAATATCTAAGAGGCTGGGCACGCTGTTGTACCCAGAGCCATCTTCCCCGACGGACACTCAGTGTCTTCACTGTCACCCTCCCAGCCACTCAGCTCGAACCACCTGGTGTGATTCTTCTCCCCCAGCTCCGTTTCAGTGTCTGCAATAGTGGAATTGCCCCGGGGAATTCTCCAAATTGAATCCTGACATCCAGACCCTAGCCCTTACCCGTGATGATGGGCTCTGGTGATGGGTCCAGAAATCAGGAAGTTTATGACTCCTGAGGGATTCTGAATGCAGCACAGCAGGAGGCCCACGGCCCCGATCAGCCTTCTCAGGGTGGGGTTCACTGGGAGGGGAGCACCTGTCAGGGTGGGTGTAGCAGCAGGCTGTTCTTAGGCAGCGGGAACCTCCTCCCTTGTTGGGGCTAACCCCAGTGCTCACAGGCCTCCAGGTGCAGCAGGGAGGACTCAGCCTTCATCCCAAGTGCTTCCTCCGAGGAAGCATAGGGCACCTGAGCCCTGCCACCTCCCCTCTGGCCCGAGACCTCCGCCTGCACTTGCTGCCAACAGCCTCAAGATCCTGGCCTCCCTCAGCTCTCCTGCTGGCAGGCCACAGATCACACACGTGCCTTTCCTCTGAAGACCCTCGTGGAGGCACCCCCAACAACCCCCCAGCAGCAGGAGAGAGTTGTAGAGTGTCCTCCATTAGGCCCTGGGATGGAAAGAAGGTTGTAATGGATATTCACGTTACAATGTTTCAACACACTTTCCTAGGGGACAGAAACGTCATTGGCTCTGGCTGATTGTATGTGTTTGCACACCCTGAAGGCCTCATTTTAACTTGATTACCTCAGTAAAGAGCTGATCTCCAAAGAAGGCCTCAATCTGAGGTAATAGAGTCTAGGCCTTCAACTTAAGAAACAGAGTGGGTAGATTCAACTGGAAACGCTGATTAACCTACCGTGTTTCAACAAACGAAGAAAACCAAGGCTCTTCTTCACTACCCCTGGAGAGCATGACTGGGGGGAAGGTGCAGAAAGCTGCCTCTCTAACAGCCCCACCCCCCACCTCACCCCCACTCCCACCAGCATCACAGCCCTGACCTAACACCATGTACCTCTGTCCTCAGCCTGGCACTGCCCACGGTGCAGATACTCCTGGAAGGCATCACACAGGAAACACCATTCCCTGGATCCAGTCTGCATCTCAGGTCACTGACGAAGGTAACATGGGAGCAGCGACAACATGTTCCTTAGATCAAAATCCACAAAATGGTGAGGTTTGAAATGAAAAGCTGTAGACCGATGCCAAGCATGACTACCTTTCTCTACCCTCCCTGTCTTCACACCTTTGCAATGTGGCCTTGCAGCTTCTCCCAGGAAGCAGCAGAGTCTCTTCCCTTGTGTCTGAGCTGCCCATAGAGCTTGGCCAGTAGAAGGTGGCAGAAGCAGTCATGTGGGTACAGCAGGCCCAAGCCCAGGACTTTAAGGCCTTCCATGCAGTTACTCTCTCTCAGAACCCAGCACCATCAGGAAAACAAGCCCAGGCTGGCCTGCAGGAGGGCAAGAAACTGTAAGAAATAAAGCTGGAGCTGAACACTTGTTCCATTAATGTGAGCAAGCCCAATTCTACTCAGCCAACAACCCAACCCCGTGGACAGCACACCTGTGTGAACCCAGCCAAGATTGACAGGGCCCCTCACGACCACCAGATAACCAGCCAGGACGCAGATGCACAGGCAAAAAGAACTGGCTTTTGTTTCAGGTTTTGGGGTATTTTCTTATGCAGCAATAGCTAACTGATACACCAAGCTCCCCGACAATTATGCCACCTTTGTACCCATTCGAAGAAAGTATGTTTGGCCAAAGCCAGTGTTCGTATGGACCAGAAGTCTTCAGGGAAAAGTGCTGAGACTTATTTCCTGAGGTGTCTGAGTGACTGATGCATGTGCAGCTTCAGCACTGGGGAAGAGTGAGGGGCCTCACTGCAAGAGGTGGTATGGAATAACGATAGCAATAATAATAAAATAACAACAAATATTTAACTTATTATTATTAGAAAAAAGATAATTATTGTATAATTAGATACATTATTACTATTTAACCTAAGTTTGTCTGTGTTTAATAATAAAAGGAAAGGAGCTTATAAATGCCATATTGTGATCGTCATTGGTTTCCAATTTTCTTTTCTTCTTTTTACTAAAAACAGTCAAGTCTCAAAGTAAGGGAGGATGACAGAGACAAGAGTGCAGTAATGAACAGAACCGTCATGTAAACCGCGGGCTGACGTAATCGCGTTACTGCCTAGGCATTTGAAGGACGAGTTTGGCCCGTAGAGGGAAGGACTCTAATCCTATTAGCACTGAGGAGCTGAGATGCTCAGGTTCAGTTAGAACTCGGCCAAAGGATCTTGTGGAAACACAGGGGGCTGGGACAAGTGTTGCCAACCATTCCCGAGGCACAGTTCTTCCAGAGCCCTCTGATTGCCAAAGCTATACTCAGTCCAAATTCATAGTGAGTTCTACATTTTATAGAATTCATTTAATATTTCTTCTGTCAAAATATCTCTTTCTTGTGTTTTACTATGTGACCTTCTCACATTGTCGGGGTACTGTGAGCACTGGGAGACAGTGTGGCGCCTCACTACTTTCGGCCTATAAATCATCTTATTGCACAGGGGCCAAGAGCACGGCTGGGAAAGAGTCAGTGTACGAGGCCTGAGCGCTCTGCACCTGCGGTGGGTCATCAGATCTGCTTGACCTTCTTGGGACTTGGTTTTCTCAACTGTAACCTGCAACGAAGGACTAGAGCCACCCATAGGCCTCCAAGCTGGAAAGTTATTTGACATCATTGTGTTTGTGTTTTAATGACATTGTGTTCTTATAATTTATATAAAGTAATAAAGAACGACTCTAATCTTTCAGAAAAGAATATGAAGTACAAAAATTTTTCATACAATCACTGTAATTTTTTCCACTAAAGAAAAGTGTTGATGCACAATACAATGCTAACTTCTTTGAAACCTGACTAGTTTCAGCTGTGTGTGAGATGAGGAAGGAACAAAATTACAGACTAAACAGAATCTTCGTAGGGCACAAACACATCCAATTCTTCTCTGTTCCGGTTGTGTGGATGGTGGTTTTACATACAAGGTAATGTGCCCACTTGCACCGCTTTAGTTTAAAGTTTATGCAATTTAGAAAAGGGTTATGACAAAGCTTGATCCTTATAATCTAAAATGCCATTTGTTTCCACATGAGAAAGGGACCTAGCTCCTTTCATTTTGAAAGGGCACTGGGCACGGGAGAGCATGCAGCCGTTAGAAGATACTCTCTCTCAGATTCTTTGCTAAGCACTTTGTTTTTATTTTTAATTTAATTTTTATTCTCTATTGAAACGTCTACTTGATATTCAAAATGACCTCAGTAATCAGAACCTCTGTCTGAAACAAGTGCTAACTGTGAATGGTCTAAATAATTTACAGCAAAATCTTTCTGTGAAGGGCCAGATGGTAAATAGTTTAGGCTTTGCAGGGCACACAGTCTCTGTTGCAGTGACTTAACTCTGCCATTGTGAAAGCATTCACAGACGATCTGCAAACAAATAAAACTTTATTTACAAAATGAGTCAGCTGGCCAGATTTGATCTTAGGCAGTAGTGAGTTTTCTGACCCTGGATCTAAACAAATGACGACAAAATTGCTTTCCTAAACTTTGACCTCAAAGTTAAGAGTGCTAAGTTCTTGAAGGGCTGCAAAGTGAAGTAGTTTGAGGCTGGCGGTTTGTTCTGATTCTTCCAATATTTGTTCTCAGGGTTACTTTGCTGGGACACTTTTAAATTAAAGGGATTCCATATACATGTTTAGATTTCCATTTTACCTTTAAAAATTAGGCAGGTCTGGGCCCCAATACTGTATGGCACCAACCCACGCGCTGGCCACTCAGTGCCAGGAGTCCCTTTTAAGGCAGACACATGTGCTCCAGTTTGCCCAGGCCCCTCCCCTCCCTCTCCATCCCTCCCGGAGACTGACAGGCAGCTGCGAGTTACTGCCACCATGTTAGAGGGCCAGTCTTAAACTCGGTCCACTCGTGTGTTCTGCATCTCAGCTCCCAATCTGGCCTCTATAGCCTGGACTCAACCACCCCTCTTTGTTACCTGGAGACATTCATACTGCAGGTTGAGTGCTGAAATCCGTGCACAGCTAGAGGAAATGGGAAACACTAGTCATTTTAAAGAATGTTGTCTCTTTCTTCACAATGAAAAGAGACTCATTAAGCACTGTTCTGGTCTTACTGTTTTTAAGCACACCCTAAGAGTGAATCCTTTTATATCAGTCATTCTTCTTTTTTTCCATCTGTTTGAACTGATAGAAGAGGGCCCCTGGGTATCTCCATGTGATAGACTCGAAAAAATCTCACTCCCTTTCATGTTACACTGGACACAATTAGAAGTACGTAGAGATCCCCATTTATCAAGCGTGCAATGTACCCAGGACAACGGAAATTCTGCCGGCAGATTTTGGAGACTTCCAGGCACTGCCCAACCCCCCTCCAAGGTAAGTGTAAGCTCCCTGAGGTGTGAGCTGAGGCAGACACTTGTTAGGCATTGGCAGAGGGGAAGGGTGGCAGGTGTTTTAAGGTCCCTCCCAATGCCAGCCTTTATGTAAAAATATTTGCACTTTGAAGAATGGTTTCAAATAAATGAATAAGAGAGGGAGTATGTGTTGCTATGGAATGGGGATGCCCATACACAGCCAGGCGGTTCTACTGCCTCTGCCTGGGGTCTGGGGCTTCAGGACAGCCCTAGCAGGGCGCCTGCTGGGAGCTCTCCCTGGGTACTCACAGGCTCGCGACAGGCTGGGCAAAGAAAGCCAGAGCCCAAGACACCATTTCCCCCATTCATCCCCCTCTCCAAAGCGTGCAACAGAGGCAATGTCAAGCTAAGCTGGCTGTGAAGGACACCGGAACCAAAGGGCAGCTGAAGGCCCAGGATCTACAGAAGGTGAGTGATGGGAGAGCAGCCAGGGACGGGGAGCGCCACACGCACACACGTGTGCAAACATGCACTCCCACGCGCGCAGTCCTACGGGCTCACAGCGTGTATTCGCGCACACGCAGTCAGGTGTGGATGTACACCCGCGCACACCCAGGCACATGCACACTCGCGCGCTCACACACCCCATCCAGCTACGCAGAACTCCGGCCAGGCTGATGACGGCACACCTGCTGCCTCCTTGGCCACCCTGTCCACACAGTATCCCGCTCGACCCCTGTGGCAGCCAAGACCCAGGCCCATTCGCAGCCCTGAGACCTCCCTAGGGATTGCACCCAGCAGCCAGTCACCGGCATCCGCGGCCCGGCCAGTTGAGGGCGGCCGTGACCCCGGGGCCAGGAGCGCCGCCACATCCCGGGGCCAATGGCGCGGAGGAAGAGCTTCCTCCTCCGCCTCCAGGTCTCGGATCACTCCGCAAACTCCAGAGCGACGCACACGCCTTTAAAAGCAGGTCGGCGGCTCTCCCACGTCCTGGCGTCCGGTTTTCCGCACCCAGTGTCTCCACAGCTGTGCCCGGGCACAGAGGCGCGGCCAGAGCGCACTGCGCTGGCTGCAGGTGTCCTGGCCTCCGTCGGCGCCGGTGCGGCCCCCAAGGTGGGAGCCCGCGGAGCGACTGCAGTAGCTGGAGTCCCGCCGATTCCCCAGCCCCAAAGCAGGGCAAGAGCGCGCACGGGCCGGGGGTCCATGCTGAGCATCGCCCGCGCCGGTGCCCCGCAGCCTCTCCAACCGTATGGTCCCCGCGCGGGCAGCGAGGCACGGACTGTGCAGGCCGTGGGCAGCTCCATATTCCCGCGTCCTCCTCCCCTGGCGCTGCCCGCGGTCTCCCGCCTTCCCTCTGCTCCCCGCTCGCCTTCCCTCTGCTCCCCGCTCGCCTCCGCCTCAGCGCCCCGCTGACTTCGCCTCCTCCGCTCCGCTCTTTGTCCCCGCACTCTCCCCTCCTCGGTCCTCTGACCACCCCTGCCCTCGCCTCCTCCCCTCCTCTCTCCCCTGCCCGTCCCCCGCTCTCCCACGGCTCCCGCCGCCCCCGCCGCCGCGGCTGCCACTCCGCCCCCCGCGCCGCGCGGAGCCCCAGTAATAACCCCGGCGCGGCGGCGGCGGAGTCGCTGTGGGGAATCCTCCCGCGCTCTGCCTGGATCGGGTCCTCCCTGCCCGCTCGCACGCTGCCGGCCGGGGACCCTCCGGTGGCCCCTAGCCCCTCGGAGCGCTCCTGGATGAAGCCCCGCGCGCGCGGATGGCGGGGCTGGGCGGCGCTGTGGATGCTGCTGGCGCAGGTGGCCGAGCAGGTGAGTCCCGGGCGCTCCCGCCAGCGCGGAAACCGCGGGTCCCGACGGCTGGAGGCGAGTCCCCCGCGGCTCCTCTCCCGCGGACCCCGCCGTCTCACCGCGGTGTCGCCGCTGTTTTCCGCAGGCACTTGCGTGCGCCATGGGACCCGCAGCGGCAGCGCCTGGGAGCCCGAGCGTCCCGCGTCCTCCTCCACCCGCGGAGCGGCCGGGCTGGATGGAAAATGGCGGTAAGTCCGTGAGGTGGGGGCTTCTAATCCTTGCTGTTTAGCGGCTCGTAATCCCCGTGCCGCTGGTTTATTAGGTGCTGTGAATGTTCTGACTCTGTGGAACCCTACTTTTAAGATGCTGTTGTGCACTTTTTTTTTTTTTTAACTGTATGAGCGAGCACCGATGAGTGGACTTCCACCAATATTTACATTTTATTCCCTGGCAAAACGGTTTGCCAGAGTTATTGATATAACATTAGGAAAAAAGGTGAGGAAGTTCATTTTATTTTATTCTGAAGAGCTTAGGAGGAATCTAAAGCTATTAATGTATGCATCAAAGCCGTCATAAAGAGCAAATTACTTTCTTTTCCGTCCCCTCCTACATCCTTCGATCCTCCTTCCCGTCCCCAACCCCTCCTTCTCCTCCTTTATAAATTAAAGTATTTCTCTATTGTTGCTTATTCTCAGTGAAGGAGATAAAAGAAGCTCTTAGCATCTCAATACCAAAGTTAATGCTCCAACAATCAGGGCGTACTTCAAACATAATAGTGCCTGAAATGGCTAATCAGCTTATTGTGACACCATCAGCAACGTTCCTGTCCTGGGCCTCGATTTGACATGAGGGCAAATCTTATTCTTTTTCAATGCATGCTTTTACTTCTGCCACTTACAAGTGACATTTGCAAATTTGCTCTCTTACGGGAAGGGATCTCCGTGTCTTCACACTGCGTCAGGTAAATGAGAAAGCAGGTGTGTCACACTGGTTGCTAGGTGGTTTTTTAACCTGAACCCATGCAATGACAGTTAATAAATATTATTTGGCATTGTTACCAACAATAAATTGCGGTATCAAATATTAATATTAATTGACTTTTATAGGAAGAACTAGGTTTCATTCTCTCAATGTATTTCCAGAAGATCTAGAAAATTAAAGTTAATAATTCAGAATTTCTCAGTATAGTTATTTCAGTTTGATAAAATAACATAAAGGCAAGCACTTAATATATGCATTAACTTTTGAAATTATTCCCTGCCAAATGAGTATGCAAATAGTATATAAGGTGACCAGTATCAGATTGACGCTCACCGTAGTACCTTTTTGAGAACCACCAGGGGGCGCTAGGTGCAAATGATATAAAATGTTAAAAAAAATTGTCACGGTGAATTTACAAGAGAAAGTTAATTATCTGTCCATTTACAGACTATCTTTTTGTGGTTGTCCTTGTCCCTTTTAGCGTTTTGCTTACAATACTAAAAGTTAATTCTTACAATTTTAAAAGTTAATTCTAATTCACCTTTTTAAGTAAGATTTTTGTAAAAAAAAAAAAAAAATTCTAGTTCCCTAAAATCATGAAAATTCCAGAGGGACTCAGGATATTTCCACAATAGCTTATGGCATTTATGAAGTTTTATTTAAGATAAAGCACATTATAGACACAGAAGAAAGAAAAGCCAGGGCTTCATGCCTAAGTGTGCTTTTCCCCTGAAGCCATTCAATCTGCTTCAGCGTCCTCTCTGGGAGTGGGGTCCCAGCCTGCTGCTCTGAACACCTGGCACCTCAGTTGTTGTCACAGCCCATCGTCTCCATGACAACCACTTACCCGGCTTGGTGAGAACCTGAAGGGGAAGAGGCAGACCCTTCTTAGTGAAGTTCTAGCCCAGTGGACACAGCACACCCTCCTCCCTTACCTTCTATGCACTTTAGCTCCTTAATTATAAATGGCTAACGTGAGTCTGGACATCCACAACAAGCTTCTATGCTACCAGAGAAAAGATCCTGCTCAACAGTGTTGCCTGTTTCCCTCTCATCTGGAGCAGAAGAGCTAGAAGACACTTGGTGACTGCTGGGGTCGACTTAATGTTGCCTGTCCAGGTATCCATTAGACAAGTTGGTTCTGAAATAACTAATTGTAGCCATACATTTTGTTTAAAGTAGCGCATGACTCTAACTATTATTGCAAATCATTCTTGGTGGCTGAAGTAATTACAAAATAGCAAAGAGAACAAAGCTGGGGGTGTCACACTACCTACCTGACTTCAAACTATGCTACAAGGTTACAGTAACCAAAACAGCATGGTACTGGTACCAAAACAGATATATAGATCAATAGAACAGAGCAGAGACCTCAGAAATAACACCACGCATCTACAACCACCTGATCTTTGGCACGTCTGACAAAAACAAGCAATGGGGAAAGGATTCCCTATTTAATAAATGGTGCTGGGAAAACTGGCTAGCCATATGAAGAAAACTGAAACTGGACCCTTCCTTACACTTTATACAGAATCTAACTCAAGATGGATTAAATATTTAAGTGTAAGACCTAAAACCAAAAGCAATTGCAACAAAAGCCAAAACTGACAAATAAGATCTAATTAAACTAAAGAGCTTCTGCACAGCAAAAGAAACTATCATCAGAGTGAACAGGCAACCTACAGAACAAGAGAAAATTTTTGTAATCTATCCATCTGACAATGGGATAATATTCAGAATCTACAAGAAACTTCAACAAATTTAGAAGAAAAAAACACACAACCCCATCAAAAAATGGGTGAAGTATATGAACAGACAGTTTTCAAAAGAAGACATTTATACGGCCAACAAACATTTGACAAAAAGCTCATTATCACTGGTCATTAGAGAAATGGAAATCAAAACAACAATGAGATACCATCTCACACCATTTAGAATGGCAATCTTTAAAAAGTCAGGAAACAACAGATTCTGGAGAGGATGTGGAGAAATAGGGACACTTTTACACAGTTGGTGGGAGTGTAAATTAGTTCAACCATTGTGGAAGACTGTGTGGCGATTCCGGATCTAGAACAAGAAATACCATTTGACCCAGCAATCCCATTACTAGGTATATATCTAGAGCATTATAAATCATTCTGCTGTTAAGACACATGCACACGTATGTTTAGTGAAGCACTATTCACAATAGCAAAGACTTGGAACCAACCCAAATGCCCATCAATGAGAGACTGGTTAAAGAAAATGTGACACATATACACTACGGAATTCTATGCAGCCATAAAAAAAGAATGAGTTTATGTCATTTGCAGAGTCATGGATGAAGCTGGAAACCATTATTCTCAGCAAACTAACACAGGAACAGAAAACCAAACACTGCATATTCTCACTCATAAGTGGGAGTTGAACACTGAGAACACATGGACACAGGGAAAGGAACATCACACATCGGGCCTGTTGGGGGGTGAGGGGCAAGGGGAGGGAGAGCATTAGGAGAAATACCTAACGTAGATGGCAGGTTGGTGGATGCAGCAAACCACCATGGTACGTGTATACCTATGTAACAAATCTCTACGTTCTGCACATGTATCCCAGAACTTAAAGTATAATAAAAAAAAAAATCAATGGTCACATGCTCACTAGTGAACATAATAACAATGCAGAGAATATGAAATAGAATTGTGCTAGTTTCTCTTCCTACCCCCCTCTGCCTTTACTATTTGCCTTCTGCATTTTGTCCAGATAATCTACAAGAATTTACTTATTGCCCTGTGTTCCTTACAGGCTACATTTTTTTTTTCTTTTAAAAGGTCACTTTGGCTTCAAAGCTTACAACGTACTTTGAAAGATCATTATATTATGAACTTTGCCTCATGTGGTGAAATAATGTTTTAGATTTCATTATTTTAGAGTATATTTTTTACAAGCTTTAAGGTATTCCTTTCTATGGCTTTACTGTAATTTAGTTACCAATTATCTGTTGTTGATTATTGTTTAAAATTTTACCTCGTTACAAATAATGCTTCCATGAAAATATTTACATAAACCTTTTAAAATTCATCTGGGATTATTTCCTCAGGGTGATTTCCTAGGTCAAAGGATTTTGCAACTCATTGCCAAAGCAGACTTTAGGAGGGTAGTGTCATTTTTCTTTCCTGACATCAGCAGTGTGTGAAAGAGGTGGCCGGTGGTGGACTGATTTTTTGTTAATGCGATCGATTTCTATTTAGAAGGCTATACATCTCCTGCCACCTGCCCCACCCTTCTCTCTCTGTTTTCTGGATTCTCCTTCCCTGCTATCCTCCTAGGGTGCTCGTGAACGTTCCTTTGCTCTTGGAGAGTTACAGGCTCCGTCTTTGAGTCTGGAGCCAGCTGCAGTCAGGTGCCATCTAAGCAGTCAACTGTGGAAAGAGTGGGAAGGGTGGAGCCTGTGGGAGATGGTCCTGTCGGGTGGGCGAGGCGTGGAGCTCTGGCCGTCTCCCCCAGCCTTTTGGAATTGAGCTCTCCCAAAACAACCCGGGCCTCCCGGGAGCCTTGCAGAGCTTCTTGGAGTTCAGTTTGCCTGAGCGTTGAGGTTGTGAGCCTACCCCTTACATATGTGAGTTTTTAGATGGCACAAACTTTTCCTCTTGCAAGGTTATCGTCTTTGAAGTCTTTCAAATACGTCTTTCCCATTTATGGAAAAAATACTGTATTAATAAAGACACCAGAACACTGGGAGAATAATTAAAATACATACATTTACAGTGAAATTAATTATATTAAAAACGTTGCAATACTCAAAGCTCATCACTTCATAATTATTTCACTATATTTGATAATAATCTAGGCTCTTGAGGCCACTGGCCTCTTTTGCATCTGTATGGTAGAAATAGCACACATTGGGGGCTGCTGCGTATCTCTGCACTGCACGTTCAGTGATGGCACAGCAGTCATTGAAATCAGCCACGAGGGGAAGATTTACACCAGGGAAATTGGCAAATGCCAAAATCCAGGTCATTCTTCTCCAGACAACGGGTTGTTGAATGTTTATTACCACAGCATTGTGTTTATGTAAACATGGCTTATCAGTAGTTATTTTGCATGATAAATATTATATGTGCCCCCTATAAAGGACACATATTGTCTCCTTCAAAATAAAGGTCATAAGAATATGACTTATTTCATCTGAGAATAATTTGATTTTTTAAAGAGTAATCACCTTTTTATACACAATAAAATGTGCTAACCTGCCACTGTTTGGAACAAGCCACCCTGCTTTCTGTCATCCTTCCCCTGCCTCAGCTACAGCGGTAGGAGCTGGTGGGAGGTGAGGAGCATGCCCCTGAGTGGCTGGGAGGGCAGGATGACAGCTGTTAACATCACTGCATCACTGTTGTAGAATTTCCTGGCTTGGTAATAATAGCACATTATGGGGCCCTTGTTACAATTTTTTTTTAAAACTGTGATGTTCCGTATTCCACACTTTGAATTCAGTATGGGTAGGTGTTGCATTTTTCTTCATCATTTTTGACTGGGTGGAAAGGTCTTGTGGTAAAATATTATATCTTAAGACTTCCTGATTCTTCTCAGTATTCCGAAATGACTCAGCCTCTCCTCACTCTGTTGATTTCAGAATATGACCTGGTCTCTGCCTATGAGGTTGACCACAGGGGCGATTACGTGTCCCACGAAATCATGCACCATCAGCGGCGGAGAAGAGCAGTGGCCGTGTCAGGGGTTGAGTCTCTTCACCTTCGGCTGAAAGGCTCCAGGCATGACTTCCACATGGATTTGAGGACTTCCAGCAGGCTGGTGGCTCCTGGCTTTATTGTGCAGACGTTGGGAAAGACAGGCACTAAGTCTGTGCAGACTTTACCGCCAGAGAACTTCTGTTTCTATCAAGGCTCTTTGCGATCCCACAGAAACTCCTCAGTGGCCCTTTCAACCTGCCAAGGCTTGGTGAGTACAGTGCAAGTCCCAGGTAGGGAGGCGAGGTTGGTGATGGTGGAAGGGAGAGCGTAACCAGGACTTTCCCTCGAATTCACATAGATGTTCTTCTAGTACTGCAGTGCAGATTAAGCAGGAGGAATATTGCCAAGTAAAACTTTCCAAAAAACATTGTGTGCCTCCTCTGGCCTATTTGGAAACAGTGTGCACACCCACCCTCCTGCTGCTGTTCTAGAATTATTGTGGAAGAGCACTTCAGCTTGAAAATTGTGTATGAGAACCTCTGGCCAAATCTGAATTCTTTAGCTTCTTAGGGGATGTTTTGACTCTAACTTACAGCTTCTAACTGACAAACTGAAGAAATGTCTTCATTTTGAATAAAACAACACTATTCAAGAGATTGGCCGTGACGACTATTTGATCAGATATTTGAAAGACTTTGAACACTGTACATCTTTCATTCTGATGATGATAATCTGCTTACACATTAGGGCATTCATCCATGGCAGGGCGTTGCTGGTCGTCCTGGACTGATGAATCCGGGGTGCATTCTCCATGTCCTGCATATCGGGTTTGGAATGGCACATCACTTCGATGCTTCTGGTGCTGCGATTTACAGAGACCCTAGAGTGGGGGGCTTATGGCTGAGCTAAGAATCTACCTGCATCCCTCAGGCCTACCCAAGTCAAAATCTCAATGGCTTGCTTTTTACTTTTCTTTAAATATTTTCATACATTTAGGGAGAAAAATCTTAGGAGATTCCTAGATTCTTGGCAACAAATGAATTGCTCAGGTGCAGAGGAGTGAAGTGTGACTTAGACGACAGAGTGAAAATGTGTGGTCAACAGTTCAAGGTCTTGAGGATGCTAAAGGTTTGGCCAACAGGTCTGGGACATTTATTGCTTCTCTAGAAAGAGCTTTTGGTGTGTCTTAAATTTCCTTCCCTCTTTGAAGAGAGGGAATTCAGACCCCACATCTCTTAAAGATTTTGTGTGTGTGAATTTTGGATGCTGAATTCATAACCAATTCCTTAAAATACTAAATATATGCAAATGCTAAATCCTGTAAAAAAATTTTTTTTAAATATTAACATTCTGCTTTTTAGGGAAATTTGATATGAGTTGATCTCATTGCTATTTCACTTCTAAGAAGTTTTTGGGTTGAGTGGCCAGGGATAGGGTGGTGGTTATTTGGCACTCTCGTTAAGCATGAAGACAATGGGGCTGATTTCTTCCACACTCTCCCAAGAAAAATAAGTCTTCCTTAACGGACTAGAACTCTTCATAAAATGCACAAAATGAAGATACATCTTCCTTGGTTTTGTTACACAAAGGCTTAAGCCAGAAATGGAAGCCATCTGTGTGGCAGCGAGGTGTGCCATGCCCTTTACACTTGGGTAATTTTGGATTTGGTTGTGGAAATTGGTGAGGTGCTTCTTGCTAACCCAGCAGGGATGCAAGCTCCCTTAGGCCCCTGGGTTTCTCTGAGCCAGGGAGGCTGAGCTGTGCCCTGGAATCTATTCCCTGAATTGAGGTGGTTTGCAGTAGCTTGAAATTTCCAGCTCTTTTTGAGCTTGATCAGAGTTAACAGGAAAAGTTAACACTAAAGTAAGTCTATAATTATAATGAAAGGTAAAGAAATTATAAATAACAGAAAAAAATGCTTCTCTGGATAATAAACAGTGGTATCTGATACTGTAGCTGCTGGAAGAGAAATTTATATGTCTTCTCCATTAATCTTCCAAATACCTGTAGTCCAGCTTTACTGATATTTTGTCCATAGATGGTCACTACAAATGTGACCTCAACCAGACTTAAGAGTGTGAGGCTTAGTGTTTTTGTCATAAGACAGGACAAATCAAAGGCATTTGAGAGGGCCCTGTTCTTATTTAGGTATCTTTGCAGAGCCCAGGGCCGATCACTTTGAAAAGAAGATCTCTTCTAGCAGGAAATGCTCTGTATTCCATTCTATCTATTTAATTTGTAGGATAAGAATATTACTTTCAAGTTTAAAAATATATTGCTTAATTATTACATAATATCTTGTATCATTTAATTAGAGAAAATGGTTTACAGTTGTGAGACAATGCAATTTCCAAACTGATGCATAGTTTTTCACCCTGGTTCTCAGATTCTGCATTTGGAAGTATTTTGCTGTTTTGCACTAATGATTGGTTTGAGGAATAGCGTGAATGTGAATCATTGAGGTGTTGTCCTATCTATAGTAAATAAATATTCATAAAGAAGAAAGGAAAAACTAAACAAACATAATACATTAAATCTCATGTTCACAATGACAATTTGAGTACTGAATGACCTTGAGAACTGCATATGGCTGCAGCCCAGCAGACCTGGGCCCCAGGAGTTTATTGTCCAGTGAGAGAGGCAGGACACAGGCAAGTACCCTACAGGGGGAGGAAACAGGGACAGACATGGGAGCCAGAAGAACCCAAAGGAGGATACCTCTGTGTGCCTTGCTGGTAGGTGGAGAGTGTCAGGGTAGGATTTTGGAGACTGTCCGGAAACCAAGTCCAAGCCCTGTCCTCATAGTAAAGTTGGAACGTGATGCCCATAAATGAAGGAGTAACAAGCAGTCCTGCAGAAGACTGCTGGCATCTGCCAAGCTCACAGATCCTGTTAACACCACCTATAAATATTAAGAGCTTAACAGTTGCGTATTAAACCCAAGTATAATATATTCAATGAGATCTGTAAATCCTAAAATTATTTCTAGAGTTTACCCTGATGTTGCCACCAAGTATCTTGACTTAAAATATTACTTATTCCGTTAAATAAGGGTAATTTTTGGAAAAAGGATCCCTGTTATATTTATGTCTCTACCAAATTGTCATTAGAGGTCTGTTTGTGGTCACCAATCACAAGCACATAAATGTGTGTCACTCAGTAGGTACCTTCTAGTTCTTGGTTAAATAATGGATAGACTTAGAGAGCTAGTTATAAGTAAGAGACAATGATGACCATGGCAGTAGCACAAAGAACAATAATGACTTATTGAATGTTATACTTTGCTAATAGCTTTACAATTGTTATCTCACTTAGCTTGAAGATAAGTCGAAGAAATAGGTACTATTTTAAAAACAGCTTTATTGAGATGTAACTCATTCCTTAAAGAGTTAATTAGCTCTATTCATTTAATAGAGTTTCACCATTTACAATGTATTATTCAGTAGTTTTTAGTATATTAACGGAATGGTGCAAATATCACTAGAATCTAATAGGAGACATTTATATCACCTCAAAAATAAACCCCTTATGGTCAGTTCTCACTTCCCCTAATCTCCCTGTTCCCATCCTAGGCAGTATAGGTTTGCCTAATCTGGCCATTGATTATAAATAGAAGCATACACTATGTGGCCTTTGTGACTGACTCATTTCACTTAACATAACGTGTTCAAGATTCGTCCACACTGCAGCACATATCAGTACTTTATCCTTTTTTATTGTTGAAGTATACCACATATTTTATTTACCTGTTTATCCGTTGATGGACATTATTGTTTTACTTTTTTTGGCTATTGCGAATAATGCTGCTATGAACATTTGTGTGCAGGTTTTTGTATGAACATGTGTTTTCATTTCTCTTGGGTAAATACCTAGGAGTGTAATTTCTGGGACATATGGAAACTCTACACTTAACATTTTGAGGAATTTTCAAACCGTTTTTCATATTAGCTGTACCATTTTATATTACCCTAGTAATGCCTGAAGTTTCCTGTTTCTCCACATTCTTGCCAAACCTTGTTATTGTTCTCTCTTTTTAAATAGCCATCCCAGTGAGTACGAAGTAGTATCCACTGTGGTTCTGATTTACTGGGTAGAGATTATTGGCTTGTGAAGTGGGTTCACTGTGCAGAGGTTAGCAACTTGTCTGAGTTTGGTGAGACAGCAACCCCCACACACAAGTTACATGAAGTGGGTTTATTACTTAGAGATAGGTAGGGCAGCAAGGGACAGCGGAAGCCTAGGAATCATCACAGCCTAGGAATCATCACAGGGTCATCCTTGCTGTCATAAATGTTCTTCTTAGTTGCTCACAACCAAAATCTTTATTATTTTTGACAGCGCCCTTAGGCATGAAATTCCCACATTCTGCTCCATATAACTTCAGGCCCTGGAGGCAAGCTCCTTGTTCATGCGGACTGTCTCTTCTCCTGGGCAAAACCTCCAAGACACCGAATTGCAGATGGGACTGCTAGAGTGGCTTGCTTCTCCCACTGTGACACCCATACTCTGAGTAGAGCTCTGGTGGGGATGGTAACCCCTTGTCTTCCCTGATTTTGCTTCCTGTCTTGAAACTTTAACCTACAGGTGAGATGGAGTAGAGGTATTCGGGGTTTCATTGCTGTTGACCTGATAAGCCTGGAGAGTAGTGTCCATTCTATGTATAGGGGCTGCTTGGCAGAAGAGAAACAAGTTCTCATGGCCATGCCTGCCTGGAACAGAGCTTCTGCAATATGAAACTGAAAGAATTTCAGATGCAAGTGGCTTGCCTCCCCTGTGGTGCAAATGGAGTCCCAGAATAGAAGTTGGTTGGGGGTAAGGAAATAGGGATTCCTTATCTTCTTGGCTACACATGCCTGGAGAAGAACTTCTGTTGCATTTAGCTGGGGCCAAGGTAAAGACTTGAGCAAACCATGGCTCAAACACTACCAAATTTCACTGTTCTGTTCAAGGTTTATTAAAATGTTTTTCAGTAATTGTTTCTCCATATTTTATGCCCTTAAGATAATTTCCAAGGACTTTAAATGGTTGAAGCATGTGTGTGTGCATGCATGTGTGTAATTTCCAGCAATAAGTGGTTCTTTCACTGGGGTGAAATCCCACCTTGCTCCTCAAATTGCCATTCTGGAAGTCTGTCTTCAATAGACACTATTATTAACATATTTTACAGATTATGATCCAAGACCACTTTATTATCCCCATTTTACAGATGATCCCAAAGCTAATTCTTCAAAACATGGGAATCCAGAACTAGCACTTGAAACCACAGTACTATTTCACTTCCCGTAATCATGAAGCTGTTGCTGCCTTACAGGGACCTGTGAGCTCATGCCCATGAATTTGCATTGTGTCACCTGAACTTTCTCTAAGGGATAATGTCCTTCTCATTGGTTTCCACTTCAGTACCATCTTCCTCAGCATCTAATGCTGTTTGAGCTTAGTGACCACATTTGCAGTGTGTAATGTTAAATTTACAGTGTGTAAATACTAAAGCACATATGTGTACTTTATTCCATAATTATTTATTTACAGGTTTTTTTTTTGTTTTGTTTTGTTTTTTTGAGACAGAGTCTGGCTCTGTCCCCCAGGCTGGAGTGCAGTGGCACCATCTCGGCTCACTGCAAGTTCCGCCTCCCGGGTTCACGCCCTTCTCCTGCCTCAGCCTCCCGAGTAGCTGGGACTACAGGTGCCCGCCACCACACCCTGCTAATTTTTTTGTATTTTTAATAGAGACAGGGTTTCACTATGTTGGCCAGGATGGTCTCGAACTCCTGACCTCGTGATCCGCCCACCTCGGCCTCCCAAAGTGTTAGGATTACAGGCTTGAGCCACCGTGCCCGGCCTATTTACAGGTTTTTTAATACCAGACTATGAACTCTTCAAGAGTCCTTTGTTATTCATCTTTGTATCCCAAAGTTCTTGTTAAATATTAACCTAAATTCATTTTGTTCTTGTAATGAGTGATTGTATTTCCAATTTACAAACAGAAATCCTATATCTTCTCAACCTCTATTTTTGGGTATTAATAAAGGTAAAATTAGTTTTATAATCCACTTCATCTGATTTCTTGCTATGACTAATGTCAAACACTGCAAATTTTCTTTTGAAGTGTATAGTTTATTAATAAATGGTTCAATCACTAGGGTTTTTAGCAAAACTATTTTTTAGAAACTCCATTAGTCAATGTTTTTAAGTGAGGTTTGTTTAAAAATGTTTTCTGTTGCATATGATGGGAACAGATTTTTCTTAGGATTTTCTGAAAGCTCTGTACTTGGATTAGAAAAAAATATATAATCTGTCGACTGCCATTGGCATAAAATCTGCATGAAATTTAATTCCTCTTGCATAAAACATGATGTTTGTCAAGGCATTAATGCACAGGATAGGTATCATTTTTCCTAACGTCTAATTATTGTTTTCAAAAATGTTGGAAAACTTGTAAATGTTGTAATTCTCAGTTCTGTCTATACTCTCACTTGATTTGACACTTACTCAGGGCCCTGGTTTGAATTGTACTGGGTTTTATTTCTACCCACAAACTCCAGGGATTCCCTGGAAATTCTAGTCATTGAGAGATTTTTCTAAAACACTCAATAAATCCTAGGAAACTGTCTGAAATGCTGCCAGATTTTCAACTGACTTTAAAAAATGTTCTTGAGCCAGGATAATAAAATAGGAATAGAAAGGAAGAACCCACATGGGGGATGATCAGAAGAGATACTATGATTTTTGAAAGAAAGGTGTCACTATCTGAGAAGACTGCTGATGGCATAAGCAGATGAAAATGTCAGTCTTGGGGGCTTGTGAGACAGATGTTAGGTTTTTGGATAAAGAATGGCCAAAGCTGGTGGTGACTAGGAAATTTAAGGTGGTTGTGAAGAACTAATTGAAAGTGTAGATAATTTCTTACTTTTCCGCTAATTACATAAGAATAAATATAATAGTGCAATTTGGAAATTAGCAGAAATGAATATATTTCATTAGATCAAATAATATTTTATAAGGTAATCTTTCATCTTTGAAGTGATGACAGATTTTTCTATTAATTTACTGTTAGTTGTAAACAAAAATTACATGACTAGAGAAATTTAGCTGTAAAATCTATGGTTTTGTTCCACTTCTCTCATTTTTGAAGTGATGAAACTGAAATCAAAGCGGAGTGGAGTCACTTGGTCAATATCACAAAGTTGGGTAGAATTCAGACAGGTCTAGGGTGCGTGTGTTCAGATTCTCTGTCCAGCAATGTTTTCACCAAGAATCACTTGATGATATCACTTCTTCATCATGAAATAGGGATCAGGTGGCATAGCAGAAGTGGGATTTGTAGAGTTCCAGCCTCAGCCTCACAAAGCAGAGTTTAAAAGGACAGTTTGGAGTTAAGAGATGACTTCTTAGTAATGCTCAGACCTGAAACTTGATTCCCTGGGTGTAACAGAAGATGATCCCTGTGGCCACTGACTCTCGGGGATGATACAGGCCTGGGACTGTCTGAATGACAGGATGTCTGAAATCTACTTTTAAAGAGAGTGCTTGCTCAAGCAAAAGTCCAGTACAAAGAGAGTAAAAGAGTCCAAATGAAACCAAGCTCTTGAAGGCAGGATCTTGCTTTGCCTGAGGTTTAACGACAGCAGCCTGATTGTATCCGCTTAACATGGATGTGACCTTTTTTTCCTCCCTAAATGTTACCTTTTAAGAAGGAAGTCCACTGGGGCTAGACAGGAAGCCCACTGGGACAGACAGGAAGTCCACAAGGAACAGACAGGAAGTCTGTTAAGGACTTCCTTGGCCCACCCATCTAAACTCGCCCAGTCTCTGTTTCATTCCTATCCCTGTTTCCCACTTCCTATCCCTATTTTATTTTTCTATTTGGCATTTATCATTAACTGTATCAATCACAGTCTAGTCAGGAGACAGAAACCACACAAATTATTTGAAGAGAGAGAATTAATACAATGCATTATGTAGGCATTTGAGAACTGAAAAACAGAGAATATCAAAGCACCCTAGACAACAACTACAAGAATATACTGCCCCTGGGGCTGAGGAAACTAAGAGGAGAGTTTGGGATTTTCAAAATTCAGACGTTTGGAGCTGGGCCTCATATCCCTTAGTAGTAGGAGCTAGCTGGTGCTAGGACTCTGAGGGAGAACAATGTAGCTGGTTCTTTAAGTAAGCTACAAACGAGAATCAGTGGCTGCAACTGGAATGATCTGCCACTGCAAGGGTGAAGTGAGAATGACAGGAACAGGAGGCAGGAAGCCCACCGGAGACAGACAGGAAGCCCACTGGGGAAAAACAGGAAGTGAAGGAACAGACAGAAAGTCCACAGGAGCTGACAAGAAGTCCACAGGGGACAGACAGGAAGTGAGGGAGCCAACAGAAAGTCCACAGGGGTTAGACAGGAAGCCCACTGGGATGGACAGGAGGTCCACAGGGGACAGACAGGAAGTGAGGGAGCCAACAGAAAGTCCACAGGGGTTAGACAGGAAGCCCACTGGGATGGACAGGAGGTCCACAGGGAACAGACAGAAAGTGAGGAGGCAGATAGGAAGTCCACTGGGGCTAGACAGGAAGCCCAATGGGACAGACAGGAAGTCCACAAGGAACAGACAGGAAGTGAGGCGTAGACAGTCCGCAGGGCCTAAGCAGGAAAGAGCAGGTTCTTCCACCCTCCTTAGACTGTCCCCATCGTGTGGGCTATGGGTGGATGTGAATAGAGAGCAGGTGGCAAAGCAGAAATGGGATTTGTATAGTTCCAGGTTCACATCAGGAAAAAGAGTTTAAAGGGAGAGCTTTGAGTTGAGAGGTGATTTCTTTGTATAATCAAGCTGCCTACTACCCTAAATATTGAGAGAATAACTACCAGGGATGTTTGACTTTTTCTTGCTTTATCCCCAACACTTTCAATAGGGCCTGGCATATAGTAAAGCCCTCAATAAAAATTTCTTCAAAGAATGAATGATTTTTGCAATGGAGGAACAAGACTTCCGTTGCCTTACAAAAATCAGCTACACAACCACCGATTTGGATGGGGGAAAAGAGACCCCAAAAACTGAAGTAGGAACATTCCAGCCTTATATAGGGAAAGGAATGGGCTAACTAAACCTTGCTAGGCCTTGTGACAGGCTTATTCTTGTATGGGGCTGGAACTGTCAGACACAATGTGTCCAGACATTCCTCCCCCATGGTAGGCTGCACTTGACCTCTTTTACTGCTTTGATTAAAATTAAGCCTCCTATGTAGCTTGCCAGGAGGGAGAAGGAACGGTCTCCTCAGTAGGCTTGGGGGTAGTATTTCATGACTCATACAGGTATAAATTAGCACTCAGGGGCTTGTGTGTGTGTCTATTTTCAGTCTGAGTTTGGCTACTCTAAATCACTCCTGAAGGAGAGGTTAGGGTATATCTTCTAGAGGCCTGAGGCCAGACTCTGTATCAAAGGGAATTTACACACTCAGTGGAGTCCTGTCCTTCTTGATTGTGGACAACAGCTGTTCTCAGTAATCCCCTACCAACTCTCAAGTGCCATGAGCTGCAGCAGTGAATCAGAAACTCCTAGTTGCACTTGCTCTCCTGTTGATCCTCCATCCCCAGTGATTCCAGGCATGGATCATTTTTACTGACTTTGATTCCTTTTAAAATAATAACATCCATCATTTGTCATTTGTTTAATGTATTTTTCACTACTTAAGAGTTTAACTTTTTTTTTTAGAAAGAACAGCATGTGTTTAAAATCAAGTAAATCAGCATTTTACATTAGTAGCAAAATCAGTGCTAATTTTATCTCTTCTTTCCTATAATTTCACAGAAATATGTAGAAAATATATAAAAACTAAATGAAAATAATTTATTTGAAAAATGTCTACCTAAAAATAGGTTGAATTTCTATTTTTTCTTCATATTTAATTGATAACAAATGGAAATATCAAATAAGGGATGTACTGGCATAATGTAAAATCTTAGCAGTTTTGTAGCAAAAATAAGCCTCACTGGGATAAAACTTAAAAAAAAAAATCATATGCTGATCACTCCCTAGCTTTATATATATGATTAAATGGCTGGTTGCCTTTAGTTTAAAAATGGTAATAAAATAATAGAAAGCTTCAATAGTAGTGACATGATGCATCTGGTGGCTCTAATTTTCTGTTACTGAATAGTTATTTGTACATCCCTTAAGACATTAGAAATTGGACGCAAAACATGTCAAGTGAAATGTGGCTTAAGCAGTTGGTGATTTCTTTTAGTATCCAAAATCTGTGTTAAGTAATTGTCTCAATAACCCTAGGGTCCTTTTATTCTTCTATCATAATTTAAATTTATATGAGTGTTTTCTTCTTAGGTGAAAAAAAGAGCTTTTCCTTCAATGTGTTAAACCCCTCTTTACGTCCACAGTTGTTGAGAACTTTTTCAAAGAATGTTGTTTTTGACTGAGCTTTCCTCCACATAAGGCACTTCAAATTGTGCCTTGTGGAACTTCCAGCAAAAGTGGGCAAGGGGCCTGCACCAACTTTTTGTAAGTTCCAAAATAAAGAAACTCCCCATCCCCTTAGGGTTTTAGCGGATGCTGTTGCCTCTGCCTGCAAAACAATTCCCATCCCATTCCTTCTGTTTACATGTCACTTTGTTCTTTAGGTCTCAGTTGAAAAGTGACTGCCATAAGTAATATCACACTGTTTCACTGTTGCTCCAAGCCAGGGCAGACTTCCTTCTTATGCATCCATACTACACCTTATTTTTCTCTTTATGAAGACTTATCTCAATTAAATTCTTATTTGGGTTACCAGTTTAGCATTTACCCCTTCCTCTCAATAGACAAAGAGCATTTTAAGGGCAGCACCATGATTATTATGATTCCTGCAGTACCACCACTGCCTGGCAGTGTTCCTAGCTCATGAAAGGAACTGGATGGATGGGTGGGAAGATGGGTGCATGGTTGGATGAATAAGTTGATGGGTAAATGGATGGAAGAAAGATGCTAGTTCTATCTGTGCTGGAGAGTCTCTGTATCTACAGAGAGAGTGCATTGACTGCAAAAGGCCCAATCTAAAACTGGACCTAAGTTGCATTTGGGAAGCATGCGCTTCCCAATCAGCCATCATGCAGGTCCAAGGAGTGTCTCTGAGGCCCTGGGAGCATATCTCAAAAGCAGGGAAGCAAATGGGGCAAGTGCTGTTCACATGTGGGTGATCTCAGGAAAGGCCAGTTGGAGGTGAGCACTTTTCAGTCCTAACCATGTGAGTCATTTTTCTATTTACAGATAAAGAAAATCTCTATACAAATTCTAAATAATAAATGTTGCAATACACTTTAAGTAACATGATATGACGTAATTTATATGAAGTACAAGTCAAGCAACTAAGTGGCATTTGTCCAGCTCTTAGCCTTTTGTATCTACTGCTTAAGCATAGAGACGTTGTAATTTCTGTGCTTCAGTCTCTTAGGCATGTCTTATTTAATTACCAAGCTTACTCCAAGGAGAGATTGCCTATTGTGTATTAAGATTCTTGTGAATAGGCACTTTCACCACCCTGCATCCTCCACAAAAAGTGATGCAGTGACCATCTATACTGACACCCAAAGACGAAAGGCTGGCACTTCTCGTAAAATCAGAAACATGCTCAACGTTTACCTTGTTTGGTTAGTTAAGATAAACCAGATAATAATCAATGTCTCTTATCAAAATCCAGAACCAAGAAAGTCAACAAGCACTTCAGAGAACCTACAATTGAAGGACTGTGGAAGTCATTCTGCAAAATAAATCAGCGGGAAAACATGAACTCTACATGCAAAGAAAGATATTGACTTGGACAAACATTCAAATGAGAAGCAGAATAAAAATGCTTCTTAAGTAAATGGAAAATATGATGAAAAACATGGCTTTTGGAGTCAGACAGGTCTTGATCAAGTGTGATTTATCTTACTAACCAGCTAGCTCACTACCTTGGGCTTCAGCTTTCTTAATTCACAATTAACACTGTGGCCTCTTAGGGCTGAGTGAGTTTTGAGTAAGAACATATGAAAGCCCTTAATACAGGGCTTGGCACAAAGTAAGAACTGAGCAAGTATTTGTTCTCCTCAGTCCCCCACCCCCCCATTATTGAACTGTGTAATACAAATAAAATCTAATCAGAAAATCAGTGCACATTTTGTAATGCAAGCCAGTTCAAACAGAGTTAAGGAACCAAGAGGTGAAGTTATACCGACCTTCAGAGAAGTCCCACAGATGGGATGGGAATAGGATTAGAATGTATTTTATTACATTAGAACCTTCAGAGTGACTTATGAAAGCAATTAGGATGATAAAAAGACATATCATTTGAGCAAGCTATTTAAAATGTGAGAGTGTTCTGCAATGTTTAGAGCCATTGCTGACGCCCACATTTTGGAAGAAAGTTGTCTATTCCCAACACCTGGGAGATCACTTGTGCTTAACAAGTTATCATAAACTAGGGAGGTGCCCAGAATAACCAGCATTTTGATTTGTATTCACCCTGAGGCAGTCAAAGGAGCCATAAACCTTGTTTTTATTTGCAGAGATTACCTAACTGAAGATGGGGGAGTTTTTACTATTCCCTTTGCAGGTTATCATTAGGTAATAAATAAAGAATGATGGATTGCAGATAATAAGCCAAAAAGAAGCTAGGATCTTTTATAGCACATCTCCAGCTGAAATGTACAAGTATGTGTAGAAGACTTGGGTGAGTAAATATTGAATGTTTAAGAATAAAGGGCTATGCAGAATAGGCAGACCATAAGTAAAAGCAAAAGTCGTTATCTGTTCCTTAAGAAGGCCCAAATTTAATTTAGCCTTATCTTCACCATTCAGCACCATTGTTCTGAATTTCTAGTGTTGCTTTGACATGTGACATAATTATATGTTTACTACTTTAAAACTTTCTTGGATCTAATGTCAATCCTAATTATCTATTCTGCTTTCAGTAGTTCAATATATTGTCGATTGGGAAATAGTTGTGGGCTCATGCAGTCTAGTTAAAGCCCACTGACTCCCATCACTTTGAAGTTTGCTGTGATTACCCCATGAAAAGTTAGAGCAATACCTCCTCTACTAGATGAAGAACCAGAGCTACTTGGTTTATACAAATGTAGAATTATCTATGCCCACATATTTGAAATAGACCCAAGTCTAAAGTCTTGAAATACCTGCAACTGCAACCCCAGGTGTGGTAGGTGCAAAATCTTTATGGGATAAATAATTTCCTCTGAATTTTGTTTCTGAAGTACTGACTGGGTTATGCACAAGTTTACATTTACTTAAACTAGTGAAAGTGCACCTTACCTTGACTTAAAACTTTCCAAACTTAAAAATATACCAAAAAAAAAAAAAAAAAAAACAGCTTTACTTGACCTCAGGCCTAAGTTACATGTGTGCACCATTGGCTGAGAACTGGCAAACCCAGCTTTTAGTCCCACCAGAGAGGACAAGTGCCCTGGGAGCCCTGTGCCTTTATATGTATACAAAAAACACAGTGTTCGATAGATTTGGGCACATTTGTCTTAAAGTGTTAACTATCTTAGAATAATTTGCTAATCTCACAGATTGCAACTTAAATGTAAAAATATCTTAAAAGCCCATACCTTAGTCATCACATTATTGAGTGTCAGCTTTCAGTTACATATACACTAGTTTATTACCTATATTTTTGTATGCACATGGCATTATCTATACTATGATAAAATCAAGAGTTATCTGTTCTATCCAACAGACATATGCAAATATGAAGGCCAGGCATATTAATTACATTTTGACGTTGTATCACATTCCATTGTACAGTTTGCAGATTAATCCTCTTATTTGGCAATTATTCACAGTGTAGATTTCACCTTCATCTTCTGCACTCTAAAATGGATTAGAGTTGGAGACTTTCAAGAGGTCATTTTTGTTTGATCTTGGTTTCAAAGTCAACGACAACCAACTTCTTTCTCCAGTTTCCACCTTTCATCCACCCTTTGTCAATGGTGTGGCTGACTCCAGGCTCTGTCATGGGATAAGGGGACGTAACACAGCTGTCCTAGATACAATGCACATATGGGTGAAACTGTAGAGTCCATAAGTATAATGGAAAGTTAATTATCATGTTGGGCAAAATATCAGTAGATACGTAGATGTGTCAGAAGAGTCTGGTTGCTGTTGCCACCATGTGTGGTTGGATACTGGTGGATAATTTCTTTTGTGTTGAGCTAAATTTCCAAATTTCCATACTGTCTTAATTCACCTTCCATTCACAGGTCCTTTCCACTATTTTTCTCTTCAGGATAATACCATTCTTGTAGCCCACATTCACAGCCCTTACCTAGAAGTGTAGCTTCTGGTGCACTCGATAATATATTTTCTATCATAGGAAGAGCAGACACATTCTTAGGCTTTGACCTGCTTCAGTTATGTGGGTCTTCAGAAATGGTTCTTCTGTTCCCTGTGACTAGATAATGCCTGGGGCAGGGGACAGGGACTGTGAAAGTTTTATGCAAAGGGCATTATTTATCTTACTGTTCTTTTTCAACATACATATCCCTTTTCTCCAACTCCCAAACCAAAGCTTGGGAGAAAAACGTTTTCTTATCTTTAGTGTACCCCAGTACCAAGGCCTACTTGTAATCTAATTTTCATGTTTGGTTGTTATGGAGCAAGCCTATGGTGAATTCTGCTTTATTACGATAGACGTATGCATGTTAAAGTATGCGTCAGTGATATAATTTGAATAGTTTCCAATAAAATCTGAAAATGTACCCATTATAAGTCAGGAAAATAATTGATATTGAAATAAGCACCTACTGTATGCCAGGCATTTAAAAAATTATTTTAGGCAGATTCATTGCAGGAACTACTATTGCATTTAATTATATTAACATTATGAGAAACATTTTTATTCCTATTTTATTTAAGAGAAATCTGCCAATCAGATCCATTATCTAACCTGCCAAAAGTTGACATCTAACAAGGGTGAGAGCCCAGAAACCACACCGTGGCTATGGGATCTCAGTGTAAAGGCTGAGCATTTGACCAGGCATCTGTATCTCCTCCTAGGAACATTCCCATGAGCATCCATGGAGTCTAATTGATTGTTTGGACAACATTGGGTATTGGTGGGAAAAGAGGAACTTAGATGTACAAAGTCTGTGCTTTTAATCACTTTGGTGCATGCATGGGGAACAGCTCTGCAATTCTGCATGACCTTGCTGAGAAAGCCAGGATTCCTACAGAGAATTCTGGAGGGCTTCTTTAACTTTCATAGCTCTGGTGGCTATCAGCTCCCATGATTACATGATTGAGTGATGAAAGACCAGAGGTAGAGAGAAAAACAGAGAGAGAGAGAGGAGAAGAGAAAAGAGAAGGAGAGGAAGAGAGAGAATAAGATAGACAGACAGAGAAACATACATTTAAAGCATTTTTAAATCAAAAACTAATGAAAGAAGCCTACAGAGATTTCCAGTCCTAGAGAGTGGATGGTCTCCTTAGTTCAGCTTGATTCACAGCTATCTGGAATTCTGCGTTTATTGTGGACATAGCAGCAATACTTCCAACAGCATTATTTCCATTTAATGTGGCCAAGCCAAAAATGCTTCTGGAGAATTGACAGAAAGCTGATTTCAGGGAGCTTCGTGGCGACAGCCACCACTGCCTGACCAAAAAGGGTGAGGGTGTCACCTGTAAATTGCTGAGAGAATAGGTACTAGGGCATTTATTTATTTACTTATTTTGTGGAGAAAAATATGTAACTTGCCAGGAACCATCCGTGTCAATGAATGACATGCATACACACTGCTATATAGTGATTTCAGAACATTCTTTTTGGAAACCTTTTGTTTTGCTAAATTATTTTATTGGGTAACCTGAGCATAAATAACGTCACTGTCTGCTATGGTTTGGCTGTGTCCTCACCCAAATCTCATCTGAATTGTAGTTACCACATCATCTGATGATTATACAATTTGAGCTAGCATCCTGAAAGATCCGTCATAACTTTTCTAATCCCCACGGGATTCTGACATGTATGAGTATATGCAGTCATATATACAACTGGGGCTGGAATTTATGAATGGTCAAATTTGGTAGCCACAGCAACAGATGTTTAAGGTAATGGCCTGAGGTGTTACATGTGTAAGGGAAGTCATGTAGAATGTGAGAATTGGTACAAATTATCCTCCTCAGGCCCTACAGTGCAAAAGCCATGACGAGGCCATGTCTTCAGTCTATGCCAGTGAACTTAATGGACGGTTGTTGTACTCAGTGTTGCTTTCGATATTTATCTATTTGCCATCAGAAAATTGTGGTGTCCAAGGTCAACTTGCTTGAGAGTAAGGAAGTGTCAGTGATAACAAACTCCACATAAAGTCAGATTGTGTCCTAGCAGTCCTTTGGATACGTGGTGGACACCTCACAACACCAAGCTTTCCTGCAGGGGCTACTTCCTGCTCCCTGACTGCGGGGCTGAGGAGAAAAACAAACACAACAAACAGAGCACAGGGTGAACAGGACCTAGGCCTTTGTGACCCATGTGGGGTATCCCAGTGTTAAGTTTGTGAATCTTACTAAACATGTCCTTTATCACACCCCACCCACACTGGCTGAGGCAGAATATTTGGGGAAGGAAGATCTTCTGAGATGATTCTCACAGACAAGAGTTCTGAGAATCATGGGTGGATATGCAGAAGGCGGCAAACTCAATAGGTAACCCTCAACCTATCAGTCCCATTTTCAGCACAGATACATTCAGTTCCTGTTGTATGCCCACAGCTGGGAACCCACAAGTGAAAATATCTCTGACCTTCCATTTCGGGCTGCCCTGTGCAGTGGCAGTGTGGAGGAGGCAGGAAACAACTGGTTTCAAATCGTAGCTGCCTTTAGAGTGACGTTGCTGAAAGGGAAACAAAGATTCTTGTCCACAATCTTGCTGTGTTCTGCATAAGTCAAAGGGAGCGAGTGTGGCACATGCCACCTTCCTGGCACTGGCTGCAGTCTCAGCTTTCTTAGTGGCCTCTGTGTTCTTTTGTGAGGAATCTAGCCCTTCAGTCAGCCTTCTGAGTCTTTGTGCTGCACTGTTAGACTGATTCTCTTCCAAGGGCACTCCCTCTGAATGACAACAGCACAACGCCCTGGGCACCAAGGAAGCACCACGGTGTGGAGGAAGTGGCTGGAGTAGGAGCCCGCCAGCCCTGGGCTCACCGTGTCCTGGTCACCCTCCAGGGCTTCCGCTTTGTTCTGTTTTCTTTTTTTTTGAGACAGAGTCTTGCTCTGTCACCCAGGCTGGAGTGCAGTGGCGCTATCACGGCTCACTGCAAGCTCCACTTCCCAGGTTCACGCCATTCTACTGCCTCAGCCTCCTGAGTAGCTGGGACTACAGGCGCCCGCCACCACGCCCGGCTAATTTTTTGTATTTTTAGTAGAGACGGGGTTTCACCGTGGTCTCGATCTCCTGACCTCGTGATCTGCCCGCCTCGGCCTCCCAAAGTGCTGGGATTACAAGTGTGAGCCACCGCGCCTGGCCTCACTGCCTTTATTCTTTAAAAATATGTCCTGTAATCTTGGTTGATAACTCTAAAATATCTCTTTTTTTGCCATCTTTGAAGTTTGTTTATTTAATCTACAGTCATCTTGTGAAATAGTTACGGATTTATCCTCTAATTGCAAACATGGAAACTGGGTATCTGGACATACAGTTACTCTCTCCCCCTGCCCCACCCACCATCTCACACACACACCCACGCAAACACACACACACACACACACATACATGCACACACATGGAGCTTATGCCCTGAAGACAGGCAAAGTCAGAACTTGCACCAGCTCTGTGACCTCAGAAGCCACCACTGGCTATCCGATGGCCACTGTGTGTGCCACAGACCTGGGTCTAATATGAGCTGCACCTTTAAGAGCAACATGGTATGGCTGGAGGGTCTTGAGCTCCCAGAGAGCCTGGGGGAAACCAACACTGGCCAGGGGGTGCAGGCTCCTAGGAAGGCTTCCCACGGGAGTCCTGGGGCTGTATTCCCAGAGACAACGCCACACAGTTGTAAGTAGAGGGTGATCTGGTTTATAAAGCAGTAGAGAAAAAAATTATAAGGGGTTCCAGAGTGATAGTAGCCAGATGACAAGTGTAGCTCTCTGAGGAAGGAGATGGCGATGTCTCAGATAGCACAGAAAACCCCAAAACTTTGAGCTGTCCCTTCCATAGGATGTGCTAAAAGATAATTTCCAAGACTGTGTTTCCAGTTGGAAAATAAGGCCCTGCTGAACTATTATTATTAATTGGTGAAAGTATCATATGTGGATATTTTGCAAAGAACACACATATCAGTGGCTGCCACCTGGAGCTGCAGGTCCTTACAGCGTCTCTTCCCTCCGCTGGGCCCACGGCCATCCCTCCCGTATGCTCACAGCCAGCTTCTCGCTTCATCAAATCCGTCACTGAAATAATAACCTTATTTAATGATGACCCTATGTAAAAGTAAAACCCGTTTTCCTGCACTCTGATGTCCCTTTTCATCCAGAATTGTTTATTTCTTTTCTTCTTTTTTTGTATTGCTCATTACCTTTTAACTTCTTATGCTTCACATTTTGTGATGACTACTGTTGATTATCAGTTCCCCCACCCACATTGGAACCTAAGCTTCATGAGGATAAGGATATTTGCCTAGTTTATCCATTGTTGTGTCTGGATTGTGTGGTAGAGTGCCTATCTCATAACAGGCAGTTCATGAATAGTGACTGAATGACTGAACAAAAACACTACACTCCCTGGATAAGAGAGGCTGAATTTATTCCACAGTATGGAATGAGATTCATGTCTAAAGGTGACATGGGGTATCTTAGGTCCCAGGAATATGTTCAGTCCTTTGACTGATGATCATTTGCTTCAATATTTCTCTTTGTGTCTTAGGAATGTAGAGGTACAGGATCTCGGAATCTAAGTTTTGGTTGTTCTTAGTTCAGATGTTTTTGTGTCAACCAAAGCAGTCTTATTGATTAATCAGTCTAGGTTGGCATGTTCTGAATATTTTAGCTGGGACAGTTTTAGAAGGTTGCTAGTGAGTGTGATTTCTAAGATTGCCCCTAACTGGGCTATGTGTGCTACTTGTAGAGAAATATCGTAGCCACTTCTTTGTCTAGCAAATTAGTCTTAAGTAAGCTTTCAAATATGTGTTAATTACCCAGGGTTCCAGAGCCTTGCTCTCCACAAGTGCTTTGCCCTGGGATACAAATATCTGTGCTGTTCAGTGTAGTAGCCACCTGCCACATGTGGCAATTGAGGAGTTGAAGTTCTAAACATTAAATTTTATTTGATTTTAATTTATTTAAACTTAAATTTCAATACCCATGTGGGGCTATTCAGCAACTGGAGAAGTGCGTTTTTAACTGTATCCAATTTTAATTAATTTAAATTTAAATGTACATAGCCACATGTGGCTCATGTCTACCATGTTGAACAGCCCAGATCTGGAAGGCTTCCTCTAATAGACTTAGATCCTTTTAGTGTGTTGGCCTGACAGATGTCATAGAATTGAAAAGCACAACAAATATAACTACAAATGTAACAACAAATTCATTAATTTAAGTAAGAATACTTACTATGATGACATTTAATCTCCAAGAAAATTTCCATCACTTATTTTAAATCTCAGTCATATATCATCTATTTTCTTGACTTTTTAATATTTTCATTCATTTCGTTTTTATGAGGCATGTCCATTTTGGTGTAAAAATTAGCTCTTGAATTGTCTTGACTCCTTTAATATTCACATTGTTTTACTCTTTTACATCTTTATTTATCTGAAACATTATTATTATGATGATTTTACAATTCTTTTCTGGTTTGTGGGTGGTCATTCTTTGCACTTTTTAAAAACTCTTCAAGTTAATGCCTAGTTTATTTATTTTCTTTACTTTTAATTAAAAAAAAGCATTCAGGACTTTAAATGTCTCTAATTGCACCATAAGTAACTATCACCATTTTTATTATAGATAGAGCCCTTATTTTCCACTTTATAATTAACTAATTATTATAATTTTCTTTTCTTTTTGATCTAGTAGTTACTAATTAGCAAGGAGCAGCTAACAAGCTGGGTCAGGAGTATCCTAACGCATTGAATCTGGGATAGACCCTGAGCCCCGGATTCCTCTCGATAGTACTGTGCAGTGCTGCTTCCTCGATCTCATGAGGTAGTGATACGTAGCATGGGTATCCTATGGCGTGGGGGCTAGATGGTTTGGGATTTGATTTCTCACTTCCCGGCTTGGCAACTCAGGTTGATGGCTTAATCCTTCGTACGTATCAGTTCCTACAGCCTCTTGACAGGTCTACAGCAAAGACCAGTAAACTAATACCTGTGAAATGCAGTTCCTTGCATAGATGACAGGCTCAGTAAATGGAAGTTCTATTTAATAATTATTACTATGTTCCTTCTGGCAACATTTCTTGTTTCAATATAGGAGGAAACACTGGTCTTTGGAAAACATTCATGCTTAGCTGCTATGAATTCTCACAGAAGGCCCCTCCAGTTTTGTTAAATGCCCAGTGAAGGCTAAAGAGGGACCTAGGAGGACCCCCACATTCACTCCTCATTGCCCAGCACACTCAGTCTCCTGGAATTTTTTTTCCATGTTAGTTGTACTATCTGGGACCTCTCATGACTGGATGTGCGCTGTGGAATTCCTAGGTGGGCCCCAGCTGGCTTCTGTATCATCACCTTCCTTGAGCCTTAGGTGTACTGGTCCTCCTCTGTTGCATCTGACAGAGCCGTTAGTGATTTTCCTCCACATGGCTGCTTTGCCTTTCTGCAGCGTTGATTCTTGTCATTAACATTTAATCACACGATTGCTCGCTAGGTATCCTTGCTGCATATTCATAGACCATTCACAGACTTCTTCTGTGGCTCCTTTTTGAGTGAGAAGCAGGTCGTCCGCGCCCAGTGTCTGCTGAGAGGGTGCTTACTGAGTTCCTGTTCTCGTCTGCTCATGTGCCCTCGGGTTCTTGTCTGGACTTGGGTGGACAGCAGAAGTGGATGTGTCTACTCCCTGGAGATGTGTGTCACCTCCTAATTTGATTCTGCTGAACTAATGTTGAGGCGCTTCACCTTCATCTCTAAATATTGGGTCATTTTCTTTATCCATTTGTTTTTTGATGGACATTTAGATTGCTTCCAAACCATGGCTTTTGAGAATAGTGCTGTAATAAACATGGGAGTGCAGATATCTCTTCGATATCCTGATTTTCTTTCTTTTGGATATATACCTAGGAATAGGATTGTTGAATTCTATGGCAGCTCTGTTTTTAGTTTTTTGAGGAATCTCCAAATTGTTCTACAGAGTGGGTGTACTAGTTTACACTCCCACCAATAGTATACGAGGATTCCCTTTTCTCCACATGCTCACCAGCATTTTGTTGCCTGTTCTTCAGATGAGAGCCATTTTACTGAAGTGAGGTAATATCACATTGTACTTTTGATTTGCATTTCTCCAATTATGTGGAGCACCTTTTCAGATACCTGTTTGCCATTTATGTCTTCTCTTGAGAAACATCTATTCATGTCTTTTGCCCATTTTTATTTTATTTTTAGTTCTATTTATTTATTTATTTAAAGACAGAGTCTTACTCTGTCACCCAGGCTGGAGTGCAATGGCACGATCTCAGCTCCTGGAAACCTGGGCCTCCTGGGTTCAAGTGATTCTCCCGCCTCAGCCCCCTGAGTAGCTGGGATTACAGGCATGTGCCATCATACTCAGCTAATTTTACATTTTTAGTAGAGACAGGGTTTCTCCATGTTAGTCAGGCTGGTCTCGAACTCCCGACCTCAGGTGATCCACCCGCCTCAGCCCCCCAAAGTGCTGGGATTACAAGCGTGAGCCACCACGCCCAGCCCTTTTGCCCATTGCTAAATCAAATTCTTAAATTTTTTTTCCAGAGTTGTTTGAGCTCCTTATATATTCTGGTTGCTAATCTCTTGTCAGATGGGTACTTCACAGGCATTTTCTCCCATTCTATGGGTTGTTTCTTCACTTCATTGATTGTTTTCTTTGCTGTGCAGAAGCTTTTTAACTTGCAGTTATCCCATTGGTCCATTTTTGCTTTAGTTGGCTGTACTTATGCGGTATATTCAAGAAAACTTTGCCCATTCTAGTGTTCTGGAGAGTTTCCCTAATGTTTTAATAGTAGAGATCTGTCACTTCTTTGGTTAATTCCTAGGTATTTTATTTTATTTATAGCTATTATAAATGAATTTACTTTCTTGGTTTCTTTTTTCAAATTGTTCGTTGTTAGCATATAGAAATGCTACTGATTTTTGTATGCTGATTTTATCTCCTGCAACTTTACTGAATTTGTTTATCAGTTCGAATAATTTTTTGGTGGCATCTTTAGATTTTTTCAAATCTAAGATTATTTCATTGGCAAAGAAGGATAATTTGACTTCTTTCTTTCTAATCTGAATGCCTCTTCTTTCTTTCTCTTGTCTGATTGCTCTAGTTAGGACTTCTAGTACTATTTTGGATAATAGTGGTAAAAGTGAGCATCTTTGTTGTGTTCCAGATCACAGAGGAAAGGCTTTCAGCTTTCTTCCCATTCAGTATGACACTAGCTGTGGGTCTGCCATATATGGATTTTACTGTGCTGAGGTATGTTCCTTCTATACCTAGTGTTTTGATGATTGTTATCATGAAGGAATGTTGGATTTTGTCAAATGCTTTTTCAACATCAATTGAAATGATTATATGGTTTTTGTCCATCATTCTGCTCATGTGATGTATCACATTGAATGATTTGTCTATGTTGAAGCATCTTTACATCCCAGGGGTAAATCCTACTTGGTCATGATGAATAATCTTTTTTGTCCTGTTGAATTTCGTTTGCTAGTGTTTTGTTGAGGATTTTTGCATCAATGTTCATCAGGCATATTGGCTTGTAATTTCCTTTTTTTTGGTGTGTTCTTATCTGGTTTTGATATCAGGATAATACTGACCTCATAGGACGAGTTTGGAAGTATTTCCTCCTCCTCTGTTTTTCAGAATAGTTTGAGTAGGAGTGTATTAATTCCTTATATGTTTGGTAAAATTCAACTGTAGAGCCATCAGATCCTGGGTGTTTCTTCCTTAGGAGATTTTTTATTATGGCTTTGGTATTATTATTTGTTATTGGTCTGTTCAGGTTTTAGATTTCTTCATGATTCAACTTTGGTAGTTTGTACGTGTCTGGGAATGTATCCATTTCTTCTAGGCTTTCCAATTAGCATATAGCTGTTCACAGAAGCCTCTAATCATCGTTTGTATTTCTGTAATGTCTCCTTTGTAATCTCTAATCTTATTTATTTGGGTCTTCTCTGTTTTTTCTTAGTCTAGCTAAAGGTTCGTCAATTTTGTTTAACTTTTCAAAAAACCAGCTTTTCATGTTGTTGATCTTCTTATTGTTTTCTTTGTTTTGCTTTTATCTATTTCTGTTCTGATCTTTATTATTTCTCTTCTATTAATTTTTGGTTTTGTTTGCTTGTGCTTTTCTAATTCTTTAAGATGCACCATTAGGTTGTTTATTAGAAGTTTTTCTACTTTATTGATGTAGGCAGTTATACCTATAAACTTTTCTTTTAGTATGCTTTTGCCTTATCCCATAAATTTTGGTATGGTGTATTTTTATTATCATTTTTCAAATAAATTTAATTTTCTTCTTAATTTCTTCATTGACCCACTGGTCATTCAGGTGCATATTATTTAATTTCCATGTGTTTGTATAGTTTCCAAAATTCCTCTTGTTACTGATTTCTAGTTTTATTTCATTGTGGTTAGAGAAAATAATAAGAATTTCAGGGTTTTTAAAATTTTTTAAGACTTTTTTGTGGCCTAACATATAGTCTATTCTTGAGCATTATCCATGTGCTGAGGCGAAGAATGTGTATTCTGCAACTATTGGATAAAATGTTCTGTAAATATCTATTAGGTTCATTTAGTCTATAATGCAGATTAATTCTAATGTGTCCCTGGTGATTTTCTGTCTTGATAATGGGTGTTGAAATCTCCAGCTATTTTTTCATTGGCATCTATTTCTCTGTTAGCTCTGATAACAATTTGCTTTTTATATCTGGGTGCTGCAATATTGAGTGCATATATATTTACAATTGTTGTATCCTCTTGCTGAACTGACCATCTTATCAATATATAATGACCTTCTTTGTCTCTTTTTATAGTTTTTGTCTTGAAATCTATTTTGTCTTATATAAGTTTAGGACTCCAGCCTTTTTTTTTTTTCATCTGCATGGAATATCTCTTTCTATTCCTTTATTTTTAGTCTATGTATGTCTATAGGTGAAATTACTTGTAGGCAACAGATCATTGGGTCTTGTTTTTTTTTCTGAATCCATTCAGCCACTCTATGTCTTTTGGCTGGAGAGTTTAGTCTATTTATATTCAATTTTATTATTGATAAGTAAGGACTTACTCTTGCTATTTTGTCTTTTGTTTTCTGCGGTTTTTTTGTGGCCTTTTATTTCTTTCCTTGTTGTCTTCCTTTTAGTGAAGGTTATTTTCTCTGTGATATGTTTTAATTTCTTGCTTTTTACTGTTTGTTTATCTTTTGTATGTTTTTTTTTTATTTGAGGTTACCATGAGCTTGCAAATAATATCTTATAACTCATTATTTATTTATTGTTTTTTGAGACAGAGTCTCACTCTGTCCCCTAGATTGGAGTGCAGTGGCATGATCTCGGCTCACTGCAAGCTCTGCCTCCTGGGTTCCCGCCGTTCTCCTGCCTCAGTCTCCTGAGTAGCTGGGACTACATGCACCTGCCACCACGCCCAGCTAATTTTTTTTCATTTTTAGTAGAGATGGGGTTTCACCTTCTTAGCCAGGATGGTCTCGCTCTCCTGACCTCATGATCTGCCTGCCTCAGCCTCCCAAAGTGCTGGGATTACAGGATAACTCATTACTTTTAACTGATGACTGCTTATCAGGATTTCATAAACAAACTAAAAACAAGCAGAGAGAAAACTAATAAAAATCCTGTGCTTTAACTTTGTCCTCCTGCATTTTAACTTTCTGTTGTTTTTTCTTGTATCTTATAGTATTATGTCTCAAAAAGTTTCTGTAGTTATTATTTTTGATGGTTCATCTTTTAGTCTTTCTACTCAAGATATGAGTGATTTACAAACGTAATTACAGTATTATAAAATCCTGTGTTTTTCTGTGTATTTACTATTTCTAGTGAGTTTTCTACCTTCACATGATTTTTCTATTGCTCACTAATGTCCATTTCTTTCAGATTGAAGAATTCTGTTTTCTCTGCATATATTATTCTAGGATTAAAGTTTTCTTCCTTCAGCATTGTAAATATGTTATGCCACTCTTTCCTGGCCTGTATGGTTTCCTCTGAGAAGTCTGCTGCCAGTTGTATTGAAGCTCCATTGTATGTTATTTGTTCTTTTCTCTTGTTGCTTTTAGGATTTTTTTCTTTATTATTGATCTTTGGGAGTCTTTTAGGTAGTCTTCCTTAGGTTAAATCTGATGCTCTATAACCTTCTTGTACTTGGGTTTTGATATTTTTCTTTAGGTTTCAGAAGTACTCTGTTTTGTTCCTTAAATAAACTTTCCATCTCTCTCTCTGCCTTCTCTTTAGGGCCAATAACTCTTAGATTTGCCATTTGAAACAATTTTCTAGATCTTGTAGGCGTGCTTCATTCTTTTTTATTCTTTTGTCTCTTCTGACTGTATTTTCAAATAGCCTGTCTTCAAGCTCATTAGTTCTTTCTTCTGCTTCATGAATTCTGCTGTTAAGATTCTGATGCATTCTTCAATATGTCAAATGCATTTTCAACCCCAGAATTTCTTCTTGATTCTTTTTAATTATTTCAATCTCTTTGTTAAATTTATCCGATAGGTACTGCCTGGCTGCCTCCAATGCTCATTCAAGGCCCAAGGTGTCTTCAGTCAACGTGTGGTGAATGCTGCCAGGCCTGAGACTCACTCTTCAGGGCAGTAGGCTCCTCTCTGGCCCAGGGCTCACCCTGAAATGCCATCCAAGAGCCAAAGCCTGGAATTGGGGACCCCAAGAGCTTGCTTGGTGCTCTGCCTCACTGTGCCAAGCTGGTACCTAAGCTGCAAGGCAAAGTCTCCATTACTTTTCCCCCTACTTTTCTTAAGCAGAAGGAGTCTCTGCCCATAGCCATCACAGCTGGAAATGTGCTGGGTCACACATGAAGCTAGCACATCTCTGACTCTCACCCAAGGCCCATGTCAAGTACTGCCTGGGTACCACTGCTGATTATTCCAGGCCCCAGGCCTCTCTCGTCAGCAGGTGATGAATCCTGACAGGACTGGGTCATTCCGTTCAATGCAGCTGGTTCCCTTCAAGCCCAGTGTGTGTCTAGAAATGTCATCTGGGAGCTAGGTCCAGGAATGGGGGCCTCAGAATTCTACCTAGTGCCCTATCTTACTGGGGCAGAGCTGCTCTCTGAATTGCAAGACAAAGTCCTCGTTACACCTTTTTCTCCTCTCCTTAAGTAGAGAGAAGGGGTCTGTCTCAGAGTGGCAAGCTGTGCTTTCTGAAGCTGGGGGAGGGTTGATACAGTCATTCCGTTGGCCACCTTGGCTGGTGTCTCATTAAGTTGCATCCCCCCAAGTCCACTGGTTGCACGCCCAGCACAGCACCAGAACTTGCACAAGAATTTCAGTTCTTGTGGCCTAGACTGCCTTTCAAGTTTATGTAGAACCTCAGAGCACTTTTGCCCACAGTGGCAAGGCTTACTGTATCTCAGATTCTGTCCACTGGGATGGTTCTGACCCTCCAGCTTGCCCTGGTCTGGTCTAAATGTTCCATCTGTGGGTGTCGGCTGAATTCTGCCCCGTGTTGCTTTCCACTGTGGTAGGGCAGCACTGAACGCCAATGCCAAGTCCCATGATCGCTGTGCTCTCCCTCCCACAATCACACAGATTCTGTCTGTGCCATGTGGCCACTGCCAGGAGATGGGGAAGGGGTGGCTTTGGCAAATCAAGACTGTCTCTCCTACCCTCCTCAGAGCCTCAAGTGACTCTTTCAGCAATATGAAGTTAAAACCATGTACTGTGATTGCTTACCTGAGTTTAGATTCTCATGAAGGTCCTTTTTTGTGTGGATGGTTGTTCAATTTGGTGCTTCTATGGGGAGGAGGTTTGGTGGAAACTTCTGTTTGGCCATCTGACTCTGCCTTCTTAATATCGGCTTCTCAGCATGCTTGTGCTGTTCCTCACTCACAGCTGGCTGCCTCCACCTGACCCTCCACTTGACACCACGGGCAAGGACAATGCTGAGGACATCCTCTCTCCCACTGAAATGTTTCCTTGTTGCACTTTGGGTTTGAGAAGTGCTGTGCTCCTGGGTCCTGCCCTTCTTAGAAAACCCTAAGAACTGGGTAAGAAGTATTTACCCCTGACAGAGGATCACCTTTCACTCCAGATTCCTTCTTCAGCCAGGGATGGAGGAAGTCACAAATATCATTTTCATCTAAGCTCTAATCAAAAGTTACATCACTATGAAGATTAGATTGTAGAGTTTGGCAAGAAATCTTGGTAAATTTAATTAATGTCCAGGTGAATTACATGAGTATTAAATACTAAAAATATGAGAGCTCTTCATGCTCTAAGAACAAGGCCAGAAATATGGATGTTCTCAGTGTTGTACCCTTGAGGCTTCAATGATGAGATTTTAACATACAAAAAAAAAAAAATCACTCTTCTCCTAGTGAACAAGGAACATACAGATACAGGAATGGTTTTGAGTAAATCCACAGTCAATGATAATTTGGAATAGCCAAGGATAATCATAGCGCATTCTTAAATTATATTAAATTACACTCTGCTTTCTCTAGCCTTCTTGCTGCCATAGAATTCATCCAAAGCCTGATTGGCTGATGACTCAGGTGTGCCCAGCTGTGCAGAAAACATGGGAGGCACGTTGGCCCTCTGAGACAGTATTTGTGGGGCATGTAGACAGTTGGCACTTCACCCAAGTCACACTTCTGCTGCTGGGATTGTTATTACACTGATCCAGTTTAGCCAGGCCACAAGATCCAGGTAGAACTCAACAATTTCGTCTATGCCTATGTCCAGTCAACCTCCAGATGACTCCTTCCCAGTCTTGCTTCTCCTTTGTCCAGCCCTGCCTCACCCTTACCCCCTCTCCTCCTCATGCACAAACAACAGGTATTCATGTTTTACAAATGTGTGCTGATATTACTGCAGGAGGAACTGGGGTTTGTGAGAAACCAAGGACTGAGTCCTCTCTGATGGATTATGATGATGGGAATAACTCGTCACTCACAAGATTCAGCTTTAACCAGAAACTTTGTCAGAGTGTCCAGTGTCAAAGCCTTAGTAGTTTGAGTCTACACATAAGCAACTGGAAAGTGACCAGGGGCCAAGTTTAGAGCTGAGCAAATGACTGAAATTGTGAAGCCTGGACTTCTTTGGGTTTAGGATGATGCATGATTCCTGTGACCAGCATATCAGCCCCATTGTCTTTGAAGACAGAAAGGTTGAGAGAGCCCAGTGCCCAAGTCAGGTGTAGTGGAGAGAGGAACAAAAAGAAACAGATACAAAATTTCTTGGAGAAAAAGGAAGCTTTTTGGTTTATTCAAGATTTTAGCCAAATTTTTATTTTCAAGATACCATGTATAATCACACAAGACTTACTGTGGCTTTTGGTGTAGATTCATATTTGGTTCTGAGGTTATAAGAAAATAAAAAGCAAAGTTTCACTTTGATTAATGTTTGATAAAAATTGAAATTGTCTAGTGTTTCTGAAATATCACTAAGAAGACCTAGAATGAATAGAATATTCCCAAAACAAATGACACTTCAGGAGAAAAGATGGAGGAGAGTAAAAATGAAATTACTTGAAAATTAAAATGCCTCTTTCTCATAATGAGCCTAGTTACTTCTTTACCGTGTTTATTGATAGGTGGCTCTCGTGAATAGGGCACATGGCATCACCTGAGACATGCTTGGAACTGGTCCACTGGGAGTTTGGCTCACTGCAGTGGAAATAACCTCAGTGATTGGGCGTTTCTTCTTCTTAATTTCTATTTTATTTTTTGATTGATGAAACTTTAATGAGCAGTTTCTATGACTCTCAACAGATCCCAATTAATACACATCTACCAACTTTTAGTTATGAAGGACAACAAATACACTACAGTAAACATCCCTACTGCTGAGCTTCAGTGTTTTCTTTACTTACATTGCTCAGAGCTAGCATTTCCCAGCAGTAACAAACACATATTCGTTCGTTTCTTATGAGGGCAATTGAAGTGTTTGGTGAGTTTTTCTAGTGTAAAATGATTTCCAGAATTGGTCATGAGAGAGGCAGACCCTGTGAGAGCAAAGCCTGTCCTCTGCAAAGCCTGAAGGACTTGGCCTTTTCTGAAGCCTGGTTAATAATCCACCCGCCTGACATTCCAGTGGTTACTGTGAGCTACAGGCAGGTTCCCCTAGACATTTTGAGTTTCCAAACAAATATTCTTCATTCTGACAAGAAGAAAACATTAATCTTCTGCAATTTACCTTATCTTTTAGAATAGCTTGCAAACTAATAATGACACAAGCTAATGAAGTAACTTTTTTGTGTTTATTATCTGCTGTTTATCAAGGGATATCAAAATATCAGTCTTATCAGTTACTATGTTCTGTGTATTTAATGAAATTGGAGATTATTTAAATACCGAATATTGTAACTCAGACTAAATTATTAATGAAACAAGTATAATGCTTGACGACTTGGTTAATGAAAACTAAAAAATCTGCCAGCTGCAGCCAGACACCTTTGCTTGGGGTTCCGGTCCTCTCAGCCTGGGCCACCCAGAATGTAGCCTTGAGCCTAGGGGAAAGGAGAGATGGTTCTGAATCTGAAACAGCTGTGTTAGATCACAAGCGTGTAGGCCAGGAACCAGAAAGAGTGTAAAAAGCAAAGCAGCAGGTCAGAAACAAAATTGTGTTTGGGATGATTGTGGTGCTGGGTGCACCAACACTTAGGACTTCAGAGGGATCTCCAACTACAGAGTGAAAAATTCCTCAGGGGCTCTCTGAATTATCAGAAGGAAAGCAAAGATCATCAGGGCGAAGTATGATATTTTACATCCTTCGTTTTATTAATTCAGCAAATCTTGTTTGAATGTTCACTAGATCATATACTTTAAGTATATTAAGTCTTATAAACCCGTGACAAGTAGCTGTTCTTATATCTGCATCCTAGATGACAGAGCAGCACAGAAAGGCTGAGTAAATCATCCAAAGTCACACAGCTAATAAGTATGAGAATGGGATGATAAATTCTGCAGTGTCCGACTCACCCGGCCGTTCTCTTCTATCAGTCCGCTGCGACCTGCAGGGGAGATGCTGAATCACATCTATTCTAGGTTCTTAAGGAGCCAGTAATCTTCTGAGGGGGGTTTGAAAAGTGAGCAATTGTTTACATATCAAAAAGTGTTGTTATTGTTTTAAGCCATGCATGAATTTTTCTTCTTTTTTGGTTTAATACCTAAACTGGTTACCTTAGGTAATGGAGAAACTAATTGGGTAGCGTTATACAAGGTTGAACACATTGATGACTGCTTACGCTTCTCAGTTAAAATCCAAAAAGGTTGAAACCTAATTGGCTTTAACCATTATTTAATTTATTTCACACTTGGCATTCCCTGGTAGAACTTCTAAAGGTAAAGTGTTGCTGTGTCTTCCTTTGGTTCCCGGAGTTCTAGAAGGCCAAGAAGGTTCCGAAGTCATTCATGAATAGCACTGCAGGAAAGGCTGCCTCTGCCCTCTCCCTCAATCCTGGGCATAAATTCCAAGAATTTCACTTGCCCATGGTTATGTGGTATTTGGGCCCCAGGAGGTCTACCCCCTGTGGTGGTGCTGATGGCTTCACTGATAGTCTACCAAGCTTACCTTTGTCTTGCCTCCTCTCACCCCCAGTGGTAACACTGCAGCCAATGCTTCCTCTCCCAATATTTGATGAACCTACTCTCCTCTTTCTTTTATGTCTCCCACCCCAAATCCTATTTTCCTTGAGAGTTGTGTGTGGCATTTTCTCAAGGTCTAGGAAATGCCCCTCCAGGCCTGCAGTTCACACTGTACAAATGCCCAGACTCACCCAGGACAGCCCAGCCCCACGCAGGGCTTCACTACATGGACATTAATGCGAGGGAACTCTCCCTGCAACTCCCAAGTAAGAATCAGACCCAGGCTCCCCACATCAGAGGCAAATTTAGAATGGGCATTGGATGCCGTGGGCAGCAGCTGAGAATACCTAGTGAGTGTCTCAGTCACTGTGCAGCACTAGATTTGCAAAATCACTGAAAAAAATCAGCATAATAGTAATACTAATTTTCATATGCGTCCCTGTGAAGAGATCACCAGACAGGCTTTGTGCGAGCAACAAGGCTGTTTATTTCACCTGGGTGCAGGCGGGCTGAGTCCAAAAAGAGTCAGCGAAGGGAGATAGGGGTGGGGCCGTTTTATAAGATTTGGGTACGTAAAGGAAAATTACAGTCAAAGGGGGGTTGTTCTCTGGCGGGCAGGAGTGGGGGTCTCACAAGGTGCTCAGTGGGGGAGCTTTTGAGCCAGGATGAGCCAGGAGAAGGAATTTCACAAGACAATGTCATCAGTTAAGGCAAGGACCGGCCATTTTCACTTCTTTTGTGGTGGAATGTCATCAGTTAAGGCGGTGCAGGGCATTTTCACTTCTTTTGTGATTCTTCAGTTACTTCAGGCCATCTGGGCATATACGTACAAGTCACCGGGGATGCGATGGCTTAGCTTGGGCTCAGAGGCCTGACACTAATAGTTCAGTATTGGAGAGCTCTAAATGATACCCTGATGTTCTGTAGGAGTCGATTTCATTATAAAATTAGAGCAATATGTAATAACATTTATTAGGATTTTTAAAATTCATCTGTAATCCAATGATCCGGCAATGCCATTGACATTATTTTAAAAGAATGGATGCACAGACTTGAACTTGAGTAGTGCAGAGTGCCATAAAAAGGAAGGATAGTTTTCTTCTTGCGTCGCTCCTACTCAACTTTCTCCTCCTGAAGAGGCTTTCCCCGCTGAAGATGGTTGTTGTTCCACCATCAACAATTTCTCTTCAGTCATGCAAGAAAATTCTCTAAGTGTAGATACACAATTTTTAAAATGAACATAATTGAGAGCACGCTATATACTCTATTATATACTTTTAACAATTTAATACCTTTTGGAAACCCTGTAGTATAAACCTTAAACTTACAAGTTCTGAATGTACTCTGGTTTTGTTCTAATCCTTACACTGTATTTCCTGGCGAGCTGACCTTGAAAACATTGCTGAATCATTCTACATCTCTATTTCCTCACCCATAAAAAGGGGACACTAATACCTTACAGAACTTACCTATTGATAAGTAAATAATAGGTATTATATGGAAAATATGGGCCACAGCTTCAGGAACTAAAAAAAAAATGTTTAATTATAATTATCATCAGTACATCCATAACTCTAATTTTTACTGGTTGTATAACCTCCAATTATATAAATACACTTTAAAAATTGACCCTGAATTTACTGGTAACCATTTAAATTGTTTCTTGTTTTTATTATTATTAGTTTTGTGATTATAAACAATGCTGCCATACACATTCACACCTGTTCACTGATACTGAAGAAATCCTTACAAGAAATATTTGGCGAGAATTCCCAAAAGTTAGATCCCTGTGGTTGAATTGTGCACTTTAACTCATAAGGTCTGTGGTACACAGATGTATGGGCTGGCCCTGGGGCTGCCTCCTGAGTGGGGCCTCAGTTTACATTTCCCAGAATGTAAGATTGCCGGCTTGTCCTCATGCTCACCAACAATCGTGCTACCAAGATCTTAAAAATATTTGTCACCCTAAAAGGTAAAAAAAGCAATCTGTTGATTTTTTCTATGATTTTTAATGTTGTATCTAGTCTGTTTTGCCCTACAGACATTTTTAGTATTTTTATAAAATCACTGCTTTCCTATTTCCTTTAATATCTTGCTTAGAAAAACCTTTCTGATTCCGTAAGAAAAATTTTTATGCTTTCCTCTGGATTAATTTTGTTAAGTTATACTTTTCTAGAAAGTGTTACATTGCTTTGTTTTCAAATTCGCTTTAACAGAGTTTTGCACGTTACCCTATTAGGATTCTAATTTTTATCACTTTATCTGAGACCCCTCACCAATATGAATATTTAATATTTAAGTGTGCATGTGTTCTTTCTTGCACCGTCATTACTTTTGGTGTAAATTAACTGACTTTGATATGCTGTGCACCCTCTGTCCCTTTCTCATTTCTGGAGTCCAGTCCTGGAGCAGCTCCACGCCAGCCTTTCTCCAGGGATGTAGAGCCAGAGAGTTCAGACTGTGTGTGGAGGCCTTTCCCATTGCTAATTCTCAGCCGGGGTTTTGAACCTTTCCAATGTTCGCTCTCACTGGAGGGAACAGCATGCTTCCAAGAGAATAATAACAAATGCAGTGCTTGGAGAATCGGCCCTGGCTTCAACCAGAAAGTCTAATTGTGTTTTCTTTCTTTCCTTTTATTTTTTCCAGTCAGGCATGATACGAACAGAAGAGGCAGATTACTTCCTAAAGCCACTTCCTTCACACCTCTCATGGAAACTCGGCAGAGCTGCCCAGGGCAGCTCACCGTCCCACATACTATACAAGAGATCCACAGAGCCCCATGCTCCTGGGGCCAGTGAGGTCCTGGTGACCTCGAGGACATGGGAGCTGGCACATCAACCCCTGCACAGCAGCGACCTTCACCTGGGACTGCCACAAAAGCAGCATTTCTGTGGAAGACGCAAGAAATGTATGTAAGGGCGAATCTTTGCGTGTATTTAGTGATTCTGACATTTATGTAAGCTGATGGAACCTTGTACATTTTCTTCGAAGCATGTCTGCCCACGAGGTGAAATCTATCGACTGTCGTTGCTAAACTGAAGCAATGATTCCAGAGAGAGTCCCTTATCTGTAAGTTCAGCACGGGATGTCTCTCTGTGGCAGATGGATGGATAATGGTAAATGATGTTTTTTTAAGAACTCTTCCCTGGGCAGATTAAATGACACAGTGTGCAGAAGTGCAGAATCTACCAGACATCTTCAAAAGAACCCTGGCATCACTGCTCTGTCATTCTATATTTTTGAGGTTCAGATTTATTCAAGCCCACATAGTTTTCCTGCTGAGGTAATTCATTTATATGCATACTTGCATACACTGCCACATCAAAAGGGCAGACTCAGTGTGACATAGTACACCTACAATTTATCACCAAGGCTTTGTCAAAGTCTTTTTTTGTCATGAACATTTAGGAAATGGTTTATTATTTACATTTTATGTAGAAACCGCTCAGAAATTCAAGAATTGAAGCTGGGTGCTTTCTGGAATGTCCCTCACTTCCTTGAGCTCTCTCCTCAAGCATCGCTGAGTGAACCTTCCCCAGGAGCCTCTGGACAGCTCCCCCTCCCCCAGCCCATCGTTTCCTGCCTGTTTGGTTTCTATGACTGCTTTACCCAGCACCCAGAATAGAGGCAGGCCTGTTGCAAGTACTTAGTGAATCTCGTTGAATGAGTGAATAAACAAAAATCTCTTGGCACCTACAACAACAGAATCAGTGCTTGTTAAACCATCAGTGCCTTTGTGTCCTCTGAACCCATTTCACCCTACCCCTGAAAGTCATGCGCTGCATTCCGATGACTTGAAAACCTCACACCCAGATGAACTTAGTGGGCTCAGGTGTAGGGGAGGTAGCAGGAAGAACCATGCTGAGAACAAATGGAGGTGAGCAGGAGGCTGAGAGAGTTGGGAATCCTGAGGTTGGGTGAGTGTTTGAAAAGGGCGTGCATATCAGCAACAGCTGCCCGAGGCTGCCTTGACGGGCAGGTCAGGACCCAGATGCGTGGTGGAGGCTTCCACAAGGTCAGAGTCAAGACTCTGCTGCCAGGGCTCACGGTGTGGATGTGGTCAGAGCCGGACAAATTCCATATACCAGGGAGATGAAGTGGCCCACACACCTGGATCTCAGCAGGAGAGATAGCAGGGCCGTCTTAACCGCTTTGACAGACCACACACCAAGCTCTTAAGCAGATGCTGCAGTGGACCTTGAAAACATCAAGCAATGCAGACCATTGTGAGAGGACTGCGATCCTTTCATTCCTCTCTGAAGGTGGTCGCCATCACTCAGGCTGGTGGCACAGCTAAGGCATAGCTCTGTGCACAAGGCAGTAGAGATGATCCTCAGAGTGGTGTCCACATCTGTGCATGTGTGCATAGGTATGTGAGTGTGCGTGTGTGTGTGTGTAGTGTATGTTGCCTTGAGAGACATTTCAGAATTGTAATAGTGGTGGTAAGTAAAAGGCAGTTATTTGCAAAAGGATACTAAACTCTATAATACATTTTGTATTTGAAAAGTGGAAAAAAGTTCCCATGGTTTCATAATAAAACTAGTGAAAGAAAGCTCAACAAACTGCCGCTTGTAGGTGGAGGACATTGGTGATTGAAATCCTGCTGTTTGCCAAATATTTCTGTCCCCTCTGGGCTATGCAGGTGACAGTACTACACTCCTGGGCCTCAAGTGGTGGGGGGCCATGTGACCAGCCCAGGCCCCGGAAAAGTGAGCAGAATCAACAGCGCTGCTTCCTACTGGAGCGTGCATCCTCAGGGCCCTGTGTCACCTGCTCATGGACGCACCCCCAGGTCCTTGTGTCACCTGGGCATGGATGCACCGCAGCCCCAGGGCCCCATGTCACCTATGCACAGATGCACCCCCAGGGCCCTGTGCCACCGATGTGTGGATGCATCTCAGGGCCTTGTGTCACCTGTGCTCGGACACATCCTCAGCGCCCTGTGCCATCTGTGCATTGATATTTCCATGTTGTCCCTGAGGCTTTTGGGCTTTTGGACTTCCCCTTGAACTCAGGGCAGTCCTGCTCTTCTGTCTTGGTGGAATTCACACTTACAATGATTCTTTCCTATTAGAGTCTCCAGTTCAGAAAATGGAAGCCTTTTCTGTGTTCACTTAGGCATTTTTCGGTGGAAAAGGGCAAACAGAAGCAGGTTGATTTGCTGAAAACCAATAGGGAGGTTGGACCTCAGGCTGATTAGTGGACCTGCTGCCCTTCAGGTGATGGTGGGTGTGCAGCTGGGGCCTGTGTGTTCTGGGGACAATGTCGCAAGCTCCGTATTGAGGGGCAGTCATTTGCTGAGGGGTTTTCAGAGCCAAGGCCTATGAGATCACCACCCCACTGAGTTTCTGACCCCTGCCCCCAATACTGAGGGCCTGTAGCTGCTGGGCCCTTTGCTAACATGTTGTTTTCATCCTAAAGACATTTTTCCACCAGTGGTAATTAAGAACAAGAGCTCTAGGACCGCACTGTCCAAATCTGAAAGCCATTTCCAACACTTTGGAAGGAAGGGGGTGTGAGCAAGTAATGTTGCTCTCCTCTGCCTTCATGACCTCATCCTTAGAACCCCATGCTCGGGCTGGAGTACAGACTGCACGAGTTACACAGAGACATCTCCTAGGGTGGAGCTCACACCTGTGGGCATTGCATAAACATTAATGGCAAATGATGAGTGCTCAGTAAACATTAGCTGGTATCATTATTATTCACCAAAAGCTTTACTTAATTTTGGAAGTATGTTAGCAAAAGAAAATAAAATGTGTTGGATATACCAGTCAAACAAAATAGCATCTGCTTACAGTATGCTCTGTGAATACAGTCTGCATAGATTTTGTGTGCATGCCACCTAAATGTCTGGGCTTTTTGAAGTCCACTTTCACATGAAACAATTCTAACCACATTTTCTGAGGCGTCCACTAAACCTAATTGTTTTCAATGTAGTGTTAACCTAACAATTATACATGCCAAAAATATTTTTAAAGGGATTACTTCAAGAGGAAAGTGTGTGCTTTGTCTTCTAATCAAATACGTAAATATTTATGGTACTTTCTAGGAAATTAAGCTCTTCAGTGAAGTGGAGCTGCCTCGAGCATTTTATAATCCATTGGAAACAGTGTAGACAAGCTAGTTATGTGTCCAGAGATTGAAATCAACTTTAAACATTGTCAAGTCGTTAAAAGTCTTCAAGTAGGAAAACAATGCAAGCCAGCCAGTTCATGTTCTTGTAATTGTTTGTTCCATTGCTTTGTCTTTGCAGAGGAATCTGTTCTACAAATCTCTATGCTCAAAAGAGTCTTTGAACCCTTTTGCTACCAGATGCTAGGAGCTAGAGCCAAAGAGTGCCCTCTCTTGCTGTTTTAAATTAGGATGAAATTATATAAAGAGAAATACAGCCATGATTTCCATGATGCCTAGACTACGTGAATTTTACTTAAATTTAGTGTGCTACTTTAATACAAGCTTCTGTATCACGAGGTTTTAAAGGTTATGTGGTTTTTATCACGAGCGTTCATTTTTGAGACCAAATTTCTCTATGATGATTTACAGCCCTGATTTTGTGTGTGACTTGTGCTTTCATTTGCCCTCCGTGTGTCCCTCCGTAGACATGCCCCAGCCTCCCAAGGAAGACCTCTTCATCTTGCCAGACGAGTATAAGTCTTGCTTACGGCATAAGCGCTCTCTTCTGAGGTCCCATAGAAATGAAGAACTGAACGTGGAGACCTTGGTGGTGGTGGACAAAAAGATGATGCAAAACCATGGCTACGAAAATATCACCACCTACGTGCTCACGATACTCAACATGGTAGGATCATCCAGTTGAGGCCACCCATGTCATTGCACTTCACAGGGGGTGTGTGTGTGTGTTTCCATTTTACTTGTTACCTGTGGATTGATGTTTCATATATGAGAAATATTTTACTAGTGATAATTCATTTAGTTTTCTGTGCTCCAATGAAAAGAGCCATTTTCAGAACTTCATAGACTAATTCAGTAGGAAAAATCATTTGACCCTCTCTATAAGCCTCTGTAAGCCTGTGAGATGTTTTGGGCTTACTGGTGTCTATTTACTGGAAATCCCTAAGGGGATGCTGAGCCACCGTAGTGCAGTAAATCTGATTATCAGCATTAGATGTGTGATTTTAGATGGCTCTATAGAAATGCCCAACTTTTTAGAAATATTAATGTTCAAATGCTAAATATAAATTATTTGATCTATAAAAACGGGAAAAGTTCAACCTTTTAGAATATCACCTCAGGTAAAATGTGTTTGTGTCTCAAATTGGCAGCTGTATTAATCACTGAAGAGTGATGAGAGGTATACTAAGCCTCATTTCATGTAAGTGAAATCTAAATAATAGAAGACAAAATCTTGGGTTGCCAAAATGTGTTTTTAGGAATAGTTTTAATGACAGTATTTTAAAAGTATGTCTTTGCATTCTTCTGCCTCAATCAACAGAGTACCCCTGAATGTGCCCATCTTTCCATGATGTCAGTGATTACTATGGCTAGTGTCATTTTTGGTAGACTGAACCACTGGGTTTCTGGTCTCCCAGGAAGCCGAGGAGGCGGTGAAATAGAGCCAGCTTCCCGCCACATGGGGTCAAAGCAAGCATTGCCCTGTTGTCCTCAGCCAGCTGCTCTGGTGTGTGGAAGTGTTTGCCTCTCTTCTGTAGAGCTTTTCCAATATTTCCGCAGCTCAGTGGCAAATCACTTCAGGTTGCATTCCATGGTGGTCGTGCTGTTCCTGCTCACCACCCCAAATGCCACTCTGATCATTCATTTCCACTTCCATGATCCATCACCTCTAATATTTGTGTCTTTCTCTCATCATCTCATTATCATGATTTTTTCTTTCTCTTTATTGTATCCTCTTGGAAACCCGTAAGTGCAAGAGTTTCTCTGGCACTTGTGGAATTTCTTGCCAGGAGAGCTTGAGAAGTGACTGGCTTCTGTCGTCATCATGATTAGCTTAAAAATCCTCTTTATATTCTAAGAGGAACACTTACCAGCTCACAGGCCTTGTGATCCTTTCATAAGTGTTTGACAGTAAGAGGTGGACCCCACTCCCACCTGAAGCTTCGGCTTTTTACAGTGATATGATTAATATATCTGTCTGCCTAGCAATACAAGAAAATTAACATTGCTCTGTCACTGAAGAACAAGGGCGTTGGGTTCTAGGCCCACTAGTAAGTAGGGGGGAAAATGCCATTTATGGGGCTGACTTGGATTTCCTGTCTTTTTCAGGTGTCTGCTTTATTCAAAGATGGAACAATAGGAGGAAACATCAACATTGCAATTGTAGGTCTGATTCTTCTAGAAGATGAACAGGTAGTTTATCTTTGAAACTATCTACTCTTTTTATTCCTAGAAAAACAAATGCAAAATAATGCTTTTTTCTTTAATATAATTGTTCTATGGGTTCTTCTCTCTTGAGGGCAAAAAGTATTTAATATTTTGTGTCTACTGCAAATGAGTGTCTTTTCAATTCTTTTAAATGTTTTTTGGATTTTTTGTGGGTTTTTTTGTGCAGAAGTGGTAAGAAATTGTCCTTTAATTGGCCTGTAAGAAAATGGCATGTAAAAGCTGCCTTCAGCATATAGATGGGACACACACTAGGAATGCACAGCACAAAATATATCTTAGCCGTCATGAGCTTTCAGGATGCCAGTGGGAATGAGCCCTTTCTGCTTCTTGCTAGAGGAGTATAAATGTTTTGTGGTCTTGAAGTTACATTGTACTGTGTGGCCCTGCATCGCTTTATTCAATTATCTCCCAGTTCTTAAACTTCACCATGTACAGTCTGAGATTTTTATTTTTATTGAGATTTCTATGGACTTTCAAGTGCATTTCCCTCACTGCATGCAAAAACCCAGATTATGCTGGATCTTGGTAGCAGTGGGTTAAAGATCTTTTGCCTTCATTTGGGACCCCCGTAAATGCATAGAGGTGGTCCCTTCAAAGTGAGGATGGGCATGAACACCTCGTGGCACAAGTAATGGGGAGGGATTTTAGGCACAAAAGGCTCTCACTTCCATTTTTCCCCAAGCTAATCATTGACTGTGCAAAGAAGAGTGGGTGCTGGACAAGAGCCAAGTGCCCAGCCTCAGCTCCACCCTTGCTGCCATTTTCAGAGTCTCCTTTTCGCCACAGTTTTCTTATTTATAAAACAAAGAATTTTTTAGATGAAACCTGAGATCATTCATAAGGTCTAAGATGCCTTCGATGTTAAAGTTCTGGGATGTTGTTCTTTTTCTGTGCAGGGTGGGGGCATGTGAGGAAAGGGCTATTTCTAGTCTGACTAGTCAGGGAAGATACAACCTCATTGTCTTTTGTGTGAGTGCGCAGTTGGGGAGGGGGTTGCTGAACATGCCGGGCTTCTCAGGTGACAGGTTAATTATTCCTGGTATTAAAACATTTTCACCTTGGAATTCATCCAAGCTGCAAAGAATAAGCGAGGTTATCGTTTGATCGTACACCTGTGTTAACTTTAATTAATGCGGTTTTCCTGGAAGTCACCTGCTAAAGAACGCAAGGCATGCCCCTGTGTTTATATGTAGCATTTAGCTTGGGTATATTTGACTTTCTGGAAAAACAAAATAAACATTTCCGGAGAAAACATATTCAGTGTCTGGGAGACAAAAATTTCAATACGACATTCTAACAGTGCAAGCTTTAAATAAGCCAGTGTCCTGAAGTTGAGGTAATTAAACCTGGTGTTGTCCCACCAGCCATAGGAAACTAGAGTGTGCTGGTGAATCAGGTTCAAATAACTGGGTGCACCCTGGTCTGATGCATGTTCTTCTGTGTCTCAAATTCTTCTGTTCCCAAGAGTTCCAATGTTCTACACTCTGTTATTTCATTGTTGGGTTATCTGAACTTGATGGAGACAGAGGCGGTTGAACATGGCTTGCAAAGTCTCCTTTTAGTTGCAATTTATTTTCCAGAAATAAAGCTTTACCAATTGACCTAACTCCTCTCAGAAATATACTGCCTTTGTAGAAAAGATATTTAACACTGTAATAATATTAAAAGACTTATTTATTGGAAATCCCACTTGCTTAACTTGGTTATGAGATAAACATATCGCCATCTAGACCTGTTTTTGTATATGTATGTACAAAGCCATGTATAAATGATTCTGTGGCTTTACTTAATTTTGAAAAGTGTTTTTCAAAGATTTTTGAAAACAAAAAATTCATGCACAGAAGTAATCTTTCTTGGGTCATTGAACGTGCATTCAGGGTCGGCCAGATACATTTCAATTGTTTATGCATGGAACTAGAGAAATGTCCATAAGTGTGTACACTGGATCTGTACAGATTTTATAGAGTACATAAAATACATGCATTAGCTTGTATGCCATCCAGATCCAGCCATGTATTTGAAATCCAGGTCAAGGATAGTTTGCTGTGATGACAATGCATTATAACATGTTTTCTCTTCATTATCATGAGGTCCTTGGTCCTTGTCTCTTGCACAGCCAGGGCTGGTGATAAGTCACCACGCAGACCACACCTTAAGTAGCTTCTGCCAGTGGCAGTCTGGATTGATGGGGAAAGATGGGACTCGTCATGACCACGCCATCTTACTGACTGGTCTGGATATATGTTCCTGGAAGAATGAACCCTGTGATACTTTGGGTGAGAACCTCCAGCAGAGTGTGGGGACCATGTGTGGAATGTGCACCCCTGGCCGTGACACAGAGTGTTGAGTATTTTTGCCCTTGTTCCTTGTTAATAAGCAGTAGCAGCCTCTTAGGGAAGGTGTAAAGACTCACTTCCCTGTATAAACTTTAGCCAAACATAGAAGTATGCTTGCTTTCATCAAGAGTGATTATTGAACAAGTAAATGTCTCTCACAGATTCCAGAGTTCCTATCCCTTCTAACATAATAAATATATATATATTTTCTGTTTCTTCTACTGTTTGTGAGAATGGGGTGGATAGATGGAAGGCTTTCTCATTATATAGTGGAAATAGTACATTGATGAGTATTTGTGGAGATACTATGACCGTATTATATTTCCTGTTTTTTTCACTTTTCTCTCTGTATCTCAATCTTCGCAATGTTTTAGACATTTACAGGGCTGGGTGTGACTTAGAGGCAGCACTTCGTGATTTTTTCCAGATGGTCTGTGTCAAACACTGTGCTACTGACCAGGATTCTGCTGAACATTTCTTCTAACTCTCCATTTCCTCCCAAGTTCTTAGGGAGGAAGAGTTTTTATTTGTAAAAACTTTCAGATAAAACCCAATTTAATAGTGGTTAGTCTTATTGTGCAAAAACAAGTTAACGTGGTGTCCTGGCTGCTTGTCCTTAGACAGGCCTGCTTACCCAGTTGGCGCTTGGCTGGACTCCGAGAACTCAGGTTGTAGGATGGTTCCCACTGCCCTCTCTCCAACGAGTGGCTCATTGTGCCTAAATTGCGTGTACAAACAGTGTGGTTTCCTACTGAGGGTCTGGAATTTTGGCACACTTTAGGCAGTAGGTGCCTATGTGACCAGCTCCCGGAGAAAACCCTGGACACTGAGTTTCTAATGAGTGTCCCTGGTGGACAACATTCACCTTCATTGTCACGACTCATTGCTGGGGGAGAAAGCACATCCTGTGTGACTCTGCAGGGCAAGGACCCTTAGACGTATGTGCCTGTTTTCCCCCTGACTTCTGCCCATGTGTTTTCCCTTTGCTGATTTTGTCCTGTATCCTTTTGCCATATTAAATAATAACCGTGAGTGTGACAAATGTTCATTATGACAGATGTGAATCATTAAAGCTGGGGGTGGTCTTGGGGACCTCCCAGCACACCCATTCTCTACAGCACTTTTTCACTTGGTCTTTTGGGAACATAGGTGTTTAGAATAAAGCAAAGACCTTCCTCCATCTGCAATAGATTCCCCGATCTATTTTGCCCCAATTAGAGCCTGCATCAGGAACGTTACATAGAAACATGTATTGTGTTCCACAATACAGAGAGTCCTTGGGCTCCCTGGAATGGAATCCCTTCCCCTACGTTATCAAATGTGCTTTATATGGTTGTCTAAGTGTTTCCCATTTCATATTTCCCCATATGAACATAAGAACTAAATTTCACTAAGGGGCAGAAAATAAATATACCGTGCTTTATTTTATTACAACACCGCTATGTGTTCTTTTCATCTTTGTCCTTCATAGGATTTGCACCCATAAGTGGAATGTGTAGTAAATATCGCAGCTGCACGATTAATGAAGATACAGGTCTGGGACTGGCCTTCACCATTGCCCATGAGTCTGGACACAAGTAAGTGCATCTCCATGGGAGGATGGCAACCCGAGTTTTTTCCTTACCAAATGATTTCCATAGAAATATTGACTCATCAAGTCAAGTCCATGAAGGGAATTCACATACATCCAACGAGAATGCCATTGACAGTTATAAAATGCTGTCACTTAGGACTTCTGTTTCTGTGTCCCACATCATGCAAATTTTATTTTTATTTATTTACTTATTTTGAGACAGGCTCACTCTGTCAATCAAGCTGGAGTGTAGCGGCATGACCTCAGCTCACTGCAATGTCTGCCTTCTGGGCTCAAGCAATCCTCCTACCTCAACCTCCCAAATAGATGGGACTGCAGGCATTCACCACCATGCTTGGCTAATTTTTGTAATTTTTGGAGAGATGGGGTTTCACCGTGTTGCTCAGGCTGTGCATATTTTAAAGCCACAGCAATGCACAAGTTTCCATGTCCCTGGGTCTTTCTCCGACACTCCTGTACACACCTGTGCCTAAGATTGAGGATAGCTGTATCTGTCCCTATTCCTCTGTCCTGTGTTTTGAACGTGGTCTGGTGGGCTGATCTCATTCCATGGTTAGCTGCTAACAGGGGACTCTAAATGATGAAGAACGGTGTCAACCCTCCCCTTCCTTGCTTCCTGCTGTTACCCTCACGTTGGTGTTCTTGTATATATATATATATATATATATATATATATATTTACAATTTATAGAGATGCTATTTTTCACTGGTACTCCAAACGGGACTTTGGAAGTGTGGGTACTGACAAGAGATCGGGCAGGCCTCTAGGAACTGATATGCCTCCCTTATTCCACCTCTGACCGCACCATGAATGGCTTGGAAATGAAAGTGTCAGGGAGCCCCACAAGCCTGGGGGCTCAACACAGAGGCCTGTCCTGGGTTGGCGGTCTCAGCAATGGGCAGTGGGTCATTAGTGTTTTCACCTTACATGAAATGCTTACGATTGTAGAATGAACAATTTCTAGCAATTATTTGTGGAAACTATTATTAATACAATTTCTGAGGCCAATAATTCTGTGAGCTGCTTTACCTTGAAGTACCATCTATTAAATCAAAAATTCAAGGGCCCATTTGCTGTCCAAGCAGCTGGGGACTTCCTGCAGTCACCCTGATTAATACCAGAACCACCAGCTGGAATGCAAATCTTTTCCTGCTATGCTGAAACAATACTTGAAATTTCTCCTAGAAAAATTTACAACCAGGAATTATAAGTTTTTATATTTTTAAAATTTCAACCTGATTTTATTGGCAAAAGGAAAACCAAGGCAAGTGTTTGTGATTTGTGGTTTTGCAAAGCTTACTTATCCATTATTGGAAAATGGACTGAGGCCTCAGACTTGTTCAAAGCAGTGTGTGTGTGTGTGTGTGTGCGCGCGCGTGTGTGTGTGCGTGTGCGTGTGTGTGTACGTGCACACATACACGTGTATGTGTATGTGTGCATGTGTATACACATGTGCTTGTGTTTAATGGAATTCCACGAAGGTTCTGCACACTTTGGCTGTGTGTGAACTGATGACCTGAAAAATGAAGCTTCATATCTTATTACTGATCCGTTCATCACTGCAGGTAATGATTGACTATTTCGTTGCTTAGAAAATTATACCTTCACTTTATAAAGCTTTCAGTTGAATCATAGTTGTATTTTTAATAGTCTGCTAGAGTTAAAACTTCAAAAACTCTCATTATTGTAACAACATGAGGCTTCTGCTGTCCTCTGAACCATACCTGAATTTAATTAAACAATCAAGGCAAGAAATATTTAAGTCACTGAGGGCTGAGCCAGTGAACGTTCGATAAGCAGTTAAGATATGGGAATTGGCAGTGCCAGCCGTTGCAGGTGGTGAACTTAACTAAGTTAAACTAGAGGCATCCGACACAAGGCCCTCAGTTGATCTTCAGTGTCAAACAAGTATCAGTGTTGGCGTTTATTTTTCTTAGAAGTCAATTATTACTGTTTCCTTTCCTCACTCAAATTGGGTGTAGTTGGAAAAAGATTTTCTCCAAACAAGAAAAAAATGTTTTTTCTGGAAGGTCAGAATCTAGATGTGAATAAAGAAAGAAGCTCAGTCGGGTGTGGTGGCTCATGCCTGTAAACCCAGCACTCTGAAAGGCTGAGGTGGGAGGATCACTTGAGCCCAGGATTTCAAGACCAGGCTGGGTAACATAGTAAGACCCCATTTCTACAATAAATTTAAAAAATTAGTCAGGCATGGTGGTGTGCATCTGTAGTCCCAGCTACTTGGGAGGCTGAGGTGGGAGAAACGCCTGAGCCCAGGAAGTCGAGGCGGCAGTCAGTTGAGATTGCACCACTGCACTCCAGCCTGGGTGACAGAATGAGACCCTGTATAAAAAAATAAATAAGCCCTGCATGTGGATGAAGGAGAGTCCCATTGCTAATATGGGATTAACTGCCAGAAAGTATCAGATCTTTCTTGAACACCTGACTTCTTCAAGTTCTCTGAGACAGAGAACCTTGAGCTTGTCAACAAAAAACCTTCTGACCATGTTGAGAAAATAGGAAATACACGTATTTATCATGTGCTAAATGCCAAAATGAGTGGCAATAATAGTAATAGTAGTAATGGTAATAATAATAGTAATATCTGCTCTTCATGGAGCACTTTTTGTAAAATTCGCCTAGCAATTTCACATACAGCTCAAACCATGGAGACCACTCGGGACAGTTCCTTCTGTTGCCTTCACTGACTTAGGAGAGACTATGTGGAATATTCAGCAAATGTGTATGAATGGAGCGGGGAATGAGTGACGCAGGGCGTGAGCAAGCAACAGGTGAGGAGTAAACATTTCAAATGAATTGTTAGCTGTGACCACCACTTCAAATGAGAAAGGTTGTGATGTGTAAGACTCAATGATAAAACTCCGTGTATCTTAGTTGAACTAAACTGAAGACAAACACAGTTGTTCAGTTCATTTATTTAGTGAGTTTTGTTTTTGGAAGAAGGAATGATAAGTTTGATGCATGGAGCAAACATCGGAGCATTAACAGTCTGCTTTTATCAATGAGCTCCAAGCAGAGTCAAATTTTTGAGTTCTGTACTTCAAGAATTAAAAAGCAATTCTGAATTTATTATGACTTTTACTATAAAAAAATGTAAAACATCCTGCTTGGAAGGTAAATTTTACTTTTTCAGTTCTGTTTACATTCATGGGACGTTATTTGGGATGGAGGAGTACTTCTCCATGCCTGCAAGCCATAGGTTTCTAACCTTTAACTCAAATAAAGATTTCAGTTAGTGTCCATCCAATCTTCCTCCTAAATTCCACTTTTTTAAAAAAATCTCAAAATATCATGTAGTTTATGCTGGGGAATATGACCTAAAAATAGAAATTACTAAGAACAGGTGTTTGGATTTGTGTTGGAAAGAGAGGAGGAGAGACTGGAACCAGAACTGAGATACGTGTTCTCCAGTAGTACATGGGATTAAATCAGGATTTGTATTAAGCTGGTGGTACAAGGAGAGTTTCCTGGCTATGTTAAATCACTTGACACAGGACATGTGGTTTGCTAAGGCAGGTGCTGAAGCATTGGCACAGATGCACAAGGGCTGAACTGCGCATTTGGGAGAATATGTCATCTGTGCATGAATCCTGAAAAATTCCTATTTGCTAAGGGAAGTCATGTCATTTGATGGGTAGGGCTCTGGGACTCAGATTCCAGATCAGCACAGTGCTACCACAGTCTGATAGTGACCAGGGAGTGTCCCCTTAACAGCTCTCACCTAGGTTTCCCATCTGCAAAAACAATAGAGCACTGTGTGCTCCTTAGCTCACATATGCAAGTGTAATTTAGGTTGCATTATTTGAGTGCACATTCTACTTATATAAAATAGGCTTAAATAGCTAAGTTGCATTATCATTTGAGACCATTAAGGTGCTATTAAAACAAACGTGTTAACTGTGTTCAAAAATATTCATTATTCATCAGTCTGTCTCTTGCATTTTCCCGAGTTTATGGACCCAGTCATTGGGCACAATTTGCATTCTGAGAGCATGGCATTATGTAGGAATCTACAAAAAGACTAGTGATCTATGCCCTTCCAAAGTTTAAGAGAAAAGAATAAATAGATATGCCATGCAAGATATCAAGTAATGAGAGCTGTCGGTATTACAAGAGACCACACAGGGACAATCAGGGAGGTCTTCTTAAAAGAAGCAGCATTGGGCCGGGTGTGGTGGCTCACTCCTGTTAATCCCAGCACTTTGGGAGGCCAAGGTGGGTGGATCATCAGGTCAGGAGTTCCAGACCAGCCTGGCCAAGATGGCGAAACCCCATCTCTACTAAAAATACAAAAATTAGCCGAATGTGGTGGCAGGTTCCTGTAATCCCAGCTACTCAGGAGGCTGAGGCAGAGTAACCTCAGGAAGTAGAACTTGAACTCAGGGAGTAGAGGTTGCAGCGAGCCAAGATTGCACCACCGCACTCCAGCCTGGGCAACAGAGAGACTCTGTCTCAAAAAAAAAAAAAAAAAAAAAAAAAGCAGCATTGGTGTCACTATTGGTGTCACTAGTAGTGAGCTTGAAAATACCATTCAGCTTAACCACAGTCACTGGTGATGCCCTTTTCAGTATTTGATGATGACATGTGCCTCCACCCCATTTGTGGCTGTGCTCTGTCACCAGTCTGGGCCTCTTCCAGTGCAACAGGGAGGCACGTGGTGATTTTTAAAGACTTGAAGAATATTGGAGAAAGCCAGCCCCTCTACCATCATCTGGACTGGGGATTGTCAGGCTGCTCTCTGGGTAGCTGTGGTAGGTCAGAGCATCAGTTCTTACCAGTTTTATTTCTTGTCATTCCTCTTAGGATTTCCTGTCTGTATCTGTGTCCAACAAGTATTTAAAATCCATTAACACTTGGCCAGACCTTCCCATACACATGCATGCACACACGCATACCCACCATGAATGGCACTTAGGTGTTATGTGATTTGACCAAGACCACATTTGGATCCTGGAAGGGAATAGAAGTTTTGAATTTTCCTTTGTGATGTGCACAGTCCCAGGCATTCTGTACAGTTCATGAGGAAGGTTTTACTATCCCATTTTATATATAAGGAAACTGAGGCTGGGGGGGACGTCAAGTAATTTGCCCAATATCAAGCAGCTTGTGAATGACAGAGCCAAGACCCTGACTGAGGTCCGTGCACCTCCACAGCCCATGCTCTCTCCCATTTTCTTCCCTGCCCATTTCCCTCAGTTCCCTGCAACTGCTGTCTTCATCTGAGCCTTCTGCCTTTCATGGAGGGTGAGCTGTGCTTCTCCACACGCCTGCATGAAGCCTGTGTCAGGGCTCTGGGCAGCTCAGTCCTACCCGTGGTCACCATCATTATGACAAAGGTAGACTTTGCCATCCAGATAACATTGGCCCATGGTTCCTTTAAAGAATGTCTCATGTCCTTAACCACTACTGTCTGAACAGCCTGAAATAAGTGATACAGCCTCTACAAACACTTGGCTGGTTATTCAGCATTCTCAGTATATCATTAATAATAAACAAATACTTCCCAATAGTAATGGAATCACTCAAAAAATATTGTAGAAGACAATAAAAGCATGATGTTGAAATATAATTCCCAAATTCAATTTAATCTGAAATTAGATTTCTGTCTGGGTATTTGAGTTAGTATTATGGCAGAAAAGGTTGTCCTTCCTTCACTTAACAAACATGAATAGAAACCTGTTATGTACTGTCAAGTCCACTGGCAGTGGGGCTGTGAGCATGGATAAGAGGAGTCTCTGTCTTTTAGAAACTTATAAACTGGTAAGGGGAAAAAATATAAAATATACTTACGATTTTAGCAAATGGGATGATAACCATTTTAAAGTACTACGGTGCACAGGAGCAAGATATATTCTCTGGTCTGCATAATTTGAATAGTAGTTATAGTTCTTGGTTGCCAAATAGCAACTTTATCTTCAAAATGTGTTCTATTCATTCTTCTGTGACTTTATTAATGGTGATATTAAATGTAATCACTGTGTGCTACTTTTTTATGCTGATCCGCTGGCATTCATTGCATTACAAATGTGGGCATTGTACTGATTGGAAACACAAATTGTGAAATAGTGGTGCTGAGATTTTGTTGGACATCAGAATCACCTGGGGATGTGTTCGAATACACCCAAATGCCAGATCCTAACCCCCAACCCGCAAAATTAGAACTATACCACTTCGGGCTTGGGTAGCTATATTGTGCCTTGTATCTCTCAGATGTTGATGCATCAGAGTTTGAGACTTGATGCTAGAAAAAAATCATTGAAAATACTTTAAATGTAAAAGTTGAAGACCAAGATTTCCCCAGACTTGGGACACTGTGGACTTTGAATTCCTTAGAAAGGTAGGCAGACGCAGTAGCAAATTTATCAAGGGCAATTTCTGGTCTGTAATGTGTCTTCTTCATTAGCAGCTCAAGGGCCAGCCAGGGGAGGGTAGTTTGGTATTTCGTGTTCCTCCTTTTCTCCCTAAGGCAGCCTCCCATTTGGGATTTCAGCCTGAATCTCTTTCACAGCCATGACACATTTCCTCTGCCATATGGTTACCCTGGCCTTGATTAATTGCCTTTAATAGAACTTCAGAGAATGGGTGGAGGCTAAAATGACTACTTCTACATCACCCTTGGTACTGATCAAGAATTCTGCAGAAATTCAGCAGTATTTGCATGCCAGATTTCCTTGGATACAGCCTTCAATCACGTTCAGATTACGCTATTACATGAATCCTGGCTAGGCTCTGACATCAAAGTGTCAAGGTTTCAGCCTTGACTCTGTAACCCTGGATGAAGTCTCTCTCCAGTCCTTGGTCTTGCTGTCTTTATATTGAAGCTACCTTATAGAGCTGTGTTGAGTTTTAAATGAGAATATAGGTTACAAGCCTACCATAATAGCTGTAAAATGGTGAGTGCTTATAAATGTTAATTACTATATTTACTAGTAATATATTACTAAATAGCTCTAAGCAAAGCAGTTAAATAGACAAATGTGTCTTCAGCCGAGGCAACAAATACAGATTCTCTTGACACCTTTTGGAGCTGACTTTCCCCTACATTGGTGTCTTCCTGTCCCTGCTGCCTTCTGTCCACTCTTTATGGAATTCTTGGCAGCATAATGTCCCCCATAAATAGAAACCACCATGTCCTTCTTTGCTTTCCCTCTCTCTTGTCTTCCCCTTTTCTCTGCATCTCACTACATGGGACCCTGTGCTCAGGGAATCTATACAATGGCTGGGTGCCAGACATTAATGGCAATAGTGGTTTAGCTCTGCAAGAGTGTATTTACCTTAGTGAGAGGTCTTCAGAGCCATAAGAGCTCCCGAGGAAGTATGTTGTGTTCTTCTAGGATAATTGAAAACGGGATCATTGAAATAAGCCTTGAGAGCACTCAAGGCCCTCCTACAGCTTTCACAGGTTAAGAAGAAGAAGAGACTTGCTGATGAGGGAGGTAGCAGCCCTGGAAAATGTGATTCTCACAGGTTCACGGCTCCATTTTCTCAGGTGTTATTAAGAGAGTGTTGACTGGCATTGTGGGATCTGAACACCTCTGATGGCCCCTATTAAGGGTTCCTATAGCTGCTGTAGCTTGAGATGTACCTGTACTCTGAGCCAGGTGTGGCTCTCCAAAGTAGTGTGGTTTTCACATAAAAGTAACCTGTGCTGCTTCAAACAAAACCCACAAATACATGCAGCCATAGTCACCTGTTGGGCTTCTGTGGAGCTACTCTCTCCAAACAGACAGAGGGATTCAGGTCAAGCGCTGCCCGCCCATCACAGCCTCCAGCAGTGCAGGCCTGATAGTTTGAGATGGAACATCCCTAGGTGAGGGTAGAGACAGAATGTCAGCCCACCGTGAGTTGCAGTAGCTGTTTGTAGTTCCCAAATTGCAGTAAGCATCAAACTCACCTGGGGAGCTTTTTTGGACAGCTCAAACGCCTGGATCTCTCTTTTCTGAGTCAACAATTCCTGGGTAGAAGTCTGGCATCTACATTTCTAACGAACACCCATTGAAACTCTACACGATCCTGCTGAGCAGAAAAGAGTGTGGAGAAAAAGCAGCAACATAGAGCAGTGTTAGCCTAATCAAGAAGATCCCAAGTCCCTCCACCCCATTCAAAACACAGGCATCTGGACATTTACTATGCTTTGATATTGCTGTACACTTTCAGGCAATTTGGTGGATGGTCCATTCTTCAGAAACTGTCTTGGAACACGTGAATATTCTCAACCAATTGGCTGTTGTGGCTTTTTTTTTTTGCCTGCCTAGCATACAGGAGTGAGGGAGTCTCACAGTCTTGACTTGTAATTGTTAGAGGGTATCAGATAGTTTAAACTGTTTTTGTTCTGAAAGAACCATCTCTCTCTCTCTCATAGCTTTGGCATGATTCATGACGGAGAAGGGAACATGTGCAAAAAGTCCGAGGGCAACATCATGTCCCCTACGTTGGCAGGACGCAATGGAGTCTTCTCCTGGTCACCTTGCAGCCGCCAGTATCTACACAAATTTCTAAGGTAGGAACTCTTTGAGCTGGTCTTGTGATCTTTCGGTGCCTTTGATGCTCACTGCCTGGTCAGCCAGATCCTGTGCAAGCAGCCCCAGGCGGTGCTTCCTGATGTGGTTCCCTTCGACGGTGTCTTGAGACATTCAGTTGACCGAAGAGTTTGCTAAAAATCTCCTTAGAGCGTGGAGGCCTGCTGGCTTAATCCGACATTGATTCAAAGGGAATCAATGACTTGAGACTAAAAGGGAGCCATGAGACACTTACCAAAATATTTGTCACTAACATTTAAGTTTTACAATTCTCATTTCCATAATTAGGCATTTTCAGAAAGTGAATAGAAAGATCGTGCATGTACACATCTGTACACGCAATAATAAAGCATAACATTTTTTGGTTTTTCTTCTTTGTCTTTATTTTTTCTTTCTTTTCTTTCCTTCCTTTTTTTCTTTCTTTTTATTCCTTTATCTCTCCCTTTCTTTCTTTCTTTTTACTAAATGCATTCCTCATTAGGTGAAGAAACTTGAGTATATAAACTTTAACCTAGCTCTAATATTCTGTAATCTTCAATAATATTTTTAGAAATTTTCTCTAAGCACTAATTTATTTAGGAGATAAAACATTGGAGAGATAGGGTTTGATTCTTGAAAAATAGTAGACAGAGAAATGAGGAACTTTATGAAACATTCTTAGAACGGCTAGTTTGTACGCTATTCCCTAAATCTCTTTGGCTTTGAGTTTGAAGTTTGGTTTAAATCTTAAGCCAAAACTTTCTTTCTGACATTACAGTCCAGTGTGAATTGAATGTCTGTGCTCCACACAGTCATTCAGAGACCCGGGTTTCTTCCATCCTGTGACCTTTCCTCTTCCAGGACCTAGTTCCCCACTGCAGCCATCCGGGGACTGAGGACAGAGAGAGCATAGGAGGGTGTGCGGGACCAGGGTGGTGTTCCTGGAGGAACTCATATGACTGCCCAAAAGTGCAGGTGTCATTGAGAAATGTCCTCTACCCATGTGCTCAGGTGACAGAGAGCCATCTGTGCCACATGATGAACCCCAAATCCTATTGCAGAAAAGTAAATAAAAATTTTTTTAAAAATTTTTAAAAATTTAAAAAAGCAAATAAAAATTTAAAAATGAAGAACAGAGGGAGGGACACAAATGTATAGATTCTAAGGAACTAGCTAGTTGTGATAGGAAAATTTGAAATTTGACAAGAGAGGAATTATATTTCTATTATTAAAAAGTAGGGCGAATACTAATACTTCCAACAAAAGCAAAGGTTTTTTTTTTTTAAGTAACAGCTTTAATGAGCTAAAATTAATACACAAAAACTACACATATTTAATGTATATAGTAAGATGAGTTTAGACGTTTGCATGCACCAGTGTAATGATCTCCAGGGAGATTCCAGCAGGTTTGGTGGAAGAAAAAAATAGCTTGGCAGCACCCAAGAAGTCCCCAGGCTAGGAAACCGGATTATCTGACTTCCAAGTCTTTGTAACGTACATGTCTTTGCAGTCAAAACTAGGAGCTAGTTATTCCAAACTGAGAACTAAAACAAAGTTCCCCTACTCTATTAGATCCTGTAGACTTTTCAGTGCTCAACCGGCCTCTCTGGTTCCTTTCACTGACCTTACTTCTTTGTGTCCTACTTTTTTGTTGTTTTCTTTCTTCCTTTTTTATTCATTTATTTAATTAATAGAGCTCTTTTTTTCTGTTGCACAAATTAAGTCTTCTTATTTCTAGGACACTATTTGAGTAGGAGGATCACACCAGTACTTCTGTTGGTTTTACTCCCGTGTACTTCCTGGTGGTCTGTTGCCCCAAGGCTCACCTGGGGCTGGATTGCCCCGATGGCTGCCTCTTCCTTCATTCTCTAGGGATCCTGGCTTCCCACCTTCCCCGCCAGAATCTTGATCATCAGCCTCCAGGGGCTGTGTTCCTCTAGCTTCGTCCTTTTTGGTGTTCCTACTCTAAGGACTAAGGTATGTTAACACATCAAGGAACAACTGTGTTTCATAGTTTATCCCACCCAGGATAAGTGACAATAGTTTGGACGATATGTGTGTCTTGGTAATATAAACCCGTATTCTGGGAATATACACTTGATCATTTTTTTAAAAAAATTTATATTACCAAAAAAGACAATGTTAAAGCTATACTACAACTGACATGATGCATAGGAGTACATTTAGCATTTGTTTTTCCCTGCATGGTATTCTCAGAGTCAAGCTGGGAATTGTTAGCATTGTTTTTAGCTGTTTCTTGCAGCTGTTCACATTTTTCTCTCTCTGTGTATGTAGAAATTCTACTTTGGGTAACAAGCAAGATTATTCACTTTAGGCTCACCATGCTGTTATTTGCATTAATGAGGAAAATTCGGAGTTTTCTATATTCCAGATCCTTTCTATAGTTTTCTAGATTCAGAATTTTTTAAACCTCTTTTTCATGTTAATGGTTATGAGGAAGATACAATAACACTTTTTCTATTTTGAAATATCCTCTGACAACTTAAAAAATCAGGGGATTATAATTTGGGTGTGTAGTGAGAACTAGCGTCATGAAAGTCCAAAAAAAGTTTTGAAACTGCCAAGAAATATAGGCAGACTCATGGAAAGAAGATAATTACATGCTCAGGGAATAATTATTTTGAGGACGTTGAAAATAGAATGTATCTTGAAGACATAATACAGTCCTAAGAATGATTACTAAGATACTGGAATTAAAAGCCATTTTCATTCTATGATACTGGAACACCTGAACTATAAGTTGAAGTGTGCTGATGTGTTTTTGTGTGAATCCAGCAAAACACTTCTATAGCATTTCAATGATAAACATTTATTTTCAGGGACTGTACTAAATTTCTTTTGACCACATGAATATAAATAAATAGGTAAGGTTTTACGTGCATACAAATTTGTTTTCTTGAATGGTGAAATTTTCCAAGAAAGTCTCTTGTTGTTAAATTCACTATTAAGATTCATTTTACTCGAAAACTAGTTGCAAATTGGACACTTCTACAGTGTGTTAAATCTTGATTTTTCACTGACTTAATGAATCTGAGACTGTCTTGTTTGATTGTTTGCTGACTTTCTGATTTCCAAGTAATCAAAATACTGTTATATTCTCCACCAATTAAGTGGCTCTGTGGATATGATCCCGACAATGAGGAAGGATAAACGGCTACCTTCTCAGATGAATCTGTTCTCCTTAGTAGTAGTCTAGCATTTGATAGTGGAAAAAATGTAAGGGAACTCAATTGGCCTGAAGTTTTCAGCACAACTTTTCTCTATTCTTGGTAGAGTTATGAAGGCTTGATACTTTTTTGGAGTGAATTCATCAACCTCATCAATAAAGTCATGTGTCATTTTCCATTAACCAACACAGACCTCATCACATTACTCATGTCTGCATCCAGGAGGCCTGTGAGTTAGGGAAATTCTACCTCATTATTTTAAATTTATGACAACAGGGACTCATCTTCAGTTACTTTTTAAAAATTTAAATCATGCCCTGCAGATCAGTGAAAATGCCAGCTCTCTGACCACATGAATCTGAACACATCAAAGCATAAGAAGGGTGACCATCATCGCAGGGAACTTGGAGTGTAAGCGGCGCCATACCCCATACTACTTCTGTTGATGGGAAAATGAGATCTCACCTGAGAGCCCATTAAGCATGTTTTTGCACATAATGGAAATAATACGTTTCGATTCACACCCTGCTCTGTGATACAAAGCTCATCTCAAGTCATGGCCAGTTGTTGTCTCCGCGGTGCTAGCGTGACTCTAAGACTGGAGGGTAGGCACTTTCCTGCGGAGGAGAGAAGGACCGAGGGAATCAGGTCATGTCTTGTTCACCCATGTCTGGGAAGGTCTTGACTTCGGTGGGTAATATAACCTTTTCTGAGGGCCTCAGTCTTCTTAACTGAAAAATGATGGGATATAACTAAAAGATCTCTCAAGCTCTTTAACATTTTTTGGTTCACCACTTACAGTGGGAAAGGGATTTTGAAATGTTGTAATGATACTTTTAACCGTCCTTAATGTGTTCATTAACACTATTTTTGTTGTGGTATGAAATATATACAGAAAAGTACAAAATCATAAGAGTGCATACAGCTCAATGAATTTTTACACGATGAACACAGTAGTGTAACTAACTTCTACCCAGATCAAGACAGAGTGTGGTAAGGACTTTAGAAGCTGCTTCTCCCCCACTCCAAGGGCTTCCTCTCTTCCCCGAAGGTAACCACCATCCTGACATGGAACACTGTATATTGGAATCAGGAGTTATGCACCATTGTGCAGTTATGAGATTCATCCTTGTTGCTGCATCTAAATATAGCATTAGTCTACTTAGTTATGTTGCATATAACTTATATACTAAATATATAAATATACTAAAACTTATTCATTCATTCTGTTGGTGATAGACATTTGAGTTTCCAATTTTTGGCGATTACAAGGAACAGCACTGTGAATATTCTCTTGCTTTGCATATATGTCTTGAGTGTACATAGGAATGGAATTTTCAGAGTCATACATATATATGCACAGGTGCAATAGACGGTACTAATCAGCTTTCCTAAGTGGCTGTGTGAAGTTACACTCCCAGAAGCATTTGTGAAACTTTCAAAATGGTTTCAAATCCTTCCCAACACTTGGTCCTGTTGACATTTTTCATTTTAGGTATCTGGTGGCTGTGTAGTTTCATATCAATGTGTTAATTAATAAGATTGAATACATTTTATAAGTTTAATGGCCACTTGAATAACCCTTTTAGTAAAGTGCTAAAATCTTTTGTGCACATAAAAAAAATAGACCCTGTTTTTTTTTCTTCTCTCTTGATGGGAGTATTGTATACATTCTAAGTATAAATATTTTGTCCCATTCTGGAATATATGTATTATAAAATCTTCTGTGACTCTGTGACTATTTATTTACACTTTTAATTGTGACTTTTGCTAAACAGAAATTTTTATTTTTTTAGTAGAGTCCAAATTATTGATATGACTTTAGGGTTGGTGCTTTTGTACACTACTGGGAAAAAAAAAAAAAAAAAACTCTACTTGTCCCAAAGTTGCAAAGGTGTTCTTCCGCATGATCTCCTACAAGTTTTATTGTTTGCTTATCACATGTAGACCACTTAATTTTTGTATATGGCATGCAAAAAAGTCAACATTCATTTTATCCATGTGGTTATTGTGGTCGATTGTTTATAAAATGGTTGCAATGATTTTCCTTTCTACACCCACACTTTTGGTGGTTGGACCATTTTGCATTCTCACTGTAGGTAAATGAGAGTTCCTGTTTCTCCACATTCTCATCAGTGTTTGACATTGTCAGTGTTTCGGATTTTCACTATTCTAAGAGGTGTGTAGTGATGTCTCATTGATGTTTGAGTTCGCAATTCCCCAATGACATATGATGTTGAGATCTTTTTATATGCTTATTTGCCACCTATATCTATTCTTTGATTAGGTGTCTGTTCAGATTTTTGTCCACTTTTTGTTATTCTTGTTGTTATTCTTATTGTTTCTTATTCTTGGATTGTAAGTGTTATTTATATGTTTTGTCTAACAGTCCTTTCTTGGCTATGTCTTTTACAAATATATTCTCCTATTCTGTGTCTTGTCTTCTCATTTTCTTGAAGTTTATTTCACAGAGCAGACATTTTTTATTTTAATGAAGTACAGCTTGTCAATTATTTCTTTCATTGATTGTGCCTTTGATGTTGTATCAAAAACAGCCATTGTCATATCCAAGGTCACCTAGATTTTCTCCTGTGTTATTTTCTAGGAGTTCTGTAGTTGTGCATTTTATATTTAGCTCTGTGATCCATTGTGAGTTAGTTTTTGTATGGGGTATAAGATCTGCATTTAGATTCATTTTTAAAATTTATTTATTTATTTTATTTTTTGAAATGGAGTCTCACTCTGTTGCCCAGGCTGGAGTGCAGTGGTATGATCTCGGCTCACTGTGACCTCTGCCTTCCGGGTTCAAGCAATTCTCCTGCCTCAGCCTCCTGAGTAACGGATTACAGATGCACACCACCATGCCTGGCTAATATTTTTGTATTTTTAGTAGAGACAGGAATTCATCATGTTGGCCAGGCTCTTCTCGAACTCCCGACCTCAACTGATCCACCTTCCTCAGCCTCCCTAAGTGCTGGGATTACAGGTGTGAGCCACTGAGCCTGGCAGATTAATTTTTTTACGTGTAGATGACCAATTGTTTCAGTATGATCAGTTTCAAAAGCTATCTTTTCTCCATTCCGTTGCCCTTGCTCCTTTGTCAAAGATCAGTTGACTATATTTATGTGGGTGGATTATTGGCCTTTCTATACTGTTCCTCTGATCTATTTGTCCATTCTTTGTAACTTTACAGTAAGTCTTGAAGTTAGGTATAGTCAGTCTTTGTTCTCTTCTTCAATATTGCTCTGGTTATTTTAAGTGTTTTGCCTCTCCATATAAACTTTAAAATCAGTTTGTTTATATCCTCAAAATAACTTCCTTTAGTTTTGATTGACATTGCATTGAAGCTGTAGATTAAAATGGGAAGAACTAATCTCCCAACAAGATTGAGTCTTCTGATCTATGGACATGAAATATCTTTCTATTTAGTTTTTCTTTGATTTCTTTCATCAGTTTTGTAGATTTTCCTCATGCAGGCTTTGTACATATTTTGCTAGGTTTATATCTATTTCATTTTTGGTTGTTAATGACATGTTTTTAATTTTCAATAAATTCTGTTTGGTTGTCACTGGCATATAGAAAAGCAATTGACTTTTGCATATTAAGCTTTTATCCTGCAACTTTGCCATAACTTATTAGTTCCAGGAGTTTCTTGGTGGATTCTTTCAAATTTCCACATAGACAATCATGTCATCTATGAACAAAGATAGTTTTATTTATTCTTTTCTAGTCTGTATGCCTTTTATGTAATTTTCTTGCTTTATTGCACTAGGTAGCACTTCATTACAATGTTGAAAAGGAGTGGTAGGAGGAGTCATTCTTACTTGTTCCTGATTTTAGTGGAGAAGCTTTAAGTTTCTCACCATTAATTATAATGTTAACTGTATATTTTTTGTAGATGGAAGTTCTCCCCTATTCCTAGTTTGCTGGGATTTTTTTTTTTTTATCATGAATGAGTGTTAAATTTTATCAAATGGTTTTTTCTTCATCTGTTGATATGATCATGTGGTTTTTCTTCTTTAGCCTTTTGATGTAATAGATTACATTAATTGACTTTTGAATATTGAACAGACCTTTCAGACCTAGGATTAATCCCACTTGGTCATAGTGTATAGTTCTTCTCATGCATTGTTGGATTCAATTTGCTAACACTTTGTTGAGAATTTTTGTATCGATGTTTATGAGAGATAAGAAAAGCTTTCGTTTCTTGTACTATGTTTGTCTGGTTTTGGTATTAGAATAATGCTGACCTCATCTTAAAATTTAGGAAGTATTCCCTCTGCTCCAATTTATTGGAAGAGACTGTAGAGAATTGGTATAAATTCTTCCCTAATCTCTGGTATAATTCACAGAGAACCCATCTGGGCTACGTGTGGCTTTTTATGCACAGAGTCCTGAGCTCTGAAGCAGTGGAACGTGGGACTGGGGGTCCTAGAAATGAGCCAGAAATCTTCCAGTCACGGTGGACAACCACTCAGAGCCAAGTTTGGACGATGATCTGCCATTGCTCATTGTATTTTGATTATAGGTTTTTGTTTTTTTGGTTTTCTCAGGGAAGGACCTATTGAAATTTATAGGAGGGATTTAGTTGCTATTTGAAAACACAAAACTATTTAAATATGCTTTCCCAAATGCATAAATTATACCGAAGAACATCCTGGCAGAGAAGAGGATAATCTTTTTATGGAAAAAGAAATTATTGCTTGTTCTTTAGCCATCTACCAATGATTTTAGCAAGGTTAATTTTCTGCTTGACTTGGGGGTCATCAGAAATCATCCTGAGCATAGAGCATTGCTGGTGGAAATCCAGTGTTCCAGGAAGAACCTCTACAATCTGGAAGATAATATACAGGTGTCCGCTAGCCTAGGGGGAAAAAGAATCAAAAGCAAAGAAACAAAGAAAATTCCAGTCTTTGAAATAGACTATGTTTCATTTTTGTAATGCCCATCTTTTGGTTGATTCTGGCAAGTAGTGTGCATAAAAGATGTCCATCATAAGAGCGTCTCACGTTGAACACTGGTTGAAATTATTCAGTTGCACTTTTCCTCATGATAAGTTTAAGAAATTTAATAAGTACAAATCCTCTCCCTGGAACAGGTACAATGTATAATAAATAATTTCAGAAAATGGAGTCTCTGTATTTAAATATAATTAAGATAAATATTATATTGTACCTCAGGAGAAAAAAAGTTCTCCTCTTTGTATACACAATGTATGTTGTAAAATCGCATGGGGGAGAAAGGCATAATTAGTTGTACGTCCTTTGGTTACTCTGTGGGCAGTTACTAGTAGCTCATCTCCTCTTTGTTTCAGCACCGCTCAAGCTATCTGCCTTGCTGATCAGCCAAAGCCTGTGAAGGAATACAAGTATCCTGAGAAATTGCCAGGAGAATTATATGATGCAAACACACAGTGCAAGTGGCAGTTCGGAGAGAAAGCCAAGCTCTGCATGCTGGACTTTAAAAAGGCAAGTGATTATTGGCACATGCTCAATGCAACATAATTCATAAGACTGTTTTATTTAGTGTAACTGATGTTGATATATTCTGCATTTATTGGGTACCTACCAAATGTCAAATCCTGTATGTTAAGGCTGGTCCTGTATAACAGGAAACACATGTTTCACTGGCAAAGAAGATGACAGGAGATACTGTTGTGGGTATCAGTTTTCATTTGAGAACCGACTTGGCCTGTTAGGTTGGATCTTTCTTTCTGATTTATCATGTGGGAGCTCAGCAATAACTTTTAGTCAGTGTAAGTTGGCAAATAAATACTCTGCATTTTTTTAAATGGTTTTAAAAAAACAAAGTCCCCCTCCTCTCTCCCAATACAAGCATACTTTACTATGAAGCAGCAGTCTACCTAGGGCTACTGATTAATAAATTTCCCTCAAACAAGGTATTTATAGAGTTGTCTCTCATAGAAGGTGATACCTACTCTGTCAACCCCAGGAACTTTACCAGAGTGGTTTACTAACAGAAATTCCTCATGTAACACAGAGACATATGCTCTTGCTAGAAACGGAAAATCGAGATTCAGGAGCCTGCTCTATCAAACACAGGAAAAGCTGTCCATAAATTAAATAAAAGTAACTATTTTTAAGGTTTCTTTTATTCTAGTTTATAATAAAATCAAGAAGAAATTAGAGAAAAATATAGTCCTTCCAAACATTTCAAAATGCATTGGGAATACTCCCAACTTAAATCTAACGTGATCATCTTCTTCATTCCAAAGTGAAGCAGAGCTCCCCCAAAGATCAATTCCAGCTATGTGCCAGAACCGCATCCTTATCTCCTCAGCTGGGGAGTCCCAGACTGGAACAAGAGCTGTAAATCCGTCAGCAGCAGCAGACATTCTCAATACTGCCTTTTCTTGTGGGCAGAAGATGTGAATTCCCTAAGAAATTTGTTTTTGAGTGTTACTCTTCTGTTTGTTAAGGAAAATGGACATTAATGGGTTTTTTTCAAAGACAGGATCTTCTAGATCGTGCTTCTGGTTTCCATGGTAGTTAGCTTTGTGACCACAGACTGTGGCATTCATGGTGCCCTGGTGTCATTTGGAAAACATAGGCATGAAAAGTTAGATGCAAGGTGCATTTTTATTATTGAGGACATACTTACATGCAGAGAAACGCATTCATTTCACATGTACAATTTGAATTTTAACAAATGTATTCTCCCATGTTACCGGCATCTTAATCAAGACACGTTTTATTTACCTAAGCCAGAACCTTCCCCGTGCCCCCTCCTTCAACCCCTCCCTGACTCCAGTAAGTAACAGTTATTCTCATTTCTATCATAATTGCTAAATGTTTCCTGCTCTTGAATGTTATAATTACCTTGCTCCATATGGTAACATTAAAAGTAAATTGTATAATATTTCACCATTAATAAGTATGATGTTAGCTGTTCGTTTTTATACAGATGCTCCTTATCAAACTGAGAAAGTTAATCTTTAATCCCAATTCGTTCGGAGATTTTGTCACACAATTGTGTTGAATTTTGTCAAATCTTTTCCTACATCTATTGATATATTGTTTCCTCCTTTGTTCTATTAATGTGGTGAATTATATTGATTGATCTTTAGTTTTTTCCATTGGACTTTGAATGTCAAGTCAATCTGCATTCCTGGGATGACCTCACTTGGTCGTAATCTATTGTCACTATGAATTCCTTTAATTATTATAAGATCTGTAATGATAAATCCTCTTTCATTCCTCATAATGATAATATGTATTTTTAAATCTTTTTTTCTTCTCAGTCTAGTTAAGAGTTTATCATATTAATTCTTTCAAAAGCATCAATATTGGGCGTAATGTTAATTTTTAAAATTTGTTTGTTGGATTCTTTTCTATTTCACTAAGTTCTGTTGTGTCTTTATTATATTCCAAGGCTTAGTATGCCTGTCTTTTCCATGCTCTTTGAAGTCGCAGCTTGAATCATTGACTTTAAACCTTTCTTATTTTCCTGATATAACCATTTAATATATTTAAAGCAATTAATGTCTTTCTAAGCACATTAGCTGTGTCCTGAAAATGTTTACATATTGAGTTTTTAATATTATTCAGCATAAAGTATTTTCTAATTTAAACAGTAATTTCTTCATTAACCAACATATTACTTAGAAATATATTAAATATTATTTAATTGCCAAATAAATAATAGATAACTTATCAGTTTTGATTTCTAATTTCATAATTTTGTTCAGAGAATATACTCTACATGTACTTTTGAAATGTGTTGACACATATTTCATAGCTTAACATATGGTCTATCTTGGTGAACATTCTGTGGAGACTTGAATATAAATTCTGCAGTGGTTGGGTAGAATATTCAAGAAATAACTATTTTTTTAAATAATATTTCTTACATCTTCTGCATCATCCATCATATTTCCTACTTGTTCCACCAATTTTACAAAGATGAGTGTTAAAATCTCCAGCAATTATTACATATGTTTCTATTTCTCATGTTAGTGCTATTAGTTTCTGGTTTTTTTTTTTTTTTTTTTTTTGAGATGGAATCTTGCTCTGTCACCCAGGCTGGAGTGCAGTGGCACGATCTTGGCTCATTACAAGCTCTGCCTCCCGGGTTCACGCCATTCTCCTGCCTCAGCCTCCGGAGTAAGAGCTGGGACTGCAGGCGCCCGCCACCACACCCGGCTAATTTTTTTGTATTTTTAGTAGAGACGGGGTTTCACCGTGTTAGCCAGGATGGTCTCAATATCCTGACCTCGTGATAGTTTCTGTTCTATATATTCTGAAGCTTCATAATCAGGTGCACATATATTTAGGATAGCTATGTCTTCTGACCCTTTTCTCATTGTAAAATACCCTCCTTTATTGTTGGGTAATATTACTTTGCTTGATTTCTACTTATCTGATATTAATATAGCCACATCAGCTCACTTAGGATTGCTCTTTGCATGATCACTTTTTCCATTCTTTTACTTTCAGTTTATGTGTGTGTTTATATAAAATGTGTCTGCTGTAAACATCCTTTTGCCTAGTATTGCTTTTCTGTTCATTGGAACAATCTCTAACCTTTCACCAGCATGTTTAATCTATTTATATTGAATGTAAAAATTATGTAGTAGATTTAAATCTACCATCTTGCTATTTGTTTTCTATTAGTCTCATTTCTATTTTCTCTGTTCCCTTTCTTCTGCCTTCTTTTAGATTAAGCTATTTTTTAAATTCAGTATTTTACCTTGACTTGGTTTTTAACTATACTTCCTTATGTTAATTTATAGTGATTGCTTTAGAGATTACAGCATACATCCTTAACTTAGAGTCTGTGTAGAATTAACTTTGTGCCCACTTTGTGCAAAATGCAAGATCCTTACAACAAATAAATCCATGCATCCCTCTTCCTTGCACTATCATTGACATATATTTCATTTCTCTGCAAATTAAATGCCACAAAAAGCAATGCTGTAGTTTTTGTTTTAAAATAGATGCTTTTAAATAAGACAATAAATTAGACCATCTTTTTATATTTACTGTTTAGTATCTGTGTTTTCCTATGGGTCTGTTTCAAAGTGATATCATTTCCCTAAGGCCTAAAGAACTTCCTTTAGCATTATTCTAGCACATATCTGCTAGCCACAAATTATCTCCAATTTTCTTTGTCTGAAAATGTCATGAATTCATCCTCAGTTTTGAAGATGAAAAGTGTTTGGATAAATCGGTGAAATATACCTTTGGCTTATTGTAAGTTTTAGTTCCAGAATTCCATTTTGTATAGTTTCTGTTTATCTTCTGCATTTTCCCATTTATTCATTTATCTCTACTTTTCCTTGAATAGTATATTATTTTATGTTATAGATATTTCTATTGCATTATGTTATTACATATAAGGTGAGTCCTTTTGATCCCCGAAGACTTTGTCTTATTCTCCATTAGGGCTCATCTTTTTCAGTTTCTCTGGGCCCTGTGGTGTAGCCGGTACTGTCGTGTGTGGTTCTTCCCCATGAGGCATGGACTTCTGGGCTTTCCACTGAACGCCCAGGATGCTCATTGAGGTCTCTCTACTCTGTGTGAGCCAAAACTCTAGTTTCTCCCAGCCCTATGCATCCTCTGTCTTGAAGCCCTCATCAGCTTTCAGCCTGCAGTCCTCTGCTAGGCCACCTGGAATCTCCTCCTATGTGGCAGCTGCTCACCCCTTACCATTAGGACCTGCAGCAAAACCTAAGACAGACACCTGGGGCCCCCAGCCCAATGCAACTTTTTTCTGTATGAGCCGACTCTCAACTAGCTACTGAACAGGCCTCAACTCTGATCTCTGCATCCTCCAGTCAGTGAGACTGCTATCATCTGCCTGGTATCCACCTCCCCACAGCAGGATCTGCAAAGTGCTCCCAGGCAGAGAGGTGGGCAAATGCGGCGTTCATCCTCCTTGCATGTTTTCCTTCCCTCGAGCATCACAGTACTGTGTTGACTATTGTCAAGACCTGAAACAATTGGTCCATATATGTGCTGTATATAATTTCATAGTTTTGTGGCAGTTTTGTTTTGTTTTGCAGAAAAGTGAATTTGATACCAGTTACTTCATAGTGGACAGTGGGAGAAGTAAAATATCTTTTAAAATTAAACAAACAGTACATCTATTAAAATCACATAATGTCAAATCATTCCTTATGATATATAAAATTGTTCTTTAATACACACTTTATGTATTTTCTTTTTTATTTTATTTATTTATTTATTTATTTATTTATTTATTTATTTATTGATGGAGTCTTGCTCTGTCACCCAGGTTGGAGTGTAGTAACACCATCCCGGCTCTCGGCTTACTGCAACCTCTGCCTCCCAGGCTCAAGCGTTTCTCATGCTGAGTAGCTAGGATTACAGGTGCATGCCATCATGCCTGGCTAATTTTTTGTATTTTTTGTTGAGACAGTGTTTCACCATGTTGGCCAGGCTAGTCTGGAATTCCTGACCTCGAGCAATCCGCCTGCCTTGGCCTCCCAAAGTGCTGGGATTACAGCTGTGAGCCACCACACCTAACTTTGTATTTTCTTTTAAAAATTAAAAGCTATTTGTGTAGCCAGTATCTCTCAGACACCAAATCTCAAAATTACATATGGTGTGGCAATTAGAGATTTTTTTTAAATTTTCTATGTGAATTGAAATATCTCAGAACAATTTAAACTATTATTTTTTTAATGAACACCTGCTCAAATTTTATTTAAAAGGGCCTATTTTGTTCATATGAAATGTAGAGATCAGGAAATTTCTTAATGGGAGGATATAAAACAAGAAATAACAATAAGAAGCAAATGGCCCAGTGCCCGGACCAGCCCTGGGCACAGTAGACTCACTCAGAAATATGCTAATCTAGATGATGGATGGATGATATTTTAGGAAAGGATGAATCTCTTTTAAATACCTAACATTATTTCATTTGAAAAGTGAATAGACAATGTAAATGTGTATGCATCCTTTTTTTGTATATGTGAATGTATATTTGGTGTATATGTATGTTTACATACTTATGTATAATACATGACACATATATGACAATGGCTTTGTCTGTCCACTGATGTAGAGTGATAATCAGGATTAGTGATAAAAGCGTCTCACTGCTTGAAGAATAAATAATGATAATGCACTTTATATCTGACTGTAACATCAATTGTAACTGCATTCTTTTTTTCCATAAGTTATTGGGGTACAGGTGGTATTTGGTTACATGAGTAAGTTCTTTAGTGGTGATTTTTGAGATTTTGGTGTACCCATCACCCAAGCAGTATACACAGCACCATATTTGTAGCCTTTTATCCCTCGGCCCCCTCCCTCTCTTCAGTCCCCAAAGTTCATTGTATCATTCTTAGGCCTTTGTGTTCTCATAGCTTTGCTCCCATATATCAGTGAGAACATACAATATTTGTTTTTCCATTCCTGAGCTACTTCACTTGGAATAATAGTCTCCAGTCTCATCTGGCTCACTGCAAATGCTGTTAATTGATTCCTTTTTATGGCTGAGTAGTATTCCATCACATATATATACATATACATATATGTGTATATATATATATATATCATATACATGTATGTGTATATATATCACAGTTTCTTTGTCCACTTGTTGATTGATGGGCATTTGGGTTGGTTTCACAATTGTGCAATTGTAAATTGTGCTGCTATAAACATGTATGTGCAAGTATCTTTTTTGAATAATGACTTATTTTCCTCTGGGTAGATACCCAGTAGTGGGATTGCTGGATCAAATGGTAGTTCTACTTTTAGTTCTTTAAGGAATCTCCACACTTTTTCCCATAGTGGCTGTACTGGTTTACGTTCCCAACAGCAGTGTAGAAGTGTTCCCTGTTTACCACATCCACACACAAACATCTACTGTTTTTTGATTTTTTGGTTATGGCCATTCTTGCAGGAGTGAGGTGGTATTGCATTGTGGTTTTGATTTGCATTTCCCTGATCATTAGTGATGCTGAGCAGTTTTTCATATGTTTATTGGCCATTTGTATATCTTCTTTTGAGAATTGTCTGTTCATGTCCTTAGCCCATTTTTTAACGGGATTGTTTGTTTTTTTCTTACAGATTTGTTTGAGTTCATTGTAGATTCTGGATATTAGTCTTTTGTCAGACGTATAGATTGTTAAGATTTTCTCTCACTCTGTGGCTTGTCTGTTTACTCTGCTGACTGTTCCTTTTGCCACACGAAAGCTCTTTAGTTTAATTAGGTCCCAGCTATTTATCTTTGTTTTTATTGCATTTGCTTTTGGGTTCTTGGTCATGAAATTCTTTTCTAAGCCAATGTCTAGAAGGGTTTGTCCAATGTTGTCTTCTAGAATTTTTAGAGTTTCAGGTCTTAGGTTTGAGTCTGTAATCCAACTCAAGTTGAAGAGTGTAGTACAGACAATTTGAGGAAGTGAATCTGGTGGTGTGCCATTCACAATATTGAAGCACTACAATACAGTTTCAGCCCAGCCATCTGAAAATGTTGGTTTTACCCGGGGTGTTATGTTGTGATGTTAAACCCTGACCAAGTTGGTATTACTGAAATTGTTTTTTGTGAACATAACTCTTAAATTATGGACTAGAATAAAAAGAGAGAGGCTTCATTAAAGATAGTATACCTTAGCTGCAAAGACAAAGCAAGAGTAAATGCTCTGCATAGGTTTTGACTCTTTTCTGCCCAAGTTAGGTATTTGTTATTAAAAACATTTTGTCTTCATCGCGTACCTATCATGCTTTGTCAGCGTTGCTTTGGTGGCCTGACCCTGCAATCTGAAACATAAGCCACCAGAATTGCTTTGAAATTTGATCACCTCAGCATCCTAGGGACTGTTGTTAAATTGGGAGTAACCCCAAAACTCAGCAAGTCTGACATTCCAACTGCCTGGACTCTAGAACCGTGATTTAATAGGATCTTTGTTCCAAGAAGACTCTGAAGTTTCATTAAGGATATAATGACCTACAACAATAATGCTTTAATAAAATCACGGTATGTTATGTACCATGAAGTTAGCAGTTAAGTCAAAGTGATAAAGTTGGACGGAACAATTGGTTTTTGGCTGTTCATTTGTAGTTTACTTTTCTTTTTTTAACTTTTTCTATTTAATGTTTATGGAATAGCTGCACATATTTATGGGGTGCTTGTAATACATCGATACTGAAACAGAAGAGTTCCGTTTTCCCTTTGCAGGACATGCGACAGGGGCGTGGCTCGCTCCTTCTGTCACCTCTCTGCTCAAACCCCCAAGGGGAGCACGCAGACAGGCAGGTACAGAGACTGTGGGGAGCACTCCTGGGCTCCGGCCCCACGGCAGCCTCTAGGAGTGGGTGTCTGCAACTCCCAAAGCCCAAGTGGGCATGCATGTGTTACGGTGCACTCCTTCAGCTTCGCCATCTGTGGATGGCTTGTGTTAACCAGCTCAGTAGACCCTCTGCCTTATTCCAAGGGCAGAGGGCCAATGTGACAGCTTTCTATATCCCAAGCTCTTTCCCAGTGTATTGGAAAAACTGGGTCACCCCCGTGGCCTCAAAGATGAGTGTGAGGCTTTACTGAGTGGTAGAGGTGGCTCTCAGCAAGATGGATGGGGAATCAGAAGAGCAGGATGGAGTGGGAAGGTGGTCTTCCTCTGGAGTCAGGCTTCCCAGTGGCCAGACCCTTCTCTGGCTGCCCCCCCGAATTCCCCTTAGCATCCAGACATCCCTCCTCTCTTCCTCTGCTACGTCATTCATCTTTCCGCCGTCACTGGTCTGCCAGTCTGCTGGTGTCTGCTGGTCTGTTCCTCTGCTTCTCTTGACCACGTTCAGCCACTGTGTGTGCCCATTAAGGTCTTGGGTTTCTATGGGTACAGGATCGAGGGCATGGCGGGCCAGAGTAGTCTTGGAAAATGCAACATTTGGGCATGAAAACAGGAGTGTCTGTTCTCACTTAGGTCTGTGGGCACAGGCCTGAGGGTGGAGCCCTCTCCAGGGACCCCTCCCTTCTCTACTCAGCACCTCCCTGCCCCCTCCCATATCAATACAGGCATACAATGTGTAATGTTGAAAGCAGAGAAACTGGGATATCCTTCACCTTAAATGTTCATCATTTCTTTGTATAAAGAACATCACACTCTTCTAGTTATTTAGAAATATACAATAAATTGTTGTTAACTATTGTCACCCTATGGCCCTACTAAACATTAGGTGTTATTCCTTTTATCTAACTGTGTTTTTGAACCCATTAACCAGCTCCTCTTTTTTCCTCCCATCCCCCTCCACTACACTTCTCAGCCTCTGGTAACCATCATTCCACCACTACGAAATCCATTTTTTCACTTCCACGTGTGAATGAGAATGTACAATATTTTTATTGTGTCATCGCAACTCTTAAAGACACTATAGTTTTTATTTGTTTGTCTGGGACAGAATGCCATGTGTATTAAATGGCAGACAAGTACATCTATAGGATACCAAGGTCCCAAATTATGTTTTAAATGTTGAAAGACAATACCATGGGTTATATGATCGTCAAGTTTCTTCTAACTTTGTGATTTATTCCAGCCTTGAGGACTGGAGTTGGGGATTGAGCAGGTCCCAAAATGAGGCTGAAAACACAGATGGCATGAGCCGAATCACAGACTGAATTAGAGAGCCACATGATTTGGTGGTGAGCTGTCACCAGCATCCTATATTTGAAGGCTTTAGACTTTAAAAAGTTGAAAGCCCATACCTTTAACAATATCTTCATCAGTATTTATTCTGCAAAATGCTCCCCAAAACTAAAACATAAGAATATTCTGGAGTTACTCTGAATGGTAGTCGGAATCATGGTCATCTTAAGTCATCTGTGGCTTTTTATGATCACAATTTCCTGATTCTCGCTAATGTTACTGTACGTAAAGCTTTCCTGGTCCTCTGTCACTGGTTTTCACAGGAGCAAATGAGTACATGTTCAATGTGCCCAGAAAGCATTTATTGATAGACGAGTAGCAAGCACTGTACCAGATAATGATAAGGAACATAGTAAAATAATTTAACATTTTAAAACACAATTTACCTCGTATTATCTTGAGTAGTCTTAGAAACAGCCCTGTGAATTAGGACCTTAGATCCCTAAGATCACAGCAGCCACACGGCAGAGCCCTGATCGCAGACGAAGACCTGTGCCATTGTTTCCTCAAGCCCTTGAAGTGAGAAAGGAAATGTGCAGTGCCTTAGTGCCTTTACTTTAGGTGCCAGGCCCTGAGCTGAACACATCACCTATAACCACTGCATTTAGCCCCCAGGACAAGTCAGTGATTGGATGTTGTTATCCTCATGTGCACAGTGAGGACTCTGGGGTCCTGCCTGCCCAGATCTGCTTGCAAAATTCACCCTGGATCTGCTTATCTACCCGGGAATCCCAAACTCTACTGGACCATTGTGGCCATCTCCCAGATCACCCAACCACACAAGCAGCTTCTGCTTTCACCTTCATTCATTCATTCAGTATGAAGGAATCTGCTTTCACACTCATTCATTCATTCCTTAGGTATGCATGCTCAGCTTCCTGAAGCAGGAGGTCTCTACGCCCCATCGGTCCAGGAGGCCTCTGTGAGCCACCCAGGAAATGCCTAATCTCTCTCCCTAGTCTCCTGTTCTGACCTATCATATTGCCACCCAGACATCGAGCCAGTGTGCACAGGCTGTGGTTTTAAGGGAGTTTATTTTTATCCTGGCATTCTATCAAGTTGTCATTCCTGCAAGCAAATAGTGCTGTCCAGTTGTCTGTTTGGAGAATTACATTCAAGGCCCTTGAATTCATGGATTCCTTGGGTTCCGAATACATTTTTTATCTCTAAACACCGTTCTGGCCAAGAACAGAGGCCCCTGACACCATATACTAATGAACGTAATTAAAGCCTGTCTGAAGGAGAACAAACCCGGGTGCTCGCAGCAGTCCTCATGGGAGCAGCCATAGGAGCATCACTGTTTGTTCCCTGCTGACAAAGACCTCAGCCAGGCAAAAGCCCTGGCCATCAACACAACACACTTATCACAATGGCGAGGATCCCAGGGGACTCGAAAGATCATGACATTTCATTACACAATGATTGTAACCATATGAGATTTTAAACGATAGCGCAATATGAAAGCAATTGATATCTGAATTAAAACACTGAACATTTACTTGTTAACATTTCAAGCTCCAAAATCTGGTTTATTAGTGAAGGAGATACAGCCAGGGAAAATATGAAGCTGTGTCTTTAATAAGTACCTTAACTTCTAAGTATATAATGAAATACATGCAGGAGATTTAAGAACTAGTGTTAAAACCCTTCATGAGATGACTCACACAATGCAGAAAACCATCTTCTAACATGGTTGAAATATGGAGTGAGATCACCATGCAGCAAAATGCCATCTTCCCAGCTGCACTACATTGATGTGCTTCACTGCCTTGCATTTTCTTCATAACATGAATCACCCAGTAGATGCATCCATTTAATTTCTTGGGGAATAGTGCAGCACTTGTTTAAATGTTCTGAACATTTGTGCAGACAATTTAAGAAATGTTTTCAACATGTCCAGTTGCGTCTACCACCAGCATTCCAGAAGGTTCCATCATTTCACAAGTCCTACTGTTTGCCCTTCATTGAGACATTCCTTTGGACTCAGTAAAAACAATTCCTTGCACTTGGAGAGTCTTTTATAGTTTATAAATCTTTTTCATTGGGGCATCTCTTTCTGTATGCGCCAAATGGTGATTTACAGCAAATTCCTTCTTTACCCTATGAAGACCAAGAGACAAAGAGGGTCATATTCACAATGGAACCTCTTGCCTGGCAAGATACCTCACATATTTTAAGCTTTAATCATAGATTTGGGGATGGTGGATGCGTGGTTAAGTGGATGGATGGATGGATGGATGGATGGACAGATGGATAGATGGATGAACAAGCGAACAAGCATCCTAAACATCCTTAATTTAAAAATAAGAATTCAGACTTGGAGAGATTCAGGAAGGTGGGGTTGAGAAGAATACATTATGAAATATTAAGTTTAGTTTTTTTATTTTAACTTTTTTTAATTTTCTGCAATGTCTGTTAAGCATATTTTACATTCTAATTTAGAAAATATAAGTTTGTTAAATAGATAATATATAAATAAAACAAATAAAGTATAAGAGATGGAATTAATTTGAACCAAGTCTAGAACATGAGTCTCCTTACTCCTTACTCTTAATTATATGCTATCATATTGCTAAGTAGGCATTTGCTTGTAAATTATATCTGTTGTTTTCACCTTAAATCTCTCAGTGATATTTTTATTATAGATGAATGGACAACATGATGTAATCCTAATGATCTTTTACAAAATTTCTGTAGGACATCTGTAAAGCCCTGTGGTGCCATCGTATTGGAAGAAAATGTGAGACTAAATTTATGCCAGCAGCAGAAGGCACTATTTGTGGGCATGACATGGTAAGAACCTAACTGTAGGTAGAGCATTGTATTCAGATGCTAGTCTTTCAACCCATGCATCTTTGCTCCTCTTGCATAGGTATTTTTAAAACATGTATTTCTCATATACATATGCATACCCATGCTCCTATCAAGCACTGTTTATTTTATATTGATAATGTGAAGAGGAATCCTTTTCTCACTTTTGTGAAAATAAAATTGATGAGCTACCTGGAATTCATAGACATAGAAATCAGACAAGAGGTGATGACAGATTCAGTCAATTGAGGGGAAACATTAAGCCATTGACCACCATTTATCATGGAAAGGACCAGCATTAAACAGTGCTGTGAAAGCCACAGAACATCGCTTTGAAGACCCTGGAGCACATCATTTTCACTTATCGTTGCCTCTGTGAGAAGAGAGAGAGCTATGGTAGAGAAAAGAAGAAGTATACAAGATGTTACAGCAATGTGGATGCAGTTGGAGGCCATTCATTATCCTAGGCAAACTAATGCAGGAAGAGAAAACCAAATACTGCATGTTGTTACTTATAAGCAGGAGCTAAACACTGAGTAGACATGGACACAAAGATGGGAACCATAGACCCCGGGGACTACTTAAGGGGGGATGGTGGGAGGGGGCAAGGGTTGAAAAACTATCCCATATTGTGTTCGTTGCATGGGTGATGAGGTTATTCAAGCGCCAGACTTTAGTGACACGTAATCTACCCATGTAACAAATCTGCGCATGTACCCCTGAACCTTATGTATTTCTCTGAAAGAAATATACAAGATAACAAGTTTATTACTAAATAGTAAAGAATGACAATTTCATTATTAAAACTTTAAAAAATTATAATACTCCATAATATTTTAATTCTTTTGATTTAACTTATAATTGCATTTTTTAAATATAAAAGACTATTAATAAAGATAGAAAGATGCTGGACCCAAATTATCACATAACTATTTTTGCTTTTTATGTATCTGAGTTTTTTAGTGGCATTAGTGACTATGAAATGATATTTAGACATTGATCTAGTATGGTATTTGAACATGCCTAAATATCATTGTTCTATTATGTTTAAATACCAAAGAAAATATATCACATCTTACACATATTCAAATGTGACTACAGACAGAAAGGTTTTAAAATGTTAACAACAATGCTAACACATGTTTTCAGGTTAAATTATTGCAGTGCCGACTGAAGAACAGAAATAAGATAAACTTATTGAGAATAGCCCCCAGCCACCATTCATTCTGGACACATTGCTAATATGCTTTTTTTTCAGTTCCTCAAAGGGCATGAGATTGATCATTGAATTCTTCTAATTCATTGAATTCTGCTAGTGATCCAGTGATCCAGTTGATTTAATCCGTAATATGTAATGTAATAGCAATGCTTTTCAGTTTCTTTTTCTTTTTTTTTGAGATAGAGTCTTGCTCTGTTGCCCAGGCTGGAGTGCAGTGGTGCAATCTCGGCTCACTGCAACCTCCGCCTCCCGGGTTCAAGCAATTCTCCTGCCTCAGCCTCCTGAGTAGCTGGGATCACAGGTACCCGCCGCCACGCCCAGCTAATTTTTATATTTTTAGTAGAGACGTGGTTTCACCATGTTGGTCAGGCTGGTCTCAAACCCCTTGACCTCGTGATCCACCTGCCTTGGCCTCCCAAAGTGCTGGGATTACAGGCATGAGCCACCGCACCCGGCCAACTGCTTTCAGTTTCTTGAAAGAAAATGAGTGTAATGAGATATGGCGTGGAAATTCTAATTGTCGAAGGACATCAGGTAATTTACTTGAGTGTTAAGCTGCAGATAATCATGACTTTTCTGCTGTCATTGATTAAAATGGATTATTCAGGTGATCATTTGCAAAATTATGACTATTTCTTAAAAGACCAACAGCCTTTCTGATGTTGCCTTTGAGCTATTGCCTGCATGAAATGCGAGGTGGTTCTCCAGGCATCCTGCTTTCTTTGTGGTCAGGTGCTACTTTTTCCTGGGTAATGTGGTTGTGATGCTTTTTCACAATAACCTGTATGTTCTGGTTACATTTTATTTATCTCAAAAGCACCATTAAATTGATTTCCATTGATATGTGACATTATTTTCCCTTGTATTTCAAATGTAGCTTTTTCCTTTGTACCGAAAAAAAAAAAAAAAAAAGGCCATGTTGAGATAGGGTAGGTTCCTACAAATTACACAGCTGAACCATGGTCCAATGGTCCAAAGCAATAAAGTGTTCTGTTCAGTGGCCAGTGTGGGACTCTGTAAGCCAAAGCAAATAACTGAGGCAAATCTCAATGAATGTAGAGGTTTACTTTTCCAAAGTTGAGGATGTGCTCTGGGAGGGGGCAGGACAAAAATCACAGGAGCACCTGTGACCCCTGCTCTTTCCAAAGACGACTTTGATGGCTTCCATATTTAAAGAAGAAAGAGGCCAGGCGTGGTGGCTCACACCTGTAATCCCAGCACTTTGGGAAGCTGAGGCAGGTGGATCATGAGGTCAAGAGATCGAGACCATCCTGGTTAACATGGTGAAACCCTGTCTCTACTAAAAATACAAAAATTAGCTGGGTATGGTGGCATGCGCCTGTAATCCCAGCTACTCGGGAGGCTGAGGCAAGAGAATCACTTGAACCCAGAGACGGAGGTTGCAGTGAGCCGAGATCACACCACTGCAATCCAGCCTGGGCGACAGAAGACTTGGTCTCAAAAAAAAAAAAAAAAGGAAAGAGGAGCAAAGGAAGCAGGAAAGAAGAAAAGAGGGGAGAGTAGACAAATGAGGCCAGCGGTTGCATCCTATGAAAGTAGCCTTTTTTTCTCTCTCTCTCAGTACAAATCTAGTGGCTCTAATCTTGGAGATAAAAAGGGACTTGACTTTAGGTCTCCCCAGCCCACAGGCCAAGCTCTTCTCACTCCACCGGGGCCAGGACAAGAGACAAACATCTTCCTTCTTCCTCTCAACAGACAGTCTGGACATTTAAGATCTTAGAAGTCCACACCAAACCACCCAGGGAACCACTGCTGTTGGACATGGTGTTAAATAGTGCATAGCCCTGATGTGTGGTGCAGTGAATTTGCCACGTGGAATTTAGCATGAATTAAAATGAATGAGCACTTCTCTGGAGAAAGGGGAAGAGATAGCATCTCCAGCCTTCGTGGGGACAGATGAAATTCCACATGGATTGCCTCATCGCCCTGGAAGCTGCGTGACCTCTAACGTGGCATTAGTTAATCGTCCCAAGGCTCCGAGCCCAGGTGCTTTGCGGTGAAAGCACAGAGTACGGGCCTGAAATGACAAGGTGTTGAGCCATGCGGAGCCTCCAGCTGTGCTTTCCTACCTGAGACTGTCTCTGTTCTGAACATGAGATGTGAAAAGCACCTTGTTTTCAGGACAGGTCAGAGTTCACCGACTTGGGAGTTGAACAGCCAGACTGAGTATTCAGATAACACTCCTTCATTAAATGTGTTAAGTTTCTAGGAGATCAGACATTTGAAAATGGTTTTTCTATTCATCTTCCCTGTATGTGAATTTATTGGAGGATGCTAGGTTTGGAAAGAAAAAAAAAACCAACATCGAATATACTGTATTTATATTAGGTGCTACTTGAGTGTAGGGAGGCTAATGTCTGCATAGTTTACAAAATTCCCCACTGCTCAGCCTTATAGCAGTGATGAGATGACCCCGTCTACCTACCTGTCTGAGTCAAGTCAACTTATTTATGTTGAAAATTTTAGTGGTGCCGGGGAGGACAGTGTGTGAAATATGGTGATGAAGGCCCGAAGCCCACGCATGGCCACTGGTCGGACTGGTCTTCCTGGTCCCCATGCTCCAGGACCTGTGGAGGGGGAGTGTCTCATAGGAGTCGCCTCTGCACCAACCCCAAGTAAGTATGCCTTTACCGCCTTCCTCACAAACGACTGATTTCCATGCCATGAACCCTCCAAGCAGTATGCCTGTGTCTCAGCTCTTTTTTTTTTTTTTTGAGATGGAGTCTCGCTCTGTCACCCAGGCTGGAGTGCAGTGGTGTAATCTTGGCTCACTGCAACCTCCGCCTCCTGGGTTCAAGCTATTCTCCTGCCTCAGCCTCCCAAGTAGCTGGGACTATAGGTGCCACCACCACACCCTGCCAATTTTTGTATTTTTAGTAGAGACACGGTTTTACCATGTTGGTCAGGCTGGTCTCGCACTCCTGACCTCAGGCAATCCACCCGCCGTGACCTCCCAAAGTGCTGGGATTACAGGTATGAGCCATCGCGCCCGGCCTCAGCTCTTAATAGCAAGCCTGTGCTGTGCATATGATCGTAAGAAGCACTGAACAGGAAAGGTATTTCACTCAAGCATTTCTTAATTAACTCTCTGTGCTATAACTTAAGATGTTTATGACTACCTGACCACAGCAAAAAATAACAGCACCAACAGTGATATTCAGGAATTGAATTTTAACCACATTTACTTGACATACCAAGGATCTGCTTAAAACAAATAAATAAATCATAAGAAAAGTATATAGAATACAAATAAATAGATCAATAAGAACAATGGTTTTATGTGGAAAAAAGCAAATTCGGGGTTTTCCATCAAATATATTTACCTTCACAACAGGAAGTTTAACTGCCAGCTTCTGTAAGAAGTAAGAATGAATGTGAGAAGCATCACCAATGTGCGGAAGTGAAGAGGCTTTAATTTTTAGTTTTTTAAATTTAACTTTTATTTTAAGTTCAGGGGTGGAGTATAGGTTTGTTACATAAGCAAACTTGTGTCACGGGTGTGTGTTGTGCAGATTATTTCATCGCCCAGGTATTAAACCTAGTATTCATTAGTTATTTTTTGTAGTCCTCTCCTTCATCCCACCGTCCACCTTCCAACAGGCCACAGTGTGTGTTGTTCCCCTTTATATGTCCGTGTGTTCTCATCATTCAGCTCTCACTTATAAGTGAGAACATGCGGTATTTGGTTTTCTGTCCCTGCGTTAGCTTATTAAGGACAAAGGTCTCCAGGCTGCATCCACGTTCCTGCAAACAACATGATCTCTTCCTTTTTTATGGCTGCATGGTATTCCATGGTGTGTATGTACCACATTTTCATTATCTGGTCTAACATTGATGGGCATTTAGGTTGACTCCATATCTTCGCTATTGTGAATGGTGCTGCAATGAACATTCATGTGCATGTGTCTTTATGGTAGAATGATTTATATTCCTTTGGATATATACTCAGTAAGGGGATTGCTGGGTCAAATGATATTTCTTTTTGTAGGTTTTTGAGTAATTGCCACATTGTCTTCCCCAATGTTTGAACTAACTTACACTCCTACCAAAGTGTATAAGTGTTCCTTTTTCTCCACAACCTTGCCAGCACCTGTTATCTTTTAACATTTTAATGGTAGCCATTCTGGCTGGTGTTTTTTACATCTCCCTTTGCCTTTAAGCTTGTTTAAGATGTGTCACTTGGCTTGTTGTTTCAGTCCCAACTTTAAAGCCTGAGCTCCCCTCACCCCCTACCCCCCGCTGTACCCCTTGGGCTGCCTGCACTTACCAGTGTGTCCATGCAAATTCTCTGGGGTGAGCTGTCAGTGCCAACCAGCAAAGGTGACTGATTCTTTAGTCTTGGTCTTTGGGTCCTGGCTTTGTCACCAGAAGACTGGTGGTGGAAAGAAATTTTGGTCTGGAGAGCAAAGTCATTGAACTTCCCTCTGCGTTCCACATTCTCTCAAATGTGCTATCCTGGGAAAGTGTAGTCCTCTTCAATCAGCCCCTCCCTGTGCAAGGTGAGGACAGCCCTGCCCACCATGCCTCACCCCTGCAGAGGCGCTGGGCCCAGAGAGGAACAAGGACAAGCAAGCGTGCCCTGCCGCTCTTGTAAAGGATTCACTCCATAGAAAAGGGAGCACAACCTCACCGTTCGTGTGCAAGAATGTGTTCTAGACCACTTAGAAATCCACTTTTCCAGCGGGGCACGGTGGCTCCCGCCTATAATCCCAGCACTTTGGGAGGCTGAGGTGGGCGGACCACGGGGTCAAGAGATCGAGACCATCCTGGCCAACATGGTGAAACCTCATCTCTACTAAAAATACAAAAATTAGCTGGGTGTGGTGGCACGTGCCTGTAGTCCCAGCTACTCGGGAGGCTGAGGCAGGAGAATCACTTGAACCCGGGAGACAGAAGTTGCAGTGAGCCAAGATCACACCACTGCACTCCAGCCTGGGTGACAGAGCGAGACTCCATCTCAAAAAAAAAAAAAAAAAAAAAAAAGAAATCCACTTTTTTCCTAATTACCCACTCTAACACTCTTAGCTTCATCTCTCCAATAAGCCTAATTTTAAAAAATATAAAAATTAGCTGGGCATGGTAGCACGTGCCTATAGTCCCAGCTACTCAGGAGGCTGAGGCAGGAGAATCACTTGAACCCTGGAGGTGGAAGTTGCAGTGAGCCAAGATCGCACCACTGCACTCCAGCCTGGGCGACAGAGTGAGACTCTGTCTCAAAAAAAAAAAAAAAAAAAAAAAAGAAATCCACTTTTCTTAAATACCCACTCTAACACTCTTAGCTCTCCAATAAGCCTAATTTTAAAGAATTTAATGGCTGCTAAAATATGAAAATTCTAACTTCAAAATACACATTCCAGGCCATCGCATGGAGGGAAGTTTTGTGAGGGCTCCACTCGCACTCTGAAGCTCTGCAACAGTCAGAAATGTCCCCGGGACAGTGTTGACTTCCGCACCGCTCAGTGCACCGAGCACAACAGCAGACGGTTCAGAGGGCGGCACTACAAGTGGAAGCCTTACACTCAAGTAGAAGGTAAATCTCAAACTGCTTTCGGGTAATAGCCTCATGCTTTACTACCTTTACTTTTTAAAGAAATACATGATTGAGAGTGTGGTGCGCAAATAAACCAGACGTCACTCTGGGAGGTGAGGGTCGCATATTCTCTTTTGGAGGTCAGTTTTATTTTGCCAGCCCCACTGTCACGACCTCTTATCTAAACTTGACCAGCTGTGAGGTCAGAAATCAACGCACCAGATAGAAAGCGTGTGCATAATACAATGAAACTCATCAAAGAAGTGATAAAAAATACAAAGTAGATCCTGCATGGAAATGGAATGGAAATGGAATGTTTTGGAATTAAGAATTACAGTAGTTGATGAATTAAGAATTACAGTAGTTGTTGCTATAAGCAAGTTACCCATTGAATACTTGTAATTGTCAAAGAATGAAAAAGAAATTTCAGTATATTTTAGAAAATATAATAATTTTGAAGCATATTCAGAAAGTCTTGATCTATAACTATAAACCAAGAAGTTTATGTGTGGCATGTATAAGACTTTACTCCCCAGTGGGAAAGAAATAAGTGTTGTTTTCATGATTAAAATAACTTAAGGTCAGTAGATCAAGTGGCATAATTAAGGAGAAATTCAAAGAAAACCTAATCATCTCATTGCTTGATTAGGATCATTGCTTGATGGGAACATTGCCCGAAAAAATGACAGAAGCCCTCTGGACATACATAAGTGGGATGTCCCATCTGACATTCACGTTCATCATCTCAGTGTATACAGTGTATTCACCATGTCAGGTTCATGCAGTTAGAAAATTCTGAAAGGAAATTACAAGCAATTTCCCCGAAGCATGTTTGGTTGTCCCTTTACTCTTAAATCTGTACAAATGAAGCCAGTGTGATACAGGCCCCTAGGGAAGAGAGAAAGGTAGAATGAACTTTGAAACCGCGGTTCAAAAATGTGTGTGTGTTCCTCCTGACTGCCAATCTTCAGTGAATAAGCTCATTAATCATGGAAGCACACACTAAATTTGATTCTTAGAATTATTCAGCTGGGCCTCTTATCTTGAATGATAAGGAAAATATCTGTAGATGAGTCTCAGGACTATAAAAATTTCTAAGACAGACAAAATTTTCATCATTAATTGTCCCCCCCTTTTTTTTTTACCAAGAAGAGAACAAAAGGGGCAAATGGTTTGAAAAAAAAGTTCATATTAAATATAAACCAAAAAAACCTTGAAATGGATTATTTAGGAAGGAAGTAAACTTCCTATTTCTCTAGGTACCAATATTTTAAAACAATTTATTATATTTGTAGAAAACATTGATCTCAAGAGATTTCATCTAAGTTATTCCTTTTATGAGTTTAATTTTTATGTATTTTACCAAATGCATTAAGAAATTCAGTAATGTTTTTGATTATTTTATTACATTTTATCTGTAAGAATTTTGTGTATTACTACAAAATGGTAGTGATATTTTGCATTTCTACAAGATAGTGGTTAATGATACTAGTGAAATAGTAAAGCATTAATGTTGTAGCCAACAAATATTTATTGAATGCCTACTATGTGCCAAACACTGTATAAAAATCAAAGGTCTTAAAGGACATTGTAGAGTAAAATTTAATAGTGAAGCAATAAATAAATTTAAAGAAACAAAACAAAACATAATGAGGCAACCATTAAAAATGCCATTGTAATGTATTATTGTGTGGGAGTGATTTTATGGGGGAAGAAAGAAAGTCTATCTAAAATTCAGAGCAAAAATGATCAGAGCTTAAGTATTTTTCTTATTTGTGTTTGTGTGTGTATTTCTTTTTAAGATCAGGACTTATGCAAACTCTACTGTATCGCAGAAGGATTTGATTTCTTCTTTTCTTTGTCAAATAAAGTCAAAGATGGGACTCCATGCTCGGAGGATAGCCGTAATGTTTGTATAGATGGGATATGTGAGGTAATCATGATCCTTCATTCATTCAACAAATGATTCCAGACAGTCTGCTTTGTGTCAGGCATCCCATAGAGGCTAGAAAGACCAGACATATGAGACAAGCCTTTCCCTCTAAGTCTCAGCCCAGTGGGGAAAAAGCCAGAAGAACACATTGATGACACACTGCTTTGCTGCAGTGGAAGTGTGTGCAGAGCATAAGGAGAGGGAGGGGCCCATTCTGTCTTAGATGTGGGTCTGGGACATTTGTGGGGCTCCTAGGAGAAGGGAACATCCACATCCAAGCCAAATCTGAAAGGGTGATTTGAAAGAGGGATGTCAGGAAAATAGAGAGGGGATGTGGTGGTGCCAGATGCATGGGTTGCTAGCCACCGATTCAGTCATCAGAATGCCCAGAGGTAAAGTGGAGGATTGGGGGATGCTGTGGGAAGGGTTGGGGTGAGAAGAGGGTCTCCAAGGCCGTCTCCAAGGCTGGATGAGGAGTTGGGATTTTTATCCTGTGTCCATGTAGATAGAGCAGGCATTGAGTCTGGGAACAGTGGAGCCACAGGATTTGGTTGCGGTTTGTGGGCAGTAGTGTGGAGAGTCAGTGAAGCAGGGGTAGGTGAGAGCCTGGGCCGCTTTGCAGCTTAGACAGTGGCCTCAGCAACATACAGCAGCTACACCTTCACTGAGGAGGGCGGGCGGACAGGGAAGCAGGAGACAAGCTGCGGAAGTGTCAGCAGCTAAATGAACTTAAGTGACTGATGTTACCCTTACCCTGATTGGCAGAGGGAAGAGGTGGAAAAAAAAATGTTATTATAAACCAAGTGAAGGTGTTAGCAGATCAAACACATTGCGTGTAGATAATGGGGTTTCAAATGAAGAAGTTTTTCAATCTGCATATCCTACGGAGTCCAAAAACATCTTTTCTAGTTCTCGCTTCCCCTAAATTATTGACCATGGTGAAGTTGAATCATCCACTGAGATCCTTAGTGTAATCATTTTTAATACATGAGGGTTAGGCTGGATGATTCCATTAAGATCTCTTTCATTGTACCTCAGCTGTACAGTCCTCAGTTTTGTCTCATTGTTAATTGATGTGTTCACTATTTCATTATATTTAGGTATTCTTAATGATATAGTGTCATAATCCCTTATTTGTAACTCTGAAATCCAAAAACCTGTGAAAGTGTGGGGGACCTGAATTTGTTTGGTAGCAAAGCCTGCCCTGCACTGATGTGAGACTATTGATTGGTTTTATTTATCTCACTTACTGTAAATATGTAGGGTTTTACTATAGAAACATTAATTAGTTAATTATGGGATACCACCCTAAGCCCTTGTGGGATTCTCATATGCATTACATACGTCACCTTTTAGACATAGGTCTAAAATTTTAATTTTAGAAAGGTAATATCTGTTACCTTTCTAAAATTAAAAAACACTCTTAAGTTCTGAAATATATCTGGCCTTATGGATTTCAAGCCAAGAATTGTAGTTATTTTGCTTCTGAATTGATTTTTTTTTTACATATAGAACCTATTCTCTTTGTTAGAAAGTGTAATACAAACAAACATCAGAGTAATTTTAAAGAGCTCCTAAAATTCTAAGGAAATGAATAAACATGGCCTTTATGTAATTACTACTGAGGAGAATTTCTGTGTGTCATCTGCTCCTTCTCTGTCATTGCATGAGACAATTAAAGCCCACAATGGCATATTTTGTTAGAACCTTGTGTAGACACATTGCTTGTCATTGTACTAAGCCCTTTAGGTCAGTCTGAAATTCACTCATCGCTCCAACATGACAACATATAGGTTTAATTTAGGGCCACTTGTGTAACAATACTAAAGAGGACAGGTTACGGTTCACAGTTTAAAAGCTTCCTACAGTTTTGAAGGGTAACATTGTAGCCCCACTGTGCACATATTAGGTATCCAATAAATACTTGTTAACTACCCTATGTTGGTGAAATTTTCAACTCTAGTGGGGAGGAGGTTTCTGGTGTGAGATTGGTGACAGTATTGCTGTGTTGTCCTTTCTTTCATGAATGACATGTGACCTCATGGGCCCTCCAGAGAGTTGGATGTGACAATGTCCTTGGATCTGATGCTGTTGAAGATGTCTGTGGGGTGTGTAACGGGAATAACTCAGCCTGCACGATTCACAGGGGACTCTACACCAAGCACCACCACACCAACCGTGAGTACTTTAGAGCTGCCTGCAAGCCTTGGGCAAAGAAGATTGTAACTGGGGCTTCTTAGCAGAGGAGCTCGAGGTGACAGTGAAAACAGCAGGCCTTCCTCCCACTGCCTTACTTCCTGCCTCAGCTAGCACTTTGCTTCTCAAGCCTCTTGCTTTCATTGGAAGTGGTTGCTAAGTTATTTGAAATAAAATTGTTCTTAGGAAAAGTGAACATCACAGGAGCTCTGCTCCAATTAATAAAAAGCAGTCGGGTATAGTTCTAAGGTAACTGATCACCAGAACACGTCTTCCCCCAGTTCCAAATGTGGATTCTCAGGTTTTGTTTACCAAGGACTGGGATTGCTTAGAGATTTTGCCCCTGCTTTCTGGAATGAAAAGCTGTATCTTCCCCATTTCCTTTATCTAGAGTATTATCACATGGTCACCATTCCTTCTGGAGCCCGGAGTATCCGCATCTATGAAATGAATGTCTCTACCTCCTACATTTCTGTGCGCAATGCCCTCAGAAGGTACTACCTGAATGGGCACTGGACCGTGGACTGGCCCGGCCGGTACAAATTTTCGGGCACTACTTTCGACTACAGACGGTCCTATAATGAGCCCGAGAACTTAATCGCTGCTGGACCAACCAACGAAACACTGATTGTGGAGGTAAAGTCCAGCCTCTTGATTTTGGGGCTTGGATTTTGGGGGTGTTCTGGTGTCTGTGTAAATTAACGGCTGTTGGCATAATTTTAAGAAGAATGTAAATAGTTGTAAAAAAGAGTGATCCATCCATAGCCAGAATGGGGCAGCAGACTTGTTTTTATCATCATTCACTTTTTGGTGTATGATTACGTTTGTATTTAAGTGCTCACCTGTGTTCCCATTTGGGGGTTTTAGCAGTAGATGTTTGCAGAAGCCTTCTTCTGTCCTGTAAGCTTGATGGCTGTGAGATGTGGCCACTCTTGGGGGAGAGAGGTGGGCTCTGACTTCGCCTGTGTCTGGGGTGGAATCAGCATTTCTGCTGCGTTCCGTGGCAATAGGAGAAGAGAGCCCAGAGGCAAAGCCCCTTGCTGTGTGATGACCTGCCTGTGTCACAGCACTGACCTTGGCAGGCCACAGCTCTGCAGTCACATCAACCCAGTGTCCAGTGGGGGGGTCACCTCCTGAACCGAGCAGTTCTGTTTACTCATGAATGCAGAGGCTCACAAAATATAGTCAGATTCTGACAACACCATCTATCACGTGTCACGGTGCAGATGGCAGTGGTAGGCAGTGGATGTTCTAACTCCCCCACCTTGTTATGTTTCTGTACACAGTTGAAAGAAGGTTCTTGGATCAAAAGTTGCCCCATCCACCTACACCTTGCTGTGGAGGTACAGCCACCTGGATACCCCCATCTGTTCCCTGGGACAGGCCGCCCTATCCCATTCTCTTGTGTCTTCCTGGGAGATGCCGCCCCAGGCATTCGGGGTGTGGTTTAGGTGGAGCAGCTGCTGCATCTCCACAGGTCCTACTTTCATCTCCTGTCCTGCCCCTGAACTCTTTCATCCTATCCCTTTGTAAACATATTTATCTTGAATTCTTTCCTTGATCATGTCTCCCACCATCTAAGGCTTTTACCTTTAACAATCAGAGAGAAAGAGAGATGCCTCTGGGTTGAAAATAAGTGGGGCTTGTTAGGAAACTGTTATCGATGGAAGAAGAGTTGCAGAGACTCAGAATGTCAGGGCTGGAGAGTATCTCAATGGCCTTGCAGTGCAACCCCCTGTCCTGGGCTTCTACCTGTCCCACAACATCAGCACCACTGAGACTGGAGCTGTGTCATCACGCAGAGGGTGGAGCATGGGGCCAGGGTGCTCAGGGGATGGTGAGGATCTTTTTCTACTTGGGTATCATATCAGGATGCAATGACTGTCAGGTGCAGGCAGGGGATTTCTGTCAACAGGTTATGGTGAGTTTTCCAGAGAAGTCTTCTAACCAAGATTCAAGGATCTAATACATTTATGAGAGAAATGGTGGCTGGTCCATATGATTCGGTTTCAAGCTAGGAAATATAGAGTCCAAACCCATTCCATGCCCTAAACTATGACTCAGTGATCTTCTTTACTAATAAAACACATTTTATTAACTTAACAGATGCCTGCCCATAGGCAAAAGTCCCCTTCATCTCTCCCAGTAGAAAATGCTCTAACTTAACTTTGGTCAGGCATAGATCATACCTATTGCTGTTGAAGTGTCCTGGGTTATTTGAATTCACCAGGAAGCTTGATGATGCTTTGTAGGTATCTCTTTCTGACTTGCTCAGATGCAGGGATTTGCAGGGGATCCCAAAGAAACACCAATGAGATAGCCAAATGATTTTGTTAGGATGTATCAGATTATCACATGTACCCCCAAAATATGTGTATCTATTATGTAAAAAATGGTAACTTAGAAATGCTTTTTCTAAGTTGCAAAAGTGTTTGAAGTTTTACAGCGGGCATACACTAACTGCAAGGAGAAGGGTACAAAGTCTAGGCATTTTTTAGATGAGCTTGAATCTAGATGGGAGGGTTATTCCTGTTCAGAAATTTTATATAAAGTTTGGATGATAGTCTGCATGTATTTTATCATCATAACAAACTTTTTGTTGATTGCTTGTTGTTTTAAGTAGTCTGGAGCCCTTTAGCATGCACTTGCTGGTTTTTCATTAATTTGTTTTATTTTTCCCCTTTCTTGTTTTGTAGCTGCTGTTTCAGGGAAGGAACCCGGGTGTTGCCTGGGGATACTCCATGCCTCGCCTGGGAACTGAGAAGCAGCCCCCCGCCCAGCCCAGCTACACCTGGGCCATCGCGCGTTCGGAGTGCTCTGTGTCCTGCGGAGGGGGTAGGTCCCGTCCAGCGCTGCTCCTGGTGGCAGCACGTGAGCCTTCAGCCATGGGGTACAATGCACTGGCCTTTCTTGAATCCTAATGAATAGCCCGGGGCTTCTCCCTGCTGGTAGCAGTGACATTCCCAAGGTGGGGAGTGGTGGTCCTGAGTGTCACTTGTCAGCCCGAGCTGCCTTCTCCAGTTTATCTGCTTCAGTGTGTGACTCTGAGGAAGTCAATAGATGCATTGGTTCCTACTTTCCATCTAATTTAAGATTTTTTAAAGGATGATTTTGTTAATTGAGATGAGTCAAATGAAAGTCACTCTAAGTATGAGATACATTATGTTGATGGTGAGAAACAGACGCTAGCATGGAAAATACACTGACCTAGAGTGGGTTTTTTAATCTAACTAATCTTGTTCAAAACGTTTCCTGGAAATAGCTTTGCCTGCAAGTCAGATAGTCAGCTTTGTCCAGAAAATAAAAGAATATTTTGAAAGTTGCAATGAAAACATCAAGAAAAAACATGTCAAAAAGAACTGCACCTGTCAATTGAGTGCCTTGTCGCCTTCATACTGTAAACAATGGAAGCTCACATTTATATCGGTAAAGCTAGTTCCACTTAAAGAAAGTTTTTAGCTAGAGCCATATGTACTGACTGTCTGATATAAACAGTGATGAGTACATATTTGCAAGTTTAAAACAACATAGTAAATTCTATCTGATATGTATAAAATACACAAGTTTCCATCTGGCCAAATGGATTTCAGCTTTGTGCAGTCTAGGTTTTAATAGCTAAGAAGTTAATTTAGACAATATTATGTTTAAGTAAAAGAAAATGGTTCATAAATGAGAACTGGCATAAAGTAAGAAGGTAATGAATGAACAAAAATAGATAAAAATAAATTTATATGTTCTCAATAGCTGCTCTAAATAAATAAGATGAAGAAACTAAAGGAAAACTGAAAGATTAACAAAAAGCTTAAATAGTCCTAAAAGTTAACACTATGTGCTTGACATATGTTCATTCTTCCCAGTATGAACTAAGGATGAAATAGTTAAATTATGGATGCTGGTAAAGCTAATGACTCTGAATGAAATACCGTCTTAGGAAAAACATGACTACCTTCTGCACAGAAGGACAGCAAGCACGTTGCTCTAATAGTGACCAGAGAGAAATATGAAGGAAATCTCACACTAGTGTTATGGCCCAAGTCAGCCACCAGTTTACTTTATTTAGAAAATAGTGGAACAGAAGGACATTGTATGCTCTTCTCTCTGTGTGACATGGGACATTCCTAACCATACGTATTTTTCCTTTCTTTTCCCTCTGATCTTAAAACCATACCCATGTTTTTATGGACTATGTTGAATGCACTTGATTTTACCCCTCCCTATTTAGGGTCTTCTAATAAATAGTAATTGGTTAGGATAATAATAGAATCAGAAAGCTTCATATTTGTGTAAGGAAAGTATGAATTTTTGAACTCTTTCTTGTACATTTTCATTTGGTAAAAAATGTATAATGAATACCGTGGAAACATCTGTAGAGAATGGCCAGTCGATGATTCTGTTTCAATCTGCCAGGTTCACTGGTGTCTTTCCTTTGAGCATCAAGCATTCAGAGGAACTCAGTTTTCTCAGCTGCCACCAGGCTACTCCTCTCAGTATCCTGAAACACTGAATGGATGATTAGTGTATTGGCAAGTCACCTAACTATCCCTAAGGAATAATTGAGAGTTTCTGGGGGAAATCAACGCAAAATCCATTCCCAGATCACTTTTCTAAAGAGCCACATTGTAGAGCTAGTGAGTTCTGTTTCTTTTCAATTCCAGTGGAAAACGGGGATTCTCAATTCAACAGCTGGATGGAGTACAGGATGTCTGTATTTCCCACATTCTGTAGGATAATGCTCTGCAGTCTTCTGGTAAAAACCTGACCTCTTCATAGGACAGAAGACTCAGAACCTAATCAAGGCACCCTGTCACTGGCCATGTGTGTATTATTAGGAAGGGGAACACTTGCAAATGATACCCTGTAGGGTTTCAACTACAGTCGATCCTCCTCTGTTTTCGTAGGTGCATAAAACCACAGCCTTTCTCTCCTGTTCTCTCTCTTTCCTTCCCTAGTATCCCCAGAATTACTTTCTATACAAGCAAGATGAAAGCAAGAAACACATTATTGCCATGTATTGAGCACCTACTATGTGCTTTCGCATATATTATCTTGTCAAAACCTTTGACAGGGTAAGGGTAGAAAGACCACAGATTTGAGGCAGCCATATCAGATTCAAGTCTTGGCTTTATCAGGCCATGCTCCTTAGAAATTTTGAACCAGCCTTTCATGTCTGTGAAGTTTAAAGATTGTATGAATACCAATGCCTGGAAGCAATCCTTATTATCATCTCAGAGGTTGCAGGTAAATTGGTTCAAACAGGTTTACTGACTCCCATTCTTATGTCACCCCACCACAGCCAAACTGCAACTTAGCACATTACTGATGTTCACATTCTTTAACAAAGATTATTCTGCCAGGGAAGCACAACGTGTTCTTCGAACTTCCTGTCTTCCTTTCATAATACAGCTTCTACCTGGCAATGGGCGTTGCAGTCCATTGAACATAAGATTGAAGTATCAGCAGTGAGGAGGTGACCCTGCACGTAGGCGGTGCTCACGTTTCATGGCCATTCAGGGTGAAGGCTGATCTTCTTCAGTTCTGGTATTCAGTTTTCCCTTGATCTATGTTTGGGGGACTTGTCAAATTTCCCCCAATAGTCTTAACTAAGATAGTTATTCACTGAATGTTAATTACAGTGACTGCTTTTGAGATAAGGGCTTTTATTTCCCAAGACTTCATTACTCAATTTTAAGTGGTTATTTTGATTAAGCAGTTTATCAGAATTTACTGTCTCTGCCTTGTGAACTTTAGGAGTTTCAGGATTTGATGCTATCTGATGACATAGATCCTTTAGAACTAAATCCTCAATTCCTTTAAGTTTATTAAATGCTTCATTAGTTGTATCCTGTTGGAGCCTTCTAAATTTCAAAAGTTAAATCAGATTATTTAAATTCTGTGGTATCTGACAATAGCGTGTTTTAACTGCTTGGATGATTGATATTGGAGGGTGAAAATCCAAAATGAATCTCATTCTCAGTTTTTCAGTTTTGTGAGAGAATAATTAACTTTGCCAATGAGCGTGATATAATAACCTTTGATTATTGTCCTCATTTCTTAGAGGATGAGGTGAATGCATCACCTGAAAATTCTTGACCTGATTCCCAAAGGAAAAGGGAAAGTATAGATGCCATTTTCCTCTTATCTGCATATTGTATAATTTTTAAGACTTCTACTTGCATAGGCTTCCCGATGTTCTGAATTTGAAACTTTTAAATCATCTTTTTCTTAGCTCTCTCTTTGAGAATTTAAGGGTCTTCGAGGGGCAGTTATGGAATTCATGAATGGGAAGAAGATAGCTGGAAAATTTCCCCCACTTGTTGTTCTTCATTCCAGAAACATTACCTCGCATCGAAAGAGGACGGGTAATTCTTTTTGATTTAAAGAGATCTCATTTCCTTATCTCTTACAATGGGCCCATCTCTTTGTAGGAAATAAGGTTTTCACACAGCCAGGTAATGCCTTTTATCTCCCTTTTGACAGCTTCTTCTGTTTCTTTTTTCTCTCCTCTCACTTTTATGACATAATTGCATTTTTTAATTTCAAAGTTCCTGTTTCGTCATGCCCTAGCTGGACTCTCAGTGAGCATCTGGGGCATTGGTAATGGGGCATAAAACTCAAACAGGGAAACAGCATGCCAAGAACATTGCCCAGAACCAGTTTATCCTATTGTGTCTGTCTCTGAGACGGAGACTTTTTGATGTGGTAATGACTTCACTAGACTTTCGTTTACCTTGTCAAAACATCAGTTTTTTCTCAAAATTACATATGCTGTCATCTTTTAAAGTCAGTATCTATAATTTATTTGGCCCAATGTATTCCAAATCACTAATCTTCAACCTCTGACTTATTTCCAAATAAAAATACTTATTAAAACTTGACCTATGTCTTAAATTGTCCAAAATGTATGCTGTAATGTCTGGGGATGATGCATTTTTATTCAAATGGAAATATTCATCCAATTCACAACAAAAATTTCTCAGACAAATCTTAAAACTGACTTGAAAACCATCCTCTTTTACACTTTTTTCAATAATACTCTCTTCACCATCCACAGATATTTCTAGGGCGTAAGGTTTAATTCATTTAGGGATTAAGTTTGAAAAAAATGATTGAAATCGCTTGCAAACTTGCCTTACTTTGCTGATATCAAACCATCCATTTATCCATTCATTCAGTCATCATCAGTCAGCGTATGCTTGCATGTTTGGATCTGAACCTTAAACATCTTAAAGCCACCTGAGGAAATACGAGAGACTTTTGCTTGATTTCTTCTCTATCTGAATTGAGCAATGAAATGCCAAAGTAGGTGTTGCTTTACATGAAAACTATTTAGTGTCTCTTTAGTGTCATAGCTAGTTGAGGTATTGTACATTTGTGCATCTTAATCGGGGAATCAAGTACTTCGATCCAGTGATTTTTTCTTAAATGTGCGAGCTGCTATGCTGAGTTCGGAGTGTATAAGGACAGATGGTATATACCTGGCCCCGTCCTCCAAATCATTTGCAGTCTGGAGCAAGGAGTTACCCATATGCCCATGTGTGACGATGCAAGACGATAGACTGTGTTGTGTTCCAAGAACTGTGAGAATTCAGAGAGATCTCCAGGCCTGTGCGCAGGAAGAGACTCAGCTCAGCTGCAGTTGGGACGCCTGTCTTCCTCTGAGTTCCATTGCTGAGATGGTTGTAAAGAGCAGCAGTGGGTTTTGGTTCCTATTGCTCATCTGATTGGCTAACATTTCTCAATCTTTTACACAGGAACTGCTTCAAATGAGATCTTCCCCATCCTCACTTTGTGTGCTAGAATGTTCTGAATTCTAGAGTGGGCGTATCTCTTTCTCTTTTAAACTTCAGCTAAAGGATTGGGTCCCAGAGTTCAACTTGAAATGATTCTGGTTTCTTCTTCCCTGCCTTGGGTCACCTTTGAGCTGATCTACTAAAAATGTCTCCTGTTCTTTTTTCTTTATCTAAGTCCCTATAAATTACAAAATATATTACCCCCCCCCCACCCCCAACCCCTTTTTTCCCAAAAAAGCAGAGAGAAAAACAAAGGTTTGTTTCCCAGAGAGTGGGGTGTGTTCCTCAGGGACCTGGGCTGTGTGATGTCACCCAGGCCCATTCCTTCAAGTGTGCTCAGAGGTCCAGGGTAAAACAAGGAAGCCCACATCTTCCCAAAAAGCAGGAATTCTTTCCCGTTCCCAGAGTCTGTGCAGTTCCAGCAAGCCTCCACTCATCAGGGGTGCCGGGTCCCTCCCACGTTCCCACTATGTGGCCATGGCCTGTTCTTCTCCACCCTCGCTGTGCAGGTCGCTTGTCCCCACAGGTCTGAACGTCTGCAAACTTGGAGCCCTAAAAATGGGCGATTACTGCCTATATCCAGATGGGCTGCATGTCCCTTTGCCATTGACAAGTCAAGGCTGTCAGGGAAATCAGCTAGTGAAGCCAGTTCCCTGTGAAGCAGGGAATCTGCCTCTGGTAAGGCATGTGAAGGTGCCTCAGCCTCCAAGCTCTAGTAAATGTTGGGATAACATGTGTCCACAGCGATTGTGCCGGACCAGCCTGTCACTTAAATACACTGGGAACCATTCAGAATTTGGACTGCATCCAGGAATACACCAGTTCCTTTGAGCTATCTTCCCTCTTCTGAGTTCAAGGTCCTGTCATGCTCTTGCACGAGGCATCAATAATATATCTAGCACATGTGATAGAAACAATGCATGCTTCTTTTGAGAGCTCATGCGTTCATTTGTGGAGCACTGTCTGGTTTTCCATGTAATTTTGCTTACAGAATTAGTTTGATTTTTTTTTCTTTTTCTGTATAAAAGGAAGATAAAGCTTTTGGCAACAGCTGGAATTCATTCTATAGTTCACATTATGGAAAACTCAGCAATTTTTTGATGAAATCATGATCTTTCAGACTTAAGACTCTTCTTCTAGACAGCCTGGCAAACATGAGGATTTTTAAGCGGTTTCCAAAGACCTGGCCAGAGCTGGTTTCTGTAAAAAGATGAAAGCAGTGCCCAAGCACATTGCTCATCAAACTCACCACCCCATGGCCAGGGTTTGTCTTTCCACAGCTAATGGATTGTTCTTTCTGAGTTTCTTACATTACTTTTTGAAGCTTATGCCCTTCCTTTCTCTTATCTATTAATATAGATCATTTAGAAAATTGGCCTGCGTGATTCTGGCATTCAAATAGATTCTGTGATTATTCTTTCTGACAAAGTTAAGTGATTGTAAGTACTGCTGAGAAGTTGCTTCATGGACGTGCCATTAGTCAGAGAAATAAAACCTGAGTCTCCATAAATGTTCAGAGAAGTAATACCTGAGCTTAATGGCCAAGGAGACTCTCCATTCCATCATGTGAGATGCATCTGAAAACATAATCATCCAAAATCTGGCGTAACAATAGACCTTGGAAAGCCTCAATACTGGTGGACATATGGCTGTCTGTACATATTTTTACATTCTCAGAATATTCAGACATTTGGAATTAGCCTATGGAATAAACACTTAAATTCACTTTTGTGTCTATTACTGTTTATATGGCTTGGTATATTAGGGTCCTCCAGAGAAACAACCAAAAGGACGTGTATGTCTATCTACTCATCTATCTATCTATGTAGAGAAAAAGAGATTGATTGGGAGAGATTGGCTTACATAATTCACTGTATGCAAGCTAGAGAAACAGGATAACCAGAGAGGTGTCTTCCAGACTGAGTCTGAGGTGATGGCTGGAGAAGAATGCTGTGAGTCCTGGGGACTAAAGGCCGAGGACCAGGAGTGCTGATGTCAAATACAAGAACTTAATACTTTAGGTCTAAGTAGACTAGTCCAAGATCGTGAGCAAGCAAATTACATGTGTATTGTCATGAAAAGTCTCTGATTAAGGACCCAAGAAAACCCCTTTGAAAACAGACAGAGTATACAAGAACTGGAGTGTAGTTTCGTTTGCTTAATTTTTAGCTCTTGCGGTTTTTCCTACATGTGAGGCGGACATGTAGGAAATAGATGTCTTATTACTGGATAATGGAAACATGGATTGGCACAGTGTTCTGAACATGAGATGGGAGAGTGCCCTTGACTCCCTGCATGAGACCCGTGAAGGGGGTGACTCGTTTATTCAGCCACCGTGCTCAATCCCTTATGAGAAGGAGCACACAAGCAGGAACCAGAGTGAATGAACGTTGGAACTGGCTGGTGGCTCCTGTGTGGTGGAAGCAGGCTTTGCATGGGCCCTGCAGTAGCATCCAAGTATGTTACAATTCTCTCTTAGCTCTGCCATCCAGGAAGGGGTGTCTGCGACCCCTGGAGCACCAGAGGACCTGTGTTACAATCAGTGCTCTTTTAGCATTTGTAGACTGCTAAGTATTAACCAGATCAGTGGAGGGTCAGGTGACAGCCTTTTGCACCCTGCCCTCTTGGTATCCAAGTTCTTGTCCAGCGTCCAGGAATAATCAGGTCACAGGAACAAATCGAAGGGTGGTGAACATGGAGGACTTTACTGAGTTGTGGAAGTGACTCTAGCGGGAAAGGGAACTGGAAAGGGGGTGGAGTGTGAAGATCATCTTCCCCTGGAGTCTGGCTGTCAGCAGCCAAACTCCTCTCCAACCATCCCTGGCTGAACTTTCCAACCATAGTCTCCAGTGTCCAGCTACTTTTCTCCTCGATGTTCAGATGCTTCGCTCTTCTGTGTATGTGAGTGTCCACTGAGTCTGAGGTTTGGGGCTCTTATGGGCACAGGATAGGGGGCAAGGTGAGCCAAAAGGCAACATTTGTGCAAGAAAACAGGAAGAGTTTCTCACTTTGGGCTGTGGGTCTAGGCTTAAGGGTGGAGCCCTCGCCAGGAAACCTGCCCTCTTCTACCCAGTATTTCCCTGCCTCCTGTTCATATCAGATAGACAACAGAAAAGCAAGAGTTTGAGAGAGGATTTAGGGAGAAATCCTATAGGGGAAGTGTTCTGATAGGAGCCGTGCAGAAAATAAGGGACAAAATCAAAGATACGGAAGAAGAAATCTGAATGTCCCTGGCCAGCCTACGACCTCAGATTTTCAGGTTCTCCAACCAAGCAAAGACCTTCTGATCTCATGTGTTTCCCAATAGTGCTGGATTAACCATGAAAAATGGTTTCTTAAAACATAACTCAAACCTACTCTTTAGTAACCCAACCATGTGACACCTGTGTGATCCCTGAGGGTTCAGGTATGAGTGTTGGGGCCCAGGCCCAGGAGCAGGACCCTGGTGTGATGGATGGTGTGGTGGAGAGGGTGCTGTTTGGGACTGACTTCTATTCTGCCTTCTGCTGAGAAGGGCACTTGAACTGGTTCATCACCCTGTCTGTCTCTTGTGTGTGTGTGTGTGTGTGTGTGGTGTGTGTGTGTGTGTGTGTGGTTGTGTGTGTGTGGTGTGTGTGTGTGTGTGTGTGTGTGTGTGCACTCCTGGACAGGCACAGAGATGTGTTTTAAAGGGGCCTCTAAGGTCTCTCCAGTTTAATATTCTGTGGTCTGTGTCAGTCAGCAATATATAAGATGAATCAAAGTAAAACCAAATGTCAGCTGCCTGGTAGCCCCTGGCTCCTTCCTCCCTCCATTCACCCCTTTAGGCCTTTGGATGCAGAGCCCTCAGGGCAGTGAAGGGAAGAAGAGGCCATAGCAGTGGTGGACAGAGAGAGTGCAGGCAGATAAGAAAGTTCGGACCAGTCGGGGCCTCCTCCTCAGTGTTCTTGAGCCAAGCCTGCCCGGGGCGTCAGCAAGACAGGATGTCAACCTTTACGAAGGCTCAAATTTGCAAGTTTTGGGCAAGTTTTTCATTACGAATGTCATAAATAAATGGAAAGTAAAGAACACACATCATTCCTGAGACACCGCTCCTTGAAAGACATCACCATAAGCATCTTAGTGCACCCATTCCGTCTCTCCCTCCATGCACAGCTCTGCAAATGCATACCTCTCTTCAGGAGGGGCCTAGTGATCGGCTTTTTCTATGTCGCTGTGTCATCTGTATCCTTCATTTGCAGAGAGTTTCTCCTTAGGTTTGAGCATGAACAGCCCACTTCTAATGTGGCAGCTCACATTCTTGAGCAATTATTAATATATCCAAGTGTTATTCCTACTTTGAACAGACTATAAACAAATAATGCTTCCATACTCCAAAGAAAGTTCCTTAGAAATTACAAATATTGGCTTCACTTTTATGGAGAGTGTTTCAAATGGGGTGGTTTCTAAAAGTCTAAAACCTTTTCTCTTGGGAAAGCCCTGACTACAAATATGTGTGCGTATGACACACACACACACAGATTTTTAGTTTTCTGTGGCATAGAGACTGAAGGGAGATGGAGTTGTAAAGATTCCGATTTCACTTTCATGAAACTGGGTGCCTACCAGGGTAAGATCACTGCTTGAGAAATCTGGTGGAAGAGTAGCTGACATGCTCTCTGCATCGTAGACCCCAGGCCAGCAGATTTGGTGTATTCAGCATCACTTGGGAACTCCTGGGAAATGCAGATTCTTGGGCCCCCAGCCCAGACCTGCTGAATCAAAAGCCCTGGGCATGGGGCCAAGTAGTTGGTGCTTTTTTTTTTTTTTTTTTTTGACACGGAGTCTTGCTCTGTCACCCAGGCTGGAGTGCAGTGGCGTGACCTTGGCTCACTGCAACCTCATGGGTTCCTGCCATTCTCCTTTCTCAGCCTCCCGAGTAGCTGGGACTACAGGCACCCGCCACCATGCCCGGCTAATTTTTTGTATTTTTAGTAGAGATGGGGTTTCACTGTGTTAGCCAGGATGGTCTTGATCTCCTGACCTCGTGATCCGCCCGCCTCGGCCTCCCAAAGTGCTGGGATTACAGGCTTGAGCCACCGCACCTGGCCGTTGGTGCTTTTAATCCTATGTCCCAGTGTCTACAATGCACTGGAAAGTCGCTTTCCATTGTGTTTTCACCAGGGGACTTCTCTCCAAACACATCCTATGCAAAGGACACTCACCAGTCCCTGGCTTGTACCCCAGGGAGCCCCCAGAGAGATTTCTGGAATCTCTGGCATTCAGAAGTCACAATGAGAAGGTGATTGCCCTGGGGGAAAAAAAACTGCATTTTCAGGAAAAACAGTAACTCCACTGAATGCAGCAGTTAATTTTAAAGTGGCAATCAGAAGATTGCCTCTCAGGGATTGGGATAGGGAAAGGCCCACCTTTACGACCTTTGAAAGGTGAGTGTAAATGCCTTAGTGCGTGGGGGTGAAAACTGAAGACAAGGGCTTCCCTGCAGAACTCCCAGGATGCAAGCCTGAGGATCATTAGCAGACCGCCCCCCTCATATGACTTTAATCATGGTAATTTTGTAAAAAGAGGAAAACAATTTCTGTTAACAGAATCCCAAACCCTACTGATCTTTATAGATTAAAGTCAAAACTTTACCCTCGGAAGCAAATTGAAAGCCAAACCCATGATGGAATATGCTGCAATAGGTTCCATATGTTTTTGTCTCCATCAGCCTAGGTCTCTGCGTATACACCAGGCAGTTTCCGTCCCCCTATGCAGGAAAGGCCATGCCACATGTAAGCATCAGCTTGCTCCCACCACCTTCTCTCAAGGGTCCCCTGTTACTCATCTTGTCATGTCTTTTTGCCCCAGAGGGGATGCACCTCCTCTCTAAATGAAATTCTCCACTGGTGCTCTTCATCCCATTATCCACTTTTCTCATCATCAAATATACCCTTTTTTTCATTCAATGTCATTCTTCCCTCTCTTTCCCAACCATTCCTTTTTCTTAAATGTGCTCAGGCCTCCATAATCTTAAACTGTTCTTTCTCCTACTCCTCCTCTTCCTTCTTTGCTTTTCAGTGTGAAGCTTGTGAATGCAAAATATCTGAGACAGGTCTTGGTCAATTTAGAAAGTTTGTTTTGCCAAGATTAAGGACACTCCTATGACACAGTCTCAGGAAGTCCTGAGACATGTGTCCAAGGTGGTCGGTGGTGCAGTTTACTTTTGTACATTTTTAGGGAGACATGAGACATCAATTAATATGTGTAAGATGTACATTGGTACAGTCCGGTAAGGCGGGACAACTCAAAATGGGAGCTTCCAGGTTACAAGTAGATACAAGACAAAAGGTTGCATTCTTTTGTGTCCTTGATCAGCCTTCCACTGAATACACTATTTAGTCTGGCTCAGCACTTCTGCATTTTTACATAAACAATAGGGGTGAGGAAGCAATCAGATAGGCGTTTGTCTCAGGTGAGCCTCAGAGGGATGACTTTGACAGAAGGGGAGGCACGTTTGCCCTAAGCAGTTCCCAGCTTGACTTTTCCCTTTAGCTTAGTAATTTTGAGGTCCCAAGATTTATTTTCCTTTCACAAGGTTTTCATCAGTGCAATCTGCACGTCCTGCTTGCGCTCCCACTCAGGGACCACCAACTCATCCCTAGTGCCTCAGTTTCATCTCTGCAATCCACATCTTCGAAGATCCTCCAATCCAGACCCCGCCTGGTCACCACATCCACAGGCTCTTTCTCAGCACTTCCTCCCTGGCCTCCCTGCAGCCTTTGACAGCTGGCCACTGCTACCTTGAAACTTCTTTCCTCTGTATTTCCAAGACCTGTTTACTCCCATGAATGCAGATGTCTAACAAGATCAGGACTCTCCTTTCTTTGTATTCTCCCTTAGAGTGATGGCTTATCGAATGCTTTTCCCCACCATCACTACCCAGGAAAGAGCTTGTGTCTTTTCGTGTGAATCTCTGCCTCTATGTCTGTCCTCTTGTCAGTCCTACATGGCCTACGGTGGCCTGAAGGGCACCTTTGCTTGGTTTGCCCCATTGTAGCCAATTCACACTGTCTTGGCAACAGGGGTCAATTTCCCAGTTACCTCAAAGACTTCTCTGGGCTTTTTACATTCAGGCTTGATTTTTTTCAAGTTACCCAAGAATCCCTGATCATTCATCTTGCTTTCCCTGCTTCTAGTCCTTTCTTTTCCCACTTCCAATAATCAGTTATCAGATCCATCTTAACGCCTATTCTCTTGAGCTTCCTAGATACATAATCATACCACATAAGCTTTCCCCTTGTCATAACTTTCATACTCCTTATATTCTTTTTAATTTGTCAAATTATGTCAGCCAGCATCTCCAAAATAATTTTAACTTATAATTTTTTTTTTATTTCTGACCTTAATGGGAATATTTCTAATATTTCCCATAATGCTAGCTTCTAGGTTTAAATAAACATACAAGTACCTATATTTATATATGTAGATACAGATATACACACATAAACACACAAACTCACACAAATATTCAGATATATTGATGTGAGTAAATATCCATCTGTTGTCTGTTTCATTAATATTTTTATAAAAATAGAGGGTAAATTTATGAAATGCTGAACTTTATTACATTTATGGAGTCTATGTTTGTCCTTTAATCCATTAAATGGTGAAATATATTAACATATTTCCTTGACATTGAACCATCCTTACATTCCTGCTATGAATCATTATCTGGTGATTTATTTCTTTCTAATATGCTACTTGATCCTGCCTTCTCTTAATTTATTTAGTATTTCTCACATTAATACTCCTAAGTATTATTGAGCTGTAGTTTTCTTTTGTGTGCTAAAATATACTACATTAATTTCTATAAGTGTATTTTTTATGCTCTGGACCAATTTAATAGCTTTGGTGTTAACTATCTCCTAGCATTTGGTAAAATATATTTGAAGCAGCTGAATCTGCTGCTTTTTGAAGGAGTTAGATCTTTGATAAATTTTTATATTATTATGTGTGGTAATTGGACTACTTAGATTGTTTATCCCTTCTGGAATTAGTTTTTCTAATTAAGAAAACCATCTTTTTAAATGTATAATTTAAAATTTAATTTTATATATTTGAAAAGAGTATCCCATTAGATTATTTTCATTTCTTCTACATGTAAATATTTTCTTATTCTCATTTCTTATCTTGCATATTTGTGCTTACTACTTATTTTGTTCATGAAGTCAATGTATGAGTGACAGTTTCACCAAGAAAATAGAAACCTTTCTAGGTATTTCAAGCAAGAAGTTATTTAATACAGAGCATTGGTTGTTTACAAAATAGAAAGATTGAAGGAGTAAAGGCCAGACATCTGTAGCCCTCAGAGTTACTCTGGATTTTGAAATGCCAGAAAGTTGCAGAAAATTTTAGAGATCACTGGTGATGATTACAGATAATCCAGCACTGGAGCAAGTGATTCCCAGGAAAATGCTTGAAGATGGCCACAGACCTTTGCATCTGCCAAAGCCCATCCTTACATCCACTGCTTCCAGAGATGGGAGCATGTGGCTTCTCACTCTTCCACCTTCCAAATCTCATGCTAGTGCCTCTGATTGGTGGGATCTAACTGAAAGCTTCACAGACAAGAGAGTTAGAAAATGTACCCCTGATTTTTAGAACCTGTGATACAGAGGAGAGTGTGAAAGAAGAAGGCGTGCAAAGTTGTATGTTATTATGTCCAACATAGTGACTTCTGTTTCTAATATATTGACTTTTGTTTCTATATCAGATCCATCTTACTGCTTTCTTGGGCTATCCTTTATTTCTAACATCCTGATTAAAAATATCTCGTTCACATATTTTTATTCTTACTCATATATTGACATAAGTATTTAAAGCCATGAATTATCCTCTGAATATTGCTTTAGCTACATTCCATAGATTATCTTTTGTGGCATTTTCATCATTATTTTCTCAAGTAAGTTTTTTTGGAACCTGCTACCTGATCTTTTTGCTCTATTTCTGTTAATTGCTAAAACTTTCAAAGGAACACTTTACATTCCTCTTCTATTTCCCGATTATATACTTACCTTATGTGCTTCTCATCCATCAGCATTCTCAACCGAAGATTCTACTGTCCCTCATAAGGAGCATTTGGAAACCCGTGGCAGTATTTTAGTTGTCATGATAATTGGGAGATGGATGCTACTGACATTTAGTGGGCAGGATCCAGGGATGCTAAAAGTCTTGCAATATGCACTGCTGTGCTACATAACAAGGAATTTTGTTGCCTGAATTGCTAGTAATGTCTCATTAAGGAAAAAAAAAGATTTCTAAAGTCACAGCTAAAAAATAACTGGCCAAGGCAAAACTTGCACATACATTGGACAAACACAGTGTTTTTCATTGAGCTTTAAATTTTTTTACTACATTGTTACTAAATTATCACATGACTTACTAGATTCAGACTTCCCTGTTATCCAATTAACAGGTGAAAGTTCTGGGACTTGGACCTGGGACTTTGCCCACACTGAGGCAGCTCAAGAGTGAAGCTAAACAAATGTCTCCAATAAGAAAGAAAACTAAGGACATTAATAAAGCCAACTTCTGTTTCTATTTCAAAGCAAAACAGATTCCTTATTTGCTTAGTTAAGAGACTGTGATTTGCACAGAATCATCAATGACCATAAAGGCATGATTCTTCGTTCAGACTTGAACAGAAGGTTTGAATTTCACATGTTTTTAATTTCAAAGCAGGAAACCAAACTGAAGCCATTATTTATAGAATCACACCTCCTAGGAGTTTGGTTAAGAATTAAAAAATGGACTTTAAACTTGAAAAATAAGTGTAAGGAGAGGAACAGATTAATTTTCATCTGTATTCATTAGACTTCTAACAGTTTTAGAAAAATAGTATGGTTATTCAGTATGTTTCTTATTTAAATTGGGTCATCATAACTATTACACTTAAGGACGTCCGTAATATTTCCTGCAGAACATTTTTAAACAAACATTTGTTTCTTTTTCTAATTTAATAGTCTCCCAGCCCTAGTTAGCAAGTGGAAAGTGGGTTCATAAAACATCTTCAGGCCGGGCGCGGTGGCTCAAGCCTGTAATCCCAGCACTTTGGGAGGCCGAGGCGGGCGGATCACGAGGTCAGGAGATCAAGACCATCCTGGCTAACACAGTGAAACCCCATCTCTACTAAAAATACAAAAAATTAGCCGGACGTGTTGGCGGGCGCCTGTAGTCCCAGCTACTCGGGAGGCTGAGGCAGGAGAATGGCATGAACCCGGGAGGCGGAGCTTGCAGTGAGCCGAGATCACGCCATTGCACTCCCGCCTGGGAGACAGAGCAAGACTCCGTCTCAAAAAAAAAAAAAAAAAAAAAAAAAAAAAAAAAAAAAAAAAAAAAAAAAATCTTCAAATTGCATCTCAGCATTGATACATGAGTCAGTCATTGAAATTGTGCCCCAGTTTGCCCTTAAGTAATATACAAAGAAAAGAATATCCCCTATTTTGATGATGTTTGGGGGGATAAGTATTAGTTAATCCACTACTAACTTGTCCAAGCTTAGAAGTTAATGAATGTAACAGAATTGCCCAGTGGCTCAAAAACTACTTACTAAGTGAAGTGACAAACTAATCCATGCATGCTACCGAAATTATAACAATGAATAACACATGCACTGTGCCCCTGAGAAATCTGTTCACAGATGACACACAAATGTTAACAGAACCTTATAATTAGAGTCACCATGTAATGCATTACTGGGATGCAAACTGGGATGTAATGCAAATTGCGATGTAATGCAAACCGCAACATAATGCAAACAACTGGGATGCTTTGAGAGGAAAAAATGTTACTGCTATCATTTTTCAGGGCAAATGTGCATAAAGCTGAGCTAGCCGGACGTGAGCTGTTTTTATTCACAGCCTTCTGACACCAAATCGGTGGGGTTTTTCCACACTAACAACCAGTTCTCCAATTCTCTAGATGCTGCTAGCTTGGTGTCCTACAATTCAGTTCAATTCTGATACTGACTACCTGGAATTAGCATCAGACCCCAGAGTGTTAAGAGCTCAATTCCCCAAGACTTTCCTCCCCTCAGATGCCAGTTTCCAGTCTTGAGTCTCGTGGGTACCCACAACTTGCCTACAAAGTCAGGGGTTCCCACAGGCTTTCCCTTTCAGTTTTGCTAATCTGCTAAAATGGCTCATAAAACTCAAGAAGCCGCTTGATTTACGATCATGGGTTTACTACAAAGGTTACAAATGAAGAGTTACATAGGTCTTGAGGTCTCAAAGGGTCCCGAGCACAGGAGCTTTTGACCCCATGGAGTTGGGATGTGCCACCCCCACCATGTGGAAGTGTTTACCAACTACCAATCTCTCTGAACTCTGTCATTAAAGAGGTTGAATGATATCGGAATGATTGATTGAATCATCAGCCATTAGTCATTATCCAAGTCTCAAGCCTCTCTCCCCTCTCTGGATGTTGGTGAGGTGGCAGAGTGGGGACTGAAATTCCATATTCCAGAGATCCCAGGGATCTTAGGAGTTGTGTGTACTAATCACACCTGGGTAAACTGAAATGGAAATCAATAGTGGCTTCTAAGATTGCCCAGAGCAGACTTACACTTCTCCAAGTGTAGTCCTTGGTCCAGCATCAGCAGTAGCAACTGAGCCTTTGTTAGAAATGCAAATTCTAAGACCCAGCCACAGACCTGCTGCAGCTGAAATCTAGAAGCAGAGCCTGGCACTCCGTGTTTTAATGAATGAGCCCTTCCAGGGTGCCCTGATACCAACTCAAGCTTGAGAACCGGTGAGCCAAGGAATCTAGAGCAGCAGGTGTTTGAGTCTGATTGAAAGGGATGAGAAGAAACCTGCTGGGGAAGCCCAGAGGCATGGCTGTAGAGGACAGCACTCCAGGTGGAGAGAACAGCAGGTGGATGGTCCTGGGGAGTCAGAGGACATAGGAGAGGTTGCAGGGCAGGGTCACAGTGTCACAGGGCTAGAAGGGCAAGATCTTAAACACAGAAAAAATGGGCTTTTAATCTGGGAGAGGCAGGAATGTGTGCATGTGTATGTATATTTTTAAAAGGAAATGCCATTTTTAAAAGGACATTCATGCTGGAAAACAGAAGCTGATCCAGAACAGAGTGCTGCTCTTCTCTCCTGAGGGCAGCAGCCATTGTGAGGCCTTGACTATGAGGCATTTGGGGCACATTATTGCCCACCCCTCGGTACCCGTGTCTGTGCTGGGTGTGACGTGGTGGCTCACAGAGCTGGTCCACTACTATCTCAGGGACACCGACAGCGATAAGTTTCTGGGACATCACTTCCTTTCATAGTGAATTCCACTGTGCAGCCATTTGGGTCATCGTGCACAGCCACTGTGATTCCCGTACACGCCTGTGCATGTCTCTGGCCCGCTGAGTCCCACCTGAGCTGCAGCTGAGCCTTGTCCAGCATCACTGATGGAGCAGGATCCTGTGACCACTCAGGCTTCTGCAGATTCCACTTCTGCTCTCATCTCCAACACAAGGACACATCTGTTGAATCGAGGTTCAGGCAGCTGAGCATCATAATTCTAGAAGTACACCCTGTTTACTGTAAAAAGTGTCTGAGACAGGTCTCAATCAAGTGAGTTTATTTTGCCAAGGTTAAGGATAGGCCAGGAGAAAGGAATACAGAATCCCAGAAACACAGTCTGTGGTTTGTGCCTTTCTCCAAAGATGATTTATTTTGAGAGCTTCAATATTTAAAGGGGAGAAGTGGGCTGGAGGGGAAAGAGTAAGGTTATGGTCCCACTACTGAATCCACAGGTTGCAAGGGAAAAGGAGCAGGCAAGGAATCATCAATTGAGTATTCATCTCACTCAGTAAATCGGCACTGTACAAGAGATAAGGTGAACATGCGGTAGCTACCAGTGGGGATGTTTAACCTTGTATCTTCAGCTTCCTTGTTAGGAACAAAAGGAAAGACAGCTTTTTGCATGACTCAACTTTCAGCTTCATTTTTCCTTTTGGTGTAGTGAATTGGAATCCTGAGTTTTTATTTTCTTTTAGCATTACTCTTACCCCGCTGTGTTGTCCCCTTTCAAAGGCTGCCCTGAGCAGCTCCCTCCCCCAACCTCCACTACACCTGCCTGAGGGGACTTTGGACAGTCAAAGGACATGAGCTGTTTTTGATTTTCCTAAATTGATCTTTTAGAACAGATGTTGAAGCTACAGACTTACCAGAGTGCTGGAAGTATTCACTTGTATTGCCTTTCTGTTGCCCCAAGGGATAGAGGTCCATCTTCAATGGACGCTTCCTTGGCCCTCTTGCTTTTAGTCTATAGTGGTTTAAATCTTGTTCTTTCATAGAAATATTCTTCTTCAAGAGGCTCAATATGTTAAAATGATTTTCTTACATTTCTAGAGTATGTATCAAAGTCATTTTTAAATAACCTATTCCTGATCAGAGATCACTAAAATCAGAGAAATAATTGCAAAATTCACCTTAAGGGAGCACCATGTGGAAACCACTTACCTGGGTTAAATATATAATTCTGCCAAGTTAGCAGAGAGATGACTGGTTTTACCAAACTGTGAGGGTCCTATGCAACCACTCTTTCTGCTTTATCAATGCTCAAAGGGCTAACCCCCAGGAAATGGGTAGTTTGGGGCTTAGAGCCATGAGCTCCTACAGTGGCTCCTGCTTTGGAACTTAGGAGAGCTGCCCTCCTCTTTACCCTTGAGAAAACTGATACTGTACGGAGTGTAACTTTCCCTTCTGAATGGCCCCACTCCTTTTGACTAAGCAGCCCCAAAATGTCAAACTTGTTTTCAATGTATATTTTAGAGACTTTGAATTTTCCTTAAGTCAGGAGGGGTTCGACTTCTGTGGAACTGGCATGAGAGATTTTTGTGCCTGGTGTCTACAGTCTGCTCCTTTGCTCCTCTGAGACAATCTCTTTGTTGTATTTCCTTACGAGCAAACTCTGAGCTGTCTGAGTCCATCTGAGTTGTACATGGCTTGGGCTGCAGAGGAATGAGAACAGGTGTTCCACCCAATCCACAGTACTCCTTCATCGATATTTCCAAGTGGAGTGATAAAATCACTTTTAGATCTGAATATATTTTGTGTTAATTTTAAATCAACACTAGTTTGTTTCTATTTATTTTTTCCCCTACTGCGTCAACTTGTTTGAGACAGGGTTTCCCTCTGTCATCCAGGCTGGAGTGCAGTGAAGTGCCATTTCGTCTCACTGCAGCCTCTGCCTTCCAGGCTCAAGTGATCTCCCCTCAGCCTCCTGAGTACCTGGGACTACAGGTGCATGCCACCATGCCTGGCTCATCTTTGTATTTTTTGTAGAGATGGGGTTTCGCCATATTGCCCAGGCTGGTCTCAAACTCCTGGACTCAAGTGATTCACGTGCCTAAGCCTGTCAAAGTGCTGGGATTACAGGTGTGAGCCACGACGCCTGGCCCTGCATTCGCTCTTTAATATCATTCCTCAAAGTGTCTTTTAGTTATAACCTTTTTTTTTTTGTCAGAGTCTCGCTCTGCCACCAGGCTGGAGTGCAGTGACACGATCTCAGCTCACTGCAATCTCCAACTCCCTGGTTCCAGCGATTCTCCTGCCTCAGCCTCCTGAGTAGCCAGGAATACAGGCACGCACCACCATGCCCAGCTAATTTTTGTATTTTTAGTAGAGATGGAGTTTCACCACATTGGCCAGGATGGCCTCGATCCCCTGACCTCGTGATCCACCCGCCTTGGCCGCCCAAAGTGTCTCTTTTTTATTGTGGCAAAAGATATGTAAAATTTGCTATTTTCACCATTTTTGAATGTATGTTTTAGTACTATTAAGTACATTCACATTGATGTACAACCATCACCACCATCATCTCCAGAACTTTTTCATCTTCTCAAACGGAAACTCTCTGTCCATTAGACATTAGCTCCCAATTCCCCCTCCTCCAAGACCCTGGCAACCATCATTCTACTTTCTATCTCAATGAATTGACTATTCCTGATACCTCACTTAAGTTAAAGTCCTTTGGGATAAATTTAATTAATTGAAATATTGAACAAATATAGGAATGTTCACAAAGTCTTAAATAGATAGAAGCTGAGAATCAAACAAACTTCCATCTCCATTGACTTCCTTCTATACAACACCTAAGTCATGATTGTTAAAGTTAGCCTTTCAGATTTAGCTCTGTGAATTCTCTGTTGACAAACTGCTTGTTATTTTGTTGTCTATGTTTCCTGCTGATTTATTACTGTTTCTTCTTGTCATCTCAAATGGAAATGCGGAACAGGTATATTTAATATTGGTGTTTCTGCTGAAAATCCACTGGTGTTCTCAACTATGGAAAGAGGAGAAAAAGAGCAGGTAAATTTCAGCAAACGTATGATGACATCAATCACAAAACAAATGTTGACTTTAAAGATGTTAAAATAAAAATATGGAGGGAAAATATATGCATCTTAGAATGAATGAAATTCACTAATTACAACTTATGAAGACAGATCAGAAAAGTGGAATATTAATAGTTGGCCAGTTGGTCATTAACACAAAGACATGCCAGTATGGCTAAGATTCTTTGAAAGAGATTTTATTAGCTCATCATCTGCCTTTTACTGTGGGGCATGCATGTGAGTCTTTATTCTACATTTCATCTTTCCTACAGGACAGATGACCGTGAGAGAGGGCTGCTACAGAGACCTGAAATTTCAAGTAAATACGTCCTTCTGTAATCCCAAGACCCGACCTGTCACGGGGCTGGTGCCTTGCAAAGTATCTGCCTGTCCTCCCAGGTAAGAAGCATCGTGTTCATCAAAGCAGGTTTCCCAGTTTGCAGACGTGCTCAGCGAGTCTTGTAGCTCCTGATTGCGAGAGAGAAGTGCTGATTGCCGTCATGTCACTCATAACAGTGGAGAAGCAAAGGGGAAAAGAGCTGCCTGGACAAGGGACCTAGAGAGTGTGTTTAGGTGGGAAGTGGTCTGGAAATTCTTGTGACTGTAAGTGGACATTCTTAGAATGGCGTCTTGTTTGTTGTATTTGTGCTTCAATTGGTTGCAGGCTGGCAGGAGTGATAACACGCTATGGTGATAATGATGCATTCTCTCTTAGCCTGCTGTCCTGTCCACTAGTGTGTGCTTTCCTTGCCGAATGAAACTTGCTGGAAGAACCCATCACAAGGCCTGCCAGTGGGGAAGGGACCCTGGATTCCTCAGTGCCTTGCAAACATACAAGTGTGAGGGCTGGAGCCACAGAAAGCCAGGGCTCTTGTCATCCGCTCTACCCTCACTGCTACTGCCCCTAAGAGTTCCTAAACCCAAGCTCGGGTTCTCTGAGGCAGGAGGTGGGGAAGGGCCCCTTGAGGCAGCCATGGTCCTGCTGCACCGTCAGGAGCCATCACGTCTGGGCAAGGCCTTCATCCCTCTAGTCTTCACTTTCTTCATCTTTACGTGGGACACGTCACAGAAGGTTGTGAAAACTGTTGCAGGATTTTTTTCAGGCTCTTTGCTGGACTCCCAGCAAGGGTGCCTCGTCTACTTGGCCTCCTGAACTCAGCCCCTTGTGGGAGGGAGCATGTGAGCAAGTGAGTACAGGATCCAGCTGGTCACTCTGAAGACACAGGAGCAAGCTCCGTGCAGAGCCCGCAGCCAGACCAGGAGTGTTGCCTGGAGAGGAACACAGTGGTACACAGGCAAGGGTGCCCGTGACCCCCAATCCCCAGAGGGGGTGTTAATGTGCTGATTAGCTCTTTTAGTTCCATCATCCACAGCCCAATGGACGAAGGTGTGTTAGCAGCTCAGTCAGCCCCTGACCCTGTAGTGTGGGGCAGCTGCCCTCCACCAGCCGGGGCAAAGGGCCAGCCTTTCTGGTACCCACACTCAGTGGGCCCTAAGCTCTTGTCCAGCATCCAAGAAGAATGAGGTCATGCTTGACCAATGAAGGATGGTAAGGGCGGAGAATTTTATCAAGCGATAAAAATAGCTCTCAGCAGAGAGGGTAGCTGGAGAGGGGATGAGAATGGCAGGCCGTCTTCTCCCAAAGTCAGCAGGTCTCCTCCCCCAAGTCAGGCCATCTCCCCTCTACCAGCTCAGCCTGGGGTCTTTAGAGGCACAGGATGGGGGCAGGCCAGGCCATATGTACTATTGGAAAGGGCAACATTCGATTGCTTAAAAGGCATTATTGAGAAAGAACCAATCAGAAGAGAGCAGGCAAACAGGAATGGAAGTTCTCACTCTGGTCTGTAGGTTTCAGCCTGTTTTTGGCTTGAAGTTGGGGTTTCACGGGGGACCTGCCCCTGTCTGCCTAGGATTTCTCTGCCTCCTGCCTCTATTAAAAACCACCTGAGATCACATATTTACAGAATGAAATTCTAACTCCAACTAGATCTTTCAAATAGCTCAAGGCACTCAAAGACTTAATACAAGATAATCTAATACATTTTGATGATAAAGATCCACAGTAGCTGGCAAATTGATCCCAAGTTTGCTGAACTATGCCTCAAAAGCATGAAGCTGGGTACTCTCCCCAAGACGATAAAATACAGGAAGGTGGAAGGCACCGTCTCTTTTTGGAGGTGTTATCCCTGGTCTCTCTCTCAGTAAAGAGAAGGAGGTCACTTACCAATATTTGAAGGGCCAGGACCCCTCTTGCAATCACAGTAAGGAGGACACCCCCTTGGGAAGATCTTGTCTTCCCAGCACACCTGCTCCTGATGTGATCGGGGACCTGTCACCTTATAAAGCCACCAGCCCTGCCTCAGCCACTTTTCCTGAACCACCACTTCCCACGATCTGCTATCGGGAGAGATGCAGTCAGAATTTACACAAGAAGTAAAGTGCTTAAGATGCAGCACACTGAGGCGTGGGACACCCTCTGGGGGACTCTTCACAGTGTCAGCCAGGGCCTGTGGAGTTGATGCACACACACGACGATGCTCCACAGCCCTCAGCTGTCCCTGAGCCAACCCTGTGGGCCACTTCAGGAGAGCTGGCTGCTGGCCTTTCCCACCCAGATAGGCCTCCTCAGCCTGTGCTGAGCTCCATGACAAGAGCACAGCCCACTCACCAGGGGCTCCCTCTGTGCCTGGAATGACACACCAAATACAGACACACCCACATCGTTTAGGAAATAAACCCCATGGCTGGCTGAGGCAGAATGTAGCATGGCACCATTGTCGGCAAAAGTGACCTTCCTGTCCGAAGGAAATGGAGGCCCCTTGCTGAGTTGTGTCAAAGACAAACAAAGCCAAACACTAGGTAAAGTGGTCAGGACAGATTTTAGTCAGTGATCCCTGCTGCAATAGGGGAAAGATTCTGGCCCAAAGTGAACTACCTTCGATCAGCCCAGCAAGGACTGGGCATTTTACAGGGAGACTAGAAGACGGGGGAGGGGCAGAACCAGGGAGAGTTGGGGAGGTGAAGAACTGCAAAAAGCATGAAGAAGGGTTGGTCCTTGTGAAATCTATCTCGGTTTGCCAACTGGCGATCATAGAAGTGAGGCTCCCACCTTCCCACAGAGACTGGGAGACAGGGGTCCTATCTTCAGGTGTCAGCCACAACAAACAGGAAATTCTTTGGGAAGCCTTGAGATTTCTCAGACAGGCACTTTAAGAGGGGCTGGGGTTATCTTAGGGATGTAGCCTTGAGCTGTTAGAAACCATGTTGGTGTTTGTTTATGACTTTATAAGCCAAGGTGAGGCCTTGTGGTGAAGCGGGCTCAGAGGAACCTGGCTAGAGTTTGGCCAAGGACAGAACATTGCCAACTACTGCACCAACTTGACCTCACACCCCCTGCTCCTCGGACAGTGGGGTCTGCTTGTGTTCCAGCTGGTGTTGACATCACTGTGACCTTGATTGCAGGTCCTTGCCTTGCCACGTGGAAGTCGGGAGCATCACTTCCTGTGCTGAATTCCTCTTTCCATGCTGTGTTTAGTCCAAGTTTGGTAAGGGAGAAGCATCTGTGGTTCCTCAAGGCACCTAGTTACCAGTGCTGTGATGTGGGGAAACCACTAAATTAGACTTAAAGAAGTGTGTGTGTGTATGTGTGTATGTGTGTGCATGTGTGACTTTCACATGCAGGAGGGACTAGAGTTACCTGTTCCATGTGGGAGTAAATCCGTCAGGATGCTAAATCTCAGGGTAATTGGAAATGTTGAGTGCTTGAATGCTGTTTCTCAAGCTAGTCATGTTAGTGGATCAAGCACACCCTTGCAGTCTAGTCGGCCCTGGTCTACTCTGTGAAGCCCATCTAGAGAGAATGCTAGAGAAAACTCACCCCAACACAAGAACAAGCTACCAATGTCTGGGCTCCTAATTGTGTGCTTTGAGGTATCACATAATTCAGATATGAAGTGATAGTTGGGACACCCCTGAAGAGGCCCCTTTGCATCTGCAAACCCCACAGGACCAGGCATAGAAAGCAGGAGAGCTGGTGACCCCAGGGCAGCAGAGAGAAGCAAAAGCAACAGCAGAGGGGAGCAACTACGTCCTTTGCCTAGGATGGGCCTCCGCCCTACCGCATGGGGAGAATGCTGGCAGCTGCTTCAGTTCTTTCTTGGAAAGAGCAGAAGAGTTCATTTAAATCATGGTTGCCCATTGTTGCAATCTGCTTGTTGGTTGGTTGTTTTCTTTCTTGCCTCCTCCCCCATACTGCCCAAAGGGACGTCCTACTTGACACTCACTGCAAGAGGAAACCTGGGAGTTTGGGGATGGCCCCAGTGGGAAGGGAGCTCTCCTCCTCCTGGGGCTACTCTTCCTGGTGTTACCCAGACTTCTTCTTCAACCAAACCTCAGGTAGAACATGCTCAACAGATTATGTGGCGCTCATTTACTGTCACTCTTAGTGGTTTGCTGTTTTTATATCATCTCACCCTGTTTTAAATCTGTCAAAACATCACTTTCCAAGCGAGACCATAATACAATTATTGAATTTCAGTAATGGAAATCTAAGCAGACTTATAATAATAATATAATAATATGCAAAATCGCCCTTACCACCAACCATTATCCAAGAATGACATCCTCACCTCTTGTATTCACTTAGATAAATCTTTGTTCCTGGTGCAGAATTTTCATACTAACTGTGGAAAAATCTCTTTGGAATTGAAACGGGAGGAGCTCCCTTTTCCCCCTCGCAAGGTGTGTGATGAGGGCGTGGCTCACTTCTTTGGTGGCCCACTGCTCAAACCTCTACAGGGAGCAGGCAGATGGGCAGGTTGTGGGGCTCCGACCCCACAGCAACGTCTGTGGGTGAATGTTTACAGCTCCTGAACTCCCAGTGGGCATGTGTTACAGTGTGCTCTTCTAATTTTGACATCCCTGGGCAGCTTGTATTAATCAGCTCAATTAGACCCTTTGCCTTATCCCAAGGACAGAGGGCTTTCTGTATCCTGGGTTATTATTGCCTTGATATGCTGGAAAAACTGAATCACACGTGGGCTTGGAGAATGAGTACCAGGTTTTATTGAGTGGAGGTAGCTCTCAGTGAGGTGAATGGGGAGCCAGAAAGGGGATGGAATGGGAAAGTGGTCTTTCCCCTGGAGTTGGGCTGCTCCGCGGCTGAGTTCTCCTCCGACCGTCCCAGACAAACTCTGGTTGATGGCCTGCCGGCATCTGCTGGTGCCTGTCAGCATGCCCCTCTGCTGATGTGTTTCTCTCGATGTCAAACCACAGGTGTGTTCTTCCACCAATATGTTTCGCTCGACCTCCAGCTGCTTGTCTATGTGCTGGCTAGCGTCTCAGGGTTTTTATAGGCACAGGATGGGAGCATGGTGGGCCAGGGTGGTCTTAGAAAATGCAGCATTTGGGCATGAAAACAGAAATGCCTGTCCTCACCTAGGTCCATGGGCACAGGCCCAAGGGTGGAGCCCTCATCAGGGACCCCGCCCTTCTCCTCCCAGCACTTCCCTGCCCCGCTCCCATATCAGAATCAGATCTTTGCTTTGTCCACTGACACATCCCAAGGGATGAGAATCGTGCCTGGCTCATGTGGGACCTCAATAGGTGTTCATAGGAGACGTGGATGAACCGTGGTCCCATGAGGCAAGGAAGAGACACTTCAGGCTTGCGATGTGGCCTTGGGGAAGTGGCTGCACCTCTTTATGCCTCAGTTTGCCCAGCTGTGAGATGACAAAAAGAAAATGTGTGCAGTCACATCCCAAGATTATAAGCTCTGTGACCCCACTCTCCCTTGGGGCTGTTCTGTAGAGAAGCTTGACAGATCCTGTCTGGATTGCCACCACTGAGAAATAGGCACTACTCAGACATCATAAAGCTTCTGGAATCAACTGTTCCTTAATACATCTAAACCTCATTTGTAAGTTCCCACATATCTCCCGTGTAAAGTATCTGTCTCACGTCAGCCTCCCTCAGGAGCTCCCCTGGGAAGACCCCAAAATAGGAGCATTTGCGGTATCCTTGACTCACCATAGCACTGCAGACGAGGGTCTCATCAGACACTCGATCACCACAGCTCCTGCGACTGCGACTACTACTGCTGTGGTCAGTTCGTCAACACTAAATCCACCCGTGGGATCCTTCCAACGCACCTACCTCTCTGTTCCTTGACTATCCACTCAAATGGTCTCCCCCGATTCAGTCTCTCTCTCCTGCCATCAACAATAACTGCCCAGAGGTATCCCTCAAGGTCCATTTCTCCTTCCCCTCTTTGTTAATAGAAGCCGCTGCCCCGTACGCTGCGTACACCCACCTGCACAGGGATCCCGACTGGACACTGTTTCTGTCCTCCCGGGCTGAGGTCTGGCCCATGGGATGTGAGCCTGTGTCCTCCATGCCGAGCCCTCAAGAGGCAGCTGCTCCTTCCTCTTTCTCTGCCCACCTCTGTGGCTGCAGGAGGGCCTGGCCTTAGTGAGCAGCTGCAGCCCCTCGGGCAGGGGTCACCTCCTAGGGGAGCGGAGGACCAAGACAGAGATAGCCGAGCCTGGTAAACTGGAGAAGGACTGTGCTCCCCCCGCCCCATGGCTGCCCACCAGCTCAGACTCGCGCAAAGGGAACCGCTCCCTCCCTTGTTAAGCCATGCCTGCTGGGTCTAGTTGGTGCAGCTCAGCCACATTCTGAGCTCATACACACCTCACCTGTGACATCTCAGTCCTGAACACCCCTCGCCAGACAGACCATGCCTCTTGTCATGCAGCTCCTATGCTTCAGGATCCACACTGAAGTTGTCCTTCTGTCTCACTGGGTGGCTTGTCTTCCCACCGCTCACTGCCCAGGACCCCAGAACCCCCACCCAGGCCAGAGTCCATGGCAGTGCTGGAACCCTCCCCTCACCAGCGCCTGAGCTGTCTTGCTTCACCCTACCTCCCCTATACTGTCCTGGTCACCCCAGCCTGAATACCCCCAATTCTTGACCCACTCTGCACATGGAGCTCAGCAGTAAATGCTACCCCCCAAATCCCATGTTCTCACTTTAAAAGTGTGGTCACCCAAGGATGGTACACAATCCTTACACCTGCCCCTGGGTCACTTGCTCCCCACCTCCCAGGACATTGGGTTCACATCATCTGCAATCTCCTCCGTCTCCCTGCCCCACACTCTCCACCTGGGACCTCAGACTAAAGAGAAGGAAGCAATGACCAGCCCTTCCTCTTGCCAGAATCTCCCTGTGCCTCCAACCCCCCTGCTCTGCCCTCCCTCCCATCACAAGGGCAGATGGTCCCCAGCTATTTTTCCATGTAAGGGGGGACCCATTTCGCCCTGTGGTTCCTGTTGTTTTTCTGGCTGGGCCTCCTCTGCCTCCACCTCTCTACGCTTGGTCTTTCTGGTATTGAGAGATTTGGAGCCGAAGACATCCCTGCATTCTGCTGTGTCCTATCTTCTACACTTGACTCTTTCAAACACGGTTTAATACACATATGCTCTCAAGAGCACTGTGTGCTGGAAGAAAAGGTGCAGTTCAGCAGCAGAGGGCCAGTCTAGGGGAAGCTGGAGCTGATGTATCCGACAGCAGGTGGAAACATGAGACTGAGGCTGCCCCAAATCCACTTCAGTCAACCCTGGAGCCCTCCACGATGGCACCCTTTGACATGTGCACCTCATATTTTGGAATGTTCATATTGCCCTCCGAAAGGGGAAACTTTGAGACAGTACGGAAGCCTCTCTGTGAACCCAATGCCATGCTTTCCTGTCTGGGAGAATCTTAAGGAGAACCAAGTGGATCTCCCCGTCCATTGCCCACAAATAGCCGGGGCCTGATCGCACGTGGGGCTTAGTAAATTTCTGTCTCACAGGAGAAACAAGATCTCCAGGCTCCCTTCCCACAACTCTCCTGCACTGGAATTCTTTCTATGGAGTGGCCTGGTTGGCAGGGGTTATGTCCATGGGCCAGAGTCAGACAAAGGCGCTGGGCGGCATTGCACCTTGTCAAAGGTGCAGCCGTGACACTGCCTGCCTCCCTGGGCTTGACCCTGCCTTCCCCACTTTGGGCATGATCCAGGTCTCCTGTCTCCTAGGATAAGGTGAGGATTCCACGAAGACACTCTCAGGTGTGATAAACACTCACTAAATCTTGGCTATGATTATTGTTGCTGTAAAAGGAGAAACAAATTCACAACAGCTATGTATTTAGTCTATAAAGCAAAACTATCCATGGCAAAAACACAGAATAATTGGACCTACATGGCATATATCAACCCTTGGGGATTGTTGTTTCATTGTATTATTTTAACAATTGAGTTGGGAACATAGATTTTAATTTAAAATGTTGCTTTACTTTTCTTCTGAAATGCAAAATATATTTCTATTATGTCCTGGATAGTAACAATTTTTTGTTCCTGATGAAATGGTCAGGAAACCCATGTTCTGTTTCTCTGAGGATGGTGTGCGTCTTTCTTACTGAATTCTGTCTCCCTGCGAGGCTTCCCTGGCCTCTAGGCTGCAGGTGCTCCGAGCTGTGTCCTCAGCAGCCTGGCAAAGCTGGAGCCGCAGCCCCGAGGGAATAAGCTGCGCTCTCCTTCCCCACAGTTTGTGTTGTGTCTGACACTAAGTGGGGCTCAGTGAGGTGTGATCTGGTGTTTTATGTTCAACTTAGAGGAGGGTCCCACAAGGATTGAGGGGTGGAACCTGTAAAACATCTTAATCCACAGCCTTCTCTGTTTTAACTTCAATGAAAACAGAAACCTGCTGTGCTGGCTGGAGCCCCAGCCTCCTCCTCGGCACCCAGAGGCCGTCCTGCAGCCTTGCAGGCTTCTGCAATTGCATTGCCAGATGGGATCCCCTAAGTCATAAATCTCTGCAGGGGGCAGGGTGTTGGGTGTCTAGAAGTCTTCTTGCTGGAGATTCTCTTAAAATGGCTGTGCAGCCTTGGCCCGCAGGAGTGTCCTGGAGAAGTAACAGGCATCAGCAATTCCCACCTGCTCCTCCTGGACGGGGGAGCTGCGCAGCCTCTGGCTCCCTCTCCTCCCGCTCCTCCCTCACACAGAGCCTCCTCCCTGCGTGGACACTGCCCAGACAAGCAGCCCACGGCCCTCCTGTGGCTGCCCCGTCTCCATCTGCATTCTAGCATGAGTCAGGCCTTTTTATCACTTGCTTTTGAAACATGGATGATAAATCACACAAATATTTATTCCCTTTATACTTCTCAGTTTATCTAAATGGAGTGGCTCTTCGGGTCATTCATCTTAACTCTCATTTTCTAAGCATTAACACTAATCACACACCTTTCTGGACAGGAGATTGAAGATACAAGAGGAAATGCTTTCCAGATGGTAAATGGAGACTTCCCCTCTGTTTTCAGGACTCTTCTAGGGATGCCAAGTAAGAGTCTAGATAATGCTGAGTAAGAGTCTGGATCACATATCATGATCAAATGCTTTGTTTTCTCTGTAGCCCCGTCTCCACTTGGTATTTGGATGGCTTGTTCTTCTTGCTTATACAAACCCATTAGTGGAATAATTCCTTTTACAACCAAGATACATGGGTCCATAGCTCTGCCTGCTGGTTGCACACTCTGGAAATGAGAGATAAGGCTCAGCTCAGCAGGGCGGCTTTGTTTCCACTGCTCTCCTGTAGAAACATTTGCAATGAAAAGGGGGGAGCAATTTCCTTTTCTGTTGTTTCTTATCTCTTTTCGATCTGAGGCTGTGAAAATACTAATCACCCAGTAAAGCACAGGTTACCAAGGGAATGAAAAGAAACCTGGTTGCTTAGGAGGTGTTTGCATAGGAGAGGGTTTTGCTCACAGGAATGCTGGAGAAGTGAACATCTCGGTTCATTTAATTATCTAAGTAGCTGAGCGTTCCCAAGCAGCAGGATGGGCTTCCTGGGAGTGAGACCTGCGCAGCCCCCAGGGCTCCCTGCTCAGAGGAGCCTCCTGTGTAGTTTTATTCTTGGCTGTTGCTGATGTGAAATTCCAAAGGATTTTTTTTTTTTTTTTTTGAGATGGAGTCTTGCTCTGTCACCCAGGCTGGAGTGCAGTGGCGCGATCTCGGCTCACTACAGGCTCCGCCTCTTGGGTTCACACCATTCTCCTGCCTCAGCCTCCCGAGTAGCTGGGACTACAGGCGCCTGCCACTACACCCGGCTAATTTTTTTTGTATTGTTAGTAGAGACGGGGTTTCACTGTGTTAGCCAGGATGGTCTCGATCTCCTGACCTCGTGATCCGCCTGCCTCGGCCTCCCAAAGTGCTGGGATTACAAGCGTGAGACACCGTGCCCGGCCTCAAAGGATTTTTAACAAGGGGCCTGGCACGTTTGTTTTGCACTGGGGCCCACGAATGGCACAGCCAGGGTAGCAGGCAGCCCCACTTCTGTGTCAACATGGCTTTCTGGAATATTTGGGGATTGTATTAGAATACTTAGTGTTTTAGCAAATCTACTATGCGTTCATTACTTGAGTTCAGGAAGCCGTTCTATACTGTTGTCATATCATGGATGTGAGCCTCAAAGGTCCACGGGCAGTGGTTCTCTGCTGTTACTTTCTTTGTGCTTCTGGAATGACAGCCAGTTTTACTCAACTTTGGAGTACTTGCAGGGGGAAGAAGTACCGTGAGGGGCCCTTCCAGAGTCATTAGAGCTTCGTTCTCTAGATCCCAAGGCTTCCCTGCTCTGCTGGGAGAGAGCCCAGTGGGGTGGACAAGGTACTATGTGTCTCACCCACAGAAGCCACCGTCCTGAGACCCACCTGATTGTCTTTGGGTACCTGTTTGCCCTCCACTATGCCCTTTGCAAAGACATCTAACCAATCTCAGTCTAATCAGGGAAACCAGAAGTGCTAAGGCCCCTCCAGAATGAGTGCTGGGCCTGGCACAGTGGCTAACGCCTGTAACCCCAGCATTTTGGGGCAAGTGGATGGCTTGAGCTCAGGAGTTCAAGACCGGCCTGCCTGGGCAACATGGCGAAACCTCAGCTCTACCAAAAATACAAAAAAATTAGTTGATGTGGTGGCACATGCCTGTGCTCTCAACTACTTGGGAGGGAGAGCTGGGAGGATCACTTGAGCCCAGGAGGCAGAGGTTGCACTGATGGCACCACTGCACTCCAGCCTGGGCCACAGAGTGAAAACCTGTCTCAATAAATAAATAAATAAAATAAAAGATAAACACTGTTAGGGAGCTGTTCAGCTACAGTGTGACGTCACCAGTTCAGGTAAGAATGCTGTGACTTGAAACTGTCTGATCACCTCAGTGTGCTGATTATGAGGTATAAAAGATGACACCTTACTGTATCTCCCCTGTGACTTCGCACCAAAACAATGAGCTTGAAATGTATTTAAGCAGGTACAGACATTGGCCTGCATACATCTCTAATGAAAGTCAAGTGATAACTATAGACAAACACAATAAACCGTAAACCAGACTAATTGGACTTATTTCACGAAACACTGAAAAGTAACATAGAAACCATTGCAGAAGCAGTGGGGATACAACATTAACTTTCTAAATTTGAATGTGTCATTGTACATCTAGAAGTGTGCCTTAAGTAGTCCTGTAAGGTATTTTGTACTTTGAGTTTTTATATTTTGTTCGCTTGATTTTCATTTTGTTGTATGTGTATGTATTTTGTTTTATTTACTTATTTATTTTTAAAGACTATTTTTTCCAGCAGTTTTAGCTTCATTTCATAGCAACATTAAGCAGAAAATAAAGCATTCCCATATATTTCCTAGGCCCACACTCGTCCACCCTTCCCCACCATCAACATTCCCCACCGGAGTGCTCCATTTGTTAAAATTTATGAACCCAGGTGGACACATCCCTATCGCCCAAGTCCATAGTTTACATGGGTGCTCATTCTTAGTGTCATACATGCTATGGGTCTGGACAAATGTATTCTGACATCAATCCACCATGGTAGTATAATAAAGAGGAGCTTCACTGCCCTGCAGATCCTCCGTGCTCTGCCTGTTCATCCTCCCTCCCCACCAACCCCTGGCAACCACTGACTTATTTACTGTCTCCACAGTGTTGCCTTTTCCAGAATGTCATATAGTTGGAATCATACAGCATGTAACCTCTTCAGACTGGCTTCTTTCACTTAGTCACATGCATGTAAGTTTCCTCCATGTCTTTTTGTAGCTCATTTTTTCTTAGCATTGGATAACATTTTATTGTCTGGATGCCCCAGGTTTATTTATCCAGTAACCTGCTTAAGGACATCTTGGTTGCTTTACTTTTAGTACATTTTTAGTATTTTATATGTGTGTGCGTGTGTATATATACATATATATATATGCCTACATACACACACAGATATATATATATACACACACATGTATGTATATCATCCATATAAGAAAGGGCAGAAAGATACCTTGTGAACTGAAGAATACTTCTGGTTTTCAGGAAACTTAGCTGGTTATTTAGGTTAAATCATTAAATTTTTCATAATATTTTCATTACTCTGTTTTCTGGGACTCAGTGTGTTTGGCTCTAAAATTCACTGAGATTTCCCACACTGAGCGTAACTGTCCCCTAATAATTAAAACCATGGCACATGCTGGCCGGGCGTGGTGGCTCACGCTTGTAATCCCAGCACTTTGGGAGGCCGAAGCGGGCGGATCACGAGGTCAGGAGATCGAGACCACAGTGAAACCCCGTCTCTACTAAAAATACAAAAAATTAGCCGGGCGTGGTAGTGGGCGCCTGTAGTCCCAGCTACTCAGAGAGGCTGAGGCAGGAGAATGGCGTGAACCCAGGAGGCGGAGCTTGCAGTGAGCCGAGATCGCGCCACTGCACTCCAGCCTGGGTGACAGAGCGAGACTCCGTCTCAAAAAAAAAAAAAAAAAAAAAAAACCATGGCACATGCTTCAAATATTTTGGAATGAGAATGCAAAACAAACTGGTGGATAGATAGAATAGATAGCTTGCATTACAAACCTATTTATATCTATGTCCATGCAATTACTGCAAATGTACTAATAAGTGCTTCCTGAAATATTTGCTGAAAACTGCAAGCTTCATTCCGAATCAAGGTTCTGGGGTTGGAGGGAAGAACACAATATATTGTTTTTAGATACAGTTAGGCACCATTGCTCTATTCTCTGACCCATCAATAATTTAGAATTGTGATTCTGTATTTCCAAATGTATGGAAGCTTCAGGGTACATTTTTTTCTGTTATTTAAAGTGTTCTTATATTGAAATCAAAGGAAGTTTTAAAGTTATCTTATTTTTGGCATTTTTGAGACTTCCTTTATGGCTTAGCAATGGGAGTTTGTTATAAATATTTCCCGTGAGAATCAAGGAATGTGTTCTGAATAGGGTTATTCATATGACAACTAGATCAAATTCCATAGTTATTTATTTAAATCTGTTATATTCTTATATTTGCCTACTTTCTCTGCTTCTGAGAGAAGTCTATTAAAATTTCACATTATGATTGGTTGTTTTTCCATTTTTTCTCTTAGTTTAACTTTACAATTGACTTTAAAATTCCACTTTGTATTGTTAGACAGTTATAGTTTCTGCATAAATTGTTCTTTTGTTATTAAGTAATGACCATCCTTATTTCTAATCTTGCTTTCCAGTTTATGATTTATATCGTCTGAAATTAACACTACGGCCACCAGCTCCATTTTTTTGACCTGGCCTACATTTCTTAATTCTTTTTATTATTAAATGTTTGTGTCATTAGGTTTACCTATGTCTTTAGTAAATAATATTCTGCTGGATTTTGATTTTATCAAGTGAAGAATCTATTTTTTTTTTTTTTTTTAGACAGCATCTTACTCTGTCACCCAGGCTGGAGTGCAGTGGCGCAATCTCAGCTCACTGCAACCTCCACCACCCGGGTTCAAGCAATTCTCCTGTCTCAGCCTCCCGAGTAGCTGGGATTACAGGCACGCACCACCATGCCCAGCTAATTTTTATATTTTTAGTAGAGACGGGGTTTGCCATGTTGGTCAGGCTGGTCTTGAACTCCTGACCTCAGGTGATCCACCCATCTCGGCCTCCCAAAGAGCTGGGATTACAGGCGTGAGCCACAGTGCCCAGCCAAACCTATCTTTTTTTAACATAAGCTGAATCTCTTCTTATGGAGTGTGGTTGTATTTGGATTTAGGTCCACCAATTTATTGTATGTCTTCTACTTACTATGTCTTCTTTTCTTCGTCTCATCATTTCATGTCTCTGCTCATTTCTAATGAATCTGTAGAATTGTCTTTATTGTCTTCCATTTCTACTACTGCTGAAAGTGATATATTCTTCTATAAGACCACCACTTTCTGATTTAAAATAGATAAGACAGACCCGAGTATAAATTACTGTAACTTGCTAAATATCCAGGATTACTCACACATGATTGTCTTAAAACTCTGAGAGATAAGTAATTTATACAAAGAGCTAAGTGAGCTGTGATGAGCCTAAACTGAAGATTAAATCTTTTTGCAGACCTATGATGCAGTGTTGCTAGATTTTCTGTGCACATTCTTCAAGAGGTGTTGGAAAGCAGCAGGCCAAGAGCCAGACGCTACGCAGCAGACACACTAGCATGGAAGGTCTCTGGGGAGGCTGGGCCAGCGAGCACGAGGGTAGGCATCCCTGACTCACACAGTGGGACTGCTTGCATTTGGAATGGGGTCAGCCAGGACTATTGAGCCTAGAAACAGGACCCAGCACAACTGGCCCCAGAAAGAGAACATCTCCCTCAGAGTATGACCACTGGCCTCATTTTTCTCTTTTTTCTTGCTAAAAACAAGAAACAAAACCAAATGAATGAAAACACAAAGAAAAAAAACTGCTTCATTAACCCTGTGTTTATTAAGAATAAATATGTTTTAGTGTCACGATTTCTTTCAAGATACTCACCTAGGCCTCGTTTTCGAGAGCATTGAAATCTGTTAAAGAAAACCTGGCGAAACGCTGCAGTCTTTTAAACCATGCTTTGATTCTGAAAATCGCAGATCCTAAATGTGTTGGACATGAAATTTATGAAGATGTCACTAATTTAGAATTTGTGACTCTCAATGAGAGTTGGATTGAAATCTCCCCTTATGCTGTCTCCCAGCATGAGGTTTGCTAATGTAATTTAAAAGAACAGTCAAATGCCAGTGGAAGGACAGATGCGTCAGCCACATCACAGAAGAAAACCAGGCTTCCTCCCCATTGACCAAGACAGCTTTTATCAGGGAGATTATATATACTACAGCATGTGTTCAGTTACTCAGCAGATACTTACTGAGCGACAGACAGCCCAGCACCTGCCACGGACTACATGGTTTGGAAGTGGCCCCTGAGCTATAAGGCCAACGTGCTAGAGAGGGGCAGTTGCTCACCAGGCTGACCAGTGAACGCACAGAATCATTTCAAGGTTTGAAATGATTGCAGTCATCAAAGGAAGACCACAGTCTTCTAGAATGCGTGGGTTTGTCTGGATCCAATGCAAGGCAAGAATCCATGCAAGAATTCGCCTCTCAGCTCCAGCCACCCACATTGTCCCAGAGTCTGATTTTACTTTTACACCAAATGAAATTTCAATAATTAGGACTTTTTCATTGTTTTGATGCATTTGTGATATATTTCCTTAATTTACAAAGACTTAACTGGGTGTGGTGACTCACACCTGTAATTCTAGCACTGTAGAAGGGTGAGGCCAGAGGATTGTTTGAGGATAGGAGTTTGAAACCAGCCTGGGCAACACAGTGAGACCCCAACTACACAAATAGTAATAATTTTAAAAATTAGCCAGGTGTGATAGCATGCACCTATAGTCCTAGCTACTCAGGAGGCTGAGGCAGGAGGATTGTTTGCACCTGGGAGGTCAAGGGTGTAGTGAACTTTGATCATGCCACTGTCCTCCAGCCTAAGTAACAGAACAAGACTCTGTCTTTAAAAAAAAAAAGACTAAGGAGAGGTAACAAGAAGAATCTGTTTAAACTGTTAAAATTGTTAAAATTCAACATTTAACCTAAATTTAGGTTTTTATTTCTTACATCTATTATTTCAGTGAACTTTTTGAAAATACTCTTCTTACAAGGGTTAGCCCTAAATTACATAAGCTCCAGGCCTCACAAAACCTCCAGGATCCACTCAGATAATAGTGCTTATGATGATGATAAAAGTTTTTTAAAACTTTTGTATTAAAACACATTTTAATTTAACACTTCATTTCTTATATCAAAATAAATCTCATTTTGATCAAAATCAAATTTAAAGTAATCAAAATGTTTGAAGAGAATATGAGTAAATATTTCATAATATTAGAGTATTAAAAACTTTCTAAATATATCATGTAAACAAGAATCTATTAAGGGAAACTTCATTACATAACACAAATATAATGTGTAACAGCAACAAATCAGTGTGTCTGGCAAGATGCTACAACAAAATCCCATGATTGCTACACAGAGCACGAAGGTTATGCACTGAGGACCAAACAGTTTATCTCCCAAACCAGGCCATAAATTTTGTATTTAAAACGTGTAGATGCGGAGACTGGGGAGTTGGCCCTTGGGGACTGTAGAGTGAGAAAAATACCAGGGACATGCTTAACCCACCACCCTATTGGGTGGTTTGTAGGCATTGAATTTGTAGGCAAATGAATCCATATGAAAGTGTATTTCACGGACTCTTATTTTTACCTTATTAATTTTTCGTGTGTTGTATGTGTGCATTAGGAAAATATGTAAATATAGACACGTGTGTGTGATAAAAGTGAATAATGTGTGTTTGAGTGTGTGTATACAAAATACAGAAAACGAAGGCCCTCATGATGAGTGTAATAACGTGACAAGTTATTGCATTACTATGATGAGTGTGATAATCCATTGGTTTGCTCAGAACAGTAGTGGTATATGCTCACCCGTTGCGCCTTTGTTGGCTAGCAGCCTCCGACCCTCTTGAGTGGCTGGTTTGGGAGATAAACTGTTTGGTTCTTGATGCATAACCTTCTCGCTCTGGGTAGCAATCATGGCAGTTCATTGTAGCATCTTGCCAGATACATTAATTTGTTGCTGTTACACATTATATTTGTGTTCTGTAATGGAGTTTCCCTTAACAGATTCTTGTTTACATGACACATTTAGAAAATTTTTAATACACTAATATTATGAAATATTTACTTGTATTCTCTCAAACATTTTGATTACTTTAAATTTGATTTTGATCAAAATGAGATTTATTTTGACATAAGGAATGAAGTGTAAGGTTCCCAGTTATTCTTCCAACGCCTACCAATCTGTTCCAACACCATTTATCGAAAAATTTATTTTCTCTGCATTGAGTTGGAAGGCCAGCCCTCTCCTCACTTAAATCCACGTGCGGTTCACAAAGTCTGACTCTCCTTCCCTGCCCTTTCCTGTGGTGCTGGCTTCTCCTCCCCACTGTTTCATCCCTGCAGTGGTTCCTAACGCTTACTCCCCAACAGGGAAAGCCCACCTCTCAACACTTGTCTTTCTTAGAAGGTTCAGGGCTCTTCCTGAATGTTTTTCCCAGAATAAATGTATATTCTGGTTGTCAAGTTTAAAAATAAAAAATAATCTTTCTGAAATTTTGGTTGGGATTACATTGTATTATTAGATAAATATAGGCAAAGTTGAAAACTCAAGAACTTGGAAGCTACCTATCAGAAAACATTCTTAAAAATGTTTACTTTAGTCACTGTTTTCTCAAGAACAGTTTATAGATTTATTTATGTAGGGGAATATAAGTGTATTTATTTTTTCCTGAATAATGTTTAATAATTTTTATTAATATCAGAAATAAAATTTTATATTTTATTTAGTATTATTTTTATAGAGTAAAACATCCACTGTGTAATCAGATCCTAAAATTTTATATTTTTACATTTTTTCAAACAATAATCGTATATTTTAATATCATAAGTCAATACTGATAATTTTGGCTTCCCTCTGTAGCATGTATATCTCTTGTTCACCCCTGCCCTTAGTTTAAAGGCAATGACATATATTTCTAAAACAATACAATGTATTTTTTCCTGTCCCTGATCTCAGTTGGAATGTTTCTGCATTTTCACAATTAAGTGCTGGCTCTTATTTGATATGTATCACCCATTACATTGTAATTTTCTATCTGATTATGGAAACATTCCCTTATTTCCATCTTCTCAGCATGACTAAATTTTTGCTCATGGCTTTTCTCCTACATAACTATTCTATAGTGGCCTTGGAGAAATTGTAAAAAAAGAAGTTGACAAATGTGTTTTTTAAAGTTTGTGACAATCTGTACATAACACAAGGAAGAGACCCATGCCTCTACCCCCACCTCACCCCCAGAAAGCCCACAGGACACTGTCACCTCAAGCTCTGTGGCTACCAATCCTTGGTGACTATTTCTTTTATCAGGAAGATTGGCCTTGTCCAGTCACACAGGATCCTGGGCTCAATAGGCAAAAGGTGTAAACTCATGAGACCCCAGAGTCACAGTCACAGAGGATGCTGAGTGTTGACTGATGTTCTGTGTCTTTATGTACATGACACTGTGTTAGCTCCATCAATGAAGAACACTTGAACCCATGCACATTTCCATCACTCAAAAGAAGTGAGCAGTCATGACTTTATATTTGTGAAGAAAAGTGCACCTCATTCTATAGCCTTAGGTGAATGAAGCTTGGGGTGTGTGAGTAATTAAACCATCCTTGCACTCCTGTAATGAGCCCCAGTTGATCTTTATGTATTCTTTAATGGTCTGGTGGCTTTAATAGTATTTTCTTTATAATTTGTTATACATTTCATAAGATTGGTCTATGATATTATTTGTGTGTTACCTTTCAAAAGATGTCTTATATTTCATCTAAGTTTACTTATTTGAATTATTTCATTTTTTCTAATGTTTACTTTTCTTTTATAGCTTTTGCTATATGACTGTCTTCTTTTTTGTACCCTTTGGTTATTTAGAAAACATACTGTATATTTCTAATACTACTAGAGTTTCCTCTACAATTTAAAGTCATTGCTTATGCCACTCTTTCTTGATTTATTAATGTTACAAATTAAACTAAAGCCATAAAGACCTTCACAGGAAAAATAAAGCTATTGTCACATTTCTACCTCTTTCATTTTCTAGTCCTCTCATTTCAGTTCAAGCTCCAACCTTTGTTATAATTGCTTGCAGTTTCCTTATTTCTGTTTCACTTTAATATTATTTTTATATTGTGTACCTCTAACCTTTCAATAGTAATGCATGTAAATTCTGTTTTACAGTCTTGACCACAGTTGTTCCGGTTGAATTGTCTGTGTAAGTGGATCCAGTGGCCTTGCCAGTCCTTCTGTGCCATAGCCTTTCTGATTCTCAAGTTTGATGGTATAATCTCCCAGCTCAGAGAGTGAGCATCTCAGGAGTGTTGTTCAGAAGGAGGATTGCTCCTGGATTTCCTGGCTGCTTGCTGCTTCTCTGTTGCTCCATGCCAGCTCCTGTTAATGGAATTCCATCTTCTTTTCTCCACTTGGTGTCTTCACTGAATTCTCACTCTCTTATGTTACCTGACAGTGTAATCACATTTTGTGAAATTGATTTGCTTAAGTCAGTCTTCTTCCAGAATATTTTTAAAATTTTAATGCCATATACCCTTTTCATATATGTGTTTTTGTAGGGGGGGGTTGTAATTTTTCTGCAGGTTCCATGTGAGGTTTCTTTTTTCCTAACTCATTCTGACCAGGGAATTTCCATACAAGTTATTTATAGACCAGAAATGGAGCTGATCTCCCCGCTGCAGGCCTTGTTCCTCTGGTGCACTTATTCTGAGTGCTTTAGGGAACAAATACCAATGGCTTGTAACAAGAATAGTGCTTTTGTTTTGGTTCTTTTGAGATGTTCACAGTTTGTCAGCCTTTATTTGATTTGGGGAAAAGGAATCTGTACTACCTCACTTGCACCATCTCTCCCAAATGACCACCATGATGTTTAAGATAAAAAATAAGTTTCAGAGAGATGTGTTTGTTTTTTTTTTTTTAAATAAAGCTATCAAAGAGTGGTCCACACCCGTCAAATAATTGTATGGCCTTATAGTTACCAAACACATTAACTCAGAATCTGGTGTGTTGACCAACAGGAGCGTAATTTCTCTCTGAAAACCATGCCGCCTTTCCACCTGCAGTGAAGGATGCCTGTGAAAGGTTTCCTCAGCACTGGCAGTGGCCACACTCTCCCAGTGGCCACTGTGCCCACATCTGGGGTGCGCCTTTAGTCTGCCTCTGAATGGTGGGTCTCACAATGTTCCAAACTCGGGTGCAGCCCTGTCTGCCTGTCTGTGCTGGGATCCTGGCTCCACGACATGCTCCTGCCAGCCTTGGGCACATTTGTTAGTATTTCTGCACCTGTTTATTAATCTCTGAAATGTGCGCAATAATCAAAGCTACCTCACAGATTTGTTGTGAGAATTAAAAATTTCATGCAGCTAAAGCACCTCATTAAATACTAGCTATTAGTATTATAGGAACTCTGTAAACTAGAGGGATTTGAACATTGGATTAATTAGCAGGGATCATCTGACTGTAGATGGTTCAGAGACTTGCAATAGATGTTGATTTCTTTAAGACAATGAGATTTTTCACTGTCTGTTCAAGGCCACTTAATGCCTTTTAGCTCGTAATACACAATGAACCGTACATTAGATATCTGCATTCGACTCTCCACTAATGTCAGCATTTCAAATGCCTTCACTTCTTCTTCAGGAGAACCTTTTCTTTACTTCAAAGAATTGAATTTCCCCAGTGCTTTCCTGAGTTTGTGAATGCTAATGCAATTCTCTCTTGCAACTTGTGTGTGTGTAGACTTTGCATCATAGGGCATTTCAAGGAAGACATCACAACACTGCCTCAACTACCCAGACACTGCTCCTCTGTTCTGCATATGACTCTTCAGAATGAATTATTATAAATGCTACATGGGTTGGCTGCTTTCCCATTTAAACGGGATGAACTAGAGAACGAGGTCTTTAAATACAGCCTTTCTCTACCCCCAACTCGTTGTAACAATACTGAGCATATGTGAAACCACTGAAATCTAAAATAGAGTATTTTCTGATGTCTATATTTATATACATAAATACCACAGAATCATTAGGCTCTTTTGCAGCATAGACCAATAAATTACGCCAACGATAATACAGCTAATTTCATTAATGAGATACCAGTACAGTATATTCCTCCTCATATTCCCTTAGTTTTCTGGACCAATGTTTTTAAGAGCAATAGATAAATATGACATTTTCAACATGATTCATTTGGTAAGTTTTGTGATGTAATGGCTAAAGCTTTACATTCGGAGTTGATTCCAAAGAATGAAACAGTAATTGTTGTTTAATTATTTAGCTGACTAAACTAAATATCTAACAATGTTATTTAAATATTTTAAAGAGTTTTTAGCCGGGTGCGCCTGTAATCCCAGCACTTTGGGAGGCTGAGGTGGGCGGATCACAAGGTCAGGAGATCGAGACCATCCTGGCTAACATGGTGAAACCCCGTCTCTACTAAAAATACAAAAAATTAGCTGGGTGCAGTGGCGGGCGCCTGTAGTCCCAGCTACTCGGGAGGCTGAGGCAGGAGAATGACGTGAACCTGGGAGGCAGAGCTTTCAGTGAGCCGAGATAGCGCCACTGCACTCCAGCCTGGGTGACGGAGCGAGACTCCATCTCAAAAAAAAAAAAAAAAAAGAGTTTTTATAACCCTTTAGTATGTGCTAATATATAGAACCTACTTGATGGGGAAAAGATTCAACCAATGAGTACCTAAGACTTAGTAAGAAAATCAGAAATAACTAATCTGAAGTTGTCTTGAAGAAGAATGAAGGCATCTGAAAGGTAGTTTCAAGGGACAGGAGTCAGGAGGTTACATAAATATTGTTCTACCTACTCAATATGTTCATTTCCTGGAGCTGATTAATCTCCTCCAAGTGCCACAGTGTGAAGTCCTTCCTGCAGAGAATGGAATTGTTCCAGGCTTACCAAGAAAGATGACTCCGATGTCAAATGTTAGCCATATACTCTTGGCAGACCCCTGGCCTAACAGCACCTATCAGCCAGAAAAACTGTCTGCAGCCTGTGATGCCTTCACACCTGAGTCTCATCGTGGTAGCTATTTGAAAGCTTAAAAGATAAAACTTACAGATTCTTACGAATCATTGTAAAAATTCAAATCCTATGTGGAAATGACAGTATTCCTGAGTCTGCTGTCATTTCAACTCTTCACTTTTCGGTTCTTTGCCTAGACCCATCTACAGAGGCTTATACCTCATATGCCTCATCATTCAGTTGCCATTGACTGCTTTCACCAATTTCTTTAAAAGCAAGGAAATTCGATTCCCAGTTTTGTTTAGCATGGGCAAGCTAACCACGTAGAAAGCGACGTAGAGAGTTCGTGGATCCAATGATGTGACCAAGATATTCTCACTGCCTGACAGTAAAGAATGTCCCTGAGGCTCCGGGCGGGATATTGATGTTGGTTTCACGGACGGTGTCAGCCTACTTGCGAATTTGATCTGTGTAAAATATGGATTCAATCCGCTTCTTTGGTTTCTTTCTTAAAACCCATTAGATTTATGGTGATTCCTGCTGACCCTGTCACTGAAGACTTTGCATAAAACCTTTGTGGATGGTCCTAACTGGCCAGTCCTGCTCGGCCCAGAGCCTCACAGCCCCCACACTGGCGGAGCTCACGAGCCTTAGGAACCGCGTGGCTGCAGGTCAGCCTCAAAGCATCCAGGTTCGCTGCAGGAGGACACCTGGAAACAATTCTCAGAAAAACAGTTCAAGAGCCTGGAGAAGACCATTTCTAAGTATTAGTCTCAGAGTGAACATCCAAGAAACCCTGACGCGAAAATGCCAGAAAAGCCGGAAACTAGAGGAGGAGGGAGGCCATCATTTTAAAATCCTTGTCATAAAAGGAAGGAGTCGCAGCGGGGAGGGTTCACGTCTGTGATAGAATGGGAAACGGACAGTGTTCCTAAGAAAACGAAGAGCCGAAGAACGGAAGCCCATACACAGTTGCTAGTGAATCCTCCGTGATTTAAATTGCATTTCACACCTTGAGAAATGAATTAAACCGTCTCCTGTGGGAAGGTCATTCATTTCAAAAGAAAGAAAAATGAACCTACGTTACTCATGAAATGTTTAAATTCCCGTTAGACACGTAGGCTTTCCCTAGAATACCACGTAAAAGGCTCCGGTGAGAGGCAGGAAAAGATATTTCAGATGTTATAGACAATCTAAGTGTGCATAATGACTAAGGGAAACCTGTTTGGAACAATCGAGGCCCTGAATAACTTGACGCTGATTCAATACTGAATCATTCAGGAATTTTTGGAAAACTTCTCCGAGTAGATAATCAGCCAGAAAGTAGAAATACACAACTTTTACCAGGAGTAATGCATTCTATACTTATCTAGGTATAAAATAGATAGGTATCACATAAATTGCCATTGTCCAGTTAAAATAGTCAAGCCCACAAAATTACTAAATATATACATTTTTTCTAGGTCACTTTAGAGCTAAGCAACATTAAATTACAAACTCACATCAGATTTTTCTCCAGCTGACAAGCCAGCCTTGTAGAAGTTGTATTTATCTGGGAGCAATGCAGCACAGTGGATAAGAACCCAGGCTCACTGGGCTCCCTTCCTGATCCTGCCACTCCAGCTGTATGATGCTGACCATCAGCGACCTCTGTGGCTGCAGACAGGGTCCTCGGTGTCTCTAGCCTCAGCTTCCCCGTTCGTGAAATGAAATTCTAACAGCATTGCCCCGTAGGGTTGTTAAGTGGGCTAATGCATGTGAATGGGTTACTTGGGGTGTATTGTGCACTTTAAAAGGAACCAGAACTGGTCATGAGAGTCCAGGCCCTGGAGCTGGGCTTCCCGGGTGTAAATCCCATCTCACACCACTTATGTCGCCTTTCTGCACTTCACTTTTAGGAAATAATAGCATCTGTCCACATCATTGGTTTGCCGGGAAAATTAAACCAGTCAATAGATAATAGAAAAAAAAGCTTAGTGCCCTGCCTAGTATTTGGTTTGTCCTCCAGGGGCACTGATTCTGCGTGGCTGTTAACCAAATTCATATACTACATGTAAGGTGTGACTGGTTTGCTTTCTTACTTACTGCAATATTTGAAGCCATCTGCATATGCTTCATTTCATCCCTTAAGATTTGCAAATATTTTGTTAGAACTTCAGGCTTTAATATGTGGGCTTGTTGTTGTTTGTTGTCATTGCTGTTATTTCATTGTTAACATTCCCAACAATGGGGTCATTTGTCCTAATCTAGTAATCCATGATAGCTAGGCTCAACATAGGTATCAAACTCCAGCAGGTCTATCTTGTCTTGGGTGCTGTAAAAACACTAATTGCTTCCTGGTTTTTGCAGATATGTCCAATTCGATTATTCATAAGTAGAATTGGTTAAATCAGCAGGTGGCAACCTATGGGCTGTGCACCAAGTGCAGCCTGCCATACCTGGTTGTGTAAATCAGGTTTCATCAGAACAGTCAGGCCTGTTCATGTACATGGGGTCTCCAGTGGTTTTCTCACTGCTGCAGCAGGGATGAGTCCTCGCAGCAGAGATCTCCACCAGCCTGAAATATTTACTATCTGCCCCTTTAATAAGATATTTGCCAACTTTTGGGCTAGATGAAAGCATCCTCCAGCAAAATGAGTGTCTTAATCAAAAGTGCTGTCTCTACATCACCTTTCAATCAGGGCAAAATAACATTGTTAATGGCATGGCAGCCATGAATTTCCAAGTAGTTCAGAAAACCTAAACCTAGTTTCAGTCTATGGTCATCTCATTATTAGCATGCAAGTATCTGTCGTTGACTTAGATGATGTATTGTTTAGTACATTTATCTTCTCAGCGATTTAGGAAACATATTTCCTTTCTCAAGAAAATGGCTTGTCCTCAGGATAGGAAAATCTCCTGAGATAAAGAAGCAAGTCAGATCTGAAATCATCAAATCTGTGTAACACACAAGCTTGTGTTCTTGCAGCTGGCTTTCACCTAAACTGTATGAGGAAGACATTTCCTAGCCAGCTGTTAAAATGTCCAAACAAAGTCAGTGGTCTCACGATCACAGTCCATGAACTTTGTGGCAGAAGGGCCACTTCTCCCCTGGGAATGTTAATAAGGTCTTTCGCAGGCCGGGTGCAGTGGCTCACGCCTGTAATCCCAGCACTTTCGGAGGCCAAGGCGGGAGGATCACCTGAGGTCAGGAGTTTGAGACCAGCCTGACCAACATGGTGAAACCCTGTCTCTACTAAAAATACAAAAATTAGCTGGACGTGGTGGTGCATACCTGTAATCCCAGCTGCTCAGGAGGCTGAGATGAGAAGTTGAACCAGGGAGGCAGAGGCTGCAGTGAGCTGAGACCAAGCCATTGTACTCCAGCCTAGGCAACGAGAGTGAAACTCTGTCTGAAAAAAAAAAAAGAAGGTGTTGCACAAAATAGAGGCCCTAAAATTCTTGTTTCCATGCTGCAGTGCGCTTCAGCAGCTTCTCTTGGGAGTTAACCAAGTTTTTAATATCATTTTTCTGTTTGAAACAAGGGATTTGTAAGAGGCACTGGCAGTCATTTCTTTCCCCTTGTAAACGTTCACTGCATAGGACCTGAAAGGCCTGTTCTTCCCGCTGTGACCACTTGCTTTCATTCTCTCCCCAGACGAGGTGGAGAGCACCTGTGTGGGCTCTTCCAGCATCATTGAGATGGCGTTCACTTTCTTTTCAATAGGTATAAATAAATCCATCCAGTTACCACTGCTTGGGAGCATTTTTTTCTGCATTCTTTCAACATCCCCGTCCTTCTAATTCTAGAAATTCTAAAATTTCTCGGTAGTTCTCAGAAGAGTAAATATTCCAAAATCACATTGTTCCATGTAATGGCCATATCATGACATCATTTTTACCCATGCCAGAAAATCACTAAGAGGCAATACAACAAAATTAATGTCTGTGTCTCTGTGATTTTTTTTTAATTCATATTTACCAGTCAGGTCTTTAGTGGTTCTTTGTTGATTTTCAGAAGGGATGTATATAATAAGTATAAAATAATACCGCTATAGGAAAACGTGGCTTTCCCTCTTGTACACAGACTGAGGGACTGAATGTCAGGAGTCCTGTGGGCCACATGTGAATGAGCTCCCTTTCCCAGGTGAGGATTGAGGAGGAGAAGAGGCAGGGACAGGATGAGGAAGAGACGAAGGAATGAAATCATGATAACCACAGCCAGCCCTTCCTGAGCGCTTCCTCTCTGCTAGTCCTCCCAGCCTGCCCAGCACTGCATAGAAAAGCTACTGTGACCATCTCCCCTTTGTGGAGGAGAGAATGGAGACATTGGTGTCCAATGATTTCCTGAAGGCCGTCCAGCTGGCAAGATTGGAGCTGAGATTGGGAACCCAGGCATCCTGACTGCAGAGCCACCGCTTCCCCACCAACGCACCACAAGGCCTCAGACACAGAAAGGCTGTCCTGGGGCAGTCAGCCAGCCAGGGTCATGGAACAGGGCAAGACTTCACAAAGAACTTTGATTTGTGTTGCCCTGTTGGTGCCTGGTTATAACTTTATGGATTTCTGTATCCACAGGCAAAAGCAAATCTGCTGAAACACAGGTACATTATGCTGAGCCCAAAAGGAAGCTTCTAGTGATGTTACTATATTGAAGAAATAACCCGGCTCTGTGTCTGTGAATTGAGGAGGGTGATGTTCATTGTCAACTGGTCAACAAATGTTTAGTATTTTTGCATGTGCTCAGTCCTGTGAGTTTCACAGAGGCATTGATGAAATGTCAAATTATAAAGCATAAGTTTTGTGGACAGACAGAATGGCCCTCTCTAATGGAAATGAGGCTCTAGTCCTAGTCAAGCCACCAGCCTCTCACCCTTGCAGCCTCAGGAGATTTGAGTAGGAAGTTCTATCTACAGTCTAGCTTCCTCTAGTGTCTTATTCATTCTGCAGTTGCAGTGATCTTTCTAAAATACAAACCCGGGCCACACACAGTGGCTCACGCCTGTAATCCCAGCCCTTTAAGAGGCTGAATAGGCTGGATCACCTGAGGTCAGGAGTTTGAGACCAGCCTGGCCAACATGAAGAAATCCCATTTCCACTAAAAATACAAAAAATTAGCCGAGCGTGGTGGTGCATGCCTGTAATCCCAGCTACTTGGGAGGCTGAGGCAGGAGAATGGCTTGAACCCTGGGAGGCAGAGATTGCAGTGAGCTGAGATTGTGCCACTGCACTCCAGGCTGTGTGACAGAGTGGGACTCCAGCTCAAATAATAATAATTATTATTATTTTAAAAATAAAAAATAAATATAAAATAAAATACAAACCCAGTATAGACACTTCTCCAAGTCCGGCCTCCCATGGCTCTCCATTGTCATTTGCTTAGTACCCAAATGCCATCGTGTGGCCTCCATGACCCTCCAGGACCTGCTACTGCCTCCTCCAGTGCCTTCATGGGCCCTGTCCTAGCAGTCTTCATTCCTGCCACACTGAAGGCCTCCTTGCCCTGCTGTCACCATAACCTTTCACTGTTGACTTCCTGCACAGCCTATCTTAACGTTCACCCCTTCTTGGGACACATTTGTTTGTCATCCCTCTTCATAGCCATTCTTAATGTCCAGGGAGGCCCTCAGTTGGGTCTGGCAGGGTGCACAGGCTTGTGGTGCCTGGCCGATGGGCCCCACATGGTGTCTGTGACAGGGATAGCAGGCATTCCCTCATTCCCTTCAACACAGCAAATGCCGTGGTTGGAGGGCAAGGCACAGGCGGTGCATCTCACGGGCATGGAAGCCACAGTGACCCTGTGAGTCTAGGGGACCCAGTGAAGGACATAGAGATGGAGGGCACCTTGGCAGGCCATTTCCTGGCCTGTGTGCAGGTGGCAGGAAGAGGCTCTGATGGTGTCACGGTTTTCTAGCTCTTTTTTAATTTATGAGATGTAATTCCTAACATTATTTTTCTGATGATGGTGCTGGCACATTCTTAGCTCGATGGGTGTGGTATTGAACCTGAGGACAGTTAGGAGTCATTGCCTCGTGTGGCTGTGTGTTCCCAGTTTCCTTTCTCGGTTCTCTCATGCAAGTCATTTGTGTGAGAAGAAAATATTCAGTGGGCAAAGTGGCCTCCTGCCCACGACGAAGCCCTCAGAGCTCTTTCATGCTGTTTTCCTCTTGGTCCGCAAACCAGTCTCTCTCATTCCCTTAAAATACGTGATTTCATTCTTGCCATCCTTGCATCACAATGTCTCTCTTCAGCACTGTCAGAAAAGAGCTGGCCAGAGAGCACCCCAGGCCGAGTTTCAGGAGCTGAGGTGGGCAGGTCTGTCCTGGAGCTTGGATGCTATGAGAGGGGGCTTCTCTGTCCTGAGATCGTGAGCAGCTGTGTTTCCATCCTTGTTCGTGCCTTTCCAGGGTGCTTGCAGTGAGCTTGCGTTCCTTTCCTTTAAAAGGAAAAAGAGTTTACTATATTGCTGAGGCAGGGGCCACATATAGGGCAAGACTGCCAAATTAAGCGTTTGGTAAAAAAGCAACCAGTGGACATGTTAGTTAGGTACTTGGAGTGACCAAACGAACCCTTAGGTCTGGACGTAAAGGAAGCAACACCAGAGATTTGCCATCCTGTGGTATGTTGCCAACACAGCCCATCTTTACTCTAACAGCTGAGGGGCCCTTTCCTGGGAGCTTTGAACTCCTGAAACCGCTGACACTCTGGGGCTTGTGGACATTCAGAGAGGTGGGGGATGGAGGCTGCAGGTGCATGTGCGTGAGCCCTGTGCCCTGGTAAATGGGGAGCCATGGAGAATTTCAAATATTATAGTAATGCTGTGTGCTCATGTTCGCATTGAAAACACTTCTTGGCAACAGAGTGGAGATTGGCTTTTGTCAACTCAGACTCAGAAGCTAGGGGACAATTAAGGAGCAATTCCTGTGAAAAATGACAGGGATCTTGTATTGGAGTTCTGCAAAGAACCAGAACCAATTAGATGTGGATGTGCCTGTGTGAGGTAAAGGCTCTCCTGGTTGCAATCATCTATAAGACTTCTAAATAAAACAAACTTTAATTCTTTAAAAGCCTGCCTGTTCTTTAGCTGACAACAAGACAAAGGAAGATTTATTTTAAGGAATTGGCTTATGTGATTGTGGGGACTGGCAAGTCCAAAATCTGCAGGACAGATCAGCGGACCAGAAACCCAGGAAGGAGTTGCAGTTTTGCAGTTCAAGTCTGAAGCCCAGACTTTTTTGGGGGATACCTCCCTCTATTCAGGCCGTCAACAGACTGGATGAGGTCTACCCCCATTACAGGGGTCATCAGCTTTATTCAAAGTCTACAGATTTGAATGTTTATCTCACCTAAATATGCTTTCACAGAAGTGTCCAGAATAATGCTCAGCTAAATATTTGTCTGCTGCAGTCTAGACAAGTTGATACATGAAATTAACCATCACAGACCTGGACTCAGCCAATGAATATCAGATACATAGGAGGGAGTAGCTTTTCTGGAAAATCGGGAAGCAGAGTCTGTGTGATTTGGTGGGATCAGGAAAAGGCTGGAGGATGAAGCCAGGGGCATCCCACTTCTAGGATGACAGGAAGGGCAGGTGACAGGAAAGGAAGAGGGAGCAAAGATGGGGACCACTGGCTCTGAATGCCCATTACCCACCAGACAGAGATGTCTGTAAGCAATGGTTTGTACGGCTGTGGAGCACAGAGAGGATGCAGGTGTCAATACCAGACAGAAGAGAAGACCTCTTACTCTGATGAAAAAAGTAGAGGGAAAAATTATTTTTAAAAAATGCACACACATACCTGAAACATTTATTTTCACTTAAAAGACATAAATGTGCATTCATTTGCTAATTCTTTTAATTATGGCCCAAGCATTTTTTTGAGTAGGGTCTGCCTATGGAAGGATCTAAGTGGATTATTTCATAAAACATGCTCACTGCATATAATTTCCAGTTTGAGTTTCTTTAAAAAAGGATGAAACTTGTCCCATTTATCTTGAGTGGGAAGTCATTTTAAAATTTGTATGTTTCCTCAATATTTTACTTTTGTCTCAGCCACACCTAATTTGACAGCAATGCCGTTTAATGACTGGTCTCAACTGAGTCATTCCAAAGATTTAACTTCGTTTTCATAGAAACAGCTCTTCTTTTCTAATGCTCGTGTTTCATAGCGCTACACCAAATTTAATTATATTACATAATTCCAATAACAAATTCAGCTGCCATAAACAGATTGGAGGACAGATTCAGCCCATTCCCTGTGAGCCCTGGAGTGGCAGCAGAAGGATGCTGACATCCCTGGGCAAGGCTGGCACCTCACCCACTGGTGCTCAGCATGGTGTGGGCGGCCGCCAATGTGTTTTGCCAAGGGATGAAGAGGCGCAGTGAGTCTCATGTGTCAGTTCAGAATGACTAAAGAAGAGTTTCTAACAAGGCTGGAAGTAAACCATTGAGCAGGGAGGAGCCCATCCAGGCAGCACATCTAGTGTCCAGAGATGAACGGAGCAGACAGGTAGAGAGCCACTAGGACAGAAATAGATCCAGAGAATACTCTAGTGCTCTGCCCTCCAGAGAGTAGAAAGCCAAAGGGTCTCACACAGGAAGTGATATACCCAGTGGAAAACCACTTGTGTGCTTCCATGTCAGGGTAGCAGAAGAATGTTTGTAACCTGAACAGTTATCAGTACATCCATTACAACCTTCTATGTCCAAATACAATGTAAGTTTAAGATCTCGCCCTGAGGGTAGGACATCCTTGGCTAGGAATATCTCCACAGTTCTTAAGCTGAGTTGTTTAGGAGGCTTGAAAGAACGTTAATATTGGAGATCATTACCTTTACTTTTCAGACATCTATATTTCAGTATTGGAAGAGTCAGTATATAAGGAAGCGGCTGTGGTCCATCCCAGCTCTGAAACCCCTTTGGTTCTGGGCGGATCCCTCTTTGAGAAGGAACTCAAGCTTCCGTGACTTTGCACTCACAGAGGCTGAGTCACAGGCTCTGAGCCAGCAGCCTGCTGCAGACACGCTCTTCAAAATCAGGAGGGCTGTGCAGAACCAGAGAGCCTGCTCCACAGAAGAGCTCAGATGGGCTTTGCTGAGATGCTAATGACAGGGAATTAAAGCATCTGTTTTCCTCCAGAAGAACTGATTGAGCAGACTCCCCGCCCTCCCCAGTTTTTTTATTGGCACATCCTAGTTAGTCCTCATAATGGTTAAAAAATAAAATTAGTACAACTTTAATACAAGAAATTGAGGCCACAAAGGGGAAGAGAGGGTAGCTCAGAACTTTTGTGGCCAGTCTCAGGGATTTTCTGAAGAGCTGGATGTTACATTTCCAAAATCGTGTTTCCAAAGCTGCCAGTCATCCAGGCCCCCAGGGCTTTGCACAATTTCAGATTCCTGACCCTTAACCCCTAAGAGCCAAGGCCGTCCAATTTCTGGTTCATACAGAACAGGAGCGAGACCAGGAATGTGCAGGTGTTTGAGATCCCCTTTGTGCTATCATTGGGCATGAGAACTTTGGATGTTAAGCCTGGTAAAGAGGAGGGAGTTACCTCTTACTCAGACAGGACTCAACCTCAGATGTAATTAGGTCTAGATCGTTAGGTTGCCTACCCGTGTGTTACCACCCCAGTAGTTTTTAGTCCACAGCAAAGGTATTTGTAGTAGAAACCGTTGGCTCAATGGGTGGGTGTTGAAGGGGCACAGAAGCGGCAAGGGAGAGTTGAGCTTCCAGCCCAGAAACCTGAAGAGGACAGAATACTCTCATTCTTTTGAGTAGAACAGGAATGATTCTGATTGTGACAACAGCACCGTTTTGGAGAGGGGACTGGCAGTAAAATGTGCATCTCCTTGCTTCTGGGAGCACAGTCTCCACACACATAAGACAAGGCTGGTAAACGTGATCAATGCTGGAGCCCTTCCCAGCACATAGAGGGCAAAGATGGGGACCACTGGCCCTGGATGCCCTTTACCCACGAGACAGAGATGTCTGTAAGCAATGGCATATATGGCTGTGGAGCACAGCAGAGAGGATGCAGGAGTCAACACCAGACAGAAGAGAAGACCTCCTACTCTGATGAAAAAAGTAGGGTGCGTTGCTCTTTCTTCCAGTCTTCCCTGGAAAGTGGGCAGAGGGGCAGCCTCCCCAGAACCAGAGTGCTGTTGCCATTTAGAGTTGACTGGTTTCCCTTTTAAAGGGGAATGCAAAAGCCCCCAGTGTTCTGCAGAGGAAACCCTCAGACCAGGGGTTTTTGTTGAACGAGGGAATTACTGAGGCTGTCTGTTTTGAAAAGCGAGGTCAGTTCCTTTGGTCTGTGTGTCTCATAATTCCATGTTCCTGTCTGTCCCCCATCAGTGAAAGCTCTGTAGATCATACTGATTCCTTTTAACATAAGCTCTGATGACAGGATGGTGAGACAGGAAAACCTGGTAAAAATGGCATGCTGGCCTCAGAGTAGTAACTCCTCGCACACCTTTGGCTCCTCACAGTCCCTGAAGTTGACGCCCACAGCGCCGCCTTTGTGAGGAGCTTTGATGTCCTCGGTTTGGCTATGTGTGCTTCAGCAAAGAAATCCTGCATTTAGAGGTGAAAACAATTCAGGGTCTTTGTCTGGCCCATTGTAAATCTCTCCTTGGGTTTCACAAGTCGGGCAAAGTGGTTTGACTTTTGAGACTGAAGAAAATGAAGTGACTGTCAAGTTGCAAGCTCCCAAATGCTCACAGAGAGCCCTGGAGTGCTGGGCCCTGTTCCTTGCCAACCAGTCATCAGAAATGGGCTGTCCGTTCCCATGTGAAAAACCAGACCAGACCCTGGCATTAATTCCTAGATGGACACCTCCCAGGAGACAGCCCAAGGGTCCTGCCCTGCCAGGCAGTGTCAGAAACATCTATGCAAACCAGCTGCAGCTGGGAGGGATGAGCTGGCATGTTGCTGTCATTTCTGATGTCCCGACTGCTGGGTTTTCGGAGGATTTGATTTCTGATGTACTGACTGGTGGACTTTAGGAGGATTTGGAGACTGGAGTGCCTTGCTCCAGAAGGCATCATGTGTGGGCACAGTGCAATCTGTCTAATAACTCGTTCTACCTACTGTGCTCATTTACCTACTTGGTCACGGAGATCATTGTTTATTTCAGAGCTGGACTTCTACCTTTGAACTTGCTTGGAGTGTAGCTGGCACCAGGTGATACTGATGAAGCTTCCTTTGTCCTAGACCCATAGCAAATCCCCAAGCCAACCGAGGAGGATGGCAAGCTAAAAAGGTCCTTGGCCACCTGCCCGACAGGCTTAGGACATCATTGTCTCCCAAGTTCTGCTGATCCTGGCCTCTGTACTTTCAGCTTACAGCCGGCCTGCACTCTTAGTTAATTTGTTAACTAATGTTTTCCCTATGGAAGAGGCAGATTTTTCCAACTGTCATCTCTTTATTGTTGAATGTGCATTGTTATCTTTAAAACATTCAATTTACTTACATTACATTAGATCTCAAATTATACAGGTGAAGACGCTGCTATTTTATATGAAGACAAGGTTGTTGTGTCTTCAAAAACCAAGTAGTATTGATCCTGTCAGACCATGTTGGCAGATTTCTTGACCCCTGGGCCATTGAGTCTGCAGTGTGTGAGTATCTGGGTATAGTCAGTGACATGAACGGTTTAATTTAGAACAGCCTACTGGACAGTTGTGACCCATACACCAGCTTGCAGAAGTCAAGAGTCCCCACGTCTAAGTCTGATGCTGAAAAGGCACCACCTAGCGAATGCTGTATTCTAATGTTGCGTCTCACGGCATCCAGCACCCACCCCTCTGGACTAAATCCAGCTGGTGCTGGAGCCCTGATACTCATCAATGCCTCGTGTAGGTTTGTGTCGTGACAAGGTTTCTGCCCCATTGTTATTCTCTGTCTTTATTGTGTTATGAGAGACTCCTGCCTAGAATTCCTAGAGTCGTTCTTGAAAGTAGAACAACAGAGTGCTGGATGGTGAAACTTCAAAAAGAATCAGCAGACAAAAGACACTGAAAGTAAATTCTAAAAGGGCGGGCTCAGGGAGACTTGCTGATGTGAAAGCCACAGGCAGAGCATGGCTGCCCTGGTGGGGCTTGGCCCTAGGCCGCAGCTCGGTCCCAGCCCAGGGCTGGCCTCTGCATCTGAATTGTCGTTATGACACACAATCTGCTGGTGTGGTGCGTCATGACGGGGGACTTTACTAAACCCTTTTTGGAAACTTGCATTTTCAAAGAAAGCATTACATGCAAAAACCGAAATGTCATTTTAATTTTGTTTTAGTGGGGAAGAGGGAGTCATTTTGTTGAGAAATGACTAAAGACTGTTTGGCATTAGGGATATTGTGTATTGATTAGATGGTACCAGGAAATCCTGAGTAGACTGTTGAGTGGAGGCTGTAAACCTTGTCACTTTTCTGGGCAGTGTTGAGAGCCACAAAGGCGCACCCTGAGAGGGAGCCTTGGGCAGTGGAGGTCCTGAGGGCCAGTGGGGACTGCGTCTCCAGAGTCCTGCCGTGGAAACTGACTGATTTGGGTACTACCAGCCACTTTGCATTCTTCCAGCTGATGGACTTAGGAAAACCAAGACAAAGCGAGAACCCCTGTGGCCACTGGTGGGCAACTGAACACAGCTTGTTACTGTTCATGGAACCCGCAGACGTTAGCACAGAAGCTTGCGTGGATTTTGACTCATTCATGAGCTGAAATGAAGACATTCCCCTAAAGCTCGGTTTTTTAAACAAAGCAGACACTTGGTGTTTCCAGATGTGGTATGAAGGGGCTTTGTTCAGGAGGACTGTTTGAATGATGTGCAGCTAAGAGAGAAGGCAGAGAATGGATCGACCCAGTTGGAACGTCTTAAGATGGTGGAGACAGAAGACTTAACGAGGCGGTGTGAAAAGCTCTTGAACAGCCAACGTGTCTTTTGCAGCCTCAGTGTAGAACACCCATTGTAATTTAGAAGGCTGCGGGATTGACAGAGCAAATGTAGGAAATGGGAGGAAAGTTAAAAACAACAGGAAAGCACACAGAAGCGGCAACAGAGTAACCGAGAGGCTTCACATGCAGAATTATCACAGCCGGGAAGCCAAGAATCCATTTTTCATAATGAGGATGTGTATGTAATTTAGGTGGCTTAACATGGAGTTAAAAAAAAAAACAAACCACTAATCTTGTTGACACTGAAAAATTGAAGCGTTACCACAATCCATATGGGGCAACTTCTCCTACAACGCTGACATGTTTACTTTTTGTGCGTACACAAATTTACATTTTAGTCTTTTTATAATTTTCTTAAAAGTATAGTTGAACCTTTTCAGTAAAAATACTTCGTATAAAATAATTCAAGGCTTCTACAAACCAAAGTAAGTAAAACGATCATGGTGCTTGGTCTAAAGACCATAAGTAATGTGATGTGGCTATACAAGGGTTCGGGGTGGGATCACTTCTGTTTCCCATCCAGGAAGTAGCATCAATTTCCCTCTCCTTCAAGGTTCTACCACCTAATTCATCCTCAGGACTTTCAGAAGAGTCCAAACATTGGCTCTAAAATTACTTGAGTCACAGACTCCCTGGAGAACTTGAGGAAAGACACTCACCATTTTGCTCAGAAATTACGTCCAGCCAGGCGTGCACAGAACTGGAGCAGTTTCAGGATGTTCCTGGATCTCCTGGAGCTTGAGGTCCAGTTTTTTATCTGTATTTTCTTACTTAGGTATCTGTATACCTCGATCCAGATTGTGGAATTAGAGACACTGAAATGTGTTTATAAAGGCTTTGAAGTGTAAGAAAAACGCTTGTTTTGGACAATGAATTTTTATTTTTATTTATTGTATTGTATTCTATTTTTTGAGACAGAGTCCTGCTGTGTCACCCAGGCTGGAGCGCAGTGATGCAATCACAGCTCACTGCTGCCTTGACTTCCTGGGCTCAAGTGATCCTCCCAAGTAGCTGGGACTTCAGTGGTGTATCACCTCACCCAGCTAATTTTTGTATTTTGTGTATGTGGAGACGGGGTTTTGCATGTTGCCCAGGCTGGTCTCAAGCTGCTAGGCTTAAGCGTCCTCTTCCTAGGCTTATTCCTCCTGCCTCAGCCTGGAATTACAGTGCTGGGATTACAGGCGTGAGCTACCACACCCAGCCTAGACACTGAATTTTTTGAATGCTGAATAAAACTTGCATATACTGCCTGCTCTGAACCATGTTAAAAATATGTTTACACACAGAAAGCACTGGAAGCAAGAGTGAGGAAATCATCGCAGTGATGTTCGCAGAAGGGATCATGGAGGGATTTCCCTTCTCCTTTCTGTCTCTCTCTATGTAACTTGGGTCCACAAATGCCATTCTCGAGAATACTTTTCCCAGGTGCCGTGGCTGCTGCCAGAGGCACCTCCGGAGTTCCTGGCCAAGCCCTCTGGGCTTCTGCTTTGACACCTAATCTGAGGGTACTGTGGAGTTCAGTGTGGGGGCACAGGATGGAGGGTCAAAAGAGAAGCCTGGGCATCTTCACAAGTCCTCGGGTTTACCCTGAGATTCAGGAGCAAGTCACTGTTGCCCTAACTCTACTCAGCAATGCTGTAGAGTGGAAGACAGGATGCCCCTGCCCTGGGTCCTCAGCACAGACACAGCTGCAGGCACAGCCTCGCAGGCGACCCCTAGGTGGGACCCCTGGTGCCCTGCACTGATGCACTTGCAAGGAGGTGGTGAGGAAGCCAGCTCCCCTCCCATCCCCTTGTGACTGGCCCAGAGGGGGTTGCACAGGGAAATTAACGTGAATGGAAATCATCAAGTCCTCAGAAGTGACTCCAGGAGGCAGCTCAAGCCCTCCTGCCCAGTGAGTCCCTGTTACGGGGCCATGTTTCTGCCGTCCTCTTGACGACCTCTCCAGGGTGCACACCGAGCCCTCCTGCAAGTGGGCTTGTGCGAAACCAGCTGAGGCTTGGTAGACACACTCAGGCGCAGTGTCTTGATCAAAGGTGATGCCACTGGGCAAAGCCTGGCTCCGACTCCACTCCGCACCCTATTACCTGACAATATGCATGTTGATGGGGGTATACTTTTATCACCAGGAAAGGAAAACACATTTAGAAGCATCAACAGCTGCTAATAAATTGAAAGAAAGATAATCAGACATCATGAGCCTCCTGCTGGAAGAATGCTTGATCACTTATGAAATAATCATATGAGAAAGTAGAACCAGAATCTGAAGAAGCCTCTAGAACCAACCACTAAAGAATTAAAAGATAGAGGACAGAGGAACACAAGAACCAACACCACAGAGATGTAATTCCAAGAATCCTGTAACCAGCAAAACACACTGTGGAACATTCAGGAAGGGAAAGATCCAGTTTCTTTAACAAATGCATTGAACATAAAAATAAACAAAATTTAAGGGAAAGTCTAAAGACTAAAAGAGAAGATGTGAATCTGTTGCACAATCTGGACTTTATTTGGATTCCTCGAACAAACATATTAAATTATGATATTGATGACACAGCTGGGAATTGGAACACTAGCCCTTCAGGGATGTTAACAAATCATTAATACTCTAGATGTTATGATGATATTATGGTTATGTTTTTAAAAAATCCTTATTTTTTAGAGATGCATAGTGAGATAGTTTCATGTCTGGAATCACCTTCAAAATGCTGTCAGGGTTGGGGGCATACACTGAAAACTGTGAAAGCTGAGGGGACAGAAACCCAGAGGTGTTTTATTTTTTATATGTTTGAAATTTTGCATTTTTTAAAAAAGAAGAGAACAGACGCACTGTGCCGAATAGGGTTCTTTCCAAGTCCACTGGAACCCAAAAGCTAGAGGAAGGGAAAGAATGGCAGATCGTGAATCAGGATCAGGGAGGTGGGAAACAGCAGGGGGAGGGAGACTCCGGTAGGAATGCCCACCCGGGAAAGGTGGAACTGAAAATAACTGCACACACACAACCGTGGCTGGGAAATCTCGCCGCCACCTCTGTGGGGCCGCTTCTATCAGAGTGATGGAGCCATCCCTCACCGAGGTCTCTTTGTCCCTGCGCAGCTGGTCCGTGGGGAACTGGAGTGCCTGCAGTCGGACGTGTGGCGGGGGTGCCCAGAGCCGCGCCGTGCAGTGCACACGGCGGGTGCACTATGACTCGGAGCCAGTCCCGGCCAGCCTGTGCCCTCAGCCTGCTCCCTCCAGCAGGCAGGCCTGCAACTCTCAGAGCTGCCCACCTGCATGGAGCACCGGGCCCTGGGCAGAGGTAACCAGGGCGGGGTTGGCATGGGCGGCGGCAGGGCCCCTGCATGATGTGCTGTGTTGCACATGGCCCTCACTGGGTGCTGATCCTGACTGTTCTGTGCAGTGCTCACACACCTGTGGGAAGGGGTGGAGGAAGCGGGCAGTGGCCTGTAAGAGCACCAACCCCTCGGCCAGAGCACAGCTGCTGCCCGACGCTGTCTGCACCTCAGAGCCCAAGCCCAGGGTGCATGAAGCCTGTCTGCTTCAGCGCTGCCACAAGCCCAAGAAGCTGCAGTGGCTGGTGTCCGCCTGGTCCCAGGTAGGTGCACTGGTCGCAGGGGAGTGAGGTTGACCAGCTCTTCCCTCTGGACTGCCTCTTCTCTCTTGGTTTTTCTCTTCCCACTCCTCTCTTTTCTCCCTTTTTATCTCTTCTTGGCTTCCTTGCACTGCCAAGTTTCTGGTCCACCAGCTTCGGACCACCCTCTCAGCTTCCGTCAACTTGTCAACTTCATGGGGTTGCTTTATCTCCTTTGGCTTCTGAATCGTGTCCTGGGAGCAAATCTCACAGTGGCATCCACGTCATCATCACTGGTCCAGCGTGGAGCAGAGGACGAGAGGGTTGAGGGGGTGTGAGCATGAGAATAGGGGTTCACTCGTCTCACTAACAGCAGGGCCCTGGAGACTCACCTAACTCCTGGGCAGGTGTAGCCACATTCCAGGAAATGTGCGCTCCTGGAGAGCAGGAAGAACATGGGTTGCTTGGGAAGAAACAGTATCCATTTACTGAGACAAGTTTCCGGGGTCAGCTCTTCTGTTTGTGAAAGGAAACTCTGCTGTTAGTTTTGTTGAAATCGATCACCTGTTGCTGCAGGAGGCTGGGAAGCCCTTTGCTCTGCACCATTCAGGAGCTGTCCTGGAGCTCTTCATCATGGGAATAACGTTGGAATCATGAGTTTGGAATACTGATGGTTTCGTGACTAGCTTTGGACCAAGTGGTTCCAAAAGCACTTTGGAAATCTTACACCCCACAGAGTGCTAACAGCACCACCAGCCAAGCATAAGCCTGTCTGAATGGGGTATTGAGAGATCACTGTAACCCAGAGCTGCGCCTCTGCATTGCCACAGCAGTCGTGGGAAGAAAGCTCTTCCCTGATGCCATGCTCCTCAGGGAGGGACGCAGATCTCATCAGGCACTGCGTTTTCTCCACCCTCAAATGATGCCTTCTTTGTTCAGATTGGTAGGAAGTGCCAAGCAAGGCATTGAATCCTGTTGAGACTCTGTTTTCAGTTTGTTACTAAAAAATAACACTCTTGCTCGCTGAAGTGAGCTTGCCATTGCTAACAATGCACTTCAGGTCCTCTTTCACCTGGAGGGTAGGAATGAGTGTCCCACACAACGGAATGCACTGTCATTGGAAAAGACACATCCCCAGGGGCATATCCCTAGAGTCAGAGTCTACAGAAAATAAGCGACGTGGGCTGCATAATCTATGGGCTGTGTCCAGGTAGAAAGTCCTTGCCCTGAAATTTAATACATGCACACACACATCCCACACCACACACACACGTCAGAGCTTCTCTCTTAGGCCTGGATCAGCGAGCAACCAAGAGGAGTGTTCCAAGTCCTCTCCATCTTTGATCAGGATGCACAAAAAGCACACCTGTAAGCCTAAAGATGCGAGTGCGAGGTCACGACCTGGGCAGGTGTTGCCACCTGGGCTCCTCTGCTGGGGAACCTGGGGGCACTTCAGCCAGAGGTCCACTGGAGCTGCACAGCATCGCCGGCTCTACCCCAGCAGGAGACAGCAACGCCAGGGGCCGGGACCTCTGTCCCAGAGACCCTCCGTGCCCAGTCTGTGGTGGGACAGTGTGCCTTGCTCCTGTGTGTTCTCCCCGCAAGTGGGGGCTGCAGCCTCCCGCCTGGCCTGCTGGTTTGCACAGGGCACCTCTGCACAAACCAGGGTGTCTGCAACTGGAGCAGCTCAAGCTTAGAGCCTGCCTTAGCGGGGAGATAAGGGATTTGCTCTCTGTGCATGCTTCCTTTCCTTCCTCACAGGCAGCACTCACATGCCTAGGGAAGATGGTGAGCCCTGAGTTTCTTCTACCTGCCCCAGCTTTAGGGGCCAACATCACTGCAGTTGGGTGGGTTAATCCATGGAGCCGTGGTAGTTACCAAATGTACTTATGTATTAAGTTTCGGTATGTTCCGGTATCAGTGACAGCCCAACATTTTAATTTTCCAGTGAAATGGTAGCTTAGAATTACTCCCTTCATGGTTTCTGACTGCCCTGCCCCACTTATGCCCCATGATGCTGTGCCACTCTGACCTCAAGGTCCTCTTATTTTTAATGATAGATTCTATGATGTCTCTTAAAAAGGCTAAGGTCCAATAATTTTCACTGAATGTTCATATTTATATAAATGTTCAAGCGGATATCTTTGATATTTTAACCCACAGATTTTGCAAAAAAGAGATTTTTTTTTAACTGACGTCTTTTGTTCTCTTATTTTTAGTGCTCTGTGACATGTGAAAGAGGAACACAGAAAAGATTCTTAAAATGTGCTGAAAAGTATGTTTCTGGAAAGTATCGAGAGCTGGCCTCAAAGAAGTGCTCGCATTTGCCGAAGCCCAGCCTGGAGCTGGAACGTGCCTGCGCCCCGCTTCCATGCCCCAAGCACCCCCCATTTGCTGCTGCAGGACCCTCGAGGGGCAGCTGGTTTGCCTCACCCTGGTCTCAGGTAGGGAAGGCCCTCGGTCCCTGGAGAGTGGGCGAGCGCAGCTTGGCCTGGGGTTGGCAGCTGGCTCCCGGGGATGCTTCTGCGAGGGTGTTTCCCCAAAGCTGGCCAAGCTACTGCATGAGGTTTTCTTTCCAGAGCATGTGCGGGTGGCCTGGTTCCTGGGTGTGGGTGTGGCTTTCTGAGGATGGTCTCCAAGTGTTGCTGAATCTTTTAGGGCACATGTGTTTTCCTCTAAATGTCACCCAATTAAGTATAAGGAAATGCAATGCTTTGGTTAAAATCTGGGCTGAATTCCCCAGAGATGAGTGTGAACAGGAAAGGAATGTGAGCCCTGGAATAACTAGGTGGTTGTCAGTTGACAGTTCTTTTCAGCCCACCCTCAGCCCTCACTGTTTCCTGATCGGGTCCCTAGCAGCCTCACACCCACCACAAAGACCTCGGGGTCTCTGTTTCTGTGTCCCTCATTGTCTGTGCCTGCACCTCCCTCCACCCCCACGATGCTGCTGGCGTTTCTGCTTTTGGGTCGGGGTGGGCCCAGACCCCTTAGGAGTTCTGAAGGCTGACACTCGGTTCTCTGCAGCACACCGCAAGCGTGTGCACCGGCTTGTGGCTGCCCAGCAGAGTGGCGCTTTATCTGGTCTCCTTTTCCCATCTCTTGGCTGGGAGAGTGAGCCTCTTTCCAATTTACACAGAGGCCTTCTGCCTGCTGCAGAGGCCCTGGCTCTGATTCTGTCGTTTTGGAGAGATGGAGGTGGAAGGAAGCAGGCGGAAGGGAATAGGAGTGACTGTGTGTGGCAGCAGCCCCTACGTGCGCTCTGTCACTGTCTTGCCCATCCCCATGAGGGTCCCTAACTGGGTGCCACAGTGGAATGAACAGGAATAAGTGCAGGGACAACAGCTAGCCCCCGTGGAGAGCCCTGTGTGCTGGCGCTGCTCTGAGTCAATTCCTTTCTCTCTCCTATTAACCCTCTAAGGGGTAGCATTATCATCCCTATTTCACAGATGGGGCAACTGAGGCACAGAATCAGCCCCTACAGCGCTAGTGAGAGGTGCAAGCTCACCTACTCGATGGGGTCCACATGTGTCATTTGGCTTCGGAAAATAGTCACTGCACTGGGGTCCTTGGGTCCTAGCCATGGTCCTGCCCGGGGCCCTCTGCTCTATATCCCCACTTCTGGGAGGCAGACAGAGGTTGCATTTCCTGGGCGAGGGCAGCAGAACAAAGACCCGGTCGGAGCCTATTGTCACGGGGGCTGAATGCTGGTTGCTAAAAAGCAAATGACAATGACCTCATGCGTGTGCTTCTGCTTCCCACCTCATCAAAACACCTCCGCCCCCGGCCAGGGTTGCGTGACCATAACAGGTGGCACACCCAAGGTGACGTCCTATGTTGATCGTGCCACCACGACACCCGTCACCAAAGCCTTTCCTGCAGCGTCCAGCTAGGCCTCCGTGGCTTCCAGCATCTGATTCCAGAGGCCACTGGGCTGTGGCCTGTGCTCTGTCATTCAGAGAAACATTCACAGGTCTTTGCCTGTCTCCAAAGACATTTCCCAAATAATCAGCGTGGTGTCTGGTGCCACAGGAACAACCCTATCCACAGTGTACATACAGCCTTCCCGCTCTGCCCACCTCTTGCCACTGTCCACAGAGAAGTCCCTGCTTGGCCTCTCCCAAGAGTCCTCTTCCCGGTTTGCCCACTCATCCACCTCTTCAGGCCAACCTGTTCTGGGTCCCCCTGCACCGTACCAGGTGTTGCTGTGAGCTCTCAGCATAACAAGCCCATCCCAAGGTGAAGGGAGCATCCTCCCAGGGAGCACCTCACACATTCAGTCTCCCCCAGGGCCTACGCTAAAAGGAAGTATGGACAGAAAACAGACGGCTGCCCGGACACGCTTCCTATCCCATTGTGGGCCCCAAGCCTAGTAAGGCCAGCATGGATCAAGGCTGCTCAAAAGCAGATAGAATCCCTGTAATCCCAGCACTTTGGGAGCCAAGGCATGTGGATACTTGAAGTCAGGAGTTCGAGACCAGCCTGCCCAACATGGAGAAACCCTGTCTCTACTAAAAAATACAAAAATTAACTGGGTGTGGTGGTGCATGCCTGTAATCCCAGCTACTCAGGAGGCTGAAACAGGAGAATTGCTTGAACCCAGGAGGCGGAGGTTGCAGTGAGCCTGGATGGCGCCACTGCACTCCAATCTGGGCCACAGAGAGAGACTCCGTCTCAAAAAAAAAAAAAGCAGATTGGATCACATGAAAACCATCAAGAATGATGTTTATCCAGATTGCTTTGTTATGCTACGTGTTTTACCTGTATATATATTTATAAGTGTGCATATTCACACACATACGCACTCACACACACATGCATAAACCACATATACAGTCATCCCTCTCTATCTATGGGAATTGGATACCAAAATCTGAGGATGCACAAGTTCCTGATAGAAGATGGCACAGTGTTTGCATGCAGCCTACACACACCCTCCAGGTGCCTCATGCCATCTCTGGATTATTAATAATATCTAGTACAATGCTGCACATCACTTCATTCTCATGGAGTCAATGTATTAAGTGGTGCAATTTTTGGAATTTTGTGAAACTTTTTTTCCAAATATTTTTGATCTGCAGTTGGTTGATTTGGTTGGTTGATTTCAGGGATGTGCAACTCACAGAAAAGGAGGGCTCATTGTCTTTGATATATCATATATATGCCAGCCATGCACCTAACCCATACTAAGTATTCAGGAAATGCTTGCTGAATGGTGAATTTTAAAGGAAAGACAAATTCAATGAGTGGGTCCCGGCAGCTACTAATATTCCGTCTTTAGAGAAGTTTCCTCCTGCAGCACAGACCATCAAAGCACACACTTGTCTGGGGTTTTTCTTTCATTGTCCATGGATACTATGCATCTGTTGAGAGACCTGTTTGTGACAGTGTCATCTTTAAAAGCCAAAGGTAACCCTCATTGGCCAACCATGTGCTTCCTGGCTGCTGACCCGTGATGCAAGTGGAAACAGATACACCCAAGCACACTGCTGGTTGGGGTGGGCTGGAGAGTGCATCTGTGGGTTTAGGAGATCCAGGCCATGTCCTCGTGTGTGTGTCTGTGTGTGTGTGTGCATGTGATCAGAAGAGGGAGAGGCGCTGCCAGAGAAAGCAAACAGAGTGTGGCCAGACGAGCTCATAAAGAGTCGTGCACAGTTCACATCCCGGTCAGGTGGCCAGGCCCCGTAGTAACCAATTTGATTGGGTTTTTAATGATTGAAGAATTCTTGAGACTGACCTGCCAGTGGGGCAAAACCCACCATAGGCCACTCCACAGGCAGAGGGCTCCCTGCCTGCACAGCCTGTCCTGGAACAGAAATCAGTGCAGGTGCCTGTTGGGCAGCCGGGGTCAAGGTGTAAACAAGGGAGGCTGAGCTCAGCAACCAAGCATCCCCCAAATGCTGGGTGAGATGGAGCCATTGGTCCCTGATGGTGACCAGCTCTCCTCAAGCCTGTGTCTCTCCTCTCATATCCACCATCCTCCAGCTTGTAGGACCCCACCCACACTGCACAGCCCATCTCTCATCCTTCCTAGCCCCCAATTCCCTTTCCTGTGGCCACTTCCAGCCCGCCACTGGTCATCTCTCCTCTGGAGAGGGACCCCACACTGTGTCTCATTGGCAGCGTCCTGCGCTAAGTAATGTCTCCAAAATTCATGTCCACCCGGGACCTCAGAATGTAGACTTATTGGAAATAGATGCAGATGTAATTACCTGGGCTGACATCATCCTGGATTAGAGCAGGCACAAACCCAAAGACTGGCTGTCCTTGTGAGAAGACCACAGGAAGACACAGGGACCCCTCACATGGAGAGCAAGTGTCAGGTGGCACTGGCTGTGTGATGGATGACAGAGGCAGGCATCGGAGTGGTGCCCATATGACAAAGAACACCGAGGACTGCCGGCACCACCAGATTCTGCACCAGGCACGACGGGCCCCCCTCAACCTCCAGGAGGAACCACCTCTGCCGCTCATACCTTGATTTTGGATTTCTGGCAAACTAAACTGTGAAAGAATAAATTCTGTTGTTTCGAGCCCCTAGTTTGTAGCAATTATTACGGCAGCCTCAGGGAACTCACAGGGGTGTTATCTGTGTCCTTGTCTCATTGTGTCTCTTCCTGACCCCAGAGAGGGTCAGCTGCCTGAAGGCAAGTGTCTTCTTTCGCTTTATATGCTGCAGAGTCCTAGCCCAGAGCCACGAGGACCAGGGGTATGTGAGCAGCAGGGGCTGGGTCTCACTGAATGCCCGTGGCTTCTGCTGGCACTTGGACTTCTCCCGTGTCAAACAAGAGACACAGAATCAAAACCTCAGGGCCCTGTGCCTTGCAGCCCCTGTGGCCAGGACATTGGGAAGTGATGGAGTTGCTGGCTCTTCCACTCTCGGCCTTCCTGACTCCCCCTGAAATGGAGTAGCCCTAGCTCTGCAGGCCTCTGCCTTCACTCACACCCACCACCCACGGAGACCCAAAATCAGCGTCCGCCAACTTAAACCCAGCCCTGCACGGGAACCTGCAATGAACCAGGCAAGTTTGACATAGGCAAAAAAATAATAATAATAAATAAATAAATAACACATTCTTTTTGTTTTATCTAAATCTTCGTAAAGGAACCAAACAAATATTTATCTGAACCAATTTAATCCACCCTGGAATCTTTTTTCAGTATTAGCTAAAATTTTACTAAAATAAAACCATTTCAAAATCCCCTCCAAATGACATCACATTTCACTCCGCTCACTGGAGCTCTGGGTGTGCATGTGTGAGATGGTGTTGCTGTGTATCAGTCCACTTATTTTTTTTTTTTTTTTTTTTTGAGATGGAGCCTCGCTCTGTCACTAGGCTGGAATGCAGTGGGGTGATCTTGGCTCACTGCAATTTCCGTCTCCCCAGCTCAAGCAATTCTCCTGCCTCAGCCTCCCAAGTAGCTGGGACTACAAGTGCACACCACCACGCCCAGCTAATTTTTGTATTTTTTAGTAGAGATGGGGTTTCACCGTGTTGGACAGGATGCTCTCGATCTCCTGACCTTGTAATCCACTCGCCTCAGCCTCCCAAAGTGCTGGGATTACAGGTGTGAGCCACTGCACCCGGCCATCGGTTCGCTTCTTTAAAAACTGTAGTGTCTGAGCCTGGCTGCAGCTGTATTTCTTTATTTCTCCACAGAATTTTTGGTGCCAGTCCCTGAGCTCTGCAGGGACTGGGAACCCGGGGAGAAGCAGCTCATAAAGAGCTCTCCCCAGCTCTGCGTGCTTCACCGGGTTGTGGGCCACCTCCACTTCTGCTTCCTGTTTACCTCCAAACCAGATGCAGCTTTTTCATTTAGAAATACATGAACCCCTCCCCCAAAAGTATTCCAATTAGAAATAAATCATTGAAATTAAATTATTGGAGCAGGGAGCATTTGAACTCTATCCTTTGCAAGCATGTCCTATTTTAAATGGACAAAAAGTATCAGTAGCTACAAACTTTGCCCAGAAGACCTGTCATTTTCTCTCTTTTTTTTTTTTTTTTTTTTTTTTTTTTGAGACAGAGTTTTGTCTTATCACCCAGGCTGCAGTGCAGTGGTGCAATCTCAGCTCACTGCAACCTCCCCCTTCCAGGTTCATGTGATTCTCCTGCCTCAGCCTCCCAGGTAGCTGGGATTACAGGTGTGCACCACCACTCCCAGCTAATTTTTGTAATTTTAGTAGAGACGGGGTTTTGCCGTGTTGGCCAGGCTGGTCTCGAACTCCTGATCTCAGGTGATTGGCCCACCTTGGCCTCCCAAAGTGCTGGGATTTCAGGCATGAGCCACTGCACGCAGCCCCCTTCCTTTTGTTTTCTTCTGAGTCTGCTGTCTTTTGAGTCAGATGAAGCAGCAAGTGAGCTAGGCAGCTGAGTCAAGGCATTTCTCAGGCAGACACTTTGCCTTCTCTGTCTGTGAGAAATGTGGGTCAGGGACAAACTGAGGACCCTGAAACTGAACCCTAACCTCTGGCTGCCAAGCCCACGTTCACCACCCTCCGGCTGACTGCAGAGACTTCAGGCAAATTTAGGAAGTGGAAAACAAGCTTTATCATTATTTAATGTATACCCTAAAATACATCTAAAACCTAAACTGCATCTTTAATAGCTGTTGCCGGTCTGAGATACTCACTCTGTTTAAGTCATTTTTACCATAAGCTGGCTGAAGTCTTTATCCACCATGATTCATCTGCTGCGTTCTGAAATTGTAACTTTTCCTGGGGGTGGTAATGGCTGAAAGGGCTATGTTTACCGTAGCGCTTGTGCCCAAGTCTCTGCCTTCACACAGTGGGAAATTGTCAGACATTAATGAATGGCCCGGGCCTGGCTGAACTTTGCCACCAGACAGGCTTATTCTTGTGACAGTCTAAAGATCGCCGTTCCTATTATTTGGTCTGCAGGATTTCTATTGATTTAAATGTTTTGCTTATCTTCACATTTCATGGTGCAGGGCAGCGCAGGACTGATTTAAATCACTGCAGTCATTTGGGCTTAGTGTCAGGTTGTTCCCACGCTAATGTGGTCTGGGAATGGCTGGCGTGCGATCACCTGTTGGACACTGACGCCACATGCAGGGACAGGGTGTGCCCTCAGTGCTGGGCAGTGTGGGGGTGGGGGCCGGCTCATTCTGGGAGCTCCCCACAATTTGGTCAATTTGTGATCAGGACGGTGCAGACACTGATTTGGAAACTCATGGGTACTGAGGGGCAGCAGCCGTGACAGAGAATGAATTTGATTTTCCACCGTGGCAATTAAGACTGCATTCTGCACCAAGTGCACACAGGAGCACACGTGCCTGCGTGTGTACACAAACACGCACAGAGTGCATGGAGATCTCAACCGATGTGGCTGGGTGAACGCTGCACAGTCTATCCCAGGGTTATCCCCTGAACCCTGATCTAGTCTCCCACCTCTGATAATTCCACACTAAATCAGCTCTCATCATCTTCCAAAATTATGTGGTGCCCAGAAAAACAAGAACCAGCCTGCTGCTGGATAGAGAAGGTCACCATACACACCTCCTGAGTTTGAGGGAGTTTATATCTGTAACCAGTGGGATTTGTACAAAAATTCACAACCTCAGTTATGTGGACAGCAGACGTTTCTGTGAATAAGGCCGTTGAGGTCTCTGCCATCCCATCCTGAAATGAGCATGAACATTTGGTCCTGGAATAGTGGAAAGTTACAGGGCAGAAGCTCTAAGCCGGGAGAGAGAGAGCACACCAAGGCCGTCAGGAGGAAGGTGAATAAAGAGAGGGACTTAGAGCAGGCCTCTCAGGAGAGACTTCACAGTAGGAAAATAAATGGGTGAAGCCTGTGGCCTCCAGGAATTAGCATGTATTTGTTTATTTTCTGTTCCCTTTGTTTGAGAGATGAGCTCTGCCATGCAGGAGTCTGTGCGATTGTCAAGGCTCCAGGTGACTTTTAGGATCCGTCTGTTTGGAAGTCGCCAAGGGAACGCCTGGAGGTGAATTCTAAACGGCTGTGCTGAGTTTTAAGCCATAGTATTTGGGAGACTGAGGAACAACTTAGATTTTTTTCTTCCTGGAATGAAAAGTGAATAAACATTTTCAGGTTTCTTCTTTTTCATCTCCTAGTATATCACCATCTTTATCCATTCAAAATATTTTCAAAATGTGCAGCTGAACATCTTTCTTTCATCTTACATAAAGAAATGAAAATTTTGAGAAATGTGGAAGCTTTTTTCCCCCATGAATTTTTCTCACGGGGAATTGTAAAACTCTCTGGACTGGTGCTTCTTACACCTCCTGTGCATAGGAATCATCTGGGAATGGTGCAGATTCTGACACCATGCGTCTTGGAAGCAGGGATGCTGAGAGTTGGCCCTGATAACAAGCTTCCCCCCAGTCCCCTGTGGCTGGGCCAAGAACCTCATCGTGAGTAGCAAGGTTCTGCAACTGTCCTAAGGCTCAGGGCCGAGTCGATTGTGTTCATCACTTATGTCAAGTGCCTAGTACTGGGGAGGTGGGCGATTGTATTAGCCTATTCTCACGCTGCTAATGAAGACACCTGAGATGGTCAATTTATAAAGGAAAGAGGTTTAATTGACTCACAGTTCCGCAGGACTGGAAAGGCCTCAGGAAACTTACAATGGTGGTGGAATGGGAAGCAAACACGTCCTTCTTCACATGATGGCAGCAAGGAGAAGTGCCGAGGAAAGGGGGAAAAGCCCCTTACGAAACCATCAGATCTCATGAGAATTCACTCACTCACTATCACAAGAACAGCATGGGGGTCATCGTCCCTGTGATTCGGTTACTGCCCTCCTGGTCATGTGGGGATTATGGGATTATGACACTTAGGGATTATGGGAACTACAGTTCAAGATGTGATTTGGGTGGGGACACAGCCAAACCGTATCAGTGATTAAAATCTGCTGAATAAGTGAATCAGTGACAAAAATGAATCAAACCACAAATTAATTATTTTGGAACTGTTTAAATGATACAAAAAAAAAAACAACCAAACCCATGTGGAGATTTCTTGATTTCTAATTGAGGCATATCTTAAGCAAGAATGGAATTCTGCCTGAGCCACTTATCATAAAATAAATCTAACCTAAGAAACAAAAGATGTTGTGGACACTGATGGATGCAGATGTGACCAAAGAGTTCCTGCGACCTGCTGTCTCAGCAGGGTGACCACAGCCCTAAGGTTCTCGGTGCACTGTGTGAGCTAAGTGGGTGTCTGGAATGCAGACAGCAGAGAAAAAAGGCAGAAATGTGGTTCTGCAGAATGTTGAGAAAGATGCAATGAGTGATGGGCAACATCTGGCTCTATCCTTGTGACCCTGATAATTCTGAAATCAAACGTGAATCTCCCCACATTTTTTTTCTACTTTCCATAGTCATATATTGTTGACAACTTTTTCTAAAATTGGGTTTGAAGCAAAGGGAGTAAGCCTCCCGGATACGTTCCAGACACATGCTCAGGGGCTCAGCCATTCTTCATCCAAAGGGGAAAAAACAAACAGTTCCAGCTTGTGACTTTCAGGGCCATTTGTGTCTCCAACTTTTCTCCTCTCAATGGGCAGATAAAGATGTTTGACTTGCTCCATCACTGAATCCCGTCCCCAGCGATTGAAGTCACTTTGCAAAGCTCTGATTGCAGGAGGTCCCAGAAAGGTTCAGTCCCTGGTTGTTCACTTGCAGGCTGGTTTGGGCTGTGGAGAACCAGCCCCAGGCCTGATGCCTTCACTTGCTGGAACAGTCTCTGACATACTCTCTTGCAGGTTTGGGGCAGCAAAGGGAGTCATGCATGTCCCCAGTTTTTCACAGTGTGATCCTTGCATTTTAAAGCAACAGTTTTGTTGTTTTGTTCACCCAACATGCGCCAGGACTTCCAAAATGTTATCTGACCCAAATCTTCTTGCAGGTGCTCCTTTAATTGCTTACATTTTCAACATATTCCAACCCTAGCCTCGTTTGAGCACGATTTACATGATTTAGTCTAGACAGTGGGTAGTTTTATTTTTCAAATGACTCAATCACAGATTCCAGTGTCTCTGTCTCTTTAGTTGCCTAACCCCTGATTTATTTGCAGTGGTTGATCTCAGATGGGTCCTGCTGGTGTTCTGTGGTGTGTGCATTATGCCAGCTCATGAAAGATAATCTAACTGAGCTCATTCTCTTCCTTCCCTCTCTCTCCCTGTGCTGTTGATACTCTGAGTATTGGGGGAGCCTCAATAGGATGCCAACACCTTAGCAAAATAAGCCCCAGCAGCTGGCGGTGCCCACCCTTATGCATCGGGGGCCTGGGAATGTGGGTGATGGTGCCACTGTAAAGATTGGCTTGTCAAGCTTCTCCCCATCGGATCACCAGAAAGGGTGGCTTGGCAAGGGCATTCCCTGAAGGGCACTACTTCTTTCACGCTAGGCTCAGAGAACAAGGCTGGTATCCCCAGATATGCACCAGTTTCCTTGTGGCCACGCAACTGTCATTGACACACTCAAAAATACTCTAGCCTTCCAGACACTTCTCCTATCCATACCTGAGATTAATTTTGGCCAGCCACTCACAGTTGTAGACAGAGAGACCACCTCAAATGGTCTGGGTGGAGGGGGCGGTGCTTTCAAATGCAGAGGCAAGAGGAAATGAGGGTTTACCCCAACCAGCAGTGACAAGGGCTGGCCCTGGGGACAAGAGTTAGGGAAGTAAGTACCTTTGCACCAGGCCCCAGGTGGTAACATCAGCAACCATGTTCTGTGAAATACCGTAAATAGAAACCAAGATGTTAAGTCTTTTCGTGTTTTTCAGTCAGAAGGATAACTTGTAGGTAACTTCATTGGCAGAGGGATCTAAGTTTGTTCTTCCTTGCTGCCTGTAATTTGAGGAGATAATATGCCAATCCATGAATATCAGCTTTTTAAATCTGTTTGTTTGTTTGTTTATTTATTTATTTATTTTTGAGATGGAGTTTTGCTCTTGTTGCCCAGGCTGAAGTGCTGTGGCATGATCTCAGCTCACTGCAACCTCTGCCTCCCAGGTTCAGGCGATTCTCATGCCTCAGCCTCTCAAGTAGCTGGGATTACAGGTGCCCACCACCACGCCCAGCTAATTTTTTTTGTATTTTTAATAGAGACAGGGTTTCACCATGTTGCCCAGGCTAATCTCGAACTCCGGACCTCAGTTGATCCACCTGCCTCAGCCTCCCAAAGTGCTGGGATTACAGGCATGAGCCACCGCACCCGGCAGTATACTTACTTTTTTAAAAAATGAACTCAGCCCATACAAAGCCCAAGCCCGGGAACCCTCTGTTGAGACCGTAGAATCCAACTCTAGCGGTTCAAATCCCAGCCTGAGCAAGTCCTGTCCCCGCTCAAGGCTGTCTTCTATCTGAACAACAGAAAGGGTTCCAGGAGCTATGTCAGCTGGGTGGTTTGGAATGCTCTGCTAGAGGCCTGGCCCAGTGCATGCCTGGTGCTTGCTTCTGGAAAAGGTGAGCAGGGACGGTGCTCGCTCGTGCACATCGTGGCCAACCATAACTCCACCTGCCTCTGCGAGGCTCTCTTCCCATTGAAGTCGCTCTTCACTTGCTGGCCTGCAGCAGCAGGCCTCTTAGAAAGGTGGGCACACCAAGTTGGACCAGGTGCCTGAGAGCCTGGGGCCATGGTGACATGTGTGTGTTGCTCTCACAGTGCACAGCCAGCTGTGGGGGTGGCGTTCAGACGAGGTCCGTGCAGTGCCTGGCCGGGGGCCGGCCGGCCTCAGGCTGCCTCCTGCACCAGAAGCCTTCGGCCTCCCTGGCCTGCAACACTCACTTCTGCCCCATTGCAGAGAAGAAAGGTGAGTGCATGGGGCCCCTCGGCATGACCTGGGCATGGGGCTGGAATGTGAGGTTTCTGGAGCAGTTCCTTGGAGGGCCTGGAGTTAGGGTCTTGCGTCTGATCTACCTTTTCTCTCTTTGCATCTTCTCCAGTTTTACAATGAAATGGTCCATAGAGCAGACCCTGCTGCCTCTCATGACGCCCCAGGACAACATAGATGGTCGCGACATAAGCATGACTTCTTTCCTATATCAATGCTGTTCACTGTATTTAAAGAAAGCAATCTTAACTAAAGCAGCTTTTCTCCCTAGGTTAAACAAAAGCCTCCCTTATTCACTGGCTGCCCTCTAAATGCCATCCCTGTGCACACACAAAATCCCCCAGCGTTGCAGAGACAGATGGCCGGGCGCCCGTTAAGGCTATTCTGAGAGAGATTGTGGCTCGAGGAAGGCGAGTGGTTTGTCTCAACCAGAGAATTGGAGAATTGAAATTCAGTCAACAGAGGCTCCAACGGGTAGATGCGTGGTTGAGTGAGTGGGTTCAGCACAAGAAGAAAATTTCGGTTTTGCAGGAACCTTCCAAGAAGGGTCTTGTGAAAATAATAAGTTCCACGGGACCCCTATCAGACCCGGGGACTGCCTCTGTGCAGCAGCCGCGGAGCGTGACAAATTCGCTTTTATTTGCCAGACAGAGCTATTAGCTGGCAACATCAGTCGCTGCACTCGGGATCACTGAGTAATGCAGCTCTGCTCATTTTCAGATGCCTTCTGCAGAGACTACTTCCACTGGTGCTACCTGGTACCCCAACACGGGATGTGCAGCCACAAGTTCTATGGCAAGCAGTGCTGCAAGACTTGCTCTAAGTCCAACTTATGAGTCAGGACTGCTTTCCATGGCAGAGAAAGTGCCTGCGTGGCAGAGAAATTTCCCACAAATGAGCTGTGCAATCTATGTCGGAATACATCCAAGGAAGATCAAAGCCAAAAGAAGAAAACCATGTTAGGCTCTTTGACCTGGAGTGTATGTATGTACGTTTCACTGTGAGCCCGGGTGCAGACCTGTGTCCCCGTGCACACAGCCTCTCCTGTTAGGCTGAAGTGTGGCACCCTGGCAGGCAGAGCTGTGGCAGAAGGCAGGCTCCACAGCGGGAGAGGCAGCACTCACCCCTGCCTGTATTGCAGCTAAATCAAGTCAAAAATACAGGCAGGGCTGAACTTGCTAAATGTCTGGTGCCTTATAGAAAGAAGGAAAGGCCATGAAATAAGGAAAACATACAAAATATGTACCCCCAAGTTCACCAGCCTCCCCTCCCACTGGGAAGGCCCCTCGAGCCATCAGGAGTGACCAGCTTCCTGAGTGGAGGTCAGGGGAGCTCCAGGAGGCTGCCCAGGCTCCTCCTCCTCCCCCCCAGCTGCCGAGCATCTCTTACCAGGAACCTGGAGCCACCGCCTAAGCCAGCGTCATCTCTAGGGTCACTGGCCAGGGGACTGCATTCTGATTTGGGACTTTGCCTATGGAAATGGGAAAAATGAAATTCCTGCTAAGGTGCTTCCATCTCTTTCAGATTCATGCATTGAAGGAGAGACTTTTTATATTTTATGTTTTATCTTTCTCAGTTATTTGCAAGTGGGCATCCTTTTAAAAACCCACTTCTTCATGCTTTTCTTTGTAAATGACAGATCGAAGTGTAGGTTGCATCAAAACCCTACCATCCTGAGAAGAGTTACGGTTCTATTATAGCAAACGCCAGCCACACAGCCGATGTGACAATAATCTTAGAGTCCTGTGTTTTGTTTTTGTGTGTTGTGAGATTTTAATCTCTTTTTTTTTCGGTGAGTCTGGCCATTTCTGTAACACCAGGTGGGAAGCCAGGCTGGAGGGTGTTAGGGTGGGAACCTGCCCGGCGTCTCCGGCGTCCCCCCTGCCATCCTCAGTGCCGCTGCTGTTCTCCTGTCCGGTGCTGTGGCTCCATTCTGAAGGGGCACCTGGATATTTATATTTGCTGAGGTTTTATAATAAAGTTTATATGGTACAGTGTGCTTCTGAGCTACCTCATGATTCTTCACAAGGTTTGTTTCTGAAATCGAAGGATGGAACAAAGATACCGGGAGACAGGTCTCAAAGTGGAAGAAATGGGGCTCTAGACTGTAGGAGAAAACTAGAAATGGCCTAGAAGAAAGTGCCCCTGAGTGAGGAGGAGGCTGCAGGGGAGATGCTGGTGGTTGGTGATGGTGGCTTCGTGCTGCATTTAATTAAAAGGAGGTGGGACCTCCCCGTGCCACCTCAACTCGTGTTAGTCAGGCTTCTTGAGAGAAGCAGAACCAGTAGGACATCGAGAGGGTTGGTGGGGCGGGGGATGGGGAGCAAATTATTTTCAGAAATTGGCTCTCAGGATTGCGGAGGCTGGCAGTTTTGGAATTTGGAGGGCAGGCCGGCAGGCTGGAGATAGGTAAAAGTTGATGTTGCAGCCTCGAGTTTGAATTGCACAGGACAGCAGCCTGGCGCCTCAAGCAGAGTTTCTTTTCTTTCTTTTTCTTTTCTTTTTTCCAACTTTTATTTTAAGTTTGAGGGTACATGTGCGGGAAGTGTAGGTTACATCAAAACCCTACCATCCTGAGAAGAGTTACGGTTCTATTATAGCAGACGCCAGCCACACAGCTGATGGGACAATAACCTTACAGTCCTGTGTTTTGTTTTTGTGTGTTGTGAGATTTTATTTTTTTTTCGATGAGTCTGGCCATTTCTATAATGCCAGGTGGGAAGCCAGGCATTATAGAAATCTTATGTGCAGGTTTGCTACACAGGTAAACGTGTGCCATGCTGGTTTGCTGCACAGATCATCCTGTCACCTAGGTTTTAAGCCCAGCATCCATTAGCTATTCTTCATGATGCTCTCCCCTCCCCCAATCCCCCACCCTCTGACAGGACCCGGTGTGTGTTGTCCCCCCACCCACTCGTGTCCATGTGTTGTCATCATTCAGCTCCCACTTATAAGTGAGGAGATGCAGTATTTGGTTTTCTCTTCCTGCGTTAATCTACTAAGGATAATGGCTTTCAGCTCCATCCATGTCCCTACAGTGGACATGATCTAGTTCCTTTTCATGGCTGCATAGTGTTCCATGGTGTATAGGTATCACATTTTCTTTATCCAGTCTATCATTGATGGGCATGTGGGTTGATCACGTCTTTGGTATTGTGAATAGTGCTGCAATGAATATACACTTGCATGTATCTATAATGGAACAATTTCTATTCCTTTGGGTATATGCCCAGTAATGGGATTTCTGGGTTGAATGGTATTTCTGTCTCCAGGTCTTTGAGGGGCCACCACACTGACTTCCACAATGGCTGCACTCATTTACACTCCCACCAACAGTGTAGAAGCCTTCCTTCTTCTCCACAACCTCGCCAGCATCTGTTGCTTTTTGCAGTGTTAATAATAGCTATTCTGACTGGTGTGAGATGGTATCTTATTGTGGTTTTGATTTGAATTTCTCTAATGATCAGTGATGTTGAGCTTTTTTTTCGTTTATTTGTTGGCCGCATGTAGGTCTTCTTTTGAGAAGTGTCCAGTCATGTGCTTTGCCCACATTTTAATGAGGTTCTGTTTTTTTTCTTGTAAATTTGTTCCTTGTAGATGCTGAATATTAGACCTTTGTCAGATGCATGTATTGCAAACATTTTCTCCCATTCTTAGGTTGTCTGTTCACTCTGATGATAGTTTCTTTTGCTGTGCAAAAGCTCTTAATTTAATTAGATTCTATTTGTCAATTTTTGCTTTTGTTACAATTGCCTATGCCCATGTCCTGAATGGTATTGCCTAGATTTTCTCCTAGGGTTTTTATAGTTTAGGGTGTTACATTTAAATCTTTAATCCATTTTTAGTTGATTTTTGTATATGGTGTAAGGAAGGGATCCAGTTTCAATTTTCTGCATATGGCTAGCCAGTTCTCTCAACACCATTTATTAAATAGGGCCCCTTTCCTCGTTGCTTGTTTTTGTCAGGTTTGTCAAAGATCAGGCAATTGTAGGTTTGCTATCTTATTTCTGGGTTCTTTATTTTGTTCCATTTGTCTGTGTGTCTGTCCTTGTGCCAGTACCATGCTGGTACTGCAGCCTTGTGAGATAGTTTGAAGTCGGCTAGCGTGATGTCTCCAGCTTTGTTCTTTTTTGCTTATGATTGTCTTAGCTATTTGGGCTCTTTTTGGGTTCTATATTAATTTTAAAATAGTTTTTTTTCTAATTCTGTGAAAAATGTCATTGGTAATTTAATGGGAATAGCATTGAATCTATAAATTGCTTTGGGTGGCATGGCCATTTTCATGTTGATTGTTCCTATCCATGAGCATGGAATGGTTTGTTTGTGTCATCTCAGTTTTCTTTGACCAGTGGTTTGTAGTTCTCCTTCAAGAGGTGCCTCACTTCCCTTATTAGCTGTATTCCTAGGTATTTTATTCTTTTTGTAGCAATTGTGAATGGGAGTTCATTCATGATTTGGCTCTTGGCTTGCCTTTTGGTGTATAGGAATGCTAGCAATTTTTGCACATTGCTTTTGTATCCGGAGACTATGCTGAAGTTGCTTATCAGCTTAAGAAGTTTTGGGCTGAGACAATGGGGTTTTCTAGATGTAGGATCATATCATCTGCAAACACAGATAGGTTGACTTCTTCTCTGCCTATTTGAATACCCTTTATTTCTTTCTCTTGCCTGATAATCCTGGCCAGAACTTCAATACTATGTTTAAGAGGAGTGGTGAGAGAGGGTATCCTTTTGTTGTGCCAGTTTTCAAGGGCAGTGCTTCCAGCTTTTGCCCATTCAGTATGATATTGGCTGTGGGTTTGTCATATATGGCTCTTATTATTTTGAGGTATGTTCCTTCAAAACCTAGCTTATTGAGAGTTTTTAACATGAAGGGGCATTGAATTATATTGAAGGCCTTTTCTGCATCTATTGAGATAAATCACGTGATTTTTGTCTTTAGTCTGTTTATGTAATGAATCACATTTATTGATTTGCATATGTTGAACCAAACTTGGCATCGCATGGATGAAGCCAACTTGATCATGGTGGATAAGCTTTTTGATGTGATGCTGGATTCAGTTTGCCAGTATTTTATTGAGGATTTTTGCATCTGTGTTCATCAAGGATATAGGTCTGAAGTTTCCTTTTTTTGTTGTTATGTCTCCGCGAGGTTTTGGTATCAGGATGATGCTGGCCTCATAAAATGATTTAGAAAGGAGTCCCTCCTTTTCAGTTGTTTGGAATAATTTCTGCAGAAATGGTACCAGCTGTTCTTTGTACCGCTGATGGAATTCATCTGTGAATCTGTCTAGTCCAAGGCTCTTTTTTGGTTGGTAAACTATTTATTGCTGCCAGGCAGGGCTTCTGTGTTGCAGTCTGTGAAGTGCTTAACGTTTCAATCAATTGACTGTAAGGAGAGTACCCTCCATAGTATGGGTGGGCCTCATCCAATCAGATGAAGGCTTTAAGAGCAAAGACTGAGATTTCCCTGAGAAGCAGCAATTCTGCCTCAAGACTGCACAGCCACATTGCCACATAAAATTCACCATTATGCCCCTTTCCCTGGGGTTGGATTTAACCAGCAGTAACTGGGACCCAGTGAGAAGCCAGTACCTCTGGTGTGACAGAGGCAGACACCTGCTCTCAGGATTTCGGCTGCTGGAATGGATGGCGGGTCCCACGCATGCTTGGGCTGCCTGGTCTGTGCATAACACCAGCTGTTGATGTGGCACAGCAGGCTCTACACCACCTCTTCCAATGCACAGACCCACTCATGGGAAGAGATATTCCCAATTCCATTTTACAGAGCAGAAATTCTGACAGAAAATTTATATAGCTTTTTCTGGAGTTGCCAGACAGAAAGGGGGATTCTGCAGAATTCTACAGGATTCTGGGGAGCTGGGGGCAGCTTATTCCAAAACCCAGAGCAGTCGGGTACCACAATCTTATTGATTCACCAGGCAATGGGGCCACTGGGGCCACTGGGGCTGTCCTCTAAACCTCTGTCCTTCAAACAGAAGCTTTTCAGTAATCCTTTTATCATATTGTCAATAGCCCTTCATGGGACACCTGCTGACCTTGTTCCATGAAGGAGGCAAAAATGGCCAAGATGTGGGCCTGCCTTCAAGGGCTTTTTGTTCCAGCAGTGAAATAATGTATGGCCGCAAATGGATGTACTATGAGGTTGACAATGACCACAGGATGGCGCCAGGCTGAGGGGGTGGATTTGCTTCTGTTAAGGAGGGAAATGGTAGACCAGAAACCTGGGCTCTTCAACCTGGGCTCTTACAGTGAGAAGAGAGCATGGGCAAGGGGGGCAGATGGAACAAGCACCCATAACCTTCTCAGGATCCACCCATGATTTGTCTGTGACTTGCCTGTGACCTGCCCAGGCCCTGCCTATGACTTGCCAATGATCTGCCCATAATTTGCCTACGACCAGCCTGTGTTCTGTTCACGACTCTGCACTTGAGACAGATGCCGGGTGGAGAAGGGTGGTGTGGCAGGTGAGGGGTTGCCTAGAGCCAGGATTGTTGGGGCTGCGAGACTCATCAGCCCCGCACCTGGTTAGCATCTCTCACTCAGGCCGTCTCTGTGTCCCAATCTGCTGCTCCAACTGGCCTGACACACCCCTACAAGGGGCTCGAAAGGGGCTGGCTTAGATCATGTCAGACACTGGCCAAAGCCTTCATCTGCTCCTATAGCCAACATCACAACATCCAACTGGGGTGGGCTGCGTTTCCCTTAGGCTATATTTAGCATTGGCTGTGTGCCAAGCCCTGAGATGAGCACTTCATGTGCAAAGCCCCACTTGACCCTCCCTTGGGGGAGGTGCCATCAATGGCCCTGTCCACGGTGGGAGGAAGAGGGAGCAGCACATCGAGGTCTCGTGACTCTCCCAGGCCATGGAGCCAGTAAATGGCACAGCTGGGTGTTCAACTGTGACCTCGCACCTCACCCTGTGCCCCTCACCTTCCGTTCCTCTCTCTACGTGGTCTGTCTTTTGTGGACACACAGTGCCCGTGTCATCTCAGCCTCTGTGGCTTTGCCGGGCCACGTCTGTCATCTCTTCCCCAGTGCAGCCCCTCCCTGTACACTACCATTTTCCTGCCTGCACCTCCTTGACTTCCTGATGTTCTGAGAGCTCTTCAGAGGCAGGTGCGTGGCCTTGCCCACCTAGCACTCTGGAAACTTCTGGCCAGCTGAGAATCTCTTTCCATCTGGAGTGGTGGGGTTTGGGATTCTTCTCTTTGTTTTTTTATAATATAGTCTCAGCATGTTTGGCTGGAAACAAGCTCTAGATGTGAAGTTCATAGCTACCACAGGGGTGACTTCAAAATCCAAGTCTAGAGAGGGCTTCTTCACCCACATCCCATCCTGACATGAATATCTTGAACCCTCAGCCTCAGTGGATCCACAGGTGCCCACGATTCACTCCCCGCTCCACTCAGTCTCAGGCCACCATGCTCTAAAACTGCAGCTTCCCAGAAATCGCTGTGTGGTTCCTGGGCTGCGGAGCGCTTTGTCTGGGGAGTGTTCAGTTAACCTGATTCTCACGAATTGCAGTGTGATCCTCACTGCCCTTGCCTGCCCTAGATGGGTGAAAAGGGGGCCAGTTACACAGCCGTCTTAGCATCTGGACAGCACCCTGGCTGATGTATAGGTGGACGCCCAGCTGCACCAGGTGGGGAGACCCAGGCTTCTCCTTATCTCAGGGGCTGCCCGTAGGGATTTTCTCCACTTGCTTCTCAGTTGCCTTCCAGTGCCAGGACAGAGCCCAGCGAGCCTTTGTTCTAGTCTCGCCGGACCCCCAGGAAGCCCATCAGAAGCTGCCCCACAGAACCTGAAGGGGAGAAGGGGGTCTCCCCATGTGCCAGGAAGCACATGCCCTGGACTGAAGGCAGCTCCCAGAAATTCCAGGCCGAGCAAAGCAGTCCAGACAAAACAAAGCAGTGCTGGAGGAGGAATGGGGCTGGCCCCAGCCACACACATTCCAGCCTGCAATCAGGCTGCCTCTTTCTGTCTCCCTCCAGCTCTCCAGTGCCACCCCCACCCCCATGCCCAGCTGGAAACACCTCTAGCTCCCAGCTCAGCAGCCTTAACAAAGTCAGCAGGAGACTTGGGAAAGTGAAGAAACTCTCCCAAAAACCCCAGAACGCTGCACCTTTCCTATGACAAAAACTCACGTGAAACCCCCCACCCCACCCCTGCCATCCTGTCTGCATCCTGAACAGTGTGTGTGAGCCTGGACCAGGGGCTCAGCACAGGCCCTTTCTCAGCCTGGAATTCTCACTTTTGCATCTCACAGGATGGGTTCAGAGGCTCCTCGGGCCGGCTTGCCAGCAGCAGCAAGCCAGGCTGCCTGGAGGCCTCTCTGAACCCTCCTGAGCCCACGCTGTGCCCTCTCCCTGGTGTTCCACTTCTCCCAGCCCCCTTCCGAGAGCTTCAGCAATGCCAGGTGCTGTATCTGTCCCTCCCAAGGCACCCTCCTGCCCCTCCCCTCACTTATACAAGTTGTGTGCCCTGGTCCCTGTGTTGGCTTTCTCACTTCCTCCATGAGGACGGGGTCATCTGGGACATCCCGCAGAGGTGGGCCTCCTGAGACCCTCCACTAGTGCTCGTCCCCTTAATGGGAATCATGTCCAGGGTCCATAGGCAAGACCAGGCTCTTCCCTGCACAACAGCCTCTCCTCAGCTCTGCACGAGGACCACAGATCCACTCACTTGGAAGACCCTGTGGGAAGGGAGCCGCTCACTCCCTCTTGCCATTTATTTCTCCTGCATGCACCAAAAGAAAACCCAGTGGATCCACAGATCCTCTTTCTCCCATGATACACTGTTGCTCAGTTGTGTCTGGAGGGGCCATAGGCAGAGGCAGCAAGGCTTTGCTCTGGGGTAAGTAATCACAAGCTTCCCCTCACCACCTCTCACCCCAGCCCAGACACAGTGAAAAGACAGGTCAGAGCAACCAGCGCTCTGCTGGAACGGCAGCCCCAAGCTCTGCCCAGGGCACACCTGCAGAGGATGCACACCGGCCTGCTGTCCCTCCCAGCCACGGGGGCTCAGGATGCAGAGCTTAGACGGCTGGAGGCCAAAGACCATGTGGTCCCATCTCATTGCATGGACAGAGGGCCGAGGGTACATCAAACACTGTCACCAACCCCTCTCTGCTCTAGTGTCTCATTGTAGTTTAAGTAATCAGAAGTATTCTAGGAGGGGAGAGAGGTCCTGTTTCGGTGACCCCTCAAGTAGTACCCACTCATCTATTGCCCCTGATTCCTGCCCTGCTCTCTCTCAGGAAACTGCTGTTGCTAAAGTTGCTGACAGCCTCCTGGTCGCCAGATCAAGGCACACTGGTCATTGCTGTCTTCCACAGCCTCTCTCAAGCATCTCTGCTGTAGACACGTCCTCTGCCATAGAGCTCACCTTCCTAGGCCTGGGGCACACCTTTCTTCTGTCTCCTCTTAGTTCTCCAAATGCTCCCAGGCACTGTGATGCGACACACCCCAGGCCAAGCTCACTATTTCCTACTCTTCAGCCCCTAAAGTTATCCCTCTTGTCTGCTGTATTCTAGGGTCGCTTCTCACACAGTGTCCTAAACTGGAAACTTAGGGTCGTCCTTGGACTCCTCTCTTGCTCCAGCTCCACTCTACATCCCCCTCCAAATCCTTCCCTGAGTACTGTCACTGTCCGGTCTTAAAAAGTGTTCCGTTCTGTCATCTTGCCTAGATTGTTGCAATAGTCTTTTAAATGGTCTCCATTCAATTGTCTTCTCTCATTCTATTTGCCAAACTGAACCCGTCAGATCACAGTCAGCCGCTGGGTGAAGGACTTGTGGGTAAAACCTGTGCTTCTCAGTGGGGTGTGCAGAGCCCCTCACTGTGGGCCGAGCTTCCTCTGCTTCCGCCTAATTGGCAATAACCTTTCACTGGAAATCTCTAGTCACCCCTAAGCCAGGAGTGCACTTTTCTGTCTAGTGCAAGTAGAAAAGTCCAGCTTATTTAAGGGCCCCCCTCTCAAACACGGGCACTTTTGAGAGGCCTTGATCCAGCCTCCCAAGTTCCTCTAGCCCCCAGTACTGGGTCGTGGAGACCCCATCACAGCACCAGGCACAGCGTGTGAGGCTGGTTGGCCTCCTGCCTCTTCACCTCGGGGGGATTTCTTCAAGGGTAGGAACTTTGCTTTCAGCCAACCGTGCATGTCCTGGGATTAGCAAGGGGCTGGCAACTAGTGAGCCTCAGCAAACCCAGTGTTAAGGGTCAAGAAGAAAGGACTTTATACAAGAGGAAGTCATAGAAATAGGAAAAGGTTGGCAAGAGTGGTACCAAATAAGAGGTACCCAGAAAGAGGAAAATAATAAGCAAGGGTGGGATACAGCCTCCAGGGACATCACGTGCTGGGCTCTGGCTCACCAAGACCAGAGACCTTGTGGAAAGGGCTCCAAGAGATTTGACTGCATGGGATAAAAATGTGTTTGAGAACCAGGGTGTATTCGTCTGTTTTCACACTGTTGATGAAGACAAACCTGAGACTGGGTAATTTATAAAGAAAAAGAGGTTTAATGGACTCACAGTTCCATATGGCTAGGAGGCCTCACCATCATGGTGGAAGGTGAAAGGTACATCTTATATGGCAGCAGGCAAGAGGGAATGAGAGCCAAATGAATGGGAAAACCTTTTATAAAACCATCAGGTCTCATGAGACTTGTTCAATACCACGAGAATAGTAAGGGGAAAACCACCCCCATGATTCAATCATCTCCCACTGAGTCTCTCCCATGACACGTGGGAATTATGAGAGCTACAATTCAAGATGAGATTTGGGTGGGGACACAGCCAAACCATATCACACAGGTGCAGGCTGTCAGAGCTGAAAAGAATCTTAGAGACGCTGCAGTCCAGGCATAACTTTATAGAGAGAGATCCTGACTCCCAAGAAAGACAAGTGCCTTGCCCAGGATTTCATAGCTCAGGGGAAAGGCTTCACTTTTTGCCCTTACTATTTGATGGCAAACTTTAAACCTCAGAAAGAAAAGCAGCTAGCATTTGGAAAGAAACAACAGCACCTCATTCGGCAATGTTTTGCAATTTTTTTTGCAAGGAAATAATTGTAACAAGATTAAGATTAGAGGCTAAATGTAAGAGTCCCATATTTTAACATTTAATTCAGATCCCATTTTCTGGTTGCTAGAAGGGAGGGAAAGAAACCTATTGCAGTGCAAATTAGGATGATTTGACTCACACTAAAGAGGATATGGTCCCAGCTGAGGCCATCTCAGTTATCTCAAGCACATTTTTTTTTCTGCTCCTAAATTATCGTTGATTCCAGTGTCAAATTTATAGTTGAAAAGTGAAAATAATCAGTAGGTATTTCTAATGTACTCATTTTATTTTTTAGACCTCAAGAGCATCCTACTAGGCTCTCATTTCCTCTGCTGGATCCTAGAACAGATTATCACCTCATTGCAAGCTCAGCTTTGCAGAATTCACCATCTCCCCTTACCCTGTTGAAGATTCTGCTCTTTAAAAGACCATTTTCAGGAAGTCATAGGAGTTTGGAATACAGTGAAACTCTAATAGTAAATGGCAGCCATTCAACAGTGCCATAAATTCAGATGCTTGAAAATGGATTCCTTTGGGCGTGGGCAGCCTGGGAGTCTGGTGAGGTCATGGAGCAGCCAGCCTGGGAAATGGTTCCACTGCTGCAAGCAGAGAGATGGGTCTGCATTATCAGGCTGAGTAGGTGCTGGCAGATCAGCAGGTCATCGGAGGCCAGTGCCCAAATAACTCGGTTGGTTAATTTTGTGATAGTTAATTTTAGGTGTCAACTTGACTGGGTTAAGGGACGCCCAGGTCCTTTTAACTCAGAGGTGTCCAATCTTTTGGCTTCCCTGGGCCTCATTGGAAGAAGAAAAATTGTCTTGGACCACACATAAAATACACTGACACTAACAATAGCTGATGAGTTTTAAAACACACACACACACACACACACACACACACGCACACACAATCTCATAATGTTTTAAGAAAGAATGTTTAATGTTAGCTGCATTCAAAGCTGTCCTGGGTCGCATGCAGTCCGCAGGCCTCGGGTTGAAGAAGCTTGCATAACCATTATTTCCAGTCACATCTGTGAGGGTGTTTCCGGGAGAGATTAACATTTGAATTGGTAAATTGAGTAAAGATCTGCCCCCAGCTGTGTGGGTATGCACCATCCAATCCACTGAAGGCCCAAATAGAACAAGAAAGCAGAAAAAGGGCACATCAGCTCTTTCTGCTTGAGCAGGGGCACACACTCATCTTCTCCTGCCCTCGGACATCACAGCTCCCCTGAGTCCGGGGCCTTTAGACCCCAGGACTTACACCAGCCCCTTCCCAAGCCCCGCAGCCCTCACATCTTCTGCCTTGGACTAGATTACAGCACCAGTTTTCCTGGTTCTCCAACCTGCAGAGGGAACAGAGGAAGACTTCCATAACCATGTGAGCCAATTCCCATAAGAAATCCCCTCTCATATATCTGTATATCGATATTCACATTTGTCTATGTATGTATGCATGTATCCTATCAGTTCTGTTTCACAGAAAAACTCTGACTAATGCACTCACCTTGGTTTAACTTGGTATGCTGGTTTTCCTCTGGGCTCAATCACCATCTACATGTCATTGTCCTCCACGTCATGATGACAGACTTAAAAGAGCCTGCAGCTCACCAAGGAGAAAAGCTGCCTTGACCCATCCAGGTTGAGAGCATAACTCAGGTGAGCAGAGTCCCAGGATCAAGCAGAGATCACGCTGGGATGATCATTTGCCTAGAACCAAAACCCAATTTTGCCCTATCACCTAGACATGGAAAAGGGGTCCTGTGATGAGGGATTGAAAACACAAACGTATGAATTCAGGATCCTGTTTTATTTCTACACATACGTTCAGGTATGCAAATGCAATATTTAAGTAATGTGTGTATTTGAGTTATTATCAGTAGGACAGATAGATATATAATAAGTTCTTTTCATATCAATTCATTTTAATTATCTTCAACCCAAAGTAATTAAAGGCTTTTTGCTTAGGCTTCAGCTAGTCCTATCTGTTACTGTCTAGGTAAACTAGTTTTGCACTTGGGGCTAAGCCATCTCTAGGGCAACCATGTTTCTCATCATCCAGGAAGGATCACCTCACTTCTGAGGACAAGAGAGGGCAAAACAACACACTCATCAGGATGGCAGGGGAGGCACAGGCTCACCAACACGTGTAACACTCTGCTTTAACCACTTCACTGGAACTGCTTTTAGTCTCCTCCAGGCGAGACAATGGCTTTACTCATTGTACCTGCCAGAAGTGGCAGCAGCAGGAGCTGATGCTCTCAGTGGGTCACACTGCTGAGGCTGGTCATCTGCAGAGCTGTGCAAAGCATACATATTGGCAGTGTCACCACTCTGGGTTCACACCTGCCTCAGGCTGTATTCTCAAGAACGCTCCTTCATCTTGGTATCCCTTTTCCATGCCCAAATTCTTCTTGTTTAGCCCCATTCATCACATCACGAACTTATAAAAGGAGTGGCCTGAAATCCAGATGAACACCACAGTATCTAGAGGGCAAGGAAAGAAACAACCTTTATGCCTGGTCATTTATTCTTCCATTACTTCAACCTATAGTGACTGCACACTCCTGTGTCTGTCAACTTGGTCACTGGAACAAGAGCCTCAAGATCTCAGCCACTTACAACAATAAAAGTTCATTTCTTCAACACGTTATATCTTGGCTGCACGTTGCCTGTGGGTCTGTCCTCTGCATTTTCTTCAGGCCAGAATCTAGGCTGAAGAACAGCCCCTATCCAGGACATCCTGTTCTGGCAGAGGAAAAAGAGTGAAAAGCTACTAGAAATGTCAGCTGCCTCTTAATCCTTCTGCCCAGAACCAGCACCCTGTCACACACTCATGCCCCACTGGCCAGAGCAAGGCACATGGTCAAGTCTAATGTCAATGAGGCAGGGAAGTGAACTCCTACAGGCAGGCTCTGCATGGTAAATGTCAGTGGTGGGGTAGGTAAGGCACTCACACAGAAGGGGAATGAGTAATTCAGAACAATACCACCCACCACACCTACTATGTTCCAGGCTCCAAACTAAATGAGCCATGACCCCTTCCCCTAAGGTTCCACAGTGCAACAGGTGGTTATATTAACTAGCTGGGTGACCCTGGGAAACTCACTTTACTTCTCTGGCTGTTGGATTTGTTACTTATAAAACAAAGGAATTGGATTCCTTAGGCTCTTTCAAAATTCTGAGATGCCGGCCTTTCCATTTCACTTACTATTATTAAATTAATCCATTGCTTAAAGTCATGCATCAACCTTTAAAACAGAATCTCAACTCATGTAATATAGGAGATGGATAGGAAGTTATGCTCTGAAATAGAAGCCAGGCAAAGTGGGCTCTGGAGGATTTTTAAGGATTTTGGGGATGCCCGTTTACATTTTTACAGCTACATTTACAGACTTCCTGCTGCCGACAGAGCCAGAACCACCTGTAATACTTCGAGAGGCCGAGTGGAGTCCAGGTCAGAATATTCAGGGCTGCCTGTCCAGCTGGCAAATCCTCCTGCCAGTGGGTCCTTCGCAGAAGCGTTGTCCAGGCCCACGAGCCTGCCAGACTCGCCCGGGCAGCGACCTCGCTCCCCTCCACGGTCCGGATGCTTGAGAAGAGTCTTGCAAATCTTCCCACTAGTGCCAGCCTCTGGGCATGGTTCTCAGCGGCAGGATTTCTTGTTCTGACTTCAGGGTTTAGATGGCTGGTCCGGGCAGCTGACTCCCAGCTGGAAGCTGAACCACAAAGCCTCTGTAGTGGGTTTGCAATCATGAAGAGCTTTAATCCAAAGTCTGGAAATAGAGCCAGCAACGCTCACATGCCGCAGGGCTAAGAGTAAAGCGAGTGCCAAGCCCTGGTGGGAACCCAGGCCTGAGGAGTTCTGCAGGTGGGTGCCCTGTTCGTGGGGAGGGGGCACTGCTGCCTGCTTTGCTTGCACATCTGGTCGTCACCATCCTTTCTTCAGAGCCGAAGAAGGCATGCTGGTCTCCCCAGGAAAACCAGGCTCAAAACCATCAGGATAAATGAAAGGCATGCTACATTTGTCTCCATAATCCCCCTGGGGTGCCATTTCCCCTGGTTCATTTCACCAAATAACTGCACCATGGTGTGCCATGAGCTTCCCATTCTCACTCAACCTGAAAACCACACCTTCTCCTGGAGCATTGGAAGGTCACAAAGCTGTCCTCCCTGGAGGAGGCCTCCTGCAAATGCAGAAGGGCCCCTAGCTCTGTTTGTCTTCTGTACTTAGTGCACCTAAACAGCCCATCACTGCACGTGGGGATCAGTGCCTGAGGGGAAACAGACCAAATATTTGTTCAGCTTTAACTCTATCCCATCATTTTTGAGTGAGTGCAATTATTGCTGAATGTGCTATGCTTTGTCATACGTCTGTACCCACTAAGCTTACTTCCAGACCCTTAAGTACCCAAAGCCCCTCCTCAGGACCACATGTCATGGGCTGAATTGTGTCCCCACAAATGTGACTGTATTTGGAGATAGAGACTTTAAGGAGGTCGTCAAGGTCAAATGGGGTCATCAGGGTGGGGCAAGAGGACAGGTGTCCTTATAAGAAGAGAAAGGGGCACCAGAGACCTCTCTCTTGCTCTCTGTGCACACAGAAAAATGGCCACGTGAGAGCACACTGAGAAGGCGTCACCCATGCGTCTGGAGGAAAGCCCCCACCTGAAACCAACCCTGCAGGGGCCTCCACCTCGGACTGTTGGCCCCCAAAACTGTGAGAAGATAAATGTCTGTTGTTTAAGCCCCCCTAGATATGTATGTCTCTTTCTCTCTCTTTCTCTCAAAAAAGAATTTTCTTATTCTTCTATTCCAATTTTCAAAATGAGCCCTGTACCTTCATCGGCGCCTCCATCAGCTCCTGGTGAGTTTAAATGAAGGAAGGAGAGGAGGTGGGAGGAAAAAAGCTACTGGTGTTGTTTTGATTTATTTATTTACTTTTTTGAGACGAAGTCTTGCTCTGTCACCCAGGCTGGAGTGCAGTGGTGCAATCTCGGCTCATTGCAACCTCCACCTCTCAGGTTCAAGTGATGGTCCTACCTCAGCCTCCCCAGTAGCTGGGACTACAGGCACATGCCACCACACTCGGCTAATTTTTGTATTTTTAGTTGAGACGGCGTTTCACCATGTTGGCCAAGCTCGTCTCGAACTTCTGACCTCAGGTGATCCGCTCGTCTCGGCCTCTCAAAGTGCTGGGATTACAGGCATGAGCCGCCGTCTCCGGCCCTGATGCTGCTTTTAGAAATTGGCGGTCACATAGGCCTTAAAGTTGTAGGCACAGCCATTCAACATTGGAAGTTTCATCAAGATAGAGCAACCTGCATGGTTAATTTAAAAACACAAACACACATGCACACACACGCAGGCACGCATGCACATGTACACACATACATGCACACATGCAGGCACATACACGTGCACAGTAGTTTGTTCATTATCATCTTCACTGAGGGTGCAGCCTGGGAAGACCCCATGACCAGTGGCATTGTGTCTTCCATCTTGAGAAACAGGAAACCACAGTAAATAAACCTCAAGGATCTTCTCGGCATCAGTCCTTCCTTCTCAGGCACCCCTCAGCAGCAGGACAGAGTTCCTAGGACTGTGGTCAGTCACTTTTCACATCCACCACGTTTCTGTCTGTATGCGGACATCAACACCCATGGCCTCCCAGGGTATGATGATTTTCTACAGGGTCCAGTCTCAGACATTGTTTTATGTCTCAGCCTCTACTCCATATACTCATGCTTCTCCAAACTCAGGGAGGGAGTTTTGTTTCTGGACAGAGTGCAGGGTTGGGTTGCAGATCAGCAGACAACGGGGCAAAGGCTGTGTGTGGGCAATGTTGCCACTTGCATTTGGTCAGCCACAGAGTTGTAAGGTCTCTGCAAGTTCTATTCTAGGGGCTGCAAGAGGCAAAACCCAGGGCCTGGGCAGTTCTCAGGGCCTTAGTGGAGGGCGTGGTTCCTTCCTAGACTCTGAGTAGAGGAATGACCTTGCTCCAGCGTGCCGCAAACACTCATCAACCTGTTCTCCAGATTTTCGCCATGGTCACATGCTGATTTTGGAAGCTGAGCTCACTTTGTCTATTTTGGACCCAACCGAGTCAAAGATATAGAAAGACAGAAGCCCCCAGGCTGATTCTGCGTGGCTCCTCTCTGACGGTCCATGGCCACCTTGTCTGCTTGGCAGCAGGGATGACTCCCGTTCTGCCTTTCCCAAGAGCTCCCTGTGCCCACTTGGCTCCCTGCTTAGTCTTCAGCCTCCAAATCTTTCCCGCACGGGCCTCCAGTTGTCAATTGGCCCCTGAGACAAGCTCCCCTGGGTGTCCTGGCAGGGCCATGCATTCACCATGTGCAAGTACGAGCCCAGCACCTGCCCCCAGCTCCCTCCCAGCCCCACTAGGCTCCCGCAAGCCCCACACCCTTATCCCTTCTTCTCACCCCCAGTCCCTCCACAGGATATCGAGGGGTCCCCAGCACATTTTCTTCCTTCTATCCACACAAGAACAACCTACCTTTCACCTTGGGTCCGAATATCCTTAGACCTGGCTGAATTTACTTTTAGAATCTCAGAAACACACTCATTTAATGGAGGAAGTGATTTAATGAGGAAGGAGCCCCTTTTCTCAATAGAGTATCTAGTCCCAATAAAATAAGGTCACTGGCACAGTGATGAAGGATCCATGCTGCAAACGCACCTGGTTCTCTTATGGATGGGAGCGGGCGGTGAGATATTTTCATTTCAGCCTGACTGCTTAGCATTTCTCCTCAGCTTAGTGAAAAGAGTTAGAAAAAGATGGATGGCTCAGCCCAGAATACCAGGGCGGAGAATGTTGGGGCCTCAAGGCAGAGTCTCTGTCCAGTAGCAGATGGTGTTTCATAGGCTGAGGTATCTGACACTCCAAAGCTCTCAGGCAATAAGTCTGCCAAAAATGAAAAGATGAGAAACTTCTTCCTGCCTTCCACAAACATCATAAATGGGCAAATATGTGCAGAGTAGAAGAACAAAGATTATCTTCCAAATAGGTCCCAATTTTCTTGCAACTTAGTTTGGTGAGGGTGGAGGTCAGGAATTATTGAGAAGAGAGTAAATGTGTATGTTTGAACCATATTTCCTTGTCAATGAAATAGCAAATGTAAAGATGGTTAACAAATACTCAGTGTTTAATAAGGATTATTTGAAATTAAGCGGGTGACCCAAATTATGTATTTATGCACACAAAACCATGGAAAAGCAGAAAGACCTATGCATGGGAAGCTGATTTGCTAGATCCGGCCTCTCCTTGAAAAGTAAATATATAAAAGACATAAAAATACTTGGAAAAGTTGAAGCTCTATAAAATGTAAGATATTGTTTTGATAGAGTCATCTGTGAGTCATGATTAATTACCATTTTAAAAGGATTATCTTAAGCACACATCTCAGACCTCCTTAAATCACTCCTCAGTTGCTATCTTATGACAAAGGAAAACAAAACTAATCATTGAAGATACCTTTTCTTTTCTCCTTCTCAACCATGACATCTTACAAACCAGTGTTAAATGAACAGTGAGTACGAAAGCAGCCCCCGAGTGTGCATTCTTCTTTCATGCAAAGGGTGCTTTCAAGTAAAGAAAATACTCACTCTCCCTGGAGTTTTAAGCTGCTATGTGCCAGGAGTCCCCATCCCTGAAGTCATGCTTTGGCTTTAATCACATGAGACATTATTTGCAGACGCTGTCAGGTCATGGCACTCAGGGACTAGTGTGCACACATTCCTCGAGGCTCAGCAGTTCTGTCCTTAACACCAGGACCACAAAGTTTGTGGTTTCTAGGGTCAAAAACCCCAAGAACTTTTCATTCCAGAAACCTCTCCAGGAATCTCCTTCAATTCCTGTTTCTCTTTGTTTTCCTGTCTTTTACCCAGGTCAATCCACCCTAAGTCACTTGAGACATTGAAACTTTCCAATGTCTGGTAACACCATGAGGTTAGACAATATTGTTCTCAAAATCGCAAAGGCTAAAAACACTGGAGGCTGAGTGTTTAGATAAATTCATTTCACCTTATTCGTCAGTACCTTTGTCTGAGTTCCTACTGGTGCTACATAGGTTGAAGAATGAGAAGTATATAAGCCAATCCCTGTTCTGGAGTGACTTTCTAATTATATTGTGGAGATAAGTTTTCCAAATGTGAAGCTGTAAGCAGCTACCATAAGAGCCTGCATAAATAAGCATGGAAATTGACATGTTGATTTTAAAATCATGGGGTTGACGTTGAGTTTGGGATGAGGGTGGGAAGAGGAGCCACTTATCTGATTAGGAGGAACTCGCTGGGGTCTGGAGGCAAAAACTTGCCAGGCTGATATCACAACATAAGCACAAGAAGCAAAATATCAAAAGTACATGTAGGCTGTGTGAACCATGAACACCGGCTGAGTGCAGGGCCAGGATGGAGGGCGGGAGAGGGGCTGCGGAGCAAGGGCACCTTCCCGCAGGAGCCCCGGAGGCAAGGCTGGAGCCAATTCTAAGTATGAACTGAGACTTGCCAGTCAGTGAGAGAAGACTGGACCATTCAGAAGCCAAGACAAGTGCCATGGGCAGCACAGGGAGGAGGGACAAGGGTGCTCCTCAATGATGTGGCAGAGGACTGAAGCAGGAATGCGAAACAGGAAGAGAAACTAAGAGGTAAGTCACCAGAAGTACGGAACATAAAGAAGACCCCATGAGCCCTGGATTTACTGCCTGAGCGCCTGAGTCATGGTGCCGGGGGAAGGGGAAAGGTAGGAGCGTGGGAGACACAGGTCTTCCATCTTAGAGGCAGAGAGCCAGGTTGCCCCAACCATCGATCTAACTCTTTTCCTTCATGGATCCTAATTCTGACTGATTGTGTGACAGATGCTTTCTTGATAATTTCTAAATGGAGCTTTTGGAATTTTTATGAAAGCTAATATAGTGTTTTTCTTTAGAAGCCAACGTGTCCCAAAGTAGACATCACTGCAGTGGAAGCAGGATCATTCTCCACCATGGGCGACTGTTCTGGTGGCCCACTGTGGGGTGGTGGGTGCTGCATGCCTCTTCTCTAAACAGAATACCAGGTGTGCCCTCCATTAGCAAGGACAAACTAGGACAGCATGTGCATTCCCCATGCTCCCTGGTGGTGGGGGCAGCACCCCAGGGGGAGTCACAGCCAGGTCATTCTGCCAGGGGAAGATGTACACATTGGAAAGATGAGCACGGCCTTCCATCTGCGCAGAGAAACGTGGGAGGGGGCACATGAATCAAATCGGTAATTATACCTCAGTGTAGAAAAATCCACTCATAGAAGCATGTAAAATACCAATTTCAGAAGCCCAGTCGGTGCACAGAGGAGGCTCAGGATGACTTCAGCATAGGAGCAGAGACTGGAATTGAGTCTTAAATGGTAAAGGGAAGGCTGGAGCATTTCAGGAGTGGCACAACGGGCACACAGACACATTGTAAGGTATGTGTGTCCTTACAGAGGACACACCTGACATTTTTCAACACTCAGTTTTTGTGTCTCCTTTAGATCACTTTGAACATGACAACTAAAAACAACCAAACTTTTAAGAGATACTGTCCAGTGAAAAACACAAGAAATGACTCTAAGGAAACTCTGAGGTTAGAAAAAACGTCAGTCAGATAATAGATTTTATTTTTTATTTGCTATAATAGTTCATCCAAGACAATTCAGTGGGAAAAAATAGCCTTTCCAAAAAAATGCTGGTGGTGCAACTTGATATCCACATGGAGAAGAATAAAGTTGGACTCCTACCTCTCCCCATCTTCAAAATCAACCCAAAAAGGAACAGACACCTCCATGTACAAGCTGAAATTGTAAACCTCTTCTATAAATCTGTGTGACATTGAATTCGGTAACAGTTTCTTATTGTAACACAGAAGGCATAAGCAACAAAAGAAAAAAAATAAATTGGACTTCATGAGAAGTATAAACTTTTTTTTTTTTTTTGAGACGGAGTTTTGCTGTTATTGCCCAGGCTGGAGTGCAGTGGTGCAATCTTGGCTCATTGCAACCTCTGCCTCCTGGGTTCAAGTGATTCTCCTGCCTCATCCTCCGGAGTAGTTGGGATTACAGGCGCATGCCACCATGCCCAACTAATTTTGTATTTTTACTAGAGATGGGGCTTCTTCATGTCGGTCAGGCTGGTCTCGAACTCCCAACCTCAGGTAATCCCATGCTGGGATTACAGGTGTGAGCCATGGTGCCTGGCTAAGAAGTATAAACCTTTATGCATCAAAGTACATTATCAAGAAAGTGAAAAGACTACCTGTAGAATAGGGAAAATATTTTCAAATGAATTATCTGAGAAGGGTCGGCTGCAGTCTGAATGTTGGTATCTCCTTACAATTTATATATTGGAAGCTTATACGCAATGTGATAGAATCAGGAGGCGGGCATCTGTGAAGTGATTAAGGCATGAGGGCTCCACCCTTGTGAATGACATTAGCGCCCTCATGACAAAGGCTCAAGTGAGCTTCCTTGCCCCTTTGGCCATGTGAGGATGTGGTGATGAAGCACCATCTTTGAAGCAGAGCAGCCCTCACCAGACAGAGAATCTGCTATTCCCTTGATCTTAGATTTCCCAGCCTTTGGAACTGTGAGCAATGCATTTCTGTTGTTTATAACTTACCCAGTCTAAGGTATTTTGTTATAGCAGCCAGAATGGACTAAAACAGGCTCTACTATCCAAAACATATAAACGCTCGTACAACTCAACAATAAAAAGGAAAATAACCCAAATAAAAAATAGTCAAAGAAATTAACTGGATATTTATCCAAAGAAGATATACAAATGGCCAACAAGAACAAAAAAAGGTGCTACGTATTATCAGTCATTAGAGAAATGCAAAACCACAAGGAGATAGTGCCTCACATCCACTAAGGCAGCGATATATTTTTTTAAGTTAAATACCAAGTGTGGATTCAAATGTGGAGAAATTACCCTAAAACCTTGCTCTCAGGAATGTGAAATGTTGCAGCTTGGAACAGCTTAGCAGTTCCTCAAAAAGTTCATCATAGAATTCCCATATGCAAAGCAATTCCGATCTCAGGTGTAACCCCAAGCAAAGTGAAAACATATTCACTGAAAAATTTAAACATGAATATTCATAACAGCATTATTCATAGTAGCCACAGCCAAACTTGAGGGTGAGCAACACACTAGACTTTGGAAGAGTACATTTTCTTTCTCTCTCTTCATGGAACAGTCTATTAGGAGACTAATAATTGTCACCATTTTCTAGGAAGTCAAGGAAGAATCCATTTCACTGGGCAGAGAAATCCTTGTGCCTGGGGCCAGCCTGGAAACACATGCCTTTGCCACGGCCTCTCCTGGCCATACTGCCAAATCTGCATCAGGTAAGCGGAGGCCTGGAGATGTGGGAATGCACCCCCACCCGCCGTTCAATGTTTCCAACAGCCATGGTTGGTAGCAGAACAAACTGTGGCACAGCCGAGGTGTCTGCGCACCTACACTCCCTCCTGAATTTGGCAAACCTGGGACCTGGAAGAAGTAGGTTAGAAGTTTCCTTGACTTTTCTCAGGACATTTCTGTAAGCCGCTCCCGGAGTGAAGTTTAGAACACGTAGGCTAACCTACTACCGCTTATGTTTCGTTTCTTCTCAAAGATATTAAACTATTTCTGGGGCAGGGACCCTTTTTGTTTTGATTACTGTGTTTTATGATAAATCCCAAATTGTTCACATTGAGTCCAAATGTATGGAACAATTTTCATTTTGTCTCTTCCATTTGTGTTCATACGATTAGTGGTAAAATTGCCCAAGCTTGGCAGCTTCATCTCGGTACCTCCCTATCCCCTAGAAGGATTTGAGGCCAGAATAGAACTGTGTGTGTCTCCAGAGAGCCAAATGCTTGGCTTAGAAAGCCGGGGGCATTGAGCAACATCTCAAAGGCAAATCACCGAGGAAAGCAATCAACCTACCGATCCACTCAGGAAAAGTCACTGCAAGGAGATTGTAATTAGCAGTGTGGGATGGCAGGAAAGATGATTCTAAACATTAGCACACTTTCCCAGAGCTCCTACGCTCTTGCCACATGCAGCGCCCCCAGGCCCCGGCTGGCTCCCTCGTGTGTGTGGAATTCTCTGTGCATTTGTCTCCTCTCGGCATTACTCATCCCACGACGGATGACTCAGCTTTCACAGGCCTGAGACTCCCTCCCATCCCCAGACGGCTCACAGATCACCCTCTCCTGTCTTCCTTTCTTAATGGATTCTGATTGATTTATCTCTAAGTATCTGAAAAATCAATTGCAGATGGAACTCTGTAGCATTGCCTCTCTTCGTGGCTGCCTCCCGCGTCTTTCCTACAGCCTGGCTGGGGTTTTCCCAGGCCCAGATGCTCATAAGTGGTCCAGGATTGTGCTCACGGAAACAGGACTCTCAATCCATTTACAACACTGAACATAGGACCCTTCAACTTGATTGAGGAGTTAATTTGGAGGAGTGCTAGCCATTCATCAGAACTGAAGATCGAATGTGAAATCACAGAACAACAATATGAATTAATCAGCCAGTCATTGAGTGACCCTGAGTATCTCTGCCATGAACGGAAAGGCAGACCCTCCAGACACCCCCAGTATAGGCATTAAAATAAAGGAGCCAACCACAGTCATGGAAACATGTTCATAGAATGTGATTTTTCTTGGGGACGGGTGCTGGGGGAGAAAATATTAACTGTTTTCTTGCGTTCTGTATTCTTGACTCTGTGGTGTGTGTGGCCTCCCTGATGGGAGAGCCTGATCTTTCCAGAACTGCTGAGCTCCTAGAGCCAGCGACGGGCTCACCCTGGCGTGTGCAAGCCAACCATCCCAAATCAGTACCCCCAACCATGCCCTTTATCTAACTCTTACTCTCCAAGCCAGTGTATCCCCCGTCCTAAATCACCCCAAAGCCAGGTACCAGGCAACCAGAGACCACCCTCGGAACCCAGAGCCTGCTGACACTATTGTAACCGTCCAGTGCCAAGCCCTTCCCATCAGGCCTTGCCTTTGCCACAGAAAACACAAGCTGCAGCCCAGTCTCTGCACTCACTCCTCCTCCTTTCTGCCTCTCGCCAGACATGGGAGCTTCCCCATGCGGCCCCACTTGGCATGGTGTGACCTCTCCACTTGGAAAACATGAAGAACAAACATCTACTTTCAGCGGCACTCTCCGTGCCGTCATTCAGTCATCCTCATGAATGGCAGTCCCAGGGGAGGACCCTGACATGTCCCTGCTTATTGACCCTCCTTGTCTGCATTTGTCTGCTGTGACCAAGCCCTAGACACAGAATCTGCACCTGAGGCTGAGGCTGCAGTGGGCAGTGGGGAAGGCGTGCTCGTCTTAGGCGGAGACCCTGGCAGAGCTCCCTCTGTGACAACCTCACTGAGTTACGTGTCCTCTAAGCCCCTGGAGAGTGCTGGAATGCCTGAACTGTGGCATATACACCATCCAGCCTCCAGGATACCCCAAGAAATGTTCTTTAAACACAACCCCCAACATCTTATCTACAAATGGCTTGTGGGTGCCTTCCTAAGACACAATTGGTACACTATAAAATTCACCCTTTTAACCTGTACAATTCGGTATTTTTATTTATTTATTATTTACTTATTTATTTATTTATTTATTTAATTTTATTTTTTATTTTTTGAGACTGAGTCTCGCTCTGTCACCCAGGCTAGAGTGCAGTGACATGATCTCGGCTCACTGCCAGCTCCACTTCCCGGGTTCAAGCCATTCTCCTGCCTCAGCCTGCCGAGTAGCTGGGACTACAGGCACCCGCCACCACACCTGGCTAATTTTTTGTATTTTTGGTAGAGAGGGGGGTTTCACCGTGTTAGCCAGGATTGAACAATTCGGTATTTTTAAAGTATTTATATGTACAAAGTTTTGCAATCCTCACCACTATCTAATTCCAGAACATTTTCATCATCGCAAAAGAAACTCCATACTATTAGCAGTCAGAGCCTGGCCCCTGGTAACCACTGATTCATTTTCTGTCTTAATGATTTAGCCCCAGGCATTTCACATCAGTGGAATCATATGCTACATGGCCATTGTATTTGACTTTTGTACTCGGCATAAAAAAAGGATAAACCTATTCATTGCAGATAGTGGAGGTCTCACATTTTGTTAATTCTTTCATCTGTAGATGGACATTAGGGTTTTTGCTGTGGTTTGTCTGTTAAGAATCATGCTGCTGTAAACAATGTGTGCGTAAGTGTCTGTGTGAACATGCTTTCATTTCTCCTGGATTTATACTAGGAGTGGGATGGCTGGGTTGTATGGAAACTCTATGTTTAATATTTTGAGGAGTTGCCATATGGGCTTCCCAAGCAGCTGCACCACTGTGTCCACCAGCAGGGCACGAGGGTTCCATTCTCTCCACATCTTGTTATCCACCATCCTTTTCACTGTAGCCATCCTAGAGGGTGAGAAGTGCTATCTCACAGTGACTTTGATGTGCATTTTCCTAGTAACTAATGACATCGAGTGTCTTTGCACATGTTAATGAGACATTTATGTATTTTATTTGAATAAATGTCTATGCATGTCCTTTGCTAATTTTTAACTTGGGTCATTTGTGTTTTAATTGTTGAGTTGCAAGAGTTCTTTACGTACTGTGGATATGAGTCCCTTATCAGATATATGATCTGTGTTTATTTCTCCCATTCTGTGGGCGGGTTTTTTTTTTTTTTTTCACTTTCTTGATAGTGTCCTTTGAAGACGAAAGTTAATTTTGGTGAAGTCTAATATATCTATTTTTTTTCTTTGTTGGTTTTGCTTTTGGTGTCATGTCTAAGAAATGATTGCTTCATCCAAGGTCATGAAGATTTATGCCTGGTTGCTTCTCAGGGTTTAATCTCCCTTTGCTTTTGATGACTCCAGTGATGATCTACACTCTTCTAGGAGGATAAGGAGGAAAAATATTACAGAAAAATGAGTCATTCCAATGCACTCTTTTTTTAGTAATCCCAAGAGATTAATGGCTGACATCATAGAGAAGACCAGCACTTAAGACTACATGGAAATTATTAAATTGTATATTTTGGGGAGACTCCCTCTCCTTCTTTCTTTCTTTCTTTACATGCTGCTGGTGGCCTTCAGGTTTGCCTTCTGTGCATGTGAAATAAATGAGCTTGTTATTGGCACTGGCTAATGGAGGCTGCAAGCCTTTGGAGACCTTCCCATTCCTGTCTCCCTCCATCCACTCTCCTGAAGTTGAATTTCTGTTCCTTTTTTTTTTAATTTTTTTTTTTTTTTTTTTTTTTTTTGAGACTAGAGTGCTGGAGTGCAGTGGCTAGGTCATGGCTCACCACAACCTCGACTTCCTGGGCTGTGGTAATTCTCCCACCTCAGCCTCTTGAGTCCCTAGAACTATAGGTGCATGCTACCACACTCAGCTACTTTTTGTGCGTGTGTGTATTTTTAGTAGAGACGGGCTTTCACCATGTTGCCCAGGGTGGTCTGGAACTCCTGGGCTCAAGCGATCCACCCAACTCAGCCTCCCAAAGTGTTGGTATTACAGGCATGAGCCCCTGCACCTGGCCCCCTCTCTGTCCTTTTACAGCTGCACTGACTGCTGCTGCTATGGACTGTCACAGGACCCCAGGGACCAGCACTTTTCAAGAGCGTAGCCATGTGTGGCATGCAGTGGCTGCCTTCTCAGGGCCAAACCACATTAAGAAGGCCATTGTCGTGTTCCACGTTACACAACAGACTTGAAATCATTGAAAAGGACTCTTGTTGAGTCTTACTTCATTCCACACCCACATCTCAGCTCCTCGGGGCTCTTCCTTTCTAGATGGTGCTGCACAAATCTGAAAATCTAAGTTTTTATCATCACTGCAGAACAAGGGACCTTCCACTTCGGTTCAGCCCTGCTGCAGATGGAAACATTTTCCAGCCGCCTGAATGTGATGCATTAGGACATTCTAGGCCTTTGTCATGGACGTGATGCATGCTTCCCTCTCTCCCAGACACCAAGATGCATCCCACAAAGGGGACTCCCAGCCTCCGCAGAGGGGCCGCTGGAGCTCTTCCCTCCTCTCCAGTCTGCAGTTCTCTGAGTACAGCACTCCTTGGCTGCAGTCCTACCCCCAGCCCAGGCCTTTGGGGCTCAAAACTGTTGCTTACACATTCAGGAAATTAAGAAAAAATAAAATAAAAACTCATTCAACCCACACTTCCTGCCCTGGAAAAATCCGACTATTGTTCTTTCTAGGCAACATCCTTAAAGCCCCACATTTTCCCAGATTTTATCACATCTGCCCCTGGAGGCTGGAGCTTCTCATTAATATACAGTATTCCTGGAGTGTGTTTGGTTTGGTTTTCTGCTGCCAAGCCTGGGGGAGTTGGCAGTTCAAGCCAGCTCCTGACATTTAACCACACTTTGCATTTTACCCATCCATTCTCCCTACCGCTTTTACTAGCTCACTTTTGATGAGAAAGAAGAAACTAATTTTAAACACACACACACACACCACAGTAGTAACACTGTCTCCGATTCATTCATCCATCAGCTCAGAAATTATAATTATAATGCATATTAATTTGCAAGTTCTACATAATTTGATTTGTGTATTTAATGCCAAAAGATTAGACATTTCTCATCTTACGCTGTTCCTTCCAGCAGCAATTCATTCTCTAGCCAGGGTGCTGCTCTATGGCTGACGTGGGCTCTACTGGTCAGATTTGAGGTAACACAAAGATAAACCACTTCCTGCAAGCTGGTGTACATCCAGATTCTCTACACTTTAACCAAAATTATGACCAAAATCAATTAAGTGATTTAAAAGTAAAATGAACTGGATGAGCTTTGTGTAGGGAAGACAGTACTCAAGCAGTCTACTCTGAACATTCAAGTAGAAACTGGAAAAAAGTCTCTAAAATACCTGAAGTCAAAGTGTCCCCAGCCTTTCTGGAGATTGAAGGACTAAGATAATGTATCATGCAAGGATTCTTTCTCTAGATTGGACAATAATCTTTACTTTGATTTTATATTTAAGGCATGTGAGTTACAGGAATATGCAGTTACTAATAATGTGTATTAATAACAAACCTCTAACTATAAGCCAGGAAAAATGCTAAATATTTACAACCAGGACCTCAAAATTTATAAAATAGTATTAACATTTTTATTTATAGAACAATCAAACTAAGTCAAAAAAATATTTTAAGTTAACTGGCCTAAGGTCACATGGACAGTCAGTGGAAGATCAAAGCACAGGCAGTTTCACCGACTCTGAAGCCAAGTTCTCAATCCCCAGAGCTGGTCTTCAAGTCCGATGTCATTTTGACAACTGCCATGACCATCTGTAAATTTGCAATTTACAGCCTGAATTTCCCCACTTCAGTGGAAACTCTACAAAGGAAGGTAACTTCACCATTTTGTTCAATGCTGTACATTCAGCCCCTGGAACAGAACTGGAGTCTTGGTAACAACAATAAATCTTTATTGAACAAAGGAATGAATCCGAAAGGTGTCATGAGGTCACACCACCATCATCTGGCCATTTATGCAAGGATAACTGCAAATGCAAAAAAGAGATTCAGAAGCCTCCCTGGACTGAATATAAAATGGTTTATGCTCAGGCTGGGCGTGGTGGCTCACGCCTGTAATCCCAGCACTTTGGGAGGCCAAGGAGGGTGAACCACAAGGCCAGGAGTTCAAGATCAGCCTGGCCAATATGGCAAAACCCCGTCTCTACTAAAAAATACAAAAATTAGCCGGGTATGGTGGCACGCACCTGTAGTTCCAACTACTCGGGGGGCTGAGGCAGGAGAATTGCTGGAACCCAGGAGATGGAGGGTGCGGTGAGCCGAGATCGTGCCACTGCACTCCAGCCTGGGTGACAGAGCGAGACTCTGTCTCAAAAAAAAAAAAAAAAAAAATTGTTTATGCTCAAATTTTGCAATACTAAGGACGGATGTTAAATAAATGCCACGCTTGTTTCTTTTATTATTAGCGTATACATTTTAGTCTCTTCTCCCTAACATCTCCACCACAATAATCCCCTCAGCCAAAGCTGTTGTTGATTTGATAGTGAGCTTCACAGCTGAGCATCTTATACTCACAGAAATAGTGTGGTCAAATGGGCTCTCTGGTTCTGACACTGTTTCTTGATGGTTCCAGCAGCAGACATTCTTTCTTGAATCTCAGGGTTCTCCTGGCAACCCCTAACATTTGTTGTGGCTTTCCTTGTGTCCGCTTCTCCCTGGTTGTCAAATTTTCTAGGGGGCAGCTGTATCTTGGTGTCCACCCAGGGGTGCCATCCTTGCCCATATACCATCACAGGCCGTTGCACCTGCAGACTTGCATACACTACCGCTGCATCCAATCTGGCTGCAGCCTGATGTTCCAGGAAATGCCTTCTTAGCAGCAGAGAGGGGGGACTAGAAATTCTGGATAAGCAAGTGGTGCCTTTTTCATAATAAGTTCAAAAAGAAATATTGCAAAACAAAAAAACTCAGAGTCATTCTTTTCACTTGTGTTCAAAATCCTCCTCCAGCCCTCAATTCTTTCAAAAGAAAAATTAGGATCCCAGATGCTCCCCCAAATCTCTTCCAGTTTCAAAAACTCTTCATTTAATCAAGTTTTCTCTCCATTTTGGATTACTTCATAAAAACATTGAGTTTCTTAAAATAAACACAAATGCATTTTGTACCAAAGTTAAACTTAAGAATGTCTTTAAGCTTACCTATCTCACATCAAGTTCAATCATCATCTAACAGTCACCAAACACGAGCAAATAAAAATCCTCAGTGCCACCACTAAGGATTCTAGAGATGCAGTTTATACACATTTTGACTACATTTATTCTTGCTCTCAGGTTTCTTTAAGAGAAAAATGATCATTTTGATGTGAACAGACATTGCCAAAGAAGGGTTTCACTCTCAGTCACCAGTAGGGTACAAATAAAATTATAAATCCACACAACAGGCAGGGTGGGGAAGCTGAAGAGACCCAGGCAAATTAGAGTGTGCATACTTCAGTGAAAAATGTTCAATCACATTTTCTAAAAAGTAAAAGCTGTGTAGGCCAAAAGTAGATTATCTGTTGCTACTCACTGAATGTTTGTGTCCCTCTGAAATTCACATGTTGAAACCTTGTGAATTTATTATGGTTGGTTATTAGGAGGTGGGGCCTTGGATAAATGACAGGTCATGAGGGTGGATCCGTCATGAGTAGAATTATATTATAATAGAGACCCCAGAGAGCTCTCTCACCTTTTTCACCATGTGAAGATGCAGATCCCGGAAACAAGCCCTCATCATGCCCTGAATGTGCTAATGCCTTGATCTTGGACTTCCCAGCCCCTAGAACTGTGAAAAATAAATGGTTGTTTAAGCCACCCAGCTGTGGTATTCCGTTATAGCAGCCCCAATGGACTAGGACATCTGCACATGAGATACGGCCCTGACGTCTAAGATACAAAGACAAACCACCCATTCACATATTCCTTGTGGATACTAATAAATAACCATGTGATTTAGTATCAACCAATGTAACTCTTCCAGAGGCATATGTGTGGATGACACCCTTTCAGGTCATACGAGCTAAACAAGTGGAGGATATTCTCTCTTCTTTCTTGGCTACAGAGCTAGATGAAGGTTTTTCGTTTGGTGCTCCTGATGTGATCTTGGAAATTAAATCCTTCAGTGAAGCAGATAGAAGCCTCTTCTGTACCAGCAGATTCCTCCAAAGGTCGTGCATCACCCCCTGTGGCCTCTGGTAGAATGTGGGTGGCTCTGGGCCCCCTATGACCCTGTGAAGTTTTCCCACCTCTCCTGTAACCAGCATTAGAAGAAAGCAGCTCAGAAGCCACGGGGCCAGGAAAAGAAGAGCCTAGTGGCTGCTGAAATAGCACAGCCTTCCTGTTTCATCACCTGTGATACCCAAAATGCATGAACTAATGGAACATCCTGCAGGAGACCACCAGAGGAGCTGTCAAAAGCATCTTCTTTTCCGCAAGGTGAGGGGGTAAAGGACTGCCTCTTGGAAATTAGCCCCTGGAGAAGAATCAACGTGGAAAAATGAAAAAATTTCTCTAACACTAAGCACTTTACCAGGAATATTAAGCTGTTTTTTAAAACTTTCTCCCTGTCTATTCCCGTTAGCTCCCCTTTGTTATCCCCATATCAGGATTCACACCAATGGATCCTCTGATTGTTTCAAGCAAAGTGCTTCGGGCCAGAATCACTCAGCATTGAGGATGGCATCTATGTTTTCCAGGCTGTGCCTACACAGGCCAGGCACAGCAGCTATTTCCTGATTCCCACCTCCACCTCTATGCCAAGTGCCTCCTCTGTTGGTTTTCTGTGGCTGCTGTAACAAACGACCACAGATCTCATGTCTTAAAACAACACACATTTATTCTCCCACAGTTCTGGAGACCAGGAGCCTGAAATCAGGGCCACTGCGCCAAACTGAAGATGTGAGTAGGGCCGTGCTCCTGGAGGCTCTGGGGGTGGTCCTTCCCAGGGGCTGGGGGGTCCCTCCCTTGCTCCTTCCAGCCTCCTGTGGCTGCGGGTGTCCCGCAGCATTCCGGGCTTTTGGCCACATTACCCCAGGCTCCTCCAACCTCTCTCTGCCCCGTCTTCATCATTGTCTTCTTCTGTGATTCAATCTCCCTCCACCTGTCTCTTATAGGGACCCCCATGATTAGATTTAGAGTCTGCTCAGATAATCCAGGATAACCTCACGTCTGCAAAGTCTGTTTTGTCTGATAAGAGGTGACATTCGCAGATTCCAGACTTCAGACCTAATGCGTTTGGGGGTCATTCTCGACCTACCCCATCTTTCCAAGATGGTTGAAAGGAAAGCACCCAAATTTAGGAGAGGGCTGTACCCACTGAGTACACACTGAGAGACACACGGCAGCAGGGCCTCAGCATGGCGGCAGGATAACATAAACCTAAGGACAAAAAATCCAGATTGATCTAGACCTGGAGTCATGGGCTCAGAGCATGAGATGGGCCTCAAGGGAGGCCCCATTCAGTTCCCATCCTGTTTCAGGTTTCAGCCACTCGGCAATCACGCTGACCAGGAGGGTGGTTCAGTTTCTGCTGCAGTGCCTCAGGCAGTTGGGCATTTACTAATCATGCACAAACACACAATCTTTCCAAAATAAAATTTATATCATACCCTTCCCCTGTGTGAGCACATCAGTGGGTCCTTCGAGATGACGCCTCAGCACCCTGCCTGCTTTCAGGGTCCTTTGTGGTATCAGGTGCAGCCCAGTCCACCAACACCTCCCTAAGTGATCATCTTTATAATTTGGGAATTATAATTCCCAGCATGCCATGCGTTTTCTGCTAGGGCAACTTCGCACCTGCTGCTGACCAGATATGGCCGAAGCCTTCCCTACTTCATAATCTCTCTTGCTGCAATGAGGATGTCCACCTTGTTATTTTGGCAGTTTTTGCTTTGTCTGTTGTGAGGCTCTGTTATTAGGTAAATACTAATTTACTGTCATTTTATCTCCGTAACAAATTGTTCCGCTTATCCTCCAGGAGTCCATTTTTATCCCTGGTGCTCTCTGCCTTAGAATCTACTTTGTCTGACATCGACATTGCTGCCTCAGCTATAGCGGCACCAGCATTTTCTGCGTATAGATTTTTGCATTTTTCTACTTGCAATTTTTCTGCATCTTTATGTTATCGATGTGTCACATGTAACAGCATAGAGCCAGATTTTGAATGTTAAAAATTACCTGCGACTTCTCCTAGCTAGTTGTAGAAATATTTTTGTGTTGGGGTAACTGTGCTTAGTAAAGTCACATCTTCAAGTCCTTTGTGGTTTTTGCCTCTCTTCAAGCCTCTTTCACATTATGTACATAATACATATATTATATTCACATATATGTCTTTAAATTGACTCGATTCTTTACATTTTAAATAGGTGTTACTTTATTTTAGAAAGTTAATTATGATAAAGTTAAATAACAAAAGTTAAAAGTTAAATAACTCTTGCTATTTTGTCCTAATTAACATTATTTACCAGGTCATAGATTTAATTAAACGTATGTGTGGATGTATATGTGAATGTGTATCCTACAATGTATTGAAATAACTATGGAAGGAAATGTGGAAATGTTTTTAAATGTTTGTTTGTGTACCACAAGGAATGTTTTAGAGAATCTCCAGGGTGCAGTCTTTCAGTAGCCCTGGACAAATTAATAATCTTTTATTTTCTAGAATAAAGAACTATCTGTTTACGTAAGACTATTTAGATGAGCAAAGGATTTGTCACCTTTTCTAAAAATAAATACAGGACAACAAAATTACCAGCCAAGGCCATCTGGGGATAAGGCAGAGGAGGGTGGAGAAGCCATCAGGCCAGGGCTGTGAAACGTACACCATGCCTGCTCCACGGTGGTTGGCTAGGCAGAGCCCCACATTTCTGCTTTGTAGAAAAATTAGCAGACTATGCAAGCATGGCTGTTTACTACTTATAGTACCCATAACATAAAAAATAAAGTAGATGTTCAGAATGTGTAGGAATGTTCCCAGCAACTGAGGCATGAAGACATTTCCCCCTTGGGTCACCATGAAGACAGCAGCATGTAATGCCGGCTTCAGCAGTGGCCCAGGGGTCAATGCAGTCCTTCGATCTGTTTCCGCCTGCACAACCTGGTGTGGACCGATGGCCCCAGGCCAGAGTGCCAGACAATGCAGCAGCTCTCCCAGAAAGCGGAGCAAGCCCAGTTTCACTGTGCAAGAGCACTGCTTGACCCCTTTTTCAGGAACCGCTGAACCAACGCAGCCCACGGAGTGTCTGTAGGACCGCAGGGCTGTACTGCTGAATCGTTCCTGAAGACTATTTCTGTCCATCGAGCTTCTCATAAGCCCTTGAGTGGCAGAAAGCTTAAAGTTCTGCTTCACAATGCGTGGAGTGTGGCGATTCCATTTTCCTAAGTTCAGACTCAGGCCAGTACAAGGTAGGTTTGAAATATGTCTGGCAAAGCTGAGAAGCTTGACTTGAATGTGGATTGGAATCAAAAGCTTGCTGGGGAAAACTAGACGCAGAGAGACTGCGAAGGCTGGAAGTGACATCGCAAATTAAAGCCTCTAAGCCTTGATGTATCCTGCTTCTCCTGGCCTTCTTTCCTCAATCAGGCCTGAGACGTATTGTGTTGTTGGCTGTTGGTCATTCTTTTTCACATTTTTTTTTAATTGTACAAGAAATGTATGAATACATTCCCATTGGGAAAGATTTAAGCTATTCAGAAGAATCAGATCAAACTGTGGAAGGTCCTCATCACCATTCTCGTTTGTCTCCTGAAGATGTCTTAGCATCCTTTAGTGCCCTCTGCCTTGCATTTATACACACTCACACATATGCACACGACACACAAATCCTCCCCTGCTCAAACACCCACACACACATACACACCCATACATCACGCTCACACACACACACACACGTGCACACTCTCACACCTCACCTTTGCCTTACTTACCTATATAATGTGTCTGAAGGATACATCCCTGCTGCCTGTATTCAGCACCTGGCCTACACAAGTTTAGCTCCCATTTTGTTTTTATTTATTCCAGGTGGATCTTAAATCATTATGGGTGAAACATGAATTTCACCTGAAATTCACGCGTGCCTCTGAACGTGACCTTCCTCTTTGGAGATGGGCTCTTTCCAGAAGTAATCTTATTAAATTGGCTTCATTAGTGTGGCTCTTCATCCAGTATGACTGGCATCTTTACAAAGTGGGAAATTCAGACACAGACACAGGGGAAGAGCACCATGTCCACATGAGGGCTAAGATTGGGAGGGTGCCTCCCTATGCCTAGGAACGCCATGATCGCCTGTGAACCCCGAGACACTGGGAGAGAAGCTGGAACTGATGCCGCCTCATGAAACTAACGTTGCTCTCACCTGGACCTCAGACTTCCGGCCTCCAGAACTGGGAGGGGACACATTGATCTCATTTAGGCCATCTGGTTTCTGGTGCTTCATTAGAGAGGCGCTAAGGAACTAACACACACACACACTATGCACACACACACACACACAAACACACACACATAAACATACACACACATAATACGCCAAAAGGTTTTAAGAGCTATGGAGAAACATGATAAACAGTGAGGGCAGTGGGACTCTGGGAGGGGGGATAAGGGAGGGAGGGACATTGCTGCTTCATGGGAAGGCCTCACTATACTCAGGGCATCTGAGAGCTCAGAGAAGGAGGACAAGGCCAGGCAAGTGCCAGGGGAAGAGCACACCGGTCAGAGGGAACCGCAGGGCCGAGTCCCCACAGCAGGACGTGGCTTGGGAGGTGGAAGGGGCGTCTAGGAGCTCAGGGAGGTAGGGTGGGGGCCCGAGTGAGAGGGCAGGGGCACCATGGGATGTGGGGTCTCCTGGACCACTGTGTTCTCCTGTGTCTGCTGAGCTGCGGGCAGGAGACAGGCGCAGGGGGGCGGGGAAGGAAGACTGTGACTTGTAAGACCCTCTGGCTGCGGCAAGGAGGAAGTGATGAGGAGGAAGGAAGGGTGGAGGCTTTGAGGCCGACTGAGAGGCAGTCACAAAAATGCTGGTGGGAGACAGCAGCTCCAGAGTGGAGGGCGTCGGAAAGAGGCGGAGCCTGGATGCCTCCTGCAGGTGGGGACAAGGAGCCTTGCTGATGGATGGGATGTGGGCGTGAGTAGAGGGAAGCCAAGGATGGTGTCAAGGTTTGGGGCCAACACATCTAGGCAGATGGGCCTGGGCTCCCTGCAGTGATGGAGCAGGGATGAAAGGCCGAACCTATCGGCTCAAAACGCAGCATGACAGCCAGGCAGCACATGTTTTGCAGAATTTTTGAAGAATACTAAGGTTTCATTTGCATTCTTATTTGACTAAACATTTTCCACCTTAAACTGTCTATTGTTGAAAGTTAAACACGTCCTCTGTAATGCCAGACAGAGGGGTTTTAACTAATAGGTGCCTCAGCTTCTACCAAGCTGTCTTCATTCCCAAGCCACCTCCACCACGTGTTTCAAGACACTGGACAATTCTCCCTGCCTTAAGTGGAATGGATTGTCAGTGACAGGCAATCAGCTAGGAACATAACATTTCTCTTCTCCAAGCTGCAACCCAGACAGCCTTTTTTAGGACAATTTAAGCAACAATTAGGTGTCCAAAAATTTAAATTAAAATCCAGCTGTGTGAGTTGCTGCCAGTGCTACTGAAGTGACAAATGGATGGATAGAAGTACTCCCTTTGTGTGCACACGCGTATACACATACAAATAAAAATAACAACACAGAGGAAATGAAGCCATGAGAGCTGTGCTGACCTGGTGTAAAGCAGTAGACCTGGTGAAGTGCAATTTACTTTACTTAAAGTTGAAATAGAACCATAATGTTTGAGAAGAACCAGTGTTCTGTGAAGGACTCTTTGGCAGAAGAGCTCATCGGATCCACCTCTGTTTTATAGGTTGAATAGCTGAGAGCCGAAGAGTTTCAATGACTGTCAAGGTCGCGTCATGAAGAATGGCAAATCAGGACCAGGGGTCCTTACAGCCCCACCTCTCTGTCCATTACTCGAGAAGCAACTCACAACTTCCTCCCTACGTGCTCTGCCTGTTCCTAATGCAAGACTCTCAGGAACTTCAAATTCCTTGTTTTCCATAGCCCGCAAGGCATCCAAATCCCTAGCCAAGAAGCGAATACGAGAAGAAACACTGACAGTGGCGAGAGAGGCTGGAGCAAGGCCACCCCAATGGCCGACCCCCTACTTTGGGGCCCCGTTGTCCGTGGAGACCCACAGGTGCTCCACAGGCCATCCCTGGGTGGGATTGCATGAGATGTCATCCCTTTAGAGGGCCAGCTAGAGAACCTGGATTGAGCGACATTTAGAAGGAAAGGAATGTGGAGGGCAGTTCTAGTATGAGCAGGAAGTTGGAAGCGTGAAAACACCCCGCAGGAAGCCGTGGAGTGGGCTAGTACCGGGAGCTCCTCCTGGGGTCCAAGGCACGTGGAGCTGGGTGAGCTCTGCAGCTTGGGGGTCCGAGGAGCAGAGGAGCAGCAAGGTGACGTGGAGAAGGAATGCTGTGGGTCTGTTGGACGCCAGCACATCCACGAGGGAGAGGTCCTCTGGCATCTCATAAGAAGAGTTACTTTTTCCCCAGCTTCTCTTTGTGGTTGCCCTGGGACCATCAAGGGGGGACACTGCCCGTGTCGCCGTGCCCGGGAAGCCCGTATTGTCTTCACGGTAGGTTGTTTTCTTTTCGATTTGCACCCATGCTTTGAATCCCAGATCTTGTAAACTTTCTCAGGCAGTTCTAAGATCCTAGAGACAAGCTTCAGCACTTGTCAAGAAGAGTGAAAAATGGACGTACCAGGATGACATGGAATTTCTAAATCGGCACTAAATATGCGTCTGGGCTATAAACGTCTCAGGTCTCTTTCGTGCTGCAGAGTAATGTAAATAGTATTTGTGTGCCTGTCTGACCTCTCCTCAGTTCCCCCGATTTCAGGCTGTCAAGTCATGCTTGGGGCTGGGGGAGTGGGGACCGTGGAGCAAGGGTGTGCCTTAGTCACCGTCCTTCCCCCAGTCCACGGCAAACATTCACTGTGTCCCAGTGAGTCACCCCTTACTGGAGCCCACGGGTGCTCTTTCACTCTGGTTGGTGAGCTCCTCTCTTCCCAGGGTGTTCAAGGGCCAAAGAAAAAATGTTGTTTGCAAATACACGAGGATCTAAAAGTAAAACTGTTACTTCATTCATCACTGTGAGGACACTGGACTCCTACGTCTTCTGCAGGGTCTAAGATCAGTGACAAGACTAAGACATCTTTGCACAGAACTTTGTCAGACAAAGATGATGGTTTTCTTGCTGTTAAATTCCAATGTATCACAGAGTGAAAGGAACAGAAAGACTTAATAACAAATCAGCCCACATATGAAATTTCAGAAGTTTTCTCTTATTAAAGAAGAGATGATCCATCCATTAATCTCACCGACTTTTGTGGAGACCTACCATGCATCTTACCACCCTCAGAGAGCTGAAAAGAGACAGACTCCAGACAAACCTTATATTGAGCCAGAGAAGGGCGACAGTAGAGTCATGGCACAAGGGAGGGAGGAACAGGGCCCTCTGGGGTCTGGTGCATGGGACAGGGGAGAGGAGGTGGGGTGACAACAGCAAGGTTTACAATGGAAAGTCTTCAGTTCTCTGCACAATAGCTAAGGAGATGAAGTATTTCTGGAAGAATTTTCTATTTGGTGACGCCGCTAAGAAATCCTTAATAATTTTAAACTCATACTTTCTTACACTTCAATGTTTCTGTGGGCACCTAAAATACCCAAATTTACCAAAAAAAAAAAATTTTTAAAGGCCAGTCTTTGAGACAAGCTGTAACAATATTCTGTTTTCAATCATCTACCAGTTATTTTCCAGAAAAATCTAGATTAGAGGCCTGGTTAGTGATTTAATAGAAAATTAAAATTAATGTTTTTTAAATTTTAAAATTTTATTTTCTCCCATTTGTCAGAAACAGATAGAGCCAATTTAATAGGGTAGGGCTCTCTAGAGAATCCATCTAAGACCTGAATACACAGTGCTTGTGGTATATTAGGAAAGGATATTTGGTCTTTGTCTCCAGTCCCTGGCTCAGAGCTCCTAAAACCCTTGGAATTTTCTGAGTGAGAAGGGGGATTAGAGCATCTGTTGTTCTAATGGGGCAGCTCCCTGTGGGCTCCTGGAAAGCTTCAGGATGGGGGTGGTCATCCGAAAGACCAAGCCTTGATTAGAAGCCTGGGGCTTTCCGCCCCACCCCACAGGGAAAAGGGGCCAACAGTTGAGTGAATCACCAACAGCCAGTGATTGCATCAGTTCCATCTATGTTATAAAACCTCCATGAAAACCACTAAATGACAGGTTCAGAGAGAGCTCCACATGCCTGGAAGGAGGATGTCGCACCCCAGCTCCACGGGGCAGAAGCTCCTGTTCTCAGTACCTCTCTGACCTTGGGCGATGCACCCCTTTATCCGGCCATACACTTTGCCCTTTATAATAAACTGGTGGTCATAAAGGGAGTGGCTTTGCCAGCTCTGTGAGCCATTCTACCACATCATACACCTGAGGAGGCATTGTGGGTCCTCCAGCATGTAGCCATTCCGTCAAAGGAACTGGGAGCCCAACATGTGGGGTTGGATTGGCGTGTGGAGTGAGGACTGAGTCCTTCACCCATGGGATCAGCATGTGGGGTTGGATTGGCGTGTGGAGTGAAGACTCAGTCCTTCACCCATGGGATCAGCATGTGGGGTTGGATTGGCGTGTGGAGTGAGGACTCAGTCCTTCACCCATGGGATCAGCATGTGGGGTTGGATTGGTGTGTGGAGTGAGGACTCAGTCCTTCACCCATGAGATCAGCATGTGGGGTTGGATTTGCCTGTGGAGGGAGGACTGGATCCTTCACCAATGGGATCAGCATGTGGGGTTGGATTTGCCTGTGGAGGGAGGACTGGATCCTTCACCAATGGGATCAGCATGTGGGGTTGGATTGGCGTGTGGAGTGAGGACTCAGTCCTTCACCAATGGGATCAGCATGTGGGGTTGGATTGGCATGTGGAGGGAGGACTGGGTGCTTCATCAATGGGATCAGCATGTGGGGTTGGATTGGCGTGTGGAGGGAGGACTGGATCCTTCACCAATGGGATCAGCATGTGGGGTTGGATTGGCGTGTGGAGTGAGGACTCAGTCCTTCACCCATGGGATCAGCATGTGGGGTTGGATTGGCGTGTGGAGGGAGGACTGGGTGCTTCACCAATGGGATCAGCATGTGGGGTTGGATTGGCGTGTGGAGGGAGGACTGGATCCTTCACCAATGGGATCAGCATGTGGGGTTGGATTGGCGTGTGGAGTGAGGACTCAGTCCTTCACCAATGGGATCAGCATGTGGGGTTGGATTGGCATGTGGAGGGAGGACTGGGTGCTTCATCAATGGGATCAGCATGTGGGGTTGGATTGGCATGTGGAGGGAGGACTGGGTGCTTCACCAATGGGATCAGCATGTGGGGTTGGATTTGCCTGTGGAGGGAGGACTGGATCCTTCACCAATGGGATCAGCATGTGGGGTTGGATTGGCGTGTGGAGGGAGGACTGGGTGCTTCACCAATGGGATCAGCATGTGGGGTTGGATTGGCGTGTGGAGGGAGGACTGGATCCTTCACCAATGGGATCAGCATGTGGGGTTGGATTGGCGTGTGGGGTGAGACCAGTCTTGTGGGACTAGTCCTTCACTGATGAGATCTGATGCTACCCCCTTAGAGAGTGGCTGAATTAAGTTGAATTTTCAGACACTCAGCTGGTGTCAAAGACTTGGAGAAGTGGCCTTAGAAAAGACACCATACATTTGGTGTCAGGAGGGAAGCAAATCTCCCAAAGCCTCACCCTGGAAAGGATGCCGAGCAATGCTGATTAAATCAGTGGAGTTGGCGGGGCCCGGTCGTTCACACCTGTAATCCCAGCACTTTGGGAGGCTGAGGTGAGTGGATCACTTGATGTCAGGAGTTCGAGACTAGCCTGGCCAACATGGTGAAACCCCATCTCTACTAAAAATACAAAAATTAGCTGGGCGTGGTGGCAGGCACTTGTAATCCCAGCTACTCAGGAGGCTGAGGCAGAAGAATCACTTGAACCCAGGAGGCAGAGGTTTCAGTTAGCTGAGATCGCGACACTGCATTCCAGCGTGGATGACAGAGTGAGACTCTATCTCAAAATACCAATAATAATAAATTAGTGGAGCTAATGGAACTCTATATTCAAAGTATCAGAAACGAAGGTACTATCACACACACATGCACACTCACACACACACATGCAGATGCACACATGCACACTCACACACACATACACGCACACTCACACACATGCACACTCACACACATACACACATGCACACTCACACACACATGCACACATACACACACTCACACACATACACACACACGCATGCACACTCACACACATACACACATGCACACTCACACACGCATGCACACATACACACACTCACACACATACACACACACGCATGCACACTCATACACAGCCACACTCACACATGCACGCATACACACTCATGCACACATACACATGCACACTCACACATGCACGCATACGCATGCACACATACACATACACGCACACATACACACATGCATGCACATTCTCAAATACACATACCTATTCATTGCTCCATTCAGATTTTCATCTTGAGGAATGAAAATCACTTAAAAGGTTTCTTTTAAGCAAGTATTCATAGACAGTAGATTTATTACACATCTGTGATTATATTCTTAGCAAGTCTAAAAAAAATTATCTTTTTAAAGATAATTATTTTATTTTTTAATTTAATTTAACTCATTTATTTATTTTGAGAAGGACTCTCACTCTTGTCGTGCAGATTGGAGTGCAGTGGTGCGATCTTAGCTCACTGCAACCTCCCCTTCCTGGGTCCAAGCAATTCTTCTGCCTCAGCCTCCCTAGGAGATGGGATTACAGGCATGCCCCACCACACCCAGCTAAATTTTGTATTTTTAGTAGAGACAGGGTTTCACCATGTTGGCCAGGCTGGTCTCGAACTCCTGACCTCAGGTGATCCACCCACCTCGACCTCTCAAAGTGCTGGGATTACAGGTGTGAGTCACTGTACCTGTCCTTTAAAGATAATTTAAGTAATTATCTTTAAAAAAAATATTTTACAAAATAATATTTTATTTTGTAAAAATAAAAGTAGACTCCAGGATATTTTTTCCTCATCTGGTAAATGCTTAAGAAAAAAAAATTGTCTGTATATACACAGATAAATGTTTTTTCTTAAAGAGAGAGCGATAGAGAGACGATGAAAACACCTGGCTTTACAATAAGTGGATGATAAAATTTCTAAGTAAATATAGTGTGGATCAGTTCCGCTGATGATCCCGGCCCCCCTGCTGCTGAGGTCCAGCCAGTCTCTCCCAGACACTCAGCCCCGGTGGCACAGTCACAGGCAGCCTCAACCCCGACAGAGCGGAGGGAGAGCAGCCCAGCGCCTCTGGGTAGCATGAGCATTGCCCGCGCCTCTCTCCACCAGCCTCCCTCCAGTGACCCCTGAAAGAAAGAACACAGCCTCTCGTTTACCTGACAGGAACATAGGAGCCTGCAGCTGCAGGAGAAGCTGCTGCTCTTCATAACTTGCGGGGGCGTTTTGATGCATTTTTAGGATTGTTTTGCTCTTGGTGCTCTCCTGAATTCACTGCCCCAGCCCTGGGAGAGGCCTGGCCCTGGAACATGGCTCTGCCCTGATGTGATGCCTTCTGAATTGGTTGCTCTGCAAATGGGCCTTTCCCTTCCTTGGAGAGGCCCAGCCAGCACCTTGGGTCTGGTTCCCCAGAATCCTCCTTCCATCCGGCCCCACCAGACCTTGCCATGCACCAGCGTCTCCCATCATGGCCACTCCATGTCATCCCGCCCTGTCCCTCCTGTGCCGCAAGGGTCATAATCAGACAGTGTCAGGGAGACAGCTTTGTCATTGTGGCTCCAAGGCCATACTTAGGGCGGATTTTAGTTAATTTTCTTAGACTATCACTACACCAAAACACAATTACAGCCTATAGCACTTGGCTTCTGAATCGTGTTTCTCAGAATACTGATCCCATGAAGATACTGGTAAATGTTCTGTGAAGCAGATGTAAAGATAGAGAGAGAGAGACAGGGCCACCTGGCCTGCAGCCTGTGGGACAGCCCTCCACCAGGCGGACAGCAGAATGGGCCCGACATGCACCCACACTATAAAGTGGGCTGACACCGGCGCATTCCCCAGTCTGAGCCAAGCTGGGACACAGGACGCACGCCTGTTGCGTAACTAGCTGTCCCCCTCGTGTAGCGTGTAGTTCTCACTGAGCGAGGCCCAGGTCCGTCAATGCAGGCGGTCTGGCAGTAGGTGAGCGTGAGACAGCAGCCCTGTCTGTTGTTGTTTTGACATAAAACTTCTGTGCTGGAGGCATCTGCACAGTGAAAATGGTTTGGTTTAAACCCTTTTGGTCCACACAATGTCAGGAAAACTAGTTTTCATTGCTATCTGGTGGTCTGGGCATTCGGGAGACATGGTCATAGAAACATCTGATGTGCTGGCACTTACTACATCCCATCAACTTGAGAAGCTCTCCCCCTTGGTTTCCGAGGAAATCAAGACTCTAGCGTGGTAAGAAAAAGGGGGTTGGCTTGCTCTTCACCATCACAGCAAATGTCCTCTTAATAAACACCCAATCAAGTTCATGGGAATCAACACTGGCTTCTAAAGGGTAGTAGGTCAGAAGCACTGTGCAGGAAGCACCGTGGCTACTCCAAAAGGCCCCTCGAGGGACAGTGACAGTCAGCCACTCTGGTACTCCAGCAGGAAGAACTACAACGTTTCAGGAATTCCAGGTTCATTCAGGCACACACTTGCCACTGCAAGCACATACGTGCTATAAATTTAATAATATTCTAGGTGCATTCACACATTTGATCCTGGGAGACGCCAGGTGACTTGGGCAGGATGGCACAACTCTCTGTCTCGTACAAGTGAGAAGATTAAGGCTCCAGGATGTGAAGTGGCCGACATGGAACTTAGCTGGTCAGGGGTGGGAAAGAGGCCAGGGCCTTCTGACTGCAGTGCAGGCTTGTCCTCAGGGCTCCCTGCAACAACTCAGTGTCAAACAAGCAGCACTTCCACAGAATGGGCCCATCAGGTTGGAATGCAAAACTCCCAGGGGTAAGAAGCACTTAACTTGAGCACTTTTCCTTTCAAATAAACACACACACATTCATACACACACACAGCTACTGCTACAATAAATATACAAAGTCTCCTTAAGGAATCATTGTTACCAAAACATCTTAATCCGAAATATGTGCAATTCACACTTCACGTCACAGAAAGCAAAGGCTAAAGTTCTTTTCCGAAGACCCTTCTGTTGGTTACCAAATAGGAAAATGGGTCCTTAGAGAATTTTATAATGCAAAAATGGCCGTTTGCTTGGAGCAAAGCTGAGCCATAATTAAAGCCAGAATGTCACAGAGAGGCTGCATGGTGTGGTCAAGCCTCTCACACTGGTGTTGACCCACCGGCATGCAGCAGTCTGCCAACAGTACAGCCTGCTCCCCTTGAAATGATCACATACTCACTGTAGGTGAATTAGAGAATATAGGGGAAAAAAAAGATTTTGGCTGATCTTGCCAGCTGGAAATAATCACTATTAAGCTTTTTGTACATTTCCTTCCAGCCTTTTAAAAAACATTTTGTGATTGCAACCTTTTGAACAGTAAGACTCCCACTCCATTCAACAGGTAAACTCACAGAATTGGTATTGGATATACTTTCCCAGTGAAGGAGGCCAGTGGTTTCAAAAACAAATGCCCTTGAGTGGGGAGGGCCCAGGAGCCAGCAGAGGGGGTACTGGGGATGGCAACTGTCTGTCATCTGCGACTCCTGGCTGCAGCCGAGGCCGGTCTGTCGGCTCTTCCTGTTGGGGGCTCTGGATATGTGCAGATCTGGGAAAAAGGATTCCAGTGCTTAAAAATGTTTCTTAAAACCCCACTGCAGTAAAGTCATTTAAAACGCTATCAGCTTCTGTAAAAGGCAGAATCGCACTTTCCAAGCCAGGCACGGTGGATTATGCCTGTAATCCCAGCACTTTGGGAGGCTGAGGTGGGCGGATCACCTGAGGTTGGGAGTTGGAGACCAGCCTAGCCAATACGGTGAAACCCCCATCTCTACTAAAACTACAGAAATTAGTCGGGCGTGGTGGTGGGCACCTGTAATCTAAGCTACACAGGAGGCTGAGGCAGAAGAACTGCTTGAACTTGGGAAGAGGAGGTTGCAGTGAGCCAAGACTGTGCCATTGCACTCCAGCCTGGGCAACAAGAGCAAGATGTTGTCTCAAAAAAAAAAAAAAAAAAAAAAAAAAAAAAAAAAAAGATTTGCACTTTCCAGTGCTGTCTTCACGGTGTTCTTGCCACCGTTTAGTCCCACTTGTTTTCTGCTTTAGGGACACATCCCACAAGCACTTGTGAGCAGGTCTCAAGGGCAACTCTTTAACAGCACAGGAGGGTTTCCCCAGCTTCCTGGTAATTTAGTTTGGTGGAAAGAACACTCAGATATTCCCAAGACTGCTGACAAACCATGGGGGTGAGTAGGTAGGGGTACGACATTCACACAGTGTAACTCCAATTTTAAAAAGCAGGCAAGGTTTCTGTATTTCCTTATAGCTAGCTGAACTTCCAGTGCCCCTCACACTGCCGATGGCAGCGGAAACTCGAGTTGGCTGGTCAACTGCAACTCACAGCTCCCCCTCTGCCCCTGCTGAGGGATACGCTTAGTTCTGTTGAATTCACTTCCTGATAGGATGCTTTCCTCTCCAACAGTGCTGCTCTTAGTAGTAGTAGTAGTATTCCAAAGATGCCCACAGCATCCACAGCTCCAGCTCCACCTGCCACTCCTAGTGGCTCCCACACCCCTCCCAGCCTTTGTGTTCAGCTGAGGTGTCCACGGCTGGTGGGCTTCCTGGCCCGATGATGCTTTGTTTCAGCCGTTTTCATAGAAAAGCATTGGCATCTCATCATGGTGTTAACTGGCTTTTCTCTGGTGTCTAATTATGGTAAGCTCTCTTCTAGGTGCACATTTGTCATCTGAATATCTTCCTTAGCAAGGTGTCTTTTCAAATCTCTTGCCCATTTTTGTCGCATGATTTTCTTATTACTGAGTTTTGATTCTTTGGCATACAAGTCCTTTATCAGACATGGGTTTTGCACATATTTTTTTCCTATCTGTAGCCTATCTTTTCATTTTCTTGACAACATCTTTCAAAGAGCAGAACTTTGTAATTTTGATGAAGCCCTGTTTATCGTTTTTTAAAAATTGTTATGAATTGTGTTTTTGCTGTCGTATCTGAGAGATCTTTGTGTAACCCAATGACACAGATATTTTCTCCTACATTTTCTTCTGGAAGTCTTATAGTTTTAGGTTTTACATGTAGGTCTATGATCCTCTCTGAGATTTTTTGGGTAGGAGATTTCAAGATTATTGTTTCATATACAGATGTCCAATGGGCCCAGCACCACTTGTTGAAATAATTTATTTTGCACGACCTGTATAGCGACACAGCTCTGGACAACGTGCTCTCTAAGAACCTTCTAGCTAGGTTCATGACAGTCCTGTGAAAATTGAGGGTGGCATTGTCATCTTTGTCTGTGACAGATAGAGAAAACAAGGCAGAGAGTGTATGAGTCCTTGTCCAAGATGGCCCAAGTGCGAACAGGTGGAGCTGAGACCTGAACGGTGTCTGCGTAGCACCCAGTCCTGGACACCTGTGCATTTCGTTCTCTGCCTTGAGGGACAAAGCAACATGGCCAGCCTCAGGTGGTCTCCTTAACCTGGGAGTCACTCCCACTGAGGCTTCTGCAGGACCAGGGATGCCCAGCGAGGCAAGTCTCTTCACTAGCTCATGGGCTAAACATGACTCGAAGTTTCAGCGTATTAGAATGTATTCAATACACTTACCCTATAATCCTGCCTCTGGTGAACCTGTCAACCACGACTGGCACAGAATTGCCTTTCCCTCCCCTTCCCTACAAGACATGGCTTGGGCAGGAGCCACAGGCCCCCCCCTAGAGACTAATCCATATCTCACAGGAAGAAAGACCTCGACAGAGAAGGCCTCTCCAACGCCAAGGCTCCCCTTTCAAAAGAAAGGAAACGATGTCCCACCCGGGATCAACATCTTAATGTGGTCCCACCCGGCATAAACATCATAATGGAAAAGGCAAGGGATTTGTGTTTTGTCGCATTTTTGGGCTTCCTTTATCCTATTGTAAACATTGGTTTTGGACCTCGTGCTAAAGCCTCACTCCTATTTGATGTAATCCTTTGTAAAATCATGGCCATCCCAATGGTCTTGTACTCCTTTTAAGTTTTCAGTAAATAAATACAGTCTGGCACAGCTGCCCCCCATGGTGTGACACGCCAGCACCCCAAAAGCCTCTCATCAATCATAAGATGGGGAAACCTTGTAATTCTACATGTTTCTGATATTTCCTTACTTAAGAAAATCATGTGCTCAGCTATTTAAAAATTACTTTTCATCTTAGATTACTCTAGAGAAATGCTTGCCCAGTGAAGCCTAGAAATCTATGAGCCCTTTAATTTTAGAACTTCGATTCACTGAAAGGAACTATAACCTAATAGTCAACCTTAATGTTACCCCGTGTAAGATAAAAGTGGGAGTTTAACATTGGACTTAACTCATAGACTGTTCTTTCTTTCTTTTTGCTTAGGAAAATAAATTGCTTCATCTTATTGCTACAGTTTGATAATAATGTGGATGACACAATTTTATCAATCAGTCGATGTGTTATACTATTAATCTCCATTCAGATTTCAACCATAACTAACAGCGCTTGGTTATGTATGACTTTCTCATATGTCCTCAACATCAATAAAAATTGGTTTCTCCATGGCAAATCCAGGCCTAGGCTGTGGCACAAATCGTGTTTACTGAGCCACCACAGGCCCCAGGGATTTTTGGGTGGTCCTTAACACTCCAGGTGGAGTGAGGAACTGCCGGTGGTCCTGGCCAGAATCACAGCTTCCTTCCAGATTGTGTTCTGACTCCAAGAGCTACACTGCTAAGGAGAACAAGTTAGGCCACCTTCTTGGATACCCCCATTTCCTCACCAGCCCTAACGCGCTGGTGTTAGACACCAAAGGAATGTGGTGTCTTCAGGCACTCTCCCAAAGCTCCCTCCTTATTTTCTATTCTACATTTCTCTTAAACACTTCAAAGTGAATGAACTGACCTGAGAGAAGGAAGTCAAGCTGTGTGAGATACACCTCATAATACGTAATTCCTTGCACTATTTCCCACGGCAGAAGGAAAACGCAACTCACTAATGTGAGAAAATAAAGACATGAACAAAAGAATGAAGGAATGAATGAGTGGCTGGATGGATGGATGGTTGTATTCACGAAACGTCATTTTCTAACAAATCAATTTTATTTTGTTTAATATGGCCAAAATATTTGGAAGTTAAGCTCATAGAGGTTTAAATTACACAATCAGCAGAAATTTGAGGCCAAAATTAGTTTTTACTTTTCTTTGGAAATCATTTCACCAAAGTACACAATCCCTCCGGGAATGATAAATTAAGTTCAGTGTTACTAATTCTGAAAAACATGCCAATCCCTACTGAGGTGTTGTAAATTATTTGTAAAGTCTGTGGATTAGATGTGCATTTTTATTTTTTTATTTTAAGTTCCAGGGTACATGTGCAGAACATGCAGGTTTGTTACACAGGTAAACGTGTGCCATGATGGTTTGCTGCAACTACCAACCCATCACCTAGGTATTAAGCCCAGCGTCCATTAGCTATTTTTCCTGATGCTGCCCCTCCCCCTGCACACCCCCCACAGGCCCCAGTGTGTATTGTTCCCTCTCTGTGCATGTCCATGTGTTCTCATTGTTCTGGATGGAGCTGGAAGCTACTATCCTCAGCAAACTAACACAGGAACAGAAAACCAAACACCACGTTCTCACTATAAATGGGAGCTGAAAGATGAGATGTGTATTTTTAAATAAAAATCCAATTTTTCAACAATGAAGTAGAAAGTGTGATTATGCCTATACTTGTGTTTGTGTATTTGTGTTTCTATAGCCCTCTTAGAAATAATTTAAAATTATAACATTCTATTTATTTGTAGAATTAAAAAGTGTGATTAGTCATCTTGTGTGTCACGCCCAAAGACGTGAGAAATTTACCTTCAGAAAGAAGTGATTTTTTGCTACCTTAAGTCTGTCACCTCCTGGAAATGCCTATCAAAGTGAAACTTTTGGACTATTCTCAAGCCAGAGATCACAGGCATTCTAGAGGACAAAGAGGATGGTGTTTTTGAGAAACCAGTGTCAACTATACTCATTGAAATTATTAAAAATGTAAACAGCCTCTGATCATGACACAGAAACTCACTTTTGGACATGGTATAGCCCCACACCTAAAAGCAAAATAAACCAGCCCAAAATACACAAACATAAAGCACAGGGTCACCAAGGAGCCACTAAAGGATTTCTTATCCTACTGCAGATCATAAAAGACAGAAGTGAATGCAATTTTATCTAGAGTTGGGGACCTCATCTATGCATGAGGTCCAGCAGCCAAAGGACCCTGGGAAGCATCCAGGTTACTATAAAGAAAAAAAGAGACAATACCAAATATTATTACCTTGACGAATAAAATATTTCTCTCATCACATTAAGATGAGTGTCTATATTCTCTGACATTCCAAAGAGAAGATAACTGCAGTACATGCTGTGGAATTAATATTTCAGGTTGTTTAATGTTTTGAGCTGCCTTTTAAAAAACTTTGATTGATCCTCAGGTCAATACAAAGTTAAATCCCTTTGTATGCTTAGACACAGCCTGAGCTAAGGTCCTTATAATTGTGACTTACTTAAAAGGGGACTAACAACATGCCTATGCTGGGGTCCTTCATGAGGGTGTCATGTTGACTGATGGTCATAGTACATGAGAAGCACAGATGTCAGATATGAGATATACGTGTCAACTTGCTTGTTTGCTTTATAGAAAACAGCGTTTCAGGGACAACATGCATATATGACCAATTTTGTAAAGGCAAGTCTTTATGTAAATTTGGGCCAACTATGTCGAACTCTTCCTGTGGGTGCTCGCAAGGGAGCCCTAGATCCTGAAACTACAGATGCTGTTTGGAAGCTTTGGTTAAGAATCAAGACTGAAGGAACAAATCTTCAGATAGACCAAGAATGACTAAAATCCACTGGAGAATTCTGAGGACCGACACAGATCAACAGTAAGTATAAAATTGTTTTATTTCTTTAGCACCCAACTCTTCACTCCCAAAAACGTCTAAGTAGTTTCTAAAATTAGGTAACAATATCATTAACACTAGCATAAAATGATGACAAAAAGATGAATAGTATTCCACTTGGCCTTTGGTATTTTTCTTTACAGGGGGATATTTTTCATTTACTTTCTCATCAAGACTTACATGGGTTCCAGGAAATGGATGGTGGCAACCTCAAACCAAGATGTTTGAGGGGTGCAACTGGAGCCCGGTGAGCAGGTTTTCAGCCTTGCTAGAAAAGGGAATCAAAATAACATGTGGAAGAAAACTCTGTCCCATTGCTTTTCCGAATGTCCTCTCCTCTCTTTCCCCACACAAATGCATTTCTTTTTCAAGTACTCACATTTCCACAAGACAAACAAGGCAAATATGGAATTTCCCTTCCACATAATTTCTCTTTTATTTTTAAGCAGAAAACATACTACACACAAAATTCACTGGGGAAAATGGTTCTATTCTTGACAGGGAAAAAACAAAGGTCAAGTTAAAAAATTGTAATTAATAGATTGTCAAGACTGCAAGCTCTCTCCGGAGCGCTGGTTAGACCAGTTCTCTCATTTTCCCTCTATTCTTATGCCTCTTGGGTCGGGTGAATGGATTCACCACCCCAGTGCCCTGGATTTGCTCAGGCAGCAAAACTTCCCAACATGTATGTCTCGTGGTGTTTCTCAGGCCATCTGTGACCTAACTAAGATTTCCAGCAAGGCCCAGGGTGACTAGGAATCCTGCTGTCTTCCTTCAGAACCAAAAATCCAAAATGGGCTGGGCGCAGTGGCTCAACCCTATAATCCCAGCACTTTGGGAGGCCAAGGCTGACGGATTACCTGAGGTCAGGAGTTTGAGACCAGCCTGACCAACATGATGAAAACCTGTCTCTACTAAAAATACAAAAATTAGCTGGGCATGGTGTTGTGTACCTGTAATCTCAACTACTCAGGAGGCTGAGGCGTGAGAATCGCTTGAACCCAGGAGGCTGAGGTTGTAGTGAACGGAGATAGCGCCACTGCACTCCAACCTGGGAAACAGAGTGAGACTCCATCTCAAAAAAAAAAAAAAAAAAAAAGAAAGGAAAAAATAAAGAAAACCCCCAAATGAAAACATGAAATAAAACCCAAATGCCAACAACACCTCCTGTCATGCCCCCCATGTCATGCACTTCTCCTAGAATTGATTTCCATCTCTTGTTCTAAGTAATGGAAATCTCTCAAGAAAGCAGAGAGGTTGGGAGAAGAACGAGGCATCACAGGGTATCGGTGAGCACAGCTCCCATTTCAGCAGCACCCCCGGGACAGGCACACATCATCAGTGTACAGCGTCGTCCCCACACTTCGGACATAAACTGCTAGTGACAGGTGAAATATTTATGCAGAGCAGGATGTTCTGATGTGCTGTGGCTTATTTAATGTTGATATTTTTCTAGAACAATTGGGGGATTTTGCTCTGAAATGTGCTATTGTTTCTATCATTGTTGTTTTGTTTTTATCATTTTTAAGTCAGATCAATTCTTTGGGAGACTCCACTGGTGGACTGGAAATGCCACAGTTGTGTGCCAGGAGATAGCTGCCTACATGTTTATAAAATCAACCCTATTACTAAGCGTTAACTACTTAGTGGGTGTTTGGTGCCAGGTGTGACCAAAGAATTGCCTACGTGATGTCATCACACACTTGGGAAGTAGGTGGTGTGGTTCCCCATTACAGACAAGGAAAGGCCTGAGTGTAAAAGTCTTTTCCAAGGCCATTCAGTGATTAAGTTGAGGCTAGAGCCATGATTCAAAAATCAGATGTGCCTGGTTCAACCCAGAAGACTTCGCTGTGTTCCGCCAGAGGGAGGACTCGCGGTGAAGCTGACACAGCAGACGCTTTGCTCCCAGGGTCCTCTGGGTAACCCGGGCTGCTCTGCTCGGGGGCAGGTGGGGAGGGAAGCCAGGCGCACTCCAGGAGCAGTTTTCGGGATGCATTTCTCATAAATCTTTCCTTGGAGTCCTAGGAGAAAGTGACCTGAGGCTCTCCCATCTTTTGTTGGGCTTTCTTTTCCCATCCCAAATCAATGCCCACTTTTATACCTAATGCATTATTTTTCTTACAGAAGGCACAACTGGTAAAGCTTCAGGCCCCCACAAAACCTGGATCTTCCCCTATCAGCCACTCAATGATCATCTTAGAGTGGGTGTGTCTAGCAGATTATTTTATGCAAAGCAGGGTCTTAAAACACTGGAATGCTGGGCAAGTGTGTTTGGGTGGAGGGGACGGAAGCAAAAGTTCATGCCTCTGAGGACACTTTCTGTACCAGAGAGAAGGGCCATTCAGCACATAGCAGAAGGATATACGTGCCCAGAAAGAGGTGGATGAAGAAAGCAAGGCTAAGAGGAGGGGAGAGAAAGGAAGGAGTGAGAAAGATGACCCTACAAGGCACCCATTAAAAGGGCAGGGAAGGGGCTGAGTTTTTTAATGGCAGCAGTCACCCCCCCTAAATCAAGGCTGGAGGCCTACAGAGGCTGGAGAGCAAGACCTGCAAGAGAGACGTCTAAGAGTCGGCTGGTCTAAGTGTGGGCTGAGAACAGCTTTGAGAAGAGGTGGACACAGCGTGGGCTCCCCTGCAAGGAGGCAGCCGGTGTGTGGGAGTGCAATGTGGAGATGTTTTTAAGTGCACATGTTTAGTTTAAGGCAACAAAAACAAGCCTGCTTTGCTGCACTTTGGTCCGTTATAGTTGACTGATGTAATTGCACTGACAATTTTACATCTACGTTTCCCATACTCTTGCCTACTGAATCCCGCGCTCTGCTATGAGCGCGCCTGCTGACTGCGCCCATCCTGCAGAGCTGCAGCACATTCTGGAGAATCTGAGGACAGGAGGATCTGCTGGGCACACAGAGGCCTCTCCCCAATAATCTGTGTGACTATGCTGGACTTGTAAAGGGTGGGCGTAGGAGCAGCTGTCATATTTGATGGAAAATGATTAACAGGATAACCAATTGTCTGACAACCAACACGCTGTGCCCCAAATCGCCGTGTGACATCTTTGGAAAACATAGACTCAGCGTTTAGGAGTTGAAAACACAGCCTCTTTAAATGAGCATTTCCTGCAGTTTTGCCTAAACAGAGGGGTATTTGAGCAGATTCAGAAAGCTGAGCGAATAACAAAAAAAGAAGCACAGTGCTTTTTCTAGTCTAAACAAGAACTGTGAAGCATTGGTTATCACGTGTTAGCCTCAGTGAACTCTGAACGCCAGAGGCTCAAAGCCTGAGAACTTGTGACAACCAGTGGCCGGGGCCGTCCTTACCCCTCTTGACCTCTGGTTTCTCTCATTGTAAAAGCTCTTTCAGCCTGTGCAGAAGACAAAAGCCATCACCAGGACACCAGACGAGTTTGGTAAATAGAGCCGTCTGGGCACAGAAGGTGCAATCCCATAAATCTTCATTTTTCCTCATCTGCCCAGAGTGATCAGGATAAGCATCTATATGAGGGACATTCACCTGGAAAGCGGCACAGAGGTGGCATCGGCATCCCAGTGCCGAGACGTGGAGGCAGGGCTTCGTAGGATGTTGGCAGGACATGGCATCTTTATGCCTGCTCAGTTCTCCTGCTGTCACCACCCATCAGGGACAGATTCAACCCTGGGGGCTCGTGCGTTAAGGGATCATCGCCAGGAGGGCATTCCTTTACTGTAGAAGAATTCAGACGCAAAGCACAAGATTTGTCAGAAGAGCTCAACAAGTATAAAGTCGCTGAGGCTTGGAGCACCTTTGTGGCTCACTTCACTTATAAAAAATGATAAATAACCACAGCCCAACTGAATACAAAGAAAATTGCCTTCTTTTTGGTGTTTCGTGGGCTGGGTCTGTTTTAAAATCATTGTTCTTATATAATAGTCTCACGTGATGATTGTTTATACCAGTAAAAAAAAAAAATCTTAAAATCTCCTTTAAATTAAAAAGAAGATATAAACTATCACTCCCTTATAGCACCCCTTTTTATAAGCATCATACTGAGACTAGTTAGATTTTATCTGAAAAGATGTATAGTTTTACATTCAATCCATACATGAAAACCAAGGGATTTTTTCCAAGAACTTTACAAATAAAACTGAGTAAAGGGGACAGGGGTGATGGCTCACACCTGTAATACCAGCACTTTGGGAGGCCCTGGAGAATTGCTTGAACCGAGGAGTTTGAGACCAGCCTGGGCAGTATAGTAGAACTCTGTCTCTAGACAAAATAAAAACAGTTAGCTGGGCATGGTGGTGCACCCCTGTTGTCCCAGCTACTCAGGAGGCTGAGGCAGGAGAATCTCTTGAGCCCAGGATATCCATGCTGCAATGAGCTATAATCACACTAGTGTACTCCAGCCTGGGTGACAGAGCAAGACCCTGTCTCAAAAACAACAACAAACTGAGTAAAAGGATTGAAGCTCTCCTTCCCTGAATTCAGACACGGCCTCAGCAGTTGCTTCTTGCTTTGTTTCTTCCAATTGTTTGTCCTGAGGCATCCTGTACAATAACAATCTAAATTCTCTAGCTCATTAAAATGTTCGTGAAAGGAAAATAAGTCTTGGGGCTCCCAAATCACAAGCTACATGCAAAAGTCAAGCTGGGAACTGCTTAGGACAAACCCATCTCCCATTCTATACAAAGTCACCCACCTGCTCACTGAGATAAATGCAGATCTGATTGCCTCATTTGGAGAGGTTCATCCAAGCTCAAAACAACGCAGCCCTTTTTCTCTTATCTACCTATGACCCAAAAGCCCCCTCCCTGCTTCGAGTTGTCCCGCCTTTGCCTGGAGTTGTCCCGCCTTTGCCTGGAGTTGTCCCAGCTTTCCGAGGTACAATTTACACTTATTGATTGACATCTTATGTCCCCCTAAAATGTATAAAACCAAGCTGTGCCCCTACCACCTTGGGCCCATGTTGTCAGGACCTCCTGAGGCTGTGTCACATAAAATAAACTTTTTAACTTAACTGCGACCTTGGAAAAATAAACTTTTTAAGTTAACTGAAATTGGTCTCTGATTTTCAGGGTTCACGTTTCATATGCAAAATGAGTTCATACATTTAATAGGTGTTTTGTTCTTGGAGAATATTAACTCAATGCCATTCTTTTGCTTCATAAAAGAGTTCCCATTTTTGGCTAAAGTTAGAGTCAGGTTATTTTCCCCCCCGCCCACGGCAAACAAAACCTGACCCATTATGCCTGAGGAAGACATTATTGAGTCATAGCTCCCGGATAGTCACATTTGAGGTCAGTTCTCTCCTATGCTCTCATTACATTTTGTCCTGGGGGGTTTCCTGTTTGCTAAGGTGGCAGGGGTGAGTAGCGGGAGCACTCTATTTGAAAGCTGAGACCAGGATTTTCATCACAGTTCTGCTTCCCACCTCTGTTTGACACTAGGAGGGAGGCTTCTGTTTCGACAAGAGGAAAAGAAGCAGTTTGGGGTGATTGCTCTTTGGGGTCCCTTTTAGCTCAAATTGACCTAAGTGTGCAACTCCTCTCTTGTCTATGGAAACCCGCCGGCTTTAGAGCTTTACTGAGGAGCCTCCCCCAGGGGATCATTTATTGATTCCTCTTGTCTGAAAACTGATGGTTTTGGACCTAGGGTCTGGATTTGACGCTGGGGGTCCATGACACCCTCAATGGCTGCCCAGCCTGAGCCGTGGGCACCCTGGAGCTGCTAGACTGCCTGAGTACACAGCCAAGCTCTGCCTTTCTCCCCTTTCCAGTGAGTGAGGTTCTCCAGCCTACTACCGTGAAGTAGGGCTTGTCCTGGGATGTCCCTTCTGGAACTCACCCGTGAGCCACTTCCCCACTCTAGGGGCAGAGCCTCTTTCCTGTGGCCATGGCAGCTGAGCTTCCTTGAGGGTCAGCAGGCCCGAGGTCTGAGGGTCCCAACTGCAGGGACACATCTGAGCATCTCCGTGGACCGAATGTTGAGAGGCAACAGGCTTCCTGAGGCTAGGACATGAGTGTTTCCTGAGCTCCTCCAAGGCCACTGAGACTGCTGCAGCTTCACCTCAGATAAAAACAAAGGCAGCCTTCTTCATCTAAGGAGAGACTTTATTCGAAAGGATTATTGCAAGAGGACAGGGCGATTGCAGTGTGGGATGAAGGCTGTTGCAGCAGAAGGCTCTGACCAAAAGTCTGCAAGCTTCTCAAGGGTTAGGAAAAGGCTAGAAAGAACTGGGTAAGGAAAAAGGGAATGACATGGTAGCTGATGGGACCACAGATGAGAGAAGACTTCTCCCGGAGGCCAGGCTGTTTCTAGAAGGGAGGCCTGTAGACTCCAGCTGAAGGTCTGGCCAGACCTCAGTGGCCTAAAGGAAGGGGATGCTGATGCCAAGCTTGGTCCACAGGCATTTTGTTCCAGTGTACTCATGAGGACAAGACACACAGCATATCATTTTGAGGTGGAGAATGGGGGTCTGCAGGTCTGTGTCTGGCTGGTGCTGGACAAAATGGGGGCATCTGGGAGTCTCATGGCCTCATCTGGGAAGAGTGGTCTTCACTGTGAGCCCATCTCCGGAACACAAAGGGTGGGGGGATTGCTTGGCCTTCACTGTTAGGCAGGAGCTCAGGGCTCCGGTAAATTTCAACCTTGTTGAGAGCCAGATCCCCATGAGAACTGAGGTCTGGCTTTGCCCCTATTTTTTGAGCCAGAACAATAGGTCACGGGCCGTCCTGGGATTTGGGCCGCCTGGGTCCGAATCTGTTAGGTCTAACTGCGTCATGAGTTCCTCCAGTTCAGCGTCTTGCTATGCTCTATACGGTGAGAAAAGAGCAGAGAAAAACAATGGCAGCAACGAGAACCGGGGCTCTCTTTCGGTTGCTGCAGGGCCTTGAAGTCCAGCGCCGAAGAGGCTCTGAGGAGCCCCCAAATCTGGAAGGTGACTTGAGGAGAACAATTGTTAGTGGTTCTGGAAGAAGAAACTTGAAAATAATGCTGTCAAAAACATTTAGTAAGCACCCACCCCCTTTCAGGCCTCATCATCTAGGCACAGGGGACCAGAGAGCAATTAGAAACCACCCCTGCCCTGAGAGAGCTCCCAGCCCACAGCACAGAACAGCAGGGGCTGCTGGGGGCAGGGGTGGCCTGTAGCATCTGCTCAGGGCTTGGACTCCCCTAGAGCTGGAGACGCCCCTGAACTGGCTGCAGTGGACTCTTTCTTTTCTATGGTGAACAGCCCAGAAACTGAAAGCAGGCCTGTGAGGGGACAGCCCTGCCACCTGCTGGGGCTGGGTGGGTGATCTCAAGGGGCACAATTTGGCTACAAAAAAAGCACATATTGTAAAAGCCACTAGATAAGGGTTCTCTGCATGAATTCAAAGAAGGGCATTTATGAAGCCTCAGGGGCGTTACAGAAAGGCAGCAAGGAGAGGCCAGTGGAGGGATGGTAGGGGAGGGTTACCCCAGACCGTCCAAGTAGGGTTCCAAGAGAGGGGCCCAGCACTGCCATGGAAGACGAATGTTTGAGAAGCATTGGATAGATCAGGGGCCTGTGGGGCCTGTGGGCCTGGGGTCCTGGGATAAATAAGAGACTATTCCACGCAGAGGCAATGCTCTGTAAAAAGATACAAAGGTGGAAATTGGTCTGCAAATACATGAGAATGTCCTGTGGACCAGAGTTACCGTGAAGGGAAATTTCCTGTTGGGGAGAGGCCTTGGAGAAGTAGGCTAGAGCCTGTGGAGAAGGTTCTAAATACCCCCACCACTGCCCCAAAGAGCAGGGACTTTGTCTTGTAACCAATGAGAAAGCCTAGAAGGGGAAAGTTAGACTGAGGACTACGGCTGCATTTTTCTTTTATGTTATTTACTTAACTTTTTTAATGGTAAAATTCACATAGCAAAAATTTTATCATTTTAGTCATTTTCCAGCATGCAATTCAGTGGCACATAGTACTTTCACAATTTTATTTTAATTCATGACCCTGCTCTAAATGAAATAATAATTTGTGATTTTATTTTTTAATCAGTGATTGAATCTAGAAATAAGCATAGTGGTTGACTTTATATTAGATCAGAAAGGACACGAAAGAAAATAGCTAATTCCAGGTGTGCTCAGAACCTCCACTTGGTAAGAGGGTTTTGTGAGTGAAGACACAATGTTTGATATCAAATGTGTGCATAATATTGCATATAATCGCTTTTTTTTTTTTTTTTTTTTGAGACGAAGTCTCACTCCATCATCCAGACTGGAGTGCAGTGGCACAATCTTGGCTCACTGTAACCTCCACCTCCTGGGTTCAAGAGATTCCCCTACCTCAGCCTCCTGAGTAGCTGGGATTACAGACATCTGCCACCACGCCTGGCTAATGTTTGTATTTTCAGTAGAGACGGGATTTCACCAAGCTGGCCAGGCTGGTCTTGAACGCCTGACCTCAGGTGAGCTGCCCACCTTGGCCTCCCAAAGTGCTGGGATTACAGATGTGAGCCACTGCACCCGGCCTATAATAGCTTCTTAATATCCACGTGGACTGTCAGAGAAACTGACTCCCGGATAGCAAGTCGTGCTCCACAGTGGAGTCCTGGCGGCAGCAGGACTGGCCTGAGAATACAGGGTCTCACTGGCATCACAGCTGCCTCCAATGTCCTTCCCTACAAGTGCAAATAAGTGTTTCCTTACCTCCCTCATGATACCTGTCAAACTAAGCTGTCAGCTCTCTACAAAAGCAAACCAAACTACACAGAGAAGACACGAGCATTAATAAGCCTGGAGGCACAGCTGGTGCCCCATACACGTGCCCTGGGGAGCAGCCGGCCTAGGCTGCCTCCTTGTGTTTTAGGAGTTTCTCCTTTGTTCAGCTGAAAACAGGGTCTTTGTCACATGGCCATGAAGTATTAGGCTCGCAGACACTTTGAAGGGTGAGAAAAATGGAATTTATTGGATGAAAAGGAAAAAAACTCAGCAAAGCGATAGAGGTTACTGTTAATAGGCTCCCATCTAACAGATTGCATCCCCAGTTACCACACCACAGAAAGGAGAGAGAGGCCAGGCTCCTCCCCCTTGCAAAGGGTGTGAACTTCCCACGGCTCCACCCCCGAGCGCATCCCTCCCAGTGTGCAGGCCGGTAGGTGGTCCTGCCAGGGAGCCCTTCCCACCAGGCTGTCTCACCTGCAGTCCGGCCGCCTCCAGCATCACTACCACTCCAGACACCTGGATGGGAATCTGCCAGATGTGAGTCTTTCCTTTCTCTCCCTCCTTCTCCCACTCTCTCTCTCTCCCCATTTCACTCCTTTTTATTTTATTTTATTTTATTTTATTTTTGTGACGGAGTCTCACTCTGTCACCCAGGCTGGAATGCAATGGCATGGTCTTGGCTCACTGCAACCTCCGCCTCCCAGGTTCAAGTGATTCTCCCGTCTCAGCCTCCCAAGTAGCTGAGACTACAGGTACCTGCCACCATGCCCAGCTAATTTTTTTATTTGTAGTAGAGATGGGGTTTCACTATGTTGGCCAGGCTGGTCTTAAACTCCTGACCCCTTGATCTGCTCACCTCAGCCTCCCAAAGTGCTGGTATTACAGGCGTGAGCCACCGCGCCCAGCCCCCTTTTCACTCTTAAGTGACCAGTAAGACCCTATTAGGTCTTGAAGGTTACAAGGATGGTGCACATGCTCACTCATGCATATCTGCATGGACAAACACACATACATGCACACATATTCTAACACGTGTGCATGTACACATGAACACACACACACACACACACACACACAATTGGCTTCTACCCCAGAACCAGGTTAGGTTCAAGAGTTCTCTCCCTCAGGCCCATGACCCATCTCCCACTGTTTCTTTTTTCATGAGTATATGCTAATTTTTTCTATCGTTTAGTCATCGGAAGTGCAGCTGAGCTGCAGACTTGCTGTAGAAAACCATGGACATTCTCTCCAGCCTCTTCAGAGCTTCTTCAGAGCACTTTCAAACAACTTCTCTTGCTAAGGAAAACTCCAACTGTTTATTTTCCTTCTTGGCAATAGGTTTTCCACGGGAACAGGATTCTAACCCCACATCCAATTTGCTCTCTTCTCTGGAATTGTCTTTGGCCTGGACCATTCTCCTCTTGCAGAATACTCTTTGTTCTTCTGTCATCCTGGCTTAGAGGCCATAGAAAGAGGCACAGCATAAAGTTAGGCTGGAAGATAATAAACAATTCAGGGACACATAAAATGTGTTTAAGGAGTGGATGCTATTGCACTTCCTGCCAATTTGAGTGGAGATCTATAACTTCACAGCTTTCTAATTACCGACTTTGATTTTGGTCCCTGCCACTTAGACCGTCCAAGGCCTTTTTATGATTTCTGCATCCAAGTTAGATAAGGAATGTGTTTTGATGAGGATTGTGGCAGCTTCCTGAGCCACTGGCCCACGAGTCTCTGAAGATTGCATCGCCTGTCCCACTTTATCATGATTCACTTTCATTATCTCACCCCTCTTGGCTTCAACTTTGGGGAGGAAGCTGAGCAGCTACAGAAAGACCAGGAGTTCTGAGAAAAGCTTGCAGAGATATTTTATGTTTATGGCTTGGGTTTTAGCTCGTTTTACACATAAATGTTGCTTTTCCTATGGAAATGTGATAATGACATGTTATTATGATTACATAGATTCATTTATTCACTTTATATCTATTGAACACCTACTATGCACCAGGTCATGAGGTGGAGACATTGAGGTAAAAAGGACGACAGGATTGCTGTGCATGGAGAGCTCACCAGCCAGGGGAGACGGGGATGCTGGCAGGGGCGGGGGGGCCCACAAAGAACCCTGAGTAGTTTGGGCCTGATAAATCTCCCTCTTGGCTAACTGTTAATTCCAGGCCATCACATTTCCTGCTTGAGCTACATGTAGTCTCAGTCCAGAGGAAAATGAAATATGTAGATAACATCAGCCATGCCTGGGCCAAAGGGATACTGTATTAGTCCATTTCTTGCTGGTATAACAGAATACCACAGACTGGGTACTTTATAAAAGGAAAAAAGATTGTTTGGTTTTTAGTTCTAGAGGCTGGAAAGGCCAAGAGTGTGGCACCAGCCCCTGGCAGGGATCATCCCATGGCAGACGGCAGAAAGCAGAAGGCACAAGCAAGCTGGAGAGAGAGAGAAAAATGGGGCAGAACTTACCCTTTCATCAGGAGCTCACTCCCACAATAATGGCATTATTATTAATCACCTCTTACAGGTCCTAGCTCTCAACACTGTTATAATGGAAATGACATTTCAACATGAGTTTTGGTGGGAATTCAAATCATAGCAGATGCTGTCCACCTACTCAGGCTGGAAGAACTTACTAGAGGAGCAATGTTCTACCCTGCTCCTTTCACTAGAAAGCCATGGAAGCTCAGGATGTGTTTCTATGTCCCTTCTGGGGGCAGCCACTCACAGCTTGTCTATACCCCACCCACACAGTCAGAAAGAACCCAGTCTTTTTCTGCACAATAATGGAATCTTATGTAACATGTCGGGACAGAATCAGGGAAGAAGTCATTTCTCAATTTAGATAAGTCGTGTTTTCCTTATAGCAAAACTTTGTTTTGTTGTTTTACTTTTTTGGAGATGAGCTTGCTTGGTCGGCTGGTCATCTGTTCCAAGCATCACAGGCAATATGCTCATTAGAAAAAGCAGAACCTGTTGGTGGGACTGTAAACTAGTTCAACCATTGTGGAAGTCAGTGTGGCGATTCCTCAGGGATCTAGAACTAGAAATACCATTTGACCCAGCCATCCCATTACTGGGTATATACCCAAAGGACTATAAATCATGCTGCTATAAAGACACGTGCACACATATGTTTATTGCGGCACTATTCACAATAGCAAAGAGTTGGAACCAACCCAAATGTCCAACAACAATAGACTGGATTAAGAAAATGTGGCACATATACACCATGGAATACTATGCAGCCATAAAAAATGATGAGTTCATGTCCTTTGTGGGGACATGGATGAAGCTAGAAACCATCATTCTCAGTAAACTATCACAAGGACAAAAAACCAAACACCGCATGTTCTCACTCATAGGTGGGAACTGAACAATGAAAACTCATGGACACAGGAAGGGGACCATCACACTCCGGGGACTGTTGTGGGATGGGGGGAGGGGGGAGGGGGGAGGGACAGCATTAGGAGATATACCTAATGCTAAATGACGAGTTAATGGGTGCAGCACACCAACATGGCACATGGATACATATGTAACAAACCTGCACATTGTGCACGTGTACCCTAAAACCTAAAGTATAATAATAATAATAATAAAAAGAAAAAGCAGAACCATGGTCCCCAGGGCCTCCACAGCCTGCACTTATGGTGGGGGGAAGGGGCCGACCCAAAAATGCACCAGCAAAACGACTTTCACAGAGAAAAGAAGGGGCTCTCCTAGGAGAAGGATGGGGTGGCCAGACTTTAGCAGGGCTGAAGGGAGCACAAGCATGGATTCGGGGATGATCAGGGTAAAGCTCAGGTCATGGGGTGCTGCCCTTCCCCTCACAGGGGCAGGGAAAACCCCTGCAAGGCTGGTCCAACCTGCATTCCCCCAACTCCTGCTAGGAGGCCCCGCCCCTTGGCCTGGCTTGTTCAAACACACTCAGAGTTCCAACTGGACAGGTCTAGGTGGGGTCCAATAATTTGCATGTCTAACAACTTCCCTGGGTGATGCTGATACTGCCAGTCCAGGGACCCCACTTTGGGAACCACTGATGTTATCCCTTAGACTTGCTGTATGGTAATTCCACGGACCCTGTAAACTCTAGATGCTGCAATGACAAAGTGAAATAATGGATGGAAAAGAAGTGGCCGGAGAGTCACAAGGAGCTCAAGGATTTTCAAATATATTTTGATCACATTATTGTTCACTTAAAAATGAGGATCATGGAAGTCTTTGGGCCTAAGACATTGGATTTTTAAAGAACTTCTTACAACTGAAGAACTACAGCTTTAGTTCTTAGCTGTGGTTTCCTTCCAGTTGATGTCAGCTAATATTAAGCAGTATTACATCTTCTAAATCACTCTTTACAGCCCCCATGGTATTTAAAATATCTTTTGTTTCCAACATCCTGGAATACTTAACTAGCCCTTTTCCAGATCAAATGAAATCCCTGGTGTTTTTGTTTATTTACAGTTTTTGGAGGTGGCATGAGAGCTGAGGCTTATTGTTGGCACACAGCGGGTGTTTTTCACCCTGTGCTACCTAGAGGTTAATTGAAATGAACACCCTGGAATAGAGAAAGTAACCAAATACGAGGAAGGCAGAAAAATGTGCAGCCTCAGTCCAGCCTGCTGCTCCATTGATTAATACAAATGGCAAAATCCCAGAAACTGAGAGTGCCCAGGCCCCAGAGCTGCATCTGAGTGACCTAAATCATCAGCCAGGACTTGGGACTTACTAGTCCTATATTTCGTCCTTTGGGGATATCTTGCATCACACTTTTTATCATGGTTAACATTTTATTTTGGAAATAATTTTAATCAACATTCAAGAAAAAGGAAAACAGAACAAGAACAACTGTATTCCGTTTACTCAGAGCCAACTGTTGTTACCTGTTTGCCCACCTGCTTTTTCATTTATTCTGTCTCTGATTATGTGTGTGTGTGTGTGCATGGTTTTGTAATATATGTATGGTATGCATATATATTATATTACAAAAACCACACACACACACACACACACACACACAGCACTTTAAGGCATGACACTCTCCTGCTCTTCATCAAAATCCACCTGCCCCCTGAATAGACCAAGCATTCACGGATGCTGAAGCATTCATGGTTGCTGCGCATTCATGATGGTTCTCATCTGAACCGTTCTTTACCGTCAAGGCTACAGAATGAGGCTTTTTGAAGCTCAGCACACCCTCCTCATGGACCAGCCCAACTTGGCTCTTGACTGCAAGCAAGAGCTGCCCCTTCTCCCCTGTCTATTTTTATGGACCCATTTATTATTGACATTGACTCACGGGCTCATTTGCAGTAATCCACTGTTACCCTTACTGTTTTGGAATGCCACTTGTCCTGGGCTTGGCTAGTGGGAGCTCCTTCTGGTGACTCCGTGTCCTTGTGTGACATGCTCCTGTCATTTTTTATTTTAAGCAGTTTCTTACTTTCTAACACAATAGGATGTTTCAAACCGACAAAGATTCTCTCCTTGACCAAACTCTACTCAGGCCCTTTTGAGATCTTTTTCAACTAGACCTTGACTTTGGGACTTCTGGGTTTGTCTCTATGTTATCCAATTTTAGCAAGAATTTGTTTAAGTCAGTTTAGCCCAAATCCACAGTTCTCCATATCTGGTCATGCTAGATATCTAATCAGGTTTCTCACTCCCCACGATCCCCCAGGAGATGTCAGCTCAGCCTGCCTGCCTTCAGCTAGACTCACCCCGGCCTCCAATGTTTCCCTTCAGTAATTTTCCACCCACTGATGCCCACCCTGCCCCTTGGCTATAAATTCTCCCTTTTTCATGTATTCAGAATTGAGGCCAGTTCTTTACTGGGGTCTCTTTTACCCTATTGCAATAGTTTTTCTGAATAAAGATGTTTTTACCATTTTAACTAACTGCCATCTATGGTTTCTCTTTGACAAAACTCATCTATTTTCCCCACCCTCTCTCTGGGTTCTGTCTTTTTTATGCCTAAAACAAGGCAACTGACATCCGTTTGGTTTACTTTAATGGTATAAAGAGTGTGTTCTTTTTTTTTTTTTTTTTTTTTTTTTTTTGAGACGGAGTCTCGCTCTGTCGCCCAGGCTGGAGTGCAGTGGTGCAGTCTCGGCTCACTGCAAGCTCCGCCTCCCGGGTTCACGCCATTCTCCTGCCTCAGCCCCTCCGAGTAGCTGGGACTACAGGCGCCCGCCACCACGGCCGGGTATTTTTTTATTTTTAGTAGAGACGGGGTCTCACCGTGGTCTCGATCTCCTGACCTCGTGATCCACCCGCCTCGGCCTCCCAAAGTGCTGGGATTACAAGCGTGAGCCACCGCGCCCGGCAAGAGTGTGTTCTTTACTATGTATCCGGGGTTCTGAATGGAAGTCTTCTGGTCAAATAGGACTCCTTGGTAGCAAGAGACAGAAAATCTGACTTGAATGCACATGAGAAAAACATCCATTAATTGGTCAAAAGAAGCCAAAGAAGAGTTGAACAATGAACCCCTGGGAGGGGAGGGGTGCATCTGGCCCCAGGGACCGCTGACAACCAGGATGCAGATGCCGCCAGGAAGTCTCCCAGAGCCTCACCTTTGCTTCTCCCAGTGGGCCACTGCAGCCCCGAGCTGTGTCCCTCAATGGCAGGACATGGCATGACACCCCTGCTCAGTTTCTACCGCCAGGGAATTCCTGTTCAAAAAACAGGGAAGAAACTCTGAATTTTCTGGCTTGGATGAGGTTTCCAATCCTGGATTAATCAAGAGGGCCATGGATGCAAGCTCATAAGACAGGACAGATCTGGCCAAATGGAAGGAAGAGAGCAGACAACCGTGTGCCTTTTCGTCACAAACATGATGGTTGCTGATGCCTGCTCACTATGCTCAGGTGTCAAGAGGGAGTTACTTTTTTTCTTCTAATTGACAATGGATGGTAAAGTTTCCAACAACTACAAAACCATATGATGTTCCTGACAAAGTTACATGGGCAATAGCAGTGAAGTATTGAGAATGTCAACCAACACCACCTCCTTGTCTCACATTTACTTGTCTGCACTGTGGCATTATGTTTATTGTGTAAATACTGAAAAAGCCATCAGGAGAGAGAGAGGCACTTGGAGATCGGTCCAACTTTCTGTAACCTTGGGCAACTGGCTCAGCCTCTTGGACATACGTCAGCAGTGGTGAATCCTCATGGGTCTGCAGCAACCTCAGTTCTTGCCTCCTCAGAAAAAAGAATTTGACTGAGGAGGCAGAAGGCAGAAGGAAAGACAGAGACCGAGGCAAGTTTTAGAGCAGGAATGGAAATTTATTAAAAAGCTTTAGAGCAGGATTAAAGGAAGTAAAGTACACTTGGAAGAGAGCCAAGCAGGTGACATGAGAGATCAAGGGAACTGTTTGACATTTGACTTGGGGTTTTATGTGTTGGCATGCTTCCGCGGTCTTGTGTCCCTTCTCCAGGATTCTTTCCTTGGGGGAGGCTGTCCACATGCACAGTGGCCTGCCAGCACGTGGGAGAGCCACATGGGCACTGTGTTTACTGCAGTTGTGCGCTTGCTCACTTTGAGGCGTTCTTCCCTTCCAGTTGAATGTTCCTAGAAGGTCACAGACGAGTTAAACACCACCATTTTGCCTCTTAATGTGCAAGCTTGAGCCCACTTGCCCAACTCTTGAGATCTTATCAGGAAGCTGTCAATCACCAGCTTCAGCTGTTTTCTATCTATTGGGAGGCTGCCTTTCCCTGGTGCTGGCTGTGACCAATTATTATTTTAGAGAGACAGTGTAACAACTGCCTGAGCATCACCAGATGGTGGCCTGACATTCCTGGGGGAAGGGAGGGGTCTCTCCTGCCCTGCTCATGTCCACCCGACTACCTACTGTAACACTTGGGCTAGCTTGAAAGTCCGTTGATGCTCTAACATCCCATGATTGCATGGTCTGTGTTCAAGGAGGCTCATTATTTTGACAGCTTTGGCCTTGCTGTGTGTAAATCTCAGCCAACCTATGACTGTTGGTGACCACAGATGGACACAGAACCTAGTCATGGACCAGCCTCCTTCCCTCCCTATTACCTAATTCCCAACTCCCTTCTGGCAGCCTTTGACATTCTTCTGGTTTGGAATCCATCTGTGGGTCCTGTTTCATCCATCAAATTCCAAATTAGGTTCATCTATTGCCATAACAAGAAGTGGACAGCATGAAGCTGCCGGCCTTTTCTACACCAAAGTGACAGCCACTGTGCTCATCTGGGAACAGCCTCACCACACAAAGCCACCCATGTTTGCAGACCTCATCATGGCTGCCATGGTGGTCAGAACAGCAGCCACTCCCACCACTCACTGGGAGGAGCTCCACGAGGCTAGGGCCTCCACCAGGATTACAGGACCTGCAGAAAGACATTTGGAAGTGGGTGATGAGTTACAGGCAGGGGTAGGTGACTTGTGTTTTGACTTTATTATGAATGTGTCATGTTTCTAGGAGTATGAACATGCCTGGAAAGTGGAGTTGAGACTAAACTATTGGTTCCACCATAAGGGATGGGATTAGTGGTTCCTGGGCCCTGCCAGCAATGCAGCTGTATAGACAAGCCACGGTGACCTAATCTCCCCAAGTATGAGCTGGCCCCTCCAGCTGTGACGGGGGAGTTCTAGCTGGAGGGTGTGAGATAGATTTGAGTGGAGTGGGTAAGTCTGTGAGTGTCTGTGGATATGAGAGGAGAAAGGGGATGGCTGTATGAAAGAGAAAGAAATATACCCATGATTGTAGAGGGAGACCATGTGAGCAGGTGGAGAGTATTCTTGTGCTCAGGAAAAAGGAAAAAGGCAATGAAATATGGGCACCAAACAAATTAAGAAGAAGGCAATGCCCATGGGAGAAGCAAAGACCAGCAGAAAAGGGGACAGACCACTTTTGTCCAAAGGAAGTGAGTCATGTTCCATTTGCAGAAAAGTGGCTAATAAAAAAAGTTGGTAAAATCAGTAAGTTTTAAAATATTTGGTTATTTTCAAAAAAAGGAATAGGGAGATGTTGAGTCCTCATTTTGAGCAGATTTTCCCTGGTGCTGAGTGTGGTCAAGCTCACATCTTCCCCCACAGGGTTCCTTGAGAGTTAATGAGGAAGCATTCTTGTACATATTTCTTCCATTCACCTTGTAAATTTCCAGCACATTATTCCAATTGTAGTTAAATCATTCATTGTGTAATTAGCTGATGGTCTAATTTTACTCTCTCTCTTCCTTTTCTCCTTCCCTCCTGCCATCCTGTTTTTTGGATAGATTTACAGGCGAACAACAACTGAAAGCGAAGAAATTTCGACAACTCTTAGGTTTATTTTAACCAAACTTTTTCTACGTATTTTTAGATAGTTAAAAAATCAATAAGGAATTATTGAAAGCCTGTTTTTCCAGGCCTTTGGAGCTTAAAAATTAAAGACAATATCCCAAGGAAAGGATGCAACTAAATTTTTTAGACAATAAACTTCAAATACTCATATTTCATGTATTTCTTTATGTCAAAATGAAACTGAATATTTAAACTAGAATGATAGAGCATGTAAATTCAATTACTTAGCTGTCACTCATTTTAAGAATACAAACATATAAGTGACTCAATCAAAAGTGGATATTTTAAAAATATATAGAACAAATTATAATTTCTGAAAGGCTCAAATTAACCAGTTTACAATGTTCAAAATTTGGTCCAAAAGCTGGAAACCAACGTCTGTAAAATTAGCATACTTTATACAAATGGATTAATCCAGCAGATAATACAAGATCCCTGTGTACTCCTGTGAATTCAGCTTCCTTCTGTGTCTTTGTGTCAATATTGTAGCCATAGCATTGTTGATCGAGATACGTAAAAGTCTCAGGGATTTTGACTGGATGTGTGGCTGGCTGTCGCCTTTCCCTGCACATCCTGTGTAAGTCCCTCTATATATAGAGAGAGGAAGTCTGTGTGTGTGTGTGTGTGTGTGTGTGTGTGTATTGGACTTGGCAAGGTTTATTTGGAAGGGCACAGAGTATATCACTCCCCCAGGTCCTGAGAGTGCACTGGAGGGAAAGGGGTGGATTTCGGGAACTTTCTTGCTGTGTTGGATGCTCTTGGGGAACGGCTGCAGGCCCAGCCAGAGCTGCAGCAGGAGGACAGCACGGCACACAGGCTGGGCAGCAGAGCTGCAGGATGTGGAGGGGTGTGTGTTCCAGGAGAGCTCCATGAGCCCCACCACCAGCAACCTGAGCAGGTGTGTGAGCCAGTGTGCAGTCCTGGCCCGCAGGAGGTAGGGCAGTGTGTGGAAATACCAGACATAGAACTGGTAGTGGAGTGGGTGGCTGAAGCAGATGCCAACGAAGTTAGAGCTGAAGAGGGCAGAAACGATCTGGTTAGGTGTGAAGGGCTGGGGTGGAACCTTCCTTTTGGAGGGATCCTTCAGCAGTGACAAGATACATTCCCCCATCCTGTGCCACCAGTAGAGGGTAAACACCCACCAGTAGAGCAAGGTTAGGTGGCCAGCAGGGCGAGGTGGAAGTCACGGTGCAGGCAGAGAGCCCCTGGGAGGAAGCACCGGTTCACTGTCCAGCAGAACAGAAACTGGCGGCCAAGGTCAAAGGAGCGAGACAGGTAGCCAGTGGGCTTCTCCAGCAGGAAGGGCAACCCCAGCACCACCTGAAGGCCAACACAGATGCCCAGCTTGGGGAAGGCCCCATGGCAGCCGAACTGTGTGAGGAGAAGAAACAGTAACCCAGGGCGAAGAGCAGCACATTCATCTTCACAGAGGCTGCCAGGCTGGAACACCAGCAGCCCCAGCCCCAGCGCCGGACCAGCAGGAGGCTGATACTGAGGGCACTGGGTCATAGAACAGCCGCAGCACAAAGGCGGAGTGAACACAGTAAGATGCGTGGCACATGAAAAATAAGATGAAGGGAGGTGCCTTGTAGGTCTGGAGGTAAATCAAGAAGACAGGCAGCAAGGCGGCCAGGTAGAGCACAGCAAAGATGTTCTGGGCATGTGAATGTCAGTGCCTCGGCCAGGGGCATAGAACAGCCCCATAAAGATGGACACAAAACCAGCTGGGTACACAAGTGGCCCACTGTCATAGGCCACTGTCATCCCGCAGCTGGGTCTAGTCATAGGTACCACTGATGACGCCTTCCACCTGGGCCATATAGGCCTTCTGGTCGATCTCTGTGTCTTTCACTAATTTTCAGACTTCGTAATAGGAGTCTTTCAGGTACCTGTAGAGGAGCTGGTACAGGATGTGCAGGGAAAGGAGAAAGACAGCCACACATCCAGGTGAGCCAGGTGTGAGAAAACATGGGCAGGGCCAGGTGTGGTAATCCCAGCACTTCGGGAGGCCGAGGCAAGTGGATCACTTGAGGTCAGGAGTTCGAGACCAACCTGAGCAACATGGCGAAATGCCATCTCTACTAAAAGTACAAAAATTAGCCAGGTGTGGTGGCGGGTGCCTGTAATCCCAGCTACTTGGGAGGTTGAAGAAGGAGAATTGCTTGAACCTGACAGGTGGAAGTTGTGGTGAGCCGAGATAATGCCACTGCACTCAGTGAGCTGAGATTGCACCACTGCACTCCAGCCTGGGCGAGAGAGCAAGACTCCATCTCAAAAAAAAGAAAAGAAAGAAAGAAAGAGAACATGGGCAGATGCAGTACAGATTTGACTCAAAAGCAACTTGTTTCAGAGGGTCAAATTGATCTATGCACCCTTCTAAAGCACTCAAATGGTTAAGAACGTCACCAGACGAATCTCAGGGTAAAAACCAAAGCCCAAGAAGATTGCTCCAAAAAGAGACTCATCATCAAGAACTTCTAGGTCAATTACACATTTTAAGGTCACCAAAGCAGGAATATCACTAAGGTGAATTTTTTCTTCAGGGCCTGCTAAACAATGACAATACTCAGATCAGGAAAGTAAATGAACTTATTGGGACTGATTTTAAATTATTTCAATTGCCTGAATGAGCACTATATTCATTTTCATCATTGTCCCACCCCAGGCTTCTGCTAAAGCCCTAGTGTTTCAATTACTTTACAAAAAGTCTTAAAAAGCAAGTGAATTCTCATTTCACACTCAAGTGAATCAGCTTTTACTTTGAGTTTCCATAATAACAAAGTAAGTCTTTGATATGCTTTGGCTGTGTCCCCACCCAAATCTCATCGTCAGTTGTATCTCCTATAATCCCCACATGTTGTGGGAGGGACTCGTTGGGAGGTAACTGAATCTCAGGGGTGGATTTTTCCCATGCTGTTATCATGATAATGAATAAGTCTCACGAGATCTGATGGTTTTATAAAGGGAAGTTCCCCTGAAAGCACTCTCTTGCCTGTTGCCATGTAAGACGTGCCTTTGCTTCTCCTTCACCTTCCACCATGATTGTGATGCCTCCCCAGTTATGTGGAACTGCGAGTCCGTTAAACCTCTTTTTCTTTATAAATTATGCAGTCTTGGGTATTTCTTCATAGCAGTATGAAAATGGACTAATATAGCTTTAATGAAAATTGCCCTATGAGTATAAAAATTACAGGGCCAGAGCAAATCTTTCCAAAGCAAGCAATCTTGGATTCTGTCTACAAGTTGTGATTAACCCACCTGGGACAAGAAGAATATGCATTTTCAAATGGCCACCGATCTGTTGCAATAAATAGTATTTTCGAAAGTAACGGATGCAGGAGTAGAGCAGTAGCACTTAGTCAGCTTAATTTATTAACACACTTAGTGTGTACTCTAAATGTACCCTGAATGCAGGTTCCTGAGGTGCCAGTCTTCTGAGATGTGCTGGACCTGAGAAAGGGGCCAGGGGTAGTGGGTGCTTAGGGCCACCAGGTGCTTTGAGCCATGGCAGAGCTCAACAGTCATCCTTGTCTTCCTAACACACAGTCTGTGGAGGCTGCTGCCCTTGTGAAGCTGTACCGACCATCCTTCAGTAAAGTCACAAGCACAGGAGGGAAGAAGTCCAACAGATTTGGGAGATGTAGGAGAAGTATATGGAGAAAAAACATGGACTACTAACATTTCAATAAAACTTCTTTGAGCATCTGAGCATCTTTTGTCACTGCATTTTTGTCCCCTTGCAAATTTGGTGCTGGTACACAAATCTGCTTCCATGAAGATTTACTGAGTTGACCTTCTGCTAGAACTTGAATTTCAAGCTAGGAATGCAGGGCTAAGGAATACCTGTGATGCTGTGGATGGCCCGGGCAGAAGGTCAGGGCCCAACCAACTGTAGAACCCCATATCTCCTGGCCACCAAATGTGCCAACGTTGAAATGAAATAAAAACCAATAATCTCTTCTGTCCGTTTTAGGTGTGAAAGGAAAATAAAATCTTTGCACCCCAGACTCATTATGCCAAGGAGACAGTTAAGCTTGGGAACTAAGTCATGCAAAAAAGAAAAAGAAAAGAAAAGAAGAAAACTTGCCTTCCTTTTTGTTCCCACACAGATGGCTGCAATGACAGAAGGCCACATATCTCCCCAGGTGGCCTCCCTCACAAATTGCTCACATGGAAATTTTGTATGGGCCCCCAAATATTTCAGAATACATAGCCCCTGATAACCCATAACCCTAAGGCAGAGTTCTATGGAATCTCACCTGACAGTGTAAAGTAGTAGCTTATCTTCACAGGCATGGGAAAAAAACAAGACTAGAATGCTCCCTCCCTCTGCCCACCCTGAAACAAATGTACATTTGACTTCCTCTACTCTGTGTTTACCTTATCCTGTATAAAATGCAGATTTACTGAATGCAGATTTACAAGTGCAGATTTACAAATGCATAATTAACTGTTTCTCTACCCCCTCTTTTCACATGTAAAACATGGATTCAGCCAGTGCTAATCAAAGCCTCACTAGAATGTAACACTCAACTCATCGTCTACTTTCCTCCCCTTCTTTTCTTCCTTCCCTTGCTGCTCACTCTTTGCCCTTTAAATATGGATGTCCTCAAAACCTTCTTTGGAAAAAGCCCTGACCACAAATCCTATTGTGACTTGTGTCTCTTTCTCCTGGACACATCCTCAACTTTGGCAAAATAAACCTAAACTGATTCAGATCTGATTCAGATACTTTTTGGTTTACAGAGTCCTCTCAGTAAAGGTAATACATTGTTTACCTGGTTAAATTTGCAAAAACCAGGACAATCCAAGGCTTTTCACTGGACACACGTGGGGAAAATCCAGAGTGCCAAGCTGAGGTCGCTGCAATGTGGAGGTAGTGGGAGTTATCACAAACCTCTGCTTTCTCCTGAGCAACCCAGAAGTTCAGAAGGAGTTTTTGCAAGACATATACAGATTCTTACCTACATGTACTTGAGCTGTTTTCTCTAGTTTAACTGCCCTGATAACTTGCCTCATAGGTGAACTTTTACAAAGTAAAAAGGCAGGCTTAAGGAAACAAAAAGATAAAACTGCTTGTCCAGAATGAGATGAAATCTGAAACTGGATTCTATTCAATTGCCATTACTAATTCGAAGAACCACTGGAGTCTAAAACTGAAATATCTCCACTCCTCTGTTTCTCTCCCTTGCTGTCCCATACCAAAGTTTGGGGTCTTAAAAAGGAAGCCAAATTCAACAGGGACAGATATTTTAGAAGAAAAACTCATTTTCTTTAAAACTTCATTTTATTAAACTCAAGGTATTTGTCTCTAGTTGATGTGATGACTCAAAGGGTTCATGTTGGCCTCCTCTGAGGGCTTTGGAAAGCCTCGCATGCCCACAGAGGATGCAGCTGATAAAACAGAGACGGCCAGAGACGGTCACTTATCCCAACATCAATGGGTGCTTTCAGTTGATTCAGATGTAATTGAAATGCCCCATTTGCATTGAGTTCGCCAGTGCAGGAAAACACAGAAAAGAAGTGTGGGCCTTGCCCCGGGTTATAAACAATCTCCGGGTTTTTCATGAATTACATCTTAGGACTGTTTCTAAATTTGAGAAAATAAATTGTCTAGCCACCAATGTGCGCAGATCTCATTTCATCTTCATTCAATATCCACTCCGCAGACAGAAGGTAAAAACCAAATGAACAGATCACCAGACTCTATACAGAAGAGAAGACGTTCCTGCCAGGGCATAGCCCACCCAGTCCCCACCCCGTCCCCTCACAGCAACAAAAGTGTGCTTTAAAACAGCAGATTTCTCTGGCAGCTGTGTGTTTGTAATCACCAAAAGAAATATGTCCCCCACAATAAGCTCAAAACCATCACGTACGTATAGAACGATTAGGTGCAGATGTTGACTCTTGTACAAATATTTTACTATGGATTCAATTATTAAAACTTTTGCCATACTTAATCACATAAACTATGCTTGAAGAATATATATGCCTCATTTCAACGCAGCAAATGCTGGGTGATGCCTGGATTAGAGGAGGGATAAGACCATGTGCCGCTGTATATTGGGGAAAAATTCATTTTCTTCCTAAAACGACCCCATAGTGTGATAAGAGAGTGACTGGAGTCATTTTATTAAAATGTTTAGTGAGAAATAAGGCAAAACTTTTAGACGCACACACGCACACACACACCCCATGCTAACATCCATGCCTTTAATTATTACAATTAATTAGTAGAGTAGATTTTACTTAGAAGGGCTTAGTTGACAGATTTGTTTGTGGTAGAGCATTTCCCCCTCTATGGAGCTAGAAATATGGCTGTAAATATGGCGGTTAACAACATCTCTGTCTGCCGCTAAGAGAGTGTTGACACAGATGTTTGGCTAATCATTTATAGCAAATAGCTATTCCCATAAAGGCTAAGATTAGTCGGAATTGGCATGCACTTCTTTCTTCTGTGAGTCTCATTTGATTATGGATGATGTTTTGTTAGAGTGTATCCATGCAACCTCAAAAATGATGTAAAACCCAAGAAAAACACAGACTCCGTGCCAAAACCGAATTAAATAAACATCAGAAAAATGTGAGCTTGATTCAGGTTCAGGTACCATGAAACTTGCCTTGGTCTATTGTTGTTAAAACCTTCAGGAAAACTATAAAAAGCAAGCTTGACATTAATATCAATTTAAAGTTGGCGTGGCTGCCAACAGTTATTCCACATGAAGCTCAGCTGGCTGCATCGTCTCCAGCACAACATATGGTGGCAGCAATTGCAGCCTCCAAAAGCTGTGAAAAATGGCCCACGCAGACTGGGCAAGGAAAAGCCGTCTTATCTGTGTAGATGTGCTGCCACTGTCAGCATTTTTCTAATGATGAGCACAGACCCGTCTGGGAGTTGGATGTGGAGGTAGTTGTTCCTCCCACTTGCACTCTGGGTGAGCAGTTTCAGAGTCTCTTGTCGGTGCCGTACTCCCTTTCCCCTTCCATCAACTGACCCCAAGAGGTCTATTCAGCATGCCACCTCTCTTCTCTCCTTTGCCACCCCATCCTCACACAGATTCTGGGAAATCCAAGTAGAACTACCCATAGTATTACTTCTGGAGTCTCTCAAGGAATCTGGAAGTCCTCGATCTTATTTCTCTACTATCCACAGTCCCAGGAACGGGGCTTAGGAGAACAAGGGCAATACCAAAGCCCAGTCGAGCACTGGGGCCTCCAAGAATCAGGAAAGCATCTGTTCATTTGTGACTTGAAACATCATGTATTCCTGCGGTATGTGCCTGCTACTGGGAAGGGTTCTACCAGGTGTTGGGGGAGAAGGGAGAAGGACAAAGACCTGGATGTGAAATGGTTGCATAAACTTCACCTGCTTGCCTGCTCACTAGGGAACTGAATCATAGACACCAGAAAGCAAAGTCACAAAGGGAAAGCAGGTAGAGGGTGTGAAGAGTTGGAACTCTTGAGTATCAGGTGGGCTGATAAGCATTTCCCCTGGCAAGGAAATAAGTGACATCAGGTGAGTCGGAGAGAATGCCAAGTTAGCTTTCCCCAAGGGAGGAGGCTAGGCCATTAACACTGTGAGTGCACAGAACACCCAAGTTTGTGGAGGAACCCTCTTCTAAAGCTGAAACCACTGCTTATCACAGGAGTGTCTCATGTCCAGAAACCTAAGACTCTGACTCCCTTCTTGAGAGTTTTCATTTGTATGAAAATACAGCGTCCCCTTCAAAATTCATACTGAAACTTAATCTCCATTGTGGTGGAAGTAGAAGGTGGAGCCTTTTAGGAGGTAATTAAGAGGACTCCACCCTCGTGAATGGATTAGTGCCTTATGAGAGGGCTGAAGAGAATGAGCTTAAGGCCCTTTTTGCCTTTCTGTCCCTTCTACCCAGTGACGACAGAGCGTTTTTCTCCTCCTGAGGATGCAGCAACAAAGCCCATCTTGGATGCAGAGACTGGGCCCTCATCAGACACCAAACCTTGATCTTAGACTTCCCAGACCCTAGAGCAATGACAAAATAAATTTCTGTTCTTTGTATATTAGCCACATGGACTAAGTCCAGCAGCTCACACTGTCTTACTCCATCTCTATCTCCCAAATGCAAGGTAAGCTGCTGCTATGCCATGTGACTTAGCCCAGAACTCCCTAGCACTTTTCTGTTATAAACTTCTATATATGTCAATCTCAACAAGGAACAAAAGAGGCATGCTCTTTTATTTTAAACAAAATCTGTAGGGAAGAGAGGAGAGGAGAATGGGCAAGCAAACACAAAAACACACTCAGACCTTTACATCTTGTGCTGAATGCTTTCCACATTTGTATTTACTTTCAAGATACTTAATAGCGTCAGCTTCTAATCTCCTACACTCTTCATTGCCTGATAACTCCTGGTCCTCCTTGAAGACTTGGCTCAGAAGTCAGCAACTGCAGGCCCCTTTGGCCTCTGGGCATCCTTAGCACCCATTCATACATCTACTAGGGACTAATAGATGGTGTTGACTCACCTTTCCTTTCCCAGCGGATTGAAGTTCTTAAGGGAGGGTAACAATGCCTTTAGCAACATTTTATGTCAGCTCTGTGCAATGGAACTGGTGGCAATGATAAAACGTTGTACATCTGCACTTCCCAGTTGGCAGCCACCACCCACACGTGACTATGGAGCATTTGAAATGTGGATGATGTGACTGAGGAACTGAGTCTTTTTTCATTATATTTCATGTTAATTAATTTAAATGTATATCTCAATCAGTGCACATGGCTAATGGTCCTTATATGGGACAGTGCAGCTCCCGAAGCTCCTACACTGCTTGGAATAGGGAACCCGGCCCACTGTTAATAAAATAAACTGACCTTAGTAGCTAAAACCTATCTTAGTTCTTGGCTTAAACGATGAAACCTTCTGAAATATCAGGGAAGTTACTCATCTCCGTCTTTATTCATTTTCCACACATTTGACCAATCGCCCTGTGCCAACCTGGTGGGACTGCTGTCTCACTAGACTCCCATTCCATGCAGCTAGGGCCTCTCCGCAGAAGTGCATGTGAACAGAGACTTGTGCCTTTTGTGGGAAGATCTGGAGAGGAGGCTGTGTGCTCCAAGCAGAAGTCCAGTACCTGAAAAGGCCCCTGAAGTCCTGGTAAGTGAAAAGGGGAGTCTGCTCTTGAAGGCAGCAGTGGAAGAGGTGGTCTCCAAACAATGCAGGGCCCTACAGGTGTCAGAACATTTGCATTCTGCTTTACGCACAGTGGGAAGCCATTGGAGGGCCCTGAGGAGGGGCACAATGTGATGTTCCTGAGGGTTTAAGCCCCCTCTTCTCACAGTTGGGAGAACACTAGACACAGGTGGGGGGCAGGAAGGAGAGCAGGAAGGCAGGTGAGGGCCCCTCCCCAGTGGTCTGGGGGCAGAACTGGCCTGGCCAGAAGGAGGCAGCCAGAGGGACAGCGCCAATAGGGTATCTCCAGGTTGAGCTGGAGCACTGGGCACTCCAGACACAGAGATGTGTCCTGCAGTGAGGTCGGAGTGGGTGGCAGAGCTGCTTGCTGAGAAGTCCAAGATCTCAGATTGCCAAGGTGGATGCAAGGAAGAAATGTTGGCGATCCCCAAGGGACATCTATGTGGGCATCTATGTGGGCATGTGGCAGGTGAAAGCCAGCAGGGAGACATCCAGAAGAGCTGACCTCAGCAGCCACCAGCACCCTTTGCTCTGAGATGTAAAGCCTGTTAACACAAGAAGACACTGTGCTGGGAGCAGACCAGTCACATGCCTCTTTCTCTCTCTCAAAGATTACAGAAGGTCCGCCCAGTGACTGAGCTCAGATCCAAAAGCTTGGCACAGGGCTGGTGACCTACTGGGGTGCGCAGGACAGCTGTGGCACTTTAAATCGCCTCGGAGCTGTATTTCCCATGGACTGAACCCTTAGATATAGTTGTTGAGAAGAACTGGGATGCCCCCCAGATTTTCTTAAATTTTATTTCTCACAGTGGACTCTCAGCAATGAGATAAATTTAGATTCCCAGTTGAGCAACGCACCATGGTAATTGTGCAAGTATGATGTTTTAAATTACACTTTTATTATCTTGCCTTTCTCTTCCAACTTCTAATTCTCCTTTCTCATCACTCTCTGGTTGTTCCTGATCTGTAACCCTTCCTCCTCACAGGACAGTCATTAAACGGCTCCGATCTCCAGTAAATGGTGGAAAGAATGAATGGGTTTGGCTTTAAACACTCCTAAATAGACAGTTGGGAAGTGGTCGAAAATTAAAACCAGGCAGCTTAATGATATTAATATGGTCTGTTCGAGAAAATGAGCCTCAGCCCCTTGTCTCTGGGCTTGGCTTTGTCTATGACCTCAGAGCTCAGAGGGAACAGCTGGGAAGGGGAGGCTGTTGGTGACTGGGCCCCCCGCAGAGGAAACCAAGCAGTGGGGCTCCTCTCTAGCCCCCAGGGTAGCTTCGGTCGCCTCACATGGAAACAGGAAATCCAGCTTCCGCGGGTCAGAATGGACAGCCGACGGTTCCCGCAAAGACGAGGCTGGTGGAGGCTGAGCGGATAATCCCTCAGCATCTCTCCAGCACCTCTTTCCCAACTCTGCCAGAATATGGAGAGCTGCAACCAACTCACCCACACCCTAGGCAGCCTGTTAGGGCTAATGTTTTTACTTGCTGGGATCTCACTGAAAACTTTACAAATGGAGGAACTTTTACAAATTTGACATCGAGAATTCAGAACGTGTGTCAGCTGTAGCCTGGTGAATACAATGACCTGGTGCAAAGATGTGATATTCATATCCAAATGTCTCAGTGTGAGGATTTGGGGTTGGTCATTTCTTTTGATTTATCATTGAGGGCAAACAAAAGGTGAATTATATTAACATCCTGTCAAGAATAGCAGCGCCATGATTGTTTGTCATTTCATTGCCCCAAATATATCGAGCACCGTATCAACCACAGACAACAGGGAAGCCTAAAATGGACTTTTTAAAAATCATGCATAAAATGGTAACTGTCTAACAACTATGCCAATTATTTTGATCTCTAGAACAGGAAGCAGGCAGGAGGGAATGCATTTTGTCAGACATAAAGACTTTTCCAGGTTATCCTCATTGGCATCTTCGGATGCATTCCACTCACACTAAAACAAATCTGTTCAGACTCATTGATTTCCCCAGTCACACGCGGATCATGCTAGTAGCACAGGAAGGATCTAAAGCAAGTACAGTCCTGATGCCCCAGTGAGAATGAAGTGAACGAGGGAGGCAAAGTTCTAAGATGACTCCCGAAAGTCCCTGTTCGCCCCTGGGCCTGGTATACACAAATTGTCACCCAGTTATTAAATCAATTACTAATCTAGGTTCTGCTGTGAAGAGATCTTGCAGATAAAATTAAAGCCTTGAAGATGAATTCAATGAATTGACTTCAAGATACAGCGATTATCCTGGGTGGGCCTGATCTAATCAGGTGATGAGGCTCTTCCTGAAGAAAGATATTTGAGGGTGACCGGGAGGGAGATTCTCTATTGCTGGTTTGAAGATGGAGGGGCGCATGTGGCGAGGAATGTGGGGAGCCTCTAAGAGCTGGAGTTCTCAGTCCTACAGCTAGGAGGAACTGAATTCTACCAACATGAGGCCTCTGCACGAGGCGGAAATAGATTCTTCCCAGAGCCTCCAGAAATGAAAAACGTTCTGCCAGCACCCAAGTTCACTGCACAAAACCCCTAGCAGGAAATCCAGCCTCCCCGCACCCTGACTTCTGACCTATAAGATCTATGAGCTAATAAACGGCTATTGGTTTTAGTAATTAAGTTTGTGGTAACTTTTGCACAGCAAAGGAAAAATACAAAATCTGTTTTGGAACCAACAGATAAAGATTGCTAAGAAGACGCCATGGCTACATGGTGTCCACGCTCAGCCTCAGTTTCCTCACCTACCTGTGTGACAATGTCTGTCTATACCATGCCTCGTTGGGAAGGGGTGAGGACTGCCAAGAAAATGTGTAGAAATCGCTCATCAAAATAGAAGCTGCCACCAAAGGTAGACTAAATCCTATTCTTGTTGTCAATGAGTATAAATAATTACAGTTGTTCTTATTTTCACTGTTGGAGGCATTTCATTTTTTTTCACAATGTTTTTCAAAAAAACAACAGTATCAGGAAAATAGCCTTTCCCAGGCAGCAGTGCTCAGAAGGCAGGCATTGACTGAGATGTCGATGGTTGTTTCTTGAAGAAGGGTGCCAAGGTCTAATAATCATCATATTCTCAGAGAGTCACAGGGTATCGGAGATTAAAGGTCCTGAGAAGTCCTGCAGCAGAGGAACTTGCTCAGTATTATCTAACCTGGCACTTTGTTCCTCACTGACTCAGTAAGCACTCTCCTCCAGCCGCTCGGCTGAATCTCATGGAAATGCAGTGGTCCATGGAACCCACTTTGAGGAGCTGGTTGAGAAGCTAATAAGAACAAACAAACAAATGAAGATCTGCTGTCTCTCTGTAGCAAGCAATCTGGTCCTTCCATCACGTGGGGCTGTGAGAGTGCCTGCACCCCATCTATGCCCAGGGCTCTCTGCCAGCTTTTAGACATCCCACCCCTTTGTCCTTGGGCCTCAATGTTCCAGGCACTCTAGGCAAAGGAAAATGAGCTCTGGTAACAATATTTAAGGTGAGGAGCACTGCCCTTCAGTACACAGGGAAATAAATGTACATCCTCAACATGTTCACTAAGAAGTTAAAGGCATTTTTTAATGGGAAAATATTTTTTTTTTTTTTTTTTTTGAGACGGAGTCTTGCTCTGTCACCCAGGCTGGAGTGCAGTGGCGCGATCTCGGCTCACTGCAAGCTCTGCCTCCCGGGTTCACGCCATTCTCCTGCCTCAGCCTCTCCGAGTAGCTGGGACTACAGGCGCCCGCCACCACGCCCGGCTAATTTTTTTGTATTTTTGGTAGAGACGGGGTTTCACCGTAGTCTCGATCTCCTGACCTCGTGATCCGCCCGCCTCGGCCTCCCAAAGTGCTGGGATTACAAGCGTGAGCCACCGCGCCCGGCCTTTAATGGGAAAATATTTGGCTAGATAAGAGAATGAAAAATCACTGTCCTTAAAAAAAAAAACCCCACCTTTTAACTTATCCAAATTCCATAAAGATAAACACTCTATCTACTTGCAAATAAAAGATAAGGCATTTAAAACAAGACCTGCTGTGCCAGATAAAGAAGTATATTATAAATCAACAGGAATTTATATTGTATGGCCTTGGGCCAAGACAATAGGCAGATCAAGGGAACAGAGTAGACAGTCCAGAAGCGGCCTCTCACACACAGGGACTAACATATGAGCAATATGACTTAAAAAGATGAATTACTCAATAACAAAGTGAATAAAACTTGCTAATTCTTTGGTAAAAAGAAAAAACAAAGTTAGTCACCAACTCTCATCTTATTTTAAAATAAATTTCAAACGAATTTAAGTATAACTTCTAGATATACTAAAAAAAAAAAAAAAAAGCATACATAAATATTTAATCCCAGGGTTAAGAAAGAACTTTTCTACATAATCGCAGAAGTGAAAGCACAAAAATAACTGATGGATTTGACTGCCTATAATTTTCTATATTAAAGAAAAACATAAATGAAAAGGCAAAGAAAAATGGAGAAAAATATTTGCAACATTTATGAAAGACAAATGGTTAGTGTTATACAGATGTAAATGAATAAGAAAAAGTTGAATTCCCCAAAAGGAAAATGGACAAAGGACATGAATAGGCAAAGTAAATTAAAACACAAATGGCCAATAAATATGTGAAAATATATTTGACCTCACTGTTAAGGAAATAAATGGACACAAAATAATGAGTTATCTGTCCAATAGGGTATAATAAAAATGAGTGATAATCCTTCCTGCTGGTTTGGTTATGGGAACTGAGTCAGTTGAAGGGAGGGTAAATTTTAAAATTTCAGGAAGGCAACGTAGAAAAAAAAATCAAAACTTGGAAATAGTCAAAAGGATGGCTCTGTCTTTCCGCGTCTCATTAGGGGTAACGGTCTTTGCTTTGACTTATTATTTTCTATTGGTTAGAATCTACCACAGCCATGTGAGGGTCCCTGGTATTATAACACACAGAACACTGACAGCAATGCCCATGAGTCTTGTCTGGTGTTGACACAAAGGAACAACGCCCCGCGGACTTGGAAAGTACCGTAGCCCAAGCATCAGGGTGTCCTTGTATGACTGAATGACCTTCTTCCGAGGCTTCTGTAACCTCTTTCTGCACTCTGTCCCCATGCTGCTGCAGCCTCACTGTCCTGCTGCCTGTCTCACTGCATTAGAGAAATACATCTTTGACATATGCTCTGTATGTATTTGTATGAAAGTCATGTTTTTAACTTTTTAAAAATGATACTTTGACAGAAATTTGGCAAATATATATCAAAGTTCTCAAGTGAATATCTCTTCTCTGCAACAGGAATGTCACTTCTAGGAATTTTCCCTCTGAATAGAATTAGATAGAAGTTGAGGCCAGGCGTGGTGGCTCATGCCTGTAATCCCAGCACTTTGGGAGGCCGAGGTGGGCGGATCATGAGGTCAGGAGATCGAGACTATCCTGGCTAACACGGTGAAACCCCGTCTCTACTAAAAATACAAAAAAATTAGCCGGGCATGGTGGCGGGCATCTGTAGTCCCAGCTACTCAGGAGGCTGAGGCAGGAGAATGGTGTGAACCCGGGAGGCAGAGCTTGCAGTGAGCTGAGATTGCGCCACTGCACTCCAGTCTGGGCAACGGAGCAAGACTCTGTCTCAAAAAAAAAAAAAAAAAAAAAGAAGTGAAAAGACATCAGCAAGGAAGTTCAGGTGGCTTTGTCTTACGATGATAGTTTAAAAAAAAATGTCATTGGTTCTCAACCTAGGGTGATTTTGTCCTCCAGGGGACATCTGACAATGTCTAGTGACAGTGGTGATTGCCACAGCTAAGGGGAAGGGATGTTTCTGGCATCCAGTGGGCAGAGACCAGAATGTGAAGCCACATCCTGCAGTGGCCAGGGCAGTGTCTCTGACAAGGATGGGCTGTCCCAAACTGCCCATGGTGCTGAGGCTGAGAAACCCTCACTAATGTACCACCCTAGGGATTAGGAGGAATACATTAAAGTGGAATGTTTTACAACCATTTTAATTATGATTTAAAAAAAAACTACGATATTGTCCTTGTATATTTATGTTTAAGACTTATTGTTAAGTAAAAAAATTATAAAATTATATTTGTGGTGTTCATATGATCAGAAAAAATTAATACATTAATTAAAATTTCATATGTAAAGAATATTACATCTTTCATGTTTTCCATAGAATGAATACATTTCTGTATGTATGTGTATATACAGAGAGGGGGAGAAAGAGAAAGTAGCATATAAATAAAAATACATACATTTTATTACCTATTACAGTATTTATTCTTCTACACACTTCTCAGTTCACGTATATACGGGGGCTTTCTTACATCCTGCACAGATGCCTGAGTTTCCACCACTAACGAGTCTTGTCTCTAAGTGAAGAAGTCGTTAAAGCTGTTTATGTAAAGCCTGTGTCTTGGAGACAGGGCGTTAACGCTTTATCAGTCACACGCATTGGGTATGAAATGGCCGATTGGATTGGCTGGCGTGCCTGTCACTCAGCACCGCCCTGGGACCAGACAGCTTTGGTGACCGAACCGGAGAGGGGCTCCAGAGCCGGACTGATCCTGAGAAGGCTCCACCTCAGAGCAGCACAGGGAGGAGATGAGGCCCCACTGCTTTCCCTGGGGCCAGGCCTCATGTCAAGTTGCAGAAACAGCCTGAGGACAGAGCCATGGAGAGCCAAGGAGAGGGCAGGCTTGTCTATTCCAACTTCTGTCTCTGCCTCTGACCCACATCTGTGGAATCAGGGCGGTGAACCAGAAGCCTCTGGAGTTTCTCAGTGCTCTGATCCCGTGAATTCCTCCTCCGTCCCCGGGATTTCGCAATGAAAGGATGCTTCCCATTCTCACCAAGTGCCTGTTGAAACTGTTTCCTCAGCCTGACAACTTTATTCTGTTACTTTCAAATGATCAAACACTCCCAGGAGGAAAGTTTAGGTAAACCTCTCTTCAAGAGAGAGTCCCAAAGAACTGTCTACCTATGAAGCGCTCTCAGGACCTGGGACGTGTGACCACGGATATCCGGGGATCAGCCAGCTCTGCGCCCTGGGGAGAAGGAGGCGCGGGGTTACTGGCTCCGGGCTGCATCCCCTCGTCTGGGTCTGTGCTGTTCCTGCACTTCATAATTTTCCTCTTATTCCTTAAGGCTCCACAAGTCTTCTACTGCTCTCTGTCACTTTATCCTGGGAGTCGGATGTTTGCCTGGTTTTTTAGTGCATGTGAATGCCTACCCAAAATTGCTATGTGATTTTCAAAATGCTAAATTCCGTAGATTCTTTGAGACCAGTGACTTTCACTCTTTCAATCCATTTCCGTTGGGTTGGACTGTGAAGTGTGATGGGGAGAGAAAAGAATACCTTTGTAAATAGCAAAAAAAACAAAAAACAAAAAACAAGAAAAACCTCCACAATGTCTTGAACTTCACAGACTTGTGCAAGGTTGGGGCCAGTGTTCTTAACCCTGGCACTATTGACGTTTTAGGCTGGACAATTCTTTGTGGTCAGAGACTGTCCTCCCTGTGGTAGGGTATTTAGCAATGTCCCTAGGCTATACCTACCAGATGCCTGTAGCTCTGCCCTTAACCCCCACTACAGAGTGAAAAGGCAAAAATGTAAAAATGTCATATCTAGGGCAACACATGGATCCATGTGCCCCGTTGAGCAATGGCCTTCAGTGTGAAGGTGCAGAAGGAGCCCAGAGCTCGTCTGTGGAGATGGATGCCTCTTCTTGGTGGCCTACGAGAATGTGGTTGGTCCCAGACCATACTTCTGAAGAGTCATCAGTCCCATTGAACAGTAGACCATAGCTGGGATGGTTTATAAAAGCTCGTCCAGTACATACATGCAAGCATTATAAGTGATCATCTTTGTGGTAGAAATTGTGATAATTAGGAACGAGAATATGTTCTTTTTTGTATTCATTCATGCAACCTAAATTGTCTATGTTTATTCTTTTAGTAATTTTTTAAAAGCTCAAGAAATGGAAGAAGTGAGAGAGATGTTTCATGTACTCTTAGGTGATGTGGCCAACACACCCTAAGGTCACCCCTCCCCAGTGATCTATGTTTTGGATAATCTACTCCCCTGAGCATGAAGGGGCTTGTGACTTAATTCTAGAAAATCGAATACAACAAATGTGATGGTTAACATCTGATATGAGATTCTGCCTTAGCAAGTGGGGGCAAGAGACACTCCCTCTTGCTGACTTGTGTAAGAAGGCTGCTGTCCTGTAGAAGGACTGCAAGAAGCCACGTGGCAGGAACCGTGGCAGCCCCTGGATGCTGAGAGTGGTCCCCAGCTGATAAGTTTGGCTGTGTCCCCACCCAAATCTCATCTTGAATTGTAGCTCCCATATTTCCCACATGTTGTGGGAGGGACCTGGTGGGAGATAATTGAATCATGGGGGCGGTTCCCCCATACTGTTCTCATGGTAGTGAATAAGTCTCATGAGATCTGATGGTTTTATAAGGGGAAACCCCTTTTGCTTGGCTCTCATTCTCTCTTGCCTGCTGCCATGTAAGATGGGCCTTTTGCCTTCCACCATGACGGTGAGGCCTCCCCAGCCACATGGAACTGTGAGTCCATTAAACCTCTTTTTTAAAAAAAAATAAAATAAAGTACCCGGTCTCAGGTATGTCTTAATCACCAGTGTGAAAATAGACTAATACACCAGCTGACTACCCCCAAAAAACAAGAACTTCAGTCCTACAACCACCAACAACCTGAGAGAGCCTCTGACAGGACCACAGCCCTGACTGAGCCCTGATTATAGCCTGCTGAGACTCAGAGCGGAGGCCACAGCTGGTCTGTGCCTGAACTTCTGACCTACTGAGAGCGCAGGTAACTGGTGTGTGATGTTTCGAGTTACTAGGCTGTGGTCATTTGTTATGCAGCCACAGGTAACAAACACAGACAGCTTCCCTCTCCTTTGAGAACACATCGGCCAAATGCCTTTCATTATTGCAGCCACCTCTAGGCCAAAAGAATGTGAACCCTTGAGTATTCAGTATCTGCCAGATCAGAACTTACAGGACATTGAGGGGGACATGCAGCCTGGAATAGCTGGAAGCTGACCTGGCTCTTGCCGCTCTGCCTTGATGGACTCCTATGGACACAAGCAATGCCACAGAACACCAACCCCGGACAGGGACACCCTGTGATGGTGGGGGCGGGGGCAAGGCACATCAATACCCCTCTGTAATCTGGTCTGGTCACAAACAAAAACAAGAACGTGGTCAATACCACAAATACACCTAGGCATCCCCCAACCCCGGCTAATGTGAGCAGCTGCTGCTTTTACATCAATTGTAGCACCAGCCTCACTCCATTTCTCCCACCTTCCAGGACAATTAATTGAAACATTCAACCACAGAATGACTCCCATTTCCAGACAGCACTCCATCTGAGCATGGCCTGTGTATTAGGGTTCTCTAAAGGGACAGAACTAATAGGATAGATGTATATATGGGGGGAGTTTATTAGGGGAATTGGCTTACATGATCACAAGGGGAAGTCTCACAATAGGCTGACTGCAAGCTGAGGAGCCAAGAAGCCAGTCTGAGTCCCAAACTTCAAAGGTAGGGAGGCTCACAGTGCAGCCTTCAGTCTGCGGCTAGAGGCCTGGGAGCCTCTGGCAAACCAATGGTGTAAGTCCAAGAGTCCAAAAAAAAAAAAAAAGCTGAAGAACTTGGAGTCTGATGTTTGAGGGCAGGAAGCATCCAGGATGGGAGAAGGATGAAGGCTGGAAGACTCAGCAAGTCTGCTCATTCCACCTTCTGCCTGCTTTATTTTAGCTGCTGTGGCAGCTGATTAAATGGTGCCCACCCAGATTGAGGGTGGGTCTGCCTCTCCCAGTCCACTGATTAAAATGTTAATCTCCTTTGGCAATACTCTCACATATACATCCAGGAACAATCCTTTGCATCCTTCAATCCATTCAAGTTGACACTCAGTATTAACCATCACAGCCTGTTTCCTTGACGCTCCCCAAGATCACCTCGTATAAGATAGACAAAGCTTCCAAGTCTTTCCCAAGGGCCCTCTCGCTGCTGCTGCTGAGCTGCTGCTGGGTCCCGGTGGTGCACGGTCTTCCTTGTTGTGATGAGCCAGTCGATGGCCTCAACTTTGCTGGGCTACAGGTGTGTTCCTGGTGGCCTTTGGATGACATCATTGACAAGGTTATGACCAAGATAATTTTGATGTATCCTAGTTTCAGCATAAAAGTTGGGAAAACATTCATTTGAAAATAACCCATACCAAGGTTTTCACAAAATACAATCAAAATCCAGGGCATGTTAGTAGGTAGCTCATAGGTGTACCTGCTCTGTGTGTGCGGTTGTCATTGATGTCTGGAATGAAGTAATGAATTAGAAAGGCTTCAAACACCAAAGAATGATTTAATGAACTATATTTACATAGTATATATAACACATATAACATAATTACTATGTACTAAAAGATAAGAAATTATAATTGTGCATTTTAGAAAGATTTGGTCAAAAGAGGAGGAGGGATGAGGATTTTATCATGATTCTCAATTTCACAAGCATTTCTGTAAATTAGGAGCTTACTGTACTAACTAGAAATGGTGGATGGGTTTTTAACTTCAATTCCACCCATTATGTCCCATCTAAATGCTCTGAGGTGGTAACAACAAACTGTGTCCTAGATCTTCTTCAAGCTGAAGTGCTTGGGGGTGATCGCATATTCCAACAATGCCCCCTGGAGGCCAGCCTGGCCAGGGCCAGTGGACACTTGTCCCCATGGAAACAGGTCTGTGCCACCTCTCAGCTGTCAGGGTTTGGATTTCCACCCTCATCCAGCTGCTAAACTGTCCTATCACGTGTCCCTCACCCACTACCAGCCAGTGACTCCTAGCTTATGCAATTTCCGGTGCTCACCTCTTGCTGTCCCCCACCTGGCCCTATCATAAATTTGTGTCCATGTTGCATTCAGTGCATGAGACACTGAGAGCGGTCCCCAGCTGACAGTCACCCATGATTCATTGACAGAAGAGAAAGGGGACACAGGGAAGAAATCTGTTACACCCATGAGACAGAAGCCGCCCCTTTACAAAGGTGCATGGTGGGGAAGGCAGAGACATCCCAGCTGTATTGCAAAAAGACCACATTTTGAAAGACGGTTTCAAGGCCAGGCATGGTGGCTTATGCCTGTAATTCCAGCACTTTGGGAGGCTGAGGCAGGTGTTTCACAAGGTCAGGAGTTCGAGGCCAGCCTGGGCAACATGGCGAAACCCCGTCTCTGCTAAAAATGCACAGATTAGCCAGGTGTGCTGGTGGGTGCCTGTAATCCCAGCTATTCAGGAGGCTGAGGCAGGAGAATCGCTTGAACCCAGGAGGCGGAGGTTGCAGTGAGCCGAGATCGTGCCATTGTACTCCAGCCTGGGCGACAAGAGCAAGACTCCATCAAAATAAATAAATAAATAAATAAAAAATGAAAGATGGCTTCAAACCACATGTTCAGTCAGATGTAAAAAATACATAATAGCAAAATGAGCTTTAGCCTCGGCTTGATTGAGTATATAGCCTGAAAATAGACGGAGTCAGTGAATAAAGCCCCCTATAATAGCGAATACGGCTCCTATTGATCAGACGTAATGGAAGTGGGCTACAACATAATATGTATCATGTAATTACAATATCCAATGATGAGTTGGCTAGTACAATGCTGGTCAAGCCTTCTACTGCAAAAAGGAAAACAAACCCCAAGGCTCAGAGCATTGCAGGGGATCATTTAGTATTGCCGCCGTGAAGTGTAGCTAGTCAGCTAGAAATTTTGATGCCACTGGGAATAGCAATAATTATAGTAGCAGAGGTGAAGTAGGCTCGTGTATCTATATCTATGCCTACTGTAAATATATGGTGAGCCCATATGATAAACTCTAAGAAACCAATTGATATTATAGCTCACATCATGCCCCTGTATCCAAATGGTTATTTTTTTTCCAGAATACTATGTTATGATATGGGAAATTATCTTGAAGCCTGGTTGGAGGAGGATGTAGACTTCAGGGTGAGCAAAGAATCAGAATAAGTATTGATATAAGATAGGATCACCTCTGTCTGTGGCTGGAAGTATATGAGAGTCAAAGCTTAATTCTTCATAATGTGTATATTCGTAGCTTCGATACCATTGATGCCCAATTGTTTTAATGGTGAGAGAAGGGTTCTTGATTTTGTCTGTTATATATATGATGCATTGAGATGAGAGGGTGATCAAGACTAAGATGATGGCAGGCAAGATAGTTCAGATGGTTTCTAGTTCTTGGGCATCTATGGTGTTAGTGTTAGTCAGTTTTATTGTGAATATTAGAGAAATACTGTATAGAAGTAGGGAACTGATTAGAAAAATAATTATAAAGGTATGGTCATGGAAGGTAAGTAGTTCTTCCATAATAGGGGATGTGGTATCCTGAAGGTCTAATTGAGCTGGATGGGCCATTAAGATAAATAGGGCTTAAGCTATAACTTAACTTTGACAAAGTTATGAAATAATTTTACTAATATCTTATGGAAGAAGTCACAGAGGTTATGGGATTGGCTTGAAACCTGTCTCTAGGGGTTCAATTCCTTCCTTTTTCATTTAGGTTTTCATGTAGGTTGGTTCTTTGAATGTGTGATACGGTGGGGGGCAGCCATATAGTCATTCTAAGTTGGTAGATGCTTGTTCAATTATTAGAACTTTTCGTTTTGAAGTGAAGGCTTCTCAGATCATGAAAATTATTAGAATTACTGCTGTCAGGGAAATAAATGAGCTTATGGATGAGATAGTGTTTCATGTGGTGTATGTGTTGGGATAATTGGAATAGCATCGAGGCATGCCAGATAGGCCGAGGAAATGCTGTGGGAAAAAAGTTAAATTGCTGCCTATAAATATAATAGCAAAATGAGCTTTAGCATAGGCTTGGTTGAGTATATAGCCTGAAAATACAGAGAATCAGTGAATAAAGCCCCCTATAATAGCAAATACACCTCCTATTGATAAGACGTAATGGAAGTGGGCTACAACATAATATGTATCATGTAATACAATCCAATGATGAGTTGGCTAGTACAATGCCAGTCAAGCCTCCCAGCTGTTCCTTCAGGGATTACAGTCAGTCACAGGAAGCTTCTCTTATTGTGCAAAGGAGAAATAGATTTCCTTACAACACCACACGAAGGCAGAATTCTGGAAACCTGCCTTGGGGACAATCTTTCCTTAATTAAACATCCTAAGAAACAAGGGCAAAGCACTGTAGCCTGGCATAATTTGGATCTTCAGAAAATCTATCAGAATTTTCCAAAAATCGAGAAAAGAGATATAGGATCAAAATGAGATTTTCATGAAATGCCTCACTAAAAAAGAGCTGGAAGAGAACTTTCCTGAAATAAAGCAGAACATATTGACAGAAAAAAAAAAACTGCAAGAGAAGCCCATGTTTGTGTGCATGGTCAGACATTATTTATAACTATTAACACACTTGGGACACAACTGAGGAACCAGGTATTACATAGAAGAGGACAGTAAGAACAGAAAATTCCAGCTAAACCACTGAGACTGACCCAGCATAATCTTACAAATAGCCACTGTCCACATGCTGATGGCTGATCAAGACTCAGATCCCATCTACCTAACTTGCGGTGAGCCTCACTAATGTGTGGAGCAAAGGTGCGTATCACCCTCAAAGCTGGCTTAGAACAGCCACACTGTATTCATCATGTGGACATCCTTAGGCACATCCTAAAAATCTGAAAACATAAATTAGGCCATATTTAAGATGGACTTGCTGGCTGTCTGTAAGATATGTAAGGGGAACTTGTGGTGAATTGTTTTGGAAATTCAATCTGGCCAGGCACGGGTGCTCATGCCTGCAATCCCGACATTTTGGGAGACCGAGGCAGGAGGACGGCTTGAGGCCAGGAGTTCAAGGCCAGCCTGGGCAACATGGCAAGACCTTGTCTCTACGAAAAACACAAAAATTAGCTGGGTGTGATGGTATGCACCTGTAGTCTCAGCTAATCAGGAGGCTGAGGTGGGAGGATCTCCTGAGCCCAGGAGGTCGAGGGTACAGTGAGCTGTGATTGCTCATTTGCACTTCAGCCTGGGCGACAGAGCAAGACTTTTTCTAAAAATAATGATAATAAATAAATAAGAAAAGAAAATTCCATCTGGCTTCCCCAAGTTTATGTCTTTCATTTTTTTCTAGTGGGTTTTCATGGGGCCATCAGAAGAATGATGAATATAAAAACGTGTAAGCTCCCTCTTAGGCATTTTGGAGCCTATGATGGTTAACTTCATGTGTCAACTTGGCTAGGCATTGGTGCCCAGTTGTTTGATCAAACACCAGTCTAAATGCTGCTGTGAAGCCATTTTTAAAATGTGATTCACAAATTAATGTGGGTGGGTCATCCAATCAGTTGAAGGCCTCAAAAGCCAAGATTGACATGTTCCAAAGAGGAAGCAATTCTGCCTCAAGACTGCAGCACAGAAACCCTGCCAAGGTGCCAGCCTGCTGCCCTGTGGAACTCAGACTCAAGGCTGCAAGATCAACTCTTACCTGAATTTTGAGACTTCTCACCTGCCCTGCAAATTTAGGGCTCACTAGCCCCTCCGATCATATGAACCAATTCTAATCAATAAATAAGTAAATGAACAAATAAATCTCTCTCTCTCTTTATCCATCTATCTGTCTCCAATTGGCTCTATTTTTCTGGAGAACATTGAATAACACAGGGCCTGCAGGTCGCTTCCTGTCTAAGGGTAGAATATCTGAGTGCCTGCACTGTTCTGTTGTCTCTGCTAAGTGTCCATTGCTGACTTCCCCTTCCTCACTTCCTTTGGCCCCTTCCACTCAGTACAAACCCAGGCTATTTCTTCCATCTTTGGGTTGCTTATCAAGGGAAAAATGAATTATATAAGACAAAGACGAAATGAGGAAGATAATTCTACTGCCATTAACATTATATAGTTTATTTCAAAGCCAAACAGAAATAACTTCGGGGCTTTGTACTGTTTAGAATCACCTCTTCAATTGGTTTCTTTCACTAGCAAGGCATTTTAAGGGATGAATCTCTGGCATGGTAGAGAAAGCTGTGCATCATCCATTGACCTGACTGTCAGCAAATAGTCATGGAGGCCCTGTGGGGTACTCGGCACTGTGCCAACCACTGCCTCCCAGAGTTGGGACAGACAGACACCCTGCCCATATGCAGCCTCATAGACACAATACAACACTCAGTATTAGAGATATGAGACCTATAATAACAATTCTCAGTATTTATTGTCTGCTTATTATATCTTGGACACTGATATAAGTGCTTTACATAAATTAACTCATTTAGCCTTCGTATAAACCCTAGGAGATAGGTTCTGTGTCTATAATGAAGTTTAAAGTTGTAAAAAAAAATGAGTTAATTTGTTTCCAACTTCTGCCGTAACAAATTGCCATAAAGCTGCTGGCTTGAAATAACACGAATGTGTTGGGTGTGACCTACAGTTCTGGAGGTCAGAAGCCTAAAGTCAGTCTCATTCCAGTGTCTGAAGTCAAGGTGTGGGCTGGCTCCTTCTAGAGGCTTGAGAGGAAAACATATTTCTTTGCCTTTTCAGCCTCTGTTGGCTACGTGCATTCCTTGGCTTGTGGCCTGTTCCTCTGTCTTCAAAGTGCATCACTCCAGTCTCTCCTTCTGTCTGCACATTGCCTCTCCTCTCTATCAAACTCCCCTCTGCCTTCTCTCATAAGGATACTTGTGATTAGATTTAGGGCTGTTCTGGATAATCAAGAACAATCTCTCCACCCCAGGATCTCTAAGCCTAATTATATCTGCAAAGTCCCTTTTGCCATACAAGATAGAAGGGGTTGGCAGTGGGTAACTCTGGAGCCATTATTCAGCCCACCACCTGCAGACACAGAGACAGGGCTTACCAGATGATGGTGCTAGTCAGTGTTGGCATCTAGATCCATGGCAGACACTTTTAACCACCTTGCACATGGCCTTGCACAGTCCTCAAAGAGATGTGCACTCAACAGTGAGCACAGGACACCAAAGCAACTGCAATGACCTGGCCATGATGGCATTTCTGCTGCCAAATCCTGCTCCCCAAAAGTCCTACCAGAGCAGGCTGGTGACAAAGCAAAAATGAGCTTGCTGTTTACCAAAGTGAGGGGAACACCATCTGGATTGTCTTAGGTTCATCTTGGAAAGGGTGGGACAAAGGAGGGACATTTATGAGGTTTTCATTGTCTAGTCTAAGGCAGGTTTTCAAAACGGGAGGGTGGTTAGGATTGGTTAGTGTTCATGATATACTCATTTGGGAGGGGTGTATACCTCTCCTAAGGTATAATAGAAAAGGTCCAATGTCTTTATTGTAAACTGACTAGCTGAATGTCGATTTAAGTTAATTTCGGAGAAGTCATTGAAATTAGCAAAAATGTTGTTTGATAAGTTTAATCTTCCTGGGCAAGAGTTAGCTGCAGTAGCAATGTCAGGTTGGTTAAGACAGTGGAAGAATAAATGGACGTTAGTGTAGACAGTAAACTAATGTGGGTGTAGATGTTTTGATTCTCAACACTCAGCCCACCAAAAATGCCTGGGTGAATCAGAGGAAAGAAGATCGTGTCGCAGTGTGAGGCTGTTGCCTCTGGGAGGCCCCCATTTCATAGAAAACCCAGAAGTTACCCCAAGACATTGAGAGAGCAGTGGTGAGGTGGGAGGGGAGACCCTGGGTGACCTATAGAGAAGGCAGCTGTTGGACAGGACACTTTCTTCACAAGACTTCCAAAGGCCACACCCAGAATGACTTCCACGGGTGTGTTCAAAAGAAAATGGAGAAGAATTCCTTAAGGGACAACCGTGTGTGCTGCAAGCGATTAGCCCACAGAATTCTGATCTGCACACCCACTAGCCATGTAGGAGTGCATTTCCACACTGGAAGAAAGAGTGTGCCAGTTACTGTACGCTGGGGTTAATTTTGAAAGTGGGCACAATATGAGCCTTTAAAAAAATTTTTTTTTGAAAAAACAAGGAGGCCATTTTGTTAACCATGTGGACCTACTTCCAATGAAAGTTCAGTCTGCAGCAAAGGAGGAGAGAGAAATTAACAAGTACTGAGATTTTGACTATGTCTTCATATTTTAACTTCTATTACTTACTGGGAACCAATTTGTCAGCCAGATACATTATATATGCAATTACCTCAACACAGAGGAAAGTCTTGTTGCCCTCATTTTATGATGTGTGAATAAAGACCCTCTTCAAAGGTTATTTGGCCACGGCCACACAGTAAGAGGTTGTGTCCTAAGAGTCTCCGTCTTTGCGTCACACCATGCAAATTTCTAGAAGTCAAGTATTTCTAGGAGGCAAGCCCCTTAGCTTCTGCTCCACTTACTGTTACACTGTCCTGCGTTTGCACAGTATGTACATATAAATCCACACACTGGCATGAATCATCCACTGTAGTCTGTGGGTTTTTATTTCTGTCTCATAGAAAAAAAGAAATCTATCCCTAGAAAGGTCTCTTCCTTGGAAGTCCAAATTGTTATACCAATCCCTTCCGTGCCCTTCCCTGACTTCCCACAAAACTCAATATTCTTGCTTCCCAAATTCCTTCCCTGCAACTTAAAGACCCCTGAAACCCACTTTTACGTAATCTTTCCTTATGACTCCCTAGACAACCTTCCTTGCAGCCATGTGCTAATACACACCTCCCTTCATTAAGCCAATATTTTTATGCCAGGTGCCCTTGCAAAAATTGTTCCCTCTCCCCTGGGAATGTGCTAACTCTAATGGCTCAGTGCTTGGCAAAATCCTGTCTTAGCCTCCAGCTCAGAATTCAAGGCCTATCTCCTCTGTGAAGTATGCCTGAATGTCCGGTGAAAAGTTCTGCCCTGACCCTGCCCTGCTACCCCTGCGTGTCTGTCATTATGCTCGGTGGGGAGCATCATAACTCGCAAGGGGCTCACCTGGCCAGTGTGTGAACACCCTGAGGACAGGGAGTACATCTCCGCCATCTCTACTTCCCCAGAGCAGTGCCTGGCCTGGAGCAGATGTTTAGCTTGTTCAATAAATTAGGATCCAGTGTGTTGATTTCTAACACAAACACTTACTTTTCTGGGAAGATGCTTAGATGAGGAAACCACGTACTTTACTCCTATAACATACGGGAGTTTCATCAATCTAGTGGGATATAGGAGTTTCCCCTCAAAAACAACAAAAAAATAACAAAACTTTGGATAAGTGAATTGAAAACATAAACTCTGGCAGAAACAAGGATTTTTTTTTCTTCTTTTCTAAATTAGTACCACTTGGTTCAAGGACAAGAGGTCACCTTTGTCAAGTTCAAAATTTACTGGATTTCTTTTGCTTCTCTCAAATTTTAGATCCATGACTTAAACATACTTCATGAGGAAAGTTACACTGGTCTCTTCATGTTGCTGTTTATCAGAGGAAGGAGATGCTTTACAAACAATACTGCACTTCACAGGACTCCTGATAAATGAGTCAATAGACTTACCCCCATTCGGGGGGCAGGAAATCTCAGATACAAGTGAAAAAACACTTTATGCACAGAAGACACGCATAACTGAGCTGACATTAGAACACACAGTATTTACCATCACCCTCCAGGGTTGATTGCGTGAGCTGTTTCCCCATCCACGATTCCCAAATGTCCACTCAGTTGAATAATTATGGATTAAACCCTGCTTTATGAATCGATTTGTAACATGCATTGTGGATGACACAGTGATAATCTGTGGTTCTCAGGATTTATAACCTACACATTAAAAGAATGTAGAACAGTTTAAGAGATAACAAACCAAAAACAAAACAAAACAAAAACACATAAAAACAAACAAAAACATCCAAGAGATAGCACAAAGCAGTGTGAGATTGAATGCATGGCTCAGTTCTTTTCTAAATCCTGTAGGAGTTCATAGGACAGATGGTTATTCTGAGCTAGATAAATTAGGGGCAAATCATGGGAAAGGTGGACCCTGAGCAGGAAGTCAAAGGTGGTGGAATTTGGGCAGATGAAGGTAGCCAGTCAGCACTCTCCAGGAGGGAGATGTTTGGAATGAGGGCACAGCTAGAATGATCTGCTGCATGACCAGGGGGCTGAGAGTTGCTGTAACGTACCAATCAGTAATAAGGCTTCGAAGATGTGCAGGAAGCAGAGGGGGAGGCTGCTAACTCCATACTATGGTGTTGGGGGCTTTGTCTTGTAGTTTACCTTAGTGACTGGGTTTTTAAAACAAGAAAATAACATGCTTATTTTTGTTTTATTGTTTTGCTTTGTCTTGAGACAGGGTCTCACTCTCTTGCCCAAGCAGGAGTAGAGTGGCACCATCATAGCTCACTGCAGCCTCAAACTCCTGGGCTCAAGTGATCCTCCTGCCTCAGCTTCCCAAGTAGCTGGGACTAGACGTGTATGTTACCACACCCAGTTGATTATTTTTTATAATTTTTGTAGAGATGGGGGTCTCACCGTATTGTCCAGGCTGGCCTCAAACTGCTGGCATCGAGCAATCTTCTTGCCTTAGCTTCCCAAAGCACTGGGATTACAGACATGAGCCACTGTGTCCAGTTTTTTTTTTTTTCTTTCTTTCTTTCTTTTTTTTTAAGAAAATGAATGTGTCAAAGCTCTAAAAGCTCTAAAAGAATGCGGAATGGGATGAGTGAAGCCACATCATAGATGAGTAGGTGATGCTGGGTATACCTGTGTGGTAATGGAGCCTGCCTGTGCTAGGAGTGAGGCAGTAGGGATGAGAAGAAAGAGGAATTCAGAGAAGGCATGAAGAAAACAGTCAGCAGAGAGCTGACAGGGAGAATGAGCTATCATTGATAGAAAGGAGGAAGATCAACTGAGAAACCAGCTTGGGAAAAATGGAGAGTTCATATGTAGTTTTTGTGTCTTCTTCCAAAGCACTGGAAGAAAGTATCCAAGCCATACTCAGGCTAAGAAGCAAGAAGCAGGAATCACTAGCTATCTTAAATAGAAAGGGGTTTAATGCAGAGAATCAGATGCTTCCAGTAGGGTCAAAAAGCTAGAGAAGTGGTCTGTGCCCTGGGCTCCAGGCATAACTCTGGAAGGCCTTTCTGAAAAGCTGTGCTTACGGAAGAGGTAAGAATGGAGTGTCGATCCACCAAAAGTGTCACAGAAACCTGTATATGCAACTCAGCATCTGCACACCATTCTATACTGAACCTGCTGCCATACTGCATGACAACAAATGATCCTGCCCAACACAATGGATTTATTCTTCATACAGATGAAAAGCAGCCCCATCTTCTCTGCAAAAGAAGGGCTATCCAGGGTCTTGTCCATCAGCACCTTCATTACTGGAGGTGTTCTTGCCAGTCACAATCATAATCTCTGCAAACGAAAGACTATGTGAAGGCATCAATCACTGCCAACACATCTATCAAATTAAAGGAAAAGGAAAAAAGAAAAAAGGAACTAATACATCTTTCACAGAATGAGCAAGAAATTGTAGTTAGCATAGTCCTCATTTCTACCAGTGATCACAAAGCCTCATTTCCATAAGAGATCATAATTATAATTATTTACAATCGACTTGTTTTTGTCCACTGAAAAAACACTTTGGCTATTTGCCTCGTAGATGAAATCTTCATTCTTCAAGGGCTTGAGCCCTTTGGGTCCTGTTTATATTGCACTGTTGTAGTCTTCTGTTAACTTTTGCCACTGGTTTGGCAGTACGGATGTCGCTGATGATAACCTGAGGTTCAGCATTTTCTGATTTGGGAACTGATGCTTTTAATCAAGGAAAGCACAAAGTTGGAGGAACAAGAATTCAACATTTGTGAGGGGGTTATTAGGTGTAATAACAAAGGAGTTGTGTATTCTCACTTCCAGGAATCTGGGACCCATATATTTTGGCCATTGGGAAAACAGCTTCACATCTTGGTCATCCTTTCAAAGTGCATACTGCATACTATAGGACATCACCCAATCTCACACGATGCCACTGATGGATGTTATCTGTGTACGCAAGAGGTCACTCCCCCATTTGTTAAGGTCAGCTGCACATGTGTGCTGAGATAAATAGGAAGACTGCAGAATGCCATAGGAATAAGGCCATTGCTTCACTTCTCTTGCTAGAAAATGACTTATTAGGTCAGAAACAAGGTTTATGGGACACCATAATCGAATTAATGGATTCTTTTTGATGGTAGTATTGGCAGAAGCATTTCATACCCAAAATATCTATTCCAGAGAGGACAAATAACTGTTTTTTTCCACAATGAAAAGGGTCTTAGGTAACGAATCTTCCCCTGCATGTCTGTCTGCCCGCAACAGAATGACTTCATATATGATACTCAACGTTGTCTACTCTTTTTTCTTGTCTTTCTTTCATTTATTTATTTTTTGAGATGAAGTCTTGCTCTGTTGCCTAGGCTGGAGTGCAGTTGTGCGATCAGCTCACTGCAACCTCTGCCTCCGGGGCTCAAGCGATTCTCCTTTCTCAGCTTTCCAAGTAGCTGGGACTACAGGTGCGTGCCACCATGCCCAGCTAATTTTTTGTATTTTTAGTAGAGACAGGTTTTCAACATGTTAGCCAGGATGGTCTTGATCACCTGACCTCATGATCCACCCACCTGAGCCTCCCAAAGTGCTGGGATTACAGGCACGAGCCACTGTGCCCAGCCCAACATTGTCTACTCTTAACAGGAGGCACACACAGCAGGGATGGGCCAACTCAGCCTTAAAGAGGCAAAGCCCATGTTGTGGAATTAATGTTTAATCTTCATCCCTGACACCATGGCCGTCTTATTCCTGAGCTCACTGGGAAAACACAGATGGCATAAGAAAAGGCTGGCTGACCTTCACAGGCTGGTCATCTCCCCATGTGGTTCCTGAAACACTTATCTGAAATTGATGTCCTTTGGTTAAGAATCATAAAGAACACAAGTATCTTATACTCTGTGCTTCTGCCTCTTCTACAGAACTCTTTGTCACCGATTCTCCAGGGTTATTTCTTTCAGGTCCTCAAGTATCCAACCTACCATCGACTTCCTGTGAATCAGTTATAAGCCATATATCTGGACGTGTATCCTTCCAAAAGAAAATGAGACATTTCATATTCTGCTCGATTTCTTCCCTTGGGAGAAATTCCCTTTACTACTCTTCTATTGGAGCAAACCTGGGAAGAGCTGCAGAAATCTCTCATGAGCTGTTACCAGCATACCATGCAGAACCTTCTGTAAACTAGCATCAACATTTGTTTTCCTCAGACAATCAAGGGAGGCCATAGTTGAGGGCTGGTTAAAAGAGAGACACCTGTGTGGCGTTGGTGGGCATGCTGAGAGATGAGTCTCTGGATGCTCAGCCTCATATATGCCACTTTCATTCCACCCCGTGCTGTTATAAAAGTCAAATTGTGTGACTCATGATTTAGATCTTATGATCACTTAATGTCCCATAGTTAGGCATCTGGTCTCTACCAGGGCCCAGGAGCAACAAAGAGCCATTTCAGAAAAAAAAAAAAACGTTGTAGTTATTTTCCAAAAAAGCATTACTAGGTGATATGGTGTGGATTTGTGTACCCCGGCCAAATCTCATGTCAAATGGTAATCTCCAACGTTGGAGGAGGGTCTGGTAGGAGGTGACTGGATCATGGGAGCAGATCTCCCGCTTGCTGTTCTCCTGATAGTGAGTGAGTTCTTGCAAGATCTGGTTGTTTAAGAGTGTGCAGCGCCTTCTCCTTCTCTTTTTCCCTCCTGCTCTAGCCCACGTAAGATGGGCCTGCTTGCCTGCTGCCTTTTGCCATGATTGTAAGTTTCCTGAGGCCTCCCTAGCCATGCTTCCTGTGCAGCCTGTGGAACCATGAGCCAATTAAACCTCTTTTCTTTATAAATTACCCAGTCTCAGGTAGTTCTTTATAGCAGTGCAAGAATGGACTAAGACACTAGGCTTGCGATAGTTTCCATGAAGCATCCGGTCCTTCCTATTGCATCAGCTGGGATACCAGATAGCAGATCTCATTGCCCTCTCTTGCTTCAGGCTCTCCTTAAAACTGTATTTTCAAGGTACTCAATAAGTGGGTCAGAGCAGCATACCTAAAGGAGGTATACCCTGCCTCCAAAATCAAATTAAAAAAAAAAAAAGGCTGACCAAATAAAAAAGGAGCATTGAGTTTCATTTCAATATCAGATGGAATGAAAGTTTAATGCTTATTTTTTAGTTATAGGGTGTCAAATAATAACAATTGACTTTCACTCCCCACCGTTGGGTTACATCTGGCCTAGCAGAAACTCCAAAGTTGTGGCGGCCCTTGCAAATTTTCACTGGGCTTATCTCCCCTGCTCCATCTTACATGTGATTGACAGGATATTTTTGGCTTATCTAGTTCAATAAGTATGATGTCATCAAGAAATTGAACCAATATACCGCCCTGTAGAATAGGAAGGTAATCAAGTTCCCTAGGGCTAAATTGTGACAGAGAATAAGAATGCTGGTATCTAGCAAAAGTAAAAGACTCCAGAATATCTTATACATTTTGCCCAAACTCATGTTCCTTTTACCCTGGCTTAATGTCTTTATAATATATGACAAGACATATTACCCAGTTTCTTCTGTAATTCAATATCAGTAAATGTAAATTAATGTAAATAAATATAAACAAATTGTAAAACATCGTAATTACATTGATGAGTAACTCCTTTCTTTCTCAGTCAGATTCCATACTGTGCCTCTAGGGTATACGGGGATCCGATTATAACTATAGGTGTAGAGGCAGTGGGGGAGGTAGAAACTGGTATGGGAAGAACTGTCCTTTCTTTCAAGGTAACTACATTAGGTGATGGTAGGATTGGCCTCATCAAAGGAGGAGCCTCTGTTAGCAGGAGAAGCTCCGAAGTCCTCATTCCCTTGTCTCCTATTCTCACTCCTAACCAAAAAATTTCCTATATTTGCTAAAGAAGACCTGGTGAACGAAGTTCTGAATCAACTTACTCTGTAATTCAGTCATGTGCATGATTGGCCTCCATTTGGGATTTTTGGTGAAATCAGGCCAGCAGCTACAGGAGATAAGCAATCATTTAGGACTTAGAGGCTTGTCACTGGACATACCTTGAACTGAGAATGTAAACCCCTGAGCTGGCATTTCCTTTCTTTGAACTCTTCAGTTTGGTCATGAGCAGCCACCTCCCGCCCTCCTTAGAGTCCTCATTCTCACTATGGTGTTGCTGCAGTCACTGGGTCCTCCGTCTGCCTTCGACAGGCTTTGTATTCCCAGGGACCACAGGTGATAATTTAAGCAGCTGTTTCCTAGTGTGTCATACGTCCAAGTTCTCATTTACTGGTGGTAATTAGGTTCTTACTGCCTTCAAATCCAACCAAGGCTGATAAGCAGTTCTATGGTCTTGTTCTTCAGGGACTATTGCCTACAACTAATTTTTCTACCCAATTCCATATTAGTAAGCATTAAATTGCAAGAAATAAAAACATGCACAAAAAGACAAATACTGCATGATCTCACTTACATGTAGAATCTTAAGAAGTTGATCTCGTAGAAACAGAGAGTAGAGAGGTAGTTACCAGAGTGGGGGGCTGAAGGGGTAGGGTAAGGGGAGTTGATGGGAGCTAAACAATGTGTACACATGGACATAGAGAGTGGGATAACAGACATGGAGACTAGGAAGGGTGGGAAGGTGGGAGGAGTGAGGGATAAGAAACTACTTAATGAGTATAATGTACACTACTCTAGTAATGGTTACACTAAAAGCCCAGCCTGTGTCACCACTACACAATATATCCATGTAACAAAAAATTGCACTTATACCCCTAAATTTGTACAAATGTTTTAAACAAGATACAAAATTTCAATTAGACTAGAGGAATAAGTTTTGGTGATCTACTGCACTGCATGGTGACCATAGTTAATCATAATGTATTGCATATTTCAAAACTGCTAAAAGAATAGATTTGTAACATTCTGTCTCCACACACACACAAAACAATAAGTTAGTGAGGGGATGGACATATTAATTTGCTTGATTTAATTTTTCTACAATGTATCTATAAATCAAAACAGTATTCTATAAAACATGTTCAATGAATGGACAAATTAATGGAGTTTGCCTTCATAGTTACCTTCCCAAATCTGGTTTCCTACTATTTAAGTCTCTATTACAGTCAGTCATCTTAGGAATAAAGGTAGGCATTGACCACCCAAAAGGCTGTTTCTGTCTTCTTCACAAAGTGGGGCTGGAAAGTGGGTGGCATTATTACTGACAGAGTCTTCTGTAGTGGCCACTTGCATGACAGGAATGGCCAGTACCCAGTGCCTTTCCATGGTAGTCATGCCTGATGCCATGCGTAAGGAACATGGCTGTGCTGCAGCTAATCAGGCATAGGGCAGCAGGCATAGGCTGAGGTAAGCAGCCTGGATGACTCAGAGGGTTTGTGGTGCAGGCGCACAGTCTCATGACTTATATAATCACAGCCATGTGGGCATAACATAGAGAAGCTCACCACCTAGCTCTCAACCACTATTGTGTAACATATAAAAGTAACACTGACCCTGTGAGGGAGTTGCTGAATAAAGGCATGCCTCATCTACCTGATGTCTCTTGAGTGTTGAGTGTTCTTCCAGCTCCCTGCCCCACATCCACCTGCTCCTCTCAGCCCTCACCTGGAGCTGGAACCTGACTCTGAGCATGACCCCATGTAGGTATCTGCCCTGGTCTGTTTGTGCAGCCCATGGGGCAGGGGGAGCTGACTTCACTGCAGTAGGTCAGGGCACAGGACTGAGACTCAGGCTTCTCTCAGCTGCAGGACTGGCATGAGGTCCAGTATGAGGACCTGCCCCAAGTGAGCCAAACACAGTGAAACGTAGGATTTTGTTTGCTAGTGGCTGGCATAGATGTTCTTTCCTAGCGGATGAGAACCCAGAGGGATGCAGAACAAGGAGTGGCTATAACCCATCAGGTGATTACGAAGAGGGGGCTTGTCTGATCCTTGAAACAGAATCCCAAGGTCAGATCCACTGAACTCTGGATCTGACAAGTTACATGAGCCAATACATTTCTGTAATATAAAATGAAGTTGAATGTTCTGTTTCTTACAACTGAAGTATTTCTAAGTGATAGAACTACCTGACTTTGGCAGAATCTCAGATAACTTTGCCTGACCAAAAGTCTCCACGATTGTTTATATTTCTGGGGGGCGGGGGGGGGGGGAAGGAAACATCGTCTGCATTTTTCCTTTCCTCTTCCTTTCCAACACCTTTGTGTTTCTTAGCCAGTTCTTGAAAGCAAGGATGAGTCTGACAACCTGCAATGTGTTTTTCAGAGTCTGACTAAGATATGACATGTCTTCGCAAAAGTCCTTCTCATATCTTATTTCTGAACTTTCAAAGAGGTCTTAACCTGTACTTCAACATACATTTAAGTTTTCTTTTCTTCACATGGATAAAGCCCCTTACTAGATAGGAAATCTCTTTTTTTAATAGAAATTTATAATATAAATAAAGAGGATATATTCAAGAGACATTTGAGGTTCATACTTTCCTATCTTTTTTTTGCAGTGAAGACTCTTTTTCACTATGGTGTAAGTTGAATAACTGTCTAAAAGTCTTGAAACTTTCAGCACATATCTGGAATGTGTTGTTCAAGTGTAGCACTGTTTTTCTTTATGTCAGGGCTGGAAGATGAGGCCACAAGAAAATTTCTGGCCAAACATGTTGTTATTAAATGTTTATTCTCTCTGAAACCCATGTTGAAACTTAATTCCTAATATCACAGTACTAAGAGGTGAAGGGCCAGCACAGTGGCTCACGTCTATAATCCCAGCACTGTGGGAGGCTGAGGTGGGTGGATCACTTGAGGTCAGGAGTTCAAGATCATCCTGGCCAACACGGTGAAGCCCTGTCTCTACTAACAACAACAAAAAAATACAAAAATTAGCTGGGCATAGTGGTGCACGCCTGTAGTCCCAGCTACTCATTAGTCTGAGGCAGGAGGATCATTTGAACCTAGGAAGCGGAGGTTGCAGTGAGCCCAGATTGCACCATTGCAATCCAGCCTGGGGGATAAGAGTGAAAAACTCCAACTCAAAAAAAAAAGAGAAAAAGAGGTGGAGTCTTTAAGAGGTGAGTGGAGTAATCTAGTCTTGGATTAATGGGTTATAGAGGGCATGGGTTGGTTTTCAGAAGAGCAGGTCTATACTAAGAGCCAATTTGGCCATCTCTGCTGAGTCCCTACCATGCGATGTTCTGCACTGCCTTGGAACTCTACAGTGTCCCTACCAGCAAGAGGGCCCTCACCAGATGTAGCCCCTAGACCTTGAACTTCCAAGTCTCCACGTCTGTAAGAGCTGTGTGATCTTTCTTTGTTAAATCTAGAAAGAAAGTAAACAATCTCCTCTAAGTTACAGGTATCTTTGAAGTAACACATCTCAATTTCCTGCCCAAAGCTGATTCTTCATTCCCAGTTCAGGACGACAACCTCCCACCCCTTCTGTACTCTTACTTTCTAGTGGTTCAAGCTGGAATCTCAGGAGTTGCTTGTGATTATTTTCCTTAATTCTACATGTAATCCCCATGACTGCCTTGCTGGCAATAACTGCATGAATCCTCACTCCTTCTTCTTTTTTTTCAGTTATTTTATTTGAAATTCCCTGTCATTACCCTGCATTTACTTTCATTTAACATCTTTATTAAAGTACAACTGACACATAATAAACTGCACATACTTAAAGTGCACAACTTGGTAAGTTCTGACATATGTATATGCCCATGAAATCAGCACGATAATTAAGATAATAAACATATCATCATCCCCAAAAGTTTCCTTGGAACTTTCTGTAACCCCTCTTTCTTGCTTCTCCCTACTATCCCCAGACTACCACTGATATGCTTCCTGTCACTATATATTAGTTTGCATTTTTTAGAATTTTACATAAATGAAATCATATGTTATGTACTCTTTTTTATTGGCTTCTTTCACGCAGCATAAGATTCAATAATTTTGTAGCATATATCAATAATTCATTTTTTATTGGGGAATTATTTGCATACTATCAATAGAATGCAATACAATTCCACAAGAAAAAATGAACGTCACAGTTCGCTTAGCCATTCGCGGGTTAACGTTTGTTTGTTTAGCCATTCACCTGTTAACATTTGGCTTGATTTCAAGTTTTGGCTATTACAAATAAGTTCCCATGAATATTTATATGTATGTCTTTTTTTTTTTTTTTTGAGATGGAATCTCGCTCTGTCACCCAGGCTGGAGTGCAGTGGTGCGATCTCAGCTCACTGTAACTTCTGCCTCCGGGGTTCAAGCACTTCTCCTGCCTCAGCCTCCAGAGTAAACGGGACTACAGGTGTACACCACCACGCCCCTCTAATTTTTGTATTTTTAGTAGAGATTTACTTTCTATTTAACATCTTTATTTATTTATTTATTTTTGTATTTTTAGTAGAGATGAGGTTTTCCCATGTTAGCCAGGCTGGCTTAAACTCCTGATCTCTGATGATCCACCCACCTCGGCCTCCCAAAGTGCTAGGATTACAGGCATGAGCCACCATGCCCAGCCAGTACAAGTCTTATATAGTCAAATGTCTTCATTTCTCCTGGGTCAATATGTAGAAGTGGGATGTTTGCATCACATAATACGTGTATGTTGAACATTTACAAAACTCCCAAGCATTCCTATACCAACAATAGACAAGCAGAGAGCAATTCTGCTCGACAAGCAGAGAGCAATTCACAATTGCTACAAAGAGAATACAATACCCAGGAATGCAGCTTAGAAGGGACATGAAGGACCCCTTGAAGGAGAACTAAAAATCACTGCTCCAGGAAATAAGAGAAGACACAAACAAGTGGAAAAATATTCCATCCTCATGAATAGGAAGAACCAATATTGTGAAAATGGCCATACTGCCCAAATTAATTTATAGATTCAATGCTATTCCCATCAAGCTACCATTGACATTCTTCACAGAATTAGAAAAAAAAACTACTTTAAATTTCATATGGAACCAAAAAAGAGACCATATAGCGAAGACAATCCTAAGCAATAAGAACAAAGCTGGAGGCATCATGCTACCTGACTTCAAACTATACTACAAGACTACAGTAACCAAAACAGCAGCTACTGGTACCAAAACAGACATATAGATCAATAGAACAGAACAGAGACCTCAGAAATAATACCATGCATCTACAACCATCTGATCGTCGACAAATCTGACAAAAACAAGCAATGGGGAAAGGATTCCCTATTTAATAAGTGTTAAACTGGCCAGCTATATGCAGAAAACTGAAATTGGACCCCTTCCTTACACCTTATACAAAAATTAACTCAAGATGGATTAAAGACTTAAATGTAAAACCCAAAACCATAAAAACCCTAGAAGAAAATCTAGGCAATACCATTCCGGACATAGCCATAGGCAAAGACTTCATGATGAAAACACCGAAAGCAATTGCAACAAATGCCAAAATTGATAAATGGGATCTAATTAAACTAAAGAGCTTCTGCACAGCAAAAGAAATTAGCATCATAGTGAACAGGCAATCTACAGAAAGGGAGAAATTTTTTGCAACCTACCCATCTGAAAAAGGTCTAATATCTAGAATCTACAAGGAACTTAAACAAATTTACGAGACAAACAACAAACAACCCCACCAAAAAGTGGGCAAAGGATATGAACAGACACTTCTCAAAAGAAGACATTTAGGCGGCCAACAAACATATGAAAAAAAGCTCATCATTACTGATCATTAGAGAAATGCAAATCAAAACCACTGTGAGATACCATCTCACGCCAGTCAGAATGGCGATTATTAAATAGTCAAGAAACAATAGATACTGGTGAGGCTGTGGAGAAATAGGAACGCTTTTACACTGTTGGTGGGAATGTAAATTAGTTCAACCATTGTGGAAGACAGTGTGTTGATTCCTCGAGGATCTAGAACCAGAAATACCATTTGACCCAGCAATCCCATTACTGCGTATATACCCAAAGGAATATAAATCATTCTACTATAAAGACACATGCACTCCATGTTTACTGCAGCACTATTTACAATAGCAAAGCCATGGAACCAACCCAAATGCCCATCAATGACAGACTGGATAAAGAAAATGTGGTACACCTACACTATGGAATACTATGCAGCCATAAAAAAGAATGAGTTCATGTCCTTCGCAGGGACATGGATGAAGGTGGAAGCCATCATCCTCAGCAAACTAACACAGGAACAGAAAACCAAATACCGCATGTTCTCATTCCCAAGTGGGAATTGAACAATGAGACCACATGGACACAGGGAGGGGAACACACACACCAGGGCCTGTCAGGGGATGGGGGGCAAGTGGACAGAGACCATTAGAACAAATACCTGGCCGGGCGCGGTGGCTCACGCTTGTAATCCCAGCACTTTGGGAGGCCGAGGCGGGCGGATCACGAGGTCAGGAGATCGAGACCACGGTGAAACCCCGTCTCTACTAAAAATACAAAAAAAAAATTAGCCGGGCGTGGTGGCGGGCGCCTGTAGTCCCAGCTACTCGGAGAGGCTGAGGCAGGAGAATGGTGTGAACCCGGGAGGCCGAGCTTGCAGTGAGCCGAGAGGGCGCCACTACACTCCAGCCTGGGCGACAGAGCGAGACTCCGTCTCAAAAAAAAAAAAAAAAAAAAAAAAGAACAAATACCTAATGCATGTGGGGCTTAAAACCTAGATGATGGGTTGATAGGTGCAGCAAACCACCATGGCCTAAGTATACCTGTGTAACAAACCTGCACATTCTGCACATGCATCCCAGAACTTAAAGTAAAATAAAACAAAATAATTAATTAAAAAGAAAAGCAAATTGAGGAAATGTGCACTAAGGAAATACACAAGAGGTATTACTACTAAACTCATATTAAATTGGCTAAAATTAAGAGACTGATTACATCTAGTGTTGGCAAGGAAGGGGAGGAATTGGGACACTCATATATATTGCTGGTAGGATGTAGTACAACCTCTTTGGAATACAATTTGGGATCCTCGCTCCTTCTATTTCCATCTAACTCCACTGCCAGGACTGCAGCCATGCCTCCATTCTCTGTGTCCTGGATCACAGCCTGGACCCTGGTGTCCCAGCTTCTTCTGCTGCCTTGTCCCAGTCCATCTCCCATGAGAGGTAGTATGAAATATGTTTAAAGTAAATCAGATTATGCCACACTCCATTTCTTAAACCTATTCAAAGATCTAAAACTTTTCTACCCTGGCTTACAAGACCTTATATGATCTGGCCTGTGTCCCACCCGTCCTCTCAAGTAAACCAATACCAAGTGGCCCCTTGTTCACTACAGTCTGGGTTCCCTGAGCTGACTTCTGATGCTTTAACACGCCACATTCACTCCAGATAGGGAGACTTCCTGTCATTACTCCCACTGCCTGGAGGTTTGCTCTTGGTTTTTGTTGTTTTTTTCTCCAAAGAGACTTTATTTTTTACAGCAGTTTTACTTTCACGGCAAAATCAAGCAAAAAGGACAGAGTTCTCATATACCACCTGCCCCCATGCATGCACAGCCTCCTCCACTATCAACACCACACTCAGAGTGGTACGTTTGTTATAACCAATGAGTTTATACTGACACATTGTTATGTGTCACACCAAAGTTCACAGTTTACATTGGGGTTCACTCAGTGTTGGACATTTTAGGAGTTTTGACAAGTGTAAGACATGTACCCACCCCTATGATACACAGAATTCTTTCACTGCCCTAAAAATCCTTCTATTCATCCCTTCCTCCCCTATCTCAAACCAAGGAAACCACTTTTTTTTTATGTCTCTATCATTTCCCTTTTCTAGAATGCCATATAGTAGGAATGATACAGCATATAGCCTTTTCAGGTTGGCTTCTTAGTAAATGTAGTGTTCATTTAAGGTTTCCCCATGACTTTCCATGGCTTGAGAGCTCATTAATTTTTTAGCACTGTATAATATTGCATGGTTTGTGATATGGTTTGGATGTGTCCCCACCCAAACCTCATCTTGAATTGTAGCTCACATAATCCCCACGTGTTGTGGGAGAGACCCAGCGGGAGGTGACTGAATCACGGGGGTGATTGCCTCCATGTTGCTGTTTTCATGAGAGTGAGTTCACACAGGATCTGATGGTTTTATAAGGGGCTTTTCTCCTGTTTGTTTGACACTTCTCTTTCCTACCACCATGTGAAGGGCATGGTTGCTGCCCCCTTCCTCCATGATTGTAAGTTTCCTGAGGCCTCCCCAGCCTTGTGGAACTGTGAGTCAATTAAACCTCTTTCCTTTATAAATTACCCAGTCTTGGGCAGTTCTTTATAGCAGTGTGAGAACAGACTAATACAGTCTGTATGCATCACAGTTGATTTATCCATTCACCTACTAAAGGAACATCTTGCTTTCTTCCATGTTTTGACAATTCTGAATAAAGCTGCTTAAATACTCTTGTGCAGGATTGCGTGTGATGTTAACTTTCAACTCATCTGGGTAAAAACCAAGGAGCATGATTGCTGCAGCTTTTGGTTTTTAACCTCACTGGATTATACTTTTACCCAGGTATCAGCTGTTTAACATATTAATTTATTAATTCACTCAGCTCACTGATTCAGCAATCATTTCCTGGTAACTGATGTGTAGGAGACATGGTCTGGGTGTTGGGGACATGACAGCAAGTAGAGTAGGTTCTGCCCACTGGGACAGATGTCAGGGCACAAGGACTGGAGAGGACGATGCACACAATGAGAGGTGCTGGGAGTCACACACATGCTGACTATGGCTGGCTGACCCCGTGACAGGGTGTGGGAGTAAAGAGGAGTCAGGCAACCTCCTCAGTTTTTGTCCCTAGCAAGTGGGAGAAGAGGGGCACATGCAGGCAGCATGCTGCAGGGAGATGCTCCTCGCAGAACCCAGGAGAGAACCGACTGCCAGGGATGGCAGTGACCATGATGGCTGTGGTGGGACAGGCAGACAGCCATCTTACCAACAGGACTCATGCTGCTTATATGTGGGGAGGAGACAAAGGAAAAAAAAGGGAAGGACCAAGAACGATACCCAAAAAAACAGAAAAGTTTGATATTCAGAACACTATCAAGGACATTTCCCATAGAAACTGGACTTGAATGGACCTTGGAGAACTGGTTGGATTTACTGCCTGGGATGGCAAGGGGGTGCCACCTGCATGCCAAGCCCAATCTCACAGAGGGGCTGCCTGGAGCTGTGCACTGTGAAGGATGAGAGCTGGGCACACACAACTGAGGAATTCACTGGGAGATGGGTCAGAAGGAGGAGGAGGAGGACGAAGAGGAGGAGGAGGAGGGGAAGGAGGAGTGAGGGGGAGCACATACCTCAGGAAGGGCAGCACCAAGCAGAAGATGATCATGAAGTCACTTCCTCCATGTCTTGCTTTTTAAATCATTGTTGTCTGTGGGGTTTGTCCCCTGGGCTCTCTCTTACCGAAGATGCAGTCTTGGGCATGCACCCTAGCCTTTCCAGTCACTCTGAGATAACACAAAGTCCAGTGTGATGTGCTGTCACTTATTTCCTGTCTTCAACTTAGCTTCTCACACATGGAGCTGGTGGCCGTTCTTAGACGCTAGCAAGATGGGTGTGGGTGGGTGGGAATGGGGCATGACAGGCTTTTCCTTTGTTCCAACATTTTCCTTATTCACCAGCTTGTTTGTGATCCCTCCAAGCTTGGGGCAGGAGAAGGGATCAGGAGAAAAAGATGCAGTCTTTGTAACCTGGCTTCCAAAAGTGCTTGAGTCACAGTCCAGGGTCAAAGAACAGGCTGGTGGGGTGAGCTTCTCTCCTGCAGGGAGTTCCTCGGGACAGTACAGCATCTTCCACACATGGCTGGGGCAGGGTTCAGCCAGGAGACCCACATTACACCCAAATTATTTTAAGAGAGAAAAGGTAAAAACAAAACACTAAAATATCACAGAAGGAGCCACTGCAAGAAGCAGCTGACAACTTGGGCTGGAGAGAACAAAGGAAAGAGGAAGGAGTGAGCAAAACTCAGAAATGTGGAGGAGCTGCCGCCCAGAGATCACACGCAGACATCTGAAGAAGAGACCTTCTGGGCTGGTGCTGGGGCCTCTGCTCTTGGAGTCAGGGTTCTGTGGAGCTGGGAAGCCAACTTTGCTGATATCTCCGAGGGGACACTATGAGGCTGGCTCTGCGTGTGTCAGAGAAACTGCAGACCGAATTCATATGCTGCTTTGCTCATGAACTGCCACTGCCAGGGTGTAAAAGCAAGGATAGCATGACGCTGGTAGGACCGGGAGTCAGACAGGACAGAATGGGAGGCACAGGCCCTTCTCCCACCTCTCATCTTCTGGTTGCCTTGGGTGCATCTGTTGGCACAGCTGAACAGGACTCTGGCAGGAGAGGTGGCACATGGCTCCCCAGTCCCTACATTACAAGGCAGAGTATAAAAGGGAAGGTGTGGGGCCGAGAAACAGTAGCTTAAGCACCAGCTCAGGGTCCTGGGATTCATCCCTCTTCCAGCCAGCAGGAAGTGACAAAAAGCACAGGAAGGCCCTAGGGGCCAGGCCCCTTTTGCTGATGTTTGGCTGGTAGAACTTAATCACATGTCAGGTGCAGGGAGGCTGGGGAACTCTTGGATGCCTAGACAAAATAGAAAAAAGCTTTTGTGAGTGGCTGCCATTGTCTGCCACTGGTGCTGTGTGGATACAGTTCAAACTGAGGATTTTCCAGCTGTGGACATCCAGCTACAGTTCTTTGAATGGGGGATGGAAGAGCAAAGTTTTATTTCTGGCTGCTCACTTTGCCCCAGCCTTGCTTTCCTCCTAGCTGCCACTGAAATGCCCACCGTATCCAGTATGCAGAACCCCTGCTCATCCCAGTGCAGGTGAGCATGCAGCTCAGTCACCTCCAACCCATCTCCTGGAGCTGTCCCACGGTTCCCTTGGAACCACTCTAGGGCATGTAGTGTCTGACTGAGTGCTTCACTTCGTGGGGGCACTGCTTAAAACAAAAGCTCTGGAATATAGCACCATCGAGAGGCAACTGTTAATTTATTAACATACACGTCCACTGAAATGGCTGCTAGATGTGGTCTAGAAACCAAGGAGACCCCTCACTGGCCTCAGGTGAAGGGGAAACACGTCCCTCCCTTTCCTATCCCTCCTCGGAGGTAGGTGGGACATGCCCTTGCCAACTGCTCTACAGAGAATCCCCTCCTCAACACGTGTCACCTCTGAGCACCTGCCTCCTTCTTCCTCCAATCCCAGAAGCTACAAGAAGCTTCTCATGTGACCAACTGTTACAGCCACCAGGTGTTCACAAATCCGAACTCTTACAGCTGCCAGGTGTTCACAAATCCGAACTCTTACAGCTGCCAGGTGTTCACAAACCCACAAGGCAGAGCGGGCTTGTCCTCCTTTACAGAGGGCGACTGCAACGCGAAAGTTGTGAAAGTCCTTTCAAATGTTGCTTTATCTTTTTTTTTTTTTTTTTTTTTTTTTTTACTGTTCTCAATCAGCTTTCTCAGGTTGAAGAAAATTTTGCTTTAATAATCTTACCAGTTTTGCTTTCTATTTCAAACTAATTGTTTCAAAACTAAATTTATTTTGTCCGGTTTCTAAGTAACATCAGTGTTTCAGGAAGAAGCAATATGTTTACTCTCTGGCTTCAAATCACTTTGAGGGTAAGAGCTGAGGCTGTGAGCAAATTGCTGATGTCTGAGGACAAGTCGAAACCCCACGACTATAACCCGGAGTACTGAGAAAAACTGGAGCAAAGACAGCTTAGGACTAAGCCTGGTGGAACGTGTGTGGGTGGATAGCAAGGTGGTTCCCACAAGACGCCTTCCACCCCAGGATGCCCCAAAGGATGGCCTTTCCCCTTGGCAAGAAGGTTCGGTTAAGTCCTAATACTGTCGGAAATTCTATTTATGCGGAAAACACACAGGGAGAGACAGACATCTTGTGGGCATATGGTAGCATTACATCACAGGTCTGGAAATTAATACCTAATAATCGGATCATATCATCGAATAACACACTGTTAGTCACAAACAATTCCATCAAACATCTCTCCAACTTTTAAAAGAAAAAAATGAACATATAGTTCATTTTTCTTATGGTTAAATGCACCAATTAAAAGCATAGCCTTGAACTTCCAAAGAATAGATAGCTTTCCATTTTGAGTTCTCCTTGGTTTCTAGACCATATCTATTAGCCATTTCAGTGGAGGTATATGTTAATAAACTAAATAAACAGTTACCTCTCAGTGATGCTAATTCCAGAGCTTTCATTTTAAGCAGATACCAAGTATCTGAGAGGTAATGAGCGTGTGGGGTGAGAAGTGAGACTTTTTGAGTCGGATCCTCTGAACAGCTGGCTGGATTCGACAGGCACAGGGAATCCCAGGACCAGATTCTGGAATGCAGACATTCCTCCGGGTCTTAGGGCTTCTCTGGCAGAAAAACAACAAGTTTATCTTGGAAGTTTGACAGGAAAAATGCTTTTAAAGAAAAAGCAAACCATCTTTTTCCTATGAGTCAGCTGAAGATATATTTATCTCCTTTCCAAAATGGATATCACCATCAATAAATTATTAATAACTACTATTTGTGTAGTGAATCCTACAGAGTGGGTCCCATCCTTGTCACTTTTTACTTAAATTACCGTTGGTCCTCTGTAAGGAAACACCAGCACAAATAGGTCATTTGCTTAAGAATTTAAAGACAGATGTGTGGTTCCAAAGCCACAGTTCCCCACTTGCTGCAGTATACACACTTGCTTGTCTGTTTCCATCGTCATGAAAAAACAGGTGTGGCCCATCATGCGGGAAAGAGAAAAAATGTAATTCTGACCATTCCTCTATTAGTGGCCTACTACATTCTCATTATGACCAATAATCACACCTGGTTTTGTACAGCCTGCATGCTAAGAATGACTTTTACATTTTTTAAGTTTCTTAAATAAACAGAAGATGACAAATAGGTGGCACAGAACTGTGTGACCTACAAAGCCTAAAATATTTACCATGTGGCTCTTCAGAGTCTGCCTATCCCTGCATTACATAAACAAGACTCGTTTTCATTAGATGTCTTGAGAACTGGCTTTGAGAAAGGTAGGAGAAAATACACTTTTATTAACATTTTTGAAGGGAAATATTTGTTGTTTCTTACCTTCAATTATTTGCAGTAAATTTGATTCCTTCTGACGTTCATTTAACATCTGCTATGCAGCACTTTGCAGCATAAAGACTCATCTCTAAGACATAAAAATCACTATCATCCAACTCAAAATGTGATGTTACTAAAAATTACTCGGTGCTAAGGGACTTTTTTGCCCCTTCGGTGGCAGATCCTTGGGGTTGTGGAGGTAAACCACGGACCCTGGAAGAGCAGGTAGGATTTCTACACCTAGAACTAGAAGGAAGCGTGTTCCAGGTGAGGGGAAAACACTCGCAAGGGTGCACAGACAGGGAGGCAGCAGTGAGAATTCCAAGTGCCCCGATCATAAAAGTGTGTCATGGCTGCGGGTGGATGGTGTAGAGGGAGAGTGAGAGCTGGTGTCTTCTCCAGTAAGGTACTTTGGAAAAACACACATTTAAGTAGCTGTACATAAAAGGGAAGTAATGGTGAAGATAAATTTGTCTGGGATCAGACGCTAGCACCGGGACGATCATCATCCCTACAGGTCTCTCTCTAATACCTGCTGCTGCCCCTTTCCCTAATGGGTCACATGGTCTGTCTTCCACTGTATAGCTGCGTTCCACTGTGGATCTGCTCACTTCCCTTTTCTTTTTTAACCTTACCCTTGTTTTCTGCCCACCTGTCTCTGAGAAAAGCTGAGACTTCTATCACCGGCAGGTCCTCAGTTAGGTACACGCCTGTCTTGCTTGGGTGTCAACGACAGGAAACCTAGCTATCGCTGGATGTCTGCTTCTGCCACGCCACAGCAGGTGGTATCCAGAGTGTGTAAGCAATGTCAGGGGTGCGAAATTTGGAGAAGAAAACTCAGAGAAAAATGCAGACTGCTTTTTTTGGAAGGGGTGTTTTCAGTTGCAATTTCCATACTGAGGAGCTTGAAATTGGCTGGTAAGGTCTAGACATTAACTTAACACGCACTCCTCCTCTTGAATTTGGACTTTATAAGGAATTTGGATTTTATAACCACACGATGGAAGCTGCGAGAGGCTTCTGAACAAGGTAATGATGGAGACAGGCTGTGATGACTAAAAAGACGATTCTGGTGGTGGTGGATACGGTGGCTGGAGATAAGAAAAACCTCCGTTCAAACGAGATCTGAATTTACCCACTAACTACGGCCACGAGGAGTTTATTCCTTTATCTTTCCGTTTTCTCTCTCTCCCGAGAGGTGTCAAAAACAGGATTTGGAGGTGGCAGGATAATGGCCAAATGGGTGGACAGGGCGGCGAACGATTCAACCAGGCTCTGGGCTTGGCGCATGGTGGGCGGTGGCGCCCACACCTGGGCCTGGGAACCCGCCGCTCGGGCATCAGGGGCTGCCGCGGCGACTGGCGTGGACACATGACCGAGGAGCGAGAGGTCAGAAGACAAGGGGACTGCAAGAGCAGGGGAGCCGCCACTGGCTGCCAAGGCCGTGCAACTGGCGCCGAAGCGCACGATCTCCGCCCACCTGCAGCGCGTCGGGAACTGTAGTTCCTCCCTCTCCTGCTCCCTGGCCCAGGACGGGCTCCGGGACAGCGCCCATCCTCCCAGTTGTAAATCACGCACTTTCCTGTCCTGGACGCCAGGTCCTTCCACTTCTCAGGCGCCTGGAGCTTACGTCACGAGCAGGTCACCGCCCACATAGCGGAGGCCTTTAGGTGTCTATGGAAAGCCTGTCGTACAGCAAGGTGGCAATAAACGATCGACCCTTAACAGTGGAAGGAATGCACCTTCGATCCCTCTACTTCTATTGGCTGCTCCTCTGTGGGCGTCTCCCCGGCCGCATCGCACAGCTCCTCTCCCGGTGTTGCTCAGGCAGCGCCTTAGGCAGCCCCGCGCCCCTGGGAGAGGCGGGGCGAGCTAGGGCGGGGCGGGGCCCTGAGTGGACTGCGTCGCGCTCGGGGGCCGCGCCGGGTAGCGTTTCTTTTCAGTGCCTGAGGCAGCTCTGGCTCGGAGAGCCTTTTGCTAGCCCTACGGGGACCTCTGTGCACGGATGGACCCGCCTGGACCTGGCGGGAAGCGGCCTGGCAGGCGGCGGCCCCGGCGGCATCAGCAGAGACAGGACGGGGCCGACGCCGCGGGTCCCTGAGGCGTGCGTGCCCACCGGGCCCGGCGGCGGCACCATGATGCCGGGCGAGACCCATTCGGCTGCGCCCGGGACGGCGGCGGACCTGTCGCGATGTCAGGGCTGCGCCTCTCTGCAGCAGGTGCGGCACCTCCCGGGGCCGCGGGCGCGGGGGGCGACTCGGCCTGGCGGGCCGGGAGCGCAGGGATGTGGGGTCCGGCCGCGCGGGCTGTGCCTCAGTGCGCTGCTCTCCCTTCCCGACCGTAGCTCTTGCTCGCTCGTCTCTCTGCTCCCTTTTTCCTACATGAGTTTTGGGGACGGCTTCCTTTGCTTTATTTAAGCTTGAAACCCAGAGTTCATTGACTGGAATGCGCTGGTGTAACGGTGGGGGTGGAGTGAGCGAGTTCTGGAGGGCCCCCCACCTTCCCTACCTGGCCTCGGAGCTCCCTAGGGCTGACTCCCTAGGTCAGTGAGGGACAGGTGAAACGCCGAGGGCACTTATCTCCCTGAGGATAACGCTTTGGTCTTCTGGCCCATCCTGAGTATTTGTTGTTTGGAGGCAGAATCTTACGTGACATGTGGGTTGTCTGAGTCATTAGACTCGAAGAGTCTGGGGAGGCATTTCAGCTTATAGCAGATGTGCCATCCCGAGGCTAATTTTTAAAAAAGCAAGCCAAGTAATTGGTCAAGTAGCTTGTCAGTTGTTTGATAAAAGTAGTTTATTAAAGGCATGCAGAGACTGGAGGTTTCTGACAGGCGTGGGCACTTCTTTAGAGTGACATAAGGGAGAATTGCTAGAGTATGGCTCCAGATCTTATGGGGTGGTACTTGGGCAATAGTACCCCTCATTTCCCACGACTCTCCTAGCTGCCTGATGTCGGGGGTCTCTTTTAACTTCCTACTATCGCGGTTTCAGTGATAAAACGAAACTCACCAGCGCCTCATCACCTACTCTGCCTAGTGTTCTAGGAACTACAGACATTGTGGTGAACAGAATAGGATCTCTCATAAGTAAGATGCCTATGTATGAATAAGGCCTCAGAAGATTTTAGGTGTTAGAAAATAAAGGAGGATGTTGGAATATTGGTGTCGTCTCTTAGCTAGGGTAGTCAGGGAATTTTTGAGTCAGTAACTTTCAGATATTTGAATAATGAGAAGGATCGGGCTGTCAGAAGAGATGTGGGAAGAGCTTTCTGGATAGAGGGATTAACAGGTGGAAAGGTTCCTGTGGTGAGAAGGAGCAGGGTGTTTTTGATGAGCAGAACATAGTACGGTTGGCATGAGCATAGTGCACGCGGAAGATGGTTGATGAGACCAGACGGAAGTGCAGGCTAGGTAGGCCATGCCTAGAAACTTGGTTTGCATTTTAAGTGCAATATCTGTGAACTGATTGCAAACATTTTAAGTGTTGAAGGAAGGGGAGGAAGGAAATGTGCTGCCTTTGTGAGTAGAAGGAGAACTAATAGATCATTGCCTTCACTGAACTGAATTGTATAGGTATCTTACAACGCCCCCCCCCCGCCCCCCCCCACCGCAGGAACGTGATTGGAGTTCTCCCGAATCTTTAATACATTGTATTTTTTATTCGAGCCAATTCACTCAACAAATATTTATTGATCACCTGCCTTATTTTAGACACTGCAATTATGGCATTAGGGGAGAAAAAGACAAAAATTCTTAATCTCTTGGAGCTTCCATTCTAGGAGGTTGGCAGGATAAATGAAACAAATGAGTTATGTTAGAGGGTAATGAAAACGTTGTTGATGAATTGAACAGAGATGGGGAGGGAATGAATGGGTGAGGACTAGGCCAGTGGCTGTTGGAATTTAAGTAGGGAGTCCTGGAACGTTTATATTGGAGCAAAGGTGAGAGAATAATAAGCTCTGTTGAAATCTTGGAAGAAAAGTCTCCCATACAGTGGAAACATCAGATGTGAAGAACTGTAGCAGGAGCTGGCTTGGTGTGCTTGGGAAGAGCAAGAAGGCCAGTGAAGCTGGGGCAGAGTGAATGCTGGGAGTCAGGAAGGTAGGAGGAGGGCCTGATTTTGTGTGGGCTCCTGTAGACCATTGTTGGGGTTTGGGTGATGGAAATGGTGAGTCATTGGAGGCTTTTGTGCAGAAGAACTACTGATGTGAACTGTGCTTTCAGTCATGGATCTGTTATGGTTAAATTTAGCAACTGTATCCTTCTGGTTGCTTAGGCCAGAAACTAGATGGCATCCTTGGTGCAGCTCTTTTTTTCTCACAACCTGTATCCGGTTTATCAGATTGTGCCCGCTCTGCCTTCATTATTCACCCACTTTTCAACATCTCCACTGCTTCCACTGTGGTGTGAACTACTCTAATCTATGGCCTAGAGATTGAATCTTCTTCCTTATACCCTCGCCACATTTCCCTCTGTGGGTTCTCAAAACATCGGTAAGAGTAATCCTAGATCCAGGAGTCTGCAAACTTTTTCTGTAAGGAGCAAGATCACAAGTATTTAGGCTTTGGGGACTTGCTCAGAACTGCTCAGCTCTGCCATTTTCATGTGAAAGCAGCTGTAGACAATTCATAAAGAAATGAGTATGCCTGTGTTCCATTGAAACATAAACACTGGAGTAGGGCCTTAGTTTACAGAGTTCTTCTCTAGGTCAGGACGCTACTGCATTTGGATTTTCTGTGGCCTGGAATTGGCTTACCTTTTTAGGGGAAAGTTATGAGTAGAGTCTCTGGAGGAATTCTGTAGTTGTGCAAAGTGAGCCTAGAAAAATAGGTTCCAGGCAGTTTATAGAGAACCTTGAATGGTAACCATCATAAATTCTTTAACTTATTTCTGTCAGTGTTATGGGATGGTGAAGGTTTTTGCATAGTTACATTAGGACAGTGCTTGTAGTAGAAGTAACGGTGGTATGCAGGATGGATTGGAGGGGGTGCAATTAGGTATGGTAAATTATTTTACTAATACATAATAGTGATAACAAAAGTCTGAAGTAATTGAAGGTTCCTGGGAAGGGGAATAAAGAAGAAAAGGGTTCTGAATATGAGACAGTGTAAAGAGTGGGCAGGTCTCATGTCAGGAAATGGAAGGTCCTGAGATTTAAAACTCGAATGACCATGAGAACTGTGGTAGATATAGGAGGAAGAGGAAATCAAGGTGGAAGGGACTGAAGTTGGAATGACGTCAGAACTGGGAGTGTTCAGCCATTTTCAAATTTAATGTTTGTGGAACACAGTGCTTCCAAGGTGCCCTAATATCCCTCAAGGAAATAGCAGGCCAGGTTAGATGTGCACTGTGTTCAGTGTAAGAATTTTATTTGGGCCGGGAGCGGTGGCTCACACCTGTAATCCCAACACTTTGGGAGGCCAAGGCAGTGGATCATGAGGTCAGGAGTTCAAGAACAGCTTGGCCAAGATGGTGAAACCCTGTCTGTAAGAAAAATACAAAAATTAGCTGGGCATGGTGGCATGCGCCTGTAATCCCAGCTACTCAGGAGGCTGAGGCAGGAGAATTGCTTGAACCTGGGAGGCCGAGGTTGCAGTGAGCCAAGATGGTGCCACCACTGCATTCCAGCCTGGGTGACAGAGCAAGACTTTGTCTCAAAAAAAAAAAAAAAAAAAAAAAAAAGCTTATTTCACAGAAGGGAGGTGTGACGATAGGCAAATGGGGCATTATGTTCTGTCACTTAAAGGAATCTTTGGAACCATGAGGCCAATTCATGGGACTACGTGCTATCATTACAGTCAGTGATGGAAAACCAACTAGCTAATGTGTGGCCTTTAATGAAGGGGAACATGGAATGGTGAGGAAAGGAGAAACAGATAAAGTGTGTTAGAGGGTTAAACAGGGAGTGTGTTCCAGAGGGAATCAAGAGTTCCAGAGGGAACCAAGATCGGAAAGAATGAGAATTAAGGAAAAGCAATTCTTTTGGTCAATTAGTAGATAACCGCTTTTTGGAAATAATTTTCTGCATGTATTATAACTACGTCAAGTTCCGTATTTCAATTAAAGTTTCGTGTGAGAGAGAAACTAAAGAGGTACAAAGAGAAGATATTCTGCGCTATAGTTTTAATTTTTTGATCATGCAGAGAATTTACAAGTGTAATATAGGAGTCAGCCTTTCCAATGGTAGGCAACCATATTTGTGTTGTGACTTCATTCTGAACTGTGATGTTAGGCTAACTTGCCTCTCTGTCTTGAATAGTGGTTTGCTTGCACTGAAAATCTTCCTTTCATTTCTTAATCCTCCCTGTCCTTTTTTTCTTTAGTTGTTGAAGAGATAACAGTACCTTTGCAGAGATCATTATTTGATTCAGAAGTATACAGATTGACTACGTTTTCTGTGTCTTTTGCTCGTAGTCTCACAAATCACTTCATACCTGTTTTGTTAATCTCATTGATTACAGTAGTTCATTGCTGATCCATAGCCCAATGCCCAAAGTTCTGGGTTGCAAAACTTTGGCAGTCAGATATAACAGTGTGGGTCCTCACTCTAGTCATATTATGTTTTATGTATGATTAAGTAAAGTCTTAAGTTGTTTGTGTTTAAGTCAAGCTAGTGAAGCTGACATAGTCTCTTTATTCTGATGAAGGAGAGGCCTGTATTTGCTGACTTCACTGCAGTGCAAAACAATTGGATTCTCCTGGGGATCCAGATGAGAGTTTGAAACACATGATTATATTGTTCATCTCATGTATCTAGATTAGATTCAGTGAGTTTGGTGTATGGTTGTTCTTGGAACAGATTTGAGCCTGTCCATAAACTTGTACTGGATTCCCATTGATAATTGCTAGTGATTTAAGTGTCATCGTTTGGAACTTGAAACATTTTATTCCAGACTATTGATTTATAAATGGTTCTTTTACAAGGAATGCTCACAAAATTGTAATTCATTTATTTACCAAACACATTTATTGAGCGTCAGTGTATATGTGATGCTATCCTGTGTTTCAGAATACAATCATGAACACAAGAGGCATAGAGCACATTCTTGTTGAGGTTACAGTTAAGTAGAAAAGCAACCACAGTATATGTATGATATAAATACTATGGTGAGGGACATATGAGGTACTCTGGGAGCATGTAGGAGGGACAGCTGTATGGGAATTGTGCCATCTCTCTGAAGGCTTCATAAAAGTGAATCCAAATTGAGGTCCGAAAGATGATTTGCAGTTAACTAAGAGGGAAAAGATGGAGGGAGAGTGTTGTAGACAGAACAAGTTGTGCCAAGGCCTGGAGGGGAGAAAGTAGTTGACAACAGATGAAGCACAGAGTAAAGGTGGGGATAACTGAGGTGGGGCTGGAGAGACTGGGGTTTGCCTTCCCAGCACCCAGAAGCCACTCTGCTTGGTTTTGGTGGGTGGGTGTGGTTGGGGCACAGTTAGAGAGAGGTGGACATTCCTGCCTTGTCGCCCTGTTCCAGTCCACGCTGTGCCAGAGGTTCTAACAGGTGAGAAGACACACTCATCTCTGCTAGATATCAGTGTAGGCTTTGATTTTAAATAAGAGCAGTTAATAAACAGCAAGCACACCAGGAATAAGTGGTTTATCAGAGAGGAGTCATGCTGAACAATTAGCCAAATCTTTCCCAGCAAAGCAATAAATGTGAGTAGTATGATTTTTAAAAATAATTTATTTTGAAATAATTTCAGACTTACAAGAAAGTTGCCCCAATAATACAAATAACCCTGATGTTCTCAAATTCACAAATTGTTAACGTTATTGCATTTGCTTCATTGTCTGCGCTCAAACGCTTTGTCTCCCGTACATGCTCCAGGGTATACTTCCTCCAGATACGAACGTTTTCCAACATGATTACCCTACACCCCTCCAAATCAGGATAGTAACGTTGGTGCAGCTGTAGACCTATTCAGATTTTGCTTGCTGGCCTGGGAGTGGCTTTTTGCTTTCTTATTCAAAGTCATGTTAGGAATATGTGTTATATTTTATTGTAATGTCTCTTCAGCCTCCTTCATTTAGTCTTTGTCTTTCATGTTTGTGAAAGTTTAAACAGCAGAGCCTTGCATTCCTCAGCGAACGTTTTACAACTTCTGAAGACATTTTTGGTTGTCAGTGTTGGAGTCCCTAAGACCATGCTCAGGTTCAGTACTCATAGGACTTAGCATATAGTTATACTCATGGCTGTGGTTTCTTACAGGGAAAGGGTTCAGAGTGAAGTCAGTAAAGGGAAAAGGTATATGGGGCAAAGTCTGGGGAAATCAGACACAAGCTTCTGAGAGTGTTTCCCAGTGGAGTCACACAGCACGTGCCTAATTGCTCCAGTATGGTGTTGTAACAGTACTTGTGAAGTGTTGTCTGCCAGGGAATCTCATTAGGGACCTAGTGCCTGAGTTTTTTTTATTGGTGGCTGGTCTTGTAGGCACCCTCTGCCTAGCAAGCACCAAGATTCCAGATTCCCACAAGGAAAGCGGGTGTTGAGCATAAGCCATACATGATGTGCCACTTTCATCAGTTTGGGGAATGGTGGGAAGGAACTCTCCAGAAATCTGAGTCCCCAGGTGACAGCCAATGGCCCGCCTTGCAAGCAGGTCTTGCTAAGGATCATGTTCTCAGGCCTGCTGTGTTAATTGTTTGCTGCACACACACCTTGGGGCTTGGGGAGTGCTACAGCCAGCTGGTAGAGGCCAGGGATCCTGCCGAACATCCTGTCTTCCTTCTAGCCCAAGATGTCAGTAGTGCTGAAGTTAAGAAACTATTCTCTCTTACATATTTACTGATTTGTTTGAGCAGACTACATATTCCGTTATCATCTGTATTTATTTGTTTGCTGTATTATCTATATACTTACTGCCTTAGCATAACCATTTTCCTGGCTGCATTGACCATGTCTTCGGTAGGCCTGCTAGCTTGCTCCTTGACCTGTGTGCTCAGCCAGGTGTGATTCTACTTCCCCAAGAAAGGAAGGAAGCATGGGCATCAACATTCACAGTGACAATTGAGGAGGGTATTGTATGGATAAAGTTAAAATTGTCTGCTAGAGGGGAGAAGTAAATAGGAAACAAAAAGTCTAGAGTAAGAGAGTGGGCTGCTCTGGGACTTGTATTAGTGAATTAGTATAGCTTAAGAAATCACCCAGAAGGCAAAGAAAAACAAAAGATGGTAGTTAATGAGAGAGAAGAGGAGAGAATTGAAAATAAGCCTGAACTTTCCAATAGACTATATAATAGAAGCTCTAGAAGGGGAGAGCAGGGCTGCTTGGAGAAAGCAATAATCAAGGAAACAACCCTTAGTATCTCCTGGAGAGGAAGAACACCTTGAACCTCACTTCTTCCATAGCAGCTGGACCTGTGCAGGAATGAACGTGGGTCAGAAGAGCCTGAGCGCCCTTCACCCAGGCACACCCTGCTCACTTTCACAGTTGCGAGGTTCATCATTTAGAGGCCTTGGTTTCAGCCAACATAAATGACATTTGAATCTGATTGGAGGAAAAAAAATTGTTTCATCAGAGTATTACAGTATCTGACCACAGATAATACAGTATCTGACCAAATTTGAGCTGATATGCGGCAGGGCCTTGGGAAATAATGTTAGTCAGAGGCTAGAATGCTATCAGATAACTGATAAATCTTTTGTTTTCTCATTATACTGTTTTGTGATCTCGTTTTTTAAATCACAGTTAAATATAAAAAGGCAGCTAGATAGATACACAAGAGTTATTAAGACAACAAGTCAGCAGCCCCCAGCCCCACTCATCCCTGCTTTCCAAGAGAGAACCATTTTTAATTGCTTCCACTGTGTGTTTTACAATGAACTTTCCTGTGGTTAAATAGTAGACTCATTGCTGACTTTCAGAGGTGAGGATTCAGCTCTCTTACTGCCCCGTACTCCACCATGCCTAAGCATATCTCTTCTCTCTCCATTTGTTCAGTATAGTTATGATTTCAGTTAGATCAGTATTTGAAGTTCACATTATTATGACTGTGTTATTTGAAGCTAAGCTGTGGTGTTTTCTGCATGGTTTCTTGTTTTCCCTGATAATGATTGTATCTTTAATTCAATGTTTCATCCTGAAGATATTAGTGAGTGCTTACTACTATGCCAGGGACTGGATTGAACACTTTATGTGGTGCATCCTATTTGATCCTGATAGTATGCCAGTTATTTAAACTCTTTGTGCTTCAGTTTCTCCATCTGTAAAACTGATGAAATAGTTCGAGGCAGGGGAGAGGTTAAATAAATTTGCCCAAGGTCACTCAGCAGAAAGTAGGGGTGGAATAGGAATTTGAATCTGACTCTGTGACTCTGGAGCCTGAGATTTCTTCGGGGTCTCTGCCTAAGTACTTGGCAACTCAAAATGACATCTGGAAGCATGGGAAAGATGAGCTAGGGTACCAAAGAACTCAAAAGAGAATGGGAGAGAAAAGAGGAAGAATCACTTTTATTTTAGAAAAAATAATAGTTTAAATGCATGTCCAAAAGTAACTGCATTCCCTCTGTAGTTTTCCTGTTGCTGTTGAAGTCTGAAGCCGTTCTAGCCCCAATTCTTTGTGTATCACTTGATGCCTTTTATTTTGCTCTTGGGATTCTTATAGGGTCTTGGCTTTGTCTCCAGTGGTCTGAAATTTTGTGTTCTTGTTTCATGGTTTGAATCCTGTTGAAGTCCATATTCCAGGCCCTTTCAATTAGAAATTTCTAGATTTGCTTCTGGGAACTTTTCTTGAATACCAGTATTTTTTTTTTAATTAGGTCTCCATCTTCGCCTTATTGCTTTATGTGGAACTCTTATTGTTGGGTACGTGGGGCCTCTTGTGTTGATACCCTATTTGTTTTTATTTATTTCCTTCTTTCTCGTGTCTGGGTTTTTATTTTCTGTGTCCTTTTTTTTTTAACTTTATGGTCAAGTATTTTGAGTCTTTGTTAGCTATGACAGCATTATTGAAATATAATTTACATATAAAATTCTGCCTTTTATTGTATACAATTCAGTTCAATTCACAGAGTTGTGCAGCCATCACCACTACATAGTCCTAAAACATTTTGATCCTCCACCTTCCCCAAAGAAACCCTATACTAGTTACTAGTCATTTCCTGTCTCTGCACTCTTCCTCCAGTCTCTGGCAGCCACTGGATTACTTTTGGCTCTGTTATGGAAAATTCATATGAATGGACTCTAGAATACACGTGGACTTTTGTAACTGGCTTTTTTCACTTAGCATAATGTTTCAAGGTTGGTCCATGTTGTAGCATGTATCATTCGTTCGTTTTCATTGTCAAATAATTCCTGTCGTATGGATACATGACATTTTGTGAATCAATTCATCCTTTGATGGACATTTAATTTATGTTCACTTTTTGGCTGGTTTGAATAGTGCTGCTATAAATATCAGTATGTAAGTTTGCCATGGACTCTGTTTTCAGTTCATACCTAGGAATGGGACTGTTGGATCGTTGGGTAACTTTAACATTTTGAGAAACTGCAAAACTAGTTTCCACAGCAGCTGCCCCATTTTATGTTCCCACCAGCAATGTATGAGGAATGTATTCAGTTTCTCCACATCATCATCAACACTTGTTATTGTCTATCTTTTAGTTTTAGTTATTCTAGACTGTTCATTTTTAATTAAGTTTTTTCAATTTTAAGAGCTCTGAATATTCCTTTCAAAAATAACTTGTTTCACAAATATAATATTATTTATCTCATCCTATTAATAAACATTTTTTAAGTTTTCAGTTTTTGTTTACTTCAGGTTGCTTTTGCTTGTTTTAGCCTCTTTCACATTGCAAGTCTGTCTCATGTTCGGAAATCCTTGCGAAGAGTGAGTAGTGGATACACTGAGGATGTGGGGCTTCTGGACCCTGAGTGTCAAGGCAGGACAGTCTGGTTGGGCCATTTATTGATTGAAGAATATCTAGTGTCGTTACTTTTAGATGTTATCTCTAAGAAGGTATTTCCCTTCTTCCTGGAAGACAGAAAGACTACACTGTTTGGAAGCCTAATGGAGAGAGACAGGCAGCCAGTCTTAGACCACTGTGCTTAGGTTTATTTAATCCTTGTGCTTTTGACATAGTACACCTGTCCCAAGGGTCCCTGGTATTACAGAGACCTTCAAAAAGCAAACCTCCTTCTGCTGGATAGGGGAGGAGTGATTTCTCTGAGGCATGGTGGATGGTTGGGGATTGGGATTAAATGCTTATGAGAAAGTTTGTAACTAGTGCTTGTTTTAGTTCCATCCCCCTTCACCTTCTCAAAAGATCCCATGTTACTGATTCTCAAGCTTGTTGAAGTTTTGCAGTGTAAATGGAGTTGGTTCTCACTTTTCCCCACTGCTGGCTTTCTTGGATGCTAAATCAGCACTCTTGAGTCTGCTTTCCAGTTTCTGTTTGTCTTTTATCCTCTTGTCATCCTTGTTGGTTTTGCCTTTTGAAAAAAAAATTTTTGACTGTAGTTTTAGCTGGTTTTAGGGGGGGAAATAAAAGCAAATGCATGTATCCACCCTCTCTGCCCAGAAATCTGGATTAGGGCCCACTCTAGTCCAGTATGACCTCATCTTAACCTGATCATATCTGTAAAGACCCTATTTCTAAATAAGGTCATTCTGAAATACTGGGAGTTAGGACTTCAGCATGTCTTTTGTGTGGCAGGTCATGATTTAACACTTAACAGATGGTGACCCAACAATTCTGTACCTAGCAAAGTGTTATTCATGCATGAGAGGTGTTCCTAGTTTTTTTTACTCCCTCCCTACAGTTTTTAGCAAGGGAAAGGCATCCTACTAATTTTAGTTCAAAAAATGGTATAGGCATATCACTTATGAACATAGATGAAAAAAAAAAAACCTAAGTAGGATATTGGGGAATTGAATCCTCAGTGTGTTTAAACAGTGTTGACATAGTATTCAATTACTTTTATCCCCAGGAATGTAAGGCTGCTTTATCATTAGAAAATCTATTGTAGTTCACTGAAATTAATAAATAAAGGGAGAAAAATACATATTCAAACTAAATTGATACAGAAATTTATTTGATGAAGTTTGATACCTATACATGAAAATGTTTTAGCAGACTGTGTGTAGAAGTTTCATAACATGATTAAAGGATATCAACCAATAACCTGGAACACAGCAAATTTAATTAACTAATTCCAACTTTTAAGACAAAGACACCTGTTATTACCCTTACTATTCAATATTGTGCTGAAGCCTTAGTTCAGGAAGGAGGGCAAATGAAATGTAAGCATGAGTAAAGGTAGGATAAAATTATCAGTGAATGTTACAACTATTCACATAACACACCCAAGAGAATCTGCAGATGAATTATTCACTGCTGGATTTACTTTGCATATATTTTATTTAGATCTTTGTGTATGTTTATAAGTGACATTGTTGTAAAATGAGCAGGTCTTACTGTAATCAACAAACAAAAATTGGTAATATTTCTGCATACCCTTAAGAACCAATTAGGAAATGTAATATAGCAAAAACAGCAAATAAAGATAGTACTCATGCTAGTAGTAAAAACAAATTAACCTTGGGTGTAAAAGCTAACCAGGATGTAGAAAACATCCTTCAGGAATGCATAGAGGAAAAATAGAAAAAATTATCACTGTATATGTTTTGATTTTATTATATGCTGCCCAAATGCTCTTCAAATATTACCACCCATAGTATGAATTTTATTTGCCTTACATCCTTGCCAATATGTTTATTTCAGTCTAACCTAGTGGATGAAAAGTAAATTTTTGTTGTTTTAGTTTGCATTTCCTGATATGAAAAAGGTGGAATACCTTTTTAAAAAAATGTCTATTGTCTATTCCAAATTCTTAATCTGTGAATTGACAGTTTATATCCTTTACCTTTTCCAGTGTAAACCTCTGAAATACATAAGTCTGGTCCAGCAGTACCAGTATTTGGACTTTATTCTCAGGAAAAATAGAACTGTTTGACAAAGGAATGGGCAAGGAAATTCATGGCATGCTGTCTGTAAAGACTGGAAAAGGACATAAACCTCCCTCAACAACAATTTGATAGATGGAGTACATCCAGAAATATATTTTATATATGTGGTGGCAGTTCTGAAAGTTGAAAGTTAAAAATACGCTAAGTGATTTTTGACAGATGGTGAGATTACAAGAGAAACTATACATTTGACTTTATTTTGATGTGTAGATGTTTTAACAGATATATAACATAACTGAGAAGAAAAGGCAGACATTATCATAAAGGGCAATATTACTGTAACTATCAAAATCATTTGGATTATCTGGAAAACTATTGGGATAATCAGTGAAAATTGAACATAGTTTGTGGATAGTTTCAAATTATTACTTGGTGTAATTGTTACTTGCGGAAGGCTATTGTGGTTATGTTTAAAAGTAAGTCCTTATTTCTGAAGTATTTAGTGATGGAAAATGGAGACATTAAAGGAAAGAAGTTAATGAAAAGAAAAAATTAGCTCATTTTGAAATCTTAGGAACATTTCAACAGTGTAACTAAGGATGTTTTTCCTTTTGGGTTGATAGCAGTAATTTAGAGCCAAATTTGTGGGTTTTTTTTTTTTGGAGATGGAATCTCACTCTGTCACTGGAGTGCAGTGGCACGATCTCGGCTCACTGCAACCTCCGCCTCTCAGGTTCAAGTGATTCTTCTGCCTCAGCCTCCTGAGTAGCTAGGATTACAGGTGCCCACCACCACACCTGGCTAAATTTTGTATTTTTAGTACAGACAGGGTTTCACCATGTTGGCCAGGCTGGTCTTGAACTCCTGACCTCAGGTAATCCACCCGCCTCAGCCTCCCAAAGTGCTGGGATTATAGGCATGAGTCACCGCGCCCGGCCTAGATCCTTATATATTTTTTCACTTAATCTTAGTCCATTTTAATATTTCTATTCATCTCTCCCATGGTTTCTTTTTTGTTGTTATTTTTTATGATATATGTGTCTTTTGGGGTAGCCTTAAATCCTTTCAGAAACAATGCAGGGTAAAGATTGATAATTAATAGCAAGCTAAAAATAGTTAATACTTATTGAGCTCTGTGACTAATTGCACACAGTAAAAGCATATTTACAACTAACTACCTTGCTGTTAAAGGAGTACTATCATTCAGATAAACAGGTTTAGAGAGAGGCAGCATGGGCTCAGATTGTGCTCTACACAATATAAATAATACATTAACATTTCTATGTTTATGTAATTATAAAAATTCTTAGATACGGTAAATAATGTTACAGACAATAATTACATTTAAAGTAATTGATAAAAACAAACAGCTGACTGTGGCTTTTTTTCTTTCAGAATTTGAATGAATATGTTGAAGCATTAATTACCTTGAAACAAAAAATTATCAATACAGAGTAAGTATATTTGCATGTTGTTTAGCAGAACTTTGTAAACCTGACAAACTGGCTGAAGCAGGCAGTGCTTTTAGGCCCCCAGGGCTGAAGTGAACACTAGAGTTTCTCCTTTGGAGGCCTACGTGGTACTGATTATAATTCCCCGTGAGCTTTGGGACGTGAACCTTTTGTTACAGGTTCACAGGCCTTTAAAACAAAGCTCATGGGTTAGTAGGAAGTTGTTTTTACCGAACTGGACTTTTTAAAAAATCTGTTTTCTATCTTCAAAGCCTTCTTAGTTTGACTGCTGGACTTCAAACCTCCTAACGGTATTTTATAGCCATGGTGTGAGATTTCCTATTTTTTTGTTTTCAGCTTTGTAATAGTCTCATGAATGTATGAGCCAAGATACTACTCAAATCAACAGGATTCTAAATAAAAGGCTTATATATCAGCGTGATGCTTTTGAGAAATTTAAGGTGATATAGTCATTAATTTAGCATGCATTTGTTTCAGGAAATCTAGGAAGTCTAGAGGGTGCCTTGCATGGTTTGAAACATAATTTTAGCATAGTATATTTTTGAAATTAAAAAGTAACCTAATTTTTCTTTTCTTTTTTGCAGTAATTTGTTAACAGAATATCAGAAGAAATGTGATGATATCCTTTTACTGGCTTTTTCTGTTGAGTTTTGCAACTAACTTATGTATAATTCCTGAAAGAGATGTGAGAATTGTTCCTCATAGGCCTTTTGGAAGATAGTACTTAACAGGCTTCAGTAGGGAGTATGTCTCACAAGCACAGTAAACAGACAGTCCTTTTATTCTTAATCCAAGTTTAATGATGAGTTTTAAAAATGAGATTATTTTTCTTGTTGATTGTGATTTTCTTAACATCTCATAAGCTTTTTAGTGGGTAGGTTTCTCTTAATTTGTACTGAGGATGTAGCATTAGGTTTACGAATAATGTGAAACTGAATGTGATACTTACTGAAGGTTATTTTTCAATCTGCAAGAAGTACAGTATGGGAAATTCAAAATTTTGGGCAATTGACTTTGATTAATTATTTTTGTGATGTACAGGGAAATGTGTGTGTATATATATCTCTCCAAAATCATATAGAAATAGCATTGCTGTATATTCACAAACACTGTTGGGCTGTCAGAAGACAATTCTTGGCCTTACAGTCACCATTTGTTCCATAGCCATTTAATGAGCTCGGTTGTGGAGTTAGTGTCTGGTCAGCTTTTTTTTTAGCAGTGGGAAAAAGATGTGTGTAATTGATCCTTCCATGTCTTGCAGTGGTATCACCTTGATTTAAATCTCTCCTGTAAAAACATAAAGTTTCTCTCATAAAAGTAAACATACGTATTCCTTTAGGGAGTCCCTGAAATTTAGCTTCATGTTCGATGTCGGGACAGATTCAGCTATTCAGCTTTGGCAATAACTTGAGGCCTGCCTCAATATTATTTGTGTCATACCTGAACTTACATGTCATCATCAGTTATTTATTTGTGTTGGTACCGTCTGTACTAGTTGATTCTCACGCTGCTATAAAGGACTGCCCGAGACTGGGTAATGTATAAAGGAAAGAGGTTTAATTGACTCAGAGTTCTGCATGGCTGGGACGCCCCAGGAAACTTACAGTCATGGCAGAAGGGGAAGCAAACACATCCTTCACATGGTGGCAGGAGAGAGAAGTGCAGAGTGAAGCGGGGAAAAGCCCCTTATAAAACCATCAGATCTCGTGAGAACTCACTCACTATCAGGAGAACAGCACGGGGGGACTGCCCCTGTGATCTAATCACCTCCCACAAGGTTCCACCCCAGCACCTGGGAATCACAACTCGGTTTACAATTCAAGATGAGATTTTGGGTGGGGACACAGCCAGACCATATCATCATTTCTAATTTGTGTGAAAATCGTAAAATTAAGAGATATCCTTTAGATTTATTTTTACTATCTGAATTTTTACATTCAAAAATAAAGGTCATTGGAAATCTCACGTGCCTTATTTGTTAAAACCATCAGTCCATTTAACTATACGTGCATATTATGGCAGAAATGATATCTTCAATTGTTAGTGAAAGGTGTATGGAAACAATTATCACAACTTTTAGAAGGCTAAATAGGGAAATAGATGGGCAGTCCCAGTATTAGGAGAGTATGTGTTCATTGTATCATTCTTGGAAAAAATATGCACACTCTTTGAGTTAACTTATACATGCAACCTAGCAGAGAAATAATTTTTTTACTTTTCTAAAGGTTGACCAGAAAATTTTTAAAACAAAAATTACCAGAATTCTTTTTTAACGGATAAAACTTTTGATAATTCCTGGATTTCAGAAGTTCATTCTGTAATATGATATTTGGCTTCATTGTCAGCTACAGATAGATACATACCTTTAAAAAAATATGTTTCACATTTGCTCCAAGTATGCATTTGTTGTGCCTCAAATATGTAGTTGTTTGCTCTGCAACTTGAAGTGCTGATGTCACAGATTTAACATGGCTTTTAAAAATATAATTTGATCCCTTTTGCTACTAAAGTAGCAGTGCATTTTCCCATCTTTTTCAAGATGGGAAAGTTATTTCTTTAATAACTGCACTATGATAATTCATTATTTCAGCTCTTTTTTGTGTAATTCTGACCACTTTATTATCACCTCTTTCTAAATGGCAAGAAATGTATTTTATTTCATCAGGTATTTTTTGAACTTTCCTATTTTGCAAAGATTACTGTAATTTAGGATGAATAAAATATAGTTCTTGGTCTTCAGAAACCTTCAGAAACTTACATTCTAACGCAGGATGCACACGTTTTTATGAACGTACATGTGCTGTATTGTGATAAAAATACAGGAATTCCTAGGAGATGAAACATAAAGGAATTATTTTTTGCTGTCTTAGAATATTTTACTAGCAGTATGAGATGGTAAAATAAGGTTATCAAATTATATAAGTTGTAAAAAATGAGAGTTTTGTAGATTTTATGATCTGTTTTCTACAAAGCATGGTTATATATGGTTTTTGTAAGTACATAACTTTTGTTTGCTGGAATTATTCTCTGCACTATTTGAAAAATGAAGGACAGGTTGTTTGGGGATTCTGCTATATAGAGAAATCAAGGTATTTTCTATTAGTTGCATATTGCTTTGTCTTTCTTCTTTTAATTCTAATCATACATTTATTCACAGAACTGTATTTAGAGAAACATATTTTGACTTTTGATACATGTTATTATGGTAAATGGAAATAACTCAGTAAAAAGAGTGTTTTAGATTGCATTTTGGATATAGTTTTCTAGTATTTATGATCTTGCCTGTATATATGTTGAACACAAATTATCAAAGATAATTGTAAAGTGAGTTTTATCTCCAGAGAAGTATCAGAAGATAAAATTCTCAGAGTTTTCTTTAATAAGTTTTACAGCTGCAGTTTGCCAGAAGGTGAGCCAACCTGTTTTCATAGTTTATGATACCACCTATCTGAGATAGACATTTATTGGAGCAGATTTTTAAGCAGCTTTGAGCAAAATGTACATAGGATTGACTCATAATATAGAATGCTGCTTTGATGCTCAAAATAAGACTCAAGTTTTCCTACTATTAAATTTTTGAAATGAATTTGTTACTAAAGTCTTAAATTACAACTGGGTGTTTCACTTTTCAGTAATTTTACTGACTGCATTGCCATTGAAGTGAAGCTTATTGTTGTCAAATTAACTGTTGTTTACATGGTTCACACTTTAATGTGGTTGTTTATCTTCTATTACTTTAAACAGTTGAAAATAGGCCTACATAAAATTTTGGCAATGTTTCATTCTCTGATTGGATTCATCACCCAGAAGAAGGCAAAACGTGGTTATAAACTAAGCCATAAAATTGCCTGTCACTTACATTGAATAAATGGGTATGAGCTCAGGACTCAAGATTGGAACAGCCAGATTCTCAGCCAGGCTGTTTGAGTGATTTTACTGTAAAGTATTCTTCGGCAAATTAAGAATCTACTTGTTTCTCACAGGGCTTTTTGGTAGACTTTTATCAGAAATAGATTACTAGGCTGGCCGCAATGACTCATGCCCATAATCCCACCACTTTAGGAGGCCAAATTATAATAATAGTAATAGTACTATTTAATAGTAAATAGTACTATTTAATAGTAAAATTTTTATACTGTTAAATTTATTAGCCAGGTGTGGTGGCACTCAAATAGTAAATAGTACTTTAATGGTAACATTTTTTTACTATTAAAAATTTTTTTTTAAATTAGCCAGGTGTAGCGGCACATACCTGTAGTCCTAGCTACTTGAGAGGCTGAGGCAGGAAGATCACTTGAGCCTGGGAGGTTGAGGCTGCAGTGAGCTGTGGTGGTGCCACTATACTCCAGCCATTATATTCCAGCCCAGGAGACAGAGTGAGACCCTGACTAACAAAAAAAAGAAAAGAAAAAAAGAATACTATGCCTAAGAAATAAAGGCAATGTGAAGATCATGTTGGTGTAGAGAGAAATGCATTTAAAAAGATTTTTTCATCCCTTTTTTTGTTCCAAGTTAGAAATAAAATCTGAAATTATAAGCACATATATTTAATAATTCATGATAGATACTTTTCTGTAATAATGTTAATTCGTTGTCTTTAGAGAGAATAGTAATCTGCATCACCAAGTGGAAGAGATGCTTCAAAAAATTTCTCCTCTACAGAAATGTCAGGAAGAACTGGGATCTTTAAAAGCAGAGCTAGAAGAGAAAAAGGTATGAACAATAATTTTCTGTAAAGATTTATGGTCAATAAATTAGGATCAGCTTATTCAGTATAACTGGGACAAGGGGGCTTTTGATGTGTTAAAGGAAATAAAGGCTAGTCAAGACTCTCAGTGTATTATTAGCTTTAGAGAACATTGAACTAACTGCTTAGTCGCTTAGTCTCTGCAGTGGTTATTAGCTCTGCAATACTGTGTTAGTTGCTTATACTTTTTGAGAGGGTCAGCAGAAAACACTTCTCGCTATGAATTCATGTGGTTTTATGTGTTCTGCATTGATTTTTATACCTTTGTTTTTTGCTTAAATGTAAAATAACATGCAAAAATTTAAACTTTAAATGTAGAGGAATCGTTGTACATAAGAAAGGGAGCGGGAGAGAATTTTATTTCTTCAGTGGCTGTGGCCTAGCTCTGGAGAGACCAGTGGTGATTGAAGCGTGGTGTAGGGCTTCTGCTCTGGTGTGTGTTAAGATGTCCTTTAAAGAACCTACTCTCATTAATTCATAAATTAGTCAATATTTTAAGCAATGTCTGTATACTTTACCTCTGTAACCCTAACAGCTTTGTTTGGTCCCTTTTTAAAAAATCTCTTTTTATTTTTTTTTTAGCAATCGTGTAGTCTCTTGTGGTTTCTCAATGTCTGTGAGAGGTACACAAAAATGAGTCTTTCAATAATGCTTTTATAAGTAAGCGTTCAGGTTAGGGGTTATTTCTTTTAGGGCGTGTTTGATCTTTTTGGGTGATACTTACTAAGTTGAGATGGAGCATCGGGAGAAGATGCCCACTTCAGTTATGAAAATCCGATACATATGTCTTTTCATGGAAGCTCTTCTTTTCAAAGTCAAGTTGCAGTAAAACAGTTTGTTAAAAATGCTGTAAACTTGCTTTTCTATGTAAATTGTTGTTTACTCCCTACATGAATCTTAGAATTCATAATTTTTACAGATAAAAACATTAAAGTTGATAGATTTAAGTGGTTTACGTGAGCCAAGTAGCAGCCACCTGGAATGATCCTCACTGCTTAACCTCTTCTCTCTAGGCGCTTCTCACCGTAGTGTTTGTGCCTCTCAGTCTTCCTCAAATTGTGCTAATTTAGTGGTGACATGTAGCTGTGTGAGGTCTTATGTGCTTTAATAGTACATACTTGTTTTCCTCTTTATATAGAAATTCTTACTATGTGTGTAACTATGCTGTCAAAGTTAAACAGAAACAATCACAGTGTTCAGTGATCTCTGTTTGGTTGTATAATCTTTTCAGCCATATTTGAGAAGAAGCATGAACATTGGAGTCAGACCTTAATGATAACCCTCATTAGTTGTTCCGTTACTGTCTTTGGAAGAGTAAGTCAGCCTGTCCAACCCTGAGATTCCTCATTTGTAAAAAAGGAATAATGAAGCTGTTGAGATTAAAGAAATCTCTCAGAGCTGTTGAGATTAAAGAAATGTATATTTATCATACCCTGCCAGAACTCTCAATAACAGTGTCTTTCCCATTTTATAGTAGCTGTTAGGGTGTATATATCAGTGTTCACACATTTTCCCCAGTTATCGTTAAGTATAATGATTTGTTTTATGTTTTTCCGTAGCAATACCATTAGCTCATATTTGTTATGCTCTAATATTTCTTCAGGATATATTGAATTTTAATTAGTTGAGGCAAAAATATTAGCTGTTTAATATTTAAACCAATTATGAAGGTTTAGAATTACAATAAAATTAGTATATTGTTTTTAAGTTTAATAGTTGATTATATTGTTAGTCATATTTCATCTATTAAGAACCTGGTTACCTCTATTAAAATATTCAGTGAATATTTTTTCTGCCTAATATCTGTTTATTTGGTTAATAGCTTATCAAAGTCAAAGCAAGTTATGACCAATGGTCAGTGACTTTCATTTTGACAATATCTGTTTTTTTTTTTTTTTCAAAGAGTTCTTTGAAGTTGTATCAGGATACTCATCAGGAATATGCTCGTGTAAAGGAAGAATGCTTGAAGAGTGATGCTCAGTAAGTAGTTACTAAATTACTATAGAAATAGGGTTTTCACTTTTGAAAATACATAATTCTTAAGTCAATAGTGTTTTTTTTTTTTTACAGTCTTTGGATTTCTTGGCCATAATTAGCTGCATGGTCTTGAACTAGTTAGTCTCTCAACCTTGGTTTCCACATCTGTAAACTGGAAGTTATATCTACTTTGAAGGGTCATAAGGAACATTAAATAAATTGTCATATGTTAAAGGGCTGCACAAAGAACTCCATAAAGGTGTTTGTCTCTGTATGTATATGCATTATATATGCATGCACATGTGTCTGTGTGTGTCTAAAGGTGTTTGTCTATGTATATAATGCATTATGTACGCATTCACATTTGTCTGTGTGTCAGAACATGACTGACCCCTTGCTTTGTGCCAGTGCTTTAACCAATAGCATGTGGAATGGGTGTCTTTGTTAGTATGCATAAAAAGGGCTGTTCAAAAGCATCCCATTGATCGTTGAGGTTCATACTACAGTCATGTTATTCACAACAAATGTGAGCTATACATAAAACAGTTGAATGTAGGTGTAATGAAGCAGTGACTCAGAGAGTTACCCACCTTTTCAGACTCTCAGAAATCCATCTTAAAGCAAGTGCAGCTCTTCAGCCACTGCTTCCTGTACGGTGGTGCTGTGACCACTGTTAACACTATGCATGCTCCTGGAGAGTAACGTTAACTCATTAGACTCTGGACTGAGTCTTAGAGACCATCTAGAAACTTCAGCTGGTCTCATGAATGATGCCACTGCAGTTCAGGAAGGGTCCCAGATGTACTCATGGCAGAAATTTGACAGGCCCATGGCATGTGTTTCAAGTGGAAAGAACAGAATTTTTTAATCCACTGTAAAGATATTTCATACTAAATAGTATAATATTCTCTCTTAGGATACTAATTCAGACTGAACATTTGTTATACAAATATTTGTAATTTAAAAAATATGTGCCACAAATTATAAGAGCATATTTTTTCCTATTCTACTCTTTCTTGCCATTTAACTTATACAATTTCGTTATTAGGAAGAAGAAACTAGAAGCTAAGGTGAAGAAGCTGCAAGGTAAGTGGCACTATTGTTACCTAAAGTTTTCGGTCAGTACAAAAATCATTGGTAACTGTATGAGGAGGTACTTCTTGATCAAATAGTTGAATTGTTATGGTTTTTAATGGTACATCCGTGGATGACTGCATCAAGGGGTCTATTAGAAAGTGTGAATACTACACTCCTCTCAGTTACCAAATGGTAACATAGAGATGCAATGTGGCAAATCTCCGAAATGTTACTGCACTCAAAGTAGTGGCAGCCCATACTTTTGCTATAAAAAGCAGTAATTAATGAAATAATTTAATTTGGAAAGTTGAATCTCATAGGGCTTTTTCTTTTTTTCTTAATGAAATAAGTAGCTGGTAGAAAGGGTGGCTACTTTTAGTACCAAGAAACATGTATTTAGATAGGTATACCACACATACAGAGATTTCCATGAAATTTTGTACATTAGGGATTGTCCAGTTTGTACCTGATCCTTCCCCATGCCCCACCCTCTCGTTAGGGGTTCTAGCCTACAGTGAGTAGGTACGAGTGCAGAGGGACCATGCGAGAATCTAAGTCCTCACATTTCAGCTAATAACCTTTCAGGAATTGGTAGGAATTGAACTCAAGATCTTTTTATTTGCTTTTTCCTCCCTTCATTGTGTGGTTGAGACACAGACCTAATACCAAGTAGAGACAAAGGGGCTCTGCCAGATCCATCCTGCACACGATCTTCCTGTCATTCTAGCCTGGACTGCAGCGGGCATCTTACCTGCTGTGGGTTTCTCACGCATTGTCTTGCTAGTGCTCTGCTTCAGAGATGGTTTATTTTCATTTAGAGTGTGAAGTGAGAGTTTGAATTTAGTTACATCTGGGCACATAGAATAATAGTTGCTGCAAGTATTTCTAGTCACTAATTTATCTTGATTGAACCAAATTTTTGGACTTAAACTCTAAATATATCTCAGTAACAATTTTTCCTCTGATTTGATTATTGCATGAATACTGACAATATGGCAGTAAGAATGATATTTTGTGTTCTAAGTGTTGGCGTCTCTCTCGTAAGAATATGGAGTTAAGTGTCTATTGTATTTAAACAAATTTTTTTTTAATTTTTAAACTTTTTAAATTTTTTATTTATCGTATTTTATTTTTTGAGACAGGGTCTCTCTCTGTCACCCAGGCTGGACAGGTGGTGCGATCTCAGCTCATTGCAACCCCTGCCTTCTGGGTTTAAGAGTTTCTCCCACCTCAGCCTCCTGAGCATCTGGGACTACAGGCACGCACCACCAAACCTAGCTAATTTTTGTATTTTTTGGTACAGACGGGCTTTCACCATGTTGGCCAGACTGGTCTCAAACTCCTGACCTCAAGTGATCTGCCCGCCTCAGCTTCCCAAAGTGCTGGTTTTACAGGTGTGAGCCACTGCACCTAGCCACATTTTTATTTAAAAAAGAATTTTTTTTTTTTTTTTTGAGAGGAAGTCTTGCTCTGTCGCCTAGACTGGAGTGCAGTGGCGTGATCTCAGCTCTCTACAACCTCTGTCTCCTGGGTTCTGCCTCAGCCTCCTGAGTAGCTGGGCCTATGTGGCATGTGCCACCACACCTGGCTAACTTTTTTATATTTTTAGTAGAGATGGGGTTTCACCATGTTGGCCAGGCTGGTCTTGAACTACTAACCTCAGGTGATCCGCCTGCCTTGGCCTCCCAAAGTGCTGGGATTACAGGCGTGAGCCACCGCACCTGTCCCACTTCTTTTATTTTTTTAGAGACAGGTCTCACTCTGTTGCCTAGGCTGGAGTGCAGTGGCAAAATCATAGCTCACTGTAACTCTGCCTTCAATTGATCCTCCAGCCTCAGCCTCCAGAGTAGATGGGACTATAGGTGTGTGCTACCACACCTGCCTTTTAAATTTTTTGTAAAGATAGGGTTGCCCAGGCTGGTCTTGAACTCCTTGGCTTGAGTGATTCTCCTGCTTCAGCCTCCCAAAGTGCTGATATTACAGGTGTGAGCCACTGTGCCCAGTCAAGGAAATTATTATTTTTTTTTTGAGACAGAGTCTCACTCTGTCACCTAGGCTGGAGTACAGTGGCACAGTCATGGCTTACTGCAGCCTCAACCTCCCAGACTCAGGTGATTATTCCACCTCCTGAGTAGCTGGGAACTACAGATGTGCACCACGACTCCCGACTAATTTCAACTAATTTTTTGTAGAGACAGAGTTCCACTATGTTGCCCAGGCTGGTCTTGAACTCCTGGGCTCAAGAGACCTGCTCATCCTCCCAAAGTGCTGGGATCACAGTCGTGAGCCACTGCAAGGAAACATTTTTAAAGAAATCTGAAGTGCCAGTGAGACTATATATGCAGGTTTTAGAACAGACTTTCTGTGAAGCAAAATGTCGCCTTTATTTTTCATGTATAAAAAATTTTTTTTCTAGTAAAAAAAATTTATCAGTGTGACTTAATAAAGATTACTGAGTAAAAAAAATATCCAAACTTGTTAGAGGAGTCAGGAGGGGATTGTTACTGAGGTGTTTCGTGGGGTTTTAGTTAGTAATTGTATACGAGCATATTTATGTAAAGTCAATACTGGTCAGATTCTTAATAGTATGTCTGGACCATTTGAGGCTTCTGAACCAAAAATGAGAATGAAGGATTACCTAAAATAGATCTCTAATAAAGAGATCTATTACCTAAAAATAGATCTCTAATAAAGGTCCTAGGGATTATGTTTAGCTAACTTGTTGAAGAGAATTCCAGGGAAGAATAACCATATCTATAATAAGCATTGAGAAGATCGCCTCTCCCCTCCCTAATAAAGACGCTGTGTTCTGAGATAAAATCACATTTCTAAAATTTCTAAGACTTTAAGGTTGCCAGTGATTGAAATGGGACGGCAACTCCCTTTTATGCCTTGAATTCTTCCTTAACTAGGGGTTGGGATTGCTGTGCCTGGTTTGGAAAGAATTCTTAAGGCCTGTGCTAGTTCTGTGGTTTAAATGACAGTTAAAGAAAAAAGTATATTGCATTCAGCCCTGACGATAAAATATTGAAGGAGCAATGGCTTTTTACAAAATTTATTTCAAAGTTTTAAGAAATTAGAAAAACTTGTAATAGATAAGATTTTGAGTATTTCATTAACCACAGTAGTAAAGTTAGTAAATTATTTTTCTCTCCCTATTGCTTCATTGGACTTAAAGAGGCTGCTGTCAAGCAAACTCAGGACTTCAAGCAACTGAGAAATGAAAAGAAAATACTTGAAAAGGAATTTAAGAAGACACAGGTACGAGATGAAAGCAGCATACACACACCTTAAATACGTGACTCCAGGGCCTCTGAAGTGTCTCTGTTTTAACTCACGTAGGAGTCAAGCATGAGGCCCCCTGGCGAAAACAGTCCCAGCTGCCTGTTAAGTTGCACCTGTTTTACATTTGGTCTAGAATGGCTGCACTTCTTATTCAGCATAAACACTATTAATGTTTTGTTTTCACAGGAAAGGCTTGACGAATTTTCTAAACAGAAAAATGAAAAGGGTGAGTATTCCGTTAATGCTTACATAAATTTCTTTTTGATATGTAGTATTTTATTAACCGTTTTTTCCCCATGCTTTTAGAGTTGAGACATATTGGAACACAAATTTCAAGTGATTCATATGGAAGCATAGATAAAAGTGAGTATATTGCAACTTTTGTTTTAATGTTGTGTATTGCTCTTAGTGGGTTGTGAGGCTGTGTTTTGCTCACAAAACACAGTGAAAGTGCCAGGGCTTAGTTGATGTTTCATTTTAGTAGAAGTCATATATTATTGTGTCTTCATTAGATCCAAATATAATCAGCTTATTGTCTTATAAAATAATACAGTGAATAAAAGAGTCAAAAATCAATATTGTTTGGGATAGGAAAACTAGTTGGAGATATAATGTCTGCTTTTTTCAGTTAATGAATAGAGATTTTTTCCTCTGGATTATAATTTATCAAATTAATTTATTAAATTTCCTAGGTACCAAGTATATACAAAAATGTTAAAGTCAGGCAGGAAAACTGTAGAGTTAAAGCCTTATAGTATATTATGTAGTAAAGCCCTATAGTATAGACAGAAAAGTTTAGGGAAGGCCCACAGTTGCAAAGAAAAGTGGTGGTCATGGAACAAGGGAATGTAATGCAAATGTGGACACACACTGCATTACTGAGCGCCACATCTCATAGGTGAGAAGCATAACTCTAGAAGGTGGGAAATGAGAATTTTCACTTTAATCCTTCCATTTGTTGTGTCACTCTGCCATTTACTTTCCTTTTTTTTGTATTTTCATTTTCCTTTTAAAAATGGAAATATGAAGTTGAATTTCTGCTCTATCTCACAGGTTTTTTGTGGGGATGCATTTAAAATGTTTAATTAGTAAATAATGGTATTTCATCTCACTGATGTGTTATTTTTTCTCCAAGTGGAAATGATTAAAAACATTTAAATTGTGTGCAGGTATATGGTGTCTGTTTTAGAAGTCACCTTTACCTTTTTTTCTTTAAGTTTTTAAAAAATTCACAGTACAAGTTCATGTTCTCCTTGGTGTAAGGCTTTAACAGTTCCCACCTTGCAGCTGCCTAGGCATTGATTGCTCACCTACCACTGTCACTAGATATGGTTCCATGTGCTTTTGACTAGATTCTTCATCTCTTGTGTATGGAAAGTGAGACTTTAAGTAATAGTTATTGCTGAGAGAAATAGAAGACGTGACAACATTTGCTTTCCCATTCAGTAGTCAGCGGTTGAATGGAATTATCTTCGTTTTTGGGCTGACAGATTTGTTTTACAATTCAGCTATTCCCAAGCCTTACTATTCAAAGCAGAACCCTTCTGTCCTCTTTCTGTAGTTGCTCTCTATCGCTACATTCTGTTGTATTTTTTTCAAATAACTTATTACTGTCTCAAGTAAGATTGTCTTATGTTTTGTTTCTATCTACCCTCTTCATCAGGGCAGGGATATGTCTGTTGTATATTTTACTTTTCCCAAATACATAAAGTTTTTGGGAATCTGCTGGTTATTTAGCTGTGGACCTTGATGGGTTTATCCTTACTTCTTAAGTGTATTGTTAACACTAATACTTGACTTATGGAAAAGATTTGCAAAGTAAGCACCAGAGTATTAGGTTGACTTTACTTTACAAAAAAAGGCTGAGTGCCACTTTGCCTTTCTTTTCTTTCAAATTCCAACAAAAATTATCAACCAGAAAAAAAAAAAAACAGCAGCAACTCCTGGATAGTTACAAAGATTACCATCAGTAGAAGAAATGAGAAAGATGCACAGCAGATAGTATCAATTGGTGATGCAACCCGCAATTGCAGAGAAAATAGCAGCTCTCACAAAGTAAGTTTTCGTTGCAGAAGCTGCGAGTTTCCCCAAATCAGAGATGGCAGGGAGTGGGAGAAGGAGCAGGACATTAGCATTTTGCCAGGTAATTGATTAAAGGGTGAAAGGAGTGCCAACCTTCTGGTTTCAAAAACTGTTTCTGGCCTTTGCTCATAAACTGTGGCCCCAGTTTAGTTTTTTAAAGTTTTAGTTACGACATTACAGCTCCTCAGAGTGGGCGTGGATATCAGAAAATTGGGTAATTATGGCCACTTTAAGGACTGGCCCCTCCTGTTCCCAGAAAACAAGATGTTTATATACTCCATGTAAACCCTCACAACTGCATCCACTTTCCACTGCTTCCTCTGCAAGGCAGGGTCCCACAGATATATGAAATGAGAATCCACATTTACTGCTAAAGGAACAGCACTAAAAATGTAGGCTGAAGAAATATACTTTGTCTACCAAAGATGTTCTGCTTAAACCCTCATCTAAAACATAGAGAAAAAGCAGTGAGAAAAAAGAGAAAAGCAACAGATGCAAGAAGACTGAGAGAAACAGTCTTTAATTATGAATGAGAAGGAAATACTGAAAACTGATTGCATTTCCTTTAGAGAAAGTCTAAGAACATGTCCATAGGCTGCTGCTATGAAATTGAACCAGGTGGGGATCTTGAAAATTAAAAATCCAATTGCATAAATAAAATAAACCCAGTAGAAAGGTGGAAATACTGGATGAACAAATAAAAGATCAATTAAGTTGATCCTAGAGACTGAATCCTAGGCGGTTGAGAACATCATACAAAGGGACAAACAAATTAAAGATATTAGAGAAAATAAGATTTGGAGGATAGAGCCGGATGTCTCAGTATGCATCTCCTTGGACTTCTCAGAGGGGAGAACAGAAACATAAGGAGAGAAGGTGATCAAGACATGACAGAAGGAAACTTTCCTGAGCAGAGAACACATGGAGTATTCATATTCATAGGGGCCACCAAGTGTTGAGCGTGACTTTTGTGTACAGTCTCCATCTCTGACACCTTCGTAGGAAATATACCCAAAATCAAATGAAACAGACTGAATATTAGAGGGATGGATAAAAATATTCCAAGCAATGCTGACATTAAAGCAGTCATATAAGGTAAAAAATAATAAAAGCTTAGAAATGAATTTACATGATTGAAATGTTGATTAAAAGTATAGTTTGCCAAGAAGATACTGCTAGTATGTACCTAAGAGTGTGAAATGATGTTAAGCAATACTCTTGGAAATCCAGGGGGACTGGCCAAATCTATTTTCGTCATGAGAGACTTCAATATGTTTTTTAGAGAGAGCAGAAGCAGACAAGGGATGGAATTGGAATCACAGTTCCAAATGGATAATTTATATACAACTCTTTGTGAACCACACACCTGGAGTTTGTTAAAATACTTTTCAAACATGTATAAAAGTTGACTAGTAAGTGAACAATAAAAAATACCTACAATTTAGTATGAGCTTTTAATAAAAATCCCCCTCCCTCTGCCAAAACAAAACCTGCAAAACTTACCTAGTAACTAAACTCACATAAGACACACAAAAAATCTCTCTTTGGTAACAGAGAAAATAAGAACTGAAATACTAAACTGTTTTGAAAGTAAACAGTAGGGCAATATTTATTAAAATCTTTAAGATATAGCCAATTCCTTCACTATTCAAAGGAATATGTTAAGGCCACTTTAGAAAATAAATACAGAGAATGAAGTGTTTTAACTGAAGGAAAAAATTGGTGAAAATGCAAACTTAAGTTAATGAAATAGGAAACAAAGCAATTGATTTAGGACAATTAAATCTGATAGCTGGTTCTTTGTAATGCTAGTGAAACCAACAACTCTTTGGTAAACTTTGATTAAACAAACAAACAAAAAAAGGAAAAACAGCACCAGGATTGAGAAACAGATAAAACTACAGTAGAGAAATTTCGTAATTCACAAGTTCATATTCAGATGTGAGAATGTAAGTAGAATGGTCCATTTTCAAGGAAAACATGCTCAAATTGACTCAGAGCAATTGCTGCAAACCTGAACAAAAAATAGGAAGAAATTTTTAACAATAGTTAAAGATCTAACACCATAATAAATCCAGATAGTTTATAGGTGAGCTTTGTGAACGTTCAGTGAAAAACTAGTGTCTCTATTAATTTTTTTGTTTCAGAACTTAGAAAATAAAGAATGTTTCCATTTTATTCTCTTAGGCTAGCATAATGCTGTACCAAAATCAAATAGCATGCACACATGTTCTCAAGATTCAGGACTCTTGTGTTGTTAATATAGCTGCAAAAATACTAAATAAAATTTTAAGAAATTAAATCCACAAATAATTTAGAGTACAGACAAATTATGCTTGAAGATTTATCTCAGGAATACTACAGCTGGGTCAGAGAATGTTGTGATCATCTCAATTCAGCACCTAGTTCCAATTTCAAAAAATTGATGAGGTAATAGAAAAAAAATTTTAACTTGAGAAAGGTGAAACATTCAAAGTATAGTTATTACTGTCAAAAACAAGGCTAGCATGCTTTTTGTTTGTTTCATTTTTTTTTTTTTGTACTGGAGGCCTGAACCAATGCAACAGAATAAATGCAGAAGAGTAGGAGCTGTGAATACTAATAAAGAAAAGTTGAAATTGTGATTATTTCAGATGATACTACTAATGTAGAGAATTTAAAAGACTCAGCTAGAGTTGGAATTAGAAGTAATAGAGCTTGGTAAAGTGCTGGCATATACAATGAACACATACATTGTACCGTTATTAACTTGTTAGAAAAGGAAGGAATAAGAACAACCCATTCTCAAGTGGCACCTGAACCAGCAGATGTCTAAGAAAAGACCTGAAAGCAGTATACAGTGTTTCTGAGGAAAACTGAAACATTCCTTAAAAGCGTTAAGGAAGACCTGAGTACATAAACATGTTCCTGGATGAGAAGATTCAAAGCATAAAGATGTAAAATTTCCCCAAATGTATTTATAAATATACAGAAATATTCAAAGTCCCATAGAGGTTTTCTATGGAAGAGGACAAGCAGATGGTTTATAGGGAAAAGTATATGTTCAGAATAATACAATTTTTCAACAGGAAAAAACTGAATAAGGATTATGCTCTAACAGATATTCAGTAACCTACCCTGATTAAATAAGTGTGGTATGGATGCAGAAAATGACAAAGCAATGAAGTAGAAAATAAATTTCATAAATAAATATATAAGTCCTTAAATATTCATACATGCCTTAGAGTTTGATAAAGGAAGAATTTTAAAGGATTAGGGAAAGTTGTGTAATTCACTTTAAGGAGGTGTTATCTTCACAACTAAGTATGAAGTTAACGCTGAAGATTTTTTTTCTGCTTTGTTGGGAATAGAGTGTTTTTATTTATTTATTTTTTTGGGTCAGATCAGCAGTAATGAATGCGCAGTTAGAAAAGGCATAGCTCTGGATGATAGCCTCCATGAGAATGGAAAAGTAACTTTTTTTCTTTTTTTTTAAGGTTCCTTGTTTGCTGCTTTGGGTATACGTAATAAGCAGGGATCCTGGTCAGGTCATTTAAGCAAAGGGGATTACAATATTTGGAAGCAGGCTTTTGGGTAGGTTATATCACAATGTAGATAAGCTACTCGATCACAGAATTTTGGAACTGAAAAATGGTTATGGCTCACACACAGTGGCAATCAGAAGGTTGTTTTGGCTCAGGAGAGTTGGCAGTGTCCAGCCTTTCACACTTACCTGTGAACTGTCCTCCACAGTTGTCCTGTCCCCTTTCTGTGGACTTCATTTTTTGGAGTGATGCAGTCTGCCAGCTTAAGTAGAGCTAATCTCTTACAAAATCTGTGATTCCCTGAGACATTTGGATTTTTAAAGTTTGGTCTTTTAAGCTTCTCTTGAACTGGATTAAAGATTTCACTAATATCAGTAAATGCTTAAGATTAATTAAAAAACTTAAGTTCAAGGAAACTCTAATAAAACTTTTGAGGTGGCCTGAAAGTTACATATACTTAAGCTACTTTTAGTTGAATTTTAATTCGTATGGGTTGTCTCTTTATGCACTTTTCACCACAAGCTATTCATAGTTACATTTTCATAAATCCTTTTTGCTTTAGAAGGTTTTGAAATTTGTATTAATGTAGAAAAGCTTTAAAACCATAGTATAATATTCTTAATGTTACATTTATTTCATTAGGGCTGTCTTAGTTACAGCATCCCTTGGCCTTTCAATTTGAATTACTGGTTCTTAACTATTTTAGGAATTTATATCTCTTTGAAAATGTGTAAAAATTCCAAAGGTTTTACTTTCCTCATAAAAGTGTGTGCTTCTCTGTCTGCTCGTGTGTGTGATGATCGGTTCCTATCCATATGTTCATACGCACACATTCCCATACCGTCTCCCCTCAAGTCCATTGATGGATTATCTGTAATCCCTGAACTCCCCAGATTAATTACAGCATGGTTAAGTCTAATGACTCTTCTGATAACCTCTTATAACTGAGGGATATTTCTCTGCTCCTTATAAAATACATAGAGCCCAGATCCCTTATCAGTTATTAACTGTGCTTCCTTCCCCCATCTCAAAGCACTCTCTGGTGAAAATATGTGGCCAAAGATTCATTTCTCCCATGCATACGTAAAGAGGTAATAAAAGCCTTTAACAGCAAGTACACATGGTCTTTTGAATCCCCTGCCTCTGCCACCAAATTTTTTTTTAAAAAAGCAAACAAATGTACCTTCAGCCTTCAATTTTAGCTAAAGTATTGCAGACCTTTTTATCAATAACTGACTGTATTGTGCACAATGGTTGAGTTTGGGGAAGATGTTTAAGTTATCTAATTTTCTCAGTCCCTAATAAACCCTGATTTCACAGAAGTATGTTTTGGCCTTGTGTACAGTGAGCCAAATAAGATGACTTTAATGCTTTACTCTGTTTCACAGGAAAAGTAAAACTGCTTCTGAAGGAACTCTGGCTCTGTGTAAACACAACACACAGACTACCTGGTGAAGGCAGCAGATGTGTCCCAGGTGAGAGAGAAGCTTACAGAAACGCATTTCATATGTGAAAGTAGAGAGGTTAACCATAGGCATAGCAGCCATTAGTTTTTAATAGCTCCTGATTCTAACATCGAAAGAATGAAGTAAACTAGAATTAGTACTTTTAATTATACAAAACTTGTTTCCCTTCAGTGTGAATGTTAATCCCAGTAAATACATTTAGCTTTCATCAGAGAACCTTCAAAAAAAATGAGAAGGTCAAGTAGCAGAGGCATACCTGGCAGGTGGAGAGCGGAGACTTGAAGGATGCAGTTTCTTCTGAATCATTTCATGAATTTGATCAATCTGTGAGCACTTTAGCTTCGTTTATTTTTAATGTAATTTATTAGTTCCTTTGGTTGACCATCTTGATTCTCAGAGTATCATGGGGCCATTCTATCACATTCACAGTTATAGTTGATTTAGCTATCCTGAGTAGGAGGGGAGAAGATAGCTGTCTTGTGTAAGATTAAAGTGCTTCTTATTTAGCTTTTTGTCATTTTACTAATTTCTTATGATTAGCTGCCGTAAATTCACAGGTCATTGAGGTTCTAAATCTATGGAAACCTCCACCTTATTTTCCTCTCAGGCTTCTAAAGACAGTTTCCTTGGAAGAAATGTTAAGGGACAAGTTACTGATTCTTATTTATGGTGGACTCAGAACTTGTCGAGTGTACGGAGGCGTATTTGATGGCGTTTCTTTAAGTAGATGTTTCCCACAGTTCACCTGCTAGGTACCCATTGGTATTAGCCACATGGTGCCCTCAACTCTTAAATTAGTCACCTCAGTTTATAATTTATCAATTCATCTGTTTAGGCAGAGGCAACCGGGGGATGCTTTTTGGCCTTCTATGTCAATCAGCATTCTATTTTAAGCATTTGATTTTACGTTGTTAAACTGTTATTAAGAGAGCTGCTCTTCATTTCATGATCTAATGTTTGTATTTAAAAATATGCTTTTGAGGGGTAAATATATTACATTAATTTTTCCAAAGTAGAAGGGAAAAGATGGTATCTTTGGAATCTTATTATACCATAAGACATATTCTTTTGTTTTAACTTTTTTATTTTCATATGAGGATGGTTACAAAAATAGTTCAGAGAATCTCCATGGATCCCTTAGCAGATTGCAGAATTTTTAACATTTTCAGTTACCAGTGATCAAAACCAGGACATTTGGTACAACCCTATTAACTAAACTGTGAATTCCACAGTTTTCCCCAGGTATCCTCCTTTCCTTCCAGGATGCAGTACAGGAGCCCATGTTGCCGTTAGTAGTAACCTTGCTTTCACCTCCTCCAGTCCAAAAGTTCCTGTTTTTTTTTATCTCTCGTGTCTTTTACACTTTGGGAGAATATTATTTTGTAGAATAATTTTGTAGAAAGCCCATTGTTTTGGCTTATCTGATGTTTTCTCATGTCAGATTGAGGTTGTGTATTTGTGGCAAGAATGTCACAGTGGTGATGTTTCTCTTTGCTCAGGGAGTTGTTCTAGGGATAGGTGATGTGGATGTGTATTATCACTGGGTTCTAACCTTGATCACTTGGGTAAGGTGGTATCTGCAGGTTTTTATGTTGTAAAGTTGCTCTTTTTTTCCTAATGAATCAACTTGAGAAAGATTCTTTAACATTGTGCAAATATTCTGTTTCTTTCCAATTGTCACCTGCTGATTTTAGCCTACAGCAGTGGATCTTGCCTGCTATAATTAATGCTTTAGTGTTTGCCAAATAGTGAGTTTTTATTTGTCTCATTCCATCTGCATTCTTTAATTGGAATTCTTATGTAAGGAAGAACTGTTCCTTATCCACCATTTATTACTTGTTTACATCAGTATAGTCTCATAGATATTTATTTTATTCATAAATAATAATTCATTGCTCTCCTTTTAGCTTTGGTAGGAGCTTCTTCAGATTGGCTGTGGGCCCTTCATAAATACTCCATTTTTTTTTGAGTTGTTTACTTCCGGTACCACAAGATGTTTCCATCTCTATTTGGATTTTCCCTTCCCAGCCCTATAATCAACCGCTTATCCAAGGAGCCCTGGATCCTCTATAAAACTTATTTTTAAAGCTGGCAAATATAATAAATGGTTATGGAATCAAATGTTTTTGTTAATAATTAGTACCACTGAAGTTCACCAAAATCAAGACCAGGATTAGGTTTTTATAGGAACTTTTCTGTTGCATTATCTTACTGAGTATTCATAGTACTCATCAGATCTTTCAGTTAGAGAGCATTGTACAGATTTGGCCATGGGTAGGCCTGATATTAGTTGATTTCAAATCACTTTTTGGACAGAAAATAGCGTTCTGTATCAACCTATAGGCACAAAGTTGTTTCTCTGCCAGATTCTGCTGTTTGTATGGGAGGATTCATCCAGAGACCGAGTGAGCCAGCAAGGCCCATTTTCATGGCTGTGGATGCCTTTCCAGCTGTGTCATCCATCCACCCACCGGTCCGTCTCACCTGTCTCACTTTTCTTACTGCAAGGCTAGCATACTTGTATGAAATGTATTGATTTTCTAGGTTAATGTTTAGAAAGTGATTGGTTGCCTTTTAAAAAATGTTTCTGCTTACTTGGACTTAATATTTCAAACATTTTGAACTGTTGTAATAAGGTTTCTTTTTTTTTTTTTTTAAGTTTTCTTGATACTGTAAATACCTGATACCTACTTTTGTTCCCCCACACAGAAAAACCTGCCAAAGCAATCACCAGCTCCAGAGTGCCTGGGGAAGATGGTATGCTACCTCCAACACAAGGCAGCCCTCTCAGGACCTCAAATGTGCAGACATGCCTCACAAAACTGTCCATGGAGATAAAGGAGGACTTTTTATGTCAAAATGTGGAAAAACAGAGCTCCAGTGGAACAAATTGTAGTTCTGACCATGTTTTTAATGAGAATGGAAATCTTGAGGTTTTAGTACAAAGTCATCATGATGGTGGCAGCACTGAATTTGTTGATCATGATCATTTTTTTGATGAAGATCTTCAAGCTGCAATTGACTTCTTCAAACTTCCCCCTCCTCTTCTGTCGCCAGTGCCCTCGCCCCCTCCGATGTCTTCACCACACCCAGGTTCCTTACCTTCTTCATTTGCACCTGTGAGTTTTGCTCTCTGAATTTGAATTACCAAGTGGGTACATTGTCTATCCTAATATGTCCTTGATGCTCAAAGGATATTAGTGATATTCTTGCACAGATTATTCATTTTAGCCAATTTTGTTAGGGGGTAACATGAGGATTTTAAAAAGCATGCCACTACCCTTTGGATCAACATATATAATATGAATTTTTTTACTTTGTATTAGGATTGCATTTTTGTTAGTCTTTATCCACAGCCAAATTACAAGTTTTCTATAGGAAGACTGTGTCTTAATTGTTTTTATCTCTTGATATGGAATGACTGAATTAAACACATATTTGTATATGTGGAGTTATATAGTGATAGGAAAATCCATGTATATAGCATCCGTGCCCCTTAACCTGGTGTAGCCGAGTTCTCCAACTTTATTTGATGAATTCATCATCTTGTGTGTTTGCTGAATGGTTTATAGTAGTTTCTTAGGAAGTTAGTCTTTATGAAGCAGATGTATATATTTTTGGCTTAAGGAGCAGATAATATGTTTTGCTCCTGGAATCAGTTTCTTTCTTTATGAAAACACCATGTGTGCCTGTTATGTTCCAGGGACCAGGCTAGAAACTGGGTGTGCAGAGGTGACGAAAGATGCCATTGCCTCTCAGTGGGCTTCATTGTGTGGAGGTGAGAGCAGTAAAGGAGCAAACATTCATTGCTGCGTAGAGCCCTGCAGTGGTGGAAAACACGCTGCTGGGGAGGATAAAGAAAAACAGCTTAGTCCTGAATGGAGGAGGCCAGGGCAGGTTGGGGGGCAGGCAGGATTCTTCTGCAGATTCGATCCCCACACTGAGTTTTAAGGAGTGAGTGGGGGTGCTTCAGGTGGAGGAGCGGTTCTCACAAGAATGTAGAAGCAAGGGTGAGCTCTGTGTGTGGTAGATTCATGCAGGTGACACTGGGAAAGGCCATGTGCATCCTCCCAAGGAGTTCCCACTTTATCCTGAAGGGGGAAATCTTTGATGAATCCAAAGACATAGACTGAAAGATAGATTTTTATTTGAAAGTTTCATTTCAATATGAATGAGTAGGGAGTGGAGGGACAGTCAGAAAATAGACAAGACCACAGGCAGGGTAGCAGCTTAATAAGCAGCTCACTTAAAATATATATATATATTTTTTTGAGACAGAGTCTCACTCTGTTGCCCAGACTGGAGCACAGTGGCGTGATCTCGGCTCACTGCAAGCTCCGCCTCCTGGGTTCACGCCATTCTCCTGCCTCAGCCTCCTGAGTAGCTGGGACTACAGGTGCCCGCCACCACACCCGGCTAATTTTTTTGCATTTTCAGTAGAGACGGGGTTTCACCATGTTAGCCAGGATGGTCTCGATCTTCTGACCTTGTGATCTGCCTGCCTCGGCCTCCCAAAGTGCTGGGATTACAGGCGTGAGCCACTGCGCCTGGCTACAGCTCACTTAATTCTTGATACCTAAGTTGTGGCATTGGTGTTAAAGAGGTGGGAACTGATTTGAAAACTGTTATGAGGTCAAATGAGCAGCATTTGATGACATTTTTAATGTGGCAGTTAGGGGAGTTGGAGGAGTCAAAGATGTTGAAAAATAGCAAATATAAGAAGAGACCCTGTTTGGGAGAATAATGTATAGAATGTTAGGTATGAGGTATGGATGTACACAGGCGAGATACTGGAGGGAGGCTGTGGTGTGCACAGACGTTCAGGACCTGCCAGCGCTTGAGTGCAGCAGAAGTCATTCAGCTCTGATGTCATCCAGTGAGAGTACGGAAGAGGAGAAGATGGAGTCCCAGTCAGGACCCTGGGGAACCATCCCTATGTAAGTGACAAGCAGAAGAAGTGTGAGGAAAGGAGATTGAAAACAAGGGCAGAATAGACGAAAGCCGGGAGATGACGGTACTCTGGAGTTCAAAAGAGGAAAGAATTCTTTCCGTAGGAGCAAGTTGATGTCAGCAGCTGTCAATCTTCACCAGTCCACTGTTCTCTAACAGAATAGAGACGAGGTGGTTGATGCTGTCAGTGCATGCCAAGTGGGCCACATGCTCTAGGCAGTTAACTCAGTAGGAGACGAGTTGGGGGTCAGGGAAAGGTTCTGGAGCAGAGGTGGCTGGAGAACGGGCTGGGAGGGAGAGAACGTTGTAAGGGTAGCACAGGTGTGGTTGATGACATCAGTCAGGCTGCAGCACTCTGTGAGGACATGTTGGGGAGGAGATATGTGGTGGGAGATACCCACAAGACAGCGCCCCTCCCCGCCGCACAAGGCTGTACCAGGCACAAGTCAGACACACCAGAGAGAGAGGAAATAGAGAGCTGTGAAGCCAGAGGCCAGCAACCTGGGTCAGAGCCTTTGTTACTAGATGATGGGGAAGTAACAGTGTGCAAGTAGGAATGTTCGAAAGTTCAGAGAAACATAACCCTGCGTAGAGTGGGGGGTGGCACTTGGAAGCATGTCTGTTATTGGGGGAGGTGTCTCTGCAGGGTGCTGGGCACCCTTAAGGAGAGAGCAGAACAGTGTTGGACCAAAGCTAGAGAACTCCCCACCCACCACAGAGATTCCAGGCCCTAGCCTGCCCCTGCTCAAATGTGATTGTAAAGATTCTTCAGGAAACATGTACTTTTAAAAAATAATGCATTTAATTAGATAGTCACGTTAATCTGTTGAATTAGTGTTTGACAAGTATAATTCATATTTTTAAAGGAAACCTTCTTTGGAGAGTATACAGATTCCAGCGATAATGACTCAGCCCAGCTTAGAAATTCTGCTGAGTCTGTTTCAGAAGATGATACAACTGAATCACAGAATTATTTTGGCTCATTGAGAAAAAGTAAAGGAAGTGGTACATGGGAGGAAAAGCCCAAATCACACGAAGCTATCCAAGCCCTGAATACCTGGGAAGTAAATAAAGTGACAACTGCTGGACTCGAGGCTTTCACAGCAACACTGAGAGAATCTTCTGCCACACACTCCTTAGTTGGTGAAAAACACTGGACCACAGCATCTCGATCCATGAGTGATAGAAAAAGAGACATTTTACATGAGACAAAAACACAAATGGAGGTTGGGGAGATGGATAAGTCAGTGCAAACTGAGAAGACCATTCATAAACTCACTCGAGGTCTATGCATTGAGAGATTGTCTGCCAGCCCTGCACAAGAGAAGGAAGCTACCCCTGGGAAGTCTGAATTGTGTTCATCTCCCCTTGGCAAAAGGCCATTAAATGAACTCATGGAATCTGAAGAAAAAACTCTATTGTCTAAAATGATAGGATCACCCAAAGCAGAGTTTACTAAGTGGACACGAATTAATGAAATCACTTCTGAACCAGACCGTATCACAGTTTCTGGCCATTTTCACAGACTGTCTAGAGAATTGGAAAAGGAAAAAGAAGATACTCAAGGGTTCACTTTAGGAGAATCACCTGAATCAGAAGATGATGACTCAGGTGATGGAATGGATGTAGCAGGGCTTGACGTTGAAACCAGTTTTTCTTCCTCTTCTACCTTGGTAGCATTGTCTGTTGGCAGTAACCCCCAGTCTTCTTCTGGGTTAGACTGTGGTAATGATTCAGATACTACTACTAAAGTATTCTCTACTGAACCGCACCATTCAGAACATAAATTGCAAACTAAAACTTTAAACACATTACATCTGCAGTCTGAGCCACTGGAGTGTTCTGTAGGAGGAGGAAACAACTTGGAGAATAGCTTGTGTGCCTTGAGCCCTGAATTGGGAGCATCTAATTTTAATGATCAGAAGAGCAGTGGGATAGAATATACAAAAGTAGTAAAAGGCTTGACCAAAATAGATTCACTTCCTCGGTCAGTATTTATGAAAGCTACAAAAGATGGGCAATGTGAAAGTCAAGATCCAAGAATTGAGCTCACACTAAATAAGCCAGATTTCACATCATTAATAGGTTCTCAGGCTGCCTTCATCAAGAGTGGTTTGGGTTTTGTTAAAAGTACTTCATGGCACCATAGTGATTTATTAAGGAAAGGTGGCGAAGAAAGTCTGAGAGCCAAATCAGAACATGAACAGAAGACTAGCCATCAGTTACAAAAGGCAATGCCATGCCTACAAAATAGAGGACCAACACCCAAGCCTGATCTTCTTAGAGAAAATAACAATCCTGTAGAATTCAAGACCACTGCATCGGTGTTGCCTAATCAAGTATCAGTTATCACAAAACAGACAAGACCTGAAAAGGTTCCAAGTGTCAAACTGGAACACTTGAGGCCACATAGGGATGAGCCTACCTTAGTAACAGAAAATAGTAGCAACAAAACTGGTATGTCAACTATAGCAAAATGTGATGGGGAAAGAGATGATACAACACAAAACATCACGGAGATGGCTGCTGTGAAAAGCATTTCACCAGAAGTTTCTGCCTCTAGGAGAAAATTAGATTTTAATTCTCCAGGTGTTTCTTCACCAGTAGAAAATTCTGATTGTTCCATAAATAGCAGATTATCTTTCTCTTCTGAAAACATCCTCGTCCAAAACGAAGACACTGTGAGAGAAGCAGCAGTGCGGGGAGATGGGCAGAAGCAAAGGCAGCCTCAGGCCCCAGATCTGGACTCCAGTGGGACACATGGCAGTAAGGTGCTTCCAGCCACAGAAGTGACCGTGTCAGGAGGTTTTTCTGTTGAAGAAACCAGCTGTGGAGACACAGGGAGATGTGATGGCGAGGCCCTGGCTGTTGCAAATGATTCTACTAGCACACCACAAAATGCTAACGGACTTTGGAAATTGAAATCTGCAACTCCCGGTGGTGCTTTGCCTGAGTGTTTTGGCACCACAGACACTACTTTTTCTTCAGCATTTTGCAGAAAAGATGGAGAGACACAGGATACCTCCCAAAGTAGCCTGCCTGGTACCTTACATTGTTACACAGGCATTCGAGAGGGGGGAGACGACACTGAGGTAGAGAGTGAGGCATTTAGCTGCAGTGAGGGGAGCGAACAGCAAGATGCTCCTGATGACTCACAGAAAAATTTAGGAGATACAGATGCTGGTGTAGTTGAGGTGAGACCTTCCTTAGAGGTAGGTTATTTGACATCAGCTCTGCAAGATTTTAACATAAGTACTTTTTCTGAGCTGGATAGACTTTCCACATCAGAGGTTGTGATGTTTCTTGAGAGCTGTCAATTAGGGGATTATAGTTCAGGGGACTCTGTTTCTGAATGTTCTAGTAAAGGAACCCTAAATAAAGAAACGAACAAAGAATTAAAGGCAAGTGAAATAGCAGGAGAAAAATACAGAAAGCAACCCTGTGAGGAAGAAACACTTGGAACCTGTGAAGAGTGGATTGAATCAGAGGAAGATGATTATTCGTTAAAAAATACAAGTCAGCTCACTCAGTGTTCTTTGGAAACTCTGTCTGAGGTTCTGACCAAGATTAGGCAAGAACTTCATACAAATTCGGAAGATTGCAATGGTAAAGATACTGGCAGTTTATTGCTCTTAAATATAAATAACAACATGACCACTGAGAATGTAAAAGAGAAAAGTCCATCTTGGGAAACGACTGGCTCCTCATCACATGCTTCAGAACCAACCCCACAAGCAGCTGCCTTGGAGGGCAGCTCTCCCATCAGCGGTAGGCCTCAGAATGGAAACACTCAGAGCAGACCAGAGGCCAGTTCAGATGCAGGCAGGCAACCCGATGGTGGGGAAGAAGACCTGCCAGAACCTGTGGAGCCGTCAGCCTTGTGCTCTGACTCTGTAATGGAGCCATCGATAGAGCAAAGTTCTAACTGCGAGGCCGAAACAACATTTCAGTGTCAGATAGCAACAGTGACCTCAGAAGTTATAAACGTACTTATAAATAAGGATCAGAATCTAGTCATTGAAAAGGGGGACAACTGGACAATCATCAGTGGCGTAGCTGTCCTGCCACATGTGGACCAGGTCACACTGTGTGACATTCCTGGAGACATCCCTATTTCTCAGGATCAAGGAGAGCTGGAAGCTGGTTGCATCCCAATGGCTTCTGCTGAGAAGTCCCTAGAGGCCAGTCACGCTGGCCTTGCATTTCAGGAGGCTCCATGTGGCAATAATCTTTCATGTCCCCAAGAGGGTGTTTCAAGCAGTGGTCAGAGCACCAACTTTGATAAAAGTCGTTTGCGAAATAGACCCGTGAAGCCTAGTATATGGATTAGTTCTCAAATATATGATCAAAACTTCGAGACTCAGATTGTTGCGTCTGATCACACATATTATAACTCAAAACTAGAGCCATCTGGCAAAAATAAGAATCGATCAAAGATTTCAAACAAAGATCAGTCAAACAAACCAGTAAAAACTTCAGCGTTGAGCAGAGTTGAAACTCATCAGAGTGAAGCTGCTCAGTCATTTTCAGGGGAAAAAGCTAATACAAAAACTCAAAGAAGCCAAACTCAGACCATTTTAGCAAATGCTGATACATCCACTCCTACAGATTGCTCTCCTGACACACTGAGTAAAATACGGCAAGAGGTGGGGCCTCCTTTGCCACCTCTGCTTGCTCCTCTGATAGCTACACCTCCAAGGACTTCACAGCCACTCTCTCCACTGATATCGAGTTCTAGTCCTTCCTCACCAACCTCTCCTGTAGGCCAGATTTCTCCCTTATGTGAAACCCCAGTGCCTCCTGTCATGTCTCCATGGCCAGAGGACCCCAGACGTGCCTCTCCTCTAGATCCTTCTCCATCTCCATCTGCAGTGTCAGCCAGTGAGAGGGTAGTGCCATCTCCTCTGCAGTTCTGTGCAGCCACACCGAAGCACGCACTTCCTGTTCCTGGCCGACTCCCACCCTGTGCATCTGGCCATGCTGCTGTGGGAGGGCCTCAGGAGAATTCTGTGAAAATCCTTGACACCATGTACCCAGAGTTATCTGCCAGGGCCCGGACCCTCAACATCCTCAAAGGGAATATTCAACTCACACGAGGTCCACCTGCTGACTGTAAGAATTTACCAGGACCTGCCAGTGCTATGATAGGATTCAAAACGATCACTTCAGCAGCAACTGCTTTTGTCAAAACTGGGAGCAGCTCTGGTGGTGACTGTAACCAAGACAAGTCAAGAGATTTGGGGACTCAGCAGGATTCAAGTGGGAAAAGAACACTGTCAACATCTACACTGAGAAGTGCTAAAAGACTGCGCCTGGACACTGGGTCCCCAGAACCAGAAACCAGGGGAGTCACTGCAGAAGGAATCCACAAGAAGCTCCCAAGGAACTTCCCTCCAGCTGAAGTTGCAACAACAGATGAGGAAAGAAGTTGTTCTAGTCCAGCCATCAGTGCAGTTTCACAGTTGCCTTTAAGCCCAAAAGAAACGGTGGAGTCCCATGATAAAGCCATAGCTAATGCCCTGAAGAAAATTGCAGAGTTTTCTTTTGATCTGTTACCTGTCATTCGTAGTCATGTATACGTGGGAAATATCTCCAAAAAGCCCGTAATGAGAGATCAAGAGAAAGAAGTTGTTTATGAATTTAGCACAACAAAAAAGGTATGTGGCTGCTCTTTTCTAAGTGCATTAGGGATTACATGTCCTCAAAGGAGGATGCTGTTTACTGTCAGCAAAATGTGTAGATGACCATGAACAAAAGTTTTACTTCAAGGATGAGAGTTATCCACGTAAACATTACGACTATATTTCTAGCCAGCATTTTACAAATTTAAAATACAATAAGACACTGGAGATTTGGTCATTTCTATTCATTAAATTACTTAAATTTTTTTCAAAGTATCTGTCAGGACTAAAATTACATATATCCACTTGATCCTGGCATGTTTAGAGGCCTAAAATTATTTTCTTCAAAGCTTCAAATTATCACACGATTTTTCTTTTCCTTGAGTTTTGTTACAAATCAAACAGGAGCAAATGCTTAGTGTCAAGAGAGGGAAAAAAGAGATGGTTTAAATTTAAATACGTAGTTCATTAGGACTTTTATAGTTCTATATTTTCTAAATATCTACTGGTACCTTGCATGGATGACTTCTAGTGCTAGACGGATCACGCTTAGTGCTTATCTGCATATACTTGGAGTCATTGTGGCATAAATATTTATTTTTTTAGATTGCTTACTTGCAGAACGCATAAGGAGCTCCGTAAGTCACTTTGAAAGGAAATGAATGCATATGTCAAATTATCATGTAATGCTCCTCTTAGGACGAAAAATGTTACTTAGTAGTATTTTAAATTTAAACTGTATAGAGTAAGTTAGAGCTTAGAAAACAAGAATGAGAGTAGAATTATATACTGTATTTCATACACTCACATACACAGATTACATAAGGCAAAAACCAAGAAATTATGATTATTTGACTAGTGCTAGTGACAGTATGCAGCTAGGTCTTTTGAGACTTGCATTCTGGCATCTGCAGCATTTACTAAGCATAGGAAACAGACAGGTATGGGGATTTCTTCAATGCCCCCGACCTCGATTCTCGTGACTTACCATGCTAGGTAAGGTCTTACCAGTTACTACTGTGCTCTACCTTCTGATGTAGCGCAAGTTTTATTTTTTCAATAGATACTTAAGTTTTGTAACTTTTAGATAATCTTTGGTAGGCTAAAGATAAATATGAGTGTACATTGCCTTTTTAATTTTTTTTTCAATCCAGCATTTAGCAGAGTGCTTGCTTCACTCTATTCTCTCAGAACTAAAAATTCAGAAGATATCTATGGACCACAATTACATTCACGCCCTCTGCAGGGTGTATGTGGGTATTTGTCGGCAACTCGGAGACTTGGAAAGAGCTCGCTTGTTTTGCTACAGCCTACTTAAAGAAGGTATGCTTAGATTGTGACAATTTTGTATTGAAAATATACGATTACCCTTTTCCCTTATACTGGAGTCTATATTTTCAGCTGTGATTACTATGTGTCTTTTAAAATAATGTTGTGTTTTGTCCATTGAATAGCTTTAGCTATACCCAGCTGCACCTGGTCTTTAGTAGGGCTTACTTATATCAGCACTATATTTCCACTTGTAAATAAATGAGTATCTCTCATTACTGTGTGTTTGTTCTATGCCCTGTACAGCTGCTTTAGAATTAGATATAGTTGCCTTAAAATATGGGATACTTTAAAGTAAGTGACAAGCCAAACTGCTGTACCACTAGGTGGAAAGGGCAGCAACTTTAAGATGGAATTGTAAGCTGATGAAAAAGCAGATGAGAGAAAGCTGAAAGGAGATGGTGACATGAGGGTTGTCCTTTGATTCTCTTTTCTTTACCGTTTCTTCCATCCCTACTAGTGGATCAGACTGGGAATCATTCTTCGCTGTATCAAATCATCAGTATTTTTAAGTCATATGATATACAAATGAAACCTAATATCATATCAGTCTTATCTCAGTGGTAAACATTTACCATCTTTGACTACCATGTTTATGGGGCTTATAAATCAGGATAATTGAGTATATCCATCACTTTTACTGTTGTGAATGAAGCTGCTAAGTGTTTCATTTGCCCACTTCATTTCTTTGTTTACTCTTTCAGTCATTCCTTCAACAAATCATTATGGAGTGAACGTTAGGATTTCTGTGGTGATTAAAATCAGATGGAGGTACACTTGTCCAGTGGGACTGACAGGCCATAGTCACATCACAAAAACACACATGAAGTTCAGCAGTTGGCGGGTGGTGGGATGGAACGGGTGTGGGCTCGTCCAAGACCACGATGGATTTCTTGTTCTTCCTCAACCACAGCGAGCCCATTCTTAGCTCAAGCTTTTGTGCTGACAGCTTTCTTGCTCTGTTTCCCTCAACTCTTGTGTTTCACTCCATGAATTTCGCATACCTTGCTAGTCATCCTGGATCCCTTATTTTTCTTTATTTGCCTTCATGGCACTTACCACTTCTTAAAGATTAAATATTTTGTTTGCTGTCTCTCTGTTCCTCTAGCTTGTATACTCTGTAAGGAGAGAATTTATTTGTCTTGTTTCTACTCTGAAGTGTCACCAGATAAACATAGGATTCAAAAATTAACAGATCAAGTTTAGTGCAGTGAGTTTGTGCCTTGAGCTACATATTCTTAGATGTGTCAATGATAGATAAAGTAGAACAAAGAAAACTAAAAAGATGTGATTGTACAGCAAACAGGATAAAAATCTTTACTTTGGAAGGCTCTTTGACAGTTTCTTATGAAATTAAAACATTCATTTATCCTATGGCTCAGAAATTCCACTCAGGCACTTATGCAGCAGAAACACAGAGTTAGATCATGACATCATTACATAAACTAGCACATGGATGTAACATCTTGACTCATACGAGCCCATAACTGGAAATAAATGTCCATCAGCCAGTGAATGGAAAACATTAGGATATATCAAGCAGTTAAATACTACTTGGCTGTACAAAGGAATAGACTACCAATGTATGCAACAACACGGAGGAATGTCAAAACCAACATGCTGAGTAGGGAAGCCAGACAGAAGAGAGTACCTACTTCACAAATCCATTAAGAAATATTTGAGAAAAGGCAAACTAATGTATAGTGACAATAGATCAGGGCTTCTCTGTATCTGGGGTGAGGTGATTCACTGCAGAGCACGAGAGCGAGAGAAGTTTTGGAATGATGGTATTGACTGTTGTGGTGGTTTCGTGGATTTAATCATTTGTCCAAATTCATTGAACTTTATAGTGTAAAAGAGTGTATCTTATTGTCTGTAGACTACACTTCAATTAATTTTTTAAAAAGAGACAGAGTGTAGGAGAAAGTATTTACAACAAAAGAATTGTCATCTAGAATTTATTTTAAAAAATTCTTCAAATCAGAAGCTTTATGTGTTCAATGAGTAAATGTAATGCATAAAAACCCATGTAATGTAATGCAAAACCTATGTAATGCATAAAAATTGCCTGTAATGACACATACCAAATGGGAGAATTCTGAGACCGAGGAAGTTGGAGAACGGATTTTGGAAATGACTGTGCCTGGAGCCTCTTCTGGGCTCCCCATTTACAGCTTCCTCCATTGCAGGATGCCTGCAAGGCACCAGTGAAATTAATACAGTTTTTTCATAATTTGCAATTTATTCACTTGATCATACATAAAAGATTTATTGTATTATTTTATTTCTCATAGATTTTCCGGAGTCTGAAAAATTAACTTTGTTTATTGCAAACATGTGGCATGATATATTTCTCTCGCAATCAGTGATTAATAAAGCAATGCAGTTAGTTGCCAGGCAACGTGCTAAAGGAGAGGTTCTGAACTGCTTGAGAGCTTTTCTTAATTGGGAAAAGGTGAGCTTTATTTCTATTTCTTACAGTACCTTACTTTTAGATATTATATAAATGTTATTATTTTGTTGTGTATTTAGTTTTATATTAATTCGTAGGCATTTTCTTCTTTCTAGATCTTTTAAAATTTAATCAGTTTAGCCTAAGCTTATCCATTTTGTTCATTAAGTATGCATGAGACATTCAAGGAAGAATTGTAGACCAAAGGATTGTGTTAATTAACAGTTTGTTTTATACACTAATTTGTGACTGATGAAACCCACACATAGGTATATATATTTAAAAGTCTCAGAGAAGCCACAGAATTATTTGGTTCTTCAATAGATACTTAGGTAAAAAAATACATATTTCAGTTTTTTCCTATTAGGATTTTTAAAATCTAATATGCTTTATTTTTCTTTCCAGTTGATAGAATTTGTTTTTATGCTAACTACTTTGTTCCCATGTTATCTTTTATTATTATTTTTAGTTATTGATATGTTAAGTGTCTAGATGGGTGTTCTTTCATCATTTTATTTCATTCATTCATTTTATCTAATGAGAGTCTAACTACCAGTAGCAAACTTCAAGAAGTGGTACTGAAGCCAGTGATATTGATTTTTAAATTTTATTTTCTGTTTTTAATGAGCATGTATTTCCTCTTGTAAAAACTCCCCTTGGCTTATGTGTGGAGCAGAATTTTATATGCTGTTTTGCCTTTTTTTATTATTACTTTTGATGTTAGTATTTGTTAGGCTTTTATTTTTTATAAAACGTAAAGGAAAGAGCTTTTGGTGGTCAAAAGTTAGGTAAATATTAAAAAGCAAGTTTGTAATGATCTCTTCATCAATCTATCTAGACACAACAGAATGCCTTCATGTGAGATATGGTCAGAAATCCTAGTTGGTCATTTTGTGTCAGGAGAGACATCCCGACTCCTACCAGTGGATACCAGCAACCACATATGTATCTGCTCCAGAGGGTTGCCAGCCTCCGGAGAGGTACCTGCTTCTGGAAGGTTATCTGCTTTGAGGGTTACTGCCTTCAGAGGGTTACCTGTTCCCAGAGAGTTACCTGCCTCTGGAGCATTACCTGCCTCAAGAGAGTTAACTGTTCCCAGAAGGTTACCTGTTCACAGAGAGTTACCTGCCTCCAGAGAGTTACCCGTTCCCAGAGGGTTACCTGCCTACAGGGGGTTACCTGTTCCTAGAGAGTTACTGTGTCTGGAGAGTTACTTGCCTTTAGAGGGTCACCCGCCTTCAGAATGTACCTGTCCAGCCTGCTCCTGCTCTCACTTGGTCTTTCCGCTTGCACACTAGAGCCCATCTCCTTTCACCTGTTCAGAATTGAGCAGGATATGGTTACAAAGACATTACTTAGGAAGAACATAACATTTTGGTAAATGTATTTGCTAAATATTGTATCAAATAAAAATACATAGTCAAAGCTTTAAGAAAGGTGAGAAATACTTGGGGAATAAAACCCCATTATATTACAGGATTTCCAAATATTAGCTTACAGAATTAAACATCTGGTAAACAAAAATGAGGACATAGTAAAATTCATTAATTTAAAAAGTAAATGTGTATGAAGAATATGTATTTTTTATATATCTATGACACATTTGCACAAATGAATGATGAATTGGCCACATGAAAACATTAATTTCTTTTTTTTTTTTTTTTTTTTTTTTTTTTTTTTGAGACAGAGTCTCGCTCTGTCGCCCGGGCTGGAGTGCAGTGGCGCAATCTCGGCTCACTGCAAGCTCCGCCTCCCGGGTTCACGCCATTCTCCTGCCTCAGCCTCCGAGTAGCTGGGACTACAGGCGCCCGCCACCGCGCCCGGCTAATTTTTTGTATTTTTTTAGTAGAGACGGGGTTTCACCGTGGTCTCGATCTCCTGACCTCGTGATCCGCCCGCCTCGGCCTCCCAAAGTGCTGGGATTACAAGCGTGAGCCACCGCGCCCGGCAAACATTAATTTCTAAAAAGCAAAGATTTCACACCCAAAATTCCCTGGTAATAATTCAGTAAAATTTAACAGAAAAAAAATTCAAAGTATTTACATTTACTTTGAAATTGAGATATACATTCTTAGACAATCTGGGAACAAATAAAATATGAAAAGTAAAATCACAGTCTTAAAAGTCAATGAAAAGGTAAAGTCAGAATCAAAGATCTCTAGCTTTTTTGGAAAACATGTACTCATTAAAGTATCTTAAATGTCTTAGTTGTTTAGCAGAAAATAAGTGAAGTTAACTGCTACTCATCTTCAACATTAGAAATATGACAAGGGAACCAGAGAAAAAGAATAAATTTTAAGAGATAGTAGTAGTGAAGTGGAAAAGAAACAGAAATACATAGAAGACAAAAATACTACCTTTAAAAAATGCCAACAACATAGATAGCTGACAGTGCAGATTGGCAAAAAGAAAAGCAAAAATAGTGAAGATTTGAAATGGGAAAGTAGACATATAGGATACAGAATGAGAAGACTACTACCTGCAGTCCTATAGCAGCAGATTTGGAAACGGTGATTTCCTGGCAAAGTAAAAATGATGAAAATTGGCTTTGGGGTAGAAAACTTGAAAAGACTGGTTGATAAGATGATTAAAACTTTTCTATACAAAGACATGTATAGATTCCACCTGGGTTTTAATCTAATCTTTAAAGAACCAAGTAACTGTAATCTGTTTTAAGCATGAGGAAAAATTGAAAGCCTTCTGTTCATTTCTAATAATAAAACCCAATTAAAAATGCTATAAGAAAGAGAAAAAAGCCAGTTTTTAGTGAGTCACTTAGATGTAAAAAGTGTCACTAAACAGGAGATGTCAGTAGTGTATTCAAAGAATAATACTTTATAACTAAATAGAGTTTATCCTGATAAAACAAGGAGAATTCAGAATCAGAAAATCAATCCATTACTAAATTAAAGAAGAAACCCCCATGGGATTATTCCTAAACTAGGAAATAGAAGGAAATTTACTAAATATGATACTGCTAGTTAACAAGAAATCAGTAGTAGTATCTTCAGCGTAAATTTTGAAATTATTTCAGTTTTTAAAATCATGAGTTAGGGCTTCCTGCTGTAACTATGGTGGGAAGTATTTCCCTGGGTTGGGTGCTTCAAGGTGGTTCCTCCTCCAACTTTTTCTGGTGGAGTTGATAAAATCTTTAAGGATGCTCTATATGTAGAAGTGACTTCTTGATTTAAATTACTGCTGAATTTTAAAGTTGTAAATTCATAAACCTTTTAAAAAAGCGTTTAAATTCATGAGTCTTGTTTCATTTATAAATCAATTAATTGTTAACAAAGTAAGAATGTGTTTACTTTGGCCATTGATGAATGTTAGTTAACTCATGTATTTAACAGATTAACGTTTCCTAAATAATCTTATTTACAAATTTCAGATTATCTTAAAACTTCAAACGTATTCATAAACTTCAGATGTATCCTTCAAAAACACTTAAAGTAGGCCTTCAAATCTAATAAGCATAATCTTCCTAAGCAGTTAAGCAATTCTTGAATGTAGAACATGAGTTGTAATAAATATTCAAACAATGTTTACAAACTTACATTCTGTTAAACACGTCTAATTAAAATTATGATTCTAATACCAAATGCTTCAATTACAGCCACACCTGAAACATAGGAGATTCTCAGCACTTTTATGGAGCATGTATTGTATACATGCAGATTATCCCATGTTCACAATTACTGCAAAATGTAAAATAGGTACTCAAAAAAGTGAATATATGGATTTGATTTCCTTCATGTCAAAATTTATTTCTGCATCTGCTTAGGTTGCGAAGTCACTGATTTTTCTAAGTGGGAAATATTTACCAGTTTTGGTTATCAGGTGTATTACTTTGAACCACGATTTGGCTTTGGATTGTCTTATAGAAACCTTGAGACTCAGAACCTTTCAGGATATATATGGCCAAGCTACAGGTTCACTTGTTGAGTCCTTCTAGTAATAAAGCAAATTTCCAAGCCCAAGCCTTTTCTTGCATTAAGTATATTGAGTATTATATGTGTGTTATTTTTATAATGAAACCCATGCAGTGCTGGTGGAAACGTGAAAAGGCATGACTACTTTGCAAAATTGTTGGACACCATCTTATAAAGTTAAACCACTTCTTAGCCAAAGGCCCAGGAGTTCCACTCTTACATATTTTCAAGAGAAGTGGAATTTACATCCTCACAAAGGCTTGCACATGAATATTCATAGCAGCATTAACAGTAGTCAAAAGTGAATTGATAAACAGTAATATGTCCATATAATTGGTTATTACTCAACAGTAAAAAGTTCAGACTACTCTTTCATGCAACACTATGGATAAATATCACAACACACATTATACACAGATGTGAAAAAAGCCAGAAATAAAAATCCATTACTGTCTGATTCAGTTTTATGAATTTCTCAAAAAGGCAGACTGATACTCGATGTCAGAAAAATAATAGAATTTAAATAATTTTTAAAGGTTTATTTTTATAATTATAACTAGCTTTCTAACTTTAATTCTCTAATTTGAGTTGATGAAACTGTGTTTCTTATCTGGATTACAGGTAAGCTCTTTTCTACCTGATTGGATCCTGCATCCTGCCTATATTGTTTTTTAATTTGGCTCATCCAGCTACCATTGTGTAATCCTTCTATGACAAGATAAACATGGTTCCTTAGTCAAACTGTTTTAAAAAGCTATTTCAGATTAAATGATTAGTCATCAAATGCTTATTATAATCTTTTAGATAACTAAGGTAAGATGCATTCTATTTGAAACTCCAGATTTTATTTTATTTCTTTTCATTTGCTAGAATGCTCCGGTAGATGTTGGCTTCATGGTTTCTAAGCTGCTTTTGACCATACAGTTATGTCCAAAAACAGAATTTCAATCTAGTGAGAAATTTGGTGAAGACCTAAGTGATAACACTTGGGAATACATATTTGCCATTGATCTGCTCTGCTGCCATCAGAAATGGATCTGGACACATGATAACATCATAAGGTTAGTTATTTTACTAATTTAAATAAAGATGTGTTATTGTAAGGTTGAATTGTTGAACGCTGAATGTGGCTTGAATCATTTTTGTCGTTTAAGCGGGTAAGGCAGATGAAACATTTACAAATGACACTGTTTTTATTTTATAAGAGTTAATAAAACTACCCTTAAGATACCTTCATCACGGCCGGGCATGGTGGCTCACGCCTGTAATCCCAGCACTTTGGGAGGCCGAGGCGGGCAGATACATGAGGTCAGGAGATCGAGACCACCCTGGCTAACACGATGAAACCCTGTCTCTACTAAAAATACAAAAAATTAGCTGGGCGTGGTGGCGGACGCCTGTAGTCCCAGCTACTCGGGAGGCTGAGGCAGGAGAATGGTGTGAGCCCGGGAGGTGGAGCTGGCAGTGAGCGGAGATTGTGCCACTGCACTCCAGCCTGGGTGACAGAGCGAGACTTCATCTCAAAAAAAAAAAAAAAAAAAATGCTACCTTCATCCCTATCACATTTTCTTGCTTTATTTTTCTTTAATACCTGTCACTAGTTTTTGTTCAGTTCTGCTATTATCATCTCTCTCCCCAAAAGAAATGACACTGGAGGGGCGGAGGGTGGCCTTGTTTGGCTTGTGGCATATCCGTAGCATGCGGAACAGTGCCCACACAAGGGGAGCATCTGGCGAATGTATGTTGAATGAAATTAATTATCATTATCGTAACATACAGATACTCACAAAACGTAAAGGGAAGAGAAATATTCAAAATTATAAATTAGCAGCTCCTGTCACCTGGGAGAAAAGCTCTCAGACATTCATTGTATGTAGTAAATTAACTTTTCTCTGTGCATCTATAATTCTGGCACTAGCTTTGTACCATCTCTGAGAGAATGGAGAAAATTGTCACTCAAATAATTTTTCTGTAGGTCTTAATTTTCTTGTGGAACCCTGGCTGAGAAAGGCTGGTTTAAGGGAGTTGGTGACATTAAAAAGGATGCATCAAAGGTTTGATAATCCATATCCTTAAGATACTTGAAGCTGTGGAAATTATCTTGTCCATGGATCCATGTGTGTCCAAGGATGTCTGTTACTCTTGTTCATCATCTTGACACTAAGGGAAGATTAGACATCTGAATGTCAAACAGTAAGGAATCAAATCATGGCACTCCTCTATGAGATGATAGCTATATTAAAACACATAGCTATGAATGGATTACTATGTATTGACATGGAGAAGTATTTCCCAGTCTGTTACTAAATAAGAAAATGACAGAACAGTCTGTCCAGTGCCAGTCTGTATAATGATGTGTCAGGGCCTACTGTGGGCCTCAGCTTTCTGAATCCTCATGGGAACCCATGAGGCAGGGCCCTGCTGGCCCCAATTATGCATGAAGAGACCAGGGCTAGTGCCTGTCAAAGATGCTTGGTCCACGATCCCTGCACTCTTGGTGAAGACATCATCAAACATGAGGATCTCCACCTGAGCAACTGCAGACCCTGCTCCCTTCCTCAGCACTGGTGGCTCTCTCCAGGTTGTTTACATCCATAGAGAGTGGGGAGTATCTAGAAGAAAAGCCAGAATTAGAAGAGTAATAATGATCTGAGACTGAGTTTGGAGTGCTTTTAATTATCATTTTTCTTTTGTCTACATTAAACTTTTCTAGTGATGCTTTATGAATGCCATGAAAGAAGTAGATAGATTTTTGGAAAAACAGATGACAAAGAGGAATTGGCACTGTTTTCAGTCAGTGGAAAGTTTCTTTTATCCATCTAAAGTGTTATTTGATTACTGAAGTTACAGTTTTCCTCTGGCTTAGCTCCTTTTGGTTTACATGCACAGCTTTATTTGTCTGTGATCCTGCCAGGTAACTTGGCTTCTAAAACACAGAGGCTGCTTTTGCACCTGGAGAGTCCAAGTGAAAACTCAGGCTCTACCACTTCGTAGTTCTGGGACACTGGGGATGCTGTTCAGCTTCTCTGTCCAAAGCCTTGTTCAGAAGAGTTAGAACAAGATGCAAGCACTGAATTTCAGCCACGTTTAAGCTAGCATGGGCACAACTATGCTGTTGGAGAAGATGTGAGCATCCAGTATCTGTTCTCACTTGAACTTACGATGTTAGATCCTCAGCAGTTACCCTCTTTCACTTATTGCTTAAGGATCATTTATAAGATAAGGTATTAATATTATTTGAGTGATGATGAGCATACATCTTTTCATGTTGTTTTATAGTAAGGAGCTGTGGCCTGTGATGGATAAGTGGATAAAATACAGAAAAGGACATGCGAACATTGCGTATACTCCTGATATTATTATAGCCTCAATACTGAGGCTGATTGGTAAGTTGTCTGTTTTATTACTGTTTTTTTCTTGTTATTGATATCTTGGTGGAAGGGTGGGGGCTAACTGTATAATAATATTTGTTGACTTTGAAAATTTTCCATAACGACTGATTTTACAACCATCAGAGTAGATACTTTTGTACTTAAGTCATTCTCCTCTCTCTCCTTATAAATTAGTGTTTTATTCATCTTTTTCAGAGATTAAGATTTTTCATGTTAGTACATTTTAGCTACAATTGAGCTCTTTTTAGATGCTAATAATATACATAAAGACTAGGATATATAAGTTGCTATAAATAATACTGTAGTTTCATTTGGTTTCTAAAATAAGGATTGTATTAAGCCATTCTTGCATTGCTATAAAAAACTACCTGAGATGTGATAATTTATAAAGAGGTTTCATTGGCTTCCAGTTCTGCAGGCTTTATAGGAAGTAGAATGCTGGCACCTGCTTGGCTTCCGGGGAAGCCTTAGGGAGCTTTCAATCATGGTTGAAGGTGATGGGGGAACAGATACATCACATATGGAAAGCAGGAGCAATTGAGGGGTAGCGGGGAGGGGTCACACACTTTTAAATGACCAGATCTCCTGTGAACTCAGAGCAAGAGCTTGCTGACCACAAGGATGGCCCAAGGCATTAGTGAGGGATCCGCTCCCATGATCCAGACACCTCCCACGAGGCCCCACCTCCAGCACTGGGGATTACAACTCAACGTGAGATGTGGGCGGGGACAGATACACAGACTATATCGAGGATATCTTCACACCACCTGCCCCAATTTTTTCATACTTGCCTGATAAGCATCACTTAAGTGAATTACAGAAATTAAACGACTGTTTAAAAATATTTTAAATGAGACATGGATCCTTAATCTCATATTTAAAGAGGACCTCAATGGCCATTTGGTTCTGCTTCCTTATTTGCTACAAATTGTTAGTTTTTATTTTTACTTATCTCCTGTGAATCTTTATTTTTATTTTTACTTATTTTTTTTCTTCTGTCTTGTCTTCAACAAGCTGCTGTCCAGGCCCTGCAGAATTATCAGTGGTGAGATCTATTAATTAGATCTCTTAGACACAAAAAACCCTTCAAAAAAATCAGTGAATCCAGGAGCTGGGTTTTTGAAAAGATTAACAAAATAGACCACTAGCCAGACTAATAAAGAAGAAAAGAGACAAGAATCAAATAGACACAATAAAAAATGTTAAAGGGGTTATCACCACTGATTCCACAGAAATACAAACTGCCATCAGAGAATACTGTAAACACCTCTATGCAAATAAACTAGAAAATCTAGAAGAAATGGATAAATTCCTGGACACACACACTGTCCGAAGACTAAACCAGAAAGAAGTCGAATCCCTGAATAGACCAATAACAAGTTCTGAAATTGAGGCAGTGATTAACAGCCTACAAACCAAAAAAGCCTAGGACCAGACAGATTCACAACCAAATTTTACCAGAGGTACAAAGAGGAGCTGGTACCATTCCTTCTGAAAGTATTCCAAACAATAGAAAAAGAAGGAATCCTCCCTAACTCATTTTATGAGGCCAGCATCATCCTGATACCAAAACCTGGCAGAGACAAAACAGAAAAAGAAAATTTCAGGCCAACGTCTCCAATGAACGTCGACGCGAAAATCCTCAATAACATACTGGCAAACCAAATCCAGCAGCATATCAAAAAGCTTATCCACCACGATCAAGTCAGCTTCATCCCTGGGATGCAAGGCTGGTTCAACCTATGCAAATCAATAAACCTAATCCATCACATAAACAGAACCAATGACAAAAACCACATGATTATCTCAATAGATACAGAAAAGGCCTTCAATAAAATTCAACATCCCTTCATGCTAAAAACTCTCAAACTAGGTATTGATGGAACATACACAATTAGAGCTATTTATGACAGATCTACAGCCAGTATCATACTGAATGGGCAAAAGCTGGAAGCATTCCCTTTGAAAACTGGCAGAAGGCAAGGACGCCCTCTCTCACCACTCCTATTCAACATAGTATTGGAAGTTCTGGCCAGGCCAATCAGGCCAGAGAAAGAAATAAATAGGAAGAGAGGAAGTCAAACTGTCTTTTCAGACGACGTGATCGTATATTTAGAAAACCCCATCGTCTCAGCCCAACCACTCCTTAAGCTGATAAGCAACTTCAGCAAAGTCTCAGGATACAAAATCAATGTGCAAAAATCACAAGCATTCCTATATATCAATAATAGGCAAGCATAGAGCTAAATCATGTGTGAACTCCCATTCATAATTGCTACAAAGAGAATAAAATACCTAGTAATAAAACTTACAAGGGATGTGAAGGACCTCTTTAAGGAGAACTACAAACCACTGCTCAAGGAAAAAGGACACAAATGGAAAAACATTTCATGCACATGGATAGGAAGAATCAATATCGTGAAAATAACCATACTGCCCAAAGTAATTTATAGATTCAATGCTATTTCCATCAAGCTACCACTGACTTTCTTCACAGAATTAGAAAAATCTACTTTAAATTTCATATGGAGCCAAAAAAAAGCCCATATAGCCAAGACAGTTGTAAGCAAAAAGAACAAAGCTGGAAGTGTCGCAGTAGACTTCAAACTATACTAAAAGGCTACAGAAACCAAAACAGCATGATATGGGTGCCAAAACAGACATATAGACCAATGGAACAGAACAGAGACCTCAGAAATAACACCACACATCTACAACCATCATCATGATCTTCGACAAACCTGATAAAAACAAGCAATGGGGAAAGGATTCCCTATTTATTAAATGGTGCTGGTTAAACTGGCTAGCCGTATGCACAAAACTGAAATTGGAACCCTTCCTTACACCTTATACAAAAATTAACTAAAGATGGATTAAAGACTTAAATGTAAAACCCAAAACCATAAAAACCCTAAAAGAAAAACTAGGCAATACCATTCAGGACATAGGCATGGGCAAAGACTTCATGACTAAAACGCCAAAAGCAATTGCAACAAAAGCCTGAATTGACAAATGGGATCTAATTAAACTAAAGAGCTTCTGCACAGCAAAAGAAACTACCATCAGAATGAACAGGCATCCTACAGAATGGGGGAAATTTTTTGCAATCTGTCCATCTGACAAGGTCCAATATCCAGAATCTCCAAGGAATGTAAACAAATTTACAAGAAAAAAACAACCCTATCAAAAAGTGAGCAAAGGATATGAACAGACACTTCTCAAAAGAAGACATTTATGTGGCCAACAAACATGAACAAAAGCTCATCATTCACTGGTTATTAGAGAAACGCAAATCAAAACCACTATGAGGTACCATCTCATGCCAGTTAGGATGGTGATCATTAAAAAGTCAGGAAACAACAGATGTTGGTGAGGCTGTGGAGAAATAGGAATGCTTTTACACTGTTGGTGGGAGTGTAAATTAGTTCAAGCATTGTGGAAGACGGTGTGGTGATTCTCAAGGGTCTAGAACCAGAAATACCATTTGACCCAGCAATCTCACTAGTGGGTATATACCCAAAGAATTATAAATCATTCTACTGTAAAGACTTAATGCACACATATGTTTATTGCAGCACTATTTACAATAGCAAAGACTTGGAACCAACCCAAATGCCCATCAGTGATAGACTGGATAAAGAAAATGTGGCACATAATATACCATGGAATACTATGCAGCCATAAAAATGAGTTATGTCCTTTGCAGGGACATGGGTGAAGCCGGAAGCCATCATTCTCAGCAAACTAACACAGGAACAGAAAACCAAGCACTGCATGTTCTCACTGATAAGTGGGAGTTGAACAGTGAGAACACATGGACACAGGGGAACATCACACACCGGGGCCTGTCGGGGCGTGGGGAGTAAGGGGAGGGAGAGCATTAGGACAAATACCTGTGGGACTTAAAACCTAGATGATGGGTTGATAGGTGCAGCAAACCATCATGGCACATGTATACCTATGTAACAAACCTGTACGTTCTTCATGTGTATCCCAGAACTTGAAAGCTCTCTTAATTTTGACCTGACTTCTCCATCTGCAGCATGTATTCTTTGCCCCTGGGGAATATAAAACAAGCGTGATCCAATTTCTGCATTATAGCCCTTAGATACTTTGAAGATAATTATGACTTTTAAGTATCTTTGGATTTTTCTTTTTTTTTTTTTTTTGAGACGGAGTCTGGCTGTGTCACCCAGGCTGGAATGCAGTGGCGCAATCTCGGCTCACTGCAAGCTCCGCCTCCCGGGTTCGCACCATTCTCTTGCCTCACCCTCCCGAGTAGCTGGGTCTACAGGCGCCCGGCTAATTTTTGTATTTTTAGTAGAGACGGGGTTTCATCATGTTAGCCAGGATGGTCTCGATCTCCTGACCTCGTGATCTACCCGCCTCGGCCTCCCAAAGTGCTGGGATTACAGGCATGAGCCACTGCGCCTGGCCGGATTTTTCTTAATTAAAACTCACAGATAGCATCATTTGAAATAAGGTTAGTGTTTGAGAATCGGTTATATAAGTCAGTCTAAAAATAGATCACAGTAGGAAATACCCTGTGAATTTTGTTGCTGTATCGGCAAATTTGCATTCCTCCTCTGTGGGTACTTTGCATGCAAGTATAGCAACATTGCTCTAAGTAAATAAAATGGTTCTAGACAAAAACCTGGTCACAAAATAGACACCAGATTTCACTGGAAATAACCAATAATGCACTTGGAGATAAGTTACCAAACAAGAGGGTAGGAGAACCAAATGATTGCCAAAGACTGTACGAATCAGAAGAGATACATCAGAAGATAAGCGGAGGCACAGAAGTGGAAATGAAACTATGCCATGTGGTGTACAGGTTCAAAACTTTTGCTGAATTCCTCAGTTCAAGATACCCTCAAGAACAATTTCCATTCTAGCTGTGGAGCACTAAGGAACACAGGAGGGTCAGTGATGGCATTCCCCATAGTTAGGTGACATCCGTATATCTGGAAATGCTGATTTCAGTAGCAACTTCTCCTATGAATTCAAGAAAAAATGCTCATGCTTTTGATTCATTCTAAATTGTGAAATCTTTTTGAGAGTTAAAATTAGATGTTTTAAGGTGTAAATAAATATGTTATCCTAGATAATCTGTGGAATTTTCAAAACTGGTTTTTTTTAAGTCACACTTTAAAATACGGTGATTTTTTTGTTCTTGTTTTACTGGTTGTGTTTCTGTATTGGTTAATCTGGAGAGGAAATAAGCGTGAAGATTGTGTTTTTTGTGGTCAGCAGCCTCATACGACAGCGGAAGCAGCCTCTTTGCATTTATAGAGGAGGGTCAGCTGTACCTGTGATTTATCTTGCTGTCTTCTCCAGTGTCTCTTCTAACTAGTGTTTATCTTCAGGGGTTACCAAATTTGGCTGGCCATCCAAACTGCCAGAGAAGCTTTTTAAAAATCACAGATTGTCAGGCTCCATCTTCTGAGGTTCTGATAGTATTAGAGTAGTGTCTGCAAAGCTCTGTAGGCTAATGAAATAATGGGTTCAGAAGAGAATGATTGCGATAAATAAAATAGTATACACAGTCATTCACTGCATAACAATGTTTTCATCAGCAGTGGAGCACATACCAGAAGGTGATCTCAGAAGATGATAATACCTTGTTTTCCTGTACCCTTTCTATGTTTAGATACACAAATGCTTACCGAAGTGTTAGAGTTGCCTCCAGTATTCGGTACAGGAACATGCTGTACAGATTTGTAGCCTGTGAGTAGGCTACACCATATAGCCTAGGTGTCTAGTGGCTGCTCCATCTGTGTTTGTGAAAGTGTATTCTAGGATAATGTTTGTCCAAGGACAGAATCTCCTAAAAGATGGATTTCTTAAAATGTGGTCTCCTGGCTAAGCGACCTGTGACTGTACTTTACCTTTCATTTAGATGTCACAAAACTCTTTTAAAGAAAACTATTTAAGATTATATACTTTCAAATATGTACCTTAAAATATGCGAATTAAGAATATGTTAATAGTTTATTTAAAAAGAAGGATGTGTAATTGTAGGGAGAAAATATGGCTTGTAATTTTGTTCAAATCAAGTCTAGTTTATTCTTTGAATCTAAAATTCTGGGTGTTGAGAGCCAAATAATTTATGACTAATAATATGTATTATTTAATACATACGTTCATAAGTAATATATGCACTTATACAATTAAGAGTGATATACAATTATATGTTATAGAGAATAAGAATAATTTGTAATTAACATAATATATAATTGACAGTACCATGTACTAAAATGCTTATAAACATATAAAAGCAGTTCAGATGGATAATTAGCATAATGTCGACGTAGGAGCAAAGTCAGGGAGAATAAGCCCTTCTCAGGTCTGCTGATGAGGTCGTGTGCATGAGCAAGGTGGGTGTGGGAAGGCTGGAGCACAGCCTAGTGGGCTGCCACGTGTGCACAGGTGCGCCAGCGCAGGAGAGGAGCAGCAGAGCCCGGTCCTGCCTGTGCTTTTCGTGCCGTGGCACTATACACAAGAGATGGGACTCAGAGCCAGGCAGTTGCTGGGTGACAAGGACAGTAGTGTGGGCTGAGGGCAAGGGGTGAAAGTGAGGCCTGCTGTTCAGGCCTGGCAGATTTCTCAGAGGTGACACACCCCCACTCCCCAACACACACAAACACATACACACACACACACACACACACACACACACACACACTCATCTGGATTGGGAGTTTGAATTGTTCCTAAGGAGAAACTGTTAGTGAACTTTCTTGCCATTTCCAAATCTGACCTTGACTGAAAAATTGGGTAAAAAATCAAGTTGGTAGGCTGTGATTTAATAATGTTAAGTCACACTAATCTTCATAAAATAAAGGAATTGTCCTTAATCTTTTTTTGTTGTTTTTTGAGACGGAGTTTCGCTCTTGTTGCCCAGGCTGGAGTGCAATGGCGTGATCTCGGCTCACTGCAACCTCCACCTCCCAGGTTCAAGCGATTCTCCTGTCTCAGCCTCCCGAGTAGCTGGGATTACAGGCATGCGCCACCATGCCCGGCTAATTTTTTGTAGTTTTTTTTTAGTAGAGACAGAGTTTCTCCATGTTGGTCAGGCTGGTCTCGAACTCCCGGCCTCAGGTGATCCTCCTGCCTTGGCCTTCTGAAGTGCTGGGATTACAGGCGTGAGCCACCGTGCCTGGCCTCTGTCTATTCTTAATTCAAAATTTGCACATCCTATTAATGAGATTTTTACTCCATGGACAGTAAAACAAGCTTTATATCAGTGAGACTTGTGGTATGTAATGTTGGATTCAGGTGTGAGCATTGCTAACAGCAAATGGTCACAGGATTAGTACAAGGGGTTTACTCCAACCTACCTTAATGATAAACTATTAAAGAGTATTTTGTGGAATGCTGGAATTGCTCTAGAGTCACAGAAATGTGGTGGAGAATAGAAACTAATCTCACTGCAGTGCTCAGTTCTTGCCAGAGCTGAGGCCGAGAAAGATTAAACCCTTGTCTGAGGCCATCCAGTGGAAAGGTAGCAAAGTTGGAACACAAATTTGCCTACCACTGGATTCAGTGGAGTGTAAATCTGTAGAAGACCACCTTTCTGCCCCAAAGAGCTTATAAAATCCTGAATAATTTGCCCCTCCTGGTATTAACTGGAACCTAGAGCTAGAAAAACACTGTGTCACATGTCAGGTTTCTGCAGGTCAGACTGAAGTAGCCATTATTCAGTGATTTCTATCTGTTCTCTTTGCAAATCTGTCAGCTTTCCTTTGAAATTGTGTCAGCTCACCATTCCTTTGCAAACTTGCCTCCAAAATCTTAAATGAAACCTGCTGTCTTTATCTTCTAATGAGTGTTTATTGGAAGGGTTTGCCCTGTAGACTTACTTTCTGTGCAGGCCTCAGCTCTCCTGGGGCTCCCTTGACAGTGCTGGGGATTGCCTTGTCCTGGACATTGAGATTAGCTCCACTTTCTTATTTGTATTCTAATACGGCTAGATGGCCCTGGGCGTCCTCACATACCTTCTGTGCGGAGCTCTTCCTCCATCATAGCCAATCTGTCATCTCTGTCAGGTCATCGTATATTGAGTCTTTTTCCCCAAATCATCTACTAGACTCATGATTTCCTCTTATTTTACTCCTTAGCTCTATTAATTTAAATCGCTTATAAAACTGAATTTCATTAAGCGCTTTTAATTGAAAGAAAGGGAGCCCTTATAACATGATTATATATTTCCTGGGAACGCATGCACATCCCATGATTGAATAAATACCATAGCTGTGTTAGATGCACATCCCTTTCTCTGCTATTAGTCGTACATTTAATATCCATGGTCGATTGTTTCAGAGGACAGATCCAGTGGTATGCTGGTAGCAGTTTAATCTAATTGCAAAGAGATAGTTGAAAGTGGTCAGTGACCTGAAATTTCTGATTTCTGAAGTAAATTACTTTTCAATTTCCTAGGCTCTCTAGAAATTATTCAGATATTTACAATGTCATCTTAAATTGGGAGTTATCCTGATATTCTTTGATCAGTAATTATTTACTGAGCACCTGCTGTGTATCACAATATTCAGGCTGCAAGTACCTAGCACTAAGTTAGTTCCTGTAGAGGATACAAAGTAATAAAAGTTACTTAAGCGCCCCATGCCTCAGCTTCTCCACATTTAAAATAGAGATGAAACTCATGTACTGGATTCACATATAGACCTGTGGGACATCTGTAGTATTGAGACAGAATGTGAACACAGAACGCTGAGCATACAATATGATACTGTTGTAAAAGCATATCCAAGATATGTTCCGCAGTCCTCCTACTTAGGAGTCAAAAGAAGATGAGGATTTGCCTGGATGGAGGGAACAGGATTCCACTTTGAAGCAAGTTGTCATCCATAGGAGAGCTCCTGGAGTAAGGGAAGGCTGCAAGTGTAGGGGAATGGGGGGAATGATGCCATCCTGCTTGCTTTAGCCTTTAGTGAATTTGGTTGCCCTGTGATTTTGATCCTTGGATCTTTGGTTCTCATACCTGTTAGTTATTATTGAGAACTCTCAAAGAACTTTCGTTACTCCAGGTTACATCTATCTGTATTTACTGTTAGTAATTAAAAACTGAGAAATTGTTTATTCATTTAAAATGAACAGTAATGAACCCATAAATGATGTTTTTCATGAAAGGTAACTATATTTCCAAAACAAAAAATAATGAGAATCGCATTGCCTTGTTGCAGACCTTTGTACTGTCTGGTTTGATAGCAGATGGCTGATTTTTCATTATCTGTTCTGCATTCATTCTCGTGTGTTTTTCATATTCGTAAGACTGAATATATGAAGAAAACCCATTCTCATACAAATACATAGTTGATGGAGGGCAGAATCTTTTATTAGCCTTTTCAAATACAGATTTTTTTTTTTTGATGCTACAATAAAACTCAACAAGTAGTAATTTCTTAAAGGTTACTTGAAGTGTGAAATTTGAAATGCTGTCAGTGAGCTTTTTGTACCTTGTTACACTAAAATCCACTGAGCTAGCTTAAATGTTGAAGGGATCCTTTTGCCCACTTATGGTTTTGTAACCTGCATAATTCACTTGGAAAATAATTGACATAGATCTTCGAAATGCCAACAATACCCAAAAATCACATTTAATGTCACCAATCTCATCACAGAAAAGTCTGAAATATTATAAAGCTGTCAAGCTCAGGATAGCTGATGAAAATTGTTCCAAACTTTTAATTTTGCTTAAAAGCTCAGATGTTATTGACCACGAGGATAAAGTTCATTTAAGTTACAGGTTCACTTTGTTTATTGTTGAAAAAAATTCGCGTTGTTCCAGTTAGCCGTAGTTGGTCAGTTCTTTCAATCAAAGGTGGTGTCCTATGAGAAAAAAGCGCCTAATTTCACTCACAAGACAAACAATTGGATAAGTGCATTTCTTCACAACAACCAGCCTACTCAGTGTATGGGGGAGTGCTTCCTGTGCCGTCTACAGCATGTTACAGACTTCTGTGCTTAGGGGTCCAGGTTTAGTGAGAGTAATTGTGACTAAGTAAAATTGGCTTTTTGACTGTGAGCACCTGGCAATGGAGAATAACTCCCATTTAGTGAGGTGCCACTGTCTTGACTTGCACTCACAGTCCAGTAGTTTGATCTGCTGTGGCTTTTGCACCATCAGACCACATGTCAGCACTGGAAGGAAGGCACTTCTTAGCATTGTTGTGAAGTAGTTTGACTTAGAGGACTCTAAGGTTTCTGCAGACTACACTTGAGAATTACTGCTCTGTGGTATAATAGCAGTTGCCAAAGTGTCAGACCAAAAATACGTATTTTGGTGGGACCATAGTCTTATCTTTGATCTATTAACAGAAGTCAGGCGTTTCACATTGACCCTACTGAAACCATTCTTTCTTCTAAATTCTATTCCATTGTAACTTGAAAAGCAACACATTGTATATCATCTGGTATAGGTGATGCAAGAAGAAATGATGAGGCATTTTGATCACCCTCTTGTAAGAGAAATGGACCTTTAAATTCTTAGGAAAAGTTAATGAACATTTAACTGGACTGTTTACATTTTGTTTTGTTTCCCCTAGGTCGTTTAGGCCAATTGGGTTTGAAAGAAGGATTTCCATCTGCTGTGAAAAATATTAGTTCGGTTATCGGTATGTTTATACAGCATGCTCACGATGAAGGTAAAACTTACATCTATTCAAATTACTTTTAAGTAACTTGTGTTTCTCATAGTTAAACCTTTTTTGGGGTCCTTACTGTGTGCTGTGCTCTGTGTTTCGCTTGCTGCCTCATAGATTAGGGAATATTTGCAAAACATTCAGCATTAATACTGGAATGTGTGTGTGGATTTTGTGGTGGTATTTGATTACTTAAATGAAAGTCGTTGGCCCTGTTGGGTGCTGCTTTCCTAAGGAAGAATAAACTCTCTTCTCTTCCTGCGGCTAACATTCTGCCTCTAGAACTCTACTGTGTGATCCATGCAGCTAACATTCTGCCTTCTAGAACCCTGTACTGTGTGATCCCTGCGGCTAACATTCTGCCTCTAAAACTCTGTACTGTGTGATCCCTGCGGCTAACATTCTGCCTCTAGAACTCTGTACTGTGTGATCCCTGACAAGTGACTTAACCTGGCTTTCTGCGAGGCCTCCTGGGTGGAGCTGTGTCTTGATGGAATGAAATCCGTGATGCACAGTGAGATGCCAGGTGTCACAGAGTACTTAGCATCATCAGGAGAGAGCTTGGAAACCTGGAAACCTTGTGAGCAAGGCTTCGTAGTGGGGATTTCTGTTATCATTTACATATTGCATAGCATGTAATTTTATCTCTTGTGGGAGAAGCTTAACTCAAAGTACCTCTTAGAAGGGATGAATCTAGTTTTTATTTTGAATATTGTATAATCAAGGAATAATACAGTTAAGCAACATGCCATCAGAAATGCACAAAGTTACATTTTAAATACTGCATAACACCCAAGATGATCTTAACATGGTAGGTTCTTTGTCTTCAGCTTTCAGTGGAAGACTGTACATTGAGCTTAATGAGAACAGTGTTTTTCATTAAGCTGCTTTCTCTGAAACACCTTCTTTAACTTTAGGATAGCCGCTGAAGTGGTGCACATTTCTTCCATATTACAGTGTACTTTTTACAATTGAGGTTGTATATTGACATAAAAGAAACTAGCCAGAATAGTGGCTGATGAGTTGTCTTGCCAGCAGATGCAGTTTTACTCTGATACTAGAGTGAGTGTAACCTAGAAGCTGTGGTAATCCTCGTCCCCGTGAGGGAGAAGGAGGAGCTGATTTGGGGGCCTGCTATAGATTAGACCTTGTGCATGGCACTGCCCCACAGCCTAACGGGATCCCCAAGACAGCCATCTGAGTAGATGGCATTGTCCTTCTTGTATACAGGAGGAAACCAAAGCTCAGAGAGAAGAGTGATTTGCTGAAGGTGAGGCTAGGAAGTGCCATCCCTGCTATTTGCCCAGGTCTGTCCCTCTCCAGAGCTAGCTCTTTAAATAGTGCCACATGCTCTTATTTATTAAAATTCTTTTTAACCTCTTGTGTTTCTCTTACTATTAAATTTTTTTATTTGTTTGAGTCATGGCCTTACTGTGTACCCCGTGCTCTATGCTTTCTCATTGCTTATAATTTATGGGGGGGAGTAATTTTAAGAGCTGCAGTTCTGCCTGCTTTTCAGCATTAATGTTTGAATGTGTGGGCTTTTGTATTATTTGAAATAGTTCTAGTTTGCCCTGCTGGAGAAAACTGAGATACACATTGAGTATATTTTATTGGAAATGCTTGGGACCGGAAGTGTTTTAGACTTCACATTTCCTTGGATTTTGAAGTATTTCCTTTATATTGACGAGTTGAGCATCCCTAATCAGAAAATCAGAATGCTCCCTGAGTATTCCCTTTGTGTGGGTCATGTTGGTGCTCCAAAAGTTTCAGCTTCGGAGCATTTTGGATTTCAGATTTTTGGAGTAGGAATACAGTACAACCTCCAATTTTAACTCCTAAATTGTTTAACCTAAATTATTTAAGTAAATTAAATTTTAACTAAGTTAAATTTTAATAACTCTGAAATAAACTTATCTTAAAAGAGAATTGTGATAATATACTGTAATGTATAACATAGCTATAATCCAGAATCATACACTATACTGTAGTTTTTGAAAGTATGGTATGGTACAAAAACAGTTTTTCACTATATCTCATTTTATTATGTTTTTTTCATTTCCAAAGTCCATTTATAAATGCTTCCCGTGGATATCTCATAGAGTCATATGTTTAATGAATGTTTTAGGATCACATTTTATTAAAACTTAAATATGGGAGTGTGATCCTTCCAGAACTGTTTTGGGAAGTTCAGTGGTGGCCATGGCTGACTGGGATCTTTGAGGCCCTCTCCCTTTTACAAACACACAAGCAGTCCTCAGAACACTGCTGGGGCCAGGAAACTACAGACAGCTACTCTCTGGCTTTTCTTCTTTTTTATTTGTGGACAGATCTTAAATGAATTTTTTTATTGTGGGTTTTTTTTATATTTAATTTTCATTGCTGACAGAAAGCATTCTGTATTTGAATAGTATTCCAGTAGGTTACATCACTAAAATTTTGAATATTTTCTTGTTTTATGACTAATTTGAAATTTCTTTTCAGATATACCATGGGGTATACAGTTAGCAGCCGTGTATGCTCTTTGTGACTTGAGTCCCAGCAATCCAGCAGAAATTTCCAAGATCCTGGAAGCTTGGCGGAGAGAGGCCTCCAAAAGCGTTCCGTCTGCGATTGTCAGCTGCCTAGAGGAAGTCAGTGCCCTGAGCACAGAGGAGCTTGGCTGACCCGGGATGCCACTGAGGCTTGAGAAGTGCCTTGACACATTTTGAACACAAATAGTTTGGTCAGCTTTCAGAATACAAAGGGAGGTTTAAAAACGAAAGACATAAAATAGATAAAACAGACCAGAGGCTCTCCTTATTGTTTGGCAAGGAGACAGGAGAAACAAGCAGTTGCATAGTCGTTTTTCCCTAAATCTCATACATTTCACTTAAGGCTGTTGTGATCTGTGACGTATGGGTTATATTATTGTGTCTTTGTCAAACAACAAAAACTTGAACTTAGCCCTTTTTTTGCTGCAGAAAGTGTCCTTTTAGTGGCTTCTTAAAATTGAGTGGCATTTTATAATGAACTTCCCAATATAAAAACACGATTTGGTTCCTGAGCTGCTGTTGTTGGACTTGTGCTCCAGTGAGTGACTAGGAAAAAATAAATTGGCAAACACCTAGAGTTTTCTGCTATCTTAGCTGGAAATGAGCTGCAAAAGTTTTTCTCAAGATGTAGTGCGTAATTATCAACATGGAGAGCCCTTAGCAGAAACCCACTTTAATGCGTTTTCTTCATATCCCTAAAGTTCCTTAAAAACATTTGACAATGTATCAGGAAGAGGAGAACTGAAGAGTAGAAGTTCCCTTGCAGATTTTTTTATCAGTGACATGTAATGAGCAATTCACAGATGAGCGCAGGCAGAGCTCTGTGTGCCGTGTACATATGGACCGTGCTATGATGTGTCTCACATTGGATGATATTCCACTTTGGGAATTTTAGTATTTGTATATAGAAAATGGGTTTAATAACTCACCATGGTTTTGATTTGTCTTATATTCGTTATTTCTTAAAACTCTTGTATGTGTTTTTATAATAAAAAAATAAAAGTAAGCCATGGATATTACTGTTCTGATTATTAGAGTGAAACTGGGTGTTACTTCTGCTCTACCAAGGGTGAAGAAGACATCTAACCAAAGATAGAAGAAAATGGTCATTCCTAAGGAGACCTGCCTTCTGGTGAGAGAAACATTGCATTGCCAGTACTTACCCGGCTTTGAGTGTTTACGGAGATGCTCTTTAGTGATACCAGATGCCAGATAATTAAGTGCTTACAGGCCCTCATGATTGGATTTTTTGTTCAATTACAATTGCTGCCCTTTAACAATTGCATTTGGCAACAATTGTGTTACTCCTTCCTTAAGTAATTATAACAGGCGTAACTGAAATTTTTAAATCACTTGGTTGTCCTTTCGGAAGCTTTGTGTTGATAGTCATTCTTACTACCAATGTGTTGAACATACTCTCTCTGCCAGGTGCCTTGCTGGGAGGAGCTAGTCCCATGGCATTTGGGTAGAGGAAAATCCTAAACGAGTGGTCACCCAGTATATACAACAATCATAAGTTGGGGAAATAGCAACAAAGAAAACCTGGAGCTTTGCATATAGAGTAGCAGGGTAGATGCCTTTTTCCATGTTGTGGTCAAAGAGGATCTCTGAGGAGGTAACATTACAAGGACCTGGATGGGGGGACCCAGACTTGAAAGCAGGCAGGAGGAATGTCCCTGCTGGGGCAGCCCTGCAAGGCAACAATCCCATGAGTGCCAGAAGGAGTCTGCTGGAGCCAAAATTCCTGTCGCGTGTCCATGAGATCAGGTTTCATAATTGCCAGTCACTCAAGACAGCTGGGAGCACTTTCATGCTGAGTGGCATCCGAGGCTCCAGGAAGATTGAGCAGAGGTGTCACATGCGATAGTTCACCGGGGCTGTTGTGAGGAAAAGGGATGTGAGAAGGGCAAGAGGTGAAGTGGAGAGACCTGTTAGGAGGCGACTGCAACAGGTGGAGCTGGGAACTGACGGTGGTGAGGGTGCAGATGATAAAGGGCAGATGGACTTCACATCTATTGGGGTAGAATTGATGCTGTGTTCATGAAGTCTCGGGGAAGAATCAGGGAAGATGCCCAGGTTACTGAGTTGAGCACCTGGAGTTGGGGATAGATGCACAGGTTTAGGAATTACAGGTGGTAGGAATCACAACTCGAGCTTTCCATTTAGGACATGGGAACCATAAGACCTCCAAGTGGAGGTGGCAGGGAACCTTTACAGGAAAAACTCTATAGAAGGGATGTGACAGAGCTTTGGAAGTTGATAGCATATGGAGACTACTTAAAGCTCTGTGTGTATTTCTGCGTTCACCTAGGGAGAAAAATAACTTCCCCCCAGTCCGTCCTATAATTTGAAGTGCCACGGAAGCGGGAGAAGACGAAGGACCGGGCAGGAGGTGGTGTGGGAGGAACCCTGTCGGTCATTCATTGTCCAGGCACTTGGCTACCGATGTGGCTGGAAGCTGCAAGGTCAGGTGAGGTGAGTGACCTTGGTGAGCATCTTCCACATAGTGATGGGCTTGGAATGGGTGGCACAAGGAGTGGGAAGTGTGGAAGAGAGAAGAGCAGGGCGTGGTCCACTGAGTTTGTGGAAATTGTGCTTAGTGAGTGGATTTGTCAGGTGGTTCAAACGTGTTAAACCTCAGCAGTCGTATGTGTTTTTAATTAGTGGAGAGGAGGTGCACTGTTGTTTATTAGCACCGGTGCTAACTTTTGCTTGCCATACTTGTTCCTTGAGTTTACTCGGCAGCATCCACTCCATATGAACTGATGATGATAAATAGGCTTGAAGTTGCCCATGGTACTGTGTTATCCCCAGAGAGTGGAAAGGTTTTAAGCTGTTACTAATTTCTAGTACTGAAACAGAACATTATTGTAACGTTTTATTACTTGAACCAAAAAACCAAAACTGTCAACACAAAAATAAATGAACACTTTTCAGCCTGGAGTTAGATGAGGCTTTCAACTGGTGCTTGGTGGCTCAAGCTGGTTCCCCTGCAGCTTGATAAGCCTTTCAGTGCAGAGGTAAGCAGGAGACACTGAACCAGGCTGCGCCGGGCAACGGCAGAGATTCTCGGAGCGTCCGCACGTGATGGTATTTGTGCGGGAAGCCAGGGCAGCAGAGAAGAGGGTGAGAATGGTCAACAGAGTGTGGACAGAGCACGAGATGATTACACACTTCAGAGTGTCATTTTTCACAGAGAGCACTCTGTTACATTGTTTAATTTGTTTTTTAAAATAGGATGTGGCAGTATAATTCAGCAAGTTCAATATTTAAGGAACATGAAATAGAAATAAATTCATACCTGGGCATGGAAAGAACTGCACTGTAGCCATTAGAGGGCACTGTAGACTCACCTATGAATAAACCATCCGGAAGAGAAAGGGAACCTTAACTGGAGAGGTCGTCTGGGTGCAGAATTTTGCGCTCTGAGAGCCTTTATATCAGGGAAGCATTTCCATTCATGTTTGTGGTGTTCCTTGCACTTCCTAGGGCCATTATCAATAAGTAAATGGGGAAAATGTGTGGATAGAATAACATGTAAAATTCGTGTTTAAGAGCATATTTCAAAAAAGAAAAAAGCAAATACTTAAGTGCTTTGATCAAAAAACAAGAAAGGAAAGGAAGGAAGGGAGAAGAAAAGAAAGAGAAAAAGAAGAAAGAAGAAGGAAGGAAGGAAGGAAGGAGAAAGAAGAAAGAAAAGCAAGTGGCCAGGTGAGTAATTGGTAGTGGCAGTGAAGTGAATGGCAGGTTGTGTCACTCTCCTCTGATGAACTGGTGGGCAAAGAAACTAGTCAATGAAGTCATCCTGCCCACGTTTAACATTACTTTTCTCAAACATCCCTGACACATTATCTTGTGTAGAACCATATTACAAAGAATTTGTAGTGTGAATAGAGCTCACACCTGTAAATCTAATCAACCACCCTCATTCAGACTTAGGATGCAACAATGTTTCAATGAGGGTGTTTTAAAAATTTAGGAGAAAGTTGAAAAACTCAGATCTATAAACTTGTAAATGCTTTCCTCTCTTGCTTGCTTCCATCTACCTGACGCTTTCTCAAAGAAATTGAGTGCATAATTGTGAAACAAGAAGTTCATTTTCTTGCCCCTCTAAGGGGAATTTTGAGGAATTAAAGCGCCCTCACTGTATTGCAGTCAGTTTGTTTTGCACAACTAAATAGGTTCTGATGACAGAGGCAAAAACAGAAGTGTGAGTGAAGAGCCATAAAAATGATATAATTCAGTATTTTATGAAAATGAATGCTTTTGCTTGCTTTCATGAAGAACTTTGTGTTTTTGTGAAGGACGTTAGTACCTTGGAATGCCTTGGCTCAGGCCACCTTGCCTTCCAAAAGCGCACACAAGATGTGTCTCATCAGGGTGTCAAGGTGCCAGCGTTCACCCTGGAGCCCAGCCCTCATCAGCCACTCTCTAATTGCACCTTCCGCGGGGCCCGTCGGCAGTAGGGAGCCTAAATCACACCTGGCTTCTTAGGACTGGAGATTCTAGAGCTTCACCCAAAACCCCTGAGTTTGAAACTCCGGGGGTGCCTCCCGGTGACATGGATGCCCCCAGCAGTTGGGTAGACACTGCCCAGTAAGTACTCGGAGCATTGCGGCCTGCTCTGTTCTGCACCCGAGGTCTGCCCACCCTCTCCCTGCCTGAGCGGCCTCTGCCTTCTCAGCTGCTTTCTGTCTTCAGAGGGTCAAAGCTCTGGTCTCTAGATGGCTTTTCCCACTGTCCCATCCCTTGATCCATTTCCATGGAAATTTGGAAAGAGGAGAAGGTAAGCTGTTCACTGCCTTCCACTACCTTGAACTGAATCCAGTCCCTAGCTGGTTTTGTTTTTAATTTTTCCCATAGTCTTTAAGAATATTACTTTTTCCTTAACAGTCATCAATTGCTGCTCTGAGATAACCTCACCCTAAATTACGAGTACACAACTGAAACACAAACTCAAAAGGGAAGGCGAGGAGCTGAGAATGTAAACCCTCAACTACCAGACCTTCCACAGCCATAAACGGACCCTCCTAGGTATTGTTTTTCTGTGTTAATTATTGTTATACTATATTCATTTTAATAGTTTCACTTGTAATGCAAGATATACTATTCTTGAAGAGCCTCCTCTTACTTGTGTATTGTTGTATGCATATAGCAAATTAAACATTGAAACGGGTCGACACTGAAATGTCCTCTCCCTATCGCCCAGGCACTGTTCTCCCGGGGATGCACTGACTGGCGGGTCTTTGGCTGCCCTCGCAGAGAAGCCTGGGCAGATGGAGGTCTCAGGGCTGGGGACACCGCCTTCGTAGCCCCGCCCCGGCGGCCCCGCCCGTAGCCTGAGGCCCTGAGGCCCAGCAGCTCCGCCCCCGCAGCCCCGCCTCTGCAATCCTGGTCCCTGAGGTTCCGAACCCGCAGCTCAGGCTCAGCCTCCGCAGCGCAGTCTCTGCAGCCCCGCCCCCGCAGCCCCACCTCCGAACCCGCAGTCCCGCCTCCGAACCCGCAGTCCCGCTTGCGTCTCTGCAGCCCCGCCCCGCAGCCCTGCCCGCAGGTGCCTAACAGTGACCTCGCGGTGCTGCACTCCCTGCGCGTTGGTCACTTCCAGTCGTCGCAGAGGTGGATAAAACTTGAGGTGCCTCCTTCTGCCCTCTTCAGCTACTTCTTCTTGCCAGTGCATACTCGGGCCCTGTGCGTGCGCTTCCACTGGGGAGGTTGTCCCCTGGGGCGAAGGGCCGAGGCCCCCGTGGGCTTCAGGTTACTTGGGGAAGCTCGTGACCCTTGGAAGCGAAGCTGCTGGGAAGGCTGCGGGAAGGCTCCCTGGCGCGGGACTTAAGATTTGGGATGCAGGAGCTTCCTCTAGGGGCGCGCCTCCTCGCTCGCCGCCAGGGACCTGGCGCTGTCAGGCCTGAGGCCCCTGTGCCCCAGATCCCCCACGGCGGCTGTGCTGGAACCCCACACTTGCTGGACGTGTGTGCCGGGATCCCTGAGTCCAAGCCAACGCCAGCGAGATTCTTAAAACTATCCTTGATAAAAATGTAGCAAAATCTCAAATAAAGTAAATATTTTGATTTTTGAATAATAGTCACATTTAGAATGTTGCAACAGTTTTGTAAGAAAATAACACCTAGAAATGTTTCAGGAGTTGGAGTTCAGAGGCAAAAGCATGTTTGTGATGAGGTAACCTGAGTCTCTGTGTCTTCGCATCCTGCTGTGCCCCGCCATGTTTTGAAGGAGGGCTGCAGAGTCACTGACCCTGTGGGATGGCCAAACTGCACATGCCCAGCGCTCTGCCCACCCCAGGGCACCTCTCCCAGCTGCCAAGGAACCTGCTCCCACCCTGACCACTCGCAGATAATCCAAGACTCACTATGTCTTAATGGAAAACCACAGTCACATTGGCAAATGTTTGGACAACCCAGATGTGACCTCCAGAAAGCAGAGCCCCGCGCACCCCCTGCGCAGGAAGACTTGGCTGTGCGTGTGAAAGTGTGCAGCTGTGAGGAGAAAGCCCTTCCTGGCCTGTTGCCCTGTATTTTTCAGACCACTACTTTTCCTTTGGTGAAAAAAAAAAAAAGTCTCTGCAGGAAGATGATAGAGTCCTTTATTAAAAGGCATTTAGCCTACAGGAATGTCTTCTGCTAAATGAGGTTCTCTGTCAGCCCTACAGCTGCCTCAGACATAAAAGGGTGGATGGGGAAGGCTCCAGGGGAGCACGTGATCCTGAGCCACCCAGCCATTCCCGGACGCGCCCATTAGTCACTCAGAGGCTGCTCATAAGCTTCTGCTTTGAAATCAACCCTCGTGTCCTGGGAAGAAGGGGAAATGGTCTACAAGGGGGAAGTACCTACAAATTGTAGGATGTTTACTTAACCCAGGGCCTTGTTAGCGTGGAAACACATCTGTAAATGCAGAATTGAGCTCACAATGCCCTGGCAGCAGCGATGCTCTTTAGAGCTGTGTCACCGTGTTCCAGGAGACATGTGTTCACCAAGGAGGAGAAAACCAAACAGGACCCTGTCCCTACCTTAAAATGCAAAAGTTCTTAATGAAACATAATGAGCTTCTCTTGTAGGTCATTCTCTAGAATGCCAATTATATATTTATTCTTCCTGCTTGATAAAGGGGAAACGTATTCTGTTGTCCAGGAGAGCCATCCGCACTGTGGTGGCTGCACCTTCAAGGAAGGAGGAAAATTGTGACTTACAGTCGAAGCAGAGGGTTCCAACAACTTTTCTTCTGAATTTCTGTAACTGAGGGCCATCCTTTATTTGCATATTGAAAATCTGTTTGTGAAGTCTGCAGTGGAGCAGAAAATAGAATTTTTAAAGCACTCTCTCCCGACCTTTTCTATTTCGTATTTTTTAAGAGACAGAAATTTAACCCCTATCACATTGGCAATCATCCGGAATAATGTTTTAAATGCATCTTTGTGTTTGTAAAACTTGCTTAGTAATGAGAATGTAAGTTTTCTGGATTTTGATGCAGTTTTGAAGTGCAGCATGTTAATTTCTAAATAGAAGCACTGGCATTGGAGAAACTAAAGTAACAAATATAATTCTAGGAACTATAAGCTTACTTTGCTTTTTTTCTGGCTTTCTTTAGCTCTACGTACCTATTTTTTAATGCACTTAAGAAAAAAGCTATGCAATTGTGAAGGTTTTTTAAAATTGTTATTCACAGGTTGAGTTTTATTTTGTCTTTCACCTGATAATTCTTTTCATTTAAATTCCACAATATGCCTGAGTGAGCAGAGAAAGGAGTCAGGAGACAGAAATCTTAAAACTAAAACAAACAAACAAACAAACAAAAAACAGGCTATGCCTGGCTCCCCAAGTTGATTTTTTGGTTACTATTATTACTAACCCCATACAAGTGTTTTTAGTGGGAAATAATGCTGATTCAGTTCCCGGCTCTGGTGCACACGCGAGGCCTGCAGCTGCCTGTCCTCCCCAGCAGGGAGAGCTCTGCACTTTGGTCATGAACCCCGGCTCTCAAAACGGTTCTTTCATAGGGAAGCCCTCCTTCTTCAGACCAAGCACAGGCCTAGGAAAGAAAAGAAACAAAAGGTGTATTTCAAATCCACCCAATGCCATCCTTTTTCAAACATGCTCCTCATGTATATTTTAAAGGGGCCGTTTCCACAGAAGCAAAGGCTGCGTGAGCCAGTGGCCCCAACGCTTCTAAAGTGCTTGGGAGGGAACTTCCGATAAATAGCTTTATAGACAGCATTGAGAAATTAGACACTTTTCGAATATTGCAACAGTTTTGTAAGAAAATAACACCTAGAAATGTTTCAGGAGTTGGAGTTCAGAGGCAAAAGCATGTTTGTGATGAGGTAACCTGAGTCTCTGTGTCTTCGCATCCTGCTGTGCCCCGCCGTGTTTTGAAGGAGGGCTGCAGAGTCACTGACCCTGTGGGATGGCCAAACTGCACATGCCCAGCGCTCTGCCCACCCCAGGGCACCTCTCCCAGCTGCCAAGGAACCTGCTCCCACCCTGACCACTCGCAGATAATCCAAGACTCACTATGTCTTAATGGAAAACCAGTCACATTGGCAAATGTTTGGACAACCCAGATGTGACCTCCAGAAAGCAGAGCCCCGCGCACCCCCTGAGCAGGAAGACTTGGCTGTGCGTGTGAAAGTGTGCAGCTGTGAGGAGAAAGCCCTTCCTGGCCTGTTGCCCTGTATTTTTCAGACCACTACTTTTCCTTTGGTGAAAAAAAAAAAAAAAGTCTCTGCAGGAAGATGATAGAGTCCTTTATTAAAAGGCATTTAGCCTACAGGAATGTCTGTATTATTGTGATTGTGATTATTAAAAAATAGTCACAATATACCTTGCCTGGAATTGTTGTTGTTAAAAAGCGCTAGGAATACTTGCATGTCTTTCAGATTGAGGTGGAAAGGGGAGCACCTCTATTTTCTCATGGCTTCATGGGGCTCCTTGCACTCCTGGTACTTGTCTTTTGTCTTGGTGTAGCAATTATGAAACAAGACAAGTGTATCATAAATCATATTTTTATAAAAGTCATCCCCAAATTTTTGGTAGGGCTTAAAACTTTTTTTCTACACAAAATACAGCACCAAGAAATGTCCGTTCAGATAATGAGAATTTAACCTCACAAGACATTTCTGCTCAAAAGACATTTCTTGGACCGGGTGCGGTGGCTCACACCTGTAACCCTAGCACTTTGGGAGGCCGAGGCTGGTGGATCACCTGAGGTCAGGAGTTTGAGACCAGCCTGACCAACATGGTGAAACCCGTCTCTACTAAAAATATGAAAAATTAGCCAGGCATGGTGGTGCATGCCTGTAATCTCAGCTACTCAGGGGGCTGAGGCAGGAGAATTGCTTGAACCTGGGAGGTAGAGGTTGCAGTGAGCCAAGATCACGCCACTGCACTCCAGCCTGGGCGACAGAGCAAGACTCTGTCTCAAAAAAAAAAACAAAAACTGAAAAATAACATTTCTTTGCATTAACAAATCCACACTGCATTTGTTATTCTGGCAAGGTCCTGGTGGTTTGTTAGTTTATAGAATTAGCAATCTTTCACTATTGAGATGAAGTAATTTTGATTGCTTTCTTTTGCCTTTGTCTTTTATTTTCATTTTGTTTTATGGGGGATGGAATGGGCAGAGATTTACAGGAAATTTTCAAGTTTAAACATAGATATTACAATATTATTTGTTAATTATTGAAGTAATGCCATGCCACTAATTTTAACTAATTAGGCATTACAAAAATCTTTGCTTGATAAAGAGTTTTTCAGAACTAACTTGGTTTTTCTTTTAAACCAAGGAATACTCAATCTCTGTCTTTCTTAGAACATGCTTGAAAATCAGATATTACTATCATTATATCTGCTTCTAAAGCTGAGGCACAGGCAGACTAAGTGACCTTAACATCAATGAAAACGTGGACTTGTGAAAGGCACTAAGTAGATTCTCTAAACCTGCCTGCTGATTCCAGTATCCTCATAAAGTATCCAATGGCCTGAGATAAAATGTGTTTCCTGTTTCCCAGACCCTGTGTTTTCACCATCTTAAGCTGGGGAAAGAAATGACAAAAAGTGGCAGAAAGATGAGACTTGGTTTATAGTCACTTACATCATCTCTTGGAAGAAGAAAGATGCTGGTTACCTTGGGCCTGTAGAGCAGGACTCGGGAATTGACCACATGAGGCACATTTGTGCGGGGAACGCAAAAGCACTGGGTTTTCGGCTGCCTGGGGACCTGGGCACCCACGCACAGTGCTCAGAGCAGCCATCCCGAGGCAGATTTCACTGTGCGCGGTCTACGGCATAAGAGCCATGCTGCAAGAGCCGGTGAGTGGCAGACAGAAGTTGCAAACTAGGTCTCTGCCTGTTCTCTAGAGCCTGCCTTTTTCCTAGGTGCATTGCACCTTCTCACTGCCGTATTGTATGCATTCACATGTGAGGTTCTTCTTTTTCTGCAAGAAAAAAGAACAAAACAGATTAAGAATTTCAGGATTATATCCACCTTATTCAATAGATTTTACCCCAGATAATTTCACAACCTTTTTATAGAATTCCAGATTTGATTAAACACTTCCCTTCTCAGTTCTGAAACTTGCATGGATTTAGTCAACCAAAATATTTTCTCACAAAAACCTTAAAGAACAGTTAACACACACAATTTCTAGTGGTCATGTAAAAAAAAAATGTATATATATATATATTTCTACCTATTGATTCATTTAAAATTAGAAATAATTGCTAAGCATTTTAAGAAAAGTATTAGGACTAGTTTGAAATTTAATTTGGGTAGAAGTCAGTTTGCAGGAATGATACATTTACTTTTAAATTTAGTCATATCCATATTCAGGTCAACATTTACAGTGACCAAAATAAAGACTAATATAAAAATCATTTTAACAGAATATTTTTAAAACAGAATATTTTTACAGTTGCAATGGACCAGGGTCCTGAGGAAGGAGCAGGCTTCCCCTGTTGACGCTCTGCAAGGTGGACCTGCAGAGGACTGCCTGGCTCCCTTGTCTAAGAAGGGCAAACATCTTCACCTCGCTTAGACGAAGCCTGAAATGTGCCTTTAATCCCTGGGTGCTCCTGGAAACCACAAACCTGCCCACTCATTGTCAGTAGAGCCCAGTAGAAGTAAAAAATAAAGAGAGGGTTTCTGCAGAATTGTAGACTAATAGCACAATTAAGATGCTGACTAAAATATATATATTTTTAACTTTTATTTTTTGAGATGAAGTCTCACTCTGTTGCCCAGGCTGGAGTGCAGTGGTGTGATCTCAGCTCACTGCAACCTCTGCCTCTCAGGTTCAGGTGATTCCCCTGCCTCAGTCTCTTGAGTAGCTGGGACTACAGGCACCTGCCACCATGCCTAGCTAATTTTTGTATTTTTTAGTAGAGACGGAGTTTCACCATATTAGCCAGGCTGGTCTCGACCTCCAGACCTTGTGATCTGCCTGCCTTGGCCTCCCAAAGTGCTGGGATTACAGGCATGTACTAAAATATTTTTAATGCACAGTTGAGCTAGCAGCAAATAAAGGAATCTCTTCAAAGTGAGAAAGGACAAGAAAACTTAACTCCCCAAGAGAAAGGAGCACTGAAACCATTTGTCCCAGATTTGAACAGGGTGGGATGTAGACAGTCTTGGGCTGGACACAGATGGAAGGTTACAGGCCACATGGAAGGGCAATGGAGACAAGATCTGGGGCCAGAATTAGGGGATGTCATATCCATGACAACCCCACCCCAAAAAGCCAAGTCTCACATAGGGAGACATCTTGGGGGTAAGCCAAAAAAAAAAAGCCCCAAAGAGGAAGAAGGTAGGGATGCTAACCTACCTTCAACCTAACTGTGGGTGGATCAGAGAAAAAAGCACACACAAACAACAATATCTCCTAGAAGAATTTCTACCCAAAGTCCTGCACTCATGAATTTGGGACAGGAATATATACTGCTAGTGGGCTCGATTCCCCCAAAATGTGTTTTCAGTGATGCCAGGTTAGAAGTACCATTGAGGACCTGCAAAGGCAGTTGCAAATCTTCACTAGAGGAAAGTTATTTTGATTCCAGTCCTTAAAAGATCCCCACACATGAAGTTCCAAGGATCATGAATTCATATTCATACCCACAAAATCCTAAGCAGATGAGAAATAAAAGAACAAATAAAACATCATGAGAGAACTTCCAGGAACAACAGACTGTGCTTAGAGTCAGACTTACAGAATTTGTGCATAGTTTATTTATCACATTTAGAATGTCTAAAATATATGTGTTTAATATGTTTAAGAAATAAGAGAGAATGTAAAAGTATGACAAAAGGATAAGAGATTACAAAAATTTACCAAATCTGAACAAGAACAAAATGGAGCTTTTAACAGCAAGAACATATAGACGAACATAAATATTTCAAAGTATAAAGCCAGGAAACAAGGATAAAAGCAGATTAGTTACAAATGATGAGATAATTTATGTAAGATTTGTCTGAAAACACCCAGAAACCAGCACAGGGAGACACAGTGACAGACAATAGAAAGTAAGAGGCATGGAAGATTTCTCTCATGTTTAGAATGTAGAAAATAACAAGATACTATTATTTTAATGTAATAACCCAAGCAAGATGTAAGAAGCCACAAAATCATAGTCTTTCTAAACTAACCAGAGAGCTGAAGATAAAAAAAAAAACCCATACGTGAATTAAATTCTAGAAAATAGCAGAGAAGGCAGATATATTTTATCTCTGTCTTCATTAGAACATGCTTGAAAATCAGATATTATTATCATTGTGTCTGCTTCTAAAGCTGAGGCACAGGTAGGCTAAGTGACCTTAACTTCAATGAAAATATGGACTTGTAAAAAGCACTGAGTAGATTCTCTAAATCTGCCTGCTGATTCCAATATCCTCATGAAGTATCTAGTGGCCTAAGATAAAATCTCTTCCTTTTCTGAGAAGGGAAGAGATTCTCTTCTTCTTGAAAACACAAAAGAAAAAGAAATCTGCCATAGATGGAGATAAGGATGAATTAGGATGAACTTTAGTAAAGGTGCAATGGCATATATGGCTGACAGATGAGAATTCTGAGGCTCCTCAATAATAGAACATGCCTCCCCCACAGGCTTTCCTCAAATGCTGGGGAACAGTGTGTGTGATGGTTAATGTTAGGTGTCAATTTGACTGGACTGAAGGATGCCTAGATGGCTGGTAAAGTATTGTATCTGGGTGTGTCTGTGAGGGTGTTGCCAGAGGAGACTGACATTTGAGTCAGTGGACTGGGAGAGGAAGACCCTCCCTCCATGTAGGTGGGCACCATCCCATTGGCTGCCAGCATGGCTGGAACCAAGCAGGAGGAGGAAGGTGGGATAGGCTGGCTTGCTGGGTGTTCTGGTTTCCTTCTTTTTCTTGTGCTGGATGCATCCTTCTGCTCCTCCTGCCCTTGGACATCAGACTCCAGGTTCTCCAGCCTTTGAACTCTGGGACTTGCACCAGTGGCTTGGCAGGGACTCTCAGACCCTCATGCACAGTCTGAAGGCTGCACTGTTGGCTTTCCTGGTTTTGAGGCTTTAGGACTTGGACTGAGCCACTACCAGCTTCTCTCTTCCCCAGCTTGCAGACGGCCTGTTGTGGGACTTTGCCTTGTGATTGTGTAAGACAATTCTCCCTAAAAAAACCAAACCAAACCAAAACAACAACAAAAAAACCCACTCCCTTTTATATGTACATATATCCTATTAGTTCTGTCCCTCTGGAGAATCCTGGCTAATACACTATACCAGAGCCTGTGGTGGAGACCAGGTAGAGACCTGGAGATTCCCTTGAAGTCCAAGGCACCTTCTCCCAGACCAAGGCAACACCTACTAAAGGAGGAGAGAAGCAGAGCATGAGATCTGTGATAAATCAACCCAAGGCACTTACCATTTTCAGTTCCCAAGAGCCGGGCATAAATAAGAGACCTGAGAGAATCCTCCTCTCTTAAAAAACAAAACCAAGAAAACCTCAGGCTTTCAACTGACAATAGCTACGGGTGGGGCAGAAAAGATGAAAGACTCCTCCAGGGCATTCCAGACAGAGCAAGAGCTCCATGTGGATCCAAAAGCCTGGGCTGGACTGGAGAACAAAGAAGATTCTCCAACAATGTACAAAACCATCATTTGAGTTTTAAATCAGAGCGAGATCTCTCATGATTTGAAAAACTGGTGGTTTGGGTGACATGAAAAACTCTGGGGAACTTCGCTAGTGCTCAGAAACCCACACACTGCAGAATGGAAAATCCTGAGCCCACTTTCAAAATATTTGAACCTAGTAGTAAACTGAAGCAAGCTTAACTCGCCAAGTAGCTCAGACACAGCTTAACTGCAAAATATGTCTATTCAGTGACATGAAACCAGTGCCTGACGTAAGAAGGGAAATTGTGTGCACTTTGACCTCTGCTGTTCTGATGTCTTATGATAAAGAATGGAACAGGTCATAGCTAGACATACAGATGGGCCAGATGTTGAAATTATTTGATAGGAGCTTTAACTAAAAGTGTGCTAAGTAATATTTTGGAAAAAGTGTACAGCATGTAGGAAGAGATGCTGAATATCACCAGAGATATGGAAGCTATGAAAGAGAATGGAGTGGAAGTGCTACACATGAGAAATACAATATCAGAAATAAGTACTTTATTGGATTTTGTAATAGAGGGACTTAGCAGAGGAAATAATCAGTGAACTTGAGGACAGGTTATTAGAAAGTATCCAAGCTGAAATACGAAGTAAAAAAAATGACAAATAAAAAATAAACATAAAAAGACCAAAAAAAAAAAATAAAATAACCCACAAAACCCAGAATAGGTGATGATGTCTTTCTTTGTGAGACAATATCAAATGACCCAACATACATATAATTGGGATCCAAGAAGAAGAGAAAATGAAGAAGAATAAATATTTAATACGATATTTGCTGAGAATAGTCTAAAATTGATAAAAGACGTAATCTTACAAATCTAAAACAATGAGAAAACACCAATCAGGAGAAATACAGAGTACCTAAGCACATCATAGCTAATTGCTGACCACCAAAACTAAACAGCAGATTTTTAAAATGAGCCAGATAAAAGATGCACATTATGTACAGGAGAACAAAGATAAGTGCAGTCACTGACTTCTCACCAGACTTAATAGTGGCCAGAAAAAACAGAAATATATCCTCAAAGGGCTGAAAGGATATATGAGAGCATGCATGCACACACACATGTGTACAAATAACTACCAACCTAGAATTCCACATCATGCAGAAATAACCTTCAAAAATGAAGATAAGCCAATCTCAAAATATCAAATACTGTATAATTTCATTTTTGAAATGGGAAAATTATAGAAAGAGAAGACAGATTCATGGTTACCAGGGTCATGGATGGATGTAGGGAGGAGACAGTTAAATGTTTCTAAAAAAGGGCAACATGAGAGATCCTGGAGGTGATGGAACTGTTCTATATCTTGACTGTATCAGTGTCTATACCTGATTATGATATTGTACTATAATTTTGTAAGTTGTCATCATTGGAGGAGACTCAGTAAAAAATATGTGGGATCTCTCTGCATTTCTTACAATTGTATGTGAATCTACTATTAACTCAAAAAGGAGATTAATTTTAAAATGAAGGGAAAATAAATACATTTTCAAGAGATAAAAGCTAAGAGAATTTCTCTCCATCAGACCTTCTCTTTAAGAAATACTACAATTGGCTGTGTGCAGTGGCTCATGCCTGTAATCTCAACACTCTGGGAGGCTGAGGCAGGCAGATCACTTCAGGTCAGGAGTTCAATATCAGCCTGACCAACATGGTGAAACTGTGTCTCCACAAAAAATACAAAAATTAGCTGGGCCTGGTGGTGTGTAGCTGTAGTCCCAGCTACTCAGGAGGCTGCAGCATGAGAATCACTTGAACCCAGGAGGCAGAGTTTGCAATGAGTTACAATCATGCCACTGCATTCCAGCCTGAGTGATAGAGAGAGACCCTGTCTCAAAAGGAAAAAAAAAAAAAAAAAAAAAAAAAAAAGAAATACTACGATAATTGTCTCAGGCTGAAGAAAAATTATAACAGATTTAACCCTGAACCTGTAAGAAGCAATGAAAAGCACCAAAAAAGGGTACATATTTGTATAAATATAAAAAACCTTATAAATTTGTGTATGAGGGAGAAAAAGAGAGTATGTTTATTCTTTAAACTGTGCATATATATCCCTGAATGGTAAATTTCATAATTTAAAAAAAGGAAAGAGAGAAAAATATCAAGGGAGGCAATACCATCTGGAGAATGTCTGTCACATGTGCTGTGCTACACACAGGGGGGATGAAAATAAACTTCTATTTTGACAGCAAGGAAGCCGACAGTGATAAATAAATGTGGTTAGTAAGTCAAAGTAGTCCCATGTAGAGGAAGTGGAAAAGCAAGAGGAGGTGGTGAATTACATGAGTTTCTCTAACCCTCTCAGGTGTACTAAAGCCAGCTTTCAAAACCCGTGTTAACAGCCAAATGGAAGCAAGCGTATATTGCTACTGTATTACCGTTGACCCCTGAGCAAGATGGGTTTGAATCCCACAGACTTTCTTTTGCATCTGCCACCCCTGAGACAACCAGAACAGCTTACCTTCTCCCTCCTCCTCCTCAGCGTACTCAACAAAATACAACCAGGATGAAGACTTTTGTGAAGATCCGCTTCCACTTAATGAAGAGTAAATACATTGTCTCTTCCTTATGATTTTCTTAATAACATTTTCTGTTCTCTAGATTACTTTATTGTAACAATACAGTATATAATACACACAATATAGAAAACCTGTATTAATTAACTCTGTTATTGGTAAGGCTTTCAGTCAACAGGCTATTAATAGCTAAATTTGGGGGGAGTCAAAAAGTTTTGGACTGTGTAGAGGGTTGGTGCCCTTAACCCCACATTGTTCAATGTTCAAGAGTCAACTGTAAACAATATTTTGTAATTCATATTTTAAAATGTGCCTTATGTGGGAGCCATCTATAAAAAGAACTTGATCACTAATATACTGCATACAAAATCAATTTGAGATGAATTATGGACCCAAATGTAAAAGCTAAAACAATCATAAAACTTCTAGAAGAAAACACAGAAGATTATATCTGTGATCTTGGGGCAAGCAAAGATTTTTTAGGAGACAAAAAACATGCTGATAAAATTTAAAAATGATTAATTATGCTTCATCAAGATAAAACAATGTGGTCAGGCACAGCGGCTCATGCCTGTAATTTTAGCACTTTGGGAGGCGGGGGTGGGTGGATTGCTTGAGCTCAAAAAATACAAAAATTAGCCAGGCATGTGGATCGCTCCTGTACTCTTCAGCTGCTTGGGGGATTGAGGTGGGAGGATCACTTGAGCCCAGAAAGCAGAGGTTGCAGTAAGCCAAGATCATACCACTGCACTCCAGCATGGGTGACAGAATGAGACCCTGTCTCAAAAAAAATAAAATCTTCATCACAAAACATTATCAACAAAATAAACAGGTAAGTCACAGACTGTGAGAATGTATTAATAAGAAAGAGGATTTGTATGCAAATTACATGAAGAACTTCTAAAACTCGATGATAATAAGAAAAAGAACACAATTTAAAAAGAGAAAAAAAGCAAAGAGGCTGTTCACAAAAGAAGACGTAAAAATGGAGAATAAGCACATGAAAACCTGCTCAACTTCATCAACCATCAAGAAAATACACACTAGACACCCCAGGAGCTCCTACCGCATGCTGCCCGAGAAGACCTGCAATGCCGAAGGCTGACTGCAGCAGGTGCTGGGAGGCATGCGGAGCCCCGGCATGCTTATCTGCTGCTGGCAGGGGTGGAAAATGGTACAGCCACTTTGGCAAACTGTCTGTCCTCTCGTAAAGTAATATACTTCTAACCTATGACCCAGTAAGGTCATTCCCAGGTATTTGTCAAAAATAATTGCAATATATCCATAAAAGTTCCTTTACAAAAAAGACTTTTATAATAGTCAAACCTGGATTGTTTAATCAACACGTGGGTCAAGTATGCTTTGCTCATGCACTTGGATAGCACTCAGCACACAATATGCATGACTCTCAAGAGTAACAGGCTAAGAGGAGTACAGCAAACACAGAAGTGTACGCCCCAGGCGATTTAATCCATACAAACTTGGAGAAATAAGCACGAGAGACTGAGGGTGACAGAAATCTGATCAGTGCAGGCTTTGCACTCACGGGAAGGAGAATTAGGTGACTTTCTGGGACGTGGAAGATCCTCTGTCTTGACAGGCATCGTAAGGTACACTTGAGATCTGAGCACTTCCATGTATAAACTGCACTAAAATTAAAGTTTCCCTTGGGTGCATTTGCATAATTATATCACCCCCGAGGCCGAGAGAGCATGGCAAGGAACCACCGTGGTCCTTGGAGAGTCCTCAACGAAACCGTCTAGGAGGAAAAAGGGCAGAATCTGAGAGCAGCGCAAGAACCACCAGCTGTGTGTCCCTCCCTCTTCCCTCTGCAGTTCCCCATGCTGGGAGCTCTTGTGGTTCCAGGACAACAGCTGACAGACCCCGAGGACTGGCTGCTTTTTTGGGGAAAATCACTGTTCTTGCCCTGTGGAAGTTCTAGAAAGAAGACAATCTATGCCAGCTTGGATGATTAATTTTATGTATCAACTTGCCTGGGCCTTTGGTGTATGGTAGTTTGGTCTAACACCAGTTTACATGTTGCTCTGAAGATCTTGTCCAGATGTGATTAACATCTATAATCAGTTCACTCTAACTGAGATAACCCTCAGTGATGTGGGTGAGCCCCATCCAATCAGTGGAAGGCCTGAAGTGCAAAGATGGAGGTTTCCCAAAAAAGAAGAAATTCTGCCTGAAGACTGCAATATGGAAACTTGACTTGAGTTTCCAGCCTGCTGCCCTGTGGAATTTGGACTCAAGATGGCAATATCAACTCTTCCCTAAATTTCCAGATTCTGATGCCTGCCCTATGGATTGCAGACTTGCCAACCTCCACAAACATGTAAGACAATTCCTTAAAATTTCTCTCTCTTTGTCTGTCTGTCTGTCTGTCTATCCATCCATCCATGCATCCATCATCTGTATTGTATTAGCCAGGGTTCTCCAGAGACACAGACCCACCGAACCCATGTGGGGATCCGTCCTCCTGGCTCTGTCTCTCTGGAGAACCATGACTAGTGCACACCAGCTCTGTTTTCCTCTGCACCCACGCAGCATCCCGATTTGGAGGAAGCAGGTGGCCCAGTGTGAAAGGTCATTTATCTGAAAGGAAACATTCCTGAAGTGACTGATGAGTGTGCCTTTCAGCTGGCATATCTGGGGACAGGGGCATTCATATTTCTGAGTCCAGATTCCCTAAAATGGGATGCTGTATTGCTCATCACATAACTCTTCATGATGTACCTGTTCATTATTTTCTCGATGAAAAATAGTGGTTGGCTGCAAAATTGTGAACCTGCAATCTCTCTCCATCTCAGGGTTTGTGGGCTTTTTAATCACACGGGCCCTCTTTCTTTTCAAGGGCAATTATGTTGTTGATTACTCCAGTGTGAGCTCAGCAGTGAGGGAAGGTCAAGTTCCCAAAGTCACATTCGGATTAATTCGTTGGTTGTGACTGGAAGCCCAGAGTGAACTGGGGTAGGAGGGCTTAGTCCACAAAAACACAAGCCCAAGCTCGTGGCCCCACTCACACTCATGGCTGCTCCTCCCCTCCCCTCTCCCACCCCAGGATTAATTAAGCTCTTGCTTCTGTGTCCCCAAATCAGAAATTCCTCTCAGTAGTCATACCATGGACTCTTCGAAGGTCCCTGTCCTCCTTTCAAGGAAAGTGCGGAACTGGTTGCAGAACCCCACGTGGCTCCAGCTGCAGCCGGCCACCCTCAGTGTGTCAGACCATGGGGCTGAATGAAGAGAATCGCATCCAAACTGGGATAGGCCACAGGTTCTGGAACAGAAGGGACATCAGAGTGGGGCTTGAGGGGGAAGAGGGCAGGAGGAGCAGCTCTCTCATTCTTCTCAGGGACGTTTAATTGTCCTGCTGTGGACTGTGATGAACCCACCTTCCTCTGTCTTCCATCACTTTGCCCCTGCGTTTTCCACTCCCCTTGTCTCTTCTTCCTTCCTTTTCAGAGTCACAGAGAGATGAGGAGTCTGGGTGGCGCCAGCAAGGCTCATCCATCTCCTAACACCCCGCACTCTCAGCACTGACACCAGGAAAGCCTGCAGCCTCATGCTTGCCGTGAATCTATGTCCTCTGCTGATCTGATCGGGACTGCGTTTATGTCACTGTCTCTACAAAGCAAATGACCACCTGGATTTTACCCGTTGCTCTGGGTTGTCTGTTTGGCAGGACCCTTGGGGAAGACGCCCCCCACTCTCCAACTCTGCCTGTGAATACCCCCCACTGGGTGCAGGGCCTCTGGGCACACCCTTGCTGCTCCAGCCCTAGGACTTTGCAGACATTCCAGATCCAGGGATTCCCTTCTCTTTCTCTTGGACAAGCACCGAGCTTTCTGCCCACAGCCTGGGGTCTGCCCCTCTTTTCAGCTTTCCTCTTGCCCTTTCTTAGGGAGGTTCGCTGTCTGCCTTCCCCCTCCACCCAGGCAGGTGCTGCGCCCCTCGGTTCTGCGTGAAGACCCTACACACTTCTTTCATTGACTTCTGCTCCTTCCAGCCGGCTATCACCTGGACCCTCCTGGACTGGGCTTTTGCCTAAGAACTTTCCAAAAACCACACAAAATAGTGAATGGCAGTTTCTCCAATAACAATTCCAAATTATCTGAAAATAGCAAACCATGGCTAATTTCTTATGAGCAATAATACTCTTCTCTATGGCTGAAAGTGAAGTGCCAAGCATAGATGTGTGAGAGGCCATAGATGCATGGCCCTGAGCTGAGGGGAAATGCGGAAAAACTCCGGGCTGATTTGCGGCTCAGTTCAAACAGTCAGCATGGAAGGTAATTGCTATCTGTTTTCCTGAGATCGGTAAGTTGCTTGCAATACAGGTAGGTAAAAAGAATCAAATATAATAAAACGGAATAACTTTTCAATACTAGAATAAAATCAATATGTTGCAAGTAATTTCAGACGCAACAGCAGCTTCCAAGAGTAACTATTTATCAGGATGGGCACTTCTGCATGTTTAGGGATCTCGTGGAATAATTTAGTGGCGTTTGGTCTGCAGTTCATTCATTTTGCTCTTCCTGAGCCTCCATTCCACACGTGGCAAAGTGCTCACAGGTGCTGGCATGGAAGGATTCCCTCCGCAGCTAGAAACTTACATTTAGGGATGATCACGTGTTACAAAATTATGTTTCCATTTAAAACGCCAATATTCTATCACGATTGTAAACACAGATGGAGAGCAAGGGAAGCCACCGTTTATTAACCACTTGCCTGTGCTAGCTGTGTTCTTGTGACCCGATGGATTGTGCAGGGTCGTAGTTAGGAAAGGGAGGCTGTCCTGGGGCCAGGTCGCTGAGTATGCAGTGGGCCAGGTGTCCCTCTGCAGCCCCTAAGGGGCTCACCCACAGTTTGACCTTGAAGAGAAACCTCTTCAAGTGTCTGTGCCTCACTCTTCTCTTCTGTGAAACAAGGAGGACAACAGAACCGCCCTCACGGGTAAATGAAGAATTGGAGATATTGAACGTAAAAGCGCACAGCACAATATCAAGGATACAGGAAATGGGCAATAAATGCTATTTTCTCTAGGCTTGATTCTCACAAGCCCATGAGATAGACTTGAGTGCTTGAAACCCATCCTGCACTCCCCAGAAAGCAAAGCCTGGGCAAGGCTACCCAGCTCCAAGTGGGGCCCCTGGAATTAAGCCTGACTTTGCTGCTCTGTCCTCTGCTTGAACTGCCCCCTCCCCTACCTAATCACAGGTCCCATCCTTAAGGGCAAACATCTGCCGAGCTGCAGAGTGGGACCCACTACTTAGGTCCCTTGTGGGGTCAGCCAAGGACCCTTGCACCAGGCTAACACCTTCTGTGGTTCCAGCCAAATGGTATTAAAAGCCACCATGGTGTTTTCAGTTGTTTTCAGAGGCCCTCAGCAGAAACCAAGGCTTTCCAGATGGGGAGTGTTTGAAGGCATGTTGGAAAACACCAGCAGTCTTTTCAACGGGCACCTGGACACGAGAGGTCATTTTCTGTTCCTTTGCAGTCTCGATGTAAACAAGAGAATTCTTCAGAAAATGATGTGTAGTGTTGTCCCCAGATCCCCTGAGATCTTACAAAATGTTCTATTTTTCACGTGACTGAGTTAGATTTACTACAAGAACTGAAGGTGGAAGAATTCACACAGGCGCACATGATAGTGACAAGGAAGCAATGGCCCCGGGTGGCAGGCCCATAGCTGGCCCTTCGGCTGCCCTCAGCACTGCACAAAATCCTGGGGAGCAGGGACACAGGAGGGGAGGCAAGGTGTGGACCCCCGTGGCCTGAGGGCCAGCGGCCGTGGGAGAACACTGCTTTGAAACAGTGTCACGTGGCATTTGTGTGACTTCTCTCCGCATCAGGCTACCCTCATGAGTGGCTGAATTTACCCAGGGCCAGTGCTTTGCAAGTGGAGAGATGAATCACTTTTTGTTATATTGTTGTGCTCACGAAGTAGAATAACACATAGGAAATCACCATGCACATGGTAGATGAGTAGACAAATAAAAGTGAGTTTGGGTAATGGACAAACCACACCTGAGGTATCGATGTTGCTTATTCTGTAAACTTAGAATACTCAATGTGTCCGTTTCCTGGGGAAGCAGAATATAAAATTGCGAGATGTGAGTAACAAGTACTTGAATGTGATGTGGGGGCAAATTAGATTTCTTTCTGCAAGTCCAGTAACTTCAAGAACTGTGAATGATATAGGCTCTCAATGCCAATGCAGAAGACAGCCTGAATGAAATGAACTATTTTATCATCTGTTATTCTCTGGTCCTCTTGTTTAGGAGACTTAATTGGTGCTTTATCCTGTATTGTTCTTGGAAAAACCAAGTAGATGATGATATCAGTTTCAACCGTGTGATGCATTTTTAATCAGATATTTACTTACATTAATGTGCTACTGCCAAAACCAAGGCTCACATAAACCAGATGTTTTTATCACGAGCCTTTGGTATCTGGGGAAAAAAAAACAGGACAGTACAGCATGCTGGCCATTAAACAGAGGGAATTTCAAGGAAAACCATCTTTATAATGTTGTTTTGAATATTCCCATAAATTTCTTAGTTTTAGGAGCTACATTTGCCTAAAAAAGTGGAAATGATAGTTATTTTGGAAAATAATGGTGAGGATATTTGAATCTGTTTGGCCAAATTCATTCTTATTCTAGATTTTTTTAATAATATTTTTGTCTAATGCTATTGATCTAAAGATTGTGTTCTAACCTCTAGCCATCCTCTGAGGGAACCACGGGTGATAAACAAGGTGGAATTCCATCATATTGATGCCATTGGTCAAGACTGTTTTTCTCACTTTCTTTTTTTAAAAATTTTCTTTTTTTAGGGGATGGGAGCAGAGTCTCACTCTGTTGCCCAGGCTGGAGTGCAGTGGCTCACTGCTACCTCTGCCTCCTGGGTTCAAGCAGTTGTCCTGTCTCAGCCTCCTGAGTGGCTGGGACTACAGGGCACACCACCACACACGGCTAATTTTTGTACTTTTAGTACAGATGGGGTTTCACCATGTTGGCCAGGCTGGTCTTGAACTCCTGACCTCAGGTGATCTGCCCACCTTGGCCTCCCAAAGTGCTGCGATTACAGGTGTGAGCCGCCATGCCTGGCTTGTTTTTTCTCTTTCTTAATGACTGTCATCTGGTCTTTCCAGTACCCTGGTCTAATTCTGAGATCCGTGCATTTGCTTGGAGTTTCTCCTCTGCTTTGGGCTCTCCTCCCTGCCTTCACGCATGTGGGCCTCACCACAGGCTCTGTGTCTCCCTTTCCCGACATTGCTCCATCTGTCTTTTGCTCTGCCTCACTCTTTCCCTCCCCAAGGCTTGACGACCATTCCTTTGCATTCCTTTCTTCTTCTAAGGAATAATGTATCTGTCTTTGTATCTGGTGCTATGAGGCACCTATTATTCCAGCCACCCTTCTTGTCACTCCACATCTACCTGAGTTTGTGAGATAAATAGAGATATGAGTTTTATACTTCAAGTCAATATTTTTCTTAATTATCTGTTTAAGTTTAGCTGGAGAGGGTACAGTTATACAAGCAGGCTCCTATATTATTGGCGTCATCGTGAGTTGTTATAACTTTTTGAAAAGAGATTTGGCAATACGCCTCAAGAGCCTTATGTCACTAATCCTCTTTAACCCAGTAATTGAACTGCTGAAAATCTGTGATGTAAAACAAATCTCCAACTCGAGCATAAAATCACACACAAAGATATTTCTAATAGCATTATTCATAATTGTCCCAAATGCAAAATAATCTAAACATCCCATAATAGTAAAATGTCCTGTAATAGTGAAATAATCTTTAAAATGGCAGTAAATAAACCAAAATATTATAATGAGAAAAATATTTGTGTCAAATTGAGTGACTGGTAAAATGGAAGACTCGTGTAAGGACTTCCTTGGGATTGAGGGGTCTGTCTGGAAATGGATGGATAGGTGGGGCTCTGGACAAGTTCGAGGGACGTGACTGACAGTGGTGTAGAGGGTTGTGGTTACTGAGGGCTGTGGAAGTGGCCTGAGCCTGAGTGGTGCAGGGCAGCAGCCATCTTATTATGCTCCCAAACGGTGTGGGCCAGGAAATTATACAGAGCACAGCGGGAGCACAGGGGCCTCATTCCGAAAGACGAATGGCTGCAGTGACCTGAGACTGGGCCCTGGAACCTCTGGAAGCTCCTTCACTCAGATGTGTGGTGCCTGGGCTGGGATGACTCGGTACCAGCCTCCACTCCTATGGCTGAGCAAGTGTGAGCACATGGCATCTCCAAGTGACCTGGGCTGGGTCTCGAGAAGGAGTGTTCCAAAAGCCAGCGCTGCTTGCGACCACATGGAGGCTGGGTGACTGTGTATGGCCTCACTTCAGGAGTCCTGGGGCATCATCACTCTACCCACTGCATTGCTTGATTGATTTAAGGGGAGGGGACATGGACCCAGTCCCTTGAAGGGAGGAGTGTTAAAGAAGTTGCGACTTTTTTATTTGAAGCCCCATATTGGGAAAGGAGTAACATTCAATTTGGCTTTTATCTAGGAAGACCCAAACACCAAGGCCCAGGTGGATGGAGGAGACGTCACTGATGAGAGTGCCCATGGATCAGGAAACTTCAGAAATTCATCATGGAGGTAAAGTCTCTTTTCCTCCGCCCAGTGTGCATGTATTCAGTAAGAGGAGAACTCATGACACAAAGGGGCTTTAATGTCAAACGCTTGATGCACTGTGCTCTCAGATCTGCATTCCTTTTCTCCACAACCTCACCAGCATCTGCTATTATTTGACTGTTGAAAAGGGAACACTTCTACACTCTTGGTGGGAGTGTAAATTAGTTCAGCCATCATGGAAAGTAGTGTGGCGATTTCTCGAAGAACTTAAAACAGAATTATCATTCTACCCAGCAATCTCATTACTGGCTGTATACCCCAGTGAATATAAATTTTTCTACCACAGAGACACATGCACGCGTACGTTCATTGCAGCACTATTTACAATAGCAAATATATGGAATCAACCTGAATGCCTAGCGACAGTAGACTAAATAAAGAAAATATGTTACATATACACCATGGAATACTATGCAGGTGTAAAACAGAACTAGATCATGTCCTTTTTGCAGCAATATGAATGGAGCTGGAGACCATAATCCTAGGCAGATGCAGGAACAGAAAACCAAATACCACATGTTCTCACTTATAAATGGGAGCAAAACACTGAGTCTACATGGACACAAAGAAGGGAACAACAGACACTGGGGCCTCCTGGAGGGTGGAGGGTGGGAGGAGGAAGAGGATAGAAAAACTACCTTTGGGTACTCTGCTTAGTACCCGCGTGATGAAATAATCTGTACACCAAACCCTTATGATACACAATTCACCTGTATAACAAACCAGTACATGTACCCCTGAACCTAAATAAAGGTTACAAAATAGAAAATAAATAAACAATGAAAAGAAACATACAAGACCTTGATTCCAGCTATTGAGTAAAACAGCCCATCTTGGGTAGTCTGAAAATATTTCCATTTAAAGTTGGATGAATTTGCATCAGATTCTTGGTTTCTATGATTCATTCATAGAAGTCATTTTCTCTTTTCCTGATCTTTGAAGATTTATAACCAGAAATTAAAATCCATGCCACGATTCCTGAGATGAATTGTTTTACTATTGAATGCTCGTTATATACAATCCCAGAAAGGGTCCAGGAAATGGACCTGCATATATTATAGACATAGTTTGTTGGTATCTATCTGAGGATTCCATGAAACAAATAATACAAAGGATCAGTCAATACATGAAATTTTGAAAGAAATATTTCTCCCTTTTTTTGCCTTTTTGAATTTAAGAGCAAATTATAAGCATTTTACAAATGAAATTCACGCTCATTCAGTAATCATTCAGAATGTTTATTTCCAAATCTCTTGATTCCGTGTTCTCCCATGATATTGTAACTGCCCAGTGGGCTCACCTTGCCCGCTGCCTAGACAGAGCCGATTTATCAAGAGAGGGCACCATAGTCCTAAGCAGATGCAGGAACAGAAAACCAATAGACAAAGAGTAGTTCATACAGAGCCAGCCGTTTGGGAGATGGAAGTTTTATTATTTACTCAAATCAGTCTCCTCAAAGCTCCTAGCTTAGTGGTTTTTCAAAGGCAGTTTGGGAGAATAGGTTGGGGTGGCCAGGTAACAGGTGCTTGCTGCTGATTGGTTGTGGCAGAGATGAAATCATAGGGGGTGGAAGCTGTCCTCCTGCAGGCTGAATTACTTCTGGGTGGGGCCACAGGAGTGAAGTTGGTGGGTCCAGATGGAACCGTGGGTGTCAGACAAGCAAAAAACCTGAAAAGGTGTCTCAAAAGGCCAATCTTAGGTTCTAGGATACTGATATTATTTGCAGGAGCAGTTAGGTCAGTTGTGTGTGGCTGACAATAGTTTCTGCCTGCACCTTAGCAGGGTTCAGGTTCCTCTGCTCCTTCTAGCCTGGCAACCTCTCATTAGCTGGGGAGGGCTATTATCATTTAAACTATGAACTAAATGCCTCCCAAAGCTAGCCCAGGAATAATTAAGGGCAGCTGGGAGTGGTGAGGAGACTAAAGCTAGGAGTGAGGTTGAGCTACATCGGATTTCCCCAATTGTCACAACCTTCTTGCCGATTATAATTTTGGAAAGGCAGTTTCAATATTTTCTTTTTGTCTTCCCAATAGCGTGTATCTTATCCTGTCTTGGATTATCGTTTTTGTCCACTTACCTAACTCATTATATGCTAGCTCAAATATGCTTAAATGGTATTCTATACAGTTAGTATAGGGTTCAAGTAAATGTTTGTTTAACTGAATTAAACTCCCTTTTTCCTGCCTTCTTTTTCGATAGACACAATGATTAGCAGCTAAAGTTTTCAATCATGAAGGCATCTTTTATTTCCTCCTATGCTTGCAACATTAACCACTTATGTTAAGTCCACTTCTAATATTAAGTTAATCTATATTCATAATCATTCATAACTTTATCTTTTACTTATGTTTTATAAAATATTCTGAAAGACATGTTTAATTTTTTATCATAAGTGGACAGGATCATTTCTTTTGGGAGCCTTCATTGTGTTTTTTGAGAGCAATGCTATAAATATTTTTGTCTAGTTCATTTGTTTAACATGATTCTCTGATTACTGGGCACTGACTTGTCCTTCTTCCAACCATTGGAAAGTTGAGTAGGAATCGCAGCAGCGGTTGTCATAGGTGTTAGAACCAGAGTGACTCCATTTTGGGTGAGGGCTAGAAAAATGAAACTGAGACTCCATTTTGAGTGAGGGCTAGGAAAATGAAACTGAGACTCCATTTTGAGTGAGGGCTAGGAAAATGAAACTGAGACTCCATTTTGAGTGAGGGCTAGGAAAATGAAACTGAGACTCTATTTTGAGTGAGGGCTAGGAAAATGAAACTGACTCCATTTTGAGTGAGGGCTGGAAAATGAAACTGACTCCATTTTGAGTGAGGGCTGAAAAATGAAACTGGACTTTATTTTGAGTGAGGGCTAGGAAAATGAAACTGACTCCATTTTGAGTGAGGGCTGGAAAATGAAACTGACTCCATTTTGAGTGAGGGCTGAAAAATGAAACTGGACTTTATTTTGAGTGAGGGCTAGAGAATGAAACTGACACTTTCTAGGCTGCATTCTCAGAAAGTTAGGCATTCCGAGGCTCTAGATGTTTAAGGTTAAGGGGACAAATTAATAATGTTTACTAAACAGACCCAAACTTGGGAGTGTCCTGATATCCTGATATCTGGACATCAAAGGCATTCCTAATTTTGCTTTAAAGATAGTAGTATTGAATCTTGCAAAATATAGTAGTTAAGAAAATTAATCCTTTATCACAAATCCTTGTAGCAGAGCACATCTCCCCATAGATGCAAGCATTGTACCTAGGGTGGACGTGTTCCTCCTCTTACTTTCAGGAACATCTACTCTCTTATGGAGTAGCTGTCCTTTCACCACTTTACTTTCCTAATAAACTTGCTTTGACTTTGCACTGTGGACCCTCCCTGAATTCTTTCTTGCATGAGATCCAAGAACCCTCTCTTGGGGTCTGGATTGGAAACCTTTCCTGTAACACGGTTACTGAGGACCTGTGGACGATGTGGACAAATCCTGGTACATTCCCTACTGCCTCTTTCTCACCTGTAAAGTGGGATTTATAATACCTGTCTTATCTACATCATGAAGTTGTTTTGGGAAAAAGTGAAAAAGTAACGATGTACTTTGACATGCCCTAGCACATTCTGGAATGATTACGACTATATGCTTCTTCCAAGGAGAGAAGTGGCAAACGCACAAGCCCTGTGCTGTAGCTGTGGCTGACCCCACTCTTCACAGTGACCTTCTCCTGGACCTTAATTCAGCCTCAGAAGCTTTCTCAACACAGTGCCAAGAGATTAAATTTGGCACAGGAGGTAAATTTGCTTTAGAGAGCATGTTTTAGGCGACCCAAGAGATGTTCAATATGATTGAGCTGAAATACTCTATGCAGAGGGTATTTGCAAAAAATACTGGCTCCCTGGCTTCTTCCCTGCCCTTGCCCACACACATCTCCGAGCACATCTCTGTTCACTCACACAGAGGCCAGTCCCTCAACCTCACTGTCTGCTTTTTACAAAAAGCTTCCCCTTCTTGCCCTTTCTCCCTGCCCTGAGACCCAACCTTCCCTCTCAGGCTCACTGATGGAGTCCAGAGCGCAGACACAGCCTGGGGTCAGAGGGAGCAAGCACAGGTGGCTTCTGAACAAGGTTTCATCTCCTACTCATGCTCCTAGCTGAATCTCCAGGGAAAATGGATTATAAATAAGTCTCTGTAAGATTGACTTGCTTGATTATGTTTCTCTAATCTGTCTTTTTGCTTTTTAAATTAAAATTCCTTTTTTTCCCCCTGAAAACACATTATTACATTTCTGGTTAGGTTGTACATCTTGAAACCCTTTATTCTGCCCCAACCACTACTTGAAACTTATAATTAAGCAACCTGGCATGCTTTCATGAGAAGTGGAAATTTTCTAAGAACACAATGTGTTGGTGGATGTCTCCTGAGAGAGATTTCCTAGTTAAAAAAAAAATTAACTCTATAGGCCCTCTATGACAGAAAGGGGTAGAATTTTTTCTTTTTTTTTTTTTTTTTGAGATGGAGTTTTGCTCTTGTTGCCCAGGCTAGAGTGCAATGGCACAATCTCGGCTCACTGCAACCTCCGCCTCCTGGGTTCAAGTGATTCTCCTGCCTCAGCCTCCCGAGTAGCTGGGATTACAGGCATGCACCACCACATCTGGCTAATTTTGTGTTTTTAGTAAAAATGGGATTTCTCCATGTTGGCCAGGCTGGTCTCAAACTCCTGACCTCAGGTGATCTACCCGCCTCAGCCTCCCAAAGTGCTGGGATTATAGGTGTGAGCCACCGCGCCTGGCCAGAAAGAGGTAGAAATTTCAAAACCAAAGAAAAGTTTGTTAAGGAGGTTAACACAAGAGTAACATTCTTAAGAGAACATACTAACACAATGCACTAAGTCATTTGCCATTTGTGCAGTGAAATGAGTCTTTTCTCCTATGTCTTTTCAGGTGTCTGCCACAGACTGCTGGCTTTGGAAGCAAATAAGAGAATCTCTGCAAAATTGCTGTTAAGCAATTAAGAAGAGACTTTTAATTCTGTTAATGGGAGACTAGATAATGAAGACCAGTCTTCCTACCAGGAACAATTAGAAAAACTGAACACAACATAAAGAAAAAAAAAAAAGCTTATCTCTCTGTTTAAAACTTTGGAGAACTTCCAAGACAGCAAGAACTTGAAGGCCAACTGATACGGTTTGGTGCTGTGTCCCCACTCAAATCTCACTTTGAATTGTAGTTCCCATAATCCCCATGTGTCATGGGAGGCACCCAGTGGGAGGTAATTTAATCATGGGGGCAGTTACCCTCATGCGTTCTCATGATAGTGAGTGAGTTCTCATGAGATCTGATGGTTTTATAAGGAGCTTCTCCCCGTTTTGCTTGGCATTTCTTGCTGCCACCATGTGAAGAAGGACATGTTTGCTTCCCCTTCCACCAAGGTTGTAAGTTTCCTGAGGCTTCTCCAGCTCTGCAGAACTGGAGTCCATTAAACCTCTTTCCTTTATAACTTGCCTGATCTCAGATATTTCTTCTTAGCAGTGTGAGAACATACTAATACAGTAAATTGGTACTGAGGTAGTGGGGTGCTGCTGTAAAGATAGCCAAAAATGTGGAAATGACTTTGGAACTGGGTAACAGGCAGAGGTTGGAACAATTTGGAGAGCTCAGAAGAAAACAGGAACAATTTGGAGGGCTCAGAAGGAAACAGGAACAATTTGGAGGGCTCAGAAGAAAAGTTTGAAGCTTCCTAGAGATTTGTTGAATGGCTTTGACCAAAATACTGATAGTGAAATCAGCAACGAAGCCCAGGCTGAGGTGGTCTCAGATGGAGATGAAGAACTTGTTGGGAACTGGAATAAAGGTGACTCTTGCTATGTTTTAGTAAAGAGACTGGTGGTATTTTGCCCCTGCCCTAGAGATCTGTGAAACTTTGAACTTGAGAGAGATGATCTAGGGTATCTGGCAGAAGAAATTTCTAAGCAGCAAAGCATTTAAGAGGAAGCAGAGCTTAGAAGTTTTGAAAATTTGCAGCCTGATGATGTGATAGAAAAGAAAAACCAACTTTCTGGAGAGAAATTCAAGCCAACTGGAGAAATTTGCAAGAGTAATGAGGAACCGAATGTTAATCACTAAGACATTGGAGAAAATGTCTTCAGGGCATGTCAGAGACCTTTGCGGCAGCTCCTCGCATCACAAGCCTGGAGGCCTATGAGGAAAAAATGGTTTTGTGGGCTGGACCCAGGGTCCCCTCTGCTGTGTAAAGCCTAAGGACTTGGTGCCCTGCATCCCAGCAGCTCCAGCCATGGCTAACAGGTGACCAAGGTACAGTTCAGGACATGGTTTCAGAGGGTGCAAACCCCAAGCCTTAGCAGCTTCCATGTGTTGTTGAGCCTGTGGGTGCATGGAAATCAAGAATTGAGATTTGGGAACCTCTGCCTAGATTTCACAGGATGTATGGCAACGCCTGGATATCTAGGCAGAAGTTTGCTGCAGGGGCAGAGCCCTCATGGAAAACCTCTGTTAGTGCAGTGCAGAAGGGAAATGTGGGGTTGGAGCCCCAACTCAGAGTCCTCACTGAGGCACTGCCTAGTGGAGCTGTGAGAAGAGGGCCACTGTCCTTCAGAACCCACAATGGTAGATCCACCAACAGCTTGCACCATGCACCTGGAAAAGCTGTAAGCACTCAACACCTGCCTGAGGAGGCAGCTGGGTGGGGGGGGTGTACCCTGCAAAGCAACAGGGCTGGAGCTACTCAAGGTTGTGGGAGCCCACCTCTTGCATCAGCATGGTCTGGATGTGACAAGGAATCAAAGGAGATCATTTTGGAGCTTTAAGATTTGGCTGCCCCACTGTATTTCAGACTTGATGGGGCCTGTAGCCCCTTTGTTTTGGCCAATTTCTCCCATTTGGAATGGTTGTATTTACCTAATGCCTGTACCCCCATTGCACCTAGGAAGTAACCAACTTGCTTTTGATTTTACAGGCTCATAGGCAGGAGGGACTTGCCTTGTCTCAGATGAGACTTTGGACTTGGACTTTTGGGTTAATGCTGGAATGAGTTAAGACTTTGGGGGACTGTTGGAAAGGAATGATTGTGCCTTGAAATGGGAGAATGTGAGATTTGGGCAGGGCCAGGGTGGAATGATATGGTTTAGCTCTGTGTTGCCACCCAAATCTCACCTTGAATTGCAGTTCCCATAATCCCGTTGTGTCATGGGAGGGATCCAGTGGGAGGTAATTTAATCATGGGGGCAGTTACTCTCATGTTGTTCTCATGATAGTGAGTGAGTTTTCATGAGATCTGATGGTTTTATAAGGGGTTTCCCACCTTTCACTTGGCACTTCTTGCTGCAGCCATGTGAAGAAGAACATATTTGCTTCCCCTTCCACCATGATTGTAAGTTTCCTGAGGCCTCCCCAGTGCTGCAGAACTGGAGCCAATTAAACCTCTTTCCTTTATAAATTGCCCAGTCTTGGGTATTTCTTCATAGAAGTGTGAGAATGGACTAATACACCAAGATTCTGGGGAGGGGACTGCAGTAAAGAAACCCTGACATTAGGTGCCACTTTTTCCTTCAAGGCATTTGTAGTAACCAAATTTTGAGAATCTGTACAGAGCTCTCAGCAGGCTCCCAGACCTGGAAAAACAAGTATCAGATATCAGAGACCACTGTGAAAAAGAGGTTCTGGGAAATACCCCATGCTTTCAGTTGGAAATCTTGCAGAATAACATGTAAGAGTAAGGATTAACCATAAATGGAACAGGCCCCAGAGAGACTGAAACCCAGCTGGGAATCAGCTCAGTTCTCTTTTGGATTAAGGTCATCTAGCCCTACCCTGATTCCCCTTCTAAAGCAAAAGTAGGTTTTCCCTAGAGAATGATAGCATAGATCAATCCCTCACATGATTTCTAATTTTCCATACATAATGTACTAAATAAAGTTAAAAATAACAGATAAAAACAGATAAGAATAGACCAAAACCAAAGAGAAAATACTAGACAACAGGAACAGAAGCACAGGAAATCCAGACATCAAAATTATCAGAAACAGACTTTAAAGTAACTATGATTAATATCCTCAAGAATTAAAAGTCAAGTTGGAGAATTTCACCAGAGAAAAAGAGAATAGGTAAAAGAAAATGAAAAGAATGAACCATAGAAAAAATAAACAATGAAAAATGTGGCAAAGAATAAAGAGAAATATTGACAAAAATGAAAGGTCTAACATTCCTAGAATTGAGTTCCCAAAGGTGAGAAAACAGAGTTAATGGCAGTCTTAAAAGAGATAATAGCTGAAGATTTTCTTTTTTTAAAAATATTTACCCAAATGTTTATTTTATTTCATTTTAAAAACTTTTATTTTAGGTTCAGGGGTACATGTGCAGTTTTGTTATACAGGTAAACTCATTTCATGGGGGTTTGTTGTACAGATTCTTTCATCACAAGGCACTAAGACTAGTACCCAAGAATTATTTTTTCTGGGCCTCTCCCTCTTCCCACCCTCCACTCTTAGGTAAGCCCCAGTGTGTGTTGCTCCCTTCTTTGTGCCCATGTGTTCTCATCATTTATCTCCCACTTATAAGTGAGAACATGCAATATTTGATTTTCCTGTTCCTGAATTAGTTTGCTAAGGATAATGGCCTCCAGCTCCAACCAAGTTCCTGCAAAGGACATGCTCTTGTTCTTTTTTATGCCTGCATAGTATTCCACGGTGTATATATACCACATTTTCTTTATCCAATCTGCCACTGATGGGCATTTTGGTTGCCTTCGTGTCTTTGCTATGTAGAATAGTGCTGCAATGAACATATGCATGCATGTGTCTTTATGAGAACTATTTGTATTCTTTGAGTATATACCTAGTAATAGGATAGCTGGGTCAAATAATAGTTCTGTTTTTAGCTCTGAGGAATTGCCATACTGCTTTTCACAATAGTTGAAATAATTTGCACTCTTACTAACAGTGTATAAGCATTCCCTTTTCTCCACAACCTCATCAGCATTTATTTTTTGATTTTTTAAAATTATTTTTTATTTTTTTGAGATGGAATCTAGCTCTGTCACCCAGGCTGGAGTGCAGTGGCATGATCTCGGCTCACTGCAAGCTCCACCTCCTGGATTCATGCCATTCTCCTGCCTCAGCCTCCCGAGTAGCTGGGATTACAGGCACCCACCACCATGTCCGGCTAATTTTTTGTATTTTTAGTAGAGACGGGGTTTCACCGTGTTAGCCAGGATGGTCTCAATCTCCTGACCTCATGATCCGCCTGCCTTGGCCTCCCAAAGTGCTGGGATTACAGGTGTGAGCCACCGTGCCTGGCCTTGACTTTTTAATAATAACCATTCTGACTGGTATGGGATAATTATTTCATCATGGTTTTGATTTGCATTTCTCTAATGATCAGTGATGTTGAGCTTTTTTTTTCATATGCTTGTTAGTTGCACGTACGTCTTCTTTTGAAAAGTATCCATTCATGTCCTTTGCCCACTTTTTAATGTGTTTTTTTTTGTGTAAATTTGCTTTAAGTTCCTTATAAGTGCTAGAGATTAGACTTTTGTCAGATGCATAGTTTGCAAATATTTCCTCCCATTGTGCAGGTTGTCTGTTTACTTTTTTGATAGTTTCTTTTGCTGTGCAGAAGCTCTTAAGTTTAATTAGATCTCATTTGTCAATTTTTGCTTTTGTTGCGATTGCTTTTGGTGCCTTCATCATGAAATCTTTGCCAGTTCCTATATCCAGAATGGTATTTCCCAGGTTGTCTTCCAGAGCTTTTATGATTTTAGGTTTTACATTTAAGTCTTTAATCCTTCTTGAGTTAATTTCTGTATATGGTGTAAGGAAGGGGTCTAGTTTCAATTTTCTGCATATGGCTAACCAGTTATTCCAGCACCTTTTATTGAATAGGGAGTCCTTTCTCCATTGCTTGTTTATGCCAACTTTGTTGAAGATCAGATAGTTGTAGGTGTGGGACCTTATTTCTGGGCTCTCTATTCTGTTCCATTGGTCTATGTTTCTTTTTTTGTACCAGTACCTCGCTGTCTTGGTTATTAAAAAATGGCTGAGAATTTTCAAAAACCAATGCGAGACATCAATTCCCAGACACAAGAAGCTCCTTAGCAATTATCACTTTGTGATATTTATCAAGCTGTATACCCCTGAACTCTGATTTTCCTATGTGTCGGTCATGCCATAATAAATTATTAAAAATAAACAACTGCAAAGCACTGGAAAAAGAAAGAACTAATGGTGAATAATAAAAACAAAATCATTCAAAGTGGTATACATGATACAATGGCATAGAAACTCTAGGGCAGATGTAAGATATAACGGCTATATGTCAAGTCAAATGCTTTTTTTTTTTTTTTTTTTGAGACAGGGTCTTGCTCCATTATCCAGGCTGGAGTGCAGTGGTGCGATCATGGCTCACTGCAGCCTCAAATTCCTGGGCTTAAGCAATCCTCTGCCTCAGCCTCCAGAGAAGCTGGGACTACAGACAGCCATGTGCCACCATGCCTGGCTAATTATTTTTTTTTAATTTTGTAGAGAGATGAGGCTCTTGCTGTGTTGAGCAGTCTTGTTTTAAACTCCTGGCCTCAAGTAATCTCCCAGCTTCGGCCTCCCAAATTGCTGGGATTACAGGCATAAGCCACAGTGCCTGGCCTAAAATGCAATTCTTTATCAAGTAGTGGAAAGATTAATGGCTTTCAAGTCAGCTAGATTGAGATTTAAATCCGAAGTAGGTATCTCACTAGCTCTGTGACCTTGGGCAAGTAACTTAACTCATTTTCTTATCTTAAAGAAAGATTAATACTTCTCAATCAATAAACTGAACTCCCTTGTTCCTCTCTGTCTGCATCTCACTTCCTTGGCAAGGCCCCAGTCCTCTGGCCATGCTGCCCCTTCCCCTGTGCAGTGGGAGGCTGGACAGAAGAACACCATCGCGCTGACTCTGCTCTTGTTAAATTTGTGATCACTGACCTCAAATGGGCCCTGAGAGCTGCCTGGCCATCATGTTACATGTATAGATCACTGTCTCACACCTTCTCCTCTCTTGAAACCCACGTCAACTCTTCCTTCATCCTTATATCAGCTGATTTGTTTGCTTCTTTAGTTTCATGGAGGAAATCAGAGTGATCAGAAAAGAATTGCTGCCAGCTCCCTCCCCGTCATCCACCCACCTCCCCCAGCTGTGCCGACTCCTCCATTTCCTCTCCTGTTACTAAGGATAAATCCTATCCCCTCTCAGCTTCTCAAGGACATCACTCTGGTAATTCTCCCCTCTCTCCTTCGTGATCAATTTCTCCCTCCCTATTGGGTCATTTCCATCAGCAAATGAACATGCCATTATTTCTTTCCGTGTTGCAAAATTACCTTCCTTTCTTTTCACTTTTCCTTGCAGCAGCTGCCCTCGTTTTGCTCTCAATGTGACTCAAATCAGGCCTTTGTTCCTACTGCTCCTGGGATCTCTGGTCAAGGTCACAGGTGATAGGCCCAAGGTTATATCCAGGGGTTAATTCTAAGTGTTCCTCCTTCCCCCAGCAGCAATGCCCACAGCTGGTTCTCCTTTTTTGTGAAGCGTCCTCTTTACTTTGCTTCTAGAACACACAACTGGCTTTTCCCCTTTGGTCCCCTTTACAGGGTTTCTTCTCTGTTTTATTTAAACCTTGATATGCCTCAGGTTCTATCCTTGAACGTCTTCCTTTCTCTATCCATGCTTTAAGTCTCTTGGTTTTAAATATCCTAGGTTTGCTATTGCTTCTCAATTTACATATCTAGCCATGATCAACATCCTGAACTCCAGACTACTGTATCTAACTTCCCATACAGCATCTTCAATTTTAAGCCTAACAGGTGTCTGAAATTTGCTATGTCTGATCTAAAATTTGCTATGTCCGGAATAAAACTCCTGATCATCCTCTTGCAACCTGTTCCACTTGCTCTTGTTATCACAGTAAATGGCAGCTCCATCCTTCCAGCCGCCCAGGGTCAAGACCATGGAGTGATTGCTTGGTGCTTTCCCTCACCCTCTCTATCCTGGTTCTCAGTATATCCTGAGAGCTGTACCCCAACCCGTATCCCAAATCCAGCCCCACCTCCCCAGGCCCACCTCTACAGCCCTGGGCTGAGCAAGCATTTCTGACACTTAGGCTTGTGCAGTGCCTGCCTGGCCTTCCTACTGCCCCTTGCTCCTCACCCATTTCAGCCCAGCAGCCAGGAGAGTGTTAAAACATAAACCAGGTTGCACCCTTCCTTGGCTGTTGAACCTCTGCGTTTCCTGTGTCGCTTGGAATGAACGCAGACGTTCTAACGTTGAACCACGATGCTCTGCAGTCCCCATGCCCTCCCTGACTGCATTCTCTGTGACCCTTCCCTGCCTGACTCTGCTCCAGCTTCTCCAGCCCTGAGTCTCCCTGCTGGTCCTCAGCCCTGCCAGCTCTGCTCATGCCTTGGGACCTGGGCTCCACTCTCCCATCTGCCCCGGATGCCCCCCCCCGGGACGGCATCAAGGCCGCCTCCACCCGCTTCTCCTTCCATCTCCACGTGGCCTCCCCTCCCAGTGATACTTGCCTGCCTACTGGTTCTCTTTCACTGCTTTAGTTTTCTCCTGCCCATCTTCACCATGTAATACATGATGGAGGTTTAAATTTATGTTGTTTATCACCTCCCCTTTCCTGCTAAAACAAGAAATTCGTCAGGGTGGGCGTTTCCTCTGGTTGGCTGCAGGCTGGAATTCCAGGGAGAGTGCAGCACACAGCAGCTGCTCAGGGAGTGTGTGTTGAGGGATGAAGGGTGGCTGCAAAGTCCTGGCCTTAGAAGGCACCCATGGGGTTCCCTCCTCTCCACTCTCCATTTCTGCTCACAGCATATCCACAGGAGCTGAGTATGGTGGGCTACAGTGACTGATGGCCCTGACTCAGCCCTTCCCCCATCCTGACCCCAGTAGGAAGTGTGGCGAGCACCAGTGTCCAGCCTGTGTCATGGCAGCAGTGGCTCTGTGGGGAGGTCAGGGGCATAGTGTCAGGAGACACTCAGTGGCTGAGCTGGGACTCCAGTGGCCAAATTGGCAAACTGAGAAATGAAACAGGTTTCCCTCTGGCTGTTGAGCGGGGGCTCCTCACTGTCAGCACCGTTCTGCTCACCCAAGGCAGAGACCTGGGCTGTGACGTCGAGGGCTTACCTCCAGAAACATCAGAGTGCTTGGGGCCATGGAACCCACCTGATGTGACCTTTGGCCATGGGCCGGTGCTCTCTGCAGGAGAAAATCCTTTCTCCACTCTGTGCCCAGGATTGCAGCTGACCCCTTGACCCCTGCACACTGTGGGCCTTTGTTTGTCCACATTGGAAGCAAAGCTTGCTTTGGTCTATGTGGACATTTTCTAGTTAAAAACTTAATAGGGCCTCAAGGTCCCACAATTAAACATGGTCTAGCCTTTTCATTTCACCTGCAGGAAACTGAGGCCCAGAGAGGTGACAATGTGCCCAGTGCGAAGAGGACCCACAGAGCTTGGCTTCAATGCCCGAACAATTGACTGCGGTTCCATGTCCTTTGGGTGCTGCTCCTGGCTGTCTCCCTGATCTTTCTAGAAAGCAGGTACATGCAGTGTGGGTGGTGTGAGATGCAGCTCCTTGGGAAGCTGATGGCAACTCCTGCACTACTGCACCTGCCACTGGAGCCACCTCCCCAGCCCGCCTGAACTGGCAGGTGTTTGAGGCCCAGCATGCTGAGACCACGTGGTCACTGGCACCTGGGGCCAGCAGCCAGGCAGCCCAGCGAGCCAGGAGCTCCAGCTGTTGTCCTGGGCCCCCACCTACAGCTCTGGGGCAGGCTGGATCCAACTACCTCCGTTGGCACCAGCTTCTGCGGCAGCCTTTCCTGCCTTAGAGAGTGCTTGGCCAGCAGCAAGTTCTCCATGTGTGGGGAGAGGGGAGGGGTCTGCAGCTGAAATGGCAGCTCTGTTACTAAGTGGATATTGTGGCTGTTGGAAACAATGCTGATGGGGAGTGCCCAAAGCTGGCCATGTTTAGGGGATTCAGGTGTAGAAGGCATTGTGTGAACATTGCAGGATCAAACAGTTGGCTGCAGACCTCAGCTGTGCCCTTGACTTCCTCATCGTGCACCTGAGGGTGTCACTCCACCTTGCTCAGCCACAGTTTCCTCATTTGCAACAGGTAATGACAGGCCCACCTCTGGGCTGTCGTGAGGTTTCACTAACCTGACCAAGGTGTGTGCTCAGGCTTTTGTGACGTTGTGACATTACCCTGCAGTCATGAACACATAATCACTGGAAGCTGATTTTGGTATCTATTATTGCACATTGGCAAATACTCTCTCTTTGACCAAACTTTAGACAGGTGCCTCTGAGCATTCTTTTCCACCAGTCCTGTCCTCAGGCTGTCTTAACAAAGAACCTGCTAAGCCAGCCCCCACAGTGATACCTGATCCCCCCCACCCCCCTGCATTCAGCAAGGATCCAGGTAAGCCGGCTTAGCAGGTACTCCCTACCCTGATGTCTCCTTTTACTAATTTCCATCCACCGACTGAGCCCCTGGCACTGCTCCTTGGCCACAGAGCCCCACCTGGTTTTGTATTTGGAGCGGAGCTCAGCTCCATACTGAAATCTCCTTTCCCCGGTTGCAGCAGCACTGAATAGAATCTGTCTTTAGCCCCGTAGACTGTGTCCAGCTGTTTCTCCTTGACAAATGCCAGGTCCTGCTTTCTCTTCAGTTTTTCTTCCAGGAATTATGTGCACATTGGAAACACTGTAGAAGCACAAACTGGGGGAAAAGAGAAAAGACAGAGGTGGGTGGCCTTCCTGATTCACAAAGGAGCAAACAGGGCTTGTTCTGGATGGCTGTTCATGTTGTATGATCATCAGATTACTGTACAAAATTTGGGCTGTGGACAGGGCCAGCCTCAGGGGAAGCCTTCTGTCTGAGCCTGGAGACTCCTTCTTCAGGATGATGGGAGATGGGGGTGGTGGGAGGCAGGGAGGCTAGGGGCTGGGGAAGCTGATGGAAGACACCGTTTCTTACGTAGAGTGCATGAAGGAGTCACACGTGGCTTCACTCAGACTAAAGCTGTTCATCCCAGACCAAGTCTACTTCCTTTGTGAAGAGCTCTGAGGTGCCAGGGGCTTCCCTCCACTGTCCATACTCACTCGAGGTGGAGGCTGTGGTGGGCACAGACTGGGGGAAGTGGGGCAGCTATGGCCAGGACATAGCCTGCACTGGCACAGTTCTCACCCAGGGAGTTCCTCCATCTTAGATGACTATTTTGTTTTGAAATATAGATTTGTTCCTCCCAGAAGTCTAAACCCAGGCGCTGTTTAGCCTGTGGCAGAATCTCCTTTAGCCGCTCTGTTGCACCTCAGTCTGAGGGCTCCAGGGAACCCTGACCTGAGAACACTGCAGCTCCAGGTGCAGATGGGCACCTCTGTCTTCCGAGGGGAAAAGGGCTGACAGTATGTGGCCAGGACTGGCTGAGGTTTCTTGACTGTTCTGGATAGTCAATCTCCTCACTCGGAAAAACAAAAGATACCATCAGAAATAGTAGACACTTTTCTCTGAGAATCTCAGCCTCCAAACGTAGAAACACTGCCTCCTCTATGAAATTGTTTGGTCATTGACCCTTGTGACGGTGTGTGAGGGTGGAGGGCCAGAGAGGTGAAGAGATGCTGCCATTCACACACCTTTGTGCTCTGTGCATGGTCAGCGTGAGGGTCTTGTTAGCAGCTAGGAGTGCCAAGATGCGGCAGAAGCTCTGCAGGTACCGACAGCTGAGGGGAGGAGCCGACGGACAGACATTTCCACCTGGCTGTGTCGTGGGCCGTGATGAAAGGTGCCCTGGTATGCCCTGGTTCTGGGAACCCCGAGGCAGCCACACGGCCCAGCTTGGGTCAGGGCAGGAGCGACGAGAGGCTTTCTGCAATCAGCCCTGCATGTGGTCTGATGACAGTGAACCAAGAGCAAAAGCAAGAGCATTCCAGCCCTCACTCTCAAAATAAAGACAAAGGGTCAAAAGCATACCAAGTGAAACACGCTGCCCTGGGCTTGGGTCCCCACATGTCCAGGATCATTAGTGTGAGTTTGGGTGTTGCAGATGAGCCGAGCGGTGGTAGGCGGGGCTTGGTTTGGGAGAACGGTGAGGATCAGGCTCAGAGGCTCAGACTCTTCGGCTGCAGTGGGAACCTTGGCTCCTGAGCGGGCGAGGGAGGTGGGCAGGTCTCTGCTTTGAGAGGACCCTCCAGCTTCATTGCAGAGGGCAGACAATGGACAGCAAAGAAGGGAGGCCGAGGGGCCCATCAGGACCTCAGCCAAGGCCAGGCTCTATGAAAGGGAGAGAAGGTGGAGAAACGGGTGTGATACTCACCAGACCACTGTGGGGGGATGGGCATAGAACCAGGGCAGTGCCCATGGAGGACGAGGAGCCCAACTTAAGCTGGCTCACTGCTTCCACAGGTGGGTGCTGTCAGTGGAATTGGGTCTTCCAGAAAGATCTGTTGAAGTCCTAACTCCCAGTACCTGTGAATGCAACCTTGTTTGGAAATAGATCTTTGCAGATGGGATCGAGTTAAAAATGAGGCCATCCTGGGTTAGTGTGGGCCTTAATCCAAGAACTGGTGTCCTCATAAGGAGAGATGCAAAGGGAGCAGGAGGCACAGGGAGAATGCCCGGGGACAGCGGGCAGCGATCTGCATGATGTAGCCGCGAGCCAAGGAAGGCCAGGAGGGCTGGGAGCACCGGAAGCCAGGAGCCAAGGGCTCTTCCCCAGAGCCTTTAGGGACACTGACAGCACCTGGATGGCATAGTTCTGGCCTCCAGAGCTGCGAGAAGATGTTTCTGCATTTTTAGCCTCTCAGTTTGTGAAACTTTGTTCCAGCAGCAGCAGGGAACTAATACATTTAGCTTGGAACAGCAAAGAAAAGGCATGAAAGGAGGAAGGTGTGGGGGTCCCGGGAAGCCTCACACACAGGGAAATACAGCAGGGCTGCGTTCAAGGCTGAGTGGAGAGGGCTGTGGGTGAGAGAGAAGCTGTAGGGGGAAGAGGGAGATGTATGGAAGTGATAACAGAGGCAGCGGTGGCCTTAGACATGAGGTGAAAATTCCAGAATCTCCACTAAATGCCATTTACCATCAGTGGAGGACATCCCCGGCCTTTGAAAATGCAGGCTTGATGATGAAAGACACGCGGCTTTCTGGAAGCCCTCTTGAGAATAAAAGGAAGGCATCCAAGTCAAGGTTGACAGAACGCATGGAGCTGCACAGCAGAAGGGGTCAGTGTCTGTCAGTTCTGATGCCCCAGTGACCTCCCTTGAGGATGTGTTGTTTAATCCACTGCCACAGCTTCTTCCATTCACAGATTCAGAGGTACTCAGATGTTCTGTGATTGTGAGTTCCTGGAAGGGAGCTAAGTCTGTGGAATCCATTCTCTAGATGACTAAGGGGCTTTGGACTAGTTTTCTAGGACTGATATAACAAAGTGCCACAAACTTTATGGTTTAAAACCACGGAAATGGGATTCTCTGACAGTTCTGGAGGTTGGAAGTCCAAATCAAGGTGTGGCCAGGGCCATACTATCTCTGAGGGCTCCAAGGAGGGGCTTCTTGCTTCCTTCTGTTTTGGGGAGTCACTGGTGGCTCATGGCATTCCTTGGCTTGTAGATACATCACTCCAATCTCTGTGTCTGTCCACACGAGACATTTTTCTCTGTGTGTCTCTGTGTCTGTTTTCCCTTTTTATTAGAACACCAGTCTTTGGATTAGGACCCAGCCTAATGCAACATGACCCCATCTTCACTAATTACATCTGCAAAGACCCTATTTAAAAACAAGATTGTATCTGAGGTTCATGGTGGACAAGAATTTCAGGTAGACACTCTTCAGCCTGGAAGAGACCTCATAAGTATTTAACTTCTCAAGTTCACGTCCTGAGTCCTGACACCCCTCTGCTCCGTTCACCTTGCTGGGCTCATTTGCCCATTTTGTAATTAAGACTTTCTTCAGTGTCTGCTGTAGTAGAGGCCTTGTAGAAGGAGTGTCTTCTGTGCTGTCCAGTCCCATGTCCACCTTTCCTACCAAGGACAAAAGCTGATTTAAAAATTGCATTTCACTTGTAAAAAAAAAATACTTCCTTAAGGCATGAATGGCTTTGGTGGTAAGAGTCATTTGAGAGTGGTAAAATGTGAGTATATACCTAGAAGTGGAAAAAAAATAGAGAATGGCAAAACAACTAAACAGATGGTAAAGTTATGTCTGCACCCAAGCAAACCAGTTTTGAAAAAGTAAAATTATTCATGAGCAATCAGTAACTTGGAAATATGGGTTTTTTTGGGGGGGGTGGTCTAATTGGGTGTAGAAATCACATTAGAAACCCAGTGACAATATGTGCTTTCTATTCATTACCTGTCTTTTATAGAGTCATGAAACCTCATCTGTCACAGGAGTAGAGAAAAAAAAAGTCACGAACCTGAATATTTTAGGAACTTGAATGTTTTTTCTTAGCAACCTCATTGAACACATAACCCTCTCTCCTGCTTGGTATGAAAGATGTGCGGGCTGTGCTCTGCTTCTGCCTGGAATGGAGTTTCTCTGTGGGCATTTGTCTTTCAGGTTTCTCTCTGAGAGCACTCACAGAGGCTGGCGTGTTCCTTATTGGTTTTTAAGCACCATTATCCATTTGCCTCTAGCATTCATTGCTGTTGAGTTGGATCTACTAGGCGCCGGCCACTTAAGCCTTTAAGTGTGGCTAGAACGTCTTCTCTGACAGAAGGAAAAACCTACCATATCACTTCTGCAGATGTTGGGTTTTGCTATTCTATTCATATTGCTGTGTTTTCACGTTTTAGTAATTGTTTTGCTTATGTTTCTCCTACAGACATGTTCTCGTGTTTATAATGCAGAACCAAATCTTTTCTTGGCAGCCTTAGAGCTTGGTGGTCTTGCATTCAGCATCCCCCAGCATCGCCTTCCAGGGGCTGTGTGACAGTGGCGGTTCCTGCATCCCAGCAGGCTTTGTCCTTGCGTTTGTTTTCTGTACTGATTAAAAAAACAAAACCATTCAAGTATTTTATTGTGAAATTAGGAACCTATAGCTTGCTTTTTTTCAAGAATGTTCTCTTTTCAAAGGAATGTAAGATTAAGGTGCACACATCTGCAGTCTGTAAAAGGCCTTGATGATACATCTTTTCAATAAAAAGATTGTCTTTTTATTTGCTTTGATTAAAAACAGCAGCATTCCCTGCTGCCAAATAACTCACCTGGGTTTCATCTCACTCATCACTATCAATGAGCAGAACAGGCATGCATCACAATGAGCTTCATTCAAAACATCAAGGCAAAAGAGTCTCAAAAAGGCTCCCTGTGGGGTGCGAGTGGGTTGCATGTTCAAGATCACAGGCAGCCAGTTTCTTAACATCTTTATTCTCAGCCATCTGGTCAGACTGCCTCCTGGGATGAGGAGGCCCTCCTGCTCTGTATCCCTTGAGCATACAGCCACGCATCCAGGCTTGTCCATGGTGGGTCTGGATCATGCAGTGCACAGCTGTTGTTGACATGCATCCCTGCCATTTCTTGTGGTCAGAGAGAGAGAACATGCCACTTTACCAGAACCTCTATGATGAGCATGGTCAGGTGCATTCTGTTCCAAAGGTCTCAGGTGGAACCCTCAGGGGTGTGGGAGTTAAACTTTTTTTTAAAAAAGAAGACAAAAGCAACCTACCCATTCCAGAATGATGTTGTTAATGGTGGTGGTGATGATAATGTTGGTGTTGATGGTGATGACAATATTGGCAGTGGTGGTGGAGAGGATGATGATGATGGTGGTGGTGATGATGATTATTATCGTAGTGAAGATAGTGATAGTGACGATAGTGGTGATGATGATGATGGCAATGATGATAGTGATGATGATGAAGAGAATGGTGGTGACAGTAATACAGACAATGATGGTAATGATGATGGTGATGATAGTGATGATGATGATGGTAATGGTAATGGTGATGGTTATAACTATCATTTATAGAGTTTACTCTGTTTGAGACGCCTCCCTCTTATTTAATGTAATGTAAGCCTCAAGTCCTGGGATGCACTTACTATTATTAGCATGATTTGAAGACCTGGGAACTCTCCTTGGTGGAGTCTCACTCTTCTTGTTTGGGACAGTTCTTTTGGTAAAGCCATCATATGGCCTCTTGGAAGAGCCTGCCATGTTCCTCTCCTTGCATGTGTAGTGGTGAACTCAGGACTCCATCCGAGTCATATGATCCCGTGAGGTACAGAAGTAGAGAGTGAAGACAAACATGTTTAGGAGTGGGTGAGAGTAGATATTTTTTTAAAAGGGCTTAATGTCCCAGCCTTTGCCAGAGGCATGACAGTGCCTTATGCAACCAAAATAAATGGGCATTCTCAGAGTTACTGGTGAAGATTGATGCGAGAATATCATTGCTAATCATAATGGTACTGTTTTCTGAACTGGGCAGAGCTTCTACTGACAGGCCAAAAAGAAAGAAAGAGGCATACACTCAGGTCAGTGATTCTCCAGAAGACCTCAGCAGACCCAGCACTACGTATTGCTCTCAGCCTAGAGCCGTGAGATGCATTCTGTCTCCTTATGTCACCTCTCTGAAGACATCCTCAGTTACTCAAGAGCTCAGAAATGCCGAATGTTGGGTATCTGTTAAGAAAGTGTGTGAACCACCTGATTTCTCATCACATACTTGTTTTTCTGTGGTTCCTCCACTCCCATTCCCAATGGGAGTTCTGCACATACAACCACCTACATTTTACTTAAGATTTATATAAATAAAACTCTATAACTGTAATATTTTATGCTTTTAAGAATGATAAAATAGTCCATATTTTATCTTCCAGTTTAAAATATCTGCTAATATAACATAGTTTAATGGTTGATCTGGGTCTAAACTACAGATATTTTGACTTCAAATTCCATGTTATTTTTTTCTACTTCTTGGGAGCTGCCTTTATATGTAGTTCAACATGGCCCTTCTCTGGCAGAGGTCAAGAGTACACTTTTTTGAAGTACCTGGGATTCCCTTATCAGGTGCTGGTTTCTGGGCCAAAAGACATACCTGGTCTATGATTAATATGTGGCAGGCCCTTGGTGAATGACTTCAAAAAGGGCCTCTTTCTTCACAGTTGGCCTGCCCTTACTCCCATAGAATAGCAGTATTCCTTTTCATGCTCAAAGTTCCATTTATTTATTCCATAAACTTTTGTACCTTTTAGGACACCAAGCACAGGTACCATAAACAGAATCTATTTTAACCAAACATATCAAAATCTAGCCCAGAGGCTAAGTTCGAGGCAACTTACTTCCAACTTCAGCTACTAAATTTTAAAGTTCTTATGCTTTCAAGTTTGACATTTAGAAGTACACTATTTTTTCCTTTCAGGGTGAAATATAATACAGGCACACAAAACGTGCAAATCACTAGTTACAGCCAATCAACTGTTGGCACTTGAATATCCTTATTACCGATACTTAGACCAAGGTACAGAACATTGCCAGGACCCCAGAGTGTGGCTCAGGCTGCCCCCAGTAACTGTGACCCACCACGCGACTTCCAACATCTTACATCAGCTTTGCTTGTTTTGAATTTTGCAAAGGTGGAATCGCGTAGTATAATTCTCTCATTACTGGCTTTTTTCATTCAGCTCCACTTGTGAGATTTAGCCATGTTGTAGCACATAGCTATGGTCTGTTCATTTTTGTTGCTTCATGATAGTTGTGTTAGTTTTCTACCATTTATTTCACATTCCACTATGGATGAACATTATAATTGTTTTCAGCTGTTGGCTATTTTGAATAATGCTGCCACAAATATTCTCATCCATGTCTCTTGGTGCATTTGTGTAGGCATTTCCTTTGGGTATAGACCAAAGAGTATAATTTTTGGGTCATAAGGTAGGCATTCATTCAAAATCAGTAGATAATATCAAACAATTTTCAAAATAGTTGTGCTATTGCTTGTTACCATCAATCTTTCAATTGATCCATTTTGGATGGTGTGTCATGGTATTCTATTGTGGCTTTAATAAAATATTTCCCTAGATGCCTAAAAAAATTAAACACATTTTATGTGTTCATTAACCATTTATTTAGATGTGCTCTTTTGTGAAATACCTATTCAAGTTGTAGGGGAAGAATAATTCCCATAGGTGCTTAGTTGGAATGGACCCTGTAACAAAAGGCTGATTAAAAAGAGAAAAACAAACAGAAGTGCATTTCATGTGTACCTGGGAAGTACCCAGGGAATGAGCAATTCTCAAAGATGTGGCTTTGAATTCCAGCTTATGCGGCATCTGCAACAAAAGACAGTAAATTTTTAGAGCAGTGACAAGACAAAGGGACAGTCCATTGGTCTCCAGAGACGGCAACTTGGAGGAAGGCAGATAACTGTCAGATAAAGGCGAGCTGGTGACGCTTGCTCATGCAGAGTCCTCTGGGGCCATCTCCAGGCAGATGAGGACCTACGTTGTTGTCAGTGGGTAACTTCTTTTCTTCCTGGTAGAAGGGGTGGGCAGGATCCCCTTTGTCTTTGTAAATCTATGTCCAGCTTTTAGGCAAACAGAGCGCGGAGAACTTCTCTGTTTCTGCTTCTTCTTAATCGCCTTCAGCTCAACAACCCTTCGTATATTGGGGTCCATATTCTGTTATCCCATCAAGTCTTTTGCCTGCTTTTTTCTGTGGGGTTGTCTTTTTCTTGTAGATTTCTAGGGTTTCTGGATGCTAGTCCTTTGGAGGTTGTCTGTGATGTAAAGATCTTTTGTTACTCCGAGGCTCGCCTTGTCACTCCCTTATTAGTGTCTTTTTGGATGAACACACTTTCTTAAATTTAACACAGCTCTGTTAGTCTCTTCATTTATATCTTTTCCAAGGTCATGAAGACATTCTATGTCGTTCTCTAGAACTCTTTTTGCTTTATGTTTCACAAGTATGTCTTTAATCCACCTGGAGTTGATCTTATGTCCTGTGATTCATTTACTTCCCTATGGGTGTCAGCACCATTTACTGGAGAGACCATTATATCCTCATTGTGTTTCAGGGCCACCTTCGTGATGCAGCAAATGACCATATGTAGTTGCTAATGCCAGTTTTCCAAAGAGGTTTTTCTATTTTTATTAAGATTGTTTGTCCTTATGTCAGTATCTGAGTGTCTTAATTATGGTCTAGTAAGTCTTGATATCTGGAAGAGATGTTCTTCTTCCTTGTTTTTCTCCTTAACATTGCCCCTTTTTATTGAATTGGTTAAGTATTTTTTTATAATAATTATTTCATTTCTTCTTCTTCTTTTTTTTTTTGAGACAATCTTGCACTGTCACCTGGGCTGGAGTGCAATGGCACTCATTGCAACCTCCGCCTCCCGGGTTCAAACAATTCTCCTGCCTCAGCCTCCCTAGTAGCCGGGATTACAGGTGCCCACCACCACACCTGGCTAATTTTTTGTAATTTTAGTAGAGATGGGGTTTCACTATGTTGGCCAGGCTGGTCTTGAGCCCCTGACCCTGTGATCCACCCTCCTCAGCCTCCCAAAGTGCTGAGGTTATAGGTGCGAGCCACTGTGCCCTGCCTAATTATTTAATTTCTTAGTCTTAGTTGGTTCAGTCTGCTGTAGCAAGCTTACCATTGACTAGGTGGCTTAAATAGCAAACATTTAATTCTCACAGTTCTGGGACCTGGAGGTCTGAGATCGGGCTGCCGGCATGGGTGGGTATGGGGTGAGGGTCTTCTTCCAGGCTCACAGACGGCTACTTTCTTGCAGTGCCCTCACAGAGGGAGAGATTGGGGGACTAAGGGAGAGAGAGACATGCTCCTTCTTATAAGAATGCTTACCTCACCACGAGGCCTCCACCCTCCTGATCTAATCACCTCTCAGAGGGCCCGCCTCCTAGTACCATCTCATTGGAGATCACTGGGGGTTCAGGTTTCAACACAGACATTTTTTGGACACAGACATTCAGTCCATTACTCGGTCGTTATACACTCTTCTGAAACCAGTGATCCTGCTAAGAGAACATAACAGGTGTCCTTGACCTACCAAGTCAAATATACATAAGCAGGTTCACTCCTTTGCACTCAGTGCAGGAAATTCAGGCTGCCCTAACTCCATTTAGCTTCCTCCCACCTTACGTATTATTATTGCCATTTATTTTAATTCTGCATTATTATAGTTTTAATTGACAATTCTGTTTAGATTTATTCACATATTTCAAGCGTCACCTCTCTTCCTTCTTCAGGTTTTAGCGGCATTTTCCCTGCAGATGAACACATTTCCTTGAGCATTTTCTTCAGTTTGGTTCCAATGCTGACACATTCTGTCAATTTTGTTTGTCTCAATGTGTCTTAATTTTACTTTCATCTTTGAGATATATTTTTCTAGAACCTAACTAAATTTAAAATCTTGTTTTTTTTTTTGAATTTGAAGGTATCTTTTTATTCTCTTCTGGTTTTTACATAATTTCTAGTGAGACATTTGTTTTAAGTCTTATGGAGACCACTTTGAAAGTAATTTGCTTTTTTTCTCTGCTTGCTTTTTCTTTTGTTTTTAGGGATTTTTCCATCCTGTGTCTAGGTGTGGTGTTTTGCATTTATCTTTTTTGGGGTTTGTAGAACTTCTTGAATATGTGGCTTGAGGGCTTCCATTAATTTTGGAAAATTATTATTTTTTGCCTCCTTATTTTTCTCTTGTTTTTCTGGAAATTCAGTTATAAGTCATGGGGACCTTCTTATCACATCTCTGCATCCCTTCTGTTCTTTCTGTAATTCTCATTACATTGTCTGGATAATTCTTCCTGACCTATCTCAGTTTAATAATTTCATCTTTAGCTTTTTATAATTTTCTCTTAAATCCATTAACATGCTGTTATTGCAGTCCTAGAACATCCACTTGGATTTAAAAAACAGTTTCTGGTTCTCTACAGGAATTCTCGGTGTAAACTTTATTTCCTTAAATGTATTAACCCTTGCTATTTTGAAGTCTGTATCTGATAATGCCATTATCTGACTCACTTCTGGGTGTACTATTTCTCTTTATTTTAAGTAATTTTTTTCTTATCTCCTTATGCATAATAATTTTAGACTGGGCATAGGCATTGTATCTGAAAACTTGTAGAGCGGATGTGAGTCTCTGGATGATGCCATCTTTCTACACAGAGGGCTTCAATTGGCTTCCAGAGGGTAATTAGGCTAGGGGAGTTCGAAGGCCAGGATTACTTTGACTCCTCAGGGATTGGCATGGCTCAAAGCTTGGCTACTGATTTTGTCTGAGAGTCAGTGTGTTTCTGGTTACTCTTAGTTCTATAATATAACTCTTTGATGTCCCAGCCTAAATCACAGGTGCTTACCGGAGCCACGTCTCTGGGAATCTGTCAAGAGCTCTGTTCCTCTTTATTTGTTCTGCAGCTTGTTTCAGAATAAAGAGAAGCTTTTAGGGGTAAAACTGGCCCACATGCCAGAAACACCTTTCTATGTTTTATTTTTCTCTCAAACCTTGGCTGGGTAACTTTTTATTACTGTATTAGCTTTCTGACACCTTTAAATATATTTAAACAATATTTTCTCAGATTTTCTTCTTGTTCACATTGAGGAGGATTCATCTGATATTAGCAGAGGTGGAACTCATCTATATAGCAATATCTTAACCGCATATTAGATAAATCTCTTTCACAAGAATGTTGTACATATGCACGGGAAAGTATTAGGACCCACCCACGTAGCTAAGGTCCCGAGACCCTGCCCCTCTCCCATCAGCCCTCTCCTCCATGGCTGCTATCGTGCTAAAAAAGATCGTGCTCACATAGCAATGCAATCCTTTTGCTCTGAAATGTTCACAGCATTGGGACATCTGCCCGCTTCGATATTTTTCTGTTATTAACTGCCTATGAGATCAGCATGGAGACTGTCATGCCTTAGACACTATGTGGACCACTTGGATGTTCCACCTGTGTTCCCATCTGCCCTAGCACCTGCAGTCCTGGCCACCACCACCCCTTCCTCCTTGAAGATGGCTTTCATGCTCAGGTTTCATCACAGCCCTCATCCAAGCCTGCCTTGGTTGCAGTGCACATGGCAGCTGATGATTGGAAACATACTGGTTCACTGTTACAGCTGTCATTTGCTGGACCATTACCGTGTGCCTGACACTGCCATTAAGTGCTTTCCTTATAGGTCTCGATTACTTCTCACATCATTCAGCAATTTCATCTTTCTATGTCCACTTTACAGATTAGGAAATAGCCCCAGGAGATTAATTTGATTGCCCAAGATTATACAGGAAGACTGTGGAGGAGCCCGGGAGTGGACTCCGGTTGGGCTGACTCCAAAACCTGTGCTTCTGAGCCTTGTGCCTTACTGCTTTGTTTAAGCATTTTGTGCAAAGAGAATCACCTCAGTTTCTAGAAAAGACAATTTAGGGACAGAGAGGGACTCATCCCCATGTATGAGCAATGTTCAACATGATCTACTTTGATTTTTTAAATAACACTTTAGTCAAGTCAAACATATTATCACCTGCAGGTAGACAAGTAGTACATTTTATAGACTTTCTTTACTGCTTTTTATTTTTTCATTTGTTTTTTTATTTCTTTTTGCTTGAAGATGGATAATTTCAAACTACCTGGATAAATTTTACCTCTGTATATGTGTGTATAGTCATGTACCATAGAATGACATTTCAGTCAACAACAAACCACATACATGAGGATGAGCTCATAAAAGTATAACACGATATTTTTACTGTACCTTTTCTATGTTTGGATATGTTTAAATATACAAATGCTTATCACTGGGTTGCAATTGCTTACAGTATTCAGTATAGTCACCTGCTGTACAGGTTTGTAGCCCAGGAGTGATACACTGTTCCCTGTAGCCTAGGTGTGTAGTGGGCTGTACTATCAAGGTTTGTGTAAGTCCACTGTATGATGTTCACACAACAAGGAAATCACCAAATGACCCATGTCTCAGAACATGTCCCAGTTGTTAAGTAACACATGACTGTGTATGTGATGGGTAATTTTATGTGTCAATTTGGCTAGATCATGGTACTCAGTTTTTGGTCAACCGCAAATTGTTGCTGTGAGCCTGTTTTTCAGATGTGATTCACATTTAATCAGTATTCCTGAAACTGTAAAACTACTAGAAGAAAAGAGGGGAAAGCTCCACAAGATTGTTCTGGGCAATGATTTTCTGGATATGACTGCAAAAGCCCAGACAACAAAAGTAAAAAATAGATAAATAGGATTAGATCAAAGTAGAAGTCCCTGTATAGCAAAGGAAACAATTAACAAGGAGGCAACCCACAGTATGTTATGGTAGAAAATGTTTGTAAACAGTATATCTGATAAAGGGTTAATATCCAAAATATACAAGGAATATACAAAATATACAAGTTAATATCCAAAATATACACCTCAACAGTAAGAAGACAAAAAACCTGATTAAAAAGTTAGCAAACAACCTGAACAGACATTTCTCCAAAGAAGACATACAGATGTCCAATAGATTCATGAAAAATGCTCAGCATCACCAGTCATCAGGGGGATGCAAATTAAAGCCACAAGGAACTATCACCTCACCCTTTTAGTATGGCTATAATCAAATAGATGAAAGATCATAAGTATTGGTGAGAACTCAGAGAAAAGAGAATCCTGGTATGCTGTCACTGGGGGAGTAAACGAGTGCAGCCATTATGGAAAATGGTATGGAAGTGCCTCAAAAAAACCAAAAATAGAACTACCACGTGATTTAGCAATCCCACTTCTGGCTATCTATCCAAAGGACTTGAAATCAGGATCTAAAAGAGACATCTGCACTCCCGTGTTCACTGCAGCCTTATTTACAATAGCCAAGAATGAATGAATTCATTCATTCGTGAATGAATGTAAGTTTCCATTGGACCAAGAAGAAAGACAATGTGGTGCACATACACAATGGAATATTATTCAGCCTTAAAAAAGGAAGAAAGTAATTCTGTCATTTGCAACAAAATGGATGAACCTGGAGGACATGAGGCTAAGTGAAATAAGCCAGGCAGAGAAAGACAAGTACTATGTGATCTCACTTATATGTGGGATCTAAAACAGCTAAACTCATAGAAAGAGAGTGTAGAACAGTGGTCACCAGAGCCTCAGTGGCAGGAAAGTGAATGGGGAGATGTTGGTGAAAGGGTGCAAAGTTTGGAATAAGTTTTCCAGATCTATTGCCCAGCAAGGTGACTATTGTCAGTAAGAATGTATTGTTATTTCAAAATAGCTAAGAGTAAATTTCAAACATCTTACCATAAAAATGATAAGTGAGATGTTGAAAATGTTTATTAGTTTGATTGAATCATTCCATGATCTATGTAAATCAAAACATCATATCGCACCCCACAAATGTACATAATTATGCTTTTTGTCATTAAAAAACTAATAAAAAAGCATTAAATCAGTAGACTTTGAGAAAAGTAAATTACCCTCTATAATATGGGTGGAGCTTATCCAATCAGTGGAGGCCTTAGTTGGAAAAGACTGACCTCTCTCAGAAAAAGAGGGAATTCTACCTCTCTATTGCCTTTGGACTTGAGCTGCAACATCGCCTCCTCCCTGGATCCCCTGCTTACTGGCCTGCCCTGCAAATTGCAGACTTGCCAGCACTTAAAAACGAGTGAGGCAATTCCTCCTTAAAATAAATCTCTACCTCTATCTCTATTTCTATATTTCTATCTCTATCTCTATATGTATGTGTATGTGTGTGTGTGTCTGTAGACACACATTTCACATCCTATTGGCGTGTTTCTGTGGAGAACCCTGCCTAATGTATTTGTGTGAATGAGTATTTCATTTGTGAGTAGATGATTGAGTCCCAAGCCTTTGTAGACATACTCACATTTAATGCAGCCCATGTCCTGGGGAAAATCTCTGTGAGCACAGCATGATTTTCTGTGGGCCGTTAGAAACAGTGTTCTGGTAGCCCACTATTGAACAGTGGAACAGTTTTCCACAATCACAATGCATAGCATTATTTTTAAATGGTCAGAAATGCTCTGTGGAGCACATGCAAGAATGCTGTGCAATAGAATGGTTTCCGAAGAAATGTAGAAGAACTACATGAACTCATGGAATCATGAAAACTTTAAGTGAAGAGAGAAACTTAGGTTCTGGCACCAGTCCCTCTCATTTGGAACTGAGAAAATGGGGAACCAGTTAGGGCTTTGGACTTACTCAAGACCTCTCTGGAGGCGACTTCATTTCTGATGCTCCCAAAGTAGTCTGTGGGCCTGAGGGCCTCCTGTGTGATGGAAGCTGCCCAGAGCTGCAAAGCTCCCTGAACAGGGCCTGCAGGGGCTGCAGGGGCTCTGCTGCCTTCAGGAGTATGGAGGACCAGGCCACAGATGGTGGCCACCCACTGCTGTAGGCTGTAGTGAAGACCAGGGGTTATTGAGTGGACGAGGGTGGTTCTGGATCCTTCAGTCACATCACTACGGATTGAGAGTATAACATTAAGCAACATTTAAAATTTAGCTCCTCACACCAAATACCTCATCATAAAAAAGGAGCATGATTTAGAATTTATGCCATGATGTTTAACTATGAATTGGATACATGAAAACCACTATTGGGAAAATAGCCATCTGTAGATGAATAATTAGTGTGTGCACTTATCATGAACAAAAATTCTGTTAGAATTCTGAACACAAGGAATTCTTGGAGGTAAGAAAAAGCCCCTGGATAAGGAGGAAACTCACTGTTATTGGATATCTCGCCTGGGTCACACACTCTATATTAATGATTGCATGTCATTTTCACAAAAACTCAAAGAAATAGGTATTATTATACCTGCTTAGAGATTGTGAAAATTAAGCTCAACTGGTTTAAGGAATTCAGCCAGGTTCTTCGAGCTGGTGAAGGTAGCTCATTCCCATTCAACTTTAGGCATGCTAAAAGTAGGCCATCTACCATCTCTTCGCTATTGCAGGGGTAGGGCCACTTCTCATGTAAAGGACCAGACAGAACAGTGTTTAGGCTTTGTGGACCATACAGTGTCTGCTCGACTATCCAACACTGCCATTGTAACAAGAAGGCAACCTTGTATTATATAAGCAATATATCAATGAATGAACTTGGCTGTGTTCCTGTAAAACCTTATTTATAAGAACAGGAGGTGGGATGAATTTGGTTTACCAGCTGCAGTTTGCTGACCCGGATCTATCACCTTGTTCTTGAGGATGGTTGACTTAGCTGATGGGCTTTTGTCCATCACTGTGTGAATATATATTATGTACATGTGAATGTTGGATAAACTCCAGCTCATTAATAATGACATCGTTAGCATCCAGCCAACACTGTGTTTACGGTTGAGAATATGATGCTTTTACTCACTTAAGTCTTACATTGAACAGAATGCTTTTTGTATTAGTCCATTCTCGCACTGCCATAAAGATACTACCTGCAAGCTGTCAGTGGACCTACCTTTCTGGGGTCTGAAGGTTGGTGGCCCTCTTTTCACAGCTCCACTAGGCAGTGCCCCAGTGGGGACTCTGTGTGGCAGCTCCAACCCCACATTTCCCTTCTACACTGCCCTAGCAGAGGTTCTCCATGAGGGTTCTGCCCCTACAACAAAATTCTGCCTGGACATCCAGTTCCAAAGTCACTTCCACATTTTCAGATTATCTTTATAGCAGTGCCCCACTCTGCTGGTACCAATTCTCTATTATTAGTCTGTTCTCACCTTGCTATAAAGATACTACCTGAGACTGGGTAAGTTATAAATAAAAGAGGTTTAATTGAGTCACAGTTCTGCATGCCTGGGGAGACCTCAGGAAACTTACAGTTGTGGTGGAAGGTGAAGGAGAACCAAGCAAGCACCTTCTTCACATGGTGTCAGGAAAGAGAGAGAGAGAAGGGGGAGCTACCAACCACTTATAAACCATGAGCTCTGGTGAGAACTCACTCACTGTCATGAGAACAGCATGGGGGAAACTGTTCCTGTGATTCACTCACCTCCCACCAGGTCCCACCCTTGAAACATGCAGATTACAATTAGAGATGAGATTTGGGTGGGGACACACAGTCAAACAATATCACTTTTCCCTTCAGTTGAGGCATCAGCATTGCATTGGACTTCTTAGAATATGAAGTCATTCTAGTAGGATTCCAAGTATCTTTATTTTCAAAGTAATTTGTCTTTCAGATGTTCAGTGTGAATTCTCTAGGGCAGAATTCTCACAGAATGTTGGACAAGGATGGGGAGTAAGTGCTTTTCTGACTGACAACCATTGTAGCTGTCATGACGGGCTGGGAGATGCCTGGTTTGGCAATACAGAATGTGCAGCAAAATTAGACAGGCTGCCCAGGGGACACAACAGATAGGGATGGAAGCAGTATTGAAACAACCAGATGGACAGGATGAAGCACTTGATCTTCTACAGCATCTCTCTCTCTCTTTTTTTTTTATCTCTTTAAAAGGCTGGGTGAAGAGGGAGTGGGGCCACCATCAGCACCATCAGGCAAGCGGACTATGAAATCAGTGTTTCAGGCACCTTCATGTGTTGGCCTTTGGGCAACCATAATAAGGAGTATTTACCTTAGTTTGGCTGCTGTTTGTCTTTGGAGTCAGACAAGAAAGAGATTAATAGAAGAACAATGTTATTTCACTGTTTGAATGTGAGAAAACCAGCAAGCTTCCAACATCATGTTTTATCCAGCTTGGATTTCCCTACCCTCAGTGTCATGATGGTCCTTTGAAGCAAAACAGGATGGATCGCCCCTCACGTGGAGCCCTTGTGCATGCATTGTTCTCAGTGACAAAAGGAGGCTTAGAGATTAGCGTAGACGCCGCTGTGCAGAACCAGCCACTGCCCTGGAAGGCGATCAACATTCATCAGGGAGAGGATGCATGCACGCCTGCTTGAGGGGAAAGCCCACCTTTCCAGCTGTCTGCAAGGTCCTTGTTGGTCTGACTTTGCTCTCTACAGCTGGAATTCTCAGATGTGAGGTGTGGACTTGTTGAGGTATGGATTCTTTATTTTATTTTATTTTATTATTTTATTTTATTTTATTTTTTTTGAGGTGGAATTTTACTTTGTTGCCTAGACCGGAGTGCAGTGGCGCGATCTCAGCTCACTGCAACTTCTGCCTCCTGGGTTCAAGCCATTCTCATGCCTCAGCCTCCCAAGTAGCTGGGATTATAAATGCCACCCTGTCTGGCTACTTTTGTATTTTTAGTAGAAACAGGGTTTCACCATGTTGGCCAGGCTGGTCTCGAACGCCTGACCTTAAGTGATCTGCCCGCTTCGGCCTCCGAAAGTGCTGGGATTACACTGCACCTGGCTTCTTTTTAATGGCAGCAGTGGCAATGTGATAACTCTTTCCTATTCACAAGCCACACATTCAAGCTTTGGAATCACGGGGTAAATCATGGGGAAACGTTCACCTTTCAGTGACTTCCATTTTGAAGGAGACATCTGTCTTTGGTTTAGGAGCTTGTCAGAAGATTTCTATAAATAGTAATATCAGGAACAAGAGAGTAAATAAAGTTATGCACTAACACTGACTCGGTGATGCACAATGCACAGAGTTAGACTCGAGATTGGTGTTGGTTGGGGTTGGCTTTTATTTTTATTATTATCATTATTATTATTATTATTTTTTAGACAGAGTCTTGCTGTCTAAAAAAGGCTGGAGTTTAGTGGTGCAATCTCGGCTCACTGCAAGCTCCGCCTCCCAGGTTCTCGCCATTCTCCTGCCTCAGCCTCCCGAGTAGCTGGGACTACAGGCAACCGCCACTACGCTAGCCTAATTTTTTCCATTTTTAGTAGAGACGGGGTTTCACCATGTTAGCCAGGATGGTCTCCATCTCCTGACCTCGTGATCCACCCTCCTCAGCCTCCCAAAGTGCTGGGATTACAGGCATGAGCCACTGCGCCAGGCCGGGGTTGGCTTTTAAAAGGAAAGCAGAGGCTGCACGCAGTGGCTCATGCCTATAATCCCACCACTTTAGGAGGCCGAGGTGGACGGATCATGAGGTCAGGAGATCGAGACCATCCTGGCTAACACCGAGAAACCCCATCTCTACTAAAAAATACCAAAAAAAAAAAAAAAAATTAGCTAGGCATGGTGGTGGGAGCCTGTAGTCCCAGCTACTCGGGAGGCTGAGGCAGGAGAGTCATGTGAACTTGGGAGGCAGAGCTTGCAGTGAGACGAGATCATGCCACTGCACTCCAGCCTGGGTGACAGGGCGAGACTCCACCTCAAAAAAAAAAAAAAAAAAAAGAAAGGAAAGCAGAAAGGTTATGGGGCTATATGTCTGGGTACATGCATGCATTTGCATGCATTCTGTAGTTGTGGAAGTGTTACGGATTAAATTGTTTCTCCCCAAATTCATGTGTTGGAATGCTAACCCCAAGTACCTCAGACTGTGTCCTTATCTGGAAGCAGGGTCATTGCAGGTGTGTTAGTTAAGATGAAGCCTTACTGGAGTAGGGTGGGCTCTTAACCAATATGACTGGTGCCCTGATAAATGGGGAATCTGGACACAAGTACATGGATACAGGGAGAATGCTGTGTGAACATGAAGGCAGACACAACAGTGACACTCCCACCAAGGTGCTCTGCTAAGACAGCCCTGGCAAACTTGTCCAGGGTGTACTGTATACAATATACCCATCTTTATATACATGCTATAGATGTGTGTGTGTGTGTGCGTGTGCAGCATACATGTACACATGCATTGAATGTGTCTTCCAAACATATAAAGAAGATCGATCATGCCCCTACCCATACTCCAAAGTCCTTGTAGCCTTCCCTCTTCACAGGCCCAAGAGCAGTCTGGGATTATAGGCAACCTGTAGTAGTCCATTTTCACGCTGCTGATAAAGACATATCCGAGACTGGACAATTTACAAAAACAAAAACAAAAAACAAAACACAAAACACAAAACAACTTTATTGGACTTACAGTTTGAAATGGGTGGAAAGACCTCACAATCATGGTGGAAGGCAAGGAGGAGCAAATCACATCTCACATGGATGGTGGCAGGCAAAGAGGGAGCTTGTGCAGGGAAACTCCCATTTTTAAAACCATCAGATATCATGAGACTTATTCACTGTCATGAGAACAGCATGGGAAAGACCTGCCCCCATGATTCAATCATCTCACACATGTGAGTCCCTCCCACAACATGAGGAAATTATGGGAGCTGCAAGATAAGATTTGGGTGGGGACACAGAGCCAAACCATATCACAAACCCAGCTGACACACTTACCCCTCTTTTTCTATTCCCATTTGATGCTGAAGGCGCCCTGCTTTTACTTCTCAATGGTCTGCTACCCATCCTTTGGTCATGTCTGAAGAGCCGTGGTGGGACATGAGCAGACTTCTGGGTACGTACATTGTCCTGTGCAGTGTCTTTGGGAACTCTGCTGAACACAGTCTCCACCAGTTAAGAAGTGAATATTTGATCCCAGTCTTAAAAATATTCAGGTTCCTAAGGAAGAAGCAACATCAGGAACAGGAACAATTTCGATCAGGAACAATTTCTATTCTCTCCCTCCTCCCAACTTCCATCCTCCAGTAGGCCCAGCGTGTATTGTTTCCCTCTGTGTGTCCATGTGTTCTCGTCATTTAGCTCCTACTTATAATTGAAAATGTGCTGTATTTGGTTTTCTGTTCCTGCATTATATTTCTAAGGATAATGGCCTCCAGCTCCACCAATGTTCCTGCAAAAGACATGATTTTGTTCTTTTTTATGGCTGCATAGTATCCCATGATATGTATGCACCACATTTTCTTTATCCATTCCACCATTGATGGGTGTACTCGATGCAAATAATCCTTGTCTTGTGCTCTTAATCAGGGGTCCCAACCCCTGGGCCATGGACCAGTACTTGTCCATGGCCTGTAAGGAACCAGGCCACACAGCAGGAGGTGAGTGGCAGGTGAGTGAGCATTACTGCCTGAGCTCCACCTCCTGTCAGATCAGTGGTGGCATTACATTCTTATAGGAGCTCAAACCCCATTGTGAAATGTGCATGAAGCATCTAGGTTGCACATTCCTTGTGGGATAGTTTTATCTTGAAATCATTCCCCCTTCTCTGTCCATGGAAAAGTTGTCTCTCATGAAACTGGTCCCTTATGCCAAAAAGGCTGGGGACCACTGTTCATAAGCATATGAGTCCGGCATTAATAGACTGCCTCTGCTTATGTGACAGTGTAATCAGCACAGCCCAGGTGCAGTGCACAGCCCTCTATAACTCTGTGTGTGTATCCAGGTAAGCATGCAGTTGTACACCAGAGAAGCCTAGGAGGAGGTATATGTTATTTGGACCTTTATATTTTAGTAGTTTTACTTTCCTTTTCAGTTTCAGTGAAGGCTTCTGCTGTATGTGAACATTTATGACAAAATGCACTCAAGCATCTGGAGTCATCTTAAGATGGAAATTACTTTTCTTCATAGTTGGATAGCTTCACGTTGGCTATGGTGATTTTTATATCCTGTGTGCAAGCAAAGAAGAAAATAACCCATCCTTCCAAAGCCCAAGACCATGTCCATGTGCACTGGAGACACAAGACTGAGTGAGAGAAACTGAGTTAAAGTAGGATTCCATGGCCATGTCTGTCCGCTTTTGCAAAGAACATGTTGGTGGAAACATGTTCCACATGTCAGTGGTTACCCTGATTCTTTGAATTTAATGGTGGGGCTGGCAAAGAAAGCTGGAGCATTTGGGAAACCTGAAGTCTGCCCTTCCTGGCAGCATCAGAAAGCAAGGGGAGCTGTTGGCGTACAGGCAAAAGTCAGCTCTCAACACAGGTGATGGAGGAATGTGTATGCTGCCAGGGATGAAGAAGCCAGGAGGGGCCTGAAGATGGATGGAACCAATGAAATGAATCATCCCAGGTGTATCATCTCTTGTTTGGAAATATCCTAGCCCATTCCTACCGTCCTTTTGTTTAAACCACCTCCTTTTCTGAATGGCTGTGCCTTTTCCTTCTTGTCTTCTGATCATGCATGGACTCTGGCTCCCAGCTTGACCTGAGCCTTTGCAGGAAACACACTAAGCTTTGGGTAACTCAGTTGCTGTTACTTGCACCATGTGCTGTCCGCCATGCTACGTGCTGATCTAGCAGGTGACATTGTGCTCTGCTTCTTCACCAGGGCTCTCTAGAGACACGGTTTTGACTCCAGGGCTGGAGGAAACATCAATACCAGAGGTGGATGTATGCGTGGAGCAGGAAGGTCTTGGATTCCCATGGAGTAGGCGGTCATCTGTGCCACAGGTTGGTGTTGGCCATGATCACACCAAGTCTCACTGAGTCGCAATGAGAGGAAGCTGCACAGAGAGATAACAAATGAGAATGGCAGGAGAGTGCCTGGCTAATTTTAGGGAGTGGCGTTTGTTCAACGGCACGCATTCATTTATCCCATTTTAAAACTGTGCCACCGAGCTGCAAGGAAAGGAAGCTACTGAACTTATCATCCACAAACACCTAGTGTACTGATCCTTTTTGCTGCTTGCTTAACTTTGTTTTTCCTAAGCAGTAGACCCAGAAGAGAAGGCAGTTCCCCTTCCCTTTTATTCAAAAGAATTCATTTAATCAGGACTTCTAACGTGAAGTTTTCCAAAAAACTTTAAAAAATATTCATTTAAAATTTTTGTGGGTATATAGTAGGTATATATATATATATTTATGGGGTACATGAGATGTTTTGATATAGGCATACAACACATAATGATTGCATCAGGTAAACAGTGAATCCATCACCTCAAGCATTTATCCTTTGTGTTACAAACAATCCAATTACACTCTATCAGTAATTTTAAAATGTACAGTTATTTTTGCCTATAGTCACCCTGTTGTGCCAGCATATGCTAGGTCTTATTCATTCTTTCTTACTATGTTTTTGTACCCATTGACTATCCCCCTGCCGCTTCTCCCACCACCCTTCCCAGCCTCTGGTAACCATCCTTCTACTCTCTATCTCCACAAGTTCAATGGTTTCAGTTTTTATCACCCACAAATAAGTGAGAACATGCAAAGTTTGTCTTTCTGCCAAGACATGTTTTTAAATTGAGGTAAAATTCACGTAACATAAAATTTACCATGTTAACAACCTTACAGTATAAATCTAGTGGATTTTAATACCTTCACTATGGGGTGCACTATCACCTCTACCTAGCTCCCCAACATGCCATCCTCCACCAAAATGAAGCACTGCGGCCATCAGTAGACACTCTTCATTCTCCTACCCAGTCCCAAGCAAGTGCTAATCTATTCCTGTCTCAATTGACTTGTGAATTCTGGACATTTCATGAAAGCGCAGTCATACAGTATGTGGCCCTGGTGTGGGATTTCTTTCACTCAGCACAGCAACTTCAAGCTTCTTTCATGCTGCAGCATGTGTTAATACTTCATTCATTTTAATGGCAAAATAAATCCCGTTATCTGGATCTACTGCGTTTTGTTTATCCATCATTGCTTGATGCACACTGGGATGTTTCCACCATTTGGTTATAGTGATACATTAAATACTTTTGTTATTTTTGCCACACATCTTAAAAATAGACAACTCATTCTTCTGAGCACATCCCAGAATACACGTTCTCAGTAGATTCTTGTCCAGGGTTAAATAATGGCCTTTATTTTTTAGTATCCTTTTTGACAATTGGGATAAGGCAGCCAGAAGGTAACTGACTTCTATCAACTTATGGAGCAAATCGTACAGAGGCGAATGTAGGCCTTTCCAATTCTCATCCCCAGATGGACTTGTGTGACTCTGCTGAGGTTAACTCTTTGCAGCATGCCCGTCCCTCACACATGCATGAAGTTCTGGAACTCTCCCCTGCTGCATGTTGCTGTGTAATTGTGGCCTGACTTATCCACCATGAGCATGAAGACTGTGACTCAGCAGAGATCAGGGCCACAGCAGGCATCCTTACACACCCATGTTTAGATGTGCAGAAGCTGGGAGCCTGTGTTTGTGAGAAGGAAGACAGGCTTAGGATTGGGGTGAGAAATACCTCTCATTGCAGAAGTGGTGTCCAACAGTCTGATTCATGCATGACCCTCAGTTAATCACGGTTTCTCAACTGCTGCTCTATTGACCTTTTGGACCAGATAATTGTCCTGGGTGTTCCCCTGTGCTTTCTAGGATGTTTGCAGCATGCTGGCCTGCACTTACTGGATGCTGATAGCACCACTCTGCCTTTCTGTCCCCATCATGATCATCTAAAGTCTCTCGCCAGGCATTGCCAAGTGTCGCTTGGCGAGGGGCAAAAATCATTCTTGCTTGAGAACCACTGGATCAGATAAAATTAAACAGACTTTCTATTCCTCAGACTCTAAGCCTGGTGCTTGATGGGAATGTGGAGACAGATAACACCCAAGGAAATTACAGGACTAAGAGGGTTATCTGGAGCAGGGAAACGTGCCAGGTAAGATGCCTGTTTGCTTGGGTTCGGGATTTTCTTATCTGGGGACCAAGTGGCTGATTACAGGCTCAGGGCTCATTACTCCCAAATTGCCCAACTGTCACTGCTCATTAGAGGAGTTTTCATTTGAAATCTGTTTCTGGTTGTTGCCCTCTTTGAAGAGAAGAGTGAATGAGGTCACAGGGATTAATGGCTGCTAAAAGCCATTCTATTTCAATATTTCTCCAAGGAAAACTAATCGTCACGTTTTCTGAACACAAAACTCTGAAATAAAGATATGGGGAGTAGCAGGCCCTCTCCAATCAGACAGGCTCAGAAAAGTTTCCCCTACCAAAATAGAGCCGCTTATAACAAAGTGGAGTGGAGAGAGGGTGCAAGAGGGAGCTCCCAGGCACCTGCCTGGAACCTGCCTCATCAGAAGAAAATCCTGCCGTCCCACACGCCACATGTGGCCCATGCCTTTTAGCAGAACCTTTCTCAAAAGCCTCCTGGAGACAACTGGATATCTACAAGCAAAAGAATGTAGCTGGACCCCTACTTCACATCATATACAAAAACTAACTCCAAATGGATCAATTACCTAAATATCAAAGCTAAAACTATAAAAATCTTAGAAGAAAACTTAAGGGTAAATCTTCATAATTTTAGATTTGGCGTGAACAACAGGAAAAATAGATAAATTGAACTTTATCAAAAATAAAAACCGTGTATCAAAGCACATTATGAAAGAGTGAAAAGGCAATGTATGGAATGGAGGCAACTATTTACAAATCATCTATTTGATAAGGACCTAGCATCCAGAATATATAAAGAACACTTAGAATTCAACAACAAGAAGACAAACAAACCAGTTTAAAAAAATGGTGAAGGACTTGAACAGACATTTCTCCAAAGAAAACATACAAATGCCAAAACCGCATGGAAGGATAGCCAACATCATTCTTCATTGGGGAAATGCAAATCGGAACCAGAATGAGTTATCACTTTGTACCCTCTAGCATGGTCATTTTTTTGTTTTGTTTTTAAAAGGAAAATAACAAGTGTTGGTGAGAATGTGGAGAAATTGTAAGTCTTGCACATTGTTAGTGGGACTGTAAAATGGTTTAGCCTCTTTGGAATATAGTTTGGTGGTTCTTCAAAAGTTAAACACAAAATTACCATATGACCCTACAATTTCACTCTTAGGTGTAGATTTAAAATAACTGAAAATGAACACTCAACAAGTACATGTCTATAACCATAAGTACACGTGTAATAACCAAAAGACAGCAACAGCCGAAATGTCCATGAACAGATAAACTGTGGTATGGTCATAAAATGCTATACTATTTAGCTATAAAATGGAATAAAGTACTGATCCATGCTACAACATGAGTGAACCTACACAACATTATGCTAAGAGAAAGAAGTAAGACATAAAATGCCACTTATTGTATGATTCTCTTTATGTGAACTAGCCAGAATAGGTAAGTCCATGAAGACAGATGGCAGGTTGGTGGAGGCCAGAGGCTAGTGTAGGGGAAGAATGGGGAGAAACTACTTAATGGGTAAGGGATTTTACTTGCAAGTGATGAACGTGTTTTGGAAATAGAGGTGTGGGTTGCATAAGAAATGTACTAAATGCCACTGAATTTTTCACTTTAAAATGGTTAATTTTACGTTACGCAAAGTTCACCTCAAAATTATTTTTTTAAAAAAGCAGCATATGTAATATCTCATTTTTTTGTGAAAAATACATACCCCCTACACCCACACAGAGGAGAAAAGGCTGGAAGAGCAGCACTCATTTATAAATGTGCTAACGGTGGTCATGTCCAGGTGGCACAAGAGGACACAACCCCAGTGCTGGAGCTTGGTCCAGAGTGGCTCAGTCACTTCTAGCTGTGTGACCCTGGGAAAGCTACTTGTCCTCTCTGCCTTGTAGACTTGACATGAGGGTTAAATGAGATAATGTAGCACTCAGCACATATCAGTAACGGTTAGCTATTATTATTTTTAAAGGCATTTTTACTTGTCTTAGTTTACTTGCATTTTCTAAATTCTTGACAATCAGAAAGGTTTTATTGCAATATCTAGCAGAAATGCAGCTCTGAGGGAGGACCGGACTCAGACGCCCCTGTGTGTGATTGGAGGAAGGTATGCATTTTGAACAAATATGGGATATTGCAGCAGCTACTTAAAAAAAATACCTTTGGGGTGGAGCCCTCAGCTCTGCAAAACCAGGGCAGAGATAGAGAGGGGCTATGGAGTCAGTGTGAAGTGATACAAAGAAGAGAATTGCAAAACAGAGCTTCTATCAATCCACGCACACAAGCTTTTAGTATTAACGTGCAATGTTAAATGCTGAGAAATTACAGCTATTAAATAAAGACTCTCTAATGGAGCTTCCTTGTCTGGAAGGCCCCACCCTCCCTACTCTGTGCCTCCTCCTGCCCATCCCGCAGATCCATGCTGGGATTTTGGAGCCTCCTTAATTAGGGTCTCCTGGTACATTACCTCTTAGCAATTCCCACTTTCCCTTCCCAGCTGTTATTACAGATCTTCATTATGTATCAAGAACAAATGCATGAGGTATATTCAATGAATGGCTTTCCACGAGGCAAGTTTGATGGATATTTTGTTCACTGTATTTCCCCCGTTCCTAGCAGGAAGCCTGGCATACAGGAGGAGTGTGGTAAATATTTTTTTTTGATTAATCAGAATGACCAGGTAGATATAGTTCAATAATGATTACCAGTCAATCGGCTTCCATTTCCATTGATTCCGTTAGACTATTCTTCACAGGACAGTCCCACTGGAGGGTAAGCAATTAGTGCTGGTGCCGTTGGGGGAGATCGGCAGAGAATCTTACAATCATGTGGGGAAACACAGGCCCCATTTTCCATACTCCATCTGCTTTTGTTTGGTTCTCTTTTCCATCCTGGTCACTGCTTTTCACTGTACACCCCACCTGTTCTCTGGGATGCCAGTGAAGTGTCACAGGGCCACACGGTATCTTTTATACATAAAGAGCAATGGGAGGTGCTTTGATTCTGTTTTGTTCCTTAGTGCTTTTTGTACCTACTCGACGTCCATCACAACAACATGTGGAAATAATCTTTAGCAAGTTCTTGGGTATCTGCTCTTCAGCCTGGCAGCTCTTCCTCCAAATACAAAAGCCATAACTTAAATTTCCAAACTCGTGTGATCACAGGTTCCAGCTGATGCTAAAACTCTAAGTCAGTCTCTCATGTAAGGCCTGTGATTCTGACTCTGAAAACATTCTCAGGTGATTTTCACGATCAGACAAGTCTAGGAAATGCTTGTTTAAATAAATAGCGCAACTAGCAACTATTTCACAACCTTAGAAGTTGCTGCTTATAAGGGAATCCAATCATGGATATGGAGGTTGGAGCTATGCCTTCCATCTTCCTGCTTGGTTTCTCCAAGCTCCTTCCTCCCTGGAGCTTGAACTAAAGGAAACAAAGGTTTAGTCTCTAGTAATGCCTCTTCTGCACTCTGCCCTACCCCAGAGAACTAGAGAAGCTGGCAAAACTCAAAACTCAAGACATCATTTGCTCTTGGATGAAGAAATGGCATCAGAAAGGGGTGTGCTCAAATGGTATAATTTTATTCAAGACACAGATATTGGCAATCATGCCCACATGAGTCTACTGCCCTATAAGCTTGCCTGATTCCATTCCAGTTTACTACACTTGATTAATATCTACCTGGAAGCCTCCTTTCCTGGCACAAAGAGAAACAGAGCGTCTGTGAAAAGCAGACTGGGAAGCATTTGTTTAGCGACTTAACATTTAGGATGCTAGATGCTCAGATTATATGGAGCCCTCAGAAAAGAAAGACACAATTCAGTTGCGAAGGAGGTATTTTAAAGCCATTTGCTAAAATGTCACTGGAATTTGTAGTTGAACCCAGTGAACAGCTGGAGACGCTGTAGCAAGTGACAGTGTTGTGTCCATCTGCGATTGTTTCTAACATCACTGCAGTGGACGATGACAGGATGAAACGCTGTGCTGATCCATCAGCAGGTGGACTTTCTTGGCATACTGGGGATGCTGCTAAGACACTTTATTTGGTTTAGTTCCTGCTCTGGGGGTCGGAGTTTCTCCGGCAGCTGGGCATCACTCTCTGATCCTGTGTTTTTATTGGAATGCATTTGCTTGGTTGGTCTTAGTTCAGTGAAGCTGAGCTCCAGCTATACTGCTCCACATATCTATCGGTTCCTAGAAACACCTGGTCCTGGGACCTGCCCCACTGGTAAGGGATGAGACATTGAAACAGGTTCTCACATGAAATAGCCTCAGCTCACCTATCAAATGTGGGTGGTTGCTGGCTCATATGTGGAAAGAAGCCCTCCCCAAGGATAAGGAGACAATAGAGGTAGTGCAATTAAGACCCTTAAACCCTGATTTTTCCCTTCCATACTGTTATTTGGAAGTGAGTCACTAAGTCCAGCTCATAATAAAAAAGATTGGTGGGTTGGAGGAGGCCCACCTATCCCAGAGGGGAAGCATCTACAAGGGTGATATTCAGAATCAACACTTGCTTTGTTGGTTTTCTCCATGATGTACAAGTCCAGTTTTAATTAACTTTTTTGGACAATTCTGGAGTCTTTTTACTCAGGTTAAAGAAAAATCACCCAATTAGGGATTTTTTGTTTTCATTTTCCTGACATCTGAGATGTTGGATACATACTATGACCGCTTCCTCCTTCTGGAAAGTGTATCTTGTTTCCCAGACTCTGGTTCGTGATCTCAGTTCTCACCTGCAGCCCCTGACCCCACGTGCTGCATTTCCCGACCCATGGAGAGGCACCTGCAGCATCCCCTGTCCAGCCCAACTCAGCTGCTCCTCTTCTCATCTTCTCCCCGAGGAACCCTCACCCCTTAACATCCCAGTTTTTATACATTGATTTTCCAAGCTATAGTCATTTTTATTTTCCTTCTTTTTCTTGCCCTCCAGATTAATTTACCACCAAGTCTTATACAGCAGGTCCTTGAGGAACGACATTTAGTTCAACATTTTGCCATAATGTTGCCGAGGAAAAACTCAGCTCTGGCCGGGGCCACCACCGGCAGAGTTGGCACACTCTCCCCAGGTCTGTGTGGGGTTTCCCCATGTACTCTGGTTTCCTTTCACATAGAAAGCTGTGCCCATTAGGCGAACTGGCATGACTCTCTAGTTTCTGCCTGGTCTCTACATGGCTGCGTCTGAGCTGCCCCGTGATGGGACAATGTCCTGTCCAGGCTGGTGACCGCTTTGCACCCTGAGCTGCCGGAATAGATTCTGGCCACCAGCTACCATGAACTGGAGTAAGTGGGTTGGAAAATGAATGAATGAGTGAATGAATGAAAATTATTGTAAAATAAAAACCCATAAAGTCTACGGTAATCATTCAAATGCGCAACAATACACCATGTGGTACGAGAGGGCGCTGGGTGAGCCCCCACGTCTGTGACCGTTTGTGTTTGAGCTGCACGATGGCAGGGGGTTCCTGGCACTGCTCTCTTTGCAAACACTCATTGCTGGATCTACCGCAGCAGGACTGTGGCTGCCGCCACTCACCGGTTCACCAAAAATTGAGTCAATAATTCTCCTACTTGTTTTCATTAGTCTTTCTTAAATGTATACATATATCACATTTATGCCAGTGCTTAATGTTAGACGTGTTTTGGGTCTTTAGTTAGCAGTTTGGTAGTTTTTTTGTGATCAGAAATATGCCATCTCAACTCTTGTTTACGTCAATTACTTGTTGTAAAATTGATTTCGTTACATGTCGTTTTCGCTTAAAGTCCCAATTTCCAATAATCTATGGACGAGGTTAAGTGAGAATTTACTGTAGATTTATGTTTTTTTTTCTCTTTTCCGTTTCTAATACCTTACTATGCAATAATGGATGGGACATTGTCTTTGGGGTCAGACAGACCCATGCACAAATTCTGGGATGTGACCTGTGTTTTCTCTGGCCTCTGTATGTCTCTGTTATACTTGACGTTTATATATCTGTGTCTGGTCTCTAACATGACGATCAAGCACATAGCTTCTAGAGCTGTGAAGATGCAGGAAGGGGCCCCAGGAAGGGCCTGCTGGAGTGTCCGGCTCTGGGGTCCTTGGGCACACTCATATCCGGCCTGGGGATCTCCTCCATGCCTTTCTCTCCTCATCCTGCCCCTATTGGTCCTGCTCCGTGTCAGCCCGCACTGTGTAAGAAGCCATCCCTGCGATGATATCTACCCTGCATGTTACACCCGCTTTACAGCTTTCTGAGTCCAAACATCTTCGGGGGTTCAGAGCCACCCTGGCTGGTCCCCATGATCATGTCCTGTCTGATCTGCCGTCTCCCAAACATCCCAGGCCCTGCTCCTTCCTGTCAGCCTTATTCCTGGTGCTCTCTGGGCCGCCTCCTCACAGCCCAGCTTCACATTCCTTGGAAGCCACAACAACTTCTCCCTCTGCCAGCAGAGCCTCGGCTGCCCCCTAGGGCCTGCTGTGGTCCTGCCTTCCCCGGTCTCTGTGGCTCCTGGGGACCCTGGCACTCTCTGCACCCCCAGCCTGGAGGGCAGATGGCCAGCATGTGGGAGGAGCGTGCAAACCAACATCATCCGTGCAGGTGGACAGTGAGCCAGGCCCTGCTTTCTGTGTGGACCCAGGACTGTGGAATAATCACGCTGTCCTTAAAAAGCCAAACAGTGCCTTTTCTCTTGACTAACACTCCAAGTGGGGTTTTGAGAGAAAAAAAAAAAAAAAAAATCACTGCTTTGAACCATATTAAACAAGCCAGGTCTCTCTGAGTTTGAAAGAAAACCAGGACACTGGAAGGAGGTCACCGTGGGGCATTGAAGTTCCTGCAAGGACCCCTGGGGGCTGGGAACGTGTGTTCCCAAGGAGGGAGCTGCCTCCGGTGTAGTCAACTGCAGAATGTCCATTCTGAGTGGAGCCTGGGGTTTTTGCCTCTTTACAAACTTCACGGAATGCTGTGAGAGTCTGGCTGGGGTTGAGGGGGCAGGCCTGTGCTTGTGGGTCCCAGGGCCCCAGGCACAGCTGAGGTTCTGGGACCACGTGCCAGGGTCCTAAGTCAGTGAAGGTGACCACCAGAGTGAGCAACTGCTGAACATGATGTGGTCTCTCCTTTCTGAGAACCAGAGGCCAATGTGAAGACGGGATTCTGTGACTTCCCAGAATGGGGGAGTGGGCTGGGGTGGCAGCTGGCAGCCGGGCCAGCTTTCTGGCCCACCCCAGCCTGAAGCCTGTGCTCTCAAGTGGGGCCACCCCACCTGCCGGCCTTTATGCCATCCTCCCTATTACCTCAGGGGTTAGAGGGCATACTGCTGGCGGGGAGGTTTGGCTGGGACCACCCAGCTAGGGAAAAAGACTGGAAGGAACCAGGGCTATTTGAAAGAGGGATTCTGGGGCTCTGGGCTCTGCAGAAAGTTCCAGAAGCAGCATGCACTGGCTCTGGTAGGCACAGGCCGTATTAAGGCTCCACAGCCTTTTCCTCCTGGAAAGACTTACGTGACTCAAGGAGGGACAGAGGGAGCGTATGCGGGGCAGGGCCAAGGGCAGGTGGACTGTTGTGCCACCAAGGACGGGAGGAGAATGCCAGGAACCTGGAAAGCTCCTCAGGAACTCCATCGTGTTAGGAAGCAGAGATCCCCTTCTTGCTGAGAAATGGCCCAGTTCTCCCTCCAGAGACACACTGGCGTGCATCTCAGCCAATGACACAGGACTGGAACCCGGTGTCCCCACACAGGCGCCTGCTCTGTGATGCACCTGGCTTCTCCAGTGACTCAACTGCTTGGCCTGGGCCTGCTAGAGATGCAAACTGAGGTCTCATCAGCTGCCCCAGCCCTGCCCAGACACCCTGCCCAGTGTCCGACCAGGCCTGCCTCAGTGGGTGCTCGGAGGGGTACGAATGACTCAGCAGGATTGGGAGTTGCCAAGAGCTTCCAGGAGTCTTGAAGCCACGTGTCTCTCCAGGGTCGATGCCAGCTTCGCATCGGCTTGGCTGCACCAGGAAGGCCACCAGGGCAGTGCAGAAAGTGGTGGAAGGACCTGCTGTCAGGTCATGCCTGAGCCACAGCTGGGCCCTTTCACTTCAGAGTGAGAATCCTCCACTTCCATGGCGAGGGGAGGTGGAGGGGCTAAGAGTGAGGAGTGGGAGGGTGTCCACCAACTCCCTGACACCCACTCGTTGTGGGGCCTGGGGAAGTTCCACAAACCCTCTGGGGCCTCGGTCTCCTCATCCATAAAATGGGGATGCTTAGAACAGCACCTGACTCCCGGGTGGATGGGAAGAGCGATGCCCTGATGCCCTGATGCCCAGAGAGCCCAGGAGCGGGAGGCAGGATGTGTGCCGGCTCTTCCCGGTGGGGCATCCGAGGGCACAGCCCACTCTGAGCCTCAGGTCCCCATCAGTCGAGGGAGGACGTCCATGATTCCTGCCTCCAGGCCAGCCGGGAGCCCGCACATCAGGAAATAGGACAGCCTCATTGGCTTCTGCTCAGCTTCCAGGGAGAAAACGTCAACCACAGTAGTTTGCAGGAGAGATGGAGCTACAACCCAGCATTGGAAAATAAAAGCCCAGAAATCTGGCAGGAGTGGAGGCCAGCGCGTTGGAGAGCGCCGGGCCGTAGGAGACATGCCATTCCCTGTCTCGGATGGAATCCCTTCTGCCTGTGTGCCTCAGCACTCCTGGTTTGTGTTGGGTGAATGAAACCACATGTGTGGAGTACTTTTTTTTTTATTTTTATTTTTTTGAGACGGAATCTCGCTCTGTCGCCCAGGCTGGAGTGCAGTGGCGTGATCTCGGCTCACTGCAAGCTCTGCCTTCCGGGTTCACGCCATTCTCCTGCCTCAGCCTCCCGAGTAGCTGGGACTACAGGCACCCGCCACCATGCCCGGTTAATTTTTTGTATTTTTACTAGAGACAGGGTTTCACCATGTTAGCCAGGATGGTCTCGATCTCCTGATCTCGTGATCCACCTGCCTCGGCCTCCCAAAGTGCTGGGATTACAGGTGTGAGCCACCGTGCCGGCCGTGTGGAGTACTTTTTAATAGCAGGGGTCTCATGCAGCCCTGACTTTTCCCCACGCTTCTTCTCCTGGTTCTCTGTCCAGTGCTTTCCCCTGTCTATCTCCATTTTCATCCCCTTCCAGGCAATTACGATATCCTTCTTCTCCCCTTCAGTTTCCCATCCGGTGTCTGCCTTGGGAGCCCAAGCCCTGAGAGCGCTCCTAGAGTCAGGAATCAGGATCTGTCACTATGACCCATGAGCCATAATGCGTCCACTCAGACAGTGGCTTGCTCGATGTGCAGCGAAGGGCAAGGCACGAGTTATGGTGGCTGATTTGCACACCGGTCATGCTGTCTTAAGAAGACTTACTTGTTGACATTAATTGCTGAATAACATAGGAAAAAGTGTGAAGGGCACTGCCCACTCTAAACAGAGAGGCAGTCCCACGCAAAGTGAAGGGGGCCTTGGGTCCCTGAAACTGACAAGCATCATGGGCTTCACCGGCCTGTTTCTGGGAAATTGCAGAAGAATGAGGCTGGTGACTCAGCCCAGAACCGCAGCCGCCGCCCTCCCCACTGAACAGATGAAAGCTGACGGCAGCGAGCAGTGGCCACTCCCTTGTAGCGGATTCGTTTGGAGCCTCTGCCTTTCTTGCCCAAATGTGGTTTGGCCTCAGTCTAGCTACATAGAAAAAAATTGCATTCCCCGCTGGGATTTTGAACGGTGATTTATTTTAGTGGAAGCGCCTATAATTAAAAGCAGCCACAACAAAAATGAGGCGTGAGAACATATGAGTCCCAGACAGTTGCCGAGCTCAGGAGGCCATCGTGAAGGCAGAGGTGACGGCAAAGTAAATTTACAGCTCCATTCTGCCCCTTTCCAGGGGTGTGCTCTCAAAAGGGGTCAGTTTACGCAAGGGATTAGGAAGAGTGAGACGCCTTTTTTAGAAATGATGATGCATATGTATTTTCGAATGTTGAAAATACACAGGTGTGAATACCAGGAAGATGTGGTGGGGGACTGTGAGGCAGAGGTGTCCCTCACATGGAAGGACAAAGACTAAGGGAACTTCTGTGCAGATGGCGCCAAGGTTAACTCAAGGTAGGAACATCAGAGCAGCATCACAGTGACACTGGCTGAGATGAAAGGGAGAAGGAAAGCTCATTTCCATGCCTCATAGCCCACACTGCGCTTCCCGCTGAGGTCGGGAGGGACGGGGCAGTGAAGCCCTGGGTGCAGCGGCAGAGACCAGGAGGCCAGTGCCCCCGCGGGGGCCTGTAGGGTTCCTGTCCCTTTGTGTGAGGTTGATGTACAGCCCCGCAGCAGCTCTGTGGGAGCTCCAGGCCAGCTCCTTGGAGAATCCACAGAAGCCCTCAAAGGCTGCGGAAGTGCATTTGTGAACATTTTCTACGCATTCAAAAATCAAATTCTTCTGAATTATTTCCAGCAGCCTGACCGTGTGACACGGTCCTTCTGTGGTGGGTCCCCAGGTGAAAATACTTCCTGAGGAGGTGCCTGAGTGCTGAGATTCAGGCGTCCGGAGGATACAGGCCTAACTCACTCTGGCTCTGAGTGGGAGGCCCGATCCAGGCACAAAGGGCAGGCCTCTCCCTCCGAGCTGGAGCGTGGCTGCCGGCCCAGAGTGTCCGAGGACGTCTTCCCTGTGGAAAGATTCCACTCTACTTTCTCCTCCTCCTCCCATGCTCTGGCTCTCAGAATTTATAGCAAACATGGCGTGAGGGGCTCAGGCTGCTGATGGGTGGGTGGTCCCAGAGGAAGGAGAAGACCTTCACGGAGGTTAGACAGTGATTGTTGTTAAGGAAGAGCGGAATGCCTTCAGGACTGGCCTGGGTCCAGCTCCCACTTAGGGGGTCTGCCAGGTGGGGGAAGCCCCAGCTGCTGCTCTCACGCGAGACGGGCAGCCACAGGACCCTGCTCCTTAGGGCAGAGCCACACAGGGCCCAGGTGGCCAGGCAGCTGCGCTCACCTCCCACCTTTGCAGATGCGGCGTCCCCGCCTGGCTGCTTGGGAGACTCTTGACGGCAGGTGTGCTGGGATCTGAGCTGTGTTTCTGCTCTCGCAGGTGTTTGAATTTCCCAAAGAGGGTGGGAGCTGCCAGGACTCCTAAATGAGATGAGGCATGAGCACCGGGCTGCCCGGCGGAGTCCTGGTCAGGGTGGGTGAGGCTGTGGGATGGCTGAGCTTGGGTATGGATGGGGCCTGCTGCCCCAGCCGCCTCTGCCCTGTGCCCTGCACCAGTATGTGTCCTGGGTTTCCATCCTCAATCCCTGTGCAGGGGGCAGGCAAGGACACAGGCTTTCTATCCCTCCAGGCTTCTAGCTCTCGATGCCTTTTCTGTCTAAACCCCACAGGGAGGCTGCAGGCATTCCTCATCTCAGCCCTGCTGTGAGCCACCTGCGACAAGGACTGTCTCCTGCCTTCTTTGGGAAGCCCAGCGTGGGTCAAAATCAGTAAGAGAAACCAGGTTTAGGAATCTCAGGAAGGACCACATAAGAGTTTGCTAGGACTGCTGTCACAGAGTACCACAGCCTGGCAGCTTAAACAGCAGAAATGTATTGTCTTGCAGCTCTGGAGGCTGGAAGTCCCAGAGCAAGGTGTTGGCAGGGCTGGTTCCTTCTGAGGCTGTGAGGTGCCTCTTCCCTGGCGTCTGGTGAGGCTGACAATCTTAGTGCTCCTTGGTGTGTAGAAACCATGATCTCTGCCTTCAACTCCCCATGGTGTTCTCCTTATATGTGTCTCCCTATATGTGTCTGTCTACAAATGTTACCCCTTTTATAAGGATTCTGGTCTTATGGAAGTAGGGCCTGCCCTACTTCAAAATGACTTCATCTTGATCAGTTATATCTGCAATGACCCTATTGCCAAATAAAGTCACATTTGAAGTACTGGGATTAGGGCTTCCACATATGAATTTTGAGGGGACACAATTCAACCCATGACAAGCCAAGACTGACTTTCAGGGCATGGCATTTCTTACCCAAAATGTAACAGGACAGGATGGGGATACACTGGCTGGATTGGTCTTAGTAGAGAGAAATGACATCACTTTTAATTTCCATCAGAGTAAGAATGAAGTACAACATAGATTAGCTTTCTGAGCATGAAATAACTTGAAATTTTAAAGAGCTAATTGGGGGATTCTGGGACTTGTGATTCTTCTCCAAATCAAGTAGCAAATTACTCCAAAAATAGTCAAGTGCCTCAGTACCCCATTCATTCAGACTAATTAAAGGGAAGCCTAGCCTTTAGAAGTTGGAGTTCTTTTCACAGATTTCCTTGAGAAATGTACTATACTTTTATTTTTTTAGCCTGGAATCAGCCCTGCTCCCCACCCCATGTGACAGGAACCCTGGTTAGAGATGGGAAGGGGGTTTGGTGAAAACAGGAAGGAATAGCTGTGGGGGGCTTGGAATTGGTCTAACAATGGCAAATACTTAGAACTAACTGGGGGAAGAGAGGCTTTTAATTACCTTGGGTTGTTTTCAATAACTTTGCAATTATTTCCTCTTAGAAAATGAAAAATGTCCAAGTCCCTGATTTGTGGACTCTGCCTGCAATGAGATTTGATTATATTTTTCAGTGAGGCATACAGAAGACAAAATAGAAAGTCAGAAAGAGGTGGGGTTTTGTGGGGAGCTGGGCAAAGGGTTATTCAGTGTGAAATTTACCCTCGTTGAACTAAGAATACTCACGGCTGTCCTGAGAAGTGCCCTGCACCTGTGGTGTGGAACGGCTGTTGGTTCCCCATATCCTTGCTCCATGTCCTGTGCTCCATGGAGACTTGGGTTTAGATGGCCTTAGTATAGATATAGATAATATTAACATTTTCATTAGTATTACCTTCACATCAAGAAACTGTAGCATAGCCCATTTTTTTCCTCCAGTCTTTCCGAATATATTATATATTCTGCTTCTAAATTAGATTTTATAAGCATCTCTTAAGCACCTACTATGTGCTAGGCAACATCCTTGGGTCCTGAGGATGTGAGCATGCATGCCATATAAGTGAATAGATTTCCATGTATTGGGAAGAGTGTACCAGTAGACTTCCTGGGAAGGTGGGAGACAGGGAGAGGAGGGAATAATCCCTGTGAGGGTGAGAGGGGAGCCTGGAGGTGTCAGGAAGTTTCCACCTTGGGAATTTGAAGGCAAATGAGGGAAAGAAGATCATCCCAGGAGCTCACTAGGATAATCCAAAGCAGAAAAGAAGGAGATGAGTGCTCTAATTGATTCTCTGAATGCAATTTAACTCATCCCTAGACAATGTTCCAGGTTGGCCAAGGTGTATCCCATTCCAAACTTCCCATCCAAGGTGAGAAATAGGAAGTAAGATGGCAGAAGTCATCCATGTAGAGTATTGCTTAGCTTGGATCACATCTCTTTAATAAAGGGATATGTCAACTAAGCATGTTTTTATTTATCCTTGGAAATGTTGCCCTATCCTATAACCCCTGAATATTATTATTAATTTTCATTCAAGCCACTCATGGAACTTTTTCTACCAACATCATAAGACACCTATCAGCCACTGAGCAAGCATCCCCATCTACAGGTGAGGTGGTTTGAGCTTTCTGTTTGTGGGCAAGGCACCAGATGCCCAAAGCCTTCTTCTAAAAAGAGCAGGTAAGCACGCTCCCTGTGGGTGCCCTCCTTTGCATTTATGGCAACGGTTTGGCAGAGGTCCCTTCTCACCTTCTGGAGAGATGGGAGGGGCCAGAACTTTGTCTAGCTGCCCTTATCCTGCACTGACTCCCCTGTGATGAGGGTGACTTTTCAGTCATCTCACAGAGAAGATTAACTGCCAAGGTAATAAAGCAACTGCATTTAATCATTTTCCTAATTAATGCATTTATTGCAGCTCCTTGCTGCTTTTCAGGCTGAACATAATGAGCATGAAGGAAGTGAGTGTCACAGGGACCCCACATTTTCACCTAAAGGTTAATTAACCTGCAGATTATCAGGGAGATGACACCCACCCGGTGATGGCAGAGGAAACGCAAAGTCAGTGCTAAGTGCATCCAGGCCTGAGTGTAGAGCAAGGTCACAGAAAGGGAGAACTTTGGCTGATGGCTGTAGCCTTTGAAAGGATGTTAATGTGGATATTGATTTAATTCAACATGGAACACATTGTGCTTGGAAGCTTCTACTTGGAAGCTTCTAGTAAACGAAAAATGAAAGAAAAGAGATGGTGAGCAGGAACATAAATTGAAAAGGTGCCTCTATCCTGGAGCGTGAATGAAAATGGACTGCGTGTCTGTTCACATATTGATCTGGGTTTATATCTTCCATCTACAGCCATGCTGAGGCAAGGGCTGTCTTCAGACAAAGGCATTGATAGACCTCCGTGGGGAGGTCCTTTGAACGAGCTGACGGATCTTCCGAACGAGTGTGTTTGCACGCGGTATTGATGAAGGTCCAGTTTCAGATTTCAGAGGGCACAGTGCCCTAGCTTTACCAAAACACTCCCCACTGTTTATCAGCAGCAATGTGAAGTCAGCTCGGCCCACCCTGAGAAACTCAAGAAGAGAAAGAATCATGCCTCTCTGGGTAGGAGCTCCCAGTTGTCTGAAAATTAGTTTACCATCGTACAGAATGAGATTTGTAAAAGCAAAAATGACAGTATCCCCTGCTACCTCTCACCAGGCCACAACATTAAAAAACAGATGGAGGCCTGGGTGCGGTGGCTCATGTCTGTAATCCCAGCACTTTGGGAGGCCGAGGTGGGCAGATCACAAGGTCAGGAGTTCGAGACCAGCCTGGTCAACATAGTGAAACCTATTTCTACTAAAATACAAAAACTTAGCCAGGCATGGTGGCGTGCGCCTGTAATCCCAGCCACTCGGGAGGCTGAGGCAGAAGAATCTCTTGAACCTGGGAGGCAGAGGTTGCAGTGATTCAGGATCGTGCCACTGCACTCCAGCCTGGGTGACAGAGCGAGACTCTGTTTGAAAAACAAACAAACAAACAAAAACAGATGGAGCGTAATTTGGGAAAACGCACATCAAAGGTCTTTAAAATAAACATGGCACTTAGAAAAATGTTATGCTGGAAAAAGAATCACAGATATGCATAAATATTTGGCCAGGAAGATAGTCATTGTATAATCTTTAGTAAAAAAAAAATCAAAGAAAGCCTAACACATATTATCTGTGTAATGTTGGGCATGTGACTACTTGGTGCCTCGGTTTCCCTGGTTGCAACTTCACAGGGTTGCTTTGAGGTTTAAATGAGACAATGCCTGTGAAGTACTGAGGACAATGTCTACCGCAAAGAATGCCTTCAGCAGGATTATCTGATTACTGCTGCTGTGATGACTGGTTACCGACAGAGTGCCATAGGGATGGGGCATTAACTTGTAATAAGAGTGATGTTGACTGTTTGCTGAATGGAAAAATGCTCACGGTAAATTAAACAAAGCAGGAATGAATGATTCTATTTTTAGACAAAGGTATAGTACATGCATGCATACATATGTACTGAAAAAATACAACATTTTATATAGAAATATAAATACTAGGAGACTAAATGATAAAATGTTAGCAGTGATTCTCTTTGGATATGGGAATAAAAATGATTTTAAATTTAGTCTTTGTGTTTTGTCATGTTTTCCAAATTTTCTACTGTGAAAATATTTATTTTTCAGTTAGAAAACAATCTTTCAAAATAATATCTATTTAATTTAACCAACATCAGATTCTAAAATTCAGGGTTTACGATTGAAACTGAGAGCCATTTGTTGCGGAGAACACTGTTCACATACTTACGTGTAAATCTATAGACTCCATTTTAACATCATTTGTGTTTAGTGATGTCATCAGACGGAAGACAGGAGCATGTTAGACAAAATATGCACTCAAAGAACTGGGACAGAAGTTGGTTTCTTCATCTCTAACACTGTCAACGTCTTGAGCATGTTTCGTCGCAGGGTGCCAGTGGTTCTCAGGACAGAGAGGCTGGGACCATACAGGCTGTGTCGCAACCCCAGAAGGCAGTGCTGTGGGTCTGGGGACAGAGGGGTTGATGTAGCGTAATGCTGCCTGGACCATGCAGTTGGTGTTTTTTGCCCACTCACAATGGCTTCTTAGCTGTTGAGAAGTCAAACAGTACAGAAAGATGTGAATGCAGGAAAGTCAGATATTTAGCAACCCTTTTCAACTGACTCATGAAACACTAACTAGAGACTGGAAAAATATCCTGGTAACATTTTATTTTCCTTAAAACTTAGTTTGCGGTATTCAACGTGCTCAGGGCTATTCCTTCATTCCTTCATAAACAAACAAACAAACAAACAAACAAACAAACAAACCAAACCCGAATGTGTCCGGAGTTTGGAAATACCACTAGCTTTTCTCTAAGCTGGCCACATAGGCTAGCCTTAATCTATATCAGTTCCATGATGGGGTGATCTAACTCATGTGTGGGCGGAGGAGGGAATGGAAAGTGGCAATGAGTAGAATGAGGTACAGGAAATAGGAGCCCAAAAGAAATTTTGCAAAATTAGCTTCCCCTTCAGTTTAATCCTCATTAAATGTAGCTCTTAAATGAAGATAGTAAAGTAAGAATAGATTTTTCTCTCCTTTTCACTTCTGCTGTAAAATCACATCCTTAATTTGTGGTCACATGAATAAGATACGAAGTGCTGGCACTGGGAAGGGGATCAATGAGTTTGTAGAATCATTTCACAAAACCTTCTCTGCAAACACCTCATCACCTTGGGAATCTTCCAGCAAATTTCACTCCAAAAGAAGGGATTAGCAAGTGTAGTTTCTCCCTATTCCTTAAAGTGCCCATATATATTTTTTTTATTAAACAGGTATTCTTTGCTTAATAAGGGGCACTGTTTTGGTCAAAGGAATTTATTGGCTCAGGAATATTTAATGCATTAAGCTTTTATTTTTCTAGCCTCCTTCAATTGGGAGAGGTTGTCCATTACTTTAAATATTTACATTTTTTATGTTCTCACATATTTATTTTATCTGTACTCTTTATAGAAGCAATAAATATTTCCAAATTCTTTTTGGCTTGGGAAGGACTATGGTAAGTGGCAGACGTTGGCTCCTTCTCAGCTCTCTTGGGGCTCCACCTCTGTGTGGCAGTAGAGAAATCAGTAGCCTCTTCTTGACAACTGTGTAATTCTTAGTTTCCATTCCCTGAACTCTGGGGGTTTATCTTCCTTACTGATTTGGTTTGGCTGTGTCCCCACCCAAATCTCATCTTGAACTGTAGCTCCCACAATTCCCATGTGTCATGGGAGGGACGCTGTGGGAGGTAATTGAATCATGGAGGCAGGTCTTTCCATGTTATTCTTGTGATAGTGAATAAGTCTCATGAGATCTGATGGTTTTATAAAGAGGAGTTCCCCTGCACAAGCTCTCCGTCTTTGCCTCCTGCCATTCATGTAAGATGTGACTTGCTCCTCCTTGCCTTCCACCACGATTGTGAGGCCTCCCCAACCATGTGGAACTGTGAGTCCATTCAACCTCTTCCCTTTATAAATTATCTAGTCTTGGGTATGTCTTTATTATCAGCATGAGAACAGACTAATACATCCATCTTGACTAATCCTTCTCAGGTGTATTTTTCTTTTTTTTTTTTTTTGGTGAGGTCTTGTCTGAGGCTTTCTGTCTGTGCTTGCTGCCTTTGGAAAGCTCATTTCATCCAGCACAGTCAGCTCTCAACTGTGTGGATGCATCTTTCATCTGGATTCTGGACCCAGTCTTTTTCCTCAACTCCAGGTCTGCATTTATCTTATGTAGTGAACACTTCCATCTGCAACCACCAGCATCTTAAACCTCATCCACCAAGATAGAATGCATTATCTATTATTTTTCTCAGTCCCACTCTCCCTAATTTCTCATCTGTTAATGTCAATGCAATCATCCCCCAGTCTTCCAGATGGCTACTAGTTACATTTATAATTATTATGCCCCTGTTGAATGCCTATTACGATGTAGGCACTGGGCTAAGTGCTTGGGTTTTCTGTTTTTCAAGCTTGTGCTTGCAAGCATCACATCTACAGCTTCTTAATTAAGTTCAAGTGCCAGAGAATTCTATCAGATTCCTGATTATGTTACTTCGTGATTAAAAGTCTCCACTTCACAGCTGACCACTAAATTCCAGACACCCTGGCCTCAGGTGTTAGCTCCTCTGCCCACTCCTCTCACCTTTTGTTTCCACTTACCCCATGCTCTGGTCAAATTAAACAACCTGCTGTTCTCTGCATGCCACGTGATTTGCCACCTCTGAAATCTCGCTCGTTTTCCCTTACTGCCTAGAGCTTCTTCCATTCCATCTTCATGCCCAAATCCTTCCTGGTAGTCAACGTGCTCGAAAGACATATCTAGAAACTACTCTATGGTCTTCCCAACCGACTCTCATGTCATGGTCCCTGCCATGTCCTGCCCATATTACTTCTCAACATCCACTTGGTATTGCAAAGATTCTCTTATCTTCTCAGAAGTAAGTTACTCAAAAGTAGAGGCTGTGCATGCCTATAATCCCAGTTACTCGGGAGGCTGAGGCAGGAGAATTGCTTGAACCTAGGAGGCAGAGGTTGCAATGAGCAGAGGTCACGCCATTGCACTCTAGCCTGGGCAACAAGAGTGAAACTTCATCTCAAAAAAAAAAAAGTAGAGGCTGCATCTCACTGTGTTTGCATGATTGAAGGGAGGCATTACTTCACCCAAGAAGTTCCTTGATGAGTAACACCAAGAGAAATAATTAGGTAAATGCACAACTTAGGTCATAGGCCTACTAATTATCTCTCAATTCCCAAGATCAGACACTGAGTTACACAGAAAAAATAAAAGTACAACGAACAGGTGGAGGATATGTAGTCTACTGCAGAAAGGTCCTTTTGAGGATATGCAGTTTATTGTGGGAAGGTCCTTTTGAGGACAAGTGGTCTATTGCGGGAGAGTACTTTTGAGGACATGCAATCTATTGTTAGAAGGTACTTTTTGTTCAGAGGTGGTATGTATGTTTGTGCTGAGAACCAACAAGGTCCACTGATTTCTTTCAGCCACTGCCTTTCTGGGGTTCAGAATAAGAGAAAAATGAAAAACACATGGTTCCTTGTGTTTTCTCTCTGACAGCCAGCATCTCCTCAGTGGCCTTCCCATTCTGCTCTAGCATTTGGAGGCTGTTCTCCTTCTCTGCCCTTGACATTCTCTGACAATGCTCAGTGTGGGTCCAGACCATGACCTGGGGTTCTCCCTCGGCTGGTACCTGATTTAACAAAGAAATAGGAAGCTGCAGTTCTCACTGTTGTCTATTACCTGAGAGTCTCTTTAATGACAGGATATGAGGGACTTGAGTGGACTTAATTAGCATTTAAAAGAAGAAAATCTTGACATGGTGATTTAATGAGCTTAGCAAAGCTATTGCTCTGAGCATTGTTGCGAAGGTGGTGTTAACTGGAGTTGAGAGTGTGTAGCTAATCTAAATATATTAGAACCCTTGCTAAGCCACAAGGACGGAGTTATTGATGACATAGATGGTGACATGTCACCATCTATGGATAAGAACACAGCCATGGAGTCAGATGCATGAGACAGCCGCAGATTGATTCTTTACTTTTTTTTATTTCTCATTCCCCTCATCCACAAAATGGAACATTAGCATCTACCCTTGCAAGTTGTCTTGATAATTCACAACACAGTGAAACAGTAAATGGTCAGCACTTAGCCCAGCGCTTGGCATAGAGTAGACACTAAAGAAATGTAAGGGAGTAGTGAAAATAAAATAACAAATATTAGGAGAGCAGTAGGAGATATCACGTGAATATCAGGCTAACAGGTAACACACATCCAGTAGGCAATGAGCAGCCATTGGTGGTTTAGCAGTGGCAAACTTGTTCAAAGAACGGTTTTATGATGATTACTTTTGCAATAGTATAAAAAAAGTGAACTGGAGGAGAATAAGGGTAGAAACAGTGAGGATATAATTGCAAAAGTCCAGGCATGAGGAATAAATATGGTGATGCAAATAGAAACAAAATGCAGATAGAAATGACTTTAAAAAAAACACTAAAAAATTAACTGGAAAAAGAATGAAATAAAGTTATCAAGGAAATTATTTCAATTAGGAGACTGAGAAAGAGTGGAAATAGGAATATTTGGAGGCAGAGTTAATTGGTGAAATGCTAAGTCCTACTTTCAACCTATTGAGTCAGACAATAATGTAACATCAGTGGAAATAAAATTGGGGTGGTCAGTGATTAGAAAGGCTCCAAGCCAGGACCTTCTGATTTAGAGTTGTCTGTTTGAACTGGATGGCTGAAGCCACATGAATGAATGAGAACTACAAAAGGGAAGAGTGGGAAGTACAGAGACTGAGAATTCCACATCAACAGCATAGTTGGTAGAGGGAACCAAGAAGGAAAGAACTGTGTGAGAAAGGAGGCAGTGCTGAGTGATGCCAAAGACTACAGAGAGAAGAGGTGAAATGAAGACTAAGCACAAGCCATGGGCTGGTCAGAAGTGGACTTGAGAGCTGAGCTGCAGGGTCACCCTCAATGCAGTGCTTGTGGATGAGAAGAAAGTCAGACGGAGCCTTGTTGATGAGAAGGAATGAGAAGCTGGAGCTGTCTGAGGTGCTGCCCTGTTCTCTAGCTGCTAATTGTTCATGGATATTATTTTGCTTTTTCAATGGTGATGGTGTTTTTCCCCCCTAAAGTTGAATTTTGTGACCTTGAATAGGATATCCACATTATAAACTTTTAAAAGCCTCTATGGGAAGATTTCCAACACTCTGTTAGTTTTCTGAGTAAGAAGGTGGGCCAAGATCCATCCCCTTTTGGAAAACTGAGCTCCCCGTAATGTTTTCAGAGCAGTTTTCCCACTTAGGAATGTTCTCAGAGCCGTTCATGCAAACGGAGGAGAAGAACAAGAAGTCAGAAAATGGGAGACCATATGGATGGACTTGCATGATCTCAGCTCCTCTGGCCTTTTCACCTTATCTCCCACTAGCTGCCCAGGCAGATGCTGGGCTTCAAACATCCCCAAACTCAAGCCACCCTAACATGGACAGATTTTGCTCCTATCAGTTAAATGGAAAATTCCCAAATGTCTGTTTCATTAAATTGCCACCACAAGGGATAAATAGGTCACCAAGCGGTGCCTACATTCATTGTATTTTCATTGTGTACTTCTTGCATCTTTCTAATGTGATTACTGTGCAAAGACCCAGACAGTGTCTGTGGGCAGCTTAACTGTGTCCTCTAAAATTCTTTGTATTCTGCTTACCAGCCATATGCTAAGAAACAACACCTTCTAGCAAAAATGCCATTATCCTGTGGCAGCTATTTCGACCCTGAAGACACAAGGCTTGCAGAGCTGTTCCAGTGTGGGTGAGACAGGGAGAAGGCCACCAAGTCCCATTACCACACTCACTGAAGGGTGCTTTTGGATGCATGAAGGGTGTGCAGATGGCTGGAATTTGAGGATCAGCCAAGAGATGTCCAGGTGGTGTGTGGTGGCTGCTGACCGCCTCTCAGACTTTTGGTCCTAGGAGCAGAGTGAAGCTGAAAGCAGAAAGATAAAGCCATCTGTAGGGAACCTGCTGTCAGCAACCTGCAAGGACAGGGTAGTACAGTGTGACCAGGATGAGCTTTTCTCCAGGGAGACCTCACCACCTAAGAGCAGGGGGATAGATATTTTGGTTGCTAGAACTGTAAATAAGCAAACATTTCTAGGTTGTGAGAAGCATACAGGTCTTGTGAACTCAGCGGCTTTTCTGGCTGCAGATCGTGTCCTCTGGTGCCGTGGGCTCCAGCTTTGCACGCATCTCTGTGGACACAGCCCCTGGCTAGCAGGTGGGACTGAGCCATGCTAGCTTTGTGGGGACACGGGCTTCTGTCCAGCCCTCTTCTCACATCTCTCAGCAGGTGGGGAGCACAGGTGTTCAAAACCCAGCTTCTGGGAGGGTCAGTCTCAGTTCTATCCCTTCCTGGCCATGTCACCCTGGGCTAATTACTTAACCTCTCAAGGTTTCTTTTCTTGCCTGTCATTTGGGAAGTGATTCTAGAACCCCTTGGTGATGATGTGGGGCTAAGTCACATAGAGAAGTTTATCTGTCACTTAGCCATTGAAGAGATGTTACGTCCTTTAATTCTTTTCATCCCTCACTCACTGGCCTATTGACACTGTCTGACGAATGGCTTTTTTTTCCTTTTTTAACCTATATATAAGCCTCTATTACTGGTTGTTTAACTTTGTTAAATTCTAGTCATTCTTGGCAGTAGCTCAAGATATAAGAAATTGTTCTCTCTACCAAATAATTAACTCCTAAATGTCGCCCTTAAGCAATTTAGTGCTACCATTGAAATGCAAATGTTACTTCTATAAGCTTGGCGCTTTTATCTCACTAATAACTTTTTTTTTTTTAACCAGAGAAGTTCTAAAAGGAATATAATTTCTGTCCATTTCTAGAAAGGCTCCTTTGAACTAAAATGGAAACTCAAGGCCTCTGTAAAACCATGTAGGCTAACCTTTTCTTTTTCTCTTGAGATGCCCAACAGATTAGGCAAACAATCTGACAATTAGGGAGTTTCAAAATAGAAAGAGATTCAAGAGGCACATGGGTCACTATCCAGCAAATGACGGAATCCTTAAGGCCATGGCTCATGATCTTGCTGACATTGGAATCAGCCAGGGACCTCTTAAAAATCCTGACACCTAGAATGCACCCCAGACCTGTTAATTTAGAGCTTCAAAAATATTATAAGGTCCAAAGTAATCCTGATGCAACATTCTGTTGCAAGATTCTGATGCAATAATCTTGTGATGGTTCTTGGCTTCACCCAGGAAAGAATTTAAGGGCAAGCCTGTGGTGTTAGACAGAAATCTTTCATTGAACCAGAGCTGCTCCATGCAGAGTGGGGCTAACTCACAGGCATTGAGCCCAGAGCAATGTTTGGGCAGTTAGCAACTGTATTTATACTCACATAAACCCACTTTCAATTACATGCAAATTACATGGTGGGTAAATGCAAAGTGAGGTCCAAATTATTTAGATCTTTCTAGAAAAAGGGTGGTAACTTCTGGGTGCCATGGAAAGGAGTGGCGACTTCTGGGTTGTTGCCATGGCATTTGTAGACTGTCTTGGCTCTGGTGGGAATATCTTGTGCTAATGAGCAATGAGAGCAGCTGGGGATCACCTCCCTGGCTATCTGCTAGTTTTCACCAGTTTCTTTACTTTATCCTGTCCAGAGCAGATCATGTTTTGGTCAGCAGGGTTGTGACCAGAAAGCTAGTCCAGATGGTCTCCTACCTTAATCCTGGTGGGCGTCCACCATGGGCCTGCACTTTAGAGAGGCGTCTTATCTCCATTGCTCATCAGTCTCTCTTTGATGAAGGATCCTACCTGCGAGGAGCTCACCACTTTGCCAGTTGGTTGATGATTTCATTTGTGTCTGAGGCCATTTGGGCTGCTGTAACAAAGTACCATAGATTGGTGGCTTATAAAGAACAAATTTATTTCTCACTGTTCAAAAAGTTGGGGGTCTGAGATCGGGGTGTCACAATAGCTGATTTCTGGTGAAGGCCCTCTTCCAGGCTATAGACAGATGACTTCTCAGTGTGTCCTCACATGGAGGAAGGAAAAAGCAAGCTCTCCCACCTTTTATTTTTCTTTTTATAAGGGCACTAATCTCATTAAGAGATCTCCATTTCCATGACATAATTAGCTTCCAAAGGTCTGCTTCCAAATACCATCACACTGGCAATTAGATTTCACATAGGAGTTTTCTGAGGGGGCAGGATCATTCCAGTCCATAACTGTTAATAAACCATGGAGGTTGCCTCTGGTGGGGGGAGAAGATTGCAAACTTTACACGGGGCCAGACACGCCCAGTGGCCACCCCCTGGCTCCAGCAGGTTGGTGTCATGTGGAATGCAGATAGACGGTTGCCAGATATTCTAACTTATGAAGAAAAGCTGGAAATTCACATATTTATATCCTTGATTTTAAATGTGGGCAAATAATTTACAGAGTTAAAGCCCAGTAGGAAAAAATGCATTGTACTTGCAGGCCTTGGGTTTGTGGCTCTGCTCTGCAGGTCTGAGCATCCCTGATATAAGGAGAGAAAGGGAGGCCTGGGCGCTGTCTAGAGAGGAAGAAATTGGAGAGAGTGACATATACAAACATGATGGAAAATGAAGATGGGAAGAGGCGTCGGGAGGAAGATACACAAGGCATGCTTTGAGAGCAGAGGCAAGGGCTGTTGACACTCTCCAGTGTTTGTACTTTGGGTTGTATTTGTTTTCTCTCCTATGAATTATGCCCAATTGGAAAGAGTCAAAAATCTCACTGCTGAAAGTCCCATGACAACCTCCCTTATCTTGCCATGATCCCTCAGAACCACTGCAAATTAAGGAAACAGGAAGATCCCTACTCTGATCACAGGAAAGGCAGATGCCTTCTGTCTACACTGGCCACTAGAGGAGGGCTGAGTGCTGTAGCTTGGGCTGGGGTGGGAGGCAGATTAGAGGCGGTTGGTCAGAATCTGCCATGGTCAGCTGGTGTTGGGAATGCCTCAGCCAGAGGTCCCTTCTTGCGGCTTACTCATAGAGGTTCCAGGGCCTGAGCTCCAAGCAGCAATGACTCTAAACGTCCATGGATTCAGGTAAGAAAGGGGACAGACCAGGGCAGGGGTGCAGCTGGTGTTGGCCTCCTCATGGGCATCCAGATGACAGGGCAGGGGACAGCACATGACTCAGGAGAGTCACCCTTTCGTAGAGGGTCGGGAGCCCTAAGGCCAGGGCAAGGAACCCGAGAGGTCATGAGCTCTGGAGGAAGGAGGAGGGAGTCAAAGGCAGGCAGCTGGGAGAAGCCAGGAGTGTGTTGGCTGGAGGTATCGATTTGGCCATCCCTGAAGCATCTGAGACTTTCAGTGGCTGGGGTGAGAAGTTAATCCTCATGATCCTTTCTAAAAATGACATTCTTTTATTGAAGGCAGGTTAAATAGGACATGGGAAGAAGCGGGAAAATAGAAAATAAAAAGCAGTTGAAAGGCAAGAGCACAAAATAGGTGCAGTTTGGGGAGATAACACTGTAGAAGGTTAAAAAGAAACATCAGCTTCTCTGCTGTTTTCCAACCCTAAGCCAAGTATCTATGTTCAGGTCAGGTTTGACTCAAAGACTGTGTCAATGGTCTCCAAAGATATGCAGAACCCATTAAAATAGTAACGATGTCTTTAATTTGCTGTAGTTTTGTTTCCAGCCCTCGATGGGTAGTGAGAGTGAGGAATCCAGGTACCCGTTCTGAGACCAGATCACACAGCCCAGCGTTTGTGCCCTAGTGTCCCTGGATACTTTGAGAAGCACTTGAGGCCATACAGAATGATGTGTTCTGGGCATGGTGGGTTTGCAGGATCCAGGCAGCCCCAGAAGGGCCATGGGTGTTTGGAACTGAGCCCTGATGTTCAGGTGGGAGGCGAGATTAGGGACAGCTTGGTCTCTTGGCCCATGCAGCTTCCCAAGTGTCAGCTTCCTTTGGGAGGCGATTTATAAGCTGGTACAATCTGGCCTGAGAGCTGTTTGCCAGTTCCTGCTCACCAAGGTCAATCGTGACTCTCGCTGACACATTTGAGATGAATGGAGATTTTGTATTTGGTGTCTAGGATTGGGGTTTTCCATGGAAGAGTTAATAAAGATTATTGGTATTTACCATCACTTTGATAGGCCACATGGGGCTCAGACTGTCCTTGAGAGTGCTCACCTGCCCTTTTCTTTTTGGCTTCTTTTCTTTGAGAACAGGGTGGCTGCCACTGCCAGAGCCACCACCAGAGCCCAGGGCATCCAGACAGCATGACAGAAGCTGCACCATCCAGGGCGCATTCACAGCCAACACAGAGAGTGGTGTGTGAGTGGTGATGCAGTAGTAAACTGACTGAGAAAGGCAGAGGGCACCTGCTCAGCAGAACACGTCCTTCATAATCCGCCTGGTCTCCTTGGAAACTCATAAATAAGGAACATTAAAAGACACTTGCCCACCACTCTGGCTCTCATCCAGTAAAAAATATTGGCGGATGCTCTGTTTTAGTGCCTGCTTCCCTGCAAACTATGTGCAAACAGTGAATAAGGTATCGATTTAACTGCAATGAGTTGCATCAATCATCTTGAGATTTGTACACAGAAGGTAGAGTCTGACATAGTCACAATAAGAAAAAGACCTTTAAGAGTTGAAGGATTTTACGAGGAGCACCAGGAAGGATGCTGGGCAGCAGCTCCCTGGTGTGAAGAGCTTTGGCGGGTATGCCTTGGTGTGATGTAGGCAGGTTGGACTTACTACCTGTCAAATTGCGCAGATCTGGGGGTCTGGGTGACGTTGCAGAGATTGGTGCAGCTGTGGGGGCATCAAGAGTCTGTGTCAAGAGGAGGCAGTGTCAGTATCATGCTGGACGTGGCTCCTCAGCTCCTGAGTGTGCCCTGCCTCCTCCTATCAGGGAGGCTTGGCCCTGCTCCCTGTAAGACAAAGTGACAGATGAAGGTGATTGAGTGCAGGGGACAAACATAACTCACTCACTCTGTCTTTAGTTCTCACTAGAGGAAGGAAAGTGACCTATTCAGGAATTGGGCTAATGTGACTCAAATCCCTCACGGGCCCCGCACCAGGACACTTTGACAGGGGTGTATAACCTCACTGCCTCTCTTGTTCCTCATTTGCAGAATGAGGACAGCATTAGCTGCCACGAGCTCTCGAGACAGAGTAACTGGGATTCCGCACAGTCTGCAGACTTCCAGGTGTGTAGTTGTTTACGGCAAATGGGAGAGGCTACTATTGTGGTCTGAAGTCAGAGGCGAGGATGATTTAAAGTAGCAGAAACCAGGCCAGTGAGGGTGGCCATCGACAGGCATTTTCTGAGCATCCAAGATGTGCCGTGTGCTGCAGAGTCACTGGAAAGACAACTGCAAGGGGTGCAGGAGCTCCCTGATGTGGGGGGCTGTGTGTGACCAGGTGGTAAAAGATGACCAGGGGTAACAGTGTGAGGGGGAATCTGTCCGAGGCCCCGCCCCTGCCTTCTGGTCCTGCTGGCAATTTTCGGTATTTGTCACCTGGTGTTCTCCTCTCTGTATCTTCTTTGTTTTTTTTGGAGACAGGGTCTGGCTCTATCATCCAGCTGGAGGTGCAGTGGTGCAATCACGGCTCACTACAGCTTTGACCTCTTGGGCTCAGGTGATCCTCCTACCTCAGCCTTCTGAGTAGCTGGAACTACAAGTGTGCACCACTATGTCCAGCTAACTTTTGTATTTTTTGTAGAGGCAGGATTTCACTATTGTATTAGTCTGTTCTCATGCTACTAATAAAGACATGTCTGAGACTGGGTAATTTACAAAGGAAAGGAGGTTTAATGGACTCACAGTTCCACGTGGCTGGAGAGGCCTCATGATCATGGCAAAAGGTCAAAGGCACATCTTACATGGCATCAGACAAGAGAGAATGAAAACCAAGCAAAAGGGGAAACCCCTTATAAAACCATCAGCTCTCGTGAGACTTACTACCATGAGAACAGTATGGGGAAGAACACCCCCATGATTCAATGACCTCCCACCGGGTCCCTCCCACAACACCTGGGAATTATGGGAGCTACAATTCAAGATGAGATTTGGGTGGGGACACAGCCAAACCATCTCAACTGTATCCCAGGCTGCTCTTGAACTCCTGAGCTCAAGCAATCCTCCCACCTCGGCCTCCCAAAGTGCTGGGACTACAGGCCTGAGCCACCGCACCTGGACTCTGTGTCTCCTTTTCTGTCTCTTATAAGAAAACCAGCCATTGACTTTAGGGCGCACCCTGATCCAGGCTGATCTCACTTCCAGATCTTTACCTTACCTGCGTCTGCAAAGGCACATTCGGAGCTTGTGGAAATGACTTTGGAGGAGGCATCACTCAACCCCACTGCACGTGGGAGGCCCTGGTGTCACCGAGGAGGTGCTAGTTTCTCAGAGAGGCAGCCTCTCAGCTGAGGGGAAGCATCCAGGAGGCTGGCGGAGATTGGAAATGAAAGCAAGCAGGGTTTTCACAGTGAGCCAAACAGCCTGGAGGCCAGGGAGAGAGAGACAGGACCAGGAGTGATGCGATCTGGTAAAGCAGCTCCTCTCTACACACCCCTCTGGGGAATCTTAGTGCTGAGAGGAAACCTGGGAGGTCTTATTTCTCTACACCCTGGAATTGGATGTGGCTGCCATCTTTCTGAATTTTGGGAATAGGTCTAAAAGAGTGGCTTTTGGAGGCAGGCAGATGAGTTCATATCCAGGCTGTGCCTGGGGCGTGTCCCGTGATTGTTCTGAATTGCAGTAAAACTCTCCTGCAAACATGGGGCTTCTGGTTCTTACTGACCTGTTGGGCTTGGAGGATGACATGGGATAATGGAAGAAAGGCAGCTGCCTGTAACAGCAGTTCATTTCAGGTCCATTTCCTTTCATTTTCTTACTGAGCCTCATTGCTTCTAAACTCAGGCAGCCTCTCAAATTATAATTTAAATTTAAAAATTCAAGTATAGATATTTTCAGAACATTTCCTCCTAAATACATCCCAGCCTGAGCTATCAAATCATCGTTTTTAACCTTATCCCAAGAACCAATTTCTGAACCGCCATTTAACGAATGTTAGACAAAAAGGGTTACAATAGACAGCAGAGACCCCATGCACCCCGGAGTGAGGCTCCACGAGGGAGGAGTGCTGCTCTGCCCAGGGTCTAACCCAGAGATGCCTGTGCTTAGGGAAGGAAGAAGATCCTCAGCATTTGTCGTAGCCCCAGGTCTTATCCCTTCCTTCTTTAGAATGGATGGTTCTGCCTCTTATGCATGTTTAGGTCTCATTTCTTCCCCTTATGATAACATTCACCATGTCTCTTGTGCTTGTTTTGAAGTGGAAACCAGGAATGCTCTTAATTTTTCTTTTTTTTTTTTTAAATTAAATTTAACAGGTTTTTTTTTTTTTTTTTTTTTGACGGAGTCTTGCTCTGTTTCCCAGGCTGGAGTACAGTGGCATGATCTCAGCTCACTACAACCTCTACCTCCTGGGTTCAAGAGATTCTCATGCCTCAGCCTCCCGAGTAGCTGGGATGACAGGCATGTACCACCACACCTGGCTAATTTTTGTATTTTTAGTAGAAATGGGGGCTTTGTCCTGTTGCCCTGGCTGGTCTTGAACTCCTGGCTTCCAGTGATCCACCTGTCTCAGCTTCCCATAGTACTGGGATTACGGGCATAAGCCAGGACCCCAGCCCAGGAACGCTATATAATTCTACCTGATTTGTGCCGAGAATGAGGCTTGGTGAGCAAAAGAAAGGAAATGGACTGGAAATCAGCTGCTGCGACGTGTAGCCGCCTTTCCTTCATTATACCATGTTATCCTCCAAACCCAATAGGTCAGTAAGGACCAGTAGCCCCATTTTTGCAGGAGAGTTTTACTGAAATTCAGAAAGTTCAGGGGACACACACCAGAGGATGATTTCAATGTTCCAGGGAGGATAGGGCTCTGTTTTCAGGAACAGTACTTGCTCTGGTTTGGCTATTAAGTAGCTGATAATATAGATTCCTCCTCCCTTAGTCACGGACTGTGGCTTTGTGGCGTCTGCTTGACCATCTTAGGAGCAGCTTCCGGGGCCCGTCCATGGCAGAAACACTTGCAGCATACTGGGCAAGGGTCCCAGCATCAAGCATGGCGCAGGAACCCATGAGGGTCGGGGATCGCCGCCCGGCTCCTTCCACCGCCTGGTTATGTGGTGGAGACCAAGCTTTGCCTATTAATTGATGGGTAGTTTCCACTGGACATAACCAAAAATTTTCGAACTTGAAGATAAATACTGTCTCGATTGGAACTGCATTGTGATGAAGCATTTTATTTCAGAATTTCTTGGTTGGCCTTGGAACTATTTAAAAGGACAACACTGAAGTCAGGAAGTGAGATGCCGCCAGCTTCCTTCTTTTTTTCCTCAAGATTGGTTTAGCTATTGTGGGTCTTTTGTGGTTCTATATGGATTTTAGGATTTTTTTTTTCTGTATCTATAAAGAATGCCATTGGAATTTTGATAAGAATTGCATTGAATCTGTAGATCATTTTGGCTAGTATGGGCATCTTAACAATATTAATTCTTCTAATCTACAAACATGAGGTATTTTTCCATTTATATGTGTCATCTATATTTTTTTGATCCATGTTTTATAGTTTTCGGTATACAGGTCTTTCATCTCTTTGGTTAAATTTATTCCTAGGTATTCCGTTCTTTCTGATGCTACTGTAAATGGGATTGTTTACTTGATTTCTTTTCCAGATAGTTCAACATTAATTTATACAAATGCAACTGATTTTTGTATGTTGATTTTATATCTTGCAACTTTACTGAATGTATTAGTTCTAACAGTTTCTTGAGGAGTTTATATGCATAAAAAGCTATAATTAAAAAGAGTATAGTACTGGAATAAAACCAGGCACATACAGCAACGGAATGGAATAGAGAGTCCAGAAATAAACCCAAGCACGTACGGTCAACTAACTTTCAACAAAGGCACCAAGAATACACCATAGGAAACAGACACTTCAACAAGCAGTGTTGGAAAAACTGAATGCCCACATGCAAAATAGACCCTTTTCTTACATCATACACAAAAGTAAACTTAAAACGGATTAAAGACTTAAACATAAGACCTGAAACCATAAAAATCCCAGTATAAAACATAGGGGAAAGTCTTTTTGATGTTGGTCTTGGCAATAATTTTTTGGATTTGATGCCAAAAGCACAGGCAACAGAAGTAAAAATAAATGAGTGAGACTACAGCAAACTAAAAAAGCCTCTGCACAGCAAAGAAAACAATCAACAAAATGAAAAAGCAACCTATGGAATGGGAGGAAACACTTGTAAACCATATTGACCATAAGGGGTTAATATTCGAAATGTGTTCGAAACTTATAAAACTCAATAGCAAAACAAACAAACAAACAACCTAATTAAAAATGGGCTAAGGATCTACATTGACATTTTTCTAAAGGACACATACAAATGGCTAACAGTTATATAAAACAATGCACAACACTAATCATTAGGGAAATGCAAAATAAAACCACAATGAGATACCATCTCATGCATTAGGATGGCTATTACAAAAACCACGAAAGATAAGTGTTGGTGAGGACATGGAGGAAAGGAACCCTCATACACTGTCGTGGGAGTGTGAATTGGTGCAGTTATTACCGAAAACAACATGGAGTTTCTTCAAAGTAAAATAAAAATAGAACCACCATATAAAATAGAAATTCCACTTCTGGGTACAAACAACCTGAGTGTTCATCAACAGATAAATGGATAAAGACAATCTGAATATAGAAGGCTTTTTAATATTATAGAAAACACATTTTTTGCCTCTCTAATATAAAAACAAAATCAGTAAACAACATGCAGATAAAAACAGTCATGGATTGGAAATAGCTGTTCACACACTTTTACTTACCTCATAGGTCAAAAAATAAATCATAATAAAACTTAAGAACTTTGGAACCAAATTATAATATAAATGTTATATACTAAAACACTTATGACTCAGTTTAACATATTCCTATAGGAAACTTTATTGTCAAATCTATGGTGAAGAAAGATGACAAATTAATGAACCAAGCATTGAGTCTGAATTAGAAAAAAAATAGAGGAACATACTAAGTGGAAGAAATAAAACAATAACAAGATAAGATGTTAATGAAATTTACGATAAATACCCTTAAAGAGGGTGAGCAACAAGTGTAGCTGGTGCTTTGTAAAGAATGTTTGAACATTGGCTAACCTCTGGCAAAACCAATCAAAGGCAGTTACAAATTAAAATTTAATAAAAGTAGAAACATAGCTAAAGATAGAACAGAACTTAAAAGTTATAAGCCAATATCAAGAAAAAATTTTATGTCAATGGCAATGTTTTAAAACAAATCACCAATATTGACACAAGGAAAAACCAAAACCTAATATAAGCCCTAGATTAATTCTCAGAACTACTCACAAAATGTACCAAGGACAAATGACTTTACTGGCAATTTTGCCAAACCTTCAGAAATTAGATAACTCCTATCATGTACAAATTATTCCAGAAAATTAAAAGAGCAGGGAAACATCTCAACATTTAGGAGGCTAGGATAGTCCAGCTCTAAACTGGACAAGGACAGTATGTGCAAGAAAAGTAAAGGCCAGTTTCGGTCAACACCATAGAACTGAATATCTTACAGCATGTTAGCAAACCAAATTCAATTATAGATAAATATAAATGCTAAATAAAATCTACATTTGATAAGCTTTGAATCTCTGTCCCTGCTCAAACGTCATGTCAAATTGCAATCCCCAATATTGGAGGTGAGGCCCAGTGAGTGTCAATTGGATCATGGGGCTGGATTTCTCCCTTGGAACTGTGTTAAGATAGTGCGTGAGTTCTCATGAGACTTGGTTGTTTAAAAGTGTGTGGCACCTCCCCCTCACTCTCTCTTCCTCCTGTTCCAGCCATGTGAGATGCCTTTCTCCCTCTTTGCCGTCTTCCATGATTGTAAGTTTCCTGAGGCCTCCCCAGAAGCACATGCTGCTATGTTTCCCGTGTAGCTTGTGGAATCGTGAGCCAATTAATCCCCTTTTCCTTATGAATTACCCAATTTCATGTATTTCTTTATAGAAATGTGAGAATGAACTAATACAATATTTAAAATATAAATACATATGTGTATATACATGCACACACATATATCACTTGATAAATATATATAGTACATATTACATATCAATATATATTATTGTGTGTATGTGTATATATATAGAGATATAGATACCTACATCCTCAGTAGAATGTATTCCAGATGGGTGGTAAATATTAGAAAATTGTGAATTTACTAGTATAAATAATTCTATGTTTTGAAACAACCTAATTTTTTTTCTATTATTAGGGAAATTGCTAAAAAATTGGGATTCACCCATGTGATGGAATTTTTATGGAGTAGTTAAGATGACTAAATCATATCCACATATATCTACATGAATTTCTTATAAATAATTTTAAAAATTGCTTTTCTGTTCTATTGAAGTGGAAAAACATGTTGCTAAAGAAAACATTCAGAGTAATTTGCCATTCATGTAAATTTAACATCACACAAGACTACTCTATTATTTATGTACATGAACACATACAATACAAAATTTAAATGCCAGGAATTATAAACATAAATTTCAGAAAAGTAGTGATTTTTTAAAAATGGAATCAGAGATCAGTTGTAAAAGCTGACATTAAATCATTTTTTAAAGATTTGAAATAATTATGGTAACTAGTCAACTTTTCAATATTTTGTAACAAGGTAATGTTTAATTAGGTGTTTGCTATCTTTTTTGTTTTTGTGTATTTTAAATATTTCAGTATTAAAAAATAGAAATATTAAAAATTCACATAAACTTGGGTTAACTTTTTCCTCATTTTGTAGTGGGAAGATAGGCTGTTTGATTAACATGATCCTTGGCCATGTTGGTTGCTGTTCTTGGAATCTCAAACATGGTGAAATGTGGCTCAGCAGTGGCTTCAGCCTGATGTGTCAATTCCATATTGTATCCTTCTTCCGAGGCCTTGGATACAGGAGATGCCCCATTAGGGCCCTTGGGTGATGGCTGTCATGGGCACTGCGTCCTTGGATGGAGCGTGACTTTCTTTGGGATGTATGACACATATTCTGTGTATCTTGTACTCCTTGTCCTCTTTTCCCACCTTTAAATTATAACCTCAGAAAAGTCTAGTGTAAGGTCAGAGGTTTCAGATTTTTCTCTTGGCCTTGCTTCTCTTTAATAACTTGAATCCCAGCTCCACCTCCAGGCACTTGTGTTGCTCCTGCTGAAGACCTCCAGGGAATGCAAGGCTGTGCAGGGGCTGGGCTGGGCCTTGGAGATGGCAGGTTGCAGAGTTGATTTTAAGAGTTCTTTTCTTAAATTAAGCCTCTACGCTGGCATTTTTTTTTCTGTTTCAGTGATTGTGACCTGGGTATACCAACCCAGCCTTTGATCTGTGTAAAGTGATAACAGGTATATGAATATACAAACACAACAAAGGCTTGGCTTTGGGGGAAAGCTCTGCTAAGATGTTCATGCACCTAAACCATAAGCGAAACTATGTAATTGACAAGTTGTCACAATTATGATTGGTAAGAGAGAAATTATATATCTAAAATGTAATTAAAATGCCCCTTGTAAGCTTTGATGACAAGTGCCTGGAGACCAAGAAGGAAATAATCTTGTCAGTCAAACCAACAGATCTGGTTTATAGGTCTTGTCAATAGAAAATAGGAGACATTTTTCTTTTGAGATGATGGACCCAAGTATATCCCACATCTTCAACAGGTTACAATTTTTAGCAAGTGACCACTCAAATGAATTAAGACAATTTGTACAGACTCTTGGGTAATTAGGAAGCCATTTATTGATGGCTCAGTGTGATGCGTAGGCACATACTGATTTTTTTAATAAAGCAATTATATCATTCTGGTAACTCTGCCACCTCAGTTGTTCAGAACCTTATAATTATTTCTTTTACTCTTGTGCACTGTATGTGGCTATAGTTGATAATTGTATTAGCCCCAGCAAAATTTGGAGATGAGTTATAAAAGCCAAGTGCAAAACCAAAAGTTTTGTGTTTCTTCTTATGGGGATGGTGAGAACTAAATGTGGATTAACCTAACACCCAGTGGCTCAGGTTGGATTCCTTTAGCACAAAGGGCAAAACAGGAACTCGGGAGCACACAATTTATTAAGGGAGGGTTCTGCAGGAAAACATGGAAGGACAAGAGTGGAGAAGAATAAGGAAAAGGAAAGAGCTCACCCAGGGTGTGGTCACAGGTAGAGCCTAGCTGGGGTCTGGGGTCTGAGCCCGGACAGAAAGCTGCAGGGCAAAAATCAGCCTCTGAGTTGTACCCTATTGAGTCAGAGGGGCCGGATTCTGTTCCTCATATCAATCGCTCATTGACTGTGGGTCACACTCAGGTGGGGGCTGTGTGACTTCCCTATGATGCAGTTTCTATCAATAGAGGACAATTCGTCAAAGAAAGAGGGTAGCTCCGCCTCCCTCTTAGCTAACAGCCAGCACACAAAACAGCTGGGGGTGGGGCTGCCAGCCTTGTGAAGGGAAACTGGGTGGGGTACCACATTGTCTATGACACTCCACCTAATGCAGTGTTCAAATCCACTTATTCCTTTTATTAACTTCACACTGCCCATGATTCCATGTTCGCAAGTCTTAGGAAAACATAAAAGGAGGATTGGTGGGGAATTCTATGCACCACTGTCACAGACGGCCCTGAGGCCATCACTGCAAATGTTTCCCTCCTCTATGACCCATGCTAAATTCCTTGTACTCTTCACTAGTGTTTTGGCTGGTCTGGGTGGATTGCCTGGTGGTTGACCCAACTCTCAACCTTGATGGATCTGAAACCCTGGTGACCAAACCTTGAGCAGGCTCTGATTTCTTTATCTATCTATTATTGTTAAAACAGGGCATTGGACACTAAGAGATGCCCAGGTGGATTACCTGAGGGCAGCGTCATTTAGCAGGAGTGCTGCACAGACCTCATGGCGGTCAGAATGACATGGACTTCATGAATTAGCTACTGCTGTGCTTGCTGATTTTCCAGCATGAGGAGCGCCAAGTGATCTGCAACAGTCATTGCTTCACATTGAGAAGGATTCTTTTCATTTTCCTGGGCAGCAGCATCACCGCCCCTCGGTAAAAGAGTCCCTAGACTCTTAATTAAGACTGGTGACAGAGCTAAAATTCTGGAGATGGGAAATATTAATTCCGCTAGTGGGTCACTGGAGTGGTGGAGAGTGGGGCCACTTCTAATCTTTTCCTTGTGTTTCAGACACAGCAATTGTACCTTTGAGGACATGACACCATGTGAAAACCATTGGTTTAATGGGAACATCCCATCTAAAGGATGGTGTTTCATCCTCACAGGCCATCATCTCCAGGCTGGAACCTCAGCTCAACATTTCAGAGGCCATTTCATCAGGCTTCCATCTCCTGGTGGCGGTATGTAGTAGGGTCAGTGGACCCAAGGTCCTGTTCCTACTGCCACAGACCTTTTGCTGTCAGGGGGATTCCTTGGACTAGGATGACGTTACCCATGATCCCATGTCGGTCAATCAGACTCATAGTGAGGCCTTGGGTGTTGTGCTGGGGGAAGCCCTGCAGGTAGGAAAGGCAAATCCAATCCCAGTAGGTGTCAAACTCAGTTAGCATGAATTGCTGCTCTTCTAGGAAGACTGGGTATGATATACAAGACTATCCCCCAAAATGATATGGCAGTCTTCTTGAGGGAGGTGCATATCAGGGGATTAGAATCAGCTTTGGTGGCTGACTCTATTAGACATTCAGCAATGGTGATAGGTAGATCAGCTTTAGTGAGAAGGCCCTTATGTGCCTGGCTCCATGACTAGCCCCTGTCTCTACAACATGGCTATTCCAATCTTGACATCATTGCACAAGCACCAGGTGTCAAGGGCATGGGCTGACTGCCATCAAACTGCCTGAGTCATCCTGCCCACTGGCTGTTGAAGGTCTCTTCCTCAGCAGTTGTCTCTGGTGTCGGGTATGAAGATCATCACACTTTCCCCACTCTCACAGATCCTCACACATGTCTCTTTCTGACCTTCTGGTCCCCAGTCTTCCAATATTTCTTCTTCCAGGACCCTGGCCAACCAGCTAAGCCATTTGCCACTGTCCGTGGATTTATACCCATCTTTACCTTCAGTCATTCTTTCAATCAAGTCCTGTGCCTGGGCTTCAGCTCTGTTTGTCCTCTTGCTGTAGAAGGTGGAGATCTCTTGCAATGATGCCCAGAAGGCCCTCTCACTCTCACACATTGCTTTAAGTGACTGACAGTCCTAGACTGTCATTTTCTCTTTTCAAAGTATCACTGGCACTCAGCAATAGTCACTCAATTCCGTAGTCTTCTAATTATAATCTCTCCATTGTCTTCCCAATGGCAAAGATATTGCACAAATCAGAACAACCCTCTTTACTTGTGTCTCATGTCAGTTCACTGCAGGTGAAAAGCCTTAGCAGTTTCACTGCTTCTGTGTGCCACTATCATTAATCCACCAACCAACAGTGATGGGGTCATTGTTGCCAACTGGATGGAAGGTGATCACACATCAGAATCCAGTTCTTAATGTTTGCTTCTTGGGTCTAGTTTTGGTACCAACAGACTTAGGTTGAGTTTCTAAGAAGCAGAGTCTGAGACAGAGGTTCAGGTACACATGACTGCGGAGGCAATGCTCCTCAGGAAATACCTGCAAAGCACAGAGTGACTCAGGACAGAGAAGGAGAAAGCCGGACAAGGATATGTTCTTATGGGAATCTTCTCTTGGTATCTCGCTGCATTTGGGTTGCTCTAACAAAATACTATAGACTGGGTGGCTTCCAAACAACAGACGTTCATCTCTCACAGTCTTGGAGGCTGGAAGTCCAAGATCAAGTTGCTGGCAAATGCAGTATCTTGTTAGGAACTGCTTCCTAGTTCATAGATGGCCATCTTCTCACTGTAATCTCCCATGGTAGAAGGGGCAAGAGATCTCTCTAGGGTCTCTTTTATAAGGGAACTAATTTCATTCATGAGGGCACCACCTCTGTTACTTTATTGTCCTGGAGGGGTCCCAGCTCCCAATACTATCACACAGGAGATTTGATTTCAGTATATGAATTTTGAAGGGGCATGAACATTCAGTCTGTAGTACTTGGTTTATGTGGAGAGGGCTCTGGAACTTAGATCATACCAAGTTGATACCTGGATGAGGCTGGGGTCAGTCTTTTGTACCTCATATCTGTGAACCATTGGTGATAGGCCATATAACTTCCTAGGTGAGGTGCCATTAGCAGCCAACACTCACGGTAGTTGGTGGGCAGGTACCAGCCTGGTAGAGAGGATATGGGTGAGGCACTACACCCACATTGTAGGTTCAAATTCTAGTTCCATCACACACTGGTGGTGTAAATTGGGCAAATTCATCTCTGTGCTCTAATCTATAAAGTGCTACATAATAAACTTTCAATAATGTTAGCTTTTATTATTATTGTTATTTATTTTGTTGGCATTGTTATTTACTATTTAATAGTGATTTTCAAGATGCTGAGTATGAACAAATCTTTTGAGATAAAAATATTACAGTTTTACTAAGTACTGTTGAAAGGCACAATTAACAGTGACAAGGTCAGTTCTCAAATGGCCCATATTCATTTGTTTTGGTAAGATGATACAATTGCTCAATACTCATGCTGTGTAAAATAATTAATGGCCTGTTGAATGAAATTTCTTATTAGCTAAACATAGGAGATAAATATGAGATCTACCAACAGGTCTGGCTTATAGGTCAGAAGAGCTTGGTCCCATGCCCAGACCCATTCCTGACACACTGTAAGACCTTGGGAAGATGACATCCATCTCCATTCCCCTGTGGGTTTCATATCAAATGGTGACAGGGAGGAAACTGACATCTAGGAGTGTGATCTTGAACTGGGGCTGGTCAGCTGTAGGAAACAGAAAGCCATTTAAGCCAGAGCAAGAAAAGAGTTCTGAGTTCATCAAATCCAAAGAATGGCTTAAAAATTGTCCCAGGGAAGTTGGAAATCAAGATGTCTCCAGGATTTCACCATCATGAATGTCTTCATATATCTTTGAGAATACAATTCAAATTCTAACTCTTTCAGTCTCTGGGTCTCTTATTTCCAATCCTCAAGAACAGAATCTGATTGGCAGCTTCCCAGGCAATATCTTGGCTCATGATGAGGCATTGGCCTGCCCAGGTCCAATCAGCTGCACCTGGAGATGGCCCAGGCGGTGAATGGGAAGTTAAGCATAGCAAGGGAAATGCTGGTTACCAGCTCTGCATTGAGACTGCACCACATGCAGTCATGGAGCTGCCTGCTTTCTTCATGGTAACCTTGTTGATAGGTATGATGACATCATCTTATAGATATGGAGGTTGAGAGAGATAAGATTACTTTCCAGCACTGCAGTTGGGAAGGCAAAGCTGGAATAACTATACCTTATTTCTTGTAGGGTCTATGGAAGAAAGAGTCCTTGCCCCAACACAGCTCTTCTAGGACTTATCAATACTGGGTTTTCTTTAAAGTGGGTAACAATGATTGATCCCCATGCTGTGATGGTAGATGGTCATCACACCAGCTTGTGTGAGCAAGTGTTTCTTCTGTGTGCCTAGGAAGCTTACCTTCTGGCTCTGAGGAGTCCTTGTCCACTACCAGAGAATACTGAGACAATGGCCCATGTCTCACCTTAGCCCAAGTTTCATTCTTGGGTCTCCCAAGGCAGATCTCCCCTGCATATGGGAAATAATTCTTCCAGCTTTAGCCCAACTGTCCAAGAGCCAGGAGGTGGAGCAGCTGTTCAATACATCTTTAATTAATTTCTCCATGGACAGCCCCATAATCATTCATGTTGCCTCAGGTTAGGTGGTCATTCTGGAATACTGCTGGGAAAACTCCACTTTTTTAATGGTCTTGCTTGATGCTTATATTGTGTAGGGAGCTCTTTATTTCTGTTGGTTTTCTCCATCAATCTCATCACAATTGGCTCAGTTTCCAGAAATTCTTCAATGTTCTGGTCTTCTAATGGGATCATTTTATTTTCCACTACTGATATGCATTTATTCTTACTTTTGATATATTCTCTTTAATTTGGTAGAATTTTGATAGAGACAAAGGCAGATGTGTGAGCGAGCTCAGCTGTTTTGAAGAGGAAGCCCTGGACCTCAGTCTACATTATTGATAAATGTGAGAAACGAGGCTTAGCTCTTCAATATACGTGGACTTTTCTGTTTGTATGCTGTATTGTAATGGTACTTGAGTGTTTTGGTTTGTTAGTTTTGGCCTTAGGTGTTGGTGGTTTCCATTCCTTTCGTGTGAGGTTCCAGTAGTGGAACCTCACAGGCACAGCCTCTGGAAAAAATGAAACATGAATTTTTGGCAGTTGATATTTTCTTTTCATCTTTTATTAATCAATGTATTTCTGATTAATAAAAGTTTCAAGAAGAAGAGTAGATTCTGTTACAGGCAAAATGACAAGAAAACACAATTTCTCTTTTCTTTTCAAGAAACTTGTACGTATTAAGTGCCATGATCATGTAGGTAGTATGCTCTGAATGAGGAAATGCTTGACTCCTTTGCATGTGAAATATAAACATATTTTTCTAGGCAGCAGAAGATAAGTATTTAGACAAAGCCTGTATCTTTTAGTCAACAGGAAATTTTATCTTGAGTCAATAGTATAATATGGCTGTGAAAAAAATCAAACGTGATCTTTAACTGCAATAAATGAAGCACGATATAGTTAGAACACTTTGCTCAGTTTTGGGTCCTGCACTTGTGTTTTTTAAATCTTAAATTATTATAAGACCAATAGCCCATCATCTCCACCCAATCAATAGAACCTTGTCATTCTCCCCCAAAGCTTCTCCATTCCAAACACAATCTCTCCTTCCTTTCTAAAGTAATTACTTCCTTGACTTTTTATAAGAATCAGCTCCTTCCATTTCTCCCCAGCTTATTACTCATGTGCATATCTGGGTAGGAAGGATTTTTGAAATGTATTTTAAATTTCTCTTAATCTTAGGGTTCCCCACCATCAATCTTTTACTTCCTTGCAATTGATCTGGATTTTGAGAATTGCATTCTCCTGCTGCGGTTCAACATATTCCTCTGTCCTCTGTATTTCCTGCAAATTGGCAACTGAATCTTGAGATTCCATGAAACTCAATTCTTCCTCTGTAGCAGGTAGAATGAGGGCCCCCAAAGATATCCACATTGAAATCTCTGCAACCCGTGAATATGCTACCTTACATGGCAAAAGATACTTTGCAGATTTGATTTATTTAAGGACCTTGAGATTGAGGAGGTTATCCTGGATTATTCAAGTGGACTTCACTGGGGAACCTTGCTGGGGAACTAGATCTTTTAACTATGAACAGTTCATTTAAAATGATTTGCATATGCTTGGAGGATTATAATTGTTTATATAATTTACATCTTATTTCAGGAATGTAATAGCCAATTAAACTGTCTTTAGTATCAGATTCTTGCAGGAAGACATTAACAGTGATATTTTCACTTACCTTTTAGGAGTTGCTGTGAAAATAGAGGACTAATGTGTTTGCTAATCATATGTTAGGTGGAAAAAATGACTGCTCTTTCAAAGAATTCCTGCATTAAGAAATGTATCTTTTATTTAAACTTTAAAGACTCAATTTTCTCTCATCATTTAAAATTATTAATGCTATGAAAAATAATCTAGATGCGATAAAAGAATCTTGTTGATGAAGGCAAAAGACCCCACTTCCTTGGCCTTTCTCCAGTAGGGAATTAGAATAGCAGCATCTTTTCTCAAAAGTCTCAACCAGGATCATCCATGGCCACTGTCCTTCGGGTCACGGAAGGAGCCTCTGAGTCACTGTCACAGGCTACCCGAGCTTCCCTCTGTCACGTAACAGCTGTGTGGCTTCAGGAGGTGACTCAGCCTCCATATTTTCAGTATTCTCATGGAGCATTCTTCTGAGAGTTAACTGGTGGGGTCACAGGGCCCCTCTCCCACACATGTCATTGACTCTGACCACGTGATCATATTGTGCCACTTCTGGTTCCTGCTCCTTGAACATGTGGGTTCAGCCATCCTCATTCCCCTGGCACCGCCTCCATCTTGTCCTCCATCAGTTCACTCAAAACTGTTCTTTAGAACTCCGGAGTCCCAGCTCTGCAGGAAGCATGGCTAGGGGAACCCCTATGGCAACACCCGCTCTCTGGCTAGGCTGACTTAGAAGAGTACCTGCTCTTAGCTGCCTCTCACGCTCTGCCCTGTGGTTGTTCATGGTCTTGTCTGTCTCCACAGTGGGTCTGGAAGAATCTTGAAAGCAGGCACCTTATTCTGCTGGATTCTGGCTGTGGTTGGATGTAATCAATGCTTGCTCCGTGAGTGAAGAAGGGAGTCAACCTAATGCCTGGACCAGAGGATACAACGCTTGATCTTAACCCTTAATCTTAGCATGGAGGACTTCTGTGACTAAGGAAAGGACTCCCCCTTCAATAAATAGTGCTGGGGTAATGATAAAGTATTTCAAAACAAATGTATTGATGTCTAAAATTTACTGTAATATGTGTCAAAAATAAGATAGGTTGATATTGAAATGTATGCATGCAAATTTACATATGTGATAAAATCCAAATAAATGTTTACAGTTGAAGCTAATAATGTGCATACAAGTGTTTGTTTTAACATTTTTTTTCAACTCTATTACAGGTTGGAACATTTTCATAATAAAATATTAGGAAAAAGGAAGGTAAAGTGATGATATTTTAAGACAAACAAAAACTAGAAGAATTTATCACCAACAACATGCACTAAAAATACTAAAAGAGTTTTTCAAGCAGAAAGATAATGATGAAAATTATAATGATGCAAATGTAGAAATGAACGAGCACATGAAAAGGTAAATATTTGGACAAGTAGAAATCAATTTTGACTGAATAAAATAATAGTAATAGTAATTATATTATAGAATTTAATATATGTTGAATTAAATGCAAGATGGTAATACCAGTCGAAAGGGGTTGAAAGAGTTACGACTCTAGCACTGTGGGGTGGTGTTAAAAGTACAGTCATTCCTTTAAATATATATGCACTAAATACTCCAATTAAAAGACTTGCTTTGTCAGACTAAATAAAAAACCCATCGGCCAGGCGCGGTGGCTCATGCCTGTAATCCCAGCACTTTGGGAAGCCAAGGTGGGTGGATCACTTGAGCCCAGGAGTTCGAGACTAGCCTGGGCAAAATGGCGAGAGTTCATCTCTACAAAAAATACAAAAATTAACCTGGCATAGTAGTCCCAGTGAGTGGGGAGGCTGAGGTAGGAGCGTTGCTGGAGCCGAGGCTCAAGTGAGCAGAGGCTGTAGTGAGCTCTGATTATGCCACTGCACTCCAGCCTGGGTAATAGGGTGAGAACCTGTCTCAAAAATAAAATAAAATAAACAAATAAAAATTTAAAAATAAGATTGAACTATATTCTACTGACAAGGAACATAACCATCAGAGTTGGAGAAAGTACAAAGGATGTGTCAGATATGTACATTGATATTTGTAAATCTTTACTTAGTGAAACTAAAGAAGAACTAAATAAACATCATATGCCATCTTCATGGATGAATGAGATATAAAGGTGTCAATAGTCCCTGTATTAGTGCATTCTCACACTGCCATGAAGAAATACCCGAGACTGGGTAATTTATAAAGGAAAAAAGCTTAATTGATTACAGTTCCACATGGCTTGGGAGGCCTCAGGAAATTTACAGTCATAGCAGAAGGCTGAGGAGAACCAGGCACCTTCTTCACAGGGCTGCAGGACAGAGTGAGTGCAAGCAGGCGAAACGCCAGATGCTTATAAAACCATCAGATCTTGTGAGAACTCACTCACTGTCATGAGAGCAGCATGGGGGAAACTGCCCCCATGATTAAATTATCTCCACCTGGTCCTGCCCTTGACACATGGGAATTATGGGGATTACAATTCAAGATGAGATTTGGATGGGGACACAAAGCCTAACCCTATCAGTCCCCAAACTGATCCATGTGTTTGATGCAATGCAATCTGATTATTTCTTTTTCAAATGAAAATGGCAAAACAAATATTATGATGCTAAAATTTTAAAAGACAAAGCAGTATCAAGTTTGATAGAAGTGTGTGAAGACTGGCTTTCTGTCACACTCAGGGTAGGAATGCAAATGTTCACCACTTTGCAATCTGTTCATCAAGATCTACTCTGACCACATCCATCCCCAACACTATGTAGGACATGTACACTATTACAGTACTCTATACCTGGAAACAATACACCTGAAGCAGAATGGATCAACATACCTGGCATACTCACACCACAGAATACTACACAGCAATATGAGTGAATGAATTACAACCACATGCAGCAATAGGGATGCTGGAATTGAGAGCGGGTGGTATAGACATAGAGTTGATGGTTCAATGGCAATTTAGAAGCCCAAAATATTCAGAGTCCTCAAAAAATTCACAGAACTGGATCTGCTTATTAGCTTATTTGCATTTCCTGTGGTTGAAACATGTGATCATTGATTAATTACCGACCAGGTCCACAACTTTACAATCAATGAGTCCATTTACAAGTTTTAACTGAGTGCCTACCATGTTCTAGAATTATTCCAATATAGCAGCAAACAAATTCCCTTCCAGACAAAGTTTATGTTCTAGAAGATGTCATTGCTTGGAAATGAAATTGGCATATGTGTATGTGTTACTGCAAAGTAGAAAGTATTCTCCAATTTTAGCTTCCTAGTCTGAGTTAATAGAATTGAAGTACCTAGAACTAATTAATTAATTTCTTTTTTGAGGTGGAGTCTCATTCTGTCACGCAGGCTGAAGTGCAGTGGTGCAATCTTGGCTCACTGTAATTTCTACCTCCTGGGTTCAATCAATTCTCCTGCCTTAGCCTCCTGGGTAGCTGGGATTACAAGCGTGTGCCACCACACCCATTTAACTTTTATATTTTTAGTAGGGACGGGGTTTCACCAGGTTGACCAGGCTGATCTCAAACTCCTGACCTCAGGTGATCCACCTGCCTTGGCCTTCCAAAATTAATTAAATATTTTTTACTTGTCCAAGTTGACTTACCCATAACGATGCTCATTGTTCCAGAAACTACTTTTGTAACTTTCATAGGCTGATTTTATATGTATTTTAATCAGATGCCTTCAGTTACATTTTTTTCACTAGAAGAGTATTTAATTATAGGAATATCATGTTTGTTTTATGCCAAGTAATAAAGTCTACCAAATAGCAGGTAAAATAGAATTTAATATTGTGAAATGAAAAGAAACAAATGAATGTAACAAAGATGAGAAAGGCAATGATATTAAACAGTAGTCTGTGTAATATCTTCAGCTCATCTTCATTATCTTGTCTGCTTGTGCAAAAATTTATGCAATGCACATATACTATTTTGTAATAAGAACTAAAGGTATTTTTAAAACCAAGAACAAAGAGACAAATATTCATGGCTAGTTCTATTTTTGAAAAGGAGCTTCCTACTATGAACAATGGGTCTACTCTTTCATTTTTTAAATGAAAAACATAACCATTCGTACTTGTAGCCATGTATGCATGCAATCATGCAGTCATTCACTAATTAAAAGATTTGTTTCATGTTGTTTTTTGAGGCCCACTATGAAATTAACTTCAAAGGATGAGAAGCAAGCATTTTAAACAAGAAGGCAGCTGAGGGCACTAAGAAATGAGCCAAGAAGGCCTTCCTTCACTTTTGCTTCCAGTGGACCACTCTCCTGGGTATCTGCTATATTAATTTCAAAGGGAAGCTGTTAATTCACAATACTCTCAATGTGTCCACGTATTGTAGTGATTTTCCACATAGATCTATTCACAGTGGTGCCAAAGATTTTCCTTGCCATTTAAGCAGGTGCGTCACTGCAATCCTAATACTGGCCATCCTCCTTTCTATTGCTGCCCTCGGAGGCTCTGCTTGATCTCTTCTATGCAGGGATGGTCACGAACCCCCGCACCACCTGGGAATCTGAGTGACTCACAGTGGTGGCTGGGGTGGCAATGTGATCAGTGGTCCTTGAAATGTGTTCTGTTTCCTGATGCACATTTTTCCCTTAAGAAAGAGGTGCTAGTAACATGTTTGAAAACATTCTGCACAGGAGAATAAGGAGTCTACTGCAGTTAGGACAATTGAATAGTAATTTCTATGACACCTTCCCATCGCTGGCCAGCAGAGCACTGATGAGTAGCAAGGCACAGTTCATTGTCTCGCTCATGGCCCCCTCACCTCATTACAGCGGTCACTGACTGGTGGACACACTTGCTAACATCACCATTTCTATTTCCTTACAGAAGCCCACACACTTCCTTTGTATTGGTTTGAGTAGCCTTTACAATGAGCTGCGTTTCTGTGTGATATTGGACACACATTGTTTCCACGGGTATGAGGTTATATTGCTGTTTATGTTGTGGAAACCACCTAGCTCTAGGAATCACACAGAATCTTCTGGAAGCCTCTATACTGCAGACACAGTCCTTTCTTCCCGGAACTCCCACCCATTTCTCTAAAAGTGCTGCCATGGCAAAAAATATTTGATTTTGCACCCTGCGCCACAGATGGAGGGAAGGGTACTCCTGAAGTTTACTCTCTCTTTTTGTGAACACAGCACAAAAAGCAAGGACTGGCATTTTGGGAGCACTGGGCCCCCAAGGCTCTGAATCCACCTGGCCCCCTTTAGTCCAACCATCTCATTTCTACGCTGGGGGTTCTGTGAACCTGACATGGGTGGCCCAGGCCCACTTTTTCAGGGAGTTGCTGCCGTAGCAGAAGAGAGGAAGCTGCTGCTGGCAGGTGGAGACCTGGGCTGTGGGTGAGTCTTCCCAACACACATTTCTGCCAGAGGCAGGAGAAGGCTTCCCCCGCACATGGCATGGGCCGCGGGTGAGCCTTCCCTACACGCATTCCTACAGGAGGCAGGAGGAGGCTTCGCCTGGCACATGGCATGGGCTACTTTTTCTCTCTGCTGTGTGAATTCATAGCATCTCAGGGATATGACTGGACTAGTGGTCTAGCTTGGTCTGTGTCTCTGAATCAAGTTGTAAGGGGTTGGCATGGCAGGGTGTGTTACACAAATAAGGTAAATATTTATTTTCCTTCAGGCTGGAGGAAGGAGACAAAGCATCTCACTTAGGGATGTCCCTTAAAATAAATCGTATCCATTTCTGGATCCAGCCACCTCCTGGAGGACGTGAGTACCCCCCAAGGGTGGCCCTGACTGGGTAGGGACATCCATCCGTGTATCTGGTAGCTTGAAGCGGAGTCTCTTTTTCATCCTCCACATACTGAGGTGGACCCAGTGGCTTGCTCTTAAAAGCAGCTGTGGGCTGAGCCAGGAGCAGTGTGCAGATGGGCTGCGTGGCGTAAAGTTCTGGGTAAGAATGAATTCTTTGTAAGCACAGTGTCTCATGTTTGATTTTTGCAACACTGAAGAACTTCAATGTCTTTTCACTCTAAGGCACAGCAATGGACTGGATGATTGCTCAGAGAGTGATAATCCCTGGTTCACTAAACTAACTGAATGAGATTTAGACAATTATTATTTATATATAAATTTGATATATATATATACCAAACCCATTATTGCATATTCCAAAGAGTATCCTAATTACTTAAGCAGCTTGAAATTTAATCGTGTTGGATTTAAGCTACTGAACCTGTTACTAATTTTCCAGCCCTCCAACATTTCCTTGAGTTATCTTTCAGTGTGGGCTTTTACTGATGGAGTTTGAGCAGATGGAGAAGCATAGTGCTCTCGCTGGACTAAGTAAGAACTTTCCTTTTGTCCAGAGAGAGCTTGTGTGAGGAGCGTGACCTACAGAAGATGTGACTGGATTGTGAGGGGGTGATGCTTCTGTGGGTGACTTGAGAGCAAGTGTAGAGACAGGAAATAAACAAGGAAGATAGCAAGGTATCCATGATGGAAAAGATGCTATCTAGATAGGTTTTATAACCAAGGAGAGAGAAGAGACAGGAATTAATAGTTACTGAGAGCTTCTAATTGCCAAGTGTTGGCTGGTAGCCTTCTATCAATTCATTCTTCAGTCCTCAGTGACTCTGGAAGCACACGGACACAGCTCCCGTCAGGGGTTCAGGAGAGTCTGAGTAGGAGCCTGAGGTCATACACTAAGTCCAAGACAAGGCTCCTGCAACTCCAGATCCTGTGGCTTCCATTCTACCCATTTCAGAGCTCACGTCTCCAGCGGCTGTGGCCACAGCTGGGGTCCCCTTGGTGTTGACACCACCTGTACCCAAGGCTGGCAGGGCTGCAGTTCTTGGCCTTGTTTTGGGCACAAAAGCAGTAGGGGATTGCTCTCACTTTCAAACAGGAACCTCAGGCCTGACAGTCCAGTTTACTGGTCCAACAGCCTCCTTGATTTGCTCTCACAGGCAGATGAGAGCATTTAAATTTACCCCTCTCTTTTGGCTGGGCCGGAGCTTCTTAGGCAGAGATCTTGAGAGTTGAGCCTTTTCCATTCAGTTCCTGCCAATGCACTTAAGTGGACGTAGTTGAACATTCATAGTACACCATGTATGTGTAATGTCACGCTCTTGGACTTGCTTACAGTTGTTCTCTGCCCTTACATCATGGCAGGCAACCGTCTTACCACCGTCATTACTGTTAATTGAGAGAGGAACACTAATGCCATATATTCCCTAGATTTTACAGTTTACGAATTGCTTTCCTGACTTCTTTCTTTGATATAAAACTCTTCCTTAGACTCTGATCCAGAATCACTCTTTATGATGATTGGCAATTTTGGTCTAAAAATAAATATCTATAAGTAAAAACTAGACACAGTTTCAGAGTTGGGAGTAGAACTTGAAAATGTAAATGCTTTTGATTGCTTGTGATTGATAAATAGGATTCATAGTACTGAATTTTGGAAAATGGTATTTACCAAATTATTATCTTCACCTTAGAGAATTGGGCTTTTTTTTTTTTTTGTCTTTCACACCAAAACGTACTGAAAGAACAGACCTTGAGAATAGAATGAATCAGCAGAGGAAGCACATAAAGCAGAAAGAAGCTTTTACAGCGAAGGCTATTTTGGGAATTTGGTTGGTTCCCTTTGTGAGGATAATTCATCGTTTTTCTTCTTCTTTTTTTTCTAATATGCACAGCATTTTGTTAAATAGCATTTTGGTAAATTGCTGGCCTCCAGTGTGATTACAAAATGAATTTCCTGAATTATAACCCACCAAACATTTTTATTATTCAAGAGGCAGGTGCGTTATGAAGAGCTAGAAGTTTTTATTGACCACTAACTTGCTAGCATTAGTTGGTAGTCCTAATTAGTTGGCATTAGTTGGCTCTTGGCTAACGTCCACCCAGGAGGTGGCTGTGTTGTGCACCTGCGTGGGTCGCCAGCTTTCATTTCCCCTCCAATGTCTATAAAGACTCCAGGACCAAGGAAGGCAGAGCTCAGAGAGACACAGGCAGACTGAAGACCCTCCTGTCTTCTTGGGGTGAGCTAGATTTGCAACAGTGCTCCTAGCCTAGCAGTACCCATGCAAGTCCTAGGTGCTGTTAGCTCCTCCTAGGAGGCTGTCATCTGGGTGCCCTCCCAGATCAAGAAGCTAGGAAGCATGGCTACATTGGAAGGCAGTGCAGTCATTGTTTCTCCTAACTTCTTCTTGAATAGAAATAGGTTTGCCTCTAGTTGATGTGGTGCCTGTATGTAAATGAGAAACAATCTCCCCTGCATTAGAACCTGGTCCTAGGCTTGGCACACACTTGCCCATCTCTAGGCAAGTATATGCCCAGCACAAGACCCAGCACAGGACAGCTGGATATTGTGATGCATTGCTCAGAGCCACTTTCAGGAATGAAGCACCTCCTTCCTCAGGTGCTGGGGATGCTGCTGGGATAGAGTGCCCAGCTGCCAGCCTCCCTGGAGACTGCCTTAACTGAGAGAGGTCATGCCCCTCTTGCTGTGACCTGTATTCAAGGACTGATAAGTGTCCCAACTTGGAAAAATGCCAAAGGCTCATCCCAGCTTCAGGACTCCCCACAGGTGGGCTAGGGCTTCTCGAGACACTGCAGCATAGCCCAGTTTCTTTCTCAGCCCAATCCCTCCTATGAGTTGTGATTGCAGGAGCACTAGCTAAGAAATTGTTTTTGTGCTAATCTACCTCAGAACCGGCTCCCTGGGAACCCAGCCTGCAACAATAAATGCGCCTCACAGGACTCACCCTGCTTTCAGCTTGGAGTCTACATCTCAAAAAATCTGACCCTTATCTCTTTCTAAAATGTAGCTTGAGTGATACTTGCCAAATGCTAGTTTGATCATGTCATCCCTTCTTGGAATCCTCCATTGCTTTAACTTTGTTCTTAGGGACAAAGAGTAGCCTCCTTCATGTGGCTGATATGTGGTCTTACCATCAGATTTGCCAGCCATATTAGGACAATTTAGGAAGTACAAGAGAGAACAAAAATTATTTCATCTTATACAATTTTTGAAATGTTTGTTTGCTGAATGACAGGTTGATATTATTACATTGGTAGACCTCTAAAATAGTTCAATAAAAGTGATTAAAAGATGGCCTAAAACATGAAAATAACACATACATTAAAGCAATATTTAATCTTCACATTACTAATCTGAATATTAAAATAAAATAAGCAGAATGGTCATTTTGGCTACATGTTTATAAACTTTATCAGGTATTTAGCATATTTATATCTACTATTAAGTCACTGGTATTTTTCCAGAGAGTTTTTTTTTTTTTTTTGAGACAGAGTTTTGCTTTTGTTGCCCAGGCTGGAGTGGAATGGCATGATCTCGGCTCACTGCAACCTTCACCTCCTGGGTTCAAGCAATTCTCCTGCCTCAGCTCCCTGAGTAGCTGGGATTAGAAGCATACGCCACCCCGTCTGGCTAATTTTGTATTTTTAGTAGAGACGTGGTTTCTCCGTGTTGGTCAGGCTGGTCTCAAACTCCCAACCTCAGGTGATCCGCCCGCCTTGGCCTCTCAAAGTGCTGGGATTACAGGCATGAGCCACCTTGCCCAGCCCATAGAGTATGTTTTTAATAAGGTCTTATTTTTTGATAATATTTTCCAAAATTAGCTGTAATATTCTACAAAGTTGAATTTCATGGCTAACAAATTTGAAGTTACTGATGTCTTTAGTTTACTCTTCCGTACAATCGTAGCATTTTTAACTGAGAGAATATTCTTAACAGGTGCTGATTCCTAAATTCCTAAAGAAGGAACCCCTCAATTCTAATTTTTTTTTTTTTTGAGAGGGAGTCTCGCTCTGTCACCCAGGCTGGAGTGCAGTGGCGCGATCTTGGCTCACTGCAAGCTCCACCTCCCGGGTTCACGCCATTCTCCTGCCTCAGCCTCTCCGAGTAGCTGGGACTAAAGGCGCCCATCACCACGCCCGGCTAGTTTTTTTGTATTTTTAGTAGAGACGGGGTTTCACCGTGGTGTCGATCTCCTGATCTCGTGATCCGCCCTCCTCGGCCTCCCAAAGTGCTGGCATTACAAGCGTGAGCCACTGCGCCCGGCCCCTCAATTCTAATTTTTATATTGAAATACATACATGTTTTAGGCCAAATCTCTTCACACTTTCTGACTTTTAACCTCCATTCAGAGTGTCCATCTTTGATAAATATTTTTGTAAGATAAAATTTATTAAATTATCTATTTATGAACTGTATCTCTCATACTTTGCTGGTGGGAATGCAAAATATAGGACAGTCACTTTGAAAAAGTGATTGGCGGTTTCCTAGAAGGTTAAGTATACTTTCATCATCAACTTAGCAACCTCATTCTGAGGCACGTATCCGAAAGAAATAAAGGGATACAACCAGAAATGACTTGTAAAATAATATTTATAGCAGTTTTATTCATTATAGCCAAAACCTGGAACCCCTCCAGTGTCCACCAACAGGAGATTGGATAAAACATTATGCTAAGCAAACAAAGCCGGACATCAAAGAATACATACTTATGATTTATTATTTCATTTGTGCAAAGTTCAGTATCAGGCAAAGCTAATTGATGGTGATAGAAATCAGAACAGTGGCTGTCTCTGGAGGCGGAAGCAGGACTAACTAGAAAGCAACAAATGGAACTTTCTGAGAAGAGGGAAATTTTGATTTTGAAAATCATGGTCTCCTCAATTTACCCTATTCTCGTGCCAAATATATACTTACATAATTAAAAGGTAAAATTCCACCAAAATTCTTCACAAAAGCTGAGACATAAAACTTCAAAATTATATTCTAAGCTCCATATAAGCTCTCATCTTTTGATTTGTTTCGTTCCTTAATAGCGCTTTAGGGCCAAATTTCATTATCTATTTGCTAGCTTTGTTTTAGATCATTGAAATTTGCCAAAAGCTTCCAAAGCTGAGGTTTTCTTGTCCTGCCTTACTGAATATTTGGATTTAGAGTTTTTCAGTATTATTCAGAGGACTTCAAAACATTCAATCTTTTCTCAGGACACTCACTGATTTACAAGTATAGTGATTACAGGCACTTACCTTTGTTTTGAAAAATTATTATTGACATATGTTGTACTTAAAGTGCATACATTTAATCTATGCAGCTTAATCTTAATTAATTTTTAAAGGTAACATATCCATATAAACACAACTTAAAGATTTAGCGTATTTTTGACTCCCTTCCCAGCATATGCCCCTTGTGGTCAAAACTCCCATGATGTCATTCCCCTATTTGACCTCAATCCCCACATGGTGGGCAGAATAATGTCCCCAAGGATGTCCATGTCCTAATCTCTGGAACCTGTGAATATGTGATGTTAAGTGGAAAGAGGAATTAAGGTAGCAGATGAAATTGCTAATCAGCTGACTGTAAGAGGGAGATTATCCAGGATTATCTGTGGGGACCAGTGTAATCACAAAAGTCTTTAAAGACAGAAGACGGAGGGAGAGTCAGAGTTGCAGTAATGCCCTATGAAAGAGACTTGACTGGCTGCGACTGGCTTTGAAGATAAGAAGAATGCCGGGAGCCAGGAAGTACAGGCAGTGTCTAAAAGCTAGAAAAATAAGAAAATGCATTCTCTTCTAAAGCCTCCAGAAAGGAAGGCAGCCCTGATATCACCTTGATTTTTAGCCAGGAATGTCCATTTTGGACTTTTGACCTCCAGAACTGTAAGAGAATAAATTTGTTTTGTTTCAAGCCATTAAATTTGTGAAAATCTATTACACCAAAAATAGAAAACCAGGAAACCAATACACCTCATTTATTAAATTGATCTACTTTTGCTTTCTTGTTGAGGTATGACTTAAATCAAATTGTACAAGTCATAAGCATACATTTGATGAGATCTGACAAAGATAGAGACACCTGTGTAACCCACAGCCCAATCAGCAGAGTATTTCCCTCTTCTCAGAAAGTTCCCTGTGTTAGTCTCTAGCTAGTCCTGCCTCCACCTCCAGAGACAGCCACTATTCTGATTTCTATCAGCATAAATTAGTTTTGCCTGTTATTGAACTTCTTACAAATGAAATAATAAATCATAAGTATGTGTTCTTTGATGTCTGGCTTTGTTTGCTTAGCATAATGTTCTATCCAATCTCCTGTTGGTGGACATTGGAGGGGTTCCAGTTTTTTGGCTATAATGAATAAAACTGATACGAATATTATTTTACAAGTCATTTCTGGTCGTATCCTTTGATTTTTTTCAGATATGTGCCTCAGAAGGAGTTTGCGAAGTTGATGGCGAAAGTATACTTAACCTTTTAAGAAACAGCCAATCACTTTTTCAAAGTGATTGTCCTGTATTTTGCATTCCCACCAGCAAAGTATGAGAGATCCAGTTGCTCCAAATTCTTGATGACACTTGGTGTGGCCAGTCATGTTAATGGCAGCCATTGCAGTGGGTGTCAAGTGATATTTCATTGTGATTCTAACATGCGTCTTCCTGCTAACCCACGATTGCTGAGCTCCTTTCTATGGTTTATTGGCCAGCACATATTTTCTGTTGTGAGCTTTCCTTCAAATCTTTTGCCTCTTTTTAAGATTAGATTGTTTTTACTATTCATTGTTTGGGATTTTCATCCCTGGATACATATTCTTTGTCAGATATACATATTGTGAATATTTTCCCCTGCCTTCTCTTGCCTTTTTGTTTTCTTAGCTATGTCTTCTGAAGAGCGTGAGTTTATAATTTTGCTGAAGTTCAATTCATCATTTTGCTTTTTTTTTTGGTTAGTGCTTTATTTAGTGTTCTAAGAGTTATGTTGAAGATGAAAGTGCATGTTTTGTTCTAGAAGCTTTATGGTTTCAGCTTCCATTCAAGTCTACAAGCTGTCTTAACTTTTTTATAGAGGTTAAGGTTTATTTTTATCTCTATGAATATCTAATTGTCCCAGCACTGTTTGTTGTATCAGTACCTTTTTGCATTTAACAGCATTTTCAGCCAAAAACTGTGGTTTAGTTATTCCATGTCTGGGCATATGTTAAAAATTTGTACATAAAATAATAAAGTTTCTATTTTGACTAGTGGAATACCTCAGCTGGTTTGAATGTAACCAAGAATTGTGGAAGTACCATAGCCAATTCCAAGTAAGATTCCGATTCACAGATTTTTAATTCAGCAAGAATATTACTTTTGCCGTGATATTTTGTTCCACCGAAATTTGTGTTCACATCATTACACAAAACAAATAATTCTATGTTCCATATGGAATTTTTAGCTGAATATACAATTAACAATAGTGAAATTAACAAAACTGTTTCTCCACCTTCATTCAAATAAGCTTCCAAACGCTTTTCTTTGGCTCCATTAATTACATAAAGTATTCAACAGTTATAATGATCTGGTTTTCTATTTGAAGCAACCAATGATATTGATCTGCATCATCTGTTTGCAAAGATTTTCTGTTATGAAGCCATTTATTAATAGCTATTTCTTCACTTTTTGTACATGCACAAGAAACCTTGAAATTTAAAATAGGCCACTATAATTTAGAAAATAGTTATTTCGGCTGGGTGCCATGGCTCATGCCTGTAATCCCAGCACTTTAGGAGGCTGAGGTGGGCAGATCACCTGAGGTCAGGAGTTCGAGACCAGCCTGACCAACATGAAGAAACACCGTCTCTACTAAAAATACAAAAAATTAGCCGGGCATGGTGGCACATGCCTGTAATCCCAGCTACTGGGGAGGCTAGGGCAGGGGAATTCCTTGAACCTGGGAGGCGGTGGTTGCAGTGAGCCAAGATCATGCCATTGCACTCCAGCCTGGGCAACAAGAGCAAAACTCCGTCTCAAAAAAAAAAAAAAAAAAAAAAAAGAAAAGAAAAAGATGAAAAGAAATAGTCATTTCATTCAGTCAAGCTACTCAGAATAGAAAGCAACTTCACCTTCTGCAGCGACTTGTGTTATATTGTCATCTTCAGCTATCATCATCGCAGTAAAAATCACTGATATTTCCAAAGAAGGTTCATTTCTTTTGACTTGGGTGAGCTCTGTGATGTCACAGTGTCCTATATGTGCGTGGTGGATGGATAGCAAAATTGATTGATATCTTGTACATGTCACACATTTATCACCATCATTCTGGAAAAACAGAAATAATTTTTCATTAAACATGCACTTTCACTTATTAGCTCATTGCTGCTGAATGTGTTTAATGAAAAGATGTCAAATAAATAAAAATTTTAATTTTTACAAAATAACGTATTTGGGAGCTGCAGTAGCAAAAGCATTCAGATGCTCTGAGTCATTCTATTCTGCCTCTATTTCCTGCACTCCAAGCCTATGCTTTCCCACGTTTGCCACTAACCTTGCTGATTGTAGCATGAGGATACAATGTATCTTGCAGGCTTCAGCAAGTATTGTGGCAAAATTTGCTAGCAAATCAATAGATCGCAGGGGCAGCTGATTTAAAAATGTTCTCATTAGTACTTGAGAGAAAAGGACTTAGCTATTTGTAGTTACTTTTGTCTAAGCATTTTTATCAGCAAATGCCCTGCATGCTGTCCTTGTAAGCAAGGTCATGCCAAACTCATTCACTGTTAGACAAGATCATGCCCTTAGCTGGAACTATGAAAAAGAGCACTACTGAACTCATTTTGCCTTTTTTTGGTGCAAACTGGCAATAAAGATACTTTGCTAAAAATGGAGAAAATCTGAGACAAATGTTAAGTGAAATGGGAATCCAGAGCAACAGGCATAATCAGGACCTTTCCTTTCTAACTGGGACCCCACCCACAAGACTTGGCAGGCTATGCTCCCCCTCCCCCGCTGACCTCCTTAGCCCCATTACAGAAATACTTGTGAGCAATCTATTGAAACCTTCAATGAGCATTTGATTTAGGCGTGTCACTGTTCCTAGACTGAGGCTTCACAGGCGATGATTGTACTGGATTTGACTCACCTTTGGGTCCCTGTTATCCAGTAGAGTGCCTGCCATATGGAAGGTGCTAAGAGCATATTTGATGAATTAATCAGAGGGTGGGTGAGCAGGACGGGGTACAGAGGGAGAACACTGGCTCTCTGGGCCCTCAGGGAGCACCTCCTTTGGAGGGCTGCATGCAATACACTTTGAGTGTGAAGGCAAGATGAACTTGCAGATGTATTCCAATGATCAAGAAATGTATTTCCTGTCTGAAATCTTTTATAACACCATCTTTTTCATGACTCCATTTCCACTTATTACTCTGTGATCACAGTGCTTGAGTAGTGCTGAGTATCAGGTTCTAGGGGAAGCTTGTTCCAAGGATAATCTAAATCCGCAGTCTACTTCTCTCCTATATCCCAAGACACAGAAAACACACACACACACACACACACGCACACACACACATACACACACACAAACACAGGCCAATTGATAGCATAACATTCCAGAAATATAATAATCAATACATTTATATATATAACTCTTTTAAATTTGCATATGTAGAAATAAATATACACATATAGAAATATATGGCCAGGTGCGGTGGCTCACGCCTGTAATCCCAGCACTTTGGGAGGCCAGGGTGGGTGGATCACGAGGTCAGGAGATCGAGATCTTCCTGGCTAACACGGGGAAACCCTATCACTACTAAAAATACAAAAAAATTAGCTGGGCGTGGTGGCAGGCACCTGTAGTCCCAGCTACTCCAGAGGCTGAGGCAGGAGAATGGCATGAACCTAGGAGGTGGAGGTTGCAGTGAGCTGAGATCACACCACGGCACTCCAGCCTGGGCAACAGAGTGACACTCCATCTCAAAAGAAAAAAAAAAAAAAAAATATATATATATATATATATATATATATTTATGTAAAGTGCTACAGGAACAAATTAACTATGAAATCTCAAAGACAGTGTAACAATAGTTTATTTCTACCAAAGTTACATGTCTAATACATGATGGCAGGACACTATACTCCACATAGTAACTCAGGGAACAAGGCTTACAAGAATGACAACATCTTATATCTGCATCGTTCTCATTTGCTGCAGCTTGAGGGTCATGTGCCTGCCCTCGAGTGTTTTGTCCAGCAGAGTCACATTTCATTTTCCTTCCAACTCATTAGCCAAGCTAGAGAGAGGAAGGGCAGCACATGGGCTGTGTCATCTGTACTCTCTACCTTTTGGCTTCCAGCTGGAGTTGACCAAAAAAGCACCATCAAGATCACAAAGCTGGGTATTAACTCACTCAACATTTTCTCTAGCAAACCCTGATTTGACCAAGTCGTGTTGGAATCCTCTCGTTATAGCTACAACTCTCCTTAGGATATCTTCTGACCTCTATAGCCTTAGAGTAGGTCATGGATTTCCACTGTTGCTATTTTTTCCTTGATAGCCATCTCTGGTAGGATTATTTAACATTGCCCATGCCTTTGTTCATTTTAATTGACCTTTTAAAATTGCCCCTTTGTGTGTTCCATACGTTTCATGCTGGGGCTCTAATTGACATAGTTCCTTTGTTCTCATACGTAGAACTACACCAACCCCTCCCCAAGAAAGACAACCACAAGTCCCATCCAAGTGCTGATGTCAGTTCTAAGTCCAGAATCTCAGCAAGATACACAGTGCATCCTGTATCAGGTCAAGACATGGCTCCCTCTTAGCCCACACTGAGAACTACAAAGGGAGGTTGTCCACACTCAATGAACAATAATGGAACCACAAGTCAACCACAGTAAACAATCCTATTTAAAAATTGATGAGAGAAACACAGAAGTTAACGGTTCCTGTCAATTGTATGGTAATGTTTGACAGTCTCATTGCAAACACCCTTATTCTGGAGATGAGAGTGTTACTATTTGTTCATTAGCTCTGGATCCTGATCTCTGGGAGAACTTTTCTTGTTCCTTGTTTTCTCTCATTCCTAAATCCATCTTCTGGAAAGACCTTCTTGTACACTATTCTGTTTGACTAGATCAGATGTGGGTTTTGTGGAATGTATCTATTTTGAGAGTTATATAGCTTTGTCAGGTCGCTTTCTGCTTACAAAATGTTTGGACCTCAAGTGTTACATGCTTGTTTAGGCCAGTGATATAGTTCAGATGTTTGTCCCCTCCAAATCTCATGTTGAAATGTGATTCCCAATGTTGGAGGTGGAACCTGATGGGAGGTGATTGGATCATGAAGATGGATCTCTCATGAAAGGTATAGAACCATCTTCTTGGTGATAAGTGAGTTCTCATTTAGTTCACATGAGAGCTGATTGTTTAAGAGAACCTGGAATCTCCTCATTCTCTCTTGCTCCTTCTCTCACTGTGTGACATGCTGCTCCTCTTCATCTTCTATCATAATTTCAAGCTTCCCGAGGCCCTCACCAGAAGCAGATGATGGCACCACACTTCTTGAACAGCCTGCAAAACTGTGAGTGAAAATAAACATAAAAATAAAATTTCTTTATAAATTTTCCAGCCTCAGATATTTTTTAATAACAACACAAGAAGGGCCAACTATAGAAAATTAATACTGAGGAGTGAGGCATTGCTATAAAGATACCTGAAGATGTGGAAGCAGCTCTAGACCTGGGTAATGGGCAGAGGTTAGAAGACTTTGGAGGGCTCAGAAGAAGACAGAAAGATGAGGGAAAGCTTGAAACTTCTTAGAGACTGGTTAAATGGTCATCATCAAAATGCTGATAGAAATATGGATGGTGAAGGCCAGGCTGACAAGGTCTTATACAGAAATGAGGAAGTTATTGGGAACTGGAGTAAATGTTACCCCAGTTATGCCTAGAAAAGAGCTTGGCTGCATTGTTTCCATGCCCTAGGGATCTGTGGAAGTTTGAAGTTAAAAGTGATGACCTAGGGGATTTGGCCAGAGAAACTTCTAAGCAGCAAAGTATTAAAGATATAGTCTGGTTGCTTCTAAGAGCCTACTATCAGAAGGCTGCTCCTGCAAAGAAATAACTTAAAGTTGGTACTTATATTTAAAAGGGAAATAGAATATAAAAGTTTGGAAAATTTGCAGCCTGGCCCTGTGGTAGAGAAAGAATCCCAGCAGGCTATGGAGCAACCTCTTGCTAGAGACAGTAGCCTGACTAAAAGGGAGTCAAGTACTAATATCCAAGACAATGAGAAAAAGACCTCAGAGGCATTTCAGAAGACTTTGGGAGAGTCTCTCCCATCATAGGCCTAGAGGCCTAGGAGGAAAGAATGGTTTCAGGAGCCAGGCCCAGAATGCCACCACCTTGTGCAGCCTTGGGACACTGCTTCCTGCATCCAGGCTGCTCAGGCTTTGGCCTTTGCTCAAAGAGACCCAGGTACAGTTCAGGCTGCAGTTCCTGAGTGTGCAAGCCATAAGCCTTCGTGGCTTCTACATGGTGTTAAGTCTGCAGGTGCACGTAATGTAAGAGTAAAGGAGGGCCATGGTGGTTTTCATCTAGATTTCAGAAGATGTATGGAAAAGCACAGATGCCCAGGCAGAAGCCTGCCACAGGGGTGGAGCCCCCACAGAGAAATTTTACTAAGGCAGTGCAGAGGAGAAATGTGAGGTTGGAACCCTATGCAGAGTCCCCACCAGGGCACTGCCTGATAGAGCTGTGGGAAGGGAGCCACCACCGTCCAGACTCCAGAATGGTAGATTCACCATCATATTGCACCCTCCGCCTGGAAGAGTTGCAAGCACTGAACTCAAAACCATGAAAAAAGCCACAAGTCTGCATCCTGCAAAACCACAGGGGCAAAGCTGCACAAGGCCTTGGGGGTCCACCCCTTGGACTAGCATGTCCTGGATGCAAGACATGGAATCAAAGGAGCTTGCTTTGCAGCTTTAAGATTTAATGACTTCCTTGTTGGGTTTCAGATTTGTGTGGGACTTACTGCCCCTTTCTTTTGGTTAATTTCTTTCTTTTGGAATGGGAACGTATACCAAATGCCTATACCACCATTGTGTCTTGGGAGTAAATAACTTGTTTTTGGCCTCAGAGGCTCATAGGTGGAGAGAACTCATCTCCAGATGAGACTTGGGACTTGGGACTTTTGAGTTAATACTGGAATGAGTTAAGACTTTGGGAGACTATTGCTGAGGTGTGATTATATTTTGAAATGCGAGAAGGACAACACGAGATTTGGGGAGCCAGGGGTGGAACAATGTGGCTTAGGTGTTGTCCTCTTCAAAACTCATTTTGAAATGTGATTCACAGGATTGGAGGTGGAGCCTGGGGGGAGGTGATTTGATCATGGGGGTGGATCCCTCATGAATGGTTTAGCATCATTCCTTTGATGATAAATGAGTTATTGCTAAGTTAGTTCACATGAGATCTGGTTGTTTAAAAGAGCTAGTTCACAATTCATATGGCAACATAATTCCTGTGAAAACTTAGACTATTTGTCTGTTTTCTGTAAATAGAGTTTACACAATTCCTTTCTAGGCTATCATAGAAAACTACATCAGACAGAATGTAAGAGGAAATAATAATTTTATTCAAAACAATTGCAATAGAGTCGAGACTATTGCAGTAGAGGAGAGAGGTTGAACTCAAGTTTGAATACAGCAAGGACAGCTGGGGATTTATAGCCAAGTATCAGAGTGAGGGGGTCAGTGGATAGAAATTACTAAGAGGAACTGATGAGATACCAGTGTTGGGGAAGAGGACATTGATTAGATATTAAGGGTAAGGGCATTTGTGCTAACCTGACCTAGGATTCTTGCTAAAACTTGACTCAGCAGACTCAGGATAAGGGGGCTCAGAGGAGTCTGACTAAAGTTTGGTCAAGGAGGATATTCTTGGCAAGACATGGTTCTCAGGTGTGCTGTATTTCTTTATCATTCTCATAAATCTCTCTTTCCTTAGTGCAGGCTGCTTTGAGGTTTTACTGGATTTTCATCACTCCACGTATTTTAACATCCCATGTGTTATTTGGGGTCTAGAAATAATCAGGTTGTCTAACACTGAAGGGCTCCACATTCTGGGCTCTCTCTGTTCTTGCTCATCTGTGCTTGCAGACTGGCCAGTGCTTTCTGCCCATCTGTCTTTCTCGCAATACCTTTCTGAATCCCAGAAATAAACTGTACACTCTACTGCTTTGCCATTTTACAATATGGATCTGCATTGTTTCAGCTTCTGAAATCAGTCCTCTTGCCACACTCTTTCATTGAATCAATGCCATATGTTTTGGGTTTTTATTTCAGTAGGACTTCACCAACTTTGCACAGTATTTATTATTATTCTAATCACATGATCCTCTGCTGTGGTAACAGATAAATCCTCAAGTTGCACTGGTTTAATAACATGAAACTTGATGTTCTGCTTCCACAACATTCACTGGGAAAAACAGTGAGATGGTGAGGTGGACAGAGTGTGTGGGGGTCACCTGTTGAATTGGAATCTACTAATTTGTAGGTGCACATGTGGAAAATGTAGCCACAGCAGGAGAAAAGAGATCTAGAGTTCTGTGCAACAGCTCTTGAGTGCATCAACCTGAAATTAACAGTCACTTTTGCTCATACCCTACTTGCCAGAAATTGTTTCACAGCCCAGAGTACCTGGCAGGAGCCTGGGAAATATGGCAAAGCACATTCACATTTGGTGCACAGTCAATGCATCTGCCATAGTAGGCTTCAAATATGTTATAAATAAATAATTATACATAAACGCATGTGTTCATGCACACACATATGCACACACTTGAAATATCCATTGTGTAAAACCCCTATGTAATCAATTTTATGCTACCATTATTTCACATTTTAACATTTGTGGCAGATTGAATCTCCCAAGAATGGCTGCAAAACTACTTCCCATTCCACGTGCTCCTCTGTGGTGACTTTGCCCCTCTCCTCACCTTTATCATGAACTGGGCTGACTTCCTTGCCCAAACCTCGAATCTGGGCTGGCCTTAGAGACTCACTTGTAGCCAATAGAGACGGCCTAAGTGACACTGGATCACTTCTAAGGATAAGTCAGAACTCTGTCTGTTTTTGTCCCCTGGAACTCGTTTGTTGAAGTCCTCACCCCAAAGTGATAAGAGGAGGGGCCTTTGGGAGGTGACTTGACCATGAGGATGGGGCCTTCGTGATGGGATTAGTGCCCTTACAGACGTCTCTCTCTGCTCTCCACTTTGTGAGGACACAACCAGAAGATGGCCATCTGCAAACCAGGAAGAGGACCTTCAACAGACACTGATCTGCTGGCTTCTTGGTTTTAAACTTCACCTTCCAGAACTGTGATAAATGAATTACTGTTATTTAAGCTCCCAAGTCTATGGTATTTTCATTATAGTAGCTTGGACAGATTAAGACACTTCCTTTTGGAGTGATCCCTCTCAGAGCCCAGCTTCCATGGCTTTGAAAAGCTTAAAACCACACAGTAGAGAGCTCCAGGCAAATAAAAAATTTTCCATGTTAGTCTAGCCCCCAGCTGTTGAAGTCACCTCCAGGATCTCATGTCCTCTGGCTGAGGCCCCAGGCATTGTGGAGCAGAAACAAACCTTCCCTGCTGTGCCCTATCAAAATTTCTGACTTACACAATCCAAAATCAGAATGAATGGTGGTTATTTTATACCCCTGAGTGTTGGATGGTTTGTTATGCAGGCTGGATAAATGGAACAACAGCTCTGGATTAACATGAGTCTTACAATCAATTGTGTCTTTTTAAAAATTTAAATATTTTAGCAATTCTGAAGTTAGAATACATCTTAGGTATGATAAAATACGGTAACAAATAAAAATGAGTAAACTTTATATGAAAATCTAATGGGGAGAGTTCTTTCTTTTTTCATTATGTCAGAAATACATTATACAACTGTATACCTATGTACCTTCATACAGATTTTGCTAATATTTTATATTATAAAATACTGATGTGTGCATTATACTAGATGAGTCTTTCTTATCCTTTTCATCAACAATCCCTATTGAAAACGCAGTCTCCCGGCCATGCCAACTCCCTTTGTCCGTGATTAAACTTAGACTCCCTCCACATTCCACGATTATTTATTGGCAGCTTCTGGGTGTGAGGAATCGTGATCGGCATGGGGCACAGTGTGTGTAAGACAGGCAAGGTCCTTACCTGCCTGCACAGAGTTATGGCACAGGGAGAGATGCTTGAAAGCAGCAAGTGGGAATCAAGTGTGTGAATACAAACCCTGAAGGGTGTAGTGAAGGGAACAAAGAAGGTACTTGAGAAACTGAGGGAGACTTTCCTTTGGGTAGTTGGGGAAGGCCTTGCTAAGAAAGCCCATTCAAGCTGAGACTTAAAGGCCTCTGCTACCTACAAGGTGGGGGTCATTTCTAGGCTGCTGGAAGAAGATGAGGGGCTGGAGGTCAGTGTGGCTGCAGCCACGGAGGGGCAGGAACAGGAGGGCGCTGAAGGGCAGAGACCTGCATGCTCTTTAAGGGCTTGGAGAGTGAAAGACAAATCTGGGTTTGTTAAAAGTCACTGTGAATCAACCTTGGTAGTATGCCCTTCAGTAAGTGAGTGGATAACGGTGGTACATCCAGACAGTGGGATGTTATTCAGCTCATACTCAGAAGAAGTGAGTTAGGAAGTCATGAAAAGATAAGAAACTTACCTGCCTATTACTAAGTGACAGAAGCCAGACTGAAAAGGCTACGTCTATGATTCCAATATATAACCTTCCGGAAAAGGAAAAACTATGGAGACAGGAGAAAGGTCTGTGGGTGCCGGATGTGAGTGGGGAGGGAGGGGTGAGTGGGCAGAGTGCACGGGATTTGGGAACTACCCTTTATGATACCCTCATGGTGGATCCATGTCACTATCTATCTGCCCAAACCCACAGAATGTACGGCACCATGAGTGAGCCTAGTGTAAACTACAGTCTCCAGGGGATAGCGATGTGTCTGTGCAGGTCCACTGTTCATGACAAAGGCATCACATTGTAGGGGATGCTGATAGCGGAGGGCCTAGGGGGCAGGAGGTAAATAGGAACTCTCTGGGCCTTTCTCTCAATTTTGTTTTGAACCTAAAACTGCTCTACAAAATAAAGTCTACGTGAAATTATAAAGAAAAAAACAAAAAGGCATTCTGGAGGCTCAGCGGAGGGAGCGGAAGGGACTGAGGAGAGTGGAAGGCCATGGGGTGGCACAGTCAAGACCTCTGCAGACCCCCACGGGAGACCTCCATTCCCTGGTGTGCCCGAGGACTCTGCCTCTGTGTGGCACCACTGCAGCCCTTCACTGCAATTGTTTGCTCACATGTCCTAGTGCCCTAAGACTGAGCAGCTGGTTGGGAGGAGGAGGAGGTAGTGATGAGGGCTAATTCACAGGAGAATCCAGGCGGTGGGTATGCAGGGAGATGAGGCCAGAGGAGGAAAGAGGGAAAGATGGACATGTGTGAGGCCTGGACCATTTTTCTGCCTTGCCCAGGGACAAGAGGGCCTTTTCTGTGCAGACACAGCCTGAGCCTGTGTCCAGCCTCCAGAACACATCTGTGTTTTCAGCAATGCTTCCTCCATCATCCCTCAGGATTATTTTCAAGCCAAATTGTTGAGCATAAACAGGAGGAGATGCAGTCCAGGTGAACCTTCATCTCCACAGCCTGGGTGAGGGAGCAAGGGAGGGAGGAGTGGTCCAAGGAGGGACTGAGGCCCCATGTGGGAAATGGCTGTGCCCAACCCGAGTGCACGCCTTCTTTCTGCTTCCCACCCCTACCATCTCCTTGTCCTTCCCTCAGCTTTCCCTTCCTCCCTCTTGCCTTTCCATTCTCCCCTCATCCCTGCTTTTAACCCTTTGAATTCATGTTTCACGCATGGTGAATAAAAAGGCCACCCAGTGGTTGGGTGGAGAGTCCTTCTGACCCCCAAATACCTCCCAGACTCTGGCCAGAGGCTCCAGCATCTCTGACTCTTTGCCTGGGTTGATGGTCAATCCGGGGTGCGGTGCTGGGCTGGGCAGGGGAGCACAGGATTAGAGAAAGCGCAGATGGCTGCTTCTGCAGTTTTCCCGGCAGCGGAGCGTGAGCCTGTGAGCTGACTCTTGACACTCACAGCTGCGACAGTGCCTGGGCTTCCTCTGACTCTCTAGGACAGTCAAACACATGCTTCATTGTGATCACCTTAGAGTGGTGGTTTTCAGTTCAGGTGTGAATTTTCTCACAGACACCAATTCTGTGACTTCATTCATTCTCTACGCCTGTCAGAATGTGCGATTACAAAGCTGGAGGAGCTTGCACAGACACTCAAGGCCTTTCAGAGACCCATTAGGACTCCGCAACCCTGGACCTTGGGGACGTTTTCCTCCAGCAGTGTGGCCGGGTCATCCTTTGTTACAACATAGTGTCTCATCCTAGCATACATACACACGCAAATGTACACTTGAGATCCACTCTGGCACCCCATGGTCTCTTTCTGAATGTGTATTGCATTCTGCCAGTCAAATGTCTTCTGATTATGAGGAAATTTAATCTGGGTATCGTGAGTATAAGTCTTTGTGATGACAATGAAAATTAAGTAGTCTAGTGTTGTATATTTCAAATAAAGTTGCAGCTCTCCCAAGCTGTGGGGATACATTCCGTGCAAGCTCCCTCCCTTCCTTCTGTTGCCCTCTCCTAACCAGCCACGAGAGAGCACAAAGACAAACATGTGGCTGGCTGAGGAGGATGGATGTGTAAGGCAACATTTTGTGTACAAGAAATTCATGAGGTTGAGTCACACATTTCTAGCCAGGCACCTTCAATTGCTGTTGATGTGGCAGGTTGTTGCAATGTGGGCCGGTGCCACAGGAATTGTCACTTAGCACATTGATTAAAAGGATCCAGGGCCTCACGAGAGACATTCTTGAGGCCCCAGAAGCACCCAACAAATGCAAACATTGCAGAGAAGGAGACAGCAAAGGTGAAATCACTTAGCATCCTTGGCTGACCTCAGCTCTAGATGCTGGTGGAAGCTGGGGCTTGAATTTGCTTTGCTTCAGGGACAGCGATGATACATTTTATTACAGTGTTGATTCTGAGGTCCCATCAGGCATCTGGTGTCCTCAACATCCAGGGAGACCAGGCAAGCTGAATAAATCTTTGCACCATGGCAGGGAGCAGCCAGAGGAAGGAAACGGCAAGACGATCCAAAGCAACATAGAGCTCTACGCAGGTCAGAACATGCACCCAAGAGCAGTGGCTGAAGCTTGCATGGGAGTGAGGTTCAGAGGTAAGAGCTCAGGGAGTTCTACCCTACCTAGCAGGTGACGATGTAAAAAAAAAAAAGCAATCAGGCCTGGAGAAGGGCATTTCCTCAGTTACTGAAAAATAACAATGCTCATGTCTTTTTCTCTTAACAAAGATACCGGGCATTTAAATCAACTCAGCTCTCTTAGCCCCCAAAATACATTTTTTAAAACTTGGTCTGTCTTTTCTAGTTGCCACAGCTGAAGTCCTGGGCTACCTCAACCTCCTACCTTCTGCACAGGAACAGTTGTTGAGTTACTTTTACTGTGCTTTCCTGAGAAGGAAAGGAGTTTCCAGGGGTCTGGTGATATCCACCTTCAGGGGTTCCCAACACAAGACAGCTCTACAAGAGCCAGGGCAGCCTTGGCCAGAGCTAGGGGTGCAGAGGTAAAGGCAGGCCTTGCCCTCCAAGGCCACACAGGCTGGCCAGGGGATAGTCCTATAAGGGGACCCAACGAGTGCCCTGTGACAGTGCAGGGCTGAGGGGTGTGCAAAGCTCCTCGGGTGCATGGGAGGGAACTGGAGGTGCCCTTGCCTCCTGGTCATTTAAACCAACTGTCATCCTGAACATAGTAGTGCCTGTATGTGTACACATGCATGTGGCTTCGTGTGCTCACTTGGGTGAGCGGTGTGTGTATTTCTGTATATATGTGCCTGCATGTGTGGTATATATGTGTGCATGTGTGTGTGATATGTATGTGTGCATGCATTGTGTGTTGTATGTGGGGATGTGTATGTGTTCACGAGTATGTGCATGTCTGTGTGTATTCATGTCTTTATGCTTGCATGTGTGAGTGTGCATACGTCTACATTGCTGTGTGCGTGCCTGTATGTGGGTGCATTTACGCGGTGTAAGGGCAGGTTTGTCTAGACCTTGGCCTAACTCCTAGACCTGCTCTGACTTGACTGTGGGTACAGACACATGAATCTTCATGGACTCCCTTTAATAACAAATAATGAATTTTACATTCATTTCCTGAGTCCATGTGGCATAATGTGGTGTTCTCAATCACATCTATAAAAATGGGAGATCACTTTGTTCAAGAACCAAAGATGGCTCACCTTGAAGAGCTCTTTGCCACACCCACTTCTGGCCTCTTTGCCACACCCACTTCTGGCCTCTCTGAGCCCTGCTGCTTAAGGGTGCAGTGTGACAAGGCTGGCCTAACTGTTTAGATTTAGGATGAAGGAAACTCCAACAAATGACTCCACATGATTTGTTCATTTGAAAGCACGACCTTCGTCTGGAGCCTAGGCTTGAAATGGACCAAGACAGCTCATTTGGATGCTATGCCCGAGGCTAGACTTTGCTTAAATTGGCACAGGTTGTATTTGTTCTGATGTTGCTTTAATGCCTTTGGAAGAAGGTCTCTCACAATTTCCCCAGGCAGGTATTTTAGTGGCATCTCTATTGTCATCACTGTGTCTCCTGATGTTTGTTCTAAACCACTGTTTTCGTTCCATGAGCAAATACCCTTCCTAAATGATTCCCAGGATTTTCTAGTAAGAGGAGGATTGAAGGAGGGTGCTATAGGGCCCTTGAACAGGTAGCTGGACTCATTATCATGCACTTTCCTACAAGGACACAGCATTTAGGGCAGTGCCGGAGCCTCATCCACCTTCACGACACCCTCTCCCCACAATAATAGGTCCCCAAATGGGTTAAATTGTTTTTCTTTCAGACCTCCTCTTCTTTCATGCTCTTCACGCTCTATTGAGATTGCATGACATGTCTTTCAGGTTGATGCTTACACTTCCCACCACCCTAGAATGTCATCCAGAATATTCCATCTTTGCAGAATGTGAAGTAATCTGTGAGATTTTTAGCTAAAAAAGAAAGTACAACAGGCTGGATCCTAAGGCTGCATGCTTACATTTTTTTTGTTATTTTATTTCCGTCTGTGAAATTCTACTCATCATTATTTCCTAGACCTTGAAGATGATCTTTTATCTTTTCCATTTTGAGGACCTTAGGGTCAAAAAACTCTTGATTCCTCTCTTTTTTGTTGGGTAAAGACATGATGTTGTTAGTGTTGTTTATCCCAGTTCACATGTACTTTGAAAGATATGTAGAGATGTTGAGTAGTGGCTTAAGAATGGTCTGTGATGAAGCTACTCTGCTCAGGTTCTGTACTCTGCAAATGACATTTTTACCTTTGCCATATGCTCCTGTTCATGCTCCACCCAAAGGACAAGAGACAGGTGAGAAGGCTGGAGGGGGAGAAGGGACTACTCACTCCTTCCTTTTGTTCATGTTTCCCATCAGTGTCTATGACCTACTCTCAGCATGAGTTGATCCCAGTTTCCAGTTTTTCCCATAACCTGAGCCTTATGGGATCCCTTCCAAGATTTTGTGGCACCAGCATCTACAGAACTGCCCCGTTTCCTCAGAGGCCTGGGTCTCAGCTCTGCAGGACCTCTCACCCAAGTTTTCTGTTCTAACAAATCCAACCTCTTCCCTTTGTCTCCTCAGCCCTTGAAGGCTAACTGATTCTGCAGCTACCACCTCTGTGTCTCTATGTCTTTTTAGCCCTCTAATTCCTAGTCAATCAATTCCCTATACTCAATACTCACTGTTAAAATAACTGGCATGCTTTCTGTTTTCTTGACTGGATCCTGAGTGACCCAGCGTTCTTGTAAATAAATGTCGGGATGAAGATGAGGATCACCTAGAAATATGGTTGAGGAAATCTTTTTAAATTGGTGAGAACATTATTTCAGATAAAACTCAAGAACTACGGCAAAGATGAGATAAGCTTTCTATTTAATTTAAGGGATGTGAAGATTTGGCATATTTACCAAATAAGAGAGTCAATTCCATAGAAAGAGAGAGAGAATGAAGAATACTAAAAAGAGAGGATGATTGGTTGGATTAAGTCCTATAAAGATAAACTCAACAGAGAAAAGAGGTGAACTGTTCTTTCTTTGGAAAAAGGAGAAAGGATATGAGCAAAGGGAGGATGAGAATAAAAATGAGTTTAACAAGTGGGGAGAAGCAGGGAAGTTCCTACTCCTGTTCCTAAGAAGTATAAATTAAGACTATTTGAGAATGAAGGGATTGGGGATGGGATCACAGTAAATAGAAAGAGAGTAGCATAAGCAACAGCTAATGGAACACGTCTCCCAGAAACTCAGTATTTGGTAGATTAAAGGTTGCTGAGCAACACTGGGCTGCTCAGGTAGGAATTTGTGGTAAAACAAGGGATAGCTACAGAAAAGCTTTGGAGCTCCAAATAGGATGTCTCAGGTGTCAAGTGTGGATGACATTGGTGACACAGAGCCTTAATCCACCAGAGGGAGGGCAGAGATGTCACATACACTTTTTTTTTAAACATTGTTTCACATCAAAAGTCTATCGCTCTCTTTATGCCAACTATTTATCATCATTTTAAGTTTTTCTATTCAGCAAATTCCATTGAGTGGTGAGCAAGCCTTGAGAAGCACTTCTAGGGCAATTAGGCGATAAGTCAAGGTGACTTCCCCAGCACTGTGCAAATATTTGCATCTGAAGATGCCTGGGAGATCCAAGGAGTTTGACTTTGTAGTGAAGAAAGTCTAAAATTAGAAGTACTTGGAAATGTGCTTATAAATTGAATTCTTTTCCTGAATTTAACTTAGATATATTTCCAATTTACATTATAATTTCATCACACTTTATTTTTAATCTCCCATTCTGTTTCCCACCCACCCACACTTACCACCCTGGCTTTGTCATTTTATGTAAGCAAGCCCCCAAATGTTAGAAGAGATTTCACCTTGATACTTTAGAGAATGGTGAAGAGAAAATATTTTTTTAACTCCAATTTTTAAATTTGAACATTGGACCTAGGGTTATCTCCAGATTTTTGTGAATGATGACAGTCATTTTAGACATCGACGTAGTTGTTCCTGGACTTGATATTCGCCCTTCTCTCTCGTTTTCAGTTCATGCTGTCACCTAAACGAAAGACTTTTTTTTTTTTTTGCTCTTGATCAAAAGAATTAAAAGTTGTAATAGGAATATTGAAAGTCAAATGAAGGTAAATTCCTGGTGAGCAGTTTCTGTCATCTTGTTAACTCTGTCATTGGAGACCCAGAGCTTCCTCAGGTCCTGCCCTGTGCTGTTCAGACAGAGTATCAGGGTGGCTTTCCTATGTGAAAGGGTTTATCACCAACCTCCCTCCCAGCTCTCAGGACCATGTGAGCTGTGGCTCTGGGTCCACCTTATAATTTTGGAAGAGCTGCATGGCTGCCACTCACGTTGGTTCTTGGCTCCTTTTTTATTAGTCCTGTGTGGCTTGGTAGAAAACCTCTGCCTGTTTTGTATTCTTTGCTATTTAGTCATTTTCTTCAAAGTTTCACATGGAAAGGCAAAGGGCAGAATATGTTATAATATAGCATCTAGGGTTGTGTGTGTGTGTGTGTGTGTGTGAAAGAGAGAGAGAGAAGAGCGCCTGAGAAAGAACACCTTGAAATATACCTTGAGGACCACTGTAATGGTGAGAGGTTGACACGCCCCTCTCTAACACTGCGGGAATTAGCAGGTCCTTCCTACCATCCAAGAGAGGGCATAAGCAAAACAGTGATTGTCCAAGGTCTTTGAGAAAGTCCTCTGGGAACCCACACTGCTTTGTCCTCCTCTCTCTGTCAGTGTATAGACACTGTCAAGACAAAAGCCTGCAGCCATCGCAGGTGTGCATGGCATATGCTTCTATGTGGGTGTTTATTTTTCACCAGATAGAGTGCTTGGAACTGCCTGGCACCGTTCCTCTTGAGAGAGAGCTAGGAAACAACAGCAAAGTGGGTTTTCTTTTCTTTTTTCTTAGCTTCTGGAAAAATGGGATAAGACGGAGGCTGCAGGGACATAGACTGAATGCTTCTAAGAAAGCCTTAACTTTCCCTGAACCTTCCCATTGACCCTGAGTCCCAGCTTCAAAGGCTGGGCATGTGGAACTGGGTGCATTCAAAGGCTGGGCATGTGGAACTGGGACCCTGAGTCCCAGCTTCAAAGGCTGGGCATGTGGAACTTTGGGCATGTGGAACTGGGCTCTTCAAAGGCTGGGCATGTGGAACTGGGCGCATTTACCTTTTTACTGGAGAACGAGGTGGGGAGCTCATGCCACTGGGTGTTCCAGAGATACCTGCAGAAGACTCTTAAGGAATTCCACACGTCCACTATTTAGCATTTAAAAATCTTTCAAGGAGGACAGATTAATGGGAAAAGAGTATTTCCTAAACCAAATCAACCTTTTCAGAGAAAATAGAAGTATAAGCCAAAAGGAGAACATGGAAATTAATGCACAGAAAATAGGATGGATTTAAGCTCTCGAGTTGAGTTTAAGGCTGAAGGCTGTGCTGAAGTACCTGTGTTTCCTGTAAACCTCCAGCGACCACGACTGAGGGCTTGGAGAAAGTCATGGAGCTCAATGGCTATGACATGATGCTCAGCAAAAGGCAGGGGCTTTGAGACCTGAGGGTGACTTCAAATTCTGGCTTAGACCATTGTGTTCTGTGCTGTTTGGAGTCGAGTGACTTCAAATTCTGGCTTAGACCATTGTGATCTGTGCTGTTTGGAGTCAGTTATGCCCCTTTCTGAGCCTCAGTTTCTCTCTTTACCATTTGGGGACAATAAAACATGCATGGCAGTGTTGTGGGGATTAAAGACACCATCTATAAATAAATGTGAGGCCCCCACACCATGGCTGAGTCATCGTAGAATGCACTTTGTGAATGACACTGCTTATCACATCAAGTATGGCTACTTTATTGATTTTTAATTTCTTCTCACAGAATACTGACTTCTGGAGTTTTATTTTTGAGAATGGAGAAGGAGAGGAAACAGGTGAGGAACCAGGTCCTGAACTGTTACGGTAATAATACAGTTGATGAATTCATGCACCAGAAACCCCAGTAATGGATAGAGGCTTCTGCCACTAGCTCAGGACATGGGACATGGACTGTGGCCTTCAGCTTCCCCCAGAGCAGAATGAGAGCTTCAATCTGTCAACTAAAAAACGACAGTCTTCATAAATTAGGATAGGTGACTTCATTTCTTATAAAGGGCTGCAGCCTGCGAGGTTGCCATTCGGAGAGGCTGAGAATTGTAGCCTCTGGCAGGGCCCAGAAGGAAGGCACTTTGAAGGAGGAGGGCTTGGGGCAGGAGCTTCATGCAGAACAGATTCTTGTTTAGCTGCTAGAGAAAAGAAACCTTGTGCAGTTAGAACATAGTTTATTCTCTAGAACATAGTTTATTCTCTAAGTGTAGGGGTGCGTGACTTAACCCTTGCCTGGCATGGCCTTGGGTCTTGTGTATAGTTTGATATATTATTGCCACAAAAGAGTTTATTCTGCTAGTCTTATGGTCTCTATTTTAACATTAATGCTGGTCAGTTGTGTCTAAACCACAGAAGGGATGGGGTGTAAGGAGGCGTATCTAACCTCTCCTCCCGTCATGGCCAGAAACTCCGTTTTTAAGGTTTCTCTGGGGTCCCCTTGGTCCCTAGGGCATTTGTTCAGTCAGTTGGGGAACTTAGTATTATTTTAATTCCCAAATCCAAAGGATCTCTTATTAGGGACATTGATTTAGAGCAAGGGCTCTTCACTAAGGTCGATTTTGCTAACCGTGGGCATTTAGCAATGTTTGGAGACATTTTTGGTTGTCATAACTGGAGGGTGCTACTGGTATCTAGTGGGTAGAGATCAGGGGTGCTGACAGACATACTATAATGCCTGGAACAGCCCACATAGCAGAGAATTATCCAGCCCCAAATGTCAATGCTATCAAGGTTGATTAAATGTAATCAATGGTGTGTGTGTGTGTGTGTGTGTGTGTGTAAAGAAAACTTTTTACATGGATAGACATGATTTAGAAGTTTAGGGACTTATACTTGATTTAGAAAAAAATCAAGAAGATAAAACTTATGCTTATATTTAAAATAAAAACCTTCTAGCATGCTTTTCGGTAAAGGGCAGTATGAAATCTGGACACACATGTAAGATGTGAAAATTTTAACCAAATGCCTCATGTGCTTCAAAGATAACATCTTATTCTTTGAAAGAAGAAATAATTTCATGTTTAGTTTCAAGAGTCTTTTTCACTTTGTTCACCTGGTTTTAATCTAGTTTTATTTGCTCACCTAAACATATCATTGCTGAAAAAAGATTGAAATTCAAAATGTGTGATATAAAATATCCCTTTTTCCCTCCTTTCCTCCTTGTCTCTATATCATTGTGTAACTAGATTTGGTAATAATGAAGCTTTATCCAGATGGAGGGGTGGATATCTACTAACAGAATTACCCACAGATGCTACATAAAATCCATCTGGCCGAGAGAAACATGAAGCTGAGCTATTCTGTAGGTGAGCCATACTTTTGCCATGGATAGAAAGGAATGTCTACATCTTAAGAGTGCTTAAAGGTTTTTAAAATCTCAATTTTTATTAAAAAATGTTTATTAAAGACATTTTCAGGAAGAAAAGAGGACTTAGGTTTAATAAATGAAAATGCCTTGCTTCCTTATTTTTTCTCCATTTTAGTGTATGCCATATTTAGGACATATAGGTTACTTGAGAATGACAGCCGGGTATACAGCAATACCTCATGTAGCTGGCTAGAGCGAGGCTAAGGGCCAGACGGATAATTCCCTCTCTTTCTTTCTTTCTTTCTTTCTTTCTTTCTTTCTTTCTTTCTTTCTTTCTTTCTTTCTTTCTTTCTTTCTTTCTTTCCTCTCTCTCTCTCTTTCTGCTTCATTCCTAAGCTTGGTTTTAGTTTTGTCATCTTTAAAGGACTAGAAATCGATGTTGGCAAGAACCCAAGGGGATACTTACCTTGAAGGTGGTACCGATACTGTGTTGTGCCTAGATTTGGGGCCCCTCCAGATAGCATCTGGACTCCACTGGACCCTGGGCTGTCCTTAGAGCCTACCCTTACCCCCGACCCATCCATTTAGGGTGGCCTCTTGCTGGATTCCAGAGAGCATCCAGGCCTGAGCAAGTCTTTCTAGACCTTTCCCAATTCATTTCCATCTGATCACTAATTTGAGTCTCCCAGTGCCTACCATGTGCCAGGGATCCCTTTAGGGTTGTCCATCCCATCCTGCCACTTCCCTCCCTGTGTAGCCTTTAGTAATTCATTCTACCTCTCCATGCTCCAATTCCTCCACCTAACACAATATAAACGACACAGTAAATTACTTATTACTTAATTGGCATGCTCCTGCTTACTGCACGGACCACATCTACTGGTAATCGTGGCCTTTCAGGGAGCTCCACCAAGCTTATCTGTGAAGATTGTGTCCTGGGAGATAAGTTCAGCCTTTGCTCTGTTGTCCTGGGTTATTTTCACTGGCTGTGGCCTCTAGGTTCAAGCACTCAGGATACATCTCCTGAGCACAGGATCTGGTGGTCGTGACTGCTGCCGTGTATTTTACATAATCATTTTGGAATTTACTTCACAAACTCCTTGGTATTCTAAAAATAACCTATCCCTTTGCTTATTTTTATGCCCTTACCATGGCTGCCAAGTTTTTGCTTGGAGTGAAATATGAGTTAAAACTGATATACTGGAATGGTATTAATTATAGCACCTTGAATAGTAACAAAAAGCAGCATTGCTAAAATTACTAGTTAATCACATACAAATAGTGCTTGCTGTCAGCTTTTTATAGCTGAAATTGGGGCCAAGTTGGGCCATGGAGCAGTGAAAAATATTCAGAGCTGTTATGTCCTCCAAGAAACAATGATGTGAGTAGGTTTATCCAAAGACTAGAAGAAAAAGGGTTATAAATGCAACTCTACAATTTGAAGTCAAATTTCTTGTTCTCTCTGGGTCACAATGCCTTTATCTCTATTTAGAAGATCAAAAAGAGAAAATACAACCTTATAATGATACAAACAGGAATTAACTTACTGAAATATTTAAAGTGTGCTAAAAGTTTTACATTATGAATAACTAAATCTGCTTTTAAAAATTCTATCACCATGCTATAACAGTAACAGTAGTGCAATTAAATATAGTTGATATGTTCCCAATGCTCTAGGCCTTTGGCCCTCATTTTTAGAGACAGGCTCCTTCATAAAGAAAGCAAATCAAATTCCAGAAATGACCATTTCTTGGCAGAGACAAAGAGGAGACCAAATTTGACGTTGTAATTTAATAAAAGCTAATTGAAGTGATTCCAAAATTGTGCATGGAACTTTGGAAACTTCAGTTCTTTTTTTTTTTTTTTTTTTTTTGAGACAGAGTCTCGCTCTGTCACCCAGGCTAGAGTGCAGTGGTGCAATCTCGACTTACTTGCCAGCTACTTCCCAGATTCACACCATTCTCCTGACTCAGCCTCCTGAGTAGCTGGGACTACAGGTGCCCGCCACCAAGCCCGGATAATTTTTTGTGTTTTTAGTAGAGACGGGGTTTCACTGTGTTAGCCAGGATGGTCTCGATCTTCTGACCTCGTGGTGGCCTCCCAAAGTGCTGGGATTATAGGCGTGAGCCACCGTGCCCTGCCTGGAAACTTCAGTTCTAAAATAAAAACTGTTCCCATAGTCTAAGAGATGTAAAATGTAATTTCTTGGTAAAATTAATGGATAAACAGAAGTTCATGAGCAGCTACTCAAGCTTGCTCAAGTACTGTGAGCATCATTCTTTGTTCTCTCTTTATAAGGATCCTTGCTGATTCTGCAGGCACACTTCACATTACACATCAACAGAAAAAGCTGAAGACAGTTCCTTCAACTGCTAATGAAGATACATTTTGTAATTTTTGTCCTAGATGGTAGCATTGACTTTTCAAAGCAATTGAAAAATTGGTTTTAGGTACCATCACAAAATTGCTAAACCATTCCATCCCAGGTCTAAAAACAAAGGCCTTGGTCTTCCTTACACAATGCTTGGCAGTGTCCAAAGGATGAGTGAAGTCAGTATGTATACCAACAGAAGGTGAGCATGCACAAGGAGCTCCAGACGTGCTGCCTTGATAGTGTTGGCTCATGTTCAAGAGCAAGAAACAGTGTGTGGTTTTGGGAAGTTGAAATAGCTGCTTGACCATCATAGGTTTCATGTCTTTAGAACAGAAGAAATACATAATCTTACTGTTTTTTGTTTTTGTTTCTGTTTTTTTTTTCAAGGAAGGGGAGTTTTACTCAAAGGCCTTTACCTCTCAGGATGACTGATCCATTTTCTTTTTTTTCTGGCACTTCCTACCACCAGGTGAACATTTGCAATCATTAAGATATTAGAGCTTAATAACAATCTCAGGAGGTCATAAAAGAAGTTATCCCTTTGCAAACAAAATGGGTTAAAATCCCCACGGAATGGAGAGGAAACTAATATTATGTCCTCCTCAGGTCCTTCCTCTGTCTTCTAGACACAGAGGAAACCTCTTTTGACCTGGGGCTCAGGGACATCTCTGGCTTTGAGGCTGGTCCTCTTCATCAGAAGAATTTTATTAGACTTGATGTAATACTGTTAGAATCTTGAGTCTCCAGTCTAGTAATCTGCCTCCTGTTGTTTCTCCTGTGTCAATGCCTTCATCTGTTATGGTCATTACACCTGGCTCTGACATGAGAAGAAGAGGTGATATATTATAAAAATGTTTACAAAGCACCCTCCCAGGATTTTAGTCCTTCAAGAACTTGGGGTCTGCGTTACTTTGATCAGCCTCTGAGAAGTCAGAGCTCTCCTGTTTGATGTACCCAGCCCTCCTGCCTGTTGGGTGCCCTGACTCCTGACTGCCGTGAGGTCATTCTACAGTCCTAACACAAATCCCTCACAGGTGGCATCCTCCTTCCCTGAGGATGGGCCCAAGACACAAGTCTGTGTCAGCACTTTTGGAAGGGGAGTCCCAGTGGCATCTGTGTGAGGATTGTGTGGGATGCCCATTAGAAATGCAGACAGCCTGGGTTCTCCAATAGCCTCCCTGATTCAGAATTTCTGGAAATACATTCCTGGAACTGGCATTTAAACAAGCTGTTGATCACACTGGGATTAGTGTCCATGCCAGGGTATGAGCTACTGGGTTATATACAGAAAGTGGCATCTGAGACAAAGACACATAAAACAGAAGTGTTGTTGACCAGTGACTTGTCCTGAGCAGGGAGTTTGGAAGAAGTAACATGTGTGTTCTCTAGAGATTATAATTATAATCAGAACAATGAAAATGGCAATCCGTCATAAGAAGAGCACTTATATGCAAATACGGTAAGAATATTTCCATTCAAAATAATTTCTAATAGCCACCTTGAGTACTTCGTTGAAGAAAGTCCATAGAATGTTGGTGGCCATTGAAATTCAAATCTCCTTACACATTTTCTGACAAAATAATACAGTTAAACTAGAAAAGCAAATACCATTACCCACAATACACATCTATAGTATAATTAGGAGATAGGAATTCTCTGTGCCTCACGTACACAGCCAGATTCAGGACATGAACTTGAGCTCATCCCTGAGGAAGCAATCCGGTGAGGGCGTGTAGAAAAGTAGGGAGGAGAGAGGAAGTCTAGGAAAGAAAGCCCACCCTGGCTGGGGAAATACCAAAAACTACTTTCAAAGAAGTAAGAGGACAGAATTCAGACCTGATTGCGGAGAAAAAAGGAAAGCAAGAGGTGAAAGCAAGGTCTTACAGAAACACAAGAGAAGCACAACAACATTAGCGACACCATGCCTCCCTGCAGCAAGAAATAGACAGACAGACAGACAGATGACAGATAGCATCTGACTATACCAACAGAAGACTGTGTGCTTGAATTACATCTAAACTCTGCATGCACCTCTGTATTCAACTGTTATCTCTGATGTGGTACCGCCACCACCACCACCAACAACAAGCGTTTAAAAACGACTGAGTAAAAGAGAGAAAAAAGCTTACAAGTGAGCAAAGTAAAAATGTTTATCAAATACATAATTGAGATTCCCCGAAAAAGAGCAGGCCATGAATAGGGCAGAGAAGCATTATCTGAAAAGATCCAGGCAAAAATTTTTCTAAAGCTGATGTAACACGTTAATCAACAGATTCAAATATCTGCACAAAAACACGTACAAAAAAACCAAGAAAAAATAATGAGATAAACCAATGCCTCCTCCCAGTTTAAAAAAAAAAAAAAGGAAAGAGAAAGAGAGAGGGAGAGAGATTGTCTCTAACTATACCAATAGAAAAAAAAACAATCAAAACAAGCATCTAGATATAACATCATCAAAAAAAAAAAAGAAAATATAGCATATAACAAACAACCAAAGAGGGAAAAAAGAGAAAAAAAAACACGTTACTTTCAAAAGAGCAACAGTAAAGCTGATTTTTAACAGGGATAGTTGAAGCAAGAAATAATGGAATAACAACTTTACCTTTAAGTGGATTAAAGAAGATTGTTCCTAATCTAGATTTATAGACCAAGTGATGACACCCTTCAACAAAAAAGCAAAATAAATATATGTTCAGACAAGCAAAAATGAAGAGAAATAATTACCAGAAGATCCTCCCTAAAAGACATTCCTTTGAGTTGAAGTCTCGCTCTGTTGCCCAGGCTGGAGTGCAGTGGTGCAACATGGCTCACTGCAGCCTCGACCTCAAACTCCTGGGCCCAAGTGATCCTGCCACTTCAGCCTCTTGAGTAGCTGGGACTACAGGCTAAAAAAAATTCTAAAGGAAATTCTTCATAGAGAAGAATGCTGATCACAGATGGAAGCCTGAAAGTACAGAAAGAAATGCAGAAGAATGGAAAGGGTGAATTATATGAGTAAATAATGTGAAAGGAAAATAAATCTTAGGATCCCCAAAATAACTAAGCTGAAAGGAATATTCAAGCGGGGAACTGATTTTGATTAAGTGCTAGGAAGTCAGCGTCTAAACTAAATGAGGAGAGATCACCATGAAGTTCTTCCTGAGGGAGAAAATAATGTTAATAAACACGGAACACCCCAGCACTCATAAGGAAACGTGAGCTTAGCAACTTTGGTGGAAACATGACCTCAGAGAGTGGTAGAGCAGTCTCCAGGCCTGATTATAAAAACAAGGGGTTGACTCAAGAACCAGAAATATAAAGTGCAAATATTCAAAGCCAATGTGGAAACTTGGACAGAGAACAAAACCTTAAGATGGAGAAAGGAACTATAGTTTTTGATCTCATACGGAACAATTTCATCTGAGTGACACCTTCTCATTGGCCTAAAGGAAATCTCGAAGGGTTTACTTGGTTTTTAGAATCCAAAACCCTGGCTCACAAAAACTATACACCTTTGTGCACATTTCTTTACCTGTCTGGGTCTCTTATGAGATGTGCAGGAGACAATGTGAACTTTAATTAAATTTCGCATTGTCTCATGCACATCTACATGGCACGTTACCTTGAGAATGCTCTCAGTAATTAGACACCAGTATTATTAGATATGGCATAAGACCGGAGAGAATGAACACATTATCATCTGGCTTTCTGTGCCCAGAGTTTTGTGTGGTTTCCCTCAGCAGGAGCCACTGACTTGTAAATTGTCATTTCTGTGGGTGGAGGTGTGAATATGTGCTCCAGTTGGAAAAATCAGGGCACAGAGTTGATATGGCACCTCCCCAGGCTTTCTAATGCTCCTTCTCTCCAAAGGTGACAGACTGTGTGGCACTGAGGACAGAGAACAGAATGTGGATGACACTTGGCCCCTTCTGAATACGCACTGCACATGCAGCGTGTGATGAGGATACATTCATTCCCGCTCTGTTATCCCAGCCTCCTGACCCAGAGTCACCCTTTCCATATGGAAGGAGTTTTCTAGTAATTAACCATATTAATTACTTCCTCCCCGCATTAACATATATTCCTCCCTGCAAACTCCCAAACAGCTGGATAGTCTAGTAATCAACTCCTTTCCTTGTGGCGCCTCCAGATTTTCTGTATAATGGAGGCTTATCTTGGTGGAAGGGTAGGAGAGAGGATTAGAGACCTTGTGAAGTTTTGAGCGTAATGTTTTTACCTAGATTTTGTGCTTATCATGATCACCTGCGAACATCGAGGGGACTGTGTGGGCTAAAGTCCTCTCCTGCTTTTTCTCTGTTCTTATTGCCCTTAGTTTTGGTGTAGAGTACAGGACAAGCACATGACATGGAAGACCAAGCCCAATCAGCCTTTTTCCAGAGCACAGCCCCTTTGGAGGGTTATTTGCTGCATCCTGGTATTGTTTCTCTTCAGGCAAACCATACTCGATCTTGTGCAAATGGCTTCCCATTAAGATGGATAAAAATGGGCTCAGCTCCCCCTAGGTTCCAAGAGATGAACACCATGGCTCATCTGTTAGGGCTGGAAAACAGAGGAGACAGGGCACGAATGGGCGCCTGCAAACATTTGGCAGCATTGCTCAGCTCTTCTATTTTAAGTAGCACAGTCCTAAGCCATGGAGGAAACTTCTCACATAAACACCGCCTCGTTAATTCCTCCCCAAATCCCCAGGAGGAGTGTAGGTGACAAATATTGTTACCCCACGATTCCAGACGGCAGACATGATGTCAGTCACTTGGCATCTTTTGTATCTCAAAGTCACAATGCTCTTTGGGGATACAGCTGGGGACAGCACATGGGCCTCTGCCTCGTTTGTGCAAAGACAGCCCATGCTTTCTATTGTGGCATGCAGGGCTATCTCCCAACTCTACGGCCATGTGACATTTTGACCTTTTGGAATACAGGTTGAGTACCAGACTTTCCTTTTTGAATCAGGTACAAAGCGAGGGGCAGCCCCTCCCTGCCAACACAAACCATAGTCTTAGTCACAGAGATTGATTTTTTAAAGATGCCTTGAGGAGACTGTAGAAAATTGAGAGATCAGAGTAAAAACCGTCAACAAATAGCCACCAAAAATTCTTCCAATATTTGACTATGGGGAGAATGGCTACCCGCCTTTCAGAATGGCTCCTGCCCCTGGAAAAGTGATGAAAATATTTATGTTTCTTTTCTTGGCAGGCGCTTCTATCACTGGGCATCTGCTAGAGAGGTTTTCTTCCCCTGTTAGTTTATCCTTGGGAGCAATAAATGTAATGAGATTATATTAATATCTTTATTGGATGAGGAAATCTTTCTTAAAAGGCAGAAACTAAACATCTAATGAACTCTTAGAAGGAGGAAGAAATCATTCCCTATATATTCTCCATGTTGTAATTTATTTCTCCTATTTTACAAATAATTACAGCAGATTATGAGTAATTTACTGTAAGATCATTCCTGGCAAAAAGGAAAGCAAGGTGCAGAGATGGTGAGATTATAATTCATAGACTCTATGAGATAAGAAGATAATCAGTCAAATTCCTATCCACAGCTGTTTATACCCACAGGTCCTCCCATTTAAGATTGGGCAAGGTTACCAAGCAAATGTTGATAATTACTTGCAGGCCTTTGGCTGAGAGCTGGGCAGTGAGTGGAGACATGGGGCCAATGAAGCAAGAACATCTTTTCTATCTTGAGAAGAGAGCATGTCAACTCCAGTGGGTGGGAACACCGACAGGAGTAGCCCCCCAGCGGACCCTCTGCCCTGCCCAGGCAATAGCTATTGTAAGTCCTATGCAGAAGTGCAGTCACCCTGAGGGACAGGCCAGATGGGCACCTGTGGTGAGAAAGAATAAGACGGTACTCCTCACTGAACATCCCAAAGATGCTATACCTAAATAGAGGTGTGGAGAGGACAGAGGTTGACCAGTAGAGGAAGAGAAGGCTTCTTTCCTGCTAATGGAGCTGAGAATGACGTTGAAGATTTTGGGGGAAGAGGACACAAAGGACATCATAATGCATGACCTCTGTCCTGACCCAATCCAGGTGGCATGATCATGCCAGGGTTGTGAGCAGGAGAGTGCCAAACATATGCAAGGGGATTTGCAAATGGTCCCTTTGTATTGAGGATTCCTTCTGCCAGGGGCAGGTGGTGAACCCAAAGATCACTGAAAACTGAAGGGTCAGGATGCCTGTGGCAGGGCTGGCTGCCCCGCAGGACCAGAAGACCTTGCTGGGTAGACTTTGTGGGCCAGAAAGTGACTCACAAAGCCATCGATACCTGCCTTCCTGGCAGAGCTGGAAGGTTCGGTCTTCTGATGCCAAAGCTTTTCTCTAAGGAAGGCCTCTGGGCAGCTCTTTTAAACTCATTTCATTGAGTCATTTTGATTATGGGCATTTCCCTGTGGAACAAATAGATTTGTCCTAGGCTGTAAATCTTGCTTCTCTTTTTCTATCTTATATTGACTGTGGATGGGTTTATCTCGTAGCCCAGGAGAGGGGTGTTTTTCCACGTGGAGCCAACATAACAGCCTGTATATGGAACAATCAACTTTGTGCTTTAACCAAATATACTGTCTGATATCACTGCAGTCACCTAGCAAATTTCTGGGGCCCTACAAGTAAAGGAAGCATGTGAGGACATTCAGCAGTTGCAAGCTTCTTGACAAAGTTGAAATCATCTTTCACTTGGTACCCACGTGCTCCTCTTCCCAAGCTGCCCATCATGAAGAACCACCAAGCTGGCTGTCAGCTCACTCGCCTGAACAGCATCCAAACCATCAGAACCACCTCCACCCTCCCTTCGTCTCCCCAGCATCTCACGAGAAACCAAATCTCCATCTGTCAATTGCACTGTTTTCTCAGGGTTTTACAGGGAATCAGACCAATAGGATTTATTATAAGGAATTGGCTCACATGATTATGGAGGTTGACAAGTCCAAAGTTTTCAGAATTGATATCTCAGTTTGAATCCTAAATCTGGTAGAGAGGAAGATTTTTCTCCTACTTGGGAAAGGATCAAACTTTTATCTATTCAGGCCTTAGACTAACTGGACAAGGGACACCCATATTATAGAGGATGATCCTTCTGACTCTATTAATTTAAATGCTAATCTTATACAAAAACACCCTTACAGAAACACGCAGGGCAACTTTTGACTGAATATCTGGGGATCCATGGCTCAGTCAAGTTGAATGTAAAATTAACCTTTGCACGCACCTTCTTCATGTGTCTCCAATTCATCCATCTCTCTGGTCAATTTAGTTCTGGCAAAGTCATCCCTTACTTGCCTGCATTGTTACAACAACCTCTTAGCTCACCTGAAGTCTTTATTCTTATTCATACCAACTTTCCCTAGACCACCCTACACCATTCTTTGAAATTCTTCACTATAGCCTACCTATCAAGTTCAAATTTTTTAACATACTCTACAAATGCTCTAAGAATGGACTGACCATGCCTCTTCTTCCTCTCCTCATTCACCCAGCCTAGTCCTTCTACTGAACTCATGCTCACCACCTTCTCTGCATCCTCTGGTGTTCTCTCTTATCCATGCTTTTGAGTAAGAGTATTGTTCTATTTGACATACACTTTCCTTTTTTTATTCCCTGGCCAATATCTATTCATCCTCCAGGACTGAGCCGAGGATTACTCTTTTCTGATGAGCTTTTCTTGATTTCCCCCCAACCAGTCAGCTCTCAGTGTCCCATTTATGGACTCGATAGACTCTCTTATGCCTCTCTGCAACTGCGTACTTAGCTTTTGGCCAAGCTCAGTCTCTGTGCTACACTAGACTCTGCATGGCTCAAGGCAGGAATTACATGCCCCAGGACTCCTGCTGGTCTCTGCCACAGCCCTGGGGTATGTGGGACACACATTGCACCTGAAATTAAAAATTAGACAAAATGATGACAGAAGGTACTCAGGATCTGAAATCAGAATGTGTGGGTCTAAGGCCCAGTGCTGCTGGCAGACTGGTGAGGTGACCTTGCCCAAACAATTTCATGTTCCCGAGCCTCAGTTTCTCCTTCTGCTGGGTGGGGATGAGCTTCCCTCTCCAAAGATCCTTATGTGTGGATGGAAGGGCTTAGTGGGTCAGAAACCTTATCTGAACAATAAAGGGCAAGGAAATGCCTTGTAACAGCCACTTTTCCTCCTGCTGATGAGGCGCAGCAGGCATGGTGGTCAAGGGCATGGGTTCTGGAGTCACCCTTCTGGGGCTCAGATGCTGGCTTGACCACTACCTGTGTGTGACCCCGGGCAGGCTAATTCCTCTATGCCTCAGGTCTCGGGTCTATGACATGGTTGTGAGTGCTAATAACCACAGGCTCACTGCAGACGCTTGCTGTGAAGTGCAGTAACGTGGAAGGGTACTCAGAACAGTGCCTGGCACGGAGTAAGCCATGGTGATATTGGCTGTTGTTGTTGCTGTTACTATTATCACCCGGGTATTAAGAGCACACACTGTGGTTCCTGGCACTGCCATTTCCTTCCTCGTGACATGGGTGGAGTTAACCTCCCTGGGCTTCCTCATCTGTAAAGGGTGTAATGATGCTGTAGTCTGAGGTCACACGCCTGGAGATGCCCTACTTTCCCACCCAGGCCCTCTGAGCTGAGTGGTGGCCAGGCAGTGGCTCACTAGGACTATTGCTCTTTCAAAGCCCCCAGAGCATGAGTAGCTGCTCCTTCAAGTCCAGGGCTCCTGACCTGAGAGACCCGTGCAGCAGGGAGGGGCACGGTAGGTGCTGATGATTTGCAGGGCTCAAAACTCAAGCCAGGCATGGAGCAGCCTCAGCAGAAAGAGCCCAAGTTTGCAGTACCCAGGGCTCTCCAAGCACACAGAAGCCTCATGTTTCCTTGTTCTGCCATCATTCATTATCTTTGGTGCAAAGGGCTCTAGAATGCCTCCTTGACCTTGTCTGGGCAGAGTCAACGACACCAAGCACGGTTTGTCCACCATCACTGCTTCCTTCCATGCTGTGTGTGTGATATCTCATTACAGCCACTCTGCCCCAAGTCCCGCTGATGGGATTTTTTGGGAGTGGAAAATGCAGAGGTCAGCTTTGTCTCAGACCTTTATTTCCATTTAATTAATTACACTCCTGCTATCTTTGTGTCCACACTCAATCTTGTTCGTAAATGAATGGTTTCTCCCCGTTTTTGTCTCTTATCTCAAGATCCAGCTGACTTAAACAGTTTAGTCCTAGTTTATTAACTTCTTTCATTTCTACTCATTAACTCAATATTGTTTCTCTCTTTCTTCATCATAGATTGCTCCGCCTCCTATCATTAATGCTTCCCACCTCCCAGTGGATCACACAGGTAGGGAGGGATCGATAAGCCGTGATTAGTATTATTATTCACACAGAAAGCAATTATGGCAGACCAGAAAGTTCTACAAAGAGCTAGAATGGTTCCCAGCAAACAACAGTTCGTGAAAAGGTATCTTGCACCCTATTGGGCTCAACACCAAGTAGCAGGAAGATAATACATGGTGTTCAGAAGTCTTGGGCTCAGGGTTTCAGCTCCATGCACTGCTGATTACATAGATGACTTTGGGAAAGTTACATGGACTGTTAGGCTCCGTCTCTCCATCTGTAAAATGGGAATGATAAACCTAACACTGAATGTGGCACGAGGATGCATTCAGTACCCAGGCCATTGCCAAGCCAGAGGAGGGCTCCATGAAAACCCCTGATGCCCCAGCTGTGACTGGAGGCCTCTCCTGCTGAATTTGGCCAGAGGTCCTAATAGTCACCTACCTTGGCATCACCTGGTTCGGCAGAGATTAAGACCTTTATTTCTGTTGGACAATGAACTCTGGGAAACAGAAGCGCTTCACTGTGGCTCCTTTGTCAGCCCTAGAGTATGGCTCACGTTGTTGGCTGCTGGAGAGAAAAAGGGCCAAATGAAACGAGCTGTTCACATCACATTCCTTCTCTCAGACAGGGCTCCAGAGTGCCTGGCAGCCTCTAATCTCCAGGGGCAGAGCTTTCCTGAGGCATCACGAAGAAGCCACCGCAGTGAGGATAAGGGGCTTGGCTGCTGCCGGCAAGAGTTGTCAGGCACCAGCTCTGCTGTGGCCAGTGGCAAATGCAGACCTTGACTTTTCAGAGGCTTGTTTATGTGCTGTTCATTTGTTTACCAAATCAGTAATAAAAGGCCTATTTTGAATAATAGGATAATAGGGGGTGCTGACTCAAGATTCTTTTAAAAGCCTCTTCTGCAGGAGTAATCAAGTTCTGCTACAAAGTTCTATGGACAATACTTACAGGTTCTAGTTTTATTTAGAATGACAGCTGTGACTCTTAAAAATACTACAACATATAAATTTACTCCGTTTGGTAGAAATTTAGAAATTGGCACATTGTATTGTAAGCATATTAAACTGGAGTGTCACAGCTGGTCAACTCTAACTCTATATTGTTGACTTTTATGAAATGTTATCCACTTACTTGTGCGTTTGCCTGTTTATTTTGTGTATGCTGCTGGGCCTGTGGTAGATGTCAGGCTCTGTACCAAGCCTGAAAACACAACCGTGAATAAAGAATGGATGCTGCCCTCAGGTATCTAAATGCCTAGGGCGAGAGTGATGCAAATAAACACAGATACATTCCTGGCATGCAATAGAAGGTCACATGGTAGTTGTGGTATACAGAGGAGGAACTGTTCTCAATGCTGAGAATGTTCTCTATTTGCTACTGACAGACAAGGGGGAGCAAGAGAATTAGGCTCATTCCACATGGGAAGCAATATTTACTTAAAATTATACATGTTTTTATGTATACTATAGGTGAATTACATTTCTAATGTCAAATGCTGCTGTTTAGGTTTTGGATTTTGAGTTTTTAATTTTTAAAATTGGTTTTAAAACCACAGTAAAATATGATGTAAAAAACATCACAAACATCAACCAGATAAAATGGGGAAGTCCCTTCTGGATTCCTCTAATATTCCTGATGGCCATTTTCCAAGGTAACCACTTCTTAAAAGTCTGGTGTGTTTGCTCATATATAGATGTTTTAAGTAAATATGTGTACATGTGCACACCCACACACACACATGCATCCTTTATAAACGGTATCATACCATGCGGTTGGTTTAAGCTGACCTTGAATGCAGGCTGTGTATTCTCCATATGTATACATCCAGACATTCCATTCTCTTATCTAACTGGCCACTACTTTATGAAATTGGGAGTCTCCTATAATGTGAGTCTTTTTTTTTTTTTTTTTTTACACTGAATTCACATAACACAAAATTAGCCATTTTAAAGTGAACAGTCCAGTGGTATTTAGCACCTTCACAATGTTGCATCACCTGCCCCTCTGCCTAGTTTCAACACATTTTCATCCCCTATCAATATAACAAAAAAGACATTAGAAGGAAATGTCTCCAAATATGTGGAATTTATCTGGGAATGAGGAAAGAGGTTCTTAATCCAGGATGCACATAGTGGCAAGTGACAAGTGCGCTAGTGACAGAAAGGGAAAGAGGAGATTTTTTTTTTTAATTTATTTTTTTGAGACACAGTCTCACTCTGTTGCCCAGGCTGGAGTGCAGTGGCGCTATCTTGGCTCACTGCAAGCTCCATCTCCTGGGTTCACTCCATTCTCCTGTCTCAGCCTCCTGAGTAGCTGAGACTACAGGCACCCACCACCACGCCCGGCTAATTTTTTGTATTTTTAGTAGGGACGGGGTTTCACCGTGTTAGCCAGGATGGTCTCGATCTCCTGACCTCGTGATCCACCCGCCTCAGCCTCCCAAAGTGCTGGGATTACAGGCGCCCACCACCACGCCTGGCTAATTTTTTCTATTTTTTTGGTAGAGACGGGGTTTCGTCATGTTAGCCAGGATGGTCTCGATCTCCTGACCTCATGATCTGGAAAGGGGAGCTTTTATTGGCAAAAAAGAAAAGTTCTGCCAGGCTGCTTAGAAGCACAGTTCATTCCAGAGGCCCAAAGCCAGAGTCGCTTTTGGTTCACAGCTGGAGGTGCCCTTCCTGGGCACGTGTTCTTTTGAGAGCATCTTATCTGAATGACTGCAGTCCTCAAGAATGTCTAGTGATAATACGTCTATATGTGTGAAATGTGCAAGCCATACACCACAGGAGATGTGTGAAGGACGCAAAAGAGAGGCTTTCTTGTGGTGTATTAGAACATGCTTGGAAACAGTTCTGATTCCAGACACGCAAGCGTGAGCCCCTCCCTCCTGCCTTTCTGGCCTGATTTTGCCTGGATGTGAGAAAAGTGATTTCATCGTAGTATCTTTCACACTCTCCTGATAGAAAGTCTCACATCCATTAAATAGTTACTTCCCATTCCCCTTAGCTATAGCCACCACCAATCTGTTTTCATTCTCCAAGGGTTAGCTTCCTCTGGATATTTCTTTCATACAAATGGAATCATACCATATATGACCTTTTGTGTCTGGTTTCTTTCACTCAGCATAATGTTTACAGGGGTCCACAACCCCTGGGCTGCCAAGGGTACCAGTCTGAGGCCGTTTAGAAACCCGGCCGCACGCAGGAGGTGGCAGTGGTGAGCCAGCATTACAGCCTGAGCTCCGCCCTCCCATCATATCAACCGCAGCCTTAGGTTCTCCTGGGAGCGCAACCTCTATTGTGAACTGTGCATGTGAGGGATCTAGGTTGTGTGTTCCTTATGAGAATCTAACTAATGCCTGATGATCTGAGGTAGAACAGTTTCATCCCTATAGCACACCCCGCACACCAGCCCATGGGAACATTGTCTTCCACAAAACCAGTCCTGGGTGCCAAAAAACTTGGAGACTGCTGATGTTTTTGAGGTCATTACCACTGCAGCATGTATCAGTACTTCATTCGCCTTATGACGGGATACCGGTCTGCTGTATGTGTATTTTGCGTGTTTTCTGGAGCTGCCAAAAACTGGTGTCTTAGACAACAGAAACCTATTGACTCATGTTCTGGAGGTCAGAAGCCCCATATCAAGGTGCCAGCAGGGTGGGTTTTTTCTGAGGATTCCGTGCCAAGCCTCCCTCCAGCTTTGGGGTCTGCTGGAAGCGGCCTGTGGCAGCACAAGGTGGATCTCCACACGACGCTCTCCCTGTGTGTGCGCCTGTCTCCAGGTTTCTCTTGTTGTAAGATCGCCAGTCGTATTGCATTAGAAACTCATGCTCCTCTGCATGATCTCATTTAACTAATGACATCTGCAAATACCCTATTTCCACATAAGGTCACATGCTAAGGTACTGGGGAGTAGGACTTCAACATAAGAGTGTCTTTGAGGGGGACAAAATGTATTATGACATAAAGGATATACCACTTTGTGTTGATCCATTCATCAGCTGATGCATATTTAGGTTATTTTCACCTTTGGGCTATGGTGCATCATGTTGCTATGAACATTTGGGTACCAGTATTTGTTTGAGTACTTGTTTTCAATTCTTTAGGGGTACATACCTAGGGGTGGGGTTACTGGATCACTTGCCAACTCCATATGCACTGTATTACCATCCTACCAGAAATGTCTGAGGGTTCCAATTTCTCCCCCCTCTTTTTTTTTTCTTTTATTCTTCTTTTGAGACAGAGTCTTGCTCTGTCACCCAGGCTGGGGTGCAGTGGTGCAATCTCAGCTCACTGAAACTTCCGCCTCCCGGGTTCAAGCGATTCTCCTGCCTCAGCTTCCCAAGTAGCTGGGATTACAGGCACCTGCCATGAAAAATTACATCCAGCTAATTTTTGTATTTTTAGTAGTGACGGGGTTTGCCATGTTGGCCAGGCTGGTCTCGAATTCCTGACCTCAGGGTATCCACCTGCCTTGGCCTTCCAAAGTGCTGGGATTACAGGCGTGAGCCACCATGCCTGGCCAATTTCTCCCCATCTTTGCTAACACATATTATCTTCCATTGTTTTAAAAATATTCTAGTGAGTGTGAAGTGGTATCTCATTATGATGTTGGTATCATAGTGGATTTTAAACAGCAGATTCCTGGAGAGCATTCAGGTTGTCTCCAGACTTTGGCTGTTAGCACATTAGTGTAATGAAATCTTGGCACATTTGCTATTTGGGATGATTTATGAGCATTGTTTTAGGATAGAATCCTAGATATGGAATTGCTGAAGGAAGTGTATTTGTATCTAAAAATTTGATAAATATTCCCAAATTGACAAACAATTTTAATAATTTATATTTCATAAAGTATTTAAAAATGCATTTTCAGTCTTCTGACAGTTCAGGCTTTCAATTCATTAAAATTCTTGCCAATAATAGTATAATATTTGTAAATTCCCTTTCTCCCTGCCCTTGCCTCTGCCTCTCTCTTTCTCTCTGCAAACGTGGCACAGTTCAAGCACAAGGTACCTGGAAGTTCATCATATACTCTTAATATATTAATACTTCCAGTTATAAAATATCATCAGTGAAGACAGATAGTTTGACTTCTTTTTTTCCTATTTGGATGGCTTTAATTTTTTCTGTTGGTTGATTGCTCTGCCTAGGACTTCCAGTGCTACACTGATAGGAGGTGGCGAGAGTGGGCATCCTTTTATTGTTCCAGTTCTCAAGGGCAATGCTTCTAGCTTTCACCTATTCAGTATGACATTGGCTGTGGGTTTTTGAGAGATGGCTCTTACTGTTTTGAGGTATATTCCTTTGATGCCTAGTTTGTTGAGGGTGTTTCTCATGAAGGAATGTTGGATTTTTCTGGATCTATCGAGATGATCATGTGTTTTTTGCTTTTAATTCTGTTTATGTGGTGAATCACATTTATTACTTTGCATATGTCAAACCAGCTTTTCCTCCAGAAATAAAGCCTACTTGATCATAGTGTATTAACTTTTTGACATACTGCTGGATTCGGTTTGTTAGTCTTTTGTTGAGGATTTTTGCATCTATGTTTATCAGGAATATTGGCTTGAAGTTTTCTTTTTTTGTTGTGTCTCTGCCAGACTTTGGTATCAGGCTGATGCTGGCTTCATAGAATGATTTAGGGAGGAAACCCTCCTCCTTGAGTTTTTGGAATAGTTTCAGTACATTGGTAGAATTCAGCTGTGAATTTATCTGGCTCAGGGCTTTTCTTATTTGGTAGGGTTTTTAAAATTATTATTACTGATTCCATTTCAGAACTTGTCATTGGTTTGTTTAGGTTTTCATGTTCTCAAAAGGAGACTTACAAGTGGCCAAGAAACGTATGAAAAATGCTTGTCACCACTAATCATCAGGGAAATGCAAATCAAAACTACAATGATAGCATCTAGCACCAGTCAGAATGGCTATTATTGAAAAGCCAAATAATAACAGATGCTGGTGAGGCTGCAGGGAAAAGGGAATGCTTATACACTGTTAGTGGGAGCGGAAATTAATGCAGCTACTGTGGAAAGCGGTTTGCAGATTTCTCAAAGATTTCTAAAAACAGAACTACCATTCAATGCAGCAATCCCATTACTGGGTGTATGCCCTCCCCCTCAGACAAATCATTCTACCAAAAAGACACATCCCATTACTGGGTATATGCCCTCCCTCTCAGATAAATCTTTCTACCAAAAATACGCATGCACTTGTATGTTCATCACAATAGCAAAGACATGGAATCAACTTAGGTGTCTATGAATGGTGGATTGGATAAAGAAAATTGGTACCTATACACCATGGAATTCTATGCAACCATAAAAAAATGAAAACATGTCCCTTGCAGCAGCATGGGTGTAGCTGGAAGACATAATCCTGAGTGAATTAATGCAGGAACAGAAAACCAAATACCACATGTTTTTACTTATATGTGGGAGCTGAACACTGAGTGCTCATGGATATAATGGTGGAAAAAAGAGACCCTGGAAACTGCTAGAGGCGGGAGAGAAGGAAGGGGTTGTGGGTTGAACTACCTACTGGGTACTGTGTTCACCACCTGGGTGATAGGATCCATACCCCAAACCTCAGCATCATGCAATCTACTCCTGTAACAAACCTGCATATGTACCTCCTACCTCTAAAAGATTGAAATTATCTAAAAAGCTTCTGATGTCAAAATAACTATTTAATTAAAATAGAACCCCAAATGCTAATTTGTTTGTAAAAATTTGTTTTGATTTGATTGTTTCTGATATTATTTTTACTGAACATCCTTTTATGTTTCATCTTCCTGTTTTATTTTATCCTCTGTGATGACCTATTTTTATCTATATTTTGGGGGGATTATCCTGCTTGCTTTCTATAGACCTGGGTGAAGTCTTGATATATTCATGATCCTGACCTTTGCTTTTTTCATCAGATATAGTACTTTTTTCTCTAAGTTTTTCTCAAGCACATCAAACTCATTCTAGTCTTTGGTTTTGCATTGCTATTCCATCTGCCTAGAAGCTATAGACTGATGGATTTCTATTTTATCCAAAGGGCTACAATCTGTAACTAGTAGTATTTATTTTGACGAATTTTCCCAGGGTTGGCCAGCAAGACCCCCTTTAAGTTGGCTACTGTGTCCTTTGGAGGGTTTCTGTCCTTGTGGAGGAATCAATAGATCAGCAGAAGATACTGTGAGGTGGAAACACCTATGAGGCGTCAGTCTAGGAGCCAAAGCCCTTTCCTGTCCACACAGCCTCATTCCCAGTACCCAGAACAGTGCCTGGCTCTTAATATGTGTTTTGAAGGGATGATGACTAAATGAGTGAATGAATGTGTGGACACCCCACCTAGAAGATCATTCTCTCTTTTCCCATCTACTTATCTTTCCTGAGTGCCCCGCAGGTCTCCCACGTAGCTGGGCCCTTTGTTGCAGGTCCCCCGTGTTTCTGGAACATGCCTCTGTTGTAACATAGTATTGCAACCTAGGCATCTTATTTTTTCTATATGATGAATTTAAGACAAATTCCTGTGTCTTATTTATGTTTGCATTACCAGTAAATGTTATATAGAACCTGGTATTACAGCCTCTAAAAGTATTTATTTTAGTTAGAAGACTCAAGAAACAGCAAGGATAGAATAAAAATAAATCATGCTGCCATGCTCTTCTTAGTGGATTCTGATGGCATCTAAGATCACGGCCAACTGATCAGCCTACCTGGGTTTCTGACAACACTGGCTCAGAAGAGGGCTGACAAAATTTACGGTGAAGATATTTCATCCTTCCCTGAGAACTTGTAAAGAGGCCATTTGCAGGAGGACCTGAGGAGCCCCCGAGTGGGAGCTCTTCCCAAGAGAAAAGAGAGTTCATCTAACACTTCCAGATTAATCTAATTGGCTCAACCCAATGCCAGGGCGCTATAGTCACAGAGGTTAGATCATTTTGAGAACTCTGGTGTGGAGGTAAGAGACTGGTAAGACTAATTTCCTGGTTCCTATGGGATAAAGTGAAAAAACTAGCAGAAATAAGCAGGTAGCAATGAAAGCTATCCCTAGTTGCCCTCATTGTTCATTAGCATAGGACACTCATATCAGCACCATGACAGTTTACAAGTGCCATGGCAATGACCAGGAAGTTACTGTTCTTTTCCTAGCTAATTCTAAATAACCCACCCCTCAATTTGCAATAACCCCACCCTTAATTTGCATGTAGTTGAAAATGGGTATAACTGGGTATAAATACAGTTGCCAAGAGCCCATGCACTGCTGACTGTGGGAATAGTGTCTATGTGTTAGCCCTGCTGTGTGAGGAGCAGTGCCATTCAATAAGATTGCTGTCTAATGTCACTGGCTTGCCCTTGAATTCCTTTCCTGGGTGAAGTCAAGAATCTTCCTGGGCTATGCCCCAATTTGGGGGCTTACCTGTCCTGCACCAGCACCTGTCACCTGATTTTTTCTTTTGATGAAGCTAAAACCAATTCGCTTTCTTTGAACCCTGTGGAGGACATGGCTGATGGTGAAAGTAAAAATAAAATCATCCAACTGCATTATCAGGTACCTCTACTTTGAAGCAGCAAGTCTGGTATTTTAGACTCGTGCCGATGAAATGAAAACGAGGAAAAACAAAACCAAACCAAGCCCTAGAGAGTCGTGTTCCTTCTTATTGTAACTAACTTTTTGTTTCACCATAATTCTTGATTGAACTTGAATAATACTTGAACAACAGCAGTTCGGAATATTCGGCTTTTAATATCTTGCTCTATTTAGTGATCTCAAAATAAATGTTTGCAAAGGAGCCCTGCTGTCATTTCATAAACCAATGACTCCTTTATTAGAAAGGGTAATTTTACCCTTGAGTTTCATTTTGGATATTCAGGTGCTAATATTGTGTATTCTGTTTGACAGTGTAAAATGCTCTTCTGTTCCACCAGTGAAAAGGGCAGCTCTACAAAAAAAAAAAAAAAAAAAAAAATCTTTTGTCTTTATTGCTTGTCTTGATATTGCTAGCTAGCTGAGGAGAACGCTAAAAGAAACAATTTCCCTCCCATTCCCTGCAGAAGATACCCTGTAGCTTTGACCCGGAAGCTTCAAGAATGTCAGAGGAGAAGACAGAAGCAGAAGAGCTCTGTGCAGGTGACCAGAAGAAAAAGGCTGAAGCTCAACATGAGGCCAAGGAAGAAAACAAAAACAAAAGCAAAACCCTGAGCGGGTACGGAGTGGCTTAGTCTTGCTGTCCTGTCTGAGTTCTGAACACATTTAATACCCCGTCACCCATTCCAGAAATACTTGAGGGATCTGAGATCCTGCCAGTGCCTCTGAATCACCGTGTTGCTGGGAAGGCAGCCTCTCTCGAACCTAGGGAAGCCTGGCATGTTATCAGCTAGATTATGCCATAGACATGCTATGATTTTAGTAGTTGTGAATGTAATTTCTCTATTTCATTTTGTAATTGGTTATTACTGGTAAAAGCAAAAATGCAACTGATTTTTATATGTTTATATTTTGTATAGCAATCTTGCTGAACTATCATTTCCCAGCCTTCTTGGCAAGAAAAACCATTGTTCTTGATGGGTAAACTTTGTTGGTAGTATTATTGTAGCTATGCCTTTCTATTCTCTTAGTCATTACCCTTAATTTTATATATCAGCCTAACAATAACTAGATATTGATTATTTCTGGCCTAGTTGTGGTCTTACCCAATAAACTGTACATAGGCTGTGGCTGGCGACATTCCATTGTGGGTAGTTCTGCAGAGAAACCAATTCTGTGATTCAGCAGGGCCGGGAGACTCTCTGTCTAAAGAGATACCCTGACGCAAGGGAGATGGGGTTTCCCCCATCTGTCCTGGGACAGAAAGGCACAGCTGAGGGCCTTTGGTTGCTTGGCGACCACCCACATTATGGATGCAGGAGAGGCAGAAGAAACTGTATAGGGAGCTGAGATTTCATTCATTTCAGCTACTGGCAGGGGCCGAGGGTCATGGTGGCAGAGGCACGGCTGATACGCAGAGAGTGCAGGACATGAGAATATGCACAGGGCATTGGGGTGCAGATGCCAGGGACCCAGTGACTGGGTGGGTGCAGGGAAGGGATGGGTGCAGGGGTACAGGACTGCATGGACCATTTCAGGCTTGGTCTTGGGCTCTCCAGCACCCAAACAGAGAGCACGTGTATCTCAAAGACAGGGAATCAATTAGTATTAATTATCTTCTTTGCACTAGGCATTGCTTTTATTAAAATCTTGTAAATCAATAACACAAACACAAAAGGAGTGCAAATGATCCTTACCCTTATTCCCACAGCAGTTGTTAATATTTTAAATCTAACAGAACCTTAAAAATATGTATTTAAAAAGGTGAATTTCTTTGCATAGCTCTTACGAGAAAACAGAGTGGTTTTTACCATTTGTTGAGAAAGTCGTTGGGCTTTTGTCCTTTAACCTGTTAATGTTGAGAATAATATTTATACACTTTCTAATATTAAATCCTATTTCTATTCCTGCAATAAGTGCAATGTAGACACTGGGATTATCATTTTTTATATACACTGTTGGATTCAGTTTGCCAATATTTTAGTTAAAGGATATTGGAACAGTGTTCAGGAGTGAGTCTGACCTGTAATATTTTTTTTCCTTTTGTTGTTTGCTTTGCTTTCATGTACTACTTTTGTTTGGCTTGAGTATCAAGGCATACTGATCTCATAGAAAGGTTTGGAATACTTTTCCTTCCTATGCACTGGGAGGATTTGTATAAGGTTAAAAGTTTGGTAGAAGTGTCCTATAAAATCATGACAACCTGATATTTTTCTCTGTAGGAAGATTTTTAACTGATGCCTCAAAATATTTGCTAGTTCTGATGTTATTCAGAATTTTCTGTAGATTCAGTTTTGCTAAGTTATATTTTTCTAGAATGTCTTCATTTTGTTTAAGTTTTCCAATTGACTAGAAAAACGTTATTCATGTTGTATTTTCACTTCTGCTTTATCTGCAGTCATGTCTACTTCCATTCCTAGTATTGCTTATTTTGCCCTTTTATTCTCCTGATCAGTTTTACTAGACATTTGTCTATTGCATTAACCTTTTCAAAGTGCCAACTTTTGGTTCTATTTCTCTACTGAATATTTATTTAATTGATTTCCAGTCCCCTCTGTTATCTCCTTACATTTACTTTATTTGGGTCTATTCAATGATTCCCTTTCTAACTTTCTAAGCTGTATGCTTAACTCATTAATATTTAGAGTTTCTTCTTTTAAATAAAAGAGTGTAAGGCTAAAATAGTCCGTGTAAGTGTTAGTTTATTTGCATCTCACAAGTTTTAATGTAGTATTTTCATTATCATTAACTATTTCTAAATTTCCATTTCAATTTCTTCCTTGTCTTATGAATAATTTAAAAGTGGGTCTTTTATTTTCTAAAAGGTAGAGGCCTTTTACTTTCCTTTCTCTCACTGATCTCTAACTTAACTGCATCATAGTCACACAATGTAATCTGTAGGATACAAATTATTTGAAATCGTTGAGACTTGTCTTACATTTTCCAACATGGCCAATTTTGGTAAATGTCTCGTGTACGTTTCTGAGACCAATGTGATTCCATAATTGTTGGATGCAGAATTCTATATATGTCCATTAAAGCATGCTGACGATGTGGTTCAAAACTTCTATAGCTTTCATAATTTTTCCTGTTTGACATACCATAATTGAGAAGGTGTTGAAAGATCACACTAGGATGATACATTGTTCATTTTCTCCTTATATATCTGTCAATATTTAATTCAGGTATTTAGTAACTGTTGACAGACTTCACAGAGGTTTAAAATTGTTAAATTCTATTATTGAATTATTTTTAGAGATCATTTTTTAGTGACTATGATTAAAATTCTTTGTGCCTTAAAGTTTATTTTAACTGATATTAATATAGTGATCTCAGTTTTCTTTTCATTAGCGTTTGCCAAATGTACTTTTTTTTTTTTTTACTTTAATGCTCTTTGTGCCTGTAAGTTCAAATGTATCTCTTACATATAGCATACAATTGGATTTTTTTAAAAATCTAATCTGGCGATCTTTAATTTTCACTGTTGGGTTTAGTCCATTTATTTTAACTCTATTCAAATATTTGGACTTGCTTCTCTGTCATCTTAAAATTGAAAATGCTTTTAAATAAGGAGCCATGTGATTTCATTTTGCTTTGAGCCTCACAAATTTTGTAGCTGCCCCTGAAGGAGGGGAGCAGGCTGGCTGTGCAGGGAAGGCCAGCACCAAGCCTAGGAGATGGACGTCAGCTGGCTGAGTTGGAATGGGTTCTGAGTTCCTGGGCATTTTCTTTCCTGCTGATGATCTGATTCTCTTCCTATGCCATAGTTTCTTTAAGACCTGAATTTATAGAACATTCATTATAGGCTAGATGTTGTGCAAACAGGCATTTAATTCTCACAATAACACTATGGGCAGAATTATTAGCCTCTATATAAACGGGGGATAATAATTTCCTAGGCTTATGAAGCTTTATAGCCAAGGAAATGGAAGCTCAGAAGTTATGTAACTTGCAGAAGTTTAACTCCGGCCAATGGCAGGACCCAGATCCAACCTCAGGCATGTGTCACGGTGCCCCGAGGTGTCAGGTCAGGACGTTCTCCAGCCCCTTCTAACTGACAGCCTGTTTTCTTACCTGGGTTTAGCAAAATGCTTATTCCAGAATTGGTTTCCTGATGATCCCAATCTCCCCTTGTCTTCCTGTGTGCTGTGTTTGTTTCTCCAGAAGTCCCATCCTCCGTTTTTGTTTTCAGGTGTGATACCATCCATTGCCAATGACCCCAGCCACTGTGTTCAGGTAGAAAGGCGTGACTCCCTGCATCATTAGGATTTCTGGAGCTGCGTCGGCCTGTTGCACCTGGCTGCCTGTCTCCATCTACAGGGTCAACGCTTGGCACTGGTACTTTACTGAACCACCCAACTGTTTACTGCAGGTTCCCTTGCTCCTCTCTGAGATGGCCCAGGTTTCTTCCTCTACCCCAACCTCCTTGCTCTATTCAACAGCATTTGACTGGATGGACCTATAGAACAAGATTAATGCATTTTGTTTTTGTCTCCCAAATTCCAGCCCCGATTGAAGGACCTGCTGCTTTGAAGGATGTTGGTTTAGCTTCCAAATTGTTCTTGTTATTGGCCTCCTCCTTCTGTTTTAGTTTTACGGTTAGACTCCTTTTCGACTTTTCTCCTGGATACATAGAGTGTCCATCCTTTTGGCCTATGCAAACACTGGGGTCATGAAATCTTTTTGACATTCCACTGGAAAATATTATCTCCCCTTTCCCAGTCCCCCTTAACTCATTCTACTCTGCTGTCTCAATCTGGAGTCAGCTCAGCCTCCACCCAGGAACACAACCCTGAAGAAGACAGACAGAGGGCATGTGCACACATCTACACGATGCACACAGTTCATTTCCTCCTCCAACCCAATCCCTGAACTGCTGGTCCACACTCATTCCCTCACTGACCCCTCAACCCAAATTCCTACTGACCTGTCCTGTAGGCAGAATTGCCTTTTGGCACCCACCCACTGCTGTCAAACCACCAAGGCCCTGATCCCGTATGGCCCTATGGAAACCACGTGGTTATTTCACTTCTGATGTTATTCTATGATGATGACTGTGCTATTACATTGTATACTCCAGGAGGGGAGAAACTATGATTTCCACTTCTTTAGAATAACTGTAGAAACTGGTGTATCACTTGTGCTTAGTAAATGCTTATGTTGTGGGTGAATCTTAACTATTCAGTTAGAAAATCTTACAAAGCCTGATGCTGTCTCAGCTGCAAAAAAAAAAAAAAAAAAGCCGTGAGTTCTGCACAGTTACAAATTATGTTTCAAACCAGCTCTGCATGTTATTAAAGCATAGAGAATGCTGTTTTAGTCAGTTGTATTATATGCATTTGTATATAAATTCACAGGCTCTTGGTGTGTGTTTCATAAACTATTGTTTTTACACCTATGTGCTTGAGTCTTTGTTAATATTTTATTCCACCTATTATAAAAGTAAAACTAACCAGTTGTTATGACCATGTTCTAATGTATCCTTCTCTTGAATAAATACTTCCCATATTGTGTAGACTGCAGTTGTAATATAAAATGTTATTAATTTTATTTTTATATATGCTAAGCAATTTGGTGTTTGGAACCTCTTGAATTTCTCTTTTCAGTAAGATTCTCCTGGTAGTACATTTGGAACAGGAATTTCATTATTATTTATTTACTTATTTATTTAGAGACAGAGTCTCACTCTATTCAGCCTCCCAAGTAGTAGCTGGGATTACATGTGCACGTTACCATGCCCGGCTAATTTTTGTATTTTTAGTAGAGATGGGATTTCACCATGTTGGCCAGGCTGGTCTTGAACTCCCGACCTCAGGTGATCCGCCTGCCGCGGTCTCCCAAAGTGCTGGGATTACAGGTGTGAGCCACTGCACCCGGCATGGAATTTTATTATTTTTATGCTTTTCTTCTCCTTATGTTGTTTCTGAATTCCTTAATTCTTTTTCCTGTTCCATGTCAGGTTTTCAATTTCTGCCGGTAATAAAGCATGCTAATTCTTCCTAATGTGGATCATCCCGAGATTGGCAAGCTAACTTGGCCATCCTTGTGGACTGGGTCACTTTTTAGCCTTCTTTTCTTATTTGTACCTTTTAAATACTTTTTGATGGTTGTCTGCATTCCACTCATAGCCTGCATTGAAAGTGAACAGGGTTTACCATAATACATGCTAAAGGAGAAACATTTGTTCCCTTCCATTAATATGCTATATATTGTAAGCATTGGGATTACAGATACCTTTAAAATACAATATTATTTTTTAACATAATGACAGGCTTAGCTGGTTCACTTGCAAAGATTAGGAATCAGGTTACTTTCTTTTTGTAGCTTCTAAAACAATTTTATTTTTCGTCCTTCTTGAGACTCCATTTTTTAAAAATTTAGGGACACCGATCCACTGTAACAAAAATAAAATCAATTGGTGACCAAGTATAAGTCCCTTAATGACGCTATTTTAGACTTTTTTTTCTGAAAACTAAAACTACAAAAGTATAAGATACGGTTTAATTAGGGAAGAGGAATATATAATTGTACTCAGTAGGAGGCAATGAATAATTACAATTTGAGCTTCAGCTTCATTGAATAGTTAGTACAGGCCAAAGACCAGAGGGATTGGCAAAGGTGTATAGGAACTATTCGGAGTAGGAGTGGACACCAGGCTCGCATCAGGAACGTGGAATTCTGTCTCCAAGGAGAAGCAGATTCAGAACAAGAAAGGTCAGCCTCCTGGGAGGCAGGAACTGGGGCTGGAAGGGGTGCTGCCTCTTCCTCTTCCCTGGCCTGTCCCCCAGGCTGCCTCTGTCCCAGCAGAGAGACTCTGAAGGCAGAAAGGGTGAGATAGCTACTGTTGGAGAGGGTAGAGCCACATGCTAGTTAAAGGCAGTAAAGACAAATTTTACTTGGTGTTATGGCAGTAGGGAGAGACACTTCTGTTAAACTGAGCTCACCTCCAGATACAGCAAAGCCAGCTAAAGACTGATGGCCAAGGAGCAGAGGGAGGGGTCAGTGGGTGGCAAATTACTAAGAGGAGACCTCAACAGCAGGGATTTTTGCTAAAGGTGGACCAAGGACTTAGGCATCAAGGGTGGGAGATGAGGAACTTGATCAGATATCAAGGGCATGGGGATCCTCTCTAATCCGCCTTAGCAGGATTCTTGCTAAAATTGAGCCAGGCAGCCCGAGGCTGGGTCCACCAGTGGACCAGAAAACGCCCTTTCAGTTGAGATTGTTTTCTAGTGGTCACCCTTGACTTGATACCAAAATTTACAAAGCCTGGCTTTGCCATTCCCAAGGTTGCATTCATCCAAGTCGCCAGGAGGTCCTAGGGTAAATCCTGTCATCCAGGTACGGTCGTTGCCAGGCCCCTGTTGATATTGACAAGGCCAGTAGAAGGGAGGCAGAGGCCAGAGATGACAGGGATGGGGGCCCATGGCTTGGAGGCTGCCCTTGCAGTGGGCAGCAGGAGTGATGATAAGGTTGTTGCCAGCTCTGGGAGGTCCAGCTCATAAGCAAAGCCTGGATTAAAGATACCTGCGACCCAGAGTCCAACCTGGGAGGTGTGCAAGAATGTTGTATCTGTCAGTGGGTGGGGCTCTAGAGAGAGCCTCCAGCTTCAGAGCTTCAGCAAGGAGCCAGGAGTGGAGGCATGCAGGCCTTTAAATTTAAACCTCCAAATCTAGGACCAGAGAGTTGGGTTAGGAGACCAGCTAAAATTTATGGGATGAGAACTTAAGTGACTCTCCCTGTCACTTGTGTGATAAATTTCATTTGCAGGCAATCCAACTGAAGCTCTGCAAGGCCTAAATTGTTACTGAGGTTTAGGCTGCTGATGTATTTTCGTCCACACCCAGGTCTCACTCAGGACGCAAGGAGGAAGGTTAGCCTGCAGTTGCACCCAGCTACAAGGACCTGCAGGAGGTGGAGGGACCAAGGCAGGGGCTGACGATAAGGAATTTCCAAGGCAATGAGTATGACAGCGCCAAGTGTCTGGTCTGTTTCAGTTCAGTTGTTTCGGTACCGTTGAGGGGTGAGGGACCACACTGGACTGAGATTGCCACAGCTGCTGAGCGTGATGATGACTGAGAAACCATCTAGGTCAAGCACCAGGGTCTGGTTGCTGCCTCTCTGCCAGTGTGCTCCAGGGTCTGGTTGCTGCCTCTCTGCCAGTGTGCTCCAGTTCAGACCCAAGCAATTCAGCTTGCATTTGCCTGGGTGAAGTAAACAGGATTTCTAGAAAGTTAATGTCAGCAGAGTACGCATACCTAAGGGCAGTATTTGGCCTACTTTATTCCATTTCAATGTGTCTAAGCTTTCTGTTACACCATATAAACATGGCGCTGAAGTTTCCTGTGTTTAAATTACCCAATACCTCTTTTCTTCTTGTTTTTTCAGACATAAGGCCTTTCTTTACTGCTGTCTTTGGGTTCCATCTCAAATCATCTCCTGTTGTAATTGCACACCTCATACAGTGGAAATCTTCTATGGAACTGCCAGGAATTTCTGTACATCTTTTCAAGTGCAAATTCAAAAAAACTTGATTCAGGGCTATTACAGTTGCATAAGTATCCAATCTAATTCACCTTCTATAAAAGAGTCAGATAAAGTTGTTAAATGAGCTCAACAGAGCAGAATGATCCAAAATGGAAAAAAAAAAAAAAACAATCAGAGCTTTTTCTGAGTGCTCAATAGAAAGGCTGGCCAGACAGCCCGAAGGAAAGGGGCAAAGAGGGCTTGTGTTCTTCCGCCTAATTGCAGGCTGCATCCTGTGTCGGCATCCCCATGGGACTGCAGAGAACAGGAAATAGAAATGTACATCTCTGCACCAACATCGGGGAAATGATCATTCCTGGGAGATGCAAATCTGCACATGGCACCGTAAGCCTAACATCTGTGTCTGGAGGCTGCAGTCACCTGAGTCTAGCCGGGAGAAAATGCAGAAACTCTGCTTGGTCTTTTCTCCATTGACTGTGACAACCAAAATGAGTGACTGAGACATAAGTCTCAATTATCGAGGTTTATGAAGACACCTGCTTTAGGGTGCGTCTGGGAAAAACAAGAGCTGCAGACACATCTGTGGCTGTTTTTCTGAAGAGGTTTTCAGGAGATTTAGTATTTATTTATACATTTCCTTAAAGGGGGGAAAGGAATGTAAGAAGAGAGGCTGGTAGGCAGTAAAACATTCCTCTGAGACTTTAGTTACTGCCCAGTGAATTTTACATAAGGTGAATGTCTGAAGAGAAAAAGGGGATAAAGAAAGAGGTAATTATGCAGATGTCTCTAGGTAGGTGGAGGAATGACTGATCACATCCTGTCTTTTCTCTGCAAAATAAGGAAAAATAAGCCTGTAATCAACAGTTTCAGTGTGGAATCAACAGACTTTACTCTCAGGATCTGGACTTAGATTATAGGTCTAAAGTTACACTTGGTATGCCCTGTTTGTGGGAGGCCAGCAAAGCATTTGCTTATGAATGATTGGTGGGGCCGCCCTTCCAGATGCCCAAGGCCTTTTCCTTTCCTTGGAGATTTGGCTGAAGCATGATGTTAGTAACAGTCATTCATTTGGAAGAAAGGGTTGCATGACTCAGCCTCCGGGCTCAAGCTTCCCTTTTGAAGTTTGCGAGTCTTGAAGTTTTTTTTATTTTCCTTTACAACTGCAAAGCAACAAGGGGCCTGCTGCCTGGCTACGGAGACCCAGCCTTCGGGAGGCAGTGCTGCGTGGAGGACCAGCAACGCCATCTTCCTGCCTGGTGTGTCTACTTTCTCGAGGAAACGTCCATGGTGCTGAAGGCTAGGACACCCTCCCTGAGCTCCTGTAGAGACCTCCCTGGGCTCTCCCAAACTGGCCTTCACTTTTGCTTCCCATGCCCAGGCAACAAGCAGAGCAAGTCTCTCATGTCACCTGAGGGTTAGCTTTGGACGCCTTTCATTTCGCCCCACAAAGGCCCTTGCTCTGCCTTCGCTTCCTCAGTGCCTCCTGCCTATGACAGCTGTAGGCATCAGTGTAAACTGGATTGTGCACTAGGCACAAATGGACACAAGTTATTTCTGGATGTGGATGATGAAATACCATGGTCCTGCTCCCTGCTCAGAACGTTCAGATGAAACCAATGCACACTGGACCACCACACCTGCAGCCCAAGTTCTGGTGAGGAATGTTCTGGGGGAGTGAAGAGAACCACAGAGGAGACTGGTGAAGGTTTTGAGATCATTGGTGGGCTGTCATGGGCAACTTTGTTGGGGCAGAGACTGGTGGCATGAGGAGGCTGGCCAGGCAGGGAGAGGACCTGCTGTGCGTGCCTCCTCCAGGAGGCTACTGGCCGGGGAGTCCCAGGCTCCACCTCCAAGTCTCACACGTCTTAGAGACCATGAGCAAGGCTACAGTGAAGCAGGTGACCACATCCGAGGCAGCACACTAACCTTTTCTCTCTCCAATCACCTGCTGGGCCTCCTCTGCCTCTTGGCAAATCAAAGACACCAACTTAAATGTACCTCTTCAAGGAGAAGAGGGTGCAGCCTAACTCTCTGCCTTCTCCTTCGAGGACATGAGGGACTCTGAGAGTTTCCAGTCCAGTGAGGTCAGGTGTGAGGCACCAGTGTAGAAGAAAAAGCCCCCACGTCAGTTAGCAGCTCAGCCTGTGGCCTTGGCATTAATTAACTTGTGCGATCCCAGGCTATCCCTTTGTGTGCTCCCCGGAAGGACCAATTATCACTCTCTCCTGGTCCTGAGAAAATCACAGCAGACTGGAGGAAATGAGGTTATGGCCTACATCCACCAGTCAGGGCACACTTTCACAAAGTCGTATGGACAGCACTGAGACTTTTGAATGCTTTACAGCATTAAAGAAAAAACAGTATATAATAAGTTGTTGATGTACAATTATTATATGTCAAGTAAAATTAAAGAAAAAAGCAGTAAGAACAACAACTAGATGTTGAAACAATTTCTTGGCAATTGGGCCTATGGTAAGTAATTCTTTAAAAAGTTGTTGATTTTTATAACATATTATGTTGATTTTCATTAAATAATAAAATAATCTCAGTGAACCTAAATCAATTTTATTTTTTAAAAATAAATTTCTGTATTTATTTCTGAGCTATGTGCATGTCTATTACTGAGTATGTATAAATAATAGCCATGCATCCATGGATGTTTAATCAGGAAAGTACTAAGTTGTTAAAAATAAATCCTCCTGAAATTTGGCAACATGAACAGAAAGACTTGAAAACTAACACATATTTTGACCAAACAATTTATTTTCTCTTTAAATATGAAATGTTTTAAAAATTTACTCTAGAAAGTAATTAGGCACATTCCAAATTGTATACACAGAGATAATTCTTACAGTCTTTACAAAGCAAAAATTAGAAACAATATATAGATCTAACAGGGCTGATTAAATAACTAGTAGTACATCATAAACTAATTAAAAATGCATTGCAGGAGAAGACTTAATGATACAGTAATATGCTTAGCATAGTTTTTTTAGTTAAAAGAGCAGGTTACATAACAGTATGTACTTTACATTCTGGAAGTTGTAGGAAAAGTGCATATGCCATCAAAGAAAAAAGAACGTATAGAATTTTTAAGTGATTATTTTGGGATGGTTTGATGATTATTTTCATTTTTCTTTCTTGAACTTTCTAATTTTTTTTCAAGTCTATAATATGTAAGCATTAAATTTGGTTAGCAAAGAATAATAGATTTTATACAGAAAATAAACTTCTTTATGTATAGTATTTATTTATGTTTAATAGGATATTATTGACATTAATTATACTGCATATATTTACAGAGTACAATTTGGTGAAGTCTTGAACAATATATATAATTGAGGAACCATCACCACAATCCAGATAACAAGTGCATCCATCACTGCCGAGTGTCTGCACTCCCCTCGGCACTCTCCCTCCCATCTCCCTATGCGGCCCCAGCCCCATGTCTGAGCAATCCCTGATCTGCTTCCTGCTGCTCTGTCACTGGAGTCTAGTTTGCATTGTCTACAATTTTATGTAAATGGAACCGTACAGTATTGCGCTTCTTTTGCCTATGTTCTTTCACACAGTATAATTATTTCAAGATTATTGCAAGTTGTGGCATGCATTAATAGATCATTCTTCTCTATGGCTCATTGGTGTCTTATTGCATGAATACACCAGTTTATTTGTCCCTTCTCCTGTTGGTGGGCATTTGAGTTATTTCCAAATTTTGTTCATTACAAATGAGGCTAGCATCAATAATAGTGCATAAATCTTCATATGCTTTCAGCTCTCATGGGTAAATATTAGGAATGGAAGGGCTAAATCACATGGAAGTTGTACAGTCCTTTTAAGAAACTTCCACATTTGTTGCCAAAGGGCTTGCACCTTTTTATATTTCTACTGTTGTCAGTAGGCCAGTTCAGATTCTTTTTTTTTTTTTTTTAATTTAATTTAAGTTCCAGGATACACGTGCAGGATGTGCAGGTTTGTTACATAGGAAAATGTGTGCCATGGTGGTTTGCTGCACCTGTCAACCCATCACCTAGGTACTAAGCCAACATGCATTAGCTATTTATCCTGATGCTCTTCCTCCCCATGCACCCCCAACAGGCCCCAGTGTATGTTGTTCCCCTCCCTGTGTCCATGTGTTCTCACTGTTGAACTCCCACTTACAAGTGAGAACATGCGGTGTTTGGTTTTCTGTTCCTGTGTTAGTTTGCTGAGGGTAACGGCTTCCAGCTTCATTCACGTCCCTGCAGAGGACATGATCTCATTCCTTTTTACTGCTGCATAATATTCCATGGTGTATATGTACCACATTTTCTTTCTCCAGTCTATCACTGATGGGCATTTGGGTTGATTCCATGTCTTTTCTATTGTGAATAGTGCTGCAATGAACATACGAGTGCATGTATCTTTATAATAGAATGATTCATATTCCTTTGGGTATATACTCAGTAATGGAATTGCTGGGCCAAATGGTATTTCTGCCTCTAGGTTTCTGAGAAATTGCCACACTGTCTTCCACAATGGCTGAACTAATTCACCTTCCCACCAACAGTGCAAAAGCGTTCCTATTTCTCCACAGCCCCTCCAACATCTGTTGTTTCTTGACTTTTTAATAATAGCCATTCTGACTGGTGTGAGATGTTGTTTTGCTTTGTATTTCTCTAAGGATCAGTGATGTTGAGCTTTTTTTCATATGTTTGTCGGCTGGATGTACGTCTTCCTTTGAGAAGTGTCTGTTCATGTCTTCTGCCAACTTTTTAACGGGGTTGTTTGTTTATTTCTTGTAAATTTGTTTAAGTTCCTTATAGATTCTGGATATTAGACCTTCGTCAGATGGATGGATTGCAAAAATTTTCTCCTATTCTGTAGGTTGTCTGTTCACTCTGATGACAGTTTCTTTTGCTATGCAGAAGCTCTTTAGTTTAATTGGATCCTATTTGTCAATTTTGGCTTTTGTTACAATTGCTTTTGGTGTTTTCGTCATGAAATCTTTGCCTATGCCTATGTCCTTAATGGTATTTCCTAGATTTTCTTCTAGGGTTTTTATAGTTTTGGGTTTTACATTTAAGTCCATCTTGAGTTAATTTTTGCATAAGGTGTAAGGAAGGGGTCCAGTTTCAATTTTTGGCATATGGCTAGCTTGTTTACCCAGGGACTTTGCCACACAAAATAATTTTAGAGCGAGTCCAAAGTAAGAGTAAGCAAATAAATTTATTGCAAAACAAATGTAAATGCTGAGAGACAGAGCAAGCTGCTTAAGGTGAGAGGCAGCAGCTAGTGCCTTAAGAGGAATTCCTTTTATGGGAGCTGTTCATATATATTCAAAAAATTCCTGTGAGGTGCAAAGTGTGCAAAGTACGCAAAGGTGGACCTGAAGTTGGTGCATGTGCTCAGTAACTACAAACTCTAAGATGCATCACACATATCATTAGCATTTAAAATCCCTACCTATGGGTGTGCTTTTTACTACTAAGATGAGGAGAAGGTTACTATAAGCTAAACCTTGAGCCTAGCTGCACATATGGGACCCAGAGAAGTCCCTGCCCCCAACCTCCCCCCAGGTAGGAATTTGTAGCAAAAAGTTCCTTGAGCTTTTTGCGCTGGTTGGCTAGAGACTGGGGAAGCTAAATCAGAAATAAGGGATTTTTGTTCTCTTTCTTGGGCCCTTATTGGATATCAGGAATGTGCAACCATCTGGCGGTTGACTAGTGTCCTGTAGGCTGCTTACCTGGTGTCCTTCAGGGCTGCATACCTGGTATCTCACAGGGCTGCGTACCTGGTGTCCTGTAGGGCTGCTTACCTGGTGTCCTGTAGGGCTGCGTACCTGGTGTCCTGTAGGGCTGCGTACCTGGTGTCCTGCAGGGCTGCGTACCTGGTGTCCTGCAGGGCTGCGTGCATTGCCAAAGAGTTAGATGCCGACACACCACGAGGGTGCAAGTGCAAGGAGCCTGCTGCGTGGGAAAGGGGCCCAAGGGGCTTCACGCAAGGGGACAAGTCAGTATGGTCTCCCAACCTTACTCATCCTGCCTCACTAACAGCAGTGACAAAGAGTTCCAGTTGTTCCATATCCTCACATGCACTTGGTGTGGCCAGTCTTTTTAACTTTTAGCCATTCTAATATAAGTAAAAATGGTACCTCATTGTGATTTTAATTTGCATTGTCTTAATGACTAATGATGTGGAAAATCTTTTTATGTGTTCATTTATCTACATATACAATTTTTATGAAAGTGTCTGTTAAATATCTTAAGAAGAAAATCTCTCCCAACTTACTGTATGAGGCCAATATTACTCAGATAACCAAGTAATGTTCATTCCAGGAATGCAAAGCTTGTTTGTCATCAGTCATGTTAAGCAACTAGGAAAGAAAGAATATGTGATAATCCCAACAGATATAGAAAACCTATTTGGCAAAATCCAACATGTATTCCTGATTTAAAAAAAAATCTTTCAGTGAATTAGGAATAAAGGGAAGTTTCTTTACTTGATAAAATACATCTATGTGTGTATGTATATGTGTATGTATGTATGTAACTATCTATCTATCTATCTATCTATCTATCTATCTATCTATCTATCTATTATCTACCTATCTATCTATCTGTCTATCTACCTACCTACCTGCAGATAGCATCATGCTTAATGGAAGAAAAAGGCTGAATATTTTCCCCCTAAACTGACGAACAGGACTGGGGTGTCCTCTTCTGCCATTTGTATTTGACATTGTACTGAAGGTTCTAAAACAGTGCAGTAAGGCAAGAAAAATGAATAAAATACATTGTGATTAGAAAGGGAAGAGTACAATGTCCCTATTCGTGAATGTCAAGTCTGTGTAAACAATTAGATGGAATGTACCAGAAATCTTTATTTATTTTATTTTATTTATTTAACTTTTGAGACAGAATCTCACTTGTCACCCAGGCTGGAGTGCAGTGGCACGATCGCCACTTACTGCGACCTCTGCCTCCCAAGTTCAAGTGATTCTCATGCCTCAGCCTCCCGAGTAACTGGGATTACCAGCATGTGCCACCACACCCAGCTAAGGCTAATTTTTGTATTTTTAGTAGATACGGGGTGTTGCCATGTTGGCCAAGCTGGTCTCAAATTCCTGGCCTCATGTGATCCCCGCTCCTTGGCTTCCCAAAGTTCTGGGATTATAGGCATGAGCCACCGCGCCCAGCCCCAGAAAACTTTTAGAACAAATACATGAGTTTAATAAAATTTCAGAATAGAAAAACTGTATGCAAAAAAAATTGGTGATAAATCCTAAAATGATGTGAAATACCTTTGCATTTAAAACTATAAAACATGGTTGACATAAATTGTAAAAGACCTAAAGAAATTGATAGGTGTGTAGGCTATATCCTTAGGTCAGAAATTGTTAAGAAGTCAGTTCTGCCCACATTGGTTTGTCGATTCAACTTAATTCCAATAAAAATCAATGCATCTTTTTAGATTGTGTGAATCGACAGATTGATTCTACATTTCATATGGAATTTCAAAGGATCTAGAATAGCAAATAGAAGGTTTTCGTTTTTGTTTTTGTTTTCTTTAAATAAAGTTGGAGAAGAAATGGTACCTTACTCAAAGACTCATTATAAAGATACAATAATCAGGACAGTATGATGTTCGTGTAAAGGTAGACAAATAGGTGAATGGGACAGAACAAAGTCCACAAGCAGACCCACACGTACATGGATAATGAATTTCAACGAAGGTGCAAAGGTGACACAGTAGAGAAATAATAATACTGCAAAATAAACATTTTATGCCTTGTACCCTATTAAAAATGAATTCAATAGAACATAACTGACCTGCATTATCTTTCTCATCCTTCTCATCCTTCAACCTCTCCTGGGCAAATACCTCAGCGTCCACCTGTGGTCCCACAGTAATAGTTAATGATACTCTCTTTATTGTATCTAAATGTAACATCTAAAACAATACACTTTTAGGAAATAAACATTTATGATCATGAATTAGGCAAAGATATTTTAAGATATAACTCAAGAAGCATGATAGCAAAATGACAAATTAATAAGTTGGACGTCATAAAATCAAACACATGTGCTTTTTGAAAGGCACTCTGAAGAGAAAGAAAAGAAAAGCCACAGACTGAAAGACAATATTGCAAATCTCATATCTGATAAAGCCCTTGTGTCCAGAATATATAAAGAACCCTCAAAACTCAACAATAATAACATAATTCAAGTTTAAAAAGTTTAAAAAGGACTATATTTCGTTTTTAAATTATAGTTAGCCATTTGACATTTTTAAAGATTTTTTCTTTCATTTTTCTTATACATTGTCATTTACCAAATCAACTACTGGGTCAGAAATTAGAATCTACCTATATTTTTCATGATTCCAGTAACTGGCAACAGAACATCTACTGAAAATTCCATCTTTCCCTTAAAATGCTCAGTGAAAACGGAAGAATATGGATCAGGCATTTGAAGTCTCAGCTTTGTAACTCACCACTGTTTTTCCTTAGTTTAAAAGTGTAAGGTGTCGTATTAGTCTGTTTTTATGCTGCTGATAAAGACATACCCAAGACTGGGTAAATTACAAAGAAAAAGGTTTAATGGACTTACAGCTCCATGTGGCTGGGGAGGCCTCACAATCGTGGCAGAAGGCAAGGAGGAGCAAGTCACATCTTACGTGGATGGCGGCAGGCAAGGAGAGAGCTTGTGCAGGGGAACTCCCATTATTAAAACCATCAAATCTCATGAGACTTATTCACTATCATGAGACCAGCACCGGAAAGCCCCATAATTCGATTACCTCCCACCGGGTTCCTCCCACAACACGTGGGAATTGTGAGAGTACAATTCAAGATGGAATTTGAGTGGGGACACAGCCTAACCATATCTGGCCTATTCAAACAAAATATGTTTTAATTTCCATGGGCAATTTCTGTGCAGCTTCTATTTTGACCCAGGTTCTCTGTGGAATATGAGGCCAGGGATGGGAAGGATGGGAAGGATGACAGGACTCACGAATGCAGTCCAGCTCATGCTAGGCCAGGAGGAGAGCCGCAGTGTCTCACACTACATACATGCTTCCCAGTAGACCGTGGGCACCAGACCAAGTGGTCATGCTCATACACCACGATCTTCATGTTGTAGACTTTTGCAAACTCTTCGTGAATGGTTGGATGATTTTAGCTCCTCTAATAAATGAAATGGCCTATAACTCTGATGGGATATAGTTCTGAATTTTTGTGCAGATGATCTGTAAGTTGAATTAAAGGTGTTTTGTTTTGTTTTGTTTTCCTTAACAAGTTGCATACGCCTGGATGTGAACTTCCTTTAAAGTGAGCTCACTGGATGCTGACATGTTACTGTCAGTTACTCAAGAGGTTAAAAATTTGCTCTTTCCTTAGAATCCGCTGGGCTCTTAGCTAGGGAAGTATTCCTTCAGATCATTTTAGCCAGCTAGCATTTAAGATAAAATTTAATATCAATAAATTTTTCATTGTGCAGGAAACATTGAATGCTAGAGGCTAACACATGATGAGGCTGATAAGAACAGACAGACAAATTTAATAAAATGCTGCTCTTTTAAAATCAGAACATTTCCTGTAGTCCATGATTTACTAGGAAGGAAGGTTGTGGGAAAGCAGCCACAGTCCACTAGGCAAGATCCAAGGCCATGATCCACAGAGGCTCTGAGGTCCTCAGTGAAGGAGTAGGGCTGTGGGTCTTTCTACCAAACTGGAGAGTCCTACCCATGAATTAAATAACATCCTCTTACAGATAATGCGGCCAAGGAAACTGCACCGGGTAGAAGGCGATGGCGTCAGAGGGAGGCCCTCTGAGAATTAGCGCAGTTAAAGCTTGTGGGCCTTAACTTAGGTTTAAGTGCTATTTAGCTACTTACATTGCCTGCATTTGGTAGTGTATTGCGTATTTGCCTGTTATACATGCATATAAACTGATGCATGTAATATAATTTACATGTCATGAAATCTACACATATGAAACAAGTATATATTTCAAGGCACAGTGATTTCTGAAAGATAGCACAGAGTCCCCTGGGATACGGGTGAGTTCTTTATTGGGAAGATGGGCCTGGTGCCTGTGCAAGGCAAAGCGTGGCCCCGAGAGGTCTCCATCTCTGGAACATACCTTGGCCATGGGCTGCACCCCTGGTTCATTTGTGGATCCTGCACTTTTAGGTCCATTATTACTTAGCATCATGGTTTCTGGACCTTTATTAGGAGATGTTGAGCAAATATTTGTGAGTCATGCGGGGCCTTCTGGGAAAGAGGAGAACAGCTGATGTTTACTGCAGCTCTCCAGCCCATGCTTGACCCACGCCTCCTCCTTATTTTTCCTCTTTACGATGTGCAGATGAGAGTGCTATTAGTTCTGTTTTATAAATGAGGACACTAAGGCTCAGGGAGCTCGGCTAAGTGGTGCATCTAAGTGCAGAGAGGCAGTAAGGAGAGACAGAGTTAAGCCCAGGTCTTTCCTATTCTAAAGCCTTTGTTCTTTTGGGGTTTATTAATTGAAACGAATATTGGGAGAACACTTACTACATGTCAGGCACAATTTAAGGTGCTGGGAATAAAAAAAGGAAAAAAACAGTTAAATTTTCATGCTCTCATGGCACTTACACTCGAGTAGGGTGAGAGGGGAAATAAGCAAGATTAATAAAATATGAAGTATGGAATCATGACAAGGGCAAAGCAGGAAAATGAGCAAGGAAAGGGAATGGCAAGCATCGTGGTCTTACGCAGGTGGCAGGGAACGCCTCCCTGAGGAGGTGGGGAGTGGGTGCTGAGGCTGCCTCGGGGAGCAGCCTTCTGGGCAGAGGGCTCAGCAAGGACAAAGGCCTCGAAGCCCAGGGCCTCGGGGGACATCTGATCTTGAAGCAGCTTCAAGCACTTTAGCCTCAGAAAGTCTTCAACACACTTTGGGTTGCCTCAAGGACTTTTTTCTTATGTAAAATATGATGGGGTGAAACTATATCTAGAAATTATATTAAAATATATATATTTGTGTGGTTGGGTATAGAGATATAAATATTTTTAACATGCAAATCTTTGAAATTTCCAAATCGCTCTACTTTTTCTGGTGTCTAAAGTAAGTTTTCCATTTTCATTATATTTTCAGTCAAGTAACATTTAGTAGCAGCTGAAAGAAAAGCCTGCACATTGTTTTGCACATTTGACTTCATCTTCACACTGATTTGAAATGATAGACCCATAGTAAGACTTAGGTCCTGGTCTCACACATCTGCCTTGCTGTGGTGAGACACCGGGCAGCAGAACTCTGGGAGCCTCAGTTTTCTCATCTGTAATGGGAGGATGATACCTTTCCTCTCTCTCTAAGGGTCCTTCTAACCACCCTTCTGCCACTGTACATGGGTCTTCTGCTCTTTTCTAAACACTGGGAGTGAAAAGCAGTGGAGGTGCAGCTCCCCAGCCTGTAATAGTGTGTGCTCTAGCATGTGTCATAGTGTGTGCTCTAGCATGTGTCATAGTGTGTGTTTTAGCATGTGTCATAGTGTGTGCTCTAGCATGTGTCATAGTGTGTGTTTTAGCATGTGTCATAGTGTGTGCTCTAGCATGTGTCATAGTGTGTGCTCTAGCATGTGTAGCATGTGCTCTAGCATGTGTCATAGTGTGTGCTCTAGCACACACTATGAGGGGGAAGCCGAGGTAAGAGGATTACTTGAACCCAGGAGTTTGAGACCAGCCTGGGCGCCATAGTGAGACCCCATCTCTACAAAAAATTTAAAAATGAGCCAGTCACTGAAGTGCACCTGTACTTCCAGCTACTCAGGAGGCTGAGGTGAGAGGATCTCTTGAGCCCGTGAAGTTGAGGCTGCAGTGAGCCATGATCACACCACTGTAGTCTAGCCTGGGTAACAGAGCGAGATCTTGTCTCAAAAAAAAAAAAATTAGATACAGAAATTTGGAAATTATTATGTGTAACTTGCTCACATAATACATCGATAACAAACTGGTAGAATGACTGTTCAATATCACGCAGCCCATCAGTATGAAAGAAAACTATGATTGAGGGTTATCTCCACTGTCCAGTAGCAAAGGAGACATGTGGGCTGAGGAGGCCTGGACAGGGGCAGGCAGGTGAGAAAAGAGCCTGAGTGAGGCACCTCAGTGCTAGGAGCTGCTGGGCTGAAGGGACCATTCAGACATGTGACAGGTAGCTTATATCTGTGCAGGCCAATGCTCAAGGAACACAGGTTTCCATCATCCTGCACGTAGTTCTTGGTACTTTGAAGTTGGGCGCCATGACACAACACTAGGAAGGGGAAGGTGAAGGGAGTGATGTATTTTCATCCATCCCGTCAAAGTGGAAATTGCCAGTGATGATAGGAAAAAAATATTTTTTTAAACCCGAGTGAAGCAAGGTACATAATGCTTCCTGTGAGTCAACTGGGTGGGGAAGTTTTTCAGGCAGGCCAGATGCTCATCTATTAGAATGGGGATTGAATAAGTAGACCCTCATGAAATCTTGATCTCATCAGTTCTTCCCCTGATTTACCTAAGTTGTTGACACCACTGTCCTCTCCGTCACTCAAATTGTAGCCTTCATTCCTCTTCCTCCCTGCATTTAGTCCATTATACAGCTCACAGATTATTGGATTCATTTTTCTCTTCATTTCGATTTCTTTCAACTGCTTGAGATCTTAAAGAACTTTTGCTTTTGGTCCTCTAATACACACCTGTCTTTAGGCCTTTGTAAAACTCTTTGTCAGCCTCAAGGGCCAGAGCCTCTTTTTCCCCTCTACTTATTTAACAGGGCCTTTCTTCTGTCCTTGCCCGTGGCCAAGATTTTAGTTTCAAATAGATTTTTAGTTTAGGCAATAAATAAAGAATGGAGGTACAAACTACTCTTAAAGCAATTATGCTTATGAAGATTTTAAAAAACACAACTTTGAAACTACCTTTGCAAAAATTATATCAATGAGAAAATTATGGCAGTGGAGGGGAGATCTGATCAAGCCAATGTCCTTCTCGCCTTTAGCTTTCAAGCTGTCTCAATTATTCCTGAGCTTGGGCCAAGCTAATTTTGGAAGACATTTAGATCATAAACGAAAATAGCTCTTCCCCAAAACTCAACCACTTTTGAAAAGCTAATAAGAAACCACTAGGCTAGGGGGAGAAGGGGAGCCTGAATTCTGCGACCCTATGGACAGGTCACAAGATACGCAACTTCTCCAATTACTCCTGCAGATAATATCTCTGTTGCCGACTGGCCCCTGAGAGGTCTTTTCAGGTTCTCTTCATGTCTGACACCCATGACTCCACCTGGACCTGATGCCTCCCCCTGGAACTGCCAACCCCGCTCCTACGGCCCCACCCAAGAGCAACTCAGCTCAAGAGGACAGTTTCGACCCCCGATGATTTCATCTCCACCCCAACCAGTTAGCAGCAAGCACCCACTTTTAGCCAACCCCACCTTTCCCCCGTTAAAGCGAATTAAATATGCCACAGAATGGCATCGCACCGTCCAGGGTGGTAGCTGTAAGTCACACGCGGCTATTGAGCACAGGAAATGTGGCTGGTGTGCCCAAGGAACTGCATTTTCACTTCAATTAAAAAAAAAACTGCAAGTGTAAAAAATACATAACAGATCTTGAGGACCTAGAACAGAAATAAGTATATAAAATAGGCATAATGTCTATATTTATTCTGTGTTAAAATGAAAATATTTGGAATATGTTAGGTTAAATAAAATCAATTTTTGAAAATAACTTCCCTTGTTTCTTTAAAATTTTTTAGTCTGGCTCCTAGAACATTTAAAATTATATCCATCAAGGGAATGCAGGTAACAATGTAGGTAATATGTATGTACGTTATTCATTCCACAATGTATATAGACTTGAAAACATCATGTTGTACATGGTAAATATGTACAATTTTATCAATTAATGTAAAATGAGGTAAAATTAACTAATTAAAATTACACATATCATTAGCATTGTGTTTCTACTGGACTCACTAGACTAGTACATACTAAATATTCTAAAAATATCAAATATATTTCTAGGCTTTTTTTTTTAAAAAAACTTTGCAATGCAGATTTGAGTGTAAGGTATATGATTTAGGAGTGATGAAAAGCTCTTTTAATAGTTGGGAAGGAAAGCACTTTATTTTGACCAACAAAAGAGGTAGAAGTCTGTTCATTGCAAATAGCTATGTGTAAGGTGTCCTGAAACAGATTTAGTACTTCCTGGAGCTGCTTTTTTTAGCCTGACCCCTTGTCACCTTTTAGCCTCGTTTTTGAAATGAAATGTGGTGATCAGTCAAGGATTTGGGCAGAGAGGGAGCTCACGCTGTCTGTAAGTTCCTTGCTCCTAGGGTGACCCCTCATTTCCTGGCCGCTCCGCTCAGACTCCTCAAGCTTCCTGCCGCTTGAGGACTATCCAGTGCAATGGTGGGGGATGAGCTCCACTAAGGAACACATATGGCCCACAGATCTGGCTGGCATTTCTCTGTCTTGTAATAGCAGGTTTCTCTTTACTGCCTGATTTTCTGCCACCCCTGTGGAAGGTCATTTCTCTGTGTGTGTGTGTGTTAGCTGTCAGCCAGGGATTTGGGCAGTTTGTGCTCTGATTTTAGGTTTCACTCCTGTGAATCTTGTGCTGCCAGGATTTCCTCTTCCTATTTCCAGCTGCTTTCCCGGCCCTAAGCTCCAAGTGCTATCACCTTCAGTTGATCAGCTGCGTCTTTGTCCCTCTCCATTTCCCTACTCCCCACATCACTTTCTGCAGCCAGGACAGCACTCTTGGACAGGAAGCCATGAACTTGCAATTCCACCATTTCTTCCAGTTGCTTTTGGGTGAGTTCTAGTGTCCTTAAGCAGCTGTTTTATTTATTTTATTCTGTTTTACCATTGATGCCTGCAAGGAATTCACATGACTGCTTTGCCATTTCCAGAGGCACCCACCTCTGCCCGGTTTTAATGGTAACAGATAATTAATTACAGCAGCCACAACCTGAGACAGCCACATGACACATCACAGCCTTGGACAGGAGGGTCTACTCACACTCCTAGGAAGCCACCCAGGGAAGGACTATACTAGAAGAAAGAGATGAAAGTATCAGTGTGGTCTTAGACCTGCTACAGTGTTGGGGTTTAGCTGGTCATGCTAGCCTCTTTCTTGCTACTTTTGAAGCTGCATCACTGTCTGGGATAAATACCCAGGATTCGTTGCCTCATGCCAAGGCAATCAAGGACATGGACCCACATGGAGTGAGGTTAAGAGTGGAGGTTTAATAAGCAAAAGAAAGAAAAAAAGGAATAGATCTCTCTCCTGTGAGAGAGAGGGACACCTGAGTGGGACCTCTGGACCATGGTAGAGTGCACCAGATTTTATAGACAGGCTTGAGGAGGTAATGTCTGATTGACATAGGGCCCAAAGGTTGGTTGGACCAGGTGTGACCTTTTCATAGCACCAGGAAGCTGGCCACCTCACCCTAATATTATTATGCAAATGGGGTCTTTACTTGGCCCACACCATGCTGCCTGCTCCTTACTGTGCACGTGGTTGACAAGGAAAGGGGAAGATGTGGCCATCATATTGGACATGTCTAGACCCCAGGTAGCTTTTTCCTATTGGTGCAGCTGTCAGCATTCACCCGTGCAAGCTTCCAGCTTGCTTGTCTATGTCTGCAGCTTGATTTTACAGGTTGCTCTTTGTTAGAAAAGAAAATGATTTTGGGGGCTGCTTTTCATTAAAAGAAAAACCTTTCCGAGGACTTCCCTACCCTCGCTATCTGCCTAAATAATTTCTTCTTAACTCCTGTATCACGTTCCTTGGGAAATTAGATGAACCATAATCTGGAAGAGCTGTTTTCAGATTATGGGGGTGAAGTTGCTCTAAGAGCCAAGTGATCTGAGTAGGGCAGAAGGGAGACTGCAGGGGATGCTGTGTCCACTGTCTCCATTTCTACATCGGGGTGAAGTCCTTACTCAGCCGCCTGGAGTGTGGGATGCTGGCTCACACATGTATTAATCTTCAGGAGTTCCCCCAAAGGGAGCTTTTTACCCAGGAGGTAGAAAGGCCATGTTCTCTTCCCTGAAATGAGACAGCTTTGAAGGGTCATCCTATTCCCAGGTAACCCTTTTGAAAATGCAGTGCATTTTGCATTTTCTTTCTCTTAGCCCTGCTTCCCTCACTTCTCTCACTCCCCTTCAGGGCCTGCTTCTGATGAGTGGGTGAAAAGGGTGATGCCTTCCCTTACCCATCATAAGGGTCATGGCCGACACTCCTGTAACAAAAGACAAGTTAACAAGAGAAAAGCATGAAGTACTGATTTAATCAAAGTTTGACAGGACAGACACAAGAGCCTTCAGAAATGAAGACTGAAAGACCCAGCAAACATTGTCGGTTTTTCTTTAGGTTCAATGAAGAGTGGACAGCTGTGTAGATGTGGATTCGACAAAAGGGTGTGATCTGACGGTCATAGACCAGGAAGAAACCCAGCAGGCCTGTCTGCCCAGATTCTTCTTGGCCTCTCTGTGCAGCCTTCCTTCTGCCTAGATCTGCGGCAGGGTCTTTCTGGAATGAGGGTCTTCGAGGGAGAAGGAGAAAGGGAGAGAGTGACCTCTCTAGGTTTTATGGCTTGCTGTGGGGTAGAGGAGCACTAGTTTGTATAGCCCACCTAGGGGAAGAGAAATTTTGGTCATGACTTGCTTAGGAGGAGAAAGAACGGCTAGAGGTAGAAGAAGGTCATAGAGACCTTTCTTCTGAGCTCTTTCAATGTCCTTCATTTAAATACTCAGCATGCCAAGGCACCACATATTGGGGTATCCTATTTGAGCCCCAATGTGGACAGCACTCCCCAGAAACCTCCTGAACACAAATTGGTATCTCAGAGTCTATTTTGGTGAAACCTACATAAGACAGGAGGTATGTGAATAGCCTTGATCAGAGAGTGAACTAAGGATATTGAGTGCCTTGGTCTTTCCTTTCCACACCCCTCCCCGTATTCAAGTCCTTTACCCTGGAACTTTGCATTTCCTCTCGCTAAAGGGGCACAATGTATTTCATTTGTTTCCATACCTCTGGATTCTGGCCATGAGCTGTTCAGGTCATGGAATGTCAGCAGATGTTGTTACCCAGTGTGATGTCTATGTGACCTAGGTGTATTTCTAACCTGCCTTCATTCTGCTTATCTTTAGGAAACAGGATGCCTGAGGTCAGAGGTTTCCCTTTGTGACCAAACCAGCTAAGACTGGTGAGATCCAAAGTGGCAGCTCACTTTACCTCTAAAGAACATCTAGGCCAGGTGCGGTGGCTCACACCTGTAATCCCATCACTTTGGGAGGCTGAGGCAGGCGGATCACAAGGTCAGGAGATCGAGACCATCTTGGCTAACATGGTGAAATCCCATTTCTACTAAAAATGCAAAAAATTAGCCAGGTGCGGTGGTGGGCACCTGTAGTCCCAGCTACTCGGGAGGCTGAGGCAGGAGAATGGCGTGAACCCAGGAGGCGGAGCTTGCAGTGAGCCGAGATTGTGCCATTGCACTCCAGCCGCCTGGGCGACAAAGTGAGACTGTCTCAAAAAAAAAAAAATAAAAAGAACATCTAACTTTACCATAATCTAATTTCCATGCAAAATGGCACTCCCTCCAGAGCCATGACAGTTGACAGTCACCACTACAATGGCAAGAAGAAACCATGAGAGGACAAAAAAGAGAATGACACTCAGTTCCAGAAGTTCTTTATCTGTTCCCAGAAAAGACATAAACATTGCTCCCCTTGCTTCTAACGCCCAACTCCTTCAATAAAGATGCCCAATATCCATATTTTCCAGCTCTCATGAGCTTAGAAGTTGATATGTGAGCCATGTGTCCTCTTTTCAATGCCGTGGCCATTGAATAAAGCCTGCACTGCTGGTGCTCATTTTTACTTTTGTCTATTGGCTTTGTGGTACCCAACAGGGAAAGACGCCATCTTTTGGGAATGGCTTTGTTGGGAGTTTGATGTGTGCAGGTGGCTGAAAAGTGCATTTGGATTCACACTTGGCTTTTGCTGCTCTGCTGTCTTCAGGACAATGTGCTGGAGCTGGCCTTTCCAAGGATGAAGAACAGGGAACAGCATGGAGTTGGCCAGCTCTTCCTCAGCCGATCCTCATTCACTAACTCCACATCTGGGTGACCTCAGCCAAGATCAGAACTTCCCAGCTGAAGTTCTAATTCACTAACCCACAAGCCCATGTGCTAATAAATGCTATTATGCCTTTCTGAGTTTTCATGGCTGTTTGCCATGTGGCATCATTATGCCAATAGACAACAGACAGAAGTATTGCCGGCACCCCATTTGAAGTCTGGGGCAGGTGGCCCTTAATAGAAGGGCACACAAATTCACAGCAGGTACCAGGTGGGTAAGCAAGCTCATTTGAATGTTGTCAAAATAAAAATGGAGTCACTATCATTTAAAAAATCCTGACAAATAGAGCCCAGAAAAAGCCATGAAGAGAGAGTTCTTACGCTTATATGCTCGATAACAAAATTTCTTGCAAAAAAAAAAAACCTGCAAAAATCACGAACTTGCACAAAGGCCATCACAACCTCACACAAATGATACTTCTGGAAGGACATCCACCCAACAACTGCCCGTCCAACCTCAGACTGGTGTCACTCTTGTTATTCATCTTTGTTGCCGAGGATAATTATTTCATAACTAGTATGTAACCTTTCTCGTTTTTTCCTTTAAAAACTATTATTTCTTCGCTTTGTGTGTTTTGTCCAATTCTTTGTTCAAGATGTCAAGAACCTGGACACCGTCCACCGGTAGCAAATCCGCTGATGAAAGTAGTTCCAATGCCGGCAGGCTGAAAATGTGCCTCCTCCATTGCCCACTGTATAAATACTTTTGTGGAAAAATAATATGTATGACCTTAAGCTGCAAGTTCTGGGACCCAGAAGGAAGGTCTAAATCCCACTGAAATATTTAGGAAGTTAAAATCTTAATTTTTAAGAGACCGCTTGAATATACATTTAAGTAGTAATTTTTTCAAGATCCTTAATCTAATCTAACTTGAAATATTGAAATATGGTATCATAATAGTATCTGAAATTGGTAAAGATGCTTTTCCTTTAAACTTGAGGCCAATTTTCTCTTTATAGAATCCCAAGGCAGGCGAAGGCAGCTCTATTTGGTAAGTCAAGTTTACTGCAAAAATAAATCTTTTTTATTTGCATGAAAGATGCAAGATCACACAACCTATTTCTGGATAATTACTCTGCTGATTACAAGGCTCAAAGGCAGATGAGAAAAGAAAGAAAGGTCATGTGCCTCCCGGTAAATCCTCCTACCATGAAGGGCAGAAGATTGGAGAAACATCACTTCCACTCAGGAAATAAGGATGCATGTCAGTGTTCCAAGTTGAGGCAGAAAGTAACATTTATCTGAACAGGTAAACAGATATTTAACTTTCTCCCTGACAGACATATAGACATTTAATTGTCAAATAAATGTTGTACAAAACCATTTTTTCTAAATCTGAATCTCAGTCAATATTTCCTGGAAAACACTAACTGGGACTTCTGTTTTTCTGTTTTTCAGAGAATTCAATTTCAAAGTGCTAGTTGAGGATACCATTCTGGCTTTCAGAAATCATAAATAACAAATGGCACATTTGAGTCATTATCAGTGGTTATCTGTCTTAGAGTCCTCTTTGGTGTGCTCCAACCTAAGGTTTGAAAAGTTTTTTTTTTTTTTTTTTTTTTTACAGAAACCTCTATTTTAATAACTGCCTTCTATAAAATCCAAGGGATTACATAAATTTATTTTATGTGTTGAAGTTCTTTCATATTGAATAAAACTTTCTTTGACAGTTTTACATCGACTGCTTAGTTGGGTAATGCTAGTGCATGCTCACTTAGTAGATTATGTGGTTATTTTATTAGTTAGTATCACATGGCCAGGATCTTACAGTCTTCCTAGGAATGTCAATATATCCCCATGCCACAGGCATCCGTGGAGAAGGAGAAGGAGATCTCAAGAGGAAAAATCTATGCAGGAACAAAGAAACTCTTGGGTCCAGTGAAGAGAGACTGGATCTTGCTAGGGGAGTCAGGGATGGGGAGGTGGAACTAGGAAATGTTAATTTGCTAGGGTCGCCTGTGTAGCAAGAGGAAACTGCACATCCCTCTAACCTGAACTCTGTCTTCAGATCCCAGCTTCCTACACTCTCACCTGGAGAACTCCCCAGGTTCTTTCTTCTGCTTCCACATTCCCAACATCTGGGCTTCCTCTGGGTCCTGGCTTCAGATGATTTTCACAGGTCCGTCTCTTGCTTCTACCCTGGGTGAGTTAAATTTGGATAACAGTATCCAGATCTTACAGTTTGAAGGAGAAGTAAATGGAATAATATGTGCAGAAGTGTTTTGTCAACAGCAAAGCGCATTTAAAGGCAGAATGTGTATGTGAGACAGCCAAGTGTAAAGAGGAACCCAGAGAAACTCCAACCCACCTGCACGCTGGCACACTGGAAGGAGCGTGCACTGGGTTGGAGCCTTGGGAAGTTTCTGCCCTTTGCCGTAGGGAAGGAGCCTGGCCTCTCCTGTTCAGAGATGGAAGCAGGAATTCAGTCTGTGAGGTGGGAAGCCTGTACTTGCAGGACTCTCACTCTGCTGAGTCCCTGTTTCCACTTTTTCCCCTTTTTGCCCAATAAATTCTTTTTTTCTCACCCTTCAAAGTGTTTGTGAGCCCAATATTTCATGGCCATGTGACAAGGACCCAGCTCTTAGCTGAACTAAGGAGAAGGTCCTACAACATTTTTGGTGCTCATAATGTGGGGCTTGAGAAGGGTGAGTGAGATGTAAACCAAGAAATCTTCTTCCCTCTCATTTCTAAGTCTTTTCATCCTTGGACATCTGAGGGCAGAGGAAACCATGCCCCCACCTCCACTGGGGGTTGGGGGCCTGTCGATGACCTTTTTCTTCCTTTTATGGAATGGCCAGGTGAGCAGCAGCAGCTCCCTACCACTCTCTCCTCCCTGCCGGGGCTGGGGCACATGGCCCAAGGCACCCCAGGCTGCTGGCTGGTGTTTTCTCCCCCGTGCCCATGGAGTTTCCACTTTCCCTAGCCAGGGAGGCCAGCTCCATCCCAAAGCAATTAAGCTTTTCTCCCGGGTGGAGAAACCAGTTGCATAAGAATAAGAGGTTCTTCCCCAGGCATTTTTTTTTTCATCCCTTTCTCCACTCTGTCAGCAGTTAACTTTTAAAAAGGAAAAAGCAAGGTTTTTTCCTTTTAGAAGTCGTTTTACTAGGCTAGGAATGATAAGAATCACTGTTATATCCTCTGTAAAGTTTTAATTGTGAAAAAGGATTTGTGAGTCTGGTCTTAAGCTATAGTCAACCTGGTGTACTTTGTATGTCTATATGGTTTGCAGCAAACTTCACTGCAGGCCTCCATCTTGTTTTACTTCCTGGGGCCATGGCCTATAGCCCCATGGCAAGGTTTTGTTTAGATATCCTGCCTTAGGAAATGATTCCTTTCTGGTTTAATATCTGCATGTTTTCCTAGCCCCTTCTCTTAAAGGGCTCCATGCAGCAACTGGGTTTTCTTCTGCCTGTCTGTGTAGTTACACATGTGTTGTGCATAATGATATCTGTAAAAAGAGCTCTAATTAACTTGGCCTAAAGGAAGACATGTGCTTGGATAGAATATTTTTTAAAGGGAAGAGCTGTGGTACCTTTCCGTTCACGGGACTTTAATCTCTGAGAAATAAAAACAACCTTAAAGATTATTGGTAAAATGCAGATGCCATCAAAATGTAAACAGGTGGGCTTAAATTGTGCAGGTCAGATGCAAGATTTGCTAAGTGTTTTAAGGTTATAAACTGCCTTTTGGGGTTTTTTTTTTTTTTTTTTGAGACAGAGTCTCACTCTGTCGCCCAGGCTGGAGTGCAGTGGCGCGATCTTGGCTCACTGCAAGCTCCGCCTCCCAGGTTCACGCCATTCTCCTGCTTCAGCCTCTCCGAGTAGCTGGGACTACAGGCGCCGCCACCACGCCCGGCTAATTTTTTGTATTTTTAGTAGAGACGGGGTTTCACCGTGGTCTCGATCTCCTGACCTCGTGATCCGCCTGCCTCGGCCCCCCAAAGTGCTGGGATTACAAGTGTGAGCCACCGCGCCCGGCTGCCTTTTGGGTTTTGAGAACTATTTAACTTGTTAGCTCCACAACTGGTAAGGCCTAGGGACATATGGAACTAACCACATCCTTAATTACGCTGGAAGGAGTCAAACTTTGGCTGTACTTAACACTCAATTAAAACAACTTACCAGGTTTTACATTAAAGTTAACATTGGTAAAAGTTACCATTATGACATATAATTGAAACTACTGAAAATAGATTTATATGCAAAGTGTGTAAAAACAGTAAAATGTGTTTTTAGTAAGAGAATATAAAAAAGCATGAAAATGTAAATTCTTACCTAGGGTTAAAAATTGTTTTGAATTAGGATAAAGCTGAAGATTCAAACACATTCTTGAAAGGTTTCTAAAAATTAGTCTTGCAGAGAAATTCTGTGTGTAAACATTAACTAAATTCAAAAGGGTTTTATATAGTTTTTCTGTAAATTGAGCATTGAAATAAAAGCACAACAAGGTTTTCTTAAGGCACTGGTCTGCTCTTTAGCAAAATTTGTAAAGGATTATAAAAGGTTTTTGCTTCTTTAAAATTTCTGAGTCATCGTTTTGGCAGAATAAATAACTTATGGCAATCTGGAATTCTATTTCATTACATCAAGTGTTTTAAACCTCTAACACATTTCAGAGCCTTCCCAAAATCAAACTGCAGTTTCAAAATAGTCTTTCCTGAAACCTGCTTTTTGGAAGCTCCAGAAGGGCCCCTGGAGTGCCCAGAAAAGAGATGTAAACAGGATTATTTGATATGTTTAGGTACATGAGATTGCCAAAATGATGTTCAATCTTCTTTAGGTTATATTTTTGTGAATAAGGCTAATATATGTTCCAAAATTGTATGGGATTTCTAAAATTCTAATCTCTGAGTATATGCTATCAAACACAATTAAGGTTTTTAAGTTATTGTAAGCCACAGAGATAAGCAAACTTGTCAATTGTGTTTCTAACTGTGACTACCCTGAACGTTTTGTTATTCACAGACAATTGGTGTTTTGTTTTAATCCTTTTCAAAAGATAGTTTATAATAAGTGACAGCACTCTGAAACATACTCTCAAATACAGGTTTCTGGTAACTTTGGAGGTTGTGACATTGGAATAAAGGAAAATGTACAGGACTCATGAAAGCTAAAATGTTCACAAATATCAAGCAAAACAAGTGTTAACTAAATGGACTGAACTCAGAAAGCTGAAGCAAACTCTTTGACTTTTTCTCGGAGTATTGCTGATCTTTGTTTTGATTTTCAGAGTCAAGGAAACTTATTTTGAACTATTTATGGCTGTTAATAATTGAGTAAGGTATACTCTTGTGAACAAAATTTGTAGCATATTTTCTGTCTCTGGTTGGCTTCTCCAGAATTTGGAAACTATCTGTGAGTATTCATCACTTACGGAAATATAGTTGTTTGCATCAATGCAGTAAGAATTCACTTTTCTTTTTCAACAGGATGCAATTGGAGACATTGGTTGTTTTATCAAGGCTTGGACTGGAAGTGTATGCTTCCCTTTAAAGGAGTCAAGCTCGACTTGCAGAGCTGATAAGAGCCCCTTAGGAGAAACTAGCCTCAGCCTCCTACCCTTGCCTACACACTCCCTGTACAGGGTTCGTGACCTGTGTTCAATAAAGAATGTCACTTTCTAACAGGCCTAGGAGCTCCATGTTTATCTTGGGACCTCAAGAGGAGAGGATCACCCAACTTTCAGGTATTTGAAGATACAAACCCATGGCTGGGCTCAGCTTTAAAAGGTCTTACCTGAGACTCCTTGTGGAACAGAGTTCCATCAAAGCCAATCTAAAAGCCCTATGTAGAAATAGTTATTCTTGCTGCACTTTATACAAATAAACAGGCCAAGTTTAAGACTAAAGTCTATTTTGCAAATGACTCAGTCCTGTCATGATTTGTTTCTTTTCTTTTTTTTTTTAACAAAAATGGGGACTGGAGGGAGAAAAATTATCTTTCAAAACTTACCATACATTTGTCATTAAGTTCTAAACTCACTAGTTGTTTTTTTAAGTTTTGCCTACATTTTTAGACTAACCCTGCTTATTCCTGTGAACCTACCAGCAATCTCTGGCTGCAGCTCAGAAAGAAAAAGAAGGATGGGTAATGTAAAAATCTGGATCAATATTCTAGTACTGTGCAATTTTCCTGCAAATCCTGCCAAGTGATGGGTATAAATAGGATGCCTATCACCTGGAGGTTTCGTTTGGGGAGGTAAGATCAAGGGAACTAACCAAAGCCAAGCACCATGCACCGAAGTCCTATCAAGCATAACTATAGCCACCAGTTATCTGCGTGTGTCACAAGATATCTTTTTTCTCCCTTGTTGGAGGAGGATTTAATCCCACAGCTTCACCTTAGCATTCAGCTTGTGATAAGGAGTCCACGCAACCCCCAGGAGACACATTTTTGTCTCAAACTCAATTTCAAGCGTTGGGTCAAAGCCCTAGGAAGAAAACTGGATCTAAGTGATCCAGAGGCAGATGATAATAGAGGTTAAAATGCACAGCACAGATGAGTATGGTTAATTACTGCAGATTAAGCCAAGCCTCCCATTTCCTTGATAAAAGTCATGCTAGTATCCATGGCATAAATGCAGTAGGAGGAATAAAGACATAGGTGAGAGCAGATAATTCCTATTCTCCAGGCCCTCCTGCTTGATGGGTGCAAGCCACGTTGGCACACATGGGAGGTGCCTACCAAGGTCACCCAGACTCAGGGATGCAAGAATGGAAGAGGGAAAGAGGATGCTCTCCCTTGTCCCCCTCGTGTAGCTGCTAGGAGGAGAAGGCAACCAGGGATGACTGCTCCCCTCTTTCTAGATGGGTAGCCATTCATCTTCAATCTGTACCTCTTTCAAATGCATCCTGAACCCCTGGGGCTCCTTTGAGAAATGCCCTCTTTTTTTTCCTTTCTCCTCCTTGGCTCTCTTCTCACTAATAGGTAATTGTGTCCCTGTACTACAGGACACTACTCTCAGATGCATCTTTCAAACTAGAAAGAGTTAACTTCCCAAACCTTAAACTGGTTGACTTAGGATTGGGCGAAGGGGAAGGAAACCCAGAAGCCCAAGATGCTGGCTAAAGGGCAAAGGTTTTTTTTTTGTTTGTTTTGTTTTATTGTCAGTTGGGCTTTTGGCCTCTCCCTCCCTGTGCAGACTGGTAAAAGGCCTTGGGACTTGCGAGCTGTCCTTACCCCTCGCCTTGTTTTGTTTTGGTTTGGTATATGTTTTCTAATAACCCAGCTTGTCTCTTCTCGCCTTCAGGCCATGGAACTCCAACGGTTATGCAGCCAAAGCCTTTGACAATGGCGCCTTCTTCCGGGACCCCTTCGATCAACCTCGGAGGGAACACTGACTGCCATTTCCCTCAAAACAGCGCCCCCTACCCGCAGAAGGCAGTTAAGACTGGTCTTCGTCCTTGCGCTTACTCTTAATTTACGGGCAGTCAGATCTCCTTCTTCAGAGGGGGAATGAGACAGCCAGGTGGGAAAGGATCCCTGGAGAAACTCCAACTGGCCTGCTCACTGGGAGGAGTGTGCATTGGGGTGGAGCCTCGGGAAGTTTGCGCTTTGCGATAGGTTGTGGAACCTGGGATTCAATCTGTGAGGCAGGAAGCCTAGACTAGCAGGACTCTTGCTCTGCTACAGTCCCTGTTTCCCCCTTTTTCCCTTTTCACCCAATAAATTCCATTTTTCTCACCCTTCAAAGTGTGTGCGAGCCTAGTATTTCATGGCTGTGTGACAAGGACCCAGCTCTTAGCTGAAATAAGGAGAAAGTCCTACAGCATATGCATGAACTCCCCTCAACACCGTGTCTCAATATCCTATTTATTATTATGAGACCTGATGTTTACTGACTGCTTATAACATGTCCTGTATTCCTCTCTACATTTCAAGAGTAAAAATATTTGTTGAAGGAATAAATGAACTAAATGAATTAGTCCCCATCACATTATGAATTAGATGTCTAATTGCATTCATTTTACGGTGAATAAACTGAGGCACTGATAGGTTGAATAACTTTCCCATGGCCACCCAACAAGAAAGGAGAGCAGGGTTTGAATCAGGTCCTCTGCTTTAAACAATTCTGCTCCTTTGTTTAAGGAAATGATACCACTATTGAACCCGACATGTGGAATAAAAGACTCAGATTTATCTCTTTTACTTCCGTCTCTGCCCCAAATACCCCAGTAACAGAGTCAAGTTCTCCAGATGACCCATCACTTCCCTCCCACTCCAGATGCTGAGACCTGCTTAAATCTAACTCAAACTCTCCCTCGCCTCTCTCACCTGAACTCCTGCGTTAATTTCCTACCTGGCCACTTAGTAGTCTCTCTTCCCTCCATCTATTTTGTACACAGACAAATCCAGCTGTGTACTTCTTTTGTTCAAGATTTTAACTCATCCTGAATGACTGAATAAACTTATGTTTCTTAATTTTCCCATTTAATACAGTTCATGACTCTATAGATCATTGACCTACCTCCAAGGACCTTCTTCTCCAGCCAAATCCTGTTCTTCTTCCTCTCTGAACACCCCTGGGGCTTTAGCACTTCATCTGTCCTCATCTGCATGGATGTCTTCCTGGCTGGTCTGTCCTGTGAAAGCCTCTTCCACTATTCCATGCAGCCTTCTCAGACTCCCTTTAGGCAGAAATGAATCAGAATTCCCCACAGATAAATGGCAAACAAGCACATGAAGTTCTCAGCATCTTGTCATCAGGAAGTTGCAAATCACCATTATGATGAGACCACTACATACTTGTTAGAATAACAAAAATTCAAAAGACCACAAATAGGAAATGTCTGTGAGAATGTTGAGCAACAGAAACTCTCATACCTCGTTGATGTGCTAGAAAAATGGTCCATCTACTTTAGAAAAATTCCTGAGGCTGGGCACAGTGGCTCACTCCTGTAATCCCAGCACTTTGGGAGGTTGAGGTGAGAGGATCACTTGAGGCTGGGAGTTCAAGAAAACGTTCTGGCAGCTTTCTGATGAAACTAAACAATCTTAGCTGTTGTGTAACTAGGCATTTACCCAAAAGAAATGAAGATGTATGTTCACAAAAACACTTGCACAAGAATTCTCATAACAGTTATATTCAAAATAGACAAAACCTGGAAATGGTTTAAGTGATCATCAGTAAAAGAGGAAGTGAACAAATTGATACATTCATACAATAGAATTTTACTCAGCAAAAAAGAAACAAATTATTGATATATGCAAAACATGTACGATTGGCTAACAACATTATGCAGTGAAAAATAAGTCTTACACGAAAGAGTACATTTTATACGAAGTTTCTATAGCAGGCAAAACTAATCTATGATAGAAAAATCAGAATAGTGGTTACATCCTTGGAATGTAGGTGAGGGCTGGCTGAGAAGCAACATCAAGGCCTTTCTTGAGAGATAGTGACATTCTGTACCTTGAGAGAGGTTGGGTAACACAAGTTCATATATTTATCAAATCTCATTGAATGTATACTTAAGACTTGCGTGTTTCATTATATTTAAATTTACAGCAAGAGAAAAAATGTGTATATGAATATTAAATTTCAATTAATCCTGTAAATACTGAAGTTTTTAGGGAAAAATGTGATGATGTTGTGCAGTGTATTTTGAAATGCATGAAAAATAAGATGGTTTGGTGGACGGATGGAGGGAGGGATGAATTGATGGCTAGATATGGAAAAAGGCAAATACAGTAAAATGTTAGTAGTAGACTCTAGGAGGTTTGTCGGTATATGGACATTCATGATAAAATTCAACTTTGCTGTATGTTGGGGAATTTTTGTAATAAGAATTTGGGAAATAAAATTTTACAGCTCTTTTCTTTCACTAAGTTTGAGATTTCTGGTGTCTCTCCTGACTGCTCTTTAGCTCCCAATGCACAGTGCCTAAGGCAATGTATTAGTCTGTTTTCCCCACTGTAAAGAAATACATGAGACTGGGAAATTTGTAAAGAAAACAGGTTTAATTGGCTCATGGTTCTGCAGGCAGGAAACACAGCAGCATCTGCTTCTGGGGAGGCCTCAAGGAGCTTTTACTCATGGCAGAAGGCAAAGCGGGAGCAGACGTCTTACATGGCAGGAGCGGGACTGAGAGACAGAAAGTGCAGGGGGTGAGGGGGAGGTGCTACACATCTTTATACAACCAGATCTCATGAGAATTCACCATCACAATGACAGCAGCAAGGAAGTGTGGTGTTAAAACTTGAGAAACCACCGCCATGATCCAATCACCTCCCGCCGGGTCCCACCTCCAGCACTGGGGATGACAATTCCACATGAGATCTGGATGGGGACACAGATTCAAACCATATCAGGCACTATAGTAATCAATAAATGGGTAGTTTATAAAATGCAACCCAAGGACCCTATGGTGGCCCTGAGACCTTTACAAGGGAACTGCAAGGTTAAAATCATTTTCATAATAATACTAAGGTGATATTTACATTTAAAAAATCATTCTTTTAGAAGTATACAGTGGGCATGTTTAGAGGCTGCATGATTTGCTGTATCTCAATCGATTAACTACAGAAGTCTTTTGAGAATCCAGCTGACTTTATTAAGCCAGGCCATAAAAAAATTTGCAAAAATGTAAAACAATTCCATCTTTGACTAATTTTTGTTGGTTTTGGAAAATGTACTTTTATTTAGCAGAGAGTTGTTATTTATGTTAACATGATAATAGTTTTACATTGCAATTTTAAAATGTGTCAATACCTACTTTTTATAAATTAAATTAATTTTATATATTAAATTAATTTAAATTTAAAATGTCACAGTTTTAATTACTAATATAATAAAGAACAATTCTTAGCAGTAGTAGTTAAAATCTAGATCAATTTTAATCATGAGCATTCCTTTGGCAAAGTTTAGCTCAGTTTTATTTGCATAAATGAAGTTAGGGGATCCTCAAGATGTGTGAAGGGAAGGAGAGGTCCTGAGAACATAATGTGTGAAAGTCTCTGCAATTATAGTTTATCACATAAGAATGGGCAACTTCATATGAAGGTTAAAACACCTGCATTGGACTCTGGCTTTTTTCTAGAATTTACTGGCTGTGTGATCTTGTACTGGTTTCTTAACCTCTCTGGTCTCAGGTATTGATGTTGAAAATGAGAAACTAAGAGTATCGCTCTCATCTAGTTTGTCGAAGGCCTGTAAGAGCTGAAGGTAGGAAGTACTTAGAGCATAGTGTGTGCTGGAAAAAATGTTTATGAGAAATAAGGCCAAGCCCATGTTGGAATCATTTGTACATGTGGATTTTTCTCTCTTCATGGATTACAGCCTTCTTCAGGGAAAGAGACTTTCTCACTTCCTTCTCTGCATCACCACTGGAGCCTTAAACATTATATACTTAGTTACCAGGAGACAGTGAAGTCAACAGCTGCCCAAGTCCCTGTATACACAGAGTCCCTGTATACGCAGCAGACACCAGCCCACATTTATGGAATGAATTAATACATATTTGTATAACAGCCTTAATTGTATCCAGTTGGAAGTCAACTTATGGAAGGAATTGCAAGTTTTTGAAGAAAATTATTTTGGTACTTTCATGTGTACAGATTTTAAAAACAGCCTCATTGGAAACAATTTATCTGAAAGTGGTTCATAAGGAAATTTCCTTAATAAAGAAACAAGAGTGACTTCCAATTAGTGTGTCAAGCGTTTACAAGTAAACAGATGCTTCTAGACACTTGGAAGTGCTTGAAAACTGTGTTCATGGAAATAGTTTTAGTATTTACTTAAAATATTACTTCTACTATACATTTATTTAATAGATGCTCTTCAAATAAAGCACGAGATTAAATTTGAGTGTTAGCTCCAATTCAGTCACTAACTTCAGATTAGTAAGATTCCCACAGTGGAGAAATAACACAGATAGAAGAAAGTCTCCCTGGCATAACATGCACAGAGATAATTTTGCCATGTGGCCAAGAGCATGCCCGAAGAATTGTCAATCATCAATGTGAGTCGCATCTGAAAAGAAAAAGCTCTGCCTCTTGGGCTGTCTCATTCAGAATCAGACTGGATTTTTCAAGTGCCTTTCATGATAGACTAGGAGGGGAAGGGAAGAGGGAAAAGACTGGGGGATACAGTGTCATGTCTCTTTCTTCAGCTATGCAAGTAACACCGAGCTAAATTTTGCCAAGAAAAGGTTGATTATTGAAACAGATCTGGTTTCCGATGACAACAGTTTATAGTTGCCTATTAATGTGCTCACACAGTGATGGCAACTTTGCTGTGAATGTTTAATTCTAGAATAAGCTGACAAAAATAAATTATAGATGGAACATGCATTAACACAAATTGCTTTCATTTACCACAAGTTTATTTCAAAATGAATAGATATCTAAGAAAGAAAAATATTGTCATGTCTGTCTACTGATGTGATTATGTGGCCTGCTTTGATGGAACTGTGCTAATTAATGTGAAGCCACTGCAGAAACACTCCCATCAAAGAGCTCATAATACTGTCTTGCAAATATTGCTGACACCAGTTTTTACTTTACAGACTTTCTGCCTATTTTATTCAGAAAAAAATTCAGGCACTTCGGATCTGTTGTATTTTACCATAATCTTTTAGTTCTTTTACCGTCTTGGTTGAAATGCCATTTCTAAATGTTTCATTGCAGAGTGAACATGGTCATTTTATTTTATGTCTAGCCTAAAATCCTTATGTGCTCCTTGCTTTTTGTCTTGGTGAAATGTCCTTCTGTTGCTTACATGCCGGGTCTCTCTCTGCTTATCTTGAACGTTATTTTTGTTATTGAGATCTCCGTTGTCCTAAAAAAATGCCAACATAGAATTTAGACTCTGCACCTGCATGGGTCTCCACGGTGAGTTTTGCAAGGTGCTCTGAGCAGCAGCCCCTCGACCCTGGGTCACTGCCCCTGGATCTTTCACCAGGGCACCTATCTCTTCTCCCAAACGTGTTGCCTCAACCGGGTATTCCCGGGTACCTGCTCACTCTCCTTCACCAGAGCGAATGTTAGCCTTGCAAAAATTGATTTCTACCACGGCAGGAGACATTACAACATGGCGTACAGAGGAAAGGGTGTTTGGTCATGCAGGCCCCCTGCCTTGCTGACCTTTCTCGGGAACTCCTGCTCATTTCCTGCCTTGCCGGGCTGTGGCTTGTCCTTACATGTTCCTAGAACGAGTTTTCCTCCTCACTTACTACCTAACACTTGTCTCGACCCCAATTAGCACTGCATTTCCTGTTTCACCTCATTCTGACTTCCGACTTTCGCTTATTCATTCCCAGCCTTTGCTAAATATCCCACACCCCCACTTCCCATGGGACACGTTACCTTCATGCTCCACTGTCCTCTCTGGTTTCATTTCATTCCCGCAGTAATTGGTTGTTATGAACCTAATGTTCCTTCTTTTCATCCTAATTACCCTAAACTTGAAGTAGGAAATGGGTCCGTGAAACAGATATCAAACATAAGTGTTTTAGTCTACGCAGGCTGCTATAGCAAAATGCCTTAAACTGGGTGGCTTCTAAACAACAGAAACTTTTTCCTCAAGTTTGGAAGGCTTAGAAGTCCGAAATCAAGAGGCTGCCAGATTCAGTGTTCGGTGAGGGCTCATTTCCTGGTTGACACATGGTGCCTTCTTGCACTGTCCTCACAGAGCAGAAGGAATGAGGGGTCTCTCTCTGGCACTAATCTTGTTAATAAGGGCTCTACCCTTATGACCTAATCACATCCCAAAGGTCCCACCTCCTAATACCATCACATTGTGGGTTAGGATCTTAACATATGAATTTGGGAGGGAACAAACATTTAGTCCACAACAATATTACATAGGTATACTATGTATTACAGAAATGTATTAAGATATTATAACATAAAGATATATTACATTTAATATATATTATATGTCATATATTTATAATATCTAAATATGTTATATGTAACATATAATATATAATACGTTATATATAATATATAAATATAATACAAAAATGTTATATATAATTTTATTATATATCGTATATTAAATATAATATAAAATATCTATTATATCATATATTAAATATAATAATATATAATATTATATATTTATATGTATACCTATATTTATCTATAGAGGGAGATATACTCCCAGTATATACATATATTCTCTCTCTATATATAAAATACTACTATATATTCCCAAATATATATTAATATACTAAATATTAATATATATCCTCAAACAAGAGCTCCTTTCTCCTTAAAATATTTTAGCATTTATGAATTTCTGCCTCTATAATTTCCAGAATCTATGAGAATTTTAATTTCGACATTTTCAAATTGCAATTCAGTCCGTGGTGGAGAGAGGGGCTGGGAAGCAGATCCAGGCATTGGCATTGGAAGACAGACACAGTAAGTGGTGCACAGATAATTTTGTAAAAGTAATCATAATTAATATAATTAGCAGAGGGTTTACTCTTTAAAAGTGAACTGTAACCAATATTCTTTTTCATGTGATTTATGTCTTTGTTATTTAATGTGGTGAACACAAAATGTTACTAAGTTTCCCTAATGATTTTCTTCTAAGGTCTTCAATTCCTCCATCCATTCCATTCTTCTTAATTAAATTCACTTCAGCTTTATTGATGATCCATTCTGTAGCTCTCACCACAGTTGAAACACGTCACTAAGATGTCATCCTTTCTAAAGGGATGCCCTTTACAAGTTTAACGACTGGAAAAGATTTGGAAAATGTTCACTTAGGATTCACTGCAATAAAATGCCACACATGGAGCCAGGTTGAGCTGTCTCACGGTCTGAATCTTTGTGTCTCCCCAAAATTCATATGTTGAAATCCTAACCCCCTAAAGTAATGTGATTAGGAGGTAAGGCTTTTGGGAGGTGATTGGGTCACAGGGGCAGAGTCCTCATGAATGGACTCAGTGTCTTTAAAAGGAGGACCCAGAGAGACCCTCACCCTTGCCCCCCCATGTGAGGAGGCAGAAAGAAGTCTCCGTCTAGGAACTTCCAGATCTGCCAGCGCCTTCATCCTGGACTTCTCAGCTTCCAGAACGGTGAGAAATAAATGCTTGTTGTTTACCAGCTGCCCAGATTAGAGTATGTTTTATAGCACCCTCAGTGGACTTAGATGAGCCACCACTGGACTCTATGGAAGTAGTGTCTGAGCCAAGACCTAAAGCGATGGCCTTAATTCTCAGATGAATGTACTTTTACCCCCTTCTCCCTTCCATCCAATCATCTTGGAAAGGAAATACTATGATGCTGTACCTCTAGGATATTTTAATAGAAACTTGACTTCTTATTTGGTCCTCTCATATTTTTAGTGTCTCTGCAGCACTAACTAAATATACCCTTAGTTTTGCTAGCCTGGATGCTATGTCATGCATTTTTCTATGGAATAAGAGCTGAATTACACTGTTTTTTTGGGGGGGAATTAAAAAAACAAACCTTACATTTAGTAACACATCAAAAGATACGCATGTATTAGTTTTCTGTTGCAACTATAATGAACAATCACAAACTTCGTGGTTTAAAACAACATATACGGCCAGACGTGATGGTTCACGCCTGTAATCCCAGCACTTTGGGAAGCAGAGGCGGCTGGATCACCTGAGCTCAGGAGTTCGAGACCATCCTGGGTAACATGGTGAAACCCCGTCTCTACTGAAAATACAAAACTTAGCTGGGCATGGTGGTGGGTGCTTGTAATTCCAGCTACTGGGGAGGCTGAGGCAGAAGAATCGCTTGAACCCAGGAGCTGGAGGTTGCAGTGAGCCAAGATTGCACCATTGCACTTCAGCCTGGGTGACAGATCAAGACTCTCTCTCTCTCTCTCTCTCTATATATATATATATGCATATGTATACGCATGTATTATCTTACAGTTCCAGATATCAAAAGTCTTCCTGGACTAAGATCAAAGTAGTGGTGGGGCTGAGCTCCTTCTGGAGGCTGAGGGAAGAATCTGTCCCCTTGCTGTTTCCAGCTTCTAGACGCTGCCTGCATTCCTTGGCACATGGCCCCTTCCTTCGTCTCCAAGCCAACAGTGTAGCATCTACAAAGCTCTCTCTGACACTTGACTTCTCTCCTGTCTCCTGAGGACCTTTTTGATCACATTGGCTCTACCAGATAATCCAGGATGCTCCCCCTCCCTTAATGTTAGCTGATTAGAAACCCTAATTCCCCTTTCCCATGTAAACTACATAGTGACAGATTCTGAAGATTAGAAGGTGGACATCTTTTCGTGGGGGGGGGGACACTAATCTGCCTACCTACCATACCCTTATGTTTTTTTTCTTTGAAAGCCTTACATCCCAAATGCTTGTCTCGTTTAAAAATCTGTACAAGTTCTGCTTCTTATGATGATGTAACAACCTGTTTCAGACCAACCAGCCTCCTGAGAACTAGAAAATCTTGAGATAAAAATCCTCTTGAATGGGTTTAAGTGCATCAGAGAACTGTGTCAGTAGCTAGAAATTACAATACAATTTCCCAGAAGAACTCATGAGTTCAACATTCTCTGAGGCTTCATTCTTCACGGCACTTGTTAATTCATGAGCATTGTAAAACCCAAGGGCTAAGGATTTGAACAGAAAGCAGCAGACGCATGCTTGAGAACCCGAGCTAAGGTTGCCTGTTGATACAACATGTGGAGTCAAGGGTTATTAAGGCACTCAAGATTTCAGGGGCCGCAATCTAGAGAGGAAGGAAGTGTGTAAAGGTGAACATGACTTCCTGGGTCCCTCAGGCACTTGCTGATTTTTAAGCAGCTCTGGGCAGAGAGCCATGGTCAGGGGAAGAGAGCAGAAGGGACAAAACTTGGAGTTCAGGGCCTGAAAAAAACGGGGTGCCCTCATAAATCCTCCAGATTTCCAGGAAGAACCCTAGAACCAGAAATAGAACTGCCCTTTTGTGAAAATGACAGCCCAGTGTCTAGCAGCTTAATCCCAGACTTGATTAAAGTAACCTCCTCCTCACCCAAATGCCTTCTAAACAAAGAAAGACAGATCTTTACCATACATACTTATTTATTTGTGGTGAGAACAATTATAATCTACTCTCAGCAATTGTCAAGTGTACAATACAATGTTATTAAGCTTGAATTAGCCATTCTGAAATATATACATGCATCAAAACATCATGTTGTGTAGCATAAGCATATACAATTTTCATTTGTAAATTTGTGAAAATCAATCAAGTTAAAAAGCAAATATTTATTAGAGGAAAGTGATTGCAGCACAAGACTCGAGTTATTCATACAGCTTTTTCATACTTGATGTCTGACCTTCAATAAACAATTATCAGGCCTAGCAGGAGGCAGAAACAAATTACTAAAAGCCAACAGGCAAAACAGAAAACAGAAGCAGATCCATAGGAAATTCCTGCTTTTTTGGATCACATGCTCTGGGGAAAGCCAGTTATGAGGACACTCAAGCAGCCACATGGAGAAGCCCAGGTGGAGAGAAACGCAGCCCCCGAGACAGCAGCCAACAACACCCTGCCAGCCATGTGAGCCATGACTCCAGTCCCAGCCAACATCTGCCCGTAAACACAGGAGGGATCACAAGCAAAAACTGTCCAGTTGTGCCCTTTCAAAATTCCTGACCAATCAAGACTGTGAAAGGTAACAAGTGATTACTGTCGAATGTTCAACATACTACATTTTGGGGAGATTCTTTGTCCGTGTAGCATCAGAAAGTAATACAATGCCCTGCAATGCACCTGCACGTGTATACCAAAAGAAACGTGTAATATTAATGTTAATATAATTGATAGTAAACCTAACTAAAATAAACTCAAATGACTATCAACAGTGGAATGGATAAATAAATTATGCTATACTCATACCAAGAAATACTACAAAGCAATGAAAATTCAACTACTACTACATGCAACCATATCAATGAATTTCACAAATATAATATTGATAAAAGACTCCACATTAAGAAAAACTACCAACCAAATGATTCCATCTATATGAAGTTCAGAATCAGGTACAAATAATCTGTGGTGATAGAAGTCAGGCTATAGTAACCTTTCAGAAGGAGGGCAGGTGGGCTTTTAGAAGGGACATAAGAATTACTTTCAGGAAGCTTGTAACATTCTATTTTGTAAAAAATCAAAGTAGAGGATGGAAAGAGTCTTGATTTTTTGACAATTTATCAAGCTCTGCAGTTTATGTTTAGCAAAGTCTTACAGTGTTCCTATATATTTATGGCAATGCTGTTGAAAGTACACATAAGCAAATAAATCTCAGAATATTCGGGATAAGTAATGACTCTTGTAGATATTTCTCCATTTTAAAATAGAGTAGCTTACCCTGAAGATATAGGCCTGCCATTTGATTAGAGAGCCTGGGTAATGAAAGAGCAATTTTTCTATTATTTGGCAGGCTCGTGTACCTGCAGCAGTCCCCAAGATGGAACTAGACAGTGAATGATGGAGGGAAGCCTGCTTCATCTCGCTGCTCTGTACTGTGTTGTAGAGCTTGACAAATACCTCTAGCTATTTGAGTTTCCAAAGCAGACACCAGTCATACCCAAGACATTCAATCTTTTCCGGGACCCAGAATTGCTGATAATTGCTCCGATCTGATCGCCCTCACACAGTGAAGGGAGAACCAGCAGCTGCCTGGAAGCAGAGCCATGCTGCGCCTGGGAGGAACAGGCACAAGGACGGCAGAACCCTTCTAGTGGCAGTCTTCACTGATTGATGTGATGGCCACGGGAATAAATAGGCATTCCTGAAAATGTGTCTTTGAGAAAGTGTTTTTAGTCTGGCAACTGAGCTATATCAGCCAGTTTTCAGCAAAGTCAGTTTTCCCCTGGATCAGAACTAAGGTTTTGCCTGGCTTCTTGGCTTCTGAAAATCATAATCAAATTTTATGATTTTTAACTTTGAAAATCATAAAACAGCTCCAACACTTGGCTGATTACAAAAACACCAACCTTAAAATTACTTTATCTGCTTTAGAGATAAATTAGGTTGTTTTAGCTTCATTATCTTCTGTTTTCACAAATTAAACTGCTCTTAGATTCTCTTTTGCTCTTAAAAGTTATGCAACAACAGTTTTTTTGTCCTCCACGAGGTTAATGTAATTTTCCTAATCAAGAGGGAAATGTGGAAGTTGTCTTTGTTGAATACATGTGGACTCTGCAAACTGCACAGTAAACACTCAGGTCCATTAACTAGAGGCCATTTCTTTCAACAAAAAAATAAAAAACTCTAGGGGAAATAGATTATCAACTCTAACATAAGTGTTTCTCTCCAGTGCAGCTGTATGAAAACATCAAGAAATAGCAATTAGAACCTTTTTTTTTTGATGCTGTGGCTGCCAGCATCCATCATTTTTAGAGACAGGAAAACTTCTGCTTTGATTTCTTGTTGTTAATCTCTTCTCCTGTGAGAAAGTGCACTGGAAATATAATTTGTATGTAATTGATTTGTATCTCACATCCAAATGCAGTAACTCCTTAAAGAAAGTTTTTATTCTTAAACCCTGAACTGTGGTGAAGATGGACTGCCCTCTACTCGTTATATAGTGTGAAAGAAAAACTATTTTAAAGGTTGAATGCCTTTTGTTTCCTTCCGATTCCAGACTCTAGTTCACTGTGAAAGTGAATTTTTAAAATAGGGCTTTGCAGCCTAACTGGAACAAACAAGAAACCTCAACAACGTTTCAGTTCAGTTGGACACATTAAATGACTGCCTGCTATGGGTCAGGAAACGCAGACTGTAGGGGAAAGTGGGTCTTTAGACGTAGCCTCTTTTATCATTGAAAAGTGTTTAATCCAACATGCAGACATTCTATAAGAAGGAAGAAGCTCTCTTTGGTTGAGGGTCATACACACACACCACACACAATTTTTTCACCATGTAAATTTAAAAGGTAATGTATTTTTTTTTTTTTTTTTGATCTTTAGGACAGGAATAGAATAATCCTATTTATCTTTTTTTCACATTAGTCATGGAAAATCACTTCTGGTTCAATTAATTCAATATGCTAAAATACATTTCCATCGCAGATGGTTTAGGAGAAGAAAGATTGCAAGAAAGAGGGTTGTGGTGTGTGCTGTTGTTATGGGCTCTCTGAGGTGTCAATTTTTTAGGCTGGAAACCTCTGGGGCCACTGTGCCTTTGCTTGAGCTCTTGTCCTGCATCCAGGAAGAATGAGGTATGCAGACAAGTGAAGGGTGAAGAAGAAGAGTTTTATTTAGCTTTAGAACAGCTCAGAGGAGTGGGTAACTCCTGTCTGTAGGCAGGTCTTCCCTTCAGTTGTTCAGCTTTCAGCAGAGAAGAGGCCCTGGAGAGGGTGGCTCCTCTCCGCAGGCGAGTCATTCAGGCGTGCTGCACGTCTCTGAAGCTCTCAGCAGAGAGGGTAGCTCCTCTCTGCTGGCAGGTGGTCTCTGCAGTTCTCAGGGGAGAAGGTTCTCGTCTCTGTAGCTGATAGTCCTGTCCTGTGGTCTCTCTGCCCTCTTCATCCACTGGCCATCCTCCGCTCTTCCTCGGAGGGGAGGAAGTGCTTGTGAATTGGCCTATGGGTGGCCATGGGTGGCCCAGAAGAGCCACTACAAGTCCCCACTCCCTTCCACTGGACTGGCAGCTCGTCCCCAGCCTTCAAGCCCTCTCTGGCCTGAAGGTAGAGCCTTACTGGGGACCTGCCCCTTTCCACCCAGGAATCAATCTGCCTCCCACTGCCATTCTTGGCCCCCAGATTGGGCCCCAACCTCCCACTCAGAGATTGGGGCAGGCGCTGGGAGTGGAGAGAGGCCAGGCAGCAGGAGAAGACACCCCTAAGCCTGCAAGGATGGGGAGGCTCCTTGCTGGGGACCCCGAGGGTTCAGGCTGCAGACACCCAGCTCCTGCACATGGGAGGGTGGCCACAGCTGCACCTAGGAAGGCAGATCCTGCCTGCTCCCGGCCCTCCCTCAAGAGCACAGGGGACCCCGATCCACAGTTGCAGTTTAGGTGACTGTAGCCCAGCCCAGGAGATCGGGGATCATGGCTCCTCCATAGAACAGGAGGCCTGAGTCTGCAGCTGCTGTTTAGGTGGCGGCAGCGGATCAGGGACCTCCCATCCCAACTCAGAAGAGGCCGATCTCCTGCTGGCTCCATGGAGTGTGCAGCCCCAGCTGCGCTTCTCTGCTGCAGCCGGCATGATGGCAGCAGCCACTGCCATCACCGTTGGGAGAGAAGCACAGACAGGAGGAACTGAGGTCGAGGCTCAGAGGCAGGGCAGGGACACGGTTATCAAGGATTTCATTGGTGCCCGGGGTACAACAGGTGCCACTAGGCTTAGGTGCGGTGGTGCAACAACACAGCATCTTGTGGCATGCCAGCATTCACGATGCAAACTCTTGCAGTCATGGCATCCCGTATCTTTATGGCCAATCTCTCTACCCTACCCCCTACACAATTTAGTTTAGAAGCAAAGAATATCATTGAGGAAGTGAAAGTGTGAGTGAAATGTACGCAGAGAAAATCTGAATTTGTGAATTATTGCTTAGTGCAGTATCAGATGTGCTGTGTCCAGTTGCACACACTGAGACTGAGCATTGGGGAATCTGAGACTTGATAGACTGTGAACCAGACCCAGGAGCACGTGGGGGTGGATGCAGTGAGATGAGCCCTCTGTGCCTGGATTCCCATCCCAGTGACCCTGTCAGGAAAAGCCAGGGCCTCAAGTCATGAAGATGAGCCTAACGAGCCACCCAGCATGCACTGGCCAAGTCACAGGGGTGAGCCACTTGGTGGCTTGCGGTGTTCCCTTCTAAAAGTCATCTTTGCTTTTTTAAGATCATATAGCAGTCTTCTTTTATGGTTCCCAAAATGAAGATATATCTCTGCTAAATAAACTCTTCATAGCTTACACACACACACACACACACACACTTATACACACATGCACATGCACATGCACATGAGTTTCCCAATCGTAAGGACCCAGAGTACCTTCTGGTAATCAGTAATAGAAAGGTAGTTGTGTTCAGGAATGACACTTCTCATTTGCATGGCACGCAATCCACTCTGCTTTCCCTCTGTCTGTCCACTTTCAGAGTAGTTGCATTGAATGGAAAAAGATCCACTTCATCAACATCAAGATTGCATGTTCTTATCTATGCTAATATGTGATAGGCAAGTTTCATAACTTCAACAGTCTTTATCTCTAGTTCTAAAATATTGTATCATCTACATAGTTTCAGAAATATTACTGCACTCTAAAGGACACTAAAAATAGAATAAAAACTGCTTTGTAGTTCCCCCTCAATATGGTTTGTTTCTTTGTCCCTACCCAAATCTCATCTCGAATTCTAATCCCCGCGTGTTGAGGGAGGAACCTGGTGGAAAGTGATTGGATCTTGGGGGCAGATTTGCCCCATGCTGTTTTCATGATAGTGATGGAGTTCTCATGAGATCTTATGGTTTAAAAATGTGGCACTTCCCTTGTTGCTCTCTCTCTCTCTCTCTCTCCTGCCACCATGTAAGATGTGCCTTGTTTGCCCTTTGCCTTGCACCATGATTGCAAGTTTCGTGAGGCCTCCCCAGCCATGCAGAACTGTGAGTCAATTAAATCTCTTTTCTTTTTAAATTACCCAGTCTTGGGTAGTTCTTTATAGTAGTTTGAAAATGGACTAATACACCCCTCAAGGAGACTAATCCTTACCTTGGATGGAGGTAAGGAACCCAAGTCCCTAAAGCCACATCAGGGCTGGTCTTTGCTTCTCCAGAAAGACTCCTTGATTTGTGATTGGCAGGCCCAATGCCAATGTGCCACCTGCCATCCAATGTGAAGAGAAGCCTGCATTGGCCCACCTCCATGAGCATTTTCTTTCCTACTGTTTCATTAAATTCTGCCCAAGAAGCCTGAAACCAGACAGCAGTTGAGGAGGTAGCATCACTTTCTTTGCATCGTAAAATACTTCAGGGCTTTTCTTCAGTAGATGAGCTTTTGATGCCATGGAGGCATGCCAGCCACCTTTATGGATCTTGACTACAAATCTTGCATGAGTTCACTTATCTCCAATATGTGTCTCCAAACCTCCAACTTAATTATTCATTTGCCTTGCCTAATAGTAACTTGCTTTTGATTCCTGTTGAGCATTTTATGCTTTCTCACGGGAGAGGGCTTATTCTAGCTGAATATCCTGATTGCACCTTTCACACAATCAACACGTCATTATGAAGCTCCAAGTGTGTGTCAGTCATTGCTCTAAGTGCTGGGGATTGGGTAGAAACAAAATGGATAAAAATTCTCACCCACAGGGAACTTATGTTCCAGTGGGTAGAAACCCATGAGCAGCTATCTATTTATTTCACACAATCTCACTTGTCACAAATCGAGGAGAAATTTGGAAGATACTTTAGAGAGATAACCAAATGGCAGAAGAGCAAGGAAGATAGTGTGGGTAGTGTAGGGTGGGGCAGGGGTGCAGGGTGGGGAAATGACAGAGGGGTGGGGTGGGATGTCAGTGTTGCAGCACTTTGTAGTGAATTGTGAACACTTTGGTTTTTACTTTGAGATGGGAAGGCACCGAAAGGTTTTGAGTAAGCCAATGTCATTTTCTGCCTTTGTGCTTCAAAGAATTGCTTGGCTCCTTGATGCAGATCTGACTGAAGAGGACCAGGATGGAGGCAGGAGGGACAAGTAGGAAACCACTGCAATAATCAAGGCCAGAAATGGCAGCAACTGGGACAGATGGTCTCAGTGGACCAGGTGAGCTCTGCTCACGCTAGTGAAATGTGCTTTGAAGATGGAGTCTTCAGGGCTCTCTAATGGCTGGATGTGGGATGAATAAAGAGGAGGTATTTGGCCTGAACAACTAGGAGGATGGCAGGGACATTTTCTGGGGTGCGGAAATTGTCGGGGAGGATCCTGACTTGAGGGAAGAGATGGAGACCTGGTTCTGGGCATGGCAGGTTAAGATCCCTGATAGATATCACTGGCATTGGATTATGCTGTCTCCCCTCAAACACATTGAAGATATAAACCCCAGTACCTAGGAATGTGACCTGCTTTGGAAATAGTATCTTTGCAGATATAGTTAGTTAAGCTAAATTGAAGCCGTCCATGCTGGGTTAGGGTGGGGCCTAAATCCTATGGATGGTTCCTTTTCAGAAGGTCAAGTGAAGATACAGATATGCAGACACAAAGGGTAGGAGGTGATATGAGGGTGGAGGGAGAGACTGAGGCAATGCATCCACGAGCCATGGAATGCTGGGGGTTGCCTACAACCCCCGGACACAAGGAGAGAAGCATTGAATGCATCCTCCCCTAGAGCTTTCAGAGAAAACAGGGCCCTCTAACTCCGTGATTTTGGTTTCTGGCCTCTAAGATTATGAGATAATAAATTTCTGTACTTTTTAACAGCACCGTGTTTGTGGCATTATGTTTTGGCAGCCCCAAGAAACAGATGGAAATGCGTAGGTGGAGATATTGAGCAGGTAGTTGGAAACCCATCTCTGAAGTCCAAGGGTGAGGTCTGGGGTAGAGGTACAAATGTGGCTGTTGTCAAAAATCAGGAATCAGGTTGAGATTGGCAGGAGCGAGTATGGATAGAGAGGAAAGGGGCTTCGGGCAGTTGAAAAGGGGGAGTTCAGGAGATGAGGAAGAGTAAGAAGGATGCTGAGAGATGCACCCAGTGGTTAGGAGTGGAACCAGAGATCTGGCATTCTAGAATTGAAGGGATGAGAGGAGTTTCCAGGCAGAGGGAATGATTCATGGTTTTGTGGGTGGTCATTTCTCCCCACTGTTTTGCTTGTAGTTCTCAAGAATGACTCGAACATGCTGGGAATGTAACACTCAGAAATAGGGACAGACTGGCTGGAACAGCCCAGGCTCTATTCTAGGTGCCCCCTGGAAACAGGATGTACTTTAATGCTTTAACCAAGAGGTTCTCATCATCTCAGGGTATAAAACCCAGGGTGAGTTGCTCTCTCAGGTCCTGGGTCCTTCAGTTGCAGTGAACACAGGGCACACACAGTCAAAACTGCATTGGCCCCAGGCTGCTTCCTGGGCCTTGGGGAGACTGGCTCACCCTGCATCCCAGGCTCCTGTGTTCCTGCAGTCTATCTGGAAGTATTAATAATAAACCTGCTGCATGTAACCTGTGTGCATGGGTGTTCTGTCTCACTGTATTCAGAAAACTTGGTAACCTTTGTACAGTGAACCTGCCTCACAATTGTGTCACATGCTGGTGAGAGTTAAGTAAGGTGAGTTAAGCATCTGTGGGTGGTTTAATGTTAGGTGAACATGGATGTGTGGGCTTAGCAAAACAGAAGTCATCAGTGGCCTTGATAAGGGTTGTTCTGTTGAGGTGCTGGGAAAATCTTGATGAGGTGGATTCAAGGTGGAAGGATAAATAGACAACTCCCTATATGCACAACCGTTTCACAAAGGGTGGAAATACATAGACTTAATTGCACATGGATTTGTGAAGAGGAAAAAGCCATGTAGGCATGACGATTTAGGAGAATACTTGAACTGCCTTCTAAGCCATCTCTATTTCCCTTCTGTCCCTGCTGTTTACTCTCCACCCTGCAATCAGAATGGTTCTCCTGAAAGGTGAGTTAGACCCTATTTTTCATGCCCAATCCCCACATCGGTTCCTTGTTGCACTCAGGTTGAAAACCAGCCATTACCTCTCTGAGCTTTGCAATCACGTACTCTTCGCTCATTCGATCCCCACTCTTCCAAATATTTTGAATATCACCATTGGCTAAATCATATAGAGCCAGTACAAAGTGCTTCTATAAATCTACAAGAAAAAGATGAACAGCACAGTGGGAAAATGGGCAATAAATATAGAAAGACAATTCATAGAAGAGGAAACGCAAATAGATAGACACTTCAATCTCACCAACATACAGGATAAATGAAAGTTTAAGTAACAATAAGTTAATATATTCCACCCAGCAGATCTGCAAACCATAACAAGCACAGTAACTTCCCACATGGACAAGGATTGAGAGAAACAATGCTAGCAAGCCCTTGCTGATTGAGATGAGAATTGCTATAACTTTTTGAAATATATTTCTTGAAATGTTATATACATATATCCTTTGCCCAGAAAGCCCATATTTTTAGAATCTATCTCATTACAATAAAAGCGCCTTAGATTAAAAAAAGACAGGTGTAGTAATATTTCAAAGCATTGTTGAGCATCTTCAAAACTGGCAATATTCCATTTTGTATTCACACCACATTTTCTTTATCCATTCATCCCTAGATGAACAACTAGGTTACTTCTATTTTCTGGATGTCGTGAATAATGCTGTCATAAACATGGGAATTGATGAATATATTCATTAGCTTGATTGTAGTAATCATTTTACAATGTATTCATATATTGAAATATCACACTGTACACCTTAAATATATGTAATTTTTGTTTGTTAATCATACAACAATAAAGCTGGAAAAAAGGAGACAACAAAAGAGATCAATGAACAATAAAATTGTTTTGTATCTTGATTGTATTGCTGTCATCATTTTTGTTGTAAGATTGTACTGTGGTTTTTGTTGTTGTTTTTGACGGAGTCTCACTCTTATTGCCCAGGCTGGAGTACAATGGTGTAATCTCAGCTCACTGCAACCTCCACCTTCCAGGATCAAGAGATTCTCCTGCCTCAGCCTCCCAAGTAGCTGAGATTACAGGCATGGGCCACCACGCCCGGCTAATTTTTGTATTTTTAGTAGAGACGGGGTTTCACCATGTTGGCCAGGCTGGTCTCAAACTCTTGACCTCAGGTGATCTGCGTGCCTTGGCCTCTCAAAGGGCTGGGATTACAGGTGTGAGCCACTGTGCCCAGCCTGTACTATGGTTTTAAAATAAATTATCATCAGGGGAACTGGGTAAAGGGTACGGGGGACCTTTTTATAATTTGTTCCTTAGAACAACGTGTGAATCTGGAATTATCTTGAAATAAAAAGCTAATTTTTAAAATCTGCCAATAATTTGAACGTTCATCCATAGCTAATTTTTAATTGATAAATAATAATCTTTATACTATTTATACTTTATAAATATCTTTATACTATGGGACATTTATACTTTGTAAAGTATAAATTTATATTTTATAAATATCTTTATACTATGGGACATTATTCTGCCCCTTCTTTCAATCAATGTCAAGTTTTCCCTTATTTTTGAGGACTTTAATTATGTATTTTTGAAAAAATGTTCTTGTTTCTGCACTGTATTTTTGTATATTTTTATCTTCCCTATCATCCAGCCTGGCTTTTCCCTGGATCTCCTGTTTTCATTCAGCTCCCAGTGCCCAGCTGTGCCTGGCATAGGAGAACAGAGGTCCTCTGGACAGCTCTGCAGACTTAGCCATGGATAAGCTCAAGGCAGCAGGAGGGAGTGGGCTGATGTGGGCTGGGTTGGGCAGCCGAGAGTCTCACTGCTTCATAGCCACACTTGACGGCTCTCCTGTGCCCTATGAGCCACTCAAGAGCTGGCCTACAGTGTTTCAGTTCCCAAGTGAGTCTGGGTCTGCGGCATAGTGGGCTGCTTAGGGACCACTCTGTCCACTTAGGTTTCACCTTTCTTAGGGTTGCTAAGGCAGTTTCATTCATCCGTCTGCTTTTCAGCTTCCAAAATAGCGTGGCTCTCACCTTTCCTCAGGTTCTCTTTCTTCTTGTGGTTTATGCATGTTAACCCTTTTACCATCATGTAAGAGAGTGTTCAGGGGGAGGTGATTAACCTTGTTCAATCAGCCATCTTCATCCGAAGGGCCTGGTATCTGTTTGCTCTGGCGGCCATAACAAAGTGCCACAGGCCGTGTGACCTCAACAATTGAAATATGTTTTTGCACATTTCTGGAGGCTGGAAGTTGGAGATCAAGGTGTTGGCAGGTGAAATTTCTTCTGAGAACTGTCTCCTGGCCTTGCAGATGGCAGCCTCCTCGCCGTGTCCTCCCACGGCCTCTCCTCTGTGCCTGCACATCCCGGGTGCCTCTCCTTCTCTGTGCCAGTCTCCTCTCTTAAGAAGACGCCAGTCGTATTGGATTACGGCCCACCTCAGTGACCCCATTTTTACCTAATTACTTCTTTAAATGCTGTATCTTCAAAGACAGTAACATTCTGAGGTAGTGGTGGTTAAGGCTTCAACATATGAACTTTGGAGCAACCCAATTCAGCCTGTAAAAAATCAAAGTAGAACAGAAGCATCAGACTGGAGAGTGAACAGTGGCAGAGTCAGGATGGTTCCACGTTGACCTGCCTTTCAGGAGCGTGTGTGATGTGCACTGACGGCAGCGATCTGTGCACCCTTCACTTTGGACACACGGCCAAGGAAGGCTTAAAAGCCACTGTCCCACACATCTTTTCTCTTGTCTTACAAAGCCATGGATTGTGACTCCCGCCTATGCTGGTATTGGCTCTGGGTGCTGCAGAATAGAAAATAAATTACAGCCCTGTATGGAAAGAAATGGCCTACTTAGGGTTTTCCCTGATCCTTTCCTTTTTTTTTTTTTTTTTTGAAATAAGACCTTCCTTTGTGGCCCAGGCTGGAGTGCAATGGCATGATCTCAGCTGACTGCAATGAAAACCTCCCAAGCTTAAGTGATCCTCTCACCTCATTCTCCCTAGTAGCTGGGACTACAGGCATACCACCATATCTGGCTGATTTAAAAAAAAATGTAGAGATGGGGTCTCACTATGTTGCCCAGGCTGGCCTCCAACTCTTGGGCTCAAGCAATCCTCCCACGTTGGCCTCCCAAAATGCTGGGATTACAGGTGTGAGCCACTGTGCCTGGCTGATTCATTTCTTCATACATTTTAAAAAGTTATTTTAGTTACCTATTTTTTTAAAGAGGAATTTGAGAGCAAAAATGCAATTAGATTAGGTTAAATGATGGAATATTTCTTAAGATGGAAGTAAAAATATGGTTTAGAGACAGGATCTAAAAATATGGAGGTATTAATAGTGATTTAAAATGAAGCTCTTGATTTTTCCAAACATCTCCACTCCACATTTATAATATTTAGTTCAGTTTAGCAAGCAAATGGGCTTTCAGAGTGACAGCATACATGAAATGCCTACTACAACTTGATGCTTTACATGCCTTAACACATATGTAAGCCTGTTCACCTCTGAGGTAGTAAGTATGATTCTCCTAGGTTTAAATGGAGCTCAGAAAATCCTATTAGTCGCTCCAGATGCCAAAGCTTGCTGAAGCTGGATTCACACCAATGCTTTTCATTGATGTTATCCTGCTTCTACTCTAACCAGGACCAGCTGAAGGCTTCATGGGGCCCATGCGTAATGAAAATGTAGGACTTTGTCAATTATATTGTTGAGAATTTCAGGGCGGCAACAGCAGCGTATAAACAGAGTACAAGATCCTTAGCAGGGCTCTGTGAGACAGCACAGGTCCATGCCTCAAACTCAGCCCTGCTCCCACCACCAACAGACAGCCCCACCAGACCTCAGGAATGGCCTTTTGGAGGTTTCTACATTCCTGACGTGGTTTTCCTCCAAAGTGCTCTGAAGATGGAGTTACAGGCTCTGGGTCCTGCTAACTGGGCTAGTTCCTGGACATGCAGTCTGGGGCAGGTGTCACCGCACTGGCTGCCTTCATCAGGTCCCTGGGAAGTCTCCCACTCACTGAGGGACTGACACAGGGACTGATGTGCTTCTCTGTTTGATTTAAACTCTATGATCCAAAACTGAAATCAAAGATGCCTCTAAAATGCTTTTTTTTTTTTTGAGAAAACAGGAAAATTAACCTTTCTCCTAATTATTTTTTGAAAAATAGTTTCTTTTTTATAAAAAGAGTGAGATACTTTTGCTATTAGTTAACTTCTGAAAATTGCTCTTGGTTTGGAAAGGAAACGCAAGGAGAGACAGAGGTGAACCCTTTGGGATTTCTCAGTGTAGGCACTTAATATTACCTAGGGTTGCATTTTTATGTTGCTTTCTTGTTTTAAGTGAGGACTAAGATTTATTCCAACAAGGTGAGCTGCATTCTTGTTTCTATTTGTTTCATTTTGCTCCAGGTTGCACCTACTCTGAGAGCTTCTGCTGTTAGCACACGCCATGGGGGTTCTGAGTCACTTTGAGTACGTATAGCTAGAAAAAAACTGGAATTAGCTTTCAAAGTGTTTCAGGTTGTCAAGGTACCAGACGATATGTTTCTTACTGCGCCAAAGCTCCAGGGTTCTTGACATGGATGAAAAGAATAGGGCTGTTTCCACGAACCTCTTCCACTGGCCTCTGCGGAGGTGGTCATGGAAGAAAGTCCTGAAGGCCCTTCCTGGGGTGGGAATGGGAAGGAGCGGAGGACAGGAAAATGATGGATGCATTGTAATCACTTTAGGCAAAAAAGAGTTTCTCACAATTTTATTATTTATCTGACTGAGCTAAACTATTCTATTTAAATTGAAAGTAAAGAACACGATAGCATGAGTAAAAATTTTCATGCTGGTATTCCCCAAAATAGGGCTCTTAATATATTTTTAAAGTTTATTTGTATTTGAAATTTTATTTATTTTTTTTTTTTTTGAGGCGGACTCTCGCTCTGTCGCCCAGGCTGGAGTGCAGTGGCGCGATCTCAGCTCACTGCAAGCTCCGCCTCCCGGGTTCACGCCATTCTCTTGCCTCAGCCTCTCCGAGTAGCTGGGACTACAGGCGCCCGCCACCACACCCGGCTAATTTTTTGTATTTTTAGTAGAGACGGGGTTTCACCGTGGTCTCGATCTCCTGACCTCGTGATCCGCCCGCCTCGGCCTCCCAAAGTGCTGGGATTACAAGCGTGAGCCACTGCGCCCGGCCTCAAATTTTTTTAAAACGATGAAAAGAGTAAGGACATTCAGGAAAAGGCCAGGCACGGTGGCTCACGTCTTTAATCCCAGCACTTTGGGAGGCCGAGGTGGGTGGATCACGAGGTCAGGAGATCAAGACCATCCTGACTAACACGGTGAAACCCTGTCTTTACTAAAAATACAAAAAATAGTCCCAGCTATTCGGGAGGCTGAGGCAGGAGAATGGCGTGAACCTGGGAGGCGGAGCTTGCAGTGAGCTGAGATCGCGCCACTGCACTCCAGCCTGGGCGACAGAGCGAGACTCCGTCTCAAAAAAAAAAAAAGAAAAGAAAAGAAAAGAAAATTCAGGAAAAAATACTAAACATATAAATATATTACCCAGAAAAGAAGATAGATGGGGAAAAAAAAACTTGGCTAAGTAATTTGTGTTACTATGAAAGTAAGTTGAGTTTATCAGTTTTACTTCGTAGAGATTGAATAAGAATTCTTTTTTGCAATTCTGCTTGTTGGTTTTTCGCATGAACATCTGAATATGCAATAGTGATCAATTTAGATAGCTGTTGAAAGTGATAACATTTCTTTTTAAAGTATTCAAATCAAAGCAATTAGGTAATCTTAAATATCTACCATGTGATCCCACAGTGAATTGGAATTGACTTTTCCGGCTAACTTGTGCATAGAATTGAGTGTTATCCAAATGAGAATAGTAAAATGTGTATTGTAGCAAGTGCAAATATAGATGTTACATTTCAGAAAACTCTTACTTAGTTTTATAGCCTTTATAACAAATGTTCTGATTTTTTATTATGTAAGTTTCACTTTTTTTTTAATGTAAGTTTCAAATTTCTGTCAGGACTTTTTTAAAGAGAGAACAAACCTCACTCTTGGATCACAGTGTGTGCAAGTCAATGTCATGTGAAAGTTGGGCAGGGTGTTTTAGGGAATACCTATTAATTTTCACAATTGTTTCAACTCTATCAAACTTCCTATTTAAATTATCTTCTATGTGTAGCATTTCTAGGCACAATTCTCTACACCAGCAGTTTCCAACCTTTTCAGCACCAGGGACTGGTTTGTGGAAGACAATATTTTTCTACCAACTGGGGGTTAGAGGGGAGAAGTCAAGTGCATTACATTTATTGTGCACTTTATTTCTAGAATATATTACATTGTAATATATAATACAGTAATTATACAACTCACCATAATGTAGGTTCAGTGGGAGCCCTGAGCTTGTTTTTCTGCAAATAGATGGTCCCTTCTGGGGGTGATGGGAGACAGTGACAGATCATCAGGCATTAGATTCTCATAAGGAGCATGCAACCTAGATCCCTTGCATGGCAATTCACAATAGAATTCATGCTCCTATGAGAATCTAATGCTGCTGCTGATTTGACAGGAGGTGGAGCTCATGCAGTCATGTGAGCAATGGGGAGCCGTTGTACATACAGATGGAGCTTTACTTGCTCATCTGCTGCTCACCTTCTGCTGTGAGGCCCCGTTCCTAACAGGCCATGGACCGGTACTGTGGGTGGGGTTGGGCCCTGCTCTTCACTTTCTTTTTGAGTGTTCACTCTCACTGGTTTAAGAATACCTTCATTTCATGAAAATGAAAAACAAACTCAGATCCATCAGTGAGTAAATCCCTTGTTTCTATGCTGAAGTGTGGTTGCCCTTCACACTGTTCCAAAATTAAAACATGAAAAACTATAAGCTAGAAAAGTACGACAAATTAGTTATAAAGGAACAAGAATACATTAAATGATCCCAGCGCCTGGGAGCAGACCTCCCGGAACTGTGCTAGGAAGATGCCCTTCCTTACAGCCTCTGGGGCCGCTGGCTGCCAGCCTGCTGCAGCATCTGGGGCAATGAACATCCTCGGAAGCCCCTTCCACAAGCTGACTCTCCTCTTACTTGTCTTTCCCTTTGTTTCTTCCTTCCTACTTGTGCCTGGGTTATTGCAACAGTGTCCAGGTGTCCCGTCTGTCCTTGCTTCAAGAGATCTGCAGGTGACAGACACACATTTGTTTGCTCTCAAACAAATCTTTCCTATTAAAATTGCTGTCCAGTTGCTCCTGGCTTTTTAATCACAGAAAGTCTAACTCACAGGGCTGGTCTTGTGAGATCCTCTAAAAATTTTTTTTACCTAAGTCACCCTTGCTGCTCGAGATTATCTGGGATTATCTGAGTGGACTATGAATGTAATCACAGTGTCTTCTTAAAAGACAGGGATGACGCCAGTGGGGGAGAGGCAATGACGGACAACCGAAGCAGACCGTGGGAGAGGCCAGTGCCAATGGTCTCCCATAGCCTGCAGAAGGAGTAGTGCTTTCAGCCCCTTAAGACTAATTTGGGACTTCTGACTTCCGCAATTTTGACATAAACAAACCTGTGTTGTTTTAATCCACAGACTCTGTGAGCTTTGTCACAGCAGCCCTAGGAACGAATGCATGACTCAGAGGCAGGAATGATTAGCTCGAGGGTGACTACCCTTGTGCTTTGTTCCACACCTGCTTATGAGGTGCTGCTGTCTTCTAAATTCAAATCATTCTGCTGTAAACCCAGGGGCTGTTCTCCGCACTGCTAAACCACTGTGTGTTTTCATCTCTTAGAATATTTATTTTTCCCCAAACTCAGTACAATACATCTTTCTGCCCAAACTCAGATTTCATTTCATCTCCCCCCTCAGAAAGCTTCTGCACATCTAACAATGTCTTCCCAATGTTCTCAACCCAACAATTGAAGATGACCTCTCCGCTCCTCTTCTTTGAGTTACATAGTGGTTATATCTGCAGCATGCAGTTGAACAGTCTTTACCTCCCAAACTGTTCTATCAGCTCCTTTAAGGCAAGATTCTTGTGTCAGGATAAAAACAATAGCAGCAGCCTTGAAGGCAACAACACCCCAAACCCCTGCCTTGGGGAGCACTCTTCTGCTGCTTCTTGCTAAACATTTTCCAAGGTGTGGCTACAGTAATCTGGCCCTTTGTGGAACTTCTCTCATTTGGGGTTTGCCTAACCTTTTCTCATGGTTAGATTGAGGTTCTGCATTTTTGGCAAGAATAATGCCGAAGTGAGACACCACATGACCCTCTCTATCTCAAGAAGACTCAGGGGTGTGTGTATGTGTGTGTGTGTGTGTGTTGGGAAAAGGTGTTCAGGTGTTCTTGTTAGGAGAGGAAGCCACACCTATCCTACTATCTCAGCAGGTGGAGATGAGGAGAGAAACGGGATCTGGGGCATGGAAATGGGCTGCAGCTCCAGGACCTTCTCGAATCCCACAGTATAGGGGGACACTGCTCTGGAGGTAGGGATCCTGAAATTCTGCCTTTTCAAGAGCAGCATCTAAAATACTATTTTCTTAATAGAAACTTCTGTTTCCAGGTCTCTTCTGAGCCCCCTGATTTTTTTCCCCTGAGTCTTTCCTTATTGAAGCCTTCCAATTCCTTCTCTAATGAGTCTCAAGATTTTCTAGGTTTTGTTTTTTTAACCCCCCAATTCCCATTACCTCCTTTGGTGATCAGGTAAAATGGTGAATCTGTGAGGCCTCTTTTAGCTTAGATGATGTGGCCCTTACTTTTTTAGGTCATAGATTCATGTAAACTCCAAGCATGGAAGCCATATGTGATGAATTTACCTTACTTTTTCTACTGCACTGCATTTACTTTTTATTTTAGAACATGGACAACATTCCTTTTCCTTGACACTTGTAGGTCACTGGTATTGCCTTTAGCCAGCTATAATTGAGCATGAAAAATGCTTTGAAGACCCTATGAACAAAAACATCAACCTAAAGCCTTTCCTGTGTGGTATACGTGGCTCTTTCCCTTGTGATGTCATGACAATTTTTATAAATAAGTAGTTGGCAATTGGGAAAGGAAAAGTTGTGATCTTTGAGTCCTCCAAACACATATAAAAGAAGGAACCCTCCAGTCATCAAAAATAAAAAATCGTTGAAGCCCTTCCCTCCATCTCCTGTGTCCATGAGAAAGAAATCTGTTCCATAGAAAGTCTAACACAACTTGTCACTCAACTGAACTGAGAAGTTGTCCATTTTCTGTCCCTAACCATGAAGAGACAACAAGCAGGGGAAGTAAGAGAGCATTCAGGCAGAGGTCAGAGCAGTTTTTAGTTTGTGGAGGATCTGAAGGAGAAAGGGGCTGTCTGGATTTTGTTCTGCTTTCAATAATGGCACATTAGCAAGAGTGAGAGTGCTTTGCCTTAGCTAGTGTCCTGGGGATAAAGGTTTCCTGTATGCAAAAAGCAGAGGGAGGAAGGAAGAAGTTGTGTCTGAAGAGTGTGGAAGGACAGGGGCATGAATTTTGACATAAATGAACCACACAAATCCTGCCTTCACTTGGAGGGAGTGGCAGGCAGAATTGGGCTCCCCTAAAAGATGTCCATGTCCTAATCCCTGGAACCTGGGAATATGTTACATCACAGATGGACATGGAATTAAGGCCTGTACCAGACCTTGAAATGGGGAGATTATCCTGGATTATGTGTGCAGGCTCAGTGTAATAATGTGAGCCCTTAAAAGTGGAAGACGGAGGCAGGATCCCCAGAGGGATGAATCTCCAGAGGGAGGAAACAGCTGGAGGCTTCTAAAGTGTGAGAGAGACTCAACCCAGTGCTGCTGGCCACAAAGATGGAGGAACAGGCATGAGCCACAAAGTGTGGGTGGCCTCCAAGAGACAGCCAGTGAGGAACAGGGGCCTCAGTCCCATCACAAGAAACTCCGTCCTGTCAACCACCTGGATGAGAAGGAATTGGGCTTCCTTAGAGCCTCCAGGAAGGAACTCAGTCCTGCCGACATTTTGATTTTAGCATGATGAGACCCATGTCGGACTTCCGACCTCCAGAACTGTGTAAAATTATAAAATTGTGTTGTCTTAAGTTGCTACATCTGTGATTAATTTGCTACAGAGCACACACACAGCTCAGTGGCCCACAGGAAAGCATCGTGTGTACAGAGTGCACGCAGACAGTGAAAATAAAGATAAAGGGAAAGATTTTACATTTTATGCACAATTTTCCATTCCAAGGTGGTTCAAAAGCTTTGAATTCACGGGCTTTGTCACAGCTGTTTGCTAACACAAAATTGAAGTTGCTGGAAATGAATCTTTGAGTAAACAGAATGCTGCTACGCCTGACCATACAATGAGACACAACATCCGCTTGGGCTGGGAATTAATAGTTTGTTTATTGTTTTCTTTTATTATTTTCCTATTTAACTATTAACTTTTCTTCCAATAAACATTGTGTTTTAGAATAACAATGTAGCAATTTGTTGTACCCTGTCTCGTATTTTGCAGCAGGAGCTGGAAATCTGAAAAACATTTTTCTCTCTTTTCAGTGGCAGTGTTCTGAATTGCTAAATTGGAATTCTCTCAGTTGGGGTTTGCCTAACGCTTTCTCATGGTTAGATTGAGGTTCTGCATTTTTGGCAAGAATAATGCCGAAGTGAGACACCACATGACCCTCTCTATCGCAAGAAGACTCAGGGGTGTGTTGTGTGTGTGTGCGTGTGTGTGTGTGTTGGGAAAAGGTGTTCTTGTTAGGAGACGAAGCCACAGCTATCCTACTATCTCAGCAGGTGGAGAGGAGGAGAGAAATGGGATCTGGGGCGTGGAAATGGGCTGCAGCTCCAGGACCTTCTCGAATCCCACAGTATAGGGGGACACTGCCCTGGAGGCAGGGATCCTGAAATTCTGCCTTTTCAAGAGCAGCATCTAAAATACCATTGTCTTAATAGAAACTTCTATTTCTATTTTTCATGCCCAGTAAGACTTCCAGGTCATATTGAGTGTCTGCCATGAACTCCTGATTTCCTGTGTAATCTTCCCACTCGTGCATATGTTTCTACTCGTTTTACCTATGGTCCGGCGTGTGACAGGGTCACTTAGTCCATACAGACATCATGTATTTTTGAGGCCACAGAAAGCAATGATTTTCAAAGATAACCAAGGACAGCCCCAGAAATTGCCTTCAGTAGACATATCAGGAGAGATTTTGATCCCTTAAGACCAGACCTAGAGGGAGCTTGATTTCCTGCACTCTTGGAATCATCCCTGCTGACTTTCGGGCCCCCTATTCCTTCTTTCTGACATTCAGCTACCTCTTGCTGCCCGTGGTCTTCACCTTGTGTTATTGGAAAGGTCCTGACACTTTTTAACCTAACTCCTGTTCATGCAATCGTTATAAATGTATATGGCTTTAAAATCTCTTGGCTTTAAGTCTTAATAAGCACAGATTTATTAAAGGATGACCAGAGTTCCCATGACCCCTATAGCCTAGGGGAACCCTATTTTACTAGCTTTCCTCCAACCTGATGAGGGCCCTCCAGTTCCACGCAGAGCTTCCTCCCCAAGTGTTTCTGGGCATCCCTTTGAGATACCTTGTATGCTTCATAGGACTTAGTGCTGTTGCAGACACACTCATTTCTGCCAGGTGCTGGCTGTGGCTTGTTCTGCCACAAATACTGTAGTCTCTAGCCAGGGGTGACAGCTGCTCTGCCCAGCACTGCAGTTCATTGCTACCAACAGCAGAGACTTTAAGCAAGCAGAGCTTCACATTACTGTGTCATGAGGTGTGGGGTAAGAGCCCTGGGCTCTTCATGCAGGATGTCTTGCTAGATGGGTCCCCTGGCAATGTGGCCTGCATTTCATCCTCTTGCAGTGATTTTAGCAAAACAGACCTTTGTTTTTCATTGCAAATTCTTCCCTCCATAGAGCTCAGACCCACATCTAACAAAATATGGGGATGCTTTGTCCTTTGTGGAATTTTCCATCTCTTCTGAGAGTCAAGGCTTTGTTTCTGGGTTGATTTCATTTTGGGTGAGCCCAGGCTCTCCTTCTCTCTATGTCTTATCAAATCAGGACTTGATCTGTCTCTGTGCCTGAGAGCCCTCCCAGGAGAGAATCATGCAACCTGCAGCTCTGAAAAGAGTCTAATCTATGAGCTCGTTTAATATGCAAATGGATGACTAGCATCCCATCGTCATCCGTACCATCTCAGAACATGAAAAGGAGGTGCATGCGCGCAGTTCCTTGTGACGGCTTTTCACCCACACCATCAGAATTCTTTGCTTCTTTTGCAGCTTGCAGTGCACTTGAATGTGGTGGGTTGGGTTTTCATGGGTCAGATCTTCAAGGCTGGATGATGGCTTGCTTACTTCTATTATATTAAGTCTAACCTGGCATATAACACACAGTAGATCCTTACGAATGTTTCAAATACATTTTTCATGAAAAACTAGACCAAATTAACCAACGATAAAGACTTGGTAGGTTGATCCTCATCTTTATGGATATTTGTTTGATTTCATTCTCTACTCTGGTTCTCGTTGCACACAGTTACTCTGTGGGGTTCATCCCCTAGCTTTGTGCATCAACACGTATAGCTCCAATGTTATCAGTTTTATCAAATATTAGTAGATTTTTTGTTTGTTTGTTTGTTTGTTTTTTGAGACAGAGTCTCACTCTGTCCCCATGAACTCCTGATTTCCTGTGTAATCTTCCCACTCGTGCATATGTTTCTACTCGTTTTACCTAGATGCAGTGGTGCCATCTCAGCTCACTGCAAGCTCCACCTTCTGGGTTCACACCATTCTCCTGCCTCATCCTGCCGAGTAGCTGGGACTACAGGTGCCCGCCACCGGCCTCCCAAAGTGCTGGGATTACAGGCATGAGCCACCGCGCCCAGCCACATTAGTAGATTTTTAAGAACAATTTTAGGTTTATGGAAAAACCTATCATATAATAGAGTTCCCCTGTACCCTTCTCTTCTCCAACACAGTTTGCCCTATTATTTACATCCTGTGTGGCATATTTGCTAGAATTTATTAGCCAATACTGATGGATTAACTATGGTCCACAGTTTGCATTAAGGTTCAGTCTTGGGTTGTACACTCCATGAGTCCTGACAAATGTATAATGGTGTGTTTGCATGATTATAGTATGATAGAGAATATTTTCACTGCTCTAAAAAATCCTCTGTGCTCCGCCTATTCATCCTGCCCTTCCCCACCACAGAGGATTTTGCTGACAGAAGCATTAAAGATCAGAAAAGCAAATACATATCCATATTCATATGCAAAATATGTGTATTTTTCAGAGAGTACAAATTGCGCCTTTCATCATAGAAGTTGTTTCACATAATCAGCTTGGAGCAAGGTACTCGGATGGCCCCTCAAGGAAAGATGACCATGCCAGAGCATGGAGCTCTTGTCAGAATGGAATTCAACAGCAACAGGACCCAGATCCATCTTGGTGGGAAAAATTCCGTGTTGTTGACCCCATGGATGGTCTCATACCAGACATCATGCCCTTTGGTTTGGCACTGGTGTGGCTGAGGAAGAACAACAATGAACAAACAGCTCACCTGGTTCTTACAGGCTCCTCCTCTGCAGAGATGCCCTCTGGTAGACATTCGTACAGCTTGCAAACATCTTCACAGCCTGTGCCTATCCTGAAATATCCTTCTATGCACCTGTTACCTAGTCTTTCAACCCCAAAAGACTGTTCATTCCAAGTCCCTGACCATACAACCAACCCATTAACCATAGCTTGTAAATCAATATACAGCTGTTTCTCTTCTGTCTTTTAGTCTGGGACATGTGGACAACAAATTATATTGCTCAAAATTCTGGCTACAGGGATAATTTTCCCTCACTTCTTACATTTATGGACATCCCTGTGTGATGCCATAATGTTGTAGCTGTCAACCACTGGTTGTTGCCACCATATTGTAAAAATGATTTATATACAAAGCTCGAGTATTATTTTTCTTCCTCAGTCAACTAATCCATAGGGAACTCTGCATGAGGTCATAGGTGTGAGTTGAGGGACAGGAGCGAGAGAGGAAGTGATTTCCATGAGATCTGTGCCAAATGGTCATATTGCTCACTTGTGCTTTCAGGACTCTATATCTTGCATGTGTTTCTACTTGATGATGGATTTCCTGCTGCTCACACCCAATCCTATGGCTAGGAGACTACAAGAGTTCAGTAGCAAGTTGGAAGATGTACATCCAACGCAGAATATTTATCTGAAGTTTTATTTTGGAAACCTAAGTTTCTGTGATTTGAGTCATTGGTTGGAGTAGACCTTAGTGCCTGTTCGGTAGCCTTGCTTGTCACAGATCCTTTGAGTGCCATTGGATCTGCTGATTCATAAGACTCATGTTGGAGAGCAGTGTAGCCACAGTGGGACCAAAATACTGTATCACAGCTAACCAAAACTGTCAACATTTTAAATCTTAAAGACTTTAAAAAAAACTTTCACTTTCTCCACAATATAATTTAAAATACCAGTTACCTAGTTATTTAACACTTAACGAACTCATTAGATTGTGCATTTGTTTGCAGTATGCAATGGTACTGTAAAGATCAAGATGCTAATTATATTTTCCTTCTACACTGAAATGAACATGTAGTGTAACAAAAATAATAAAACAATATGTTAAACATACATAATTAATACAAAAAGACTTTGCAAAATCAAATGTATAAACAAAGAAATACTAAAGTAAAGTTCTTTTATGAATTCAAATATTGTTGATTGGGGTTTGTTGGAGAAAGAGATAGGAGTCTGTAGTCACTGTTGCTGTTTGGTGGATGGCGAATGTCGACAAGAGTAAGCAGGTGAAAGAGAGAGTGTCCATGACTTGGGGCTGGTACACATCTGAATTCACAGAAATGGTAGGTGGTCTCTCTTCATCATATGTGATGTCCTAGAAGTGAATAATTGGAGGCATGCAACTGGCAAAACATTAAGAAGAAAGACACAGTGAGAGAGAGAAAGACAGGAAGAGAGAGAGGAAGGAAGAAAAAGAGAAAGAGGAAGAAAAAGAGAAAGAGAGAGAAAGAGAAAGAGAGAGAATGAAAGAGAAAGAGAGAGAATAAAAGAGATAAAGGAAGAAAAGAAAGAAAGAGAAGAGAGAAGGAAAGAAAGAAAGAAAGAAAGAAAGAAAGAAAGAAAGAAAGAAAAAATAAAGAAAAAAGAAAGAAAGGAAGAAAAGAAAGAAAGAAAAAAGAAAGAAAAGAAGAAAGGACGGAGGGAGGGAGGAAGGAAGGAAGGAAGGAAAGAAGAAAAGAAAGAAGGAAGGAAAGAAGGAAGGAAAGAGCCATGTGTACTAACTCCCCATGGCTGCTATAACAAAGTACCACTAACCAAGTGGCTTAAGCAACACCACTTTATGGTCTAACAGCCTTGGAGCCTGGAAGTCTGAAATCATGGTGTTGACAGGGTTTGTCCCTTCTGAAGCTGTGAGGGAGAACCTTCTTTCTGGCTCTCTGAGGTTGCTGGCAATCTTTGGAGTTCTGTGGCTTGGACAGTCTAACTGAGCTTCACACAGTATTCTCCCTGTATGTGTGTCTGTCTGAATCCAAATTTACCATTTATAAGGACATTAGTCATATTATATCTGGGCCCATCCTAATGACCTCATATTAACTTAATCATTTGCAAGGCTCTATTTCCAAATACTCACAGGTATTGGGGATCAGAACTTCAACATCTTTTTTGAGGGACACAATTCAATACACGACAGCATGTATTTGCATTGCCTTTGTTTGTGAATGTACAATTTCCGAGAACACAACTGTACTTGAAATTGTATCTTTAATGTGATGTTTTTGTTCAAGTCATGGTCAAACTCATTTGCAACAGCAATCATTTTTCTGCATTCTTTAATGTTTCTTGCAAGCATTTGTCCAGAAACATTTGTGACTTCTCTTCTTCCTTTCCCTCTGTCCTCTGGAGGGATTGGGGTTATGGCCACTCAGTTCCTGGGGTAAGTTCCCTGTGCTTCAGCATTTTCACTGTGCATTTCACTAAATTCAGCCTCCTTACGAAAATCTGAGAACATTTGTTTTGCTTCTATCACTTTACTATAACTTTGGAAGTGTTCACAAAACGAGAGGCCTTTTTTTAAATAAACTTTTTATTTTAGAACAGTTTTAGGTTTACAGAGAAATTATAAGCATAGTATAGAAAGTTCCCACATACTTGATATTCAGTTTCTCCTATTATTAATATCTTACATTAGTATATATCATTGTTATAATGAATGGATCATTATTTATATATTGTTATTAACTAAAGTTTATACGTTTTTCATGTTTCCTCAGTTTTTATCTAATGTCCCCTTTCAGTCCCCGGATCCCATCAAAGATATCTTGTTTCATCTAGTAGTCATGTCTTGTTGGACTCCTAATGGCTGTGATAGTTTTGTAGACATTGCTTGTTTTGGATGACCTTGATGATTTGAGGAGTATGGGGTAAGATAATCTATAGAATGTCACTCAGCTGGACTTCTCTGATGTTCTCTCATGATTATCTTGGGGTTATGGTCTTCCAGTAGGAAGACCATGGAGGTAATGTGACATTTTCATCACATTGTATCAAGGGTACATATATCAACATGACTTAACACTTTTGGTATTGATGTTGGTCACCTGGCTGGGGCAGTGTTTGTCAGATTTCCCCAATGTGAAGTACACTTTTTCCTGTCTACATTGTCTAGATTCTAGAATGCTAGACTCTAGAAAGTCTAGACAGTTTTTCGTATCTAGACTCTTTGGGAGAGCCTAGACTTAAGGAGTGGAGATTTGTGATACAATATCTTTAGGGAACAACAGCTATAGAAATAATTTGGGATTCTATTGCAACTGAGATTTGTTGCTTCCATTTCCCTTATTTATTGAATTCTTCCTTTAGATCAGAACAGATATATGGATATTCATTGTATAGATTAATACTCTTTAATTTTACTGTTCAAATTGTTTGCACTTTGGACATTAGGAGTTCTTTTATTTGGAATTTGTATTTGACATCCCTCCATATCTTCGTCCTTTCAGGATTCTATTACAAATTGCCATAGACTGAGTGGCTTAGAAACAACAGAAATTTATTTCTCATACTTTTGGAAGCTCAGAAGTCTAAGTTCAGGGAGCCAACATAGTTGGGTTCTGGTGAGGGCCCTGTTCCAGGCTGCTGACTGCTTTCTTCTCATTGTATATTCATACGGTGAAAAAATGGTGAGAGAGCTTTTTAGGGTTTCTTGTGTAAGGGCACTAATCCTATTACTGTTTTAACAGCCTGATGGGTTCTTCTTGCCTGCTGCCCAAAAAAGCCAATGCACTGAGATAGCAGGTTTTGCAGCAAAGAAAGAATTTAACAATTGCAGGTCCAGCCAAGCAGAAGGACGGGAAACATTTCTCAAATCCCTTGCCCCAAGAACTTGGAGGCCAGGATGTTAAGGATAATTTGAGGGTAGCGGTCTAGAGACTTGGTATGACTTATTGGTTAGGGATGAAACCATAGGAGTGTACAAACCATCTTCATGTGCTAAGTCAGTTCCTGTGGGGTGGGAGGTCACAGTAGAGTCAGTACATTGGTATGAGTCATGGGTCCCATTGGAGTCAGTTGGTTGCCAGAATGCCAAAGTCTGAAAAATATTTCAAAGACCAATCTTAGGTTTAGACAATAGTGATGTGATCTATAGGAGCAATCAGGGAAGTTATTGAAAAAAGGCAAGCTAGGAAACAATAGCTGATTAATGTTCATGCCTACATTTTAGCAGAATTCAGGCCCCTTCTGTAATTCTAAACTTGTGGTCTTGTATTAGCCTTACAGAGGTGGTTTTGTCCCCCAGCAAGGATGGGTCAGTTTCAGGAAGGAACTATTATTATCTTTGTTTTAAATTTAACAAATGCAGTTAGCTTATAAGGTTAGAAGCAAGATGAAGTCAGTTAGATTAGACCTCTTTTATTGTTATAACTTTTGCAAAGGCAGTTTCAATGATGACTCTATCCTCATGATTTAATCACTTCTCAGAGAATGGCCTACCTTCTACATCCTAATGCCATCACACTGGAAGTTAGAATTTCAACATATGAATTTTGGGGACACACAAACATTCAGACCATAACATTCATCATTGTTTGATGCTATAAGATGTGTCATCTTGTATATGTTCTTCCCAGTCTTATAACAAGCCATTTCTCCAAGTAGTCCTTGTTCCTTGCTTATTGAATAGCATTAGAAACCAAGATCTAAGTGCTTGTGTGCTCTTTTCTACAAGAGCGTCTATTTGTAGGTCCTCTCACCTGATGGATCAAAGGAATATATGTGTATACTAACCCCAGAAGTACACATGCCTATAAACATTTCTATACATAGCCATGCATCTCTATTAAGCTAACTACAAGTTTATATTGATGTCTCTGTGGGGTCAAGGGCCACAAGGAGGTTAAGGGTCAAGGTTTGCTGAAAAATCACTGACCTGAGGTAGATTGATTAATAGGAGAAAAGGTATACGGACTTATTTAATGTGTGTACACAGGAGCCTTCAGAATGAAAACCCATCCCCTCAATGAGTTACAGAAGCCTATATACCATCTTGAAGCTACAGAAGTAATGGGGGCTTGGATCTTGGTTATGGGAAGAGAAGAATTTTGTTGAGGGGCAATAAATGATTGCTATGGAGAATTACTGGACGGGGAACATAAATTAAGTTGCAAATTGGTAATTTTGGGATTCAAATGATCCCTGGACACGATCATTATCTGGCAAAAGGGTCTGTTCAGGTTTGGTTACATGCATGATCTTACAGGGAGGGGAAGAAAAAACAATTATCCTCCTTGGTGGGTCTGAATCTCAGGCAGATAAAGAAAATCTAACTTCTTTGGGAAAGAAAGTGAGAGGGAGAAAGGTCAGAGAAAACTTGAGGCTTCTTTAGTTCAGCCTGTTAAAATTTTGGGGTATTGGTTTCTGAGCCTCAACATCTCCTAATGTAATCCATTACTATCTGAATTAGTCTAGCCTCTTTCTCTTGATTATCTGTAAACTCTTCCTCCAACAGAGATAAATCTGCCTTCTACCAACCACAATCTGTTCAGTTCATTTTTTAAATCTAGTACACATGTATAATAGTATCAGAATTGTGAATCTATACCTCTATATGTAACAACTTTATCAACCAGACTACAGTGCTTAAGTACAGTTTCTTTTGTCCTTAGTCTTACAAATTCTGGTCCTCTTCATAGTTTTCCCTATTCCCTTTAGTGAAGATGTTTCATATATTTGTAATACGGCTATATTCTTTTGTCACAGACTGCATTCCCGTTGAAATCCTCCAAATTCCTAATTGATCTTCTTTTAATTTGCATATGTAAAAGTTCTTTCTTTGTGCTGTAAATTTTTATGGGTTTTGACAAACGTATAATGTCAGGTATCTACCATTACAGTGTTGTACAGAATGGTTTTATTGCTCTAAAAAAATCCTTCTATGCTTCATTTATTTCCCTTTTTCCTGTGAACCCCTGGAAACCTCTGATCTTTTTATTGTCATTATAGTTTTCACTCTCCCAGAATGTCGTATAATTGGAATCATACAGCCTTTTCAGATTGCCTTCTTTCACTAAGCAATATGCAGTTAAGATTCATTTACATTTTCTTTTGGCTTGAGAGCTCATTTCCTTTTTATCACTGATTATTATTCAATTGTATAAACCTATCACAGATCATTCATCCATTCATTTATTGAAGAACTTCTTGATTGCTTTCAGTTTTCATCTGTTATGAATGAAAATGCCATAAATATTTATGTTCAGGTTTTTGTTGTTGCATCAGTTTTCAAATTGTTTGGGTAAATACATAGCTGCACCATTGCTAGATTCTAGGGGAAGACTATGTTTACTTCATAACGAATTGCCAATCTACCTTTCAGAGTTGCTGTATCATTTTTCATTTTCACCAGAAATAAATGAGAGCTACTATTGCTTCACATATTGTAAGTGTTCTAGACTTCACCTATTTTAATGAGTATGTGGTGTCTTTTGATTTTTAAATGTAATGTTTTCTTTTCAAGATAGACTGATTAGTTATTTCCTTCTTAAGGTCAAAATTCTCCCTCAGTTCTTCTTCAAGCATCATTATATGTATAAACACCCTATATTTGACACTTCATCACCAAGCATATGTAATGTGCCTTGAAAGTTTTTATAATTTTTGGCTCCGTAAGTTTCAAAGGGAAAACAAAAGACCATTTATATGTTTTCATAAAAGACCAACACTAAAAGAAAGTCTTGACATATTGCCGGGTTAGACAGATAATACAGTCTGACCTTCAGTCTGGGAGAAGCTGGGCTATGCAGGAACAACCATCATGGCACACCTATTGGCAACTGGGTTACAAGAATCAAGGTGGATTTAGCCCTCAATAAATTAATACAAAGCAGCTCCTTATTGCTACTTCTTGAAGTGGAAGGAAAATCACTGGGAATATGGAAAGAAAAAAGTAACATATCTAGCAATATGAGAAATGGATACCCAGGAGACCATCCATTCAATACATCCTGGATATATTAAAACTTTCGGATACTCTGTAATCTACCTTGCAGCATTGCTTACAATTGCCTTCAGTGTGATGAGAAGGTATGCTGAACCCCATGGATTGTGTAAATATGAATGAGAAATATTTTATTTTTCAAATCCTCAGAACCTGAAATTTCTAGATGCTACCTATTCCCTTTAATTCTGCTTGAAACTCTGTAGTTCCTTTATGAAATCAAACCCTTCTTAAAGAACTTTGTCAAATAGAATAATAACAATAAACTAATACTACCACAATCTGACTTATAACCTCTTTGTCCAGTGCCACCAGGTCAGTCCATTAGAAATTTTCTGACTTTAAATTACCAGAGATAATAATTTGACCAAAGATTTTGCCATTGCATAACATAGATAACCATTTTTTTCAGTCTCCAATATAATTTATCTATTGCTTGCCACCCTGCCAATGCCATGTAATTTCTGTATTTGTTAGGGCAGCACCCCACTTCTGATACCAATTTTTATATTGGGGAAGTTTTACTGTAACAATGCTGCATAACACACTTTCTCAAAATCTCATTGAATTTCAATAGCAACATCAGTTTGTCTTTCATGGGTCTCTAAGTTGCTAGGACAATTTACCTCTAGTTGAAGTCAGATTCAAATCGGCTGTAACCCCTATGACTTAGTCACACATAATTAGAAAATTTGGGGGGCTTGTTATATTTTAAGTCTTTAATAGCAGTTTACTCTGGGTTTATAAAATAATGTGCATTTTATGTGCAGAAGGAAATTACCACAGTTGTATAAGGGGCTCTCAACTGAAATTGAATTTGAGTTGGTGACACTTGTTATCTGAAACATGCGGATTGAAATCAAAGCTGGCATGGAAGTTTTCTCTGTTTTTGGTGGTGACTTTCACTGAGTCAGGCTTTCAGCCTCTCAAGTGCATTGGCATGTGTTATCTCACTGCAGAATAACAATTTTATAAAGAGGGACTTAGATGATTTCACCAGTGAAGGAGATGAGAACAAGTGTTTAGGTGACTTGGCCATAGTCAAAAGCTTGAAGGTGGTACAGGTACAACTTGATCCAACCAAATCTGACATGCATCTGTGCTCTCTCCACTCTCCACACCTTTTTTCATGGGGGACAATTTGGAGAGGACTTGTTCTTACTGAGGTGACAGAGGAAGGATGGGAAGCAGTCTTCTGAAAGTTTCTAGTGTATAATAACCATATTTCTTAAACACCTGAATCTGCATGGGAACAATTCTAGCTAAGAGACAAGGATACTTTGATTCCGTTGGGCTAATATTGAATACTGTACCCTGTAGTTCTGCGTCTGCAATCCTGTGGTTGACATATGTGTGTATAAGATGAGGTATCATCTAGCCACACAAGCTTACATTAATGTTAGTTATCAGAAAAATATTCAAGGAAAAACAGCCAATGTCTCATGAGTGCCAAATTACTTCAGGGATGGCCTTACATTTCCAAATTAAATTATTACAGCAAAGTTTATGCATAAATTCCAAGCATGCAGGAATTATTTAGGAGATGGTTGCTATGGTAGAAAGTAGTGAACATCCTAATATAGAGATAATCACTGTTCAATTTAAGTTATTCCAAAATGTAAATCTTAGTGAAAAGTTGCTGCCAAAATATCTTACTTGCTGAATAGTTTGATATCTGAAGATAGGCCATTCTACTGGAAACTGACATTTGTAATCCTTAGAGAAATTTAATCCAAAATGTTTAAACTCAGCATATTTTCTGAGATCTGTGTTGATTTTTAAAAATCTGGATTGCTTGTTTAAATGTTTTATAATGGTTTATCATATACATAGATGAAATTTTTAAACACATTTCTTTAAAGAAGGGCAATTATGTTGTTTATAGTTTGTTTTAATGTTATAAACCCTATAAAATGTCTTGGCTTCCATGAGTTTTGTAAATATTCTTCCCCAGTACTCCCTCATTATTTTAAATAGAAGTGCTGCAATGATTTTTTTTTCATATTTTGAGATACAGGGGAATTGAGAAGACTCTGAGAAGCTAGAATATGAGATCATGCCCACTCACTGGGCTGAGATAGACACTATAGGAAAACCCACAGCAACAAGATGCAGGAGGAAGCCTAGGTTAGCCTAGTGAATTCACCCATGTGACTTAATAAGTATTTATCACACGATGAAGAATACACTGAGACTGTAGGAATTAAGTAAAGTAGCAGCATCCCGTGGAGTCAGAGGCTGACAGGAAACAGGGACTACAGTTTTCCCAAGCTGAGGCAGTGTCTGACCTCACTGTTAGGTATTAGAGGAGTGAGTGCTGGCTCCCAAGCTCAGAACTTAAAGACAGAATTTTTGACCCTGGGGGAATTTCAGAAATAAAAGCCTAGATCCAGGACCTCAGATATAAAGATTTAAGTACATGGTATCACATAAGAACAAATCTGAAACTAGATAAAGAAAGACTTTATTCAAAGGGACTGTTTCAATGAAGGGAGGGGAACTATTGATGTAGGGAGCATGCTCTGGCCATAACATCTGCACTTGTCTCAGAGATCAGCAGAAAAGACTCTTCTTTTATAGAAAGAAGTGAATGAGGCTAGAAAGAACTGGCTTTAGGAGAGTAGGTGGTGTGATGGCACAATCCATCAGGGAGTGTTTTTCCCTATGGGTAACCGATTCCTGAGAGAGGTGGTTAAGGAGAGATTGTCTGCTGGTTCAGATGGAGGATAAATTGAAGTTCAGAGACCTGGGAGAAGGAGAGAAGTTTGGTGGATCAGGTATTTTCCTCAGATTGGTGAGTCAGTGCAAAGAGTTCAGCTCATTATTTAGGAGGCAAGGAATGGGAATTTGAAGGATCTGTGTCTGTTTTTTCCCATAGGTAGACAGGGGAGCAACTGTGAGTCTTGTATACGTTACACAGAGAAGAGTAGTTCTTTGCAAAAAACTGTTTCCCAGGACAAAAGAGGGTAGAAGGGTTTCTTCAATTGTCACCATTGTTCAGGATCACAAGGCTCAGGTAAAATTCAACATTGTCAAGGGAACAAAGGACATAGAACTCTCATGCTAGTCCAAGCTATAAGTATAATTCAATACTCAATCCTCACATGCAGGACTTAACTCTCATCCTACTTAAAATCATGACTGATCAGACAAACTCCAGTTGGGTGAACTGGTCCTAGGGGTGGGAGAGGAATGGTGCACAGATGAAGAGGCAGGTAGGGTCTGACCCGAAGCAACGGATGTGCTAGTCCCACTGTGTCGGGTCACCGAATCCCTCTTACAATACGGGTTCCATTGCAGAGCTTTTTGTAGGTGAGTTTCTTGTATTGTTGCACAACAAGATCTTAAACCAGAAGGTGAAAAATCAATTGTGACTGCAATAATGACTGCATTGCAAATCCAAGTACCTTTCATTACACAAATCTAAACTAATTCTGAATTTTCAGAAAGCAGAAGACTATGTTTTGTTATTTTACATTGGGAAAATTGTAATGTGTCCCCAGCCCAATAGAAATGCCTGGCTCCACAAACCATAATGATTAGAATGTCATAAACCCTGCTGGATTGTTTGGTTTGCAGTTACACCTGTCTAGCGGGCTGCACTGCGCTGTGCTCTTCTTGTGGTCTGGGGCTCTGCACATTCGGTGTGTGACAGAACACTCTTTCCATGCCCATCCTTGCTGTCCAAATATATGTAGCGCCCCAGCAAAGCAGGCTGTGGCCATGTCACTATTAAATTGCCTAATTTTGTTGCAGTGTTTCTTAAATTATGCAGAGTGGCACTACTGATTAGTCCACCCCCAACCTGCTCATGTGTGCAGACATCAGCTTTCCTCAACTCAAGAAGAAAAATGAAGGGTGTGCAAGCCTGATTATCAGCTTCAGCCTTCAGAGGTTATTTGTACATTTCATTTTGGGTTGCTGTTTAGAACCACAAAGGCGTCTTAGACTGTTTCATGGCTAGCATTCTTACATCTAACTTCTACCCTGCAAAAGTGATGTTTCTGTCACAGTATATAATTGCAAATAAATTGAATTTAAAATGAAGGCAAAACACCAAACCTCTTGGGCCATGTAAATTAGGGCAAGTCACATCATTTCTTCAAACCTTGAGTCCTTCACCTCTAAAAGGGGACATTGACAGCACCTGTTGTCTACAGCTGTTGTGAGAATTAAACGAATGTGTGTCCAGAGGCTGATGCAGGCAAAACACTCGACTCCTTCAAAGAAAATGTAAAACATGTTTAGCTAAAACATGTGTTAATTATAAATGCCTGTCTTAGCTAAAACATGTTTTAATTGTAAATGACTAAGGTTTGCTTTCGGCATTTTGCTTTTCTACATAATTTTTACCATTATTCTTTTAGGTAAAACAATACTAACAACAGAAACCCATTTATAGTCTGTTCTATCTGGGAGACAGATATTCTTAGATATTTGGTTTTGAGGCATTTACAGCAATTTTTGTCCATTTCTCTTGCTTCTAACCTAAGGTCTTCAATATTCACTATATATACAAGCATGCACATCCATATATATACATACATATATGTAGTATAAACTGAACATATATATCACACATCATATATATATGTGTATGTGTGTATCCATACATACACAAGGCCTATATAATAAGATAAATCTGTGACTTATATATTAGATAATCCCAATATTAAAATAATAACGTGAAATCTAGTAACACACCAAAGAAGTGAAGGTCCTCAGCTCTTATTTCCCAGTAGAAGTCTTGACTAGTATCTCGGTGAAATCATCTTGCATATTTGAAGACTAAATAGCAACTTCTCCTTACCTGAGAGTTCTCTATTATGGGAAGTTTTAAAATAAACTGAAAACGCACTTCCAATTTTATCCATCAAAGCTTTCAAAGCTTTGCCTCACTAAAGCCTTCAAAATTAAAGTATGTTTAAATATTATAATGGAATGTCCAAATTAAAGAATAATTTGTGAAAAGCAAATGACCTTTTCACTATGGAGTTGAAGTGGGCGTTGAGTTCTGGCTCTGTCTCCCACTGGTGGCCACGAAGCGCAGCACTTTGGCCTTCCTCAGGGAAACCTGCTTCAGGAAGCTAAGTTGACTGACAGCCCTCATTCCCATTCCTCTGTATTCACCCTAGGCTGCTCTGCGCGCATGCCATGGCATAGCCAGAGAACAAGAATTGGCCCATTCCTGCCCATGAGTGGCTCCAACAGGAAGTCTTTGCTCCAGAACTCCCCATGACCTGGCTGAGGCTGCCTCAGATCTGTTGAGGTTTCAGACCCTTCCTATTCAATCCCTTCTTCTCTCACAGGTAGCAAATATGCGTCATGGTCTCAAGGTTCTTCTCATCTTTTTCTTCTGCTCTCTGTCCTTTATTGTATACATTAATTTCTTTCAATTAATTGATTGCATTTCTCATCCCATCTTCACATCCACTTCTCAGAGGACCTATCTGGCACACCCACTGTCCATTCTCTCTGTGCCTTATCTTCAGGAGAGTTTTTGGACCCTACCATGAGAGTTTCAGATCTCTAAAATGGGAAAAAATATTTTAATGGAATCACAAATTCTAGATTATATGTTGCTATGTTATTGGAAATAATAAGTAAGAATTAACAAGGAAATAAACCCAAATACTTTTTTCATGATATAGAGGTGTTTAAGAAACATACCAATTGCTTGCATTCACCCAGAATGGTTCTTCTTTTTGTGACTGAGCACTGAATGACTCATGGTCCAAATCCATATACTCAAACCACATCTATAGTAGACTATCAGCCACGTTCACTTAGATGTCATTTGGGCAACTTAATATTTTCAAAGTGAGATTTAGAATCTTCCTTCTTTCCTTCCTAAGCCTTCTGCCACCTTTTGGCTTTCTATTGAGAAGAATGGTAACACCAGTGCTCCCTTAACTAGACAGGACATCATCTTTGCAGATTCTGCCTTCTTCAGTCCTCATATCTGCTCTTCGTAAGTCTGGTGGAGTCTGTCTCCTCCATATTTTCTCATTAATTTCATTTCTTCATCCTTATCATTGTCATCACGCACTGGGCCACTGTCACTTCCTGCCGTGTTACAGCAATGATCTTCACACAGACTCACCTGACTCCAATCTCACCTCAGTCAATTTCAACCTTTGCAAAATAGCCAGGATGATCCCTCTCCAAAAAAACTTACTCTTGCTGTTCTTCTGCTTAAAAGATACTGGAAATGGAATCTGATTGCCCTTCGGGTAGAGTCCAAATTCCCTTCCCAACATGCTTTTATTTTTTATTTATATATTTATTTATTTATTTATTTTGAGACGGAGTCTCGCTCTGTCGCCCAGGCTGGAGTGCAGTGGCACAATCTTGGCTCACTACCACCTCCACCTCCTAGGTTCAAGTGATTCTCATGCCTCAGCCTCACAAGTGAGTGCCTCACAAGTGTGATCACCTGGGATCACAGGTGTGTGCCACTCACGCTCAGCTAATTTCTGTATTTTCAGTAGAGACGGTGCTTCACCATGTTCGCCAGGCTAGTCTCAAACTCGTGACCTCAAGTGATCCTCCCGCCTTGGCCTTCCAAACAGCTGGGATTACAGGAGTAAGCCAGCATTCCTGACCATGTTCTGTGCTTTATATCAGAGTTTACCATGTTTGATGCTACTGCTTTTCTTTTATCCTTCCCTACTTGAATATACTCCGAGGAGGATGGGGAATGTGTTTGGCTTATTGTTCACAAAACCTTCATATAAAAGGTGCTTACTGAATACATGTTGAGTAAAGGATGCTAATAAGGGGTATCGCAGAAAGGAGTGTGCTGCCTTGGACATACAGTGGGGTTAGACAGATGGGGTAACTAGCTTGTCAAGACTCTTAATTCTGAGATTTGGAATCTATAACTTCAGTGGTATTTTTAGAAATATATGCTAATGTGATGTTATGTAATATAAACCTATTAAGGAAGGTTAGCCCAGCAGAACACTTCTTTTAAAATATTTTCTTCTAGTTTGAACTATTGTTTATACTTGAATTTTTCTTTTAGAATTCAAGAGCTGTGATAATTATGACTAGATTCAGTATAATTAGTATGTCAGTGAGATTTTTATTATACTGTAATTCTTATATTACAGCACTGTTAATTGTATGATTTGCCCTTGCCTTTTGCAAAGGGATCATAATTTTTGTCTGCCAGTTTGCTAAATCTGCCATTTCTAAGCATTTTTCACCATTTGCACATTGTGGAAACAGGCTTCCAGGATGAAAGTTTCAAAACATCTTAATCTATTATCTCTTGGTAATCAGCATATGTCTGTGTGTGTTATAAGCATATGTGTGTTATCAGCATAGCATAGATTTATATTTATAAACATATTTATTTGAATATGTATTTATATAATCAATATTTATGCATATGTTTTTATATTTATGCTATATGTATATATGCTTATAATTATGTATGTTGTATGTGTGCACGCATGAGACTGTGTGTGTCTTTAGTTCTATTATAAAATTACTATTATAATTCTGAATTACTGAGTCTATACACACAATCCTGGTTTAGTCATGGGAAGATTTAGTCTTTCATGAACTTACCATTAGTGAAAAGAAATACAAAATTTACTTGTGGCCTGTTTTAGCTCTATTTAAAAAAAATAAAGCATATATTTTAGGTCAATTTGAATTGAAGACTAACTTGTGTTCCAACATTACAACTACATCTAACATTTGTAGCACCTTGTCATGATATGCTGAATCTGTTATGTGTGTGGCCTCTTTCACATGATTAATTTCAAATGAATATGTTCTCATCTGATACAGATATTCTTTACTTTCAGAAAAACATGTGAATGAATCATACAAAGAAGGAGGATGGTGATTATTTGCACGGAGAGGTCTTTAGTGTAGCGTTTCTAGAAGCCAAACTTCCAAGTTTTCTTATCTCCTAGAGAAAGGTAGTTACATCCTGAAGTATGAGTGGGACTTGATCCTTATCAATTGAATATAGCCAAGGTAATTGGGTGTTACTTCTGGGATTACATCACATTATGTAAGTCTGTCTTAGTAGGCTGGTTTGAGATAGGCCCTCCTTTGCTGACTTTGGAGAAGTCAGTTACCACATTGCAAGGGCCTGACGGCAGCCCCCACCTGCCAACCAGTGAGGAGCCAGGGCCTTCCATCCCAGAACCTCAAGAAAATGAATTCTGCCAACAGCCAGAAGGACCTTGGGAATGGACCATTCCCTCACTGAGCCTTCAGATGAGAACTCAGTCCAGGGTGACACTTTGAATGACTGCAGCCTTGGGATTCCCATAAGTGGAGGATCCAGCTTAATCAGTAGCACCTGAATTCCTAACCCACAGAAACTCTGAGCTGATAGATCTCTGATGTCTCAGCTGTTGGAATTGTGGTAGTGTGTTACACAGAACAAGGTGACTAAAAGGCAAACACAGAAGAAGAAAACAGGTTTTTGTGTGAATGTTCTCATCCTCTCAGTCTGCTTCTTTCTGATCACTTGGCACCCACTCTCAACCAGAGTGTTATAATATGCCATGTATTTGAGGCTGGATGTGGTGGCTCATGCCTGTAATCCCATCACTTGGGGAGGCCAAGGCGGACAGATCCCCTGAGGTCAGGAGTTCAAGAATGCCACGTATTTGAGATAAGTTTCTAGTTTTTCTGGGCTTTCAATTAGTATTCCTACTCAGTTATTTACACATATTGGTTGTACTTTGGTAAAGATTAATTTAAAATAAAAGTTGGGCTGTATTAAAATATGTTGAAGTGAACTAATGCCTTTGAAAATGATTCACAGGGCCCAGTGATCCCACCACCAAATATGCACCACATTCCTTGTACTGTGTATACTGAAACGGGAAAAGGAATGGAGGCAGAGGGGCTCAAGTGTAGGGACAGCAGACTGAGGACGTATGGCATATCAGCCACTTGCTGGACATTCAGCACGAATCTATCTGTGATTGGGAATGCAGAGCACTAGATGACAGATTTGGCAATCTAAAGCACTTATGGAGGCAGTAATTATTCTATATGGAGGTTTCTGTATGAAATTGTCATTCATGTTTTGTAGTATGTAAAGTTGTATAGTATAGTATAGAAAAAATAGGCTATATTATAATGAAATGCCAGTATATTTCTGATCTGAAAAAACATCAAACTACGTATTCAATAATCAAATATGCATCACTCCTTTCTTAGTCACGGTTCTGGGTTTCCTATGCTGGTTTCCTTGTATGTTCTTTAAAGAGATGTAATAAGATCTGGGCTGGCTCTCCTAATGTTTAGACGTGGCAGCATGATTTGCCCAAATAATGGGAAAGCTAAAGATGGTCAATGAATGACCCTTTCCTCATCTTAGTGGTTACTTTCTTAGCATCTGAGGAGTGTCTGGAATTTTTTTTCTTAGGTGAAGGATTAAGGATTGTGAAAGGAAGATAAATCTCGGGACCCCCAAATCACTAAGCCAAAGGGAAAAGTCAAGCTGGGAACTGTCTGCCTCCCATTCTACTCCTAAATAAGATAGCTACAAATATTTTAAAAAGCTACATACCTCCCTCACAGTTTGCCCACAAGTAAATTCCTTGTGGATGAAGGACAGACAGAACTCAAAGTCATTCATCTGCTCACGTGAGACAGATGCATATCTGATTGCTGCCTTTGTCCTATTGTTTTGCTAAGCCCGACTCAGGCATAAGTGACTATTTCTGTGAATTTTGCATTCAGCAAAAGATCAGAAACTCAAAAGAATGTAACTGTTTGTCTTTTATCTACCTATGACCTGGAAGCCCCCTCCCCACTTTGAATAGTGCCCCCTTTCTGAACTGAACCAGGATGCATCTTACATATATTGATTGATGTCTCATGTTTCCCTAAAATGAATGAAACCAAGTGGTGCCCCAGCCACCCTGGGCACATGTCATCGGGATCTCCTGAGCCAGTGTCACTGGTGCATCCTTAACCTTGGCAAAATAAACATTCTAAATTGATTGATGCCTGTCCCAGATAGTTTGTGGTTTACAGGGGTATTTTGATAGCCAGTCTTTCATATTATCAGTTTCCATTTTCTTCTCTGAGGATATAACTTAACAATAACAATATACAGAAATGAGGACTTTTTTAATCAAAATTCATCTTACAAGAAGCTTCTCAAAATATAATTTAAAAAATGAGAATTTATGATTTTCTGCGTCTACTGGAGTGTTTTCACTACCACATCAGTGGAATTAGTACCCAAAGCTAGAGCGAGGACTCCCTGCTCCCCAGGAATGGAGGTGGCCTGTTGGTATCTGACTTGCTATCCACAGGGAAGGGCTGGCCTGCTGTTCTACTGTGTGTTTGAGTAGTGACAGAGAACTGTGTTATTTGCCCTGGAAGGGGCCTTGAGGGAAGGAATACTCTCTGTTGCCTTTCTTCCTTATCTAGGAATAGATCTGATATTGGTCTATTTCCAGAGCTAGGTGTAGCACAGTTTTATGACCAAAATCCTCTTGTGTATGATGGATAAGAATATATGCTCCAGTCATAACACATTTGCAGACTGCAAAGCTTCTTTGATTCTGAGAATTTATATCTGCTTAAAAAATTATAGCCTTTCTCTATTTGGTTCTTTAACTCTCACTTCAAACTGAGAGGTTTTTAAAAAGCCCTCCTTCAGAGCACATGAGCTTTTTTGGTGAAGCAATCTTGCTGGACTTGCCCCTCCTGATGTTTCCAGCATCTTCAGCTTGGCCTCTGTGGGATGCACCAACAGGCTTCCTTGTTCTCTGGCTTCCATTTGTGTTTATCTAATAAACAACCAGTGACAGTTACCCCAGGAGGGAGAAAGGTGAGGTCAGGTTAATGACTGGCAGCACCTGTGGCTGGCCACTGAGGGTCCCAGCTCTTGCCAGGAGTCCCTCTTCACATGACTCTCTCTGTCTGGGTTCTCAGCTTCTCTGATATGGTTTGGCTGTGTCCCCACCTAAATCTCATCTTGAATTGTAGCTCCCATAATACCCACATGTCATGGGAGGGACCCAGTGGGAGTTAATTGAATCATGGGGGTGGGTCTTTTTGGTGCTGTTCTCGTGGTAGTGAAGAATTCTCACGAGATCTGATGGCTTTATAAAGGGCAGTTCCCCTGCACACACTGTCTTGCCTGCCACCATGTAAGATGTGCCTTTGCTCCTCCTTCACTTTCCACCATGATTGTGAGGCCTCCCCAGCCATGTCGAACTGTGAGTCCATTAAACCTCTTTTTCTTTGTAAATTACCCAGTCTTGGGTATTTCTTCATGCAGTATGAAAATGGACTAATACATCCTCCATGCCCTCACGCCTGACAACAAAGCACTATGCTTTTGGGCATTCCCTACCTCCTCCCTGCAGCTTTGTAAATAATCATTTTATGAGGCACTCCTCAACCAACCCATTGGAGGGTTCCAGAACATCCATTATCTCACAAGATGCTTACAAAAGATCCACGAAGAGGGAGGCCATTCATGTTTATCTCTTACTGACATCGAATGAAGTTGGAGTGCAGAGCGTTGGACCAGCTTACTCAAGATCAAAAAGCTGGTAATTGACAGAGGCTGGCTGGTGATAGGCATCTCTTAACACCCATGCCTCTTACTCCCCTAGACTGTTTCTTCTTAGCATCATTCTTTCTAGTGTAACTTAGAGCATCATTGTTTCTGGTGCCACTTAGCTTTCATATTTAAATTTGTGCTGGAAACTGGCTTCATTTCTCGTTCATTAAAAAAATAAAAAAAACCTTTGGAAGCCAAAAATGTTCTTACATTATGTACTTATGTTTAGTCTCTTAGCATAAAGTACCCTGAGCTCATTGACAAAGGGCAGAACATTAATTTGAAATTAATAGCACCATGGAAATTGGAAGTCTGAGTTACAGCTTGTGTAATTAATTGTTCTAGTCATGACTGGAATAAAAGTATATGCTAATGAGGCTGGCTGTGCACAGTTCTGATCGTGTTATTATTGGATATGCACTACTAGTGATTTACCTTCTAAATGACTCAACACAGGCCATTTCACCCTGACTGGGTTTTGGAATTCAAGGGCAGCACTGTGGAGGCAGCACCTGGGCCAAGTGACAGGTGGAGCACCCCTGTGTGGCTGTCCCTATGAGTTTGGCTCTTCTCATGTGTGAGTTACTGTAAGAAATGAAAATCATGTATGTCTACACATTTAAAGTATACTTTTAAGACTACACTCTGAATTAAACTAATAGTGCAGAATATACTTAGAGATGTGCTGAATTGACATGAAACCATAAATCGCATGATAGCAAATTAAACAATTATTAATCATCTGCTATGTGCCAGACCCTGTGCTTTGAAAATAAGAGGAAATAAGACCTTTGTTCTGCCAAGTTCAGTCTGATGAGGGAGAAAAGCGTGAAAGCAGATAAGATCTTCTAGAAAGTCAATGCAGTCATTGATTATAAAACTGTGGAATCCCTATGCACTGAACCTCAGTTGATGTCACCTTTGCTAGATGCTGATATTTTTGGAAAACCTCACTTTCTCTAACCTGCCATACATAGGGACCCCAGGGTGTCAGTTTCCTCTTCCTGATTGAGCCAAACCCTCCCAGCTGTCTGTTTCAGCCAGGTTGTTTTAGCCCTCTTACGGCCCTGTGTGTTCTTATTGCCTTCATGCTTCTAATGCCAAATTGCTGGGAACTTGCTGGGAATGGAGAATATAATGGAGAACAAAATAGAAAATCACCCCTGGGGATGTTCTAGGTTAAGTGAGCCTGTGTGCTAATGCCCTGAGGCAGCGTGCTTGTGGATGAGTTGCTTAAGGAAAGCCTGCAGGGCTGGGGTGGTAAGCAGGTGAGAGGTGATGCTGGAGATGTTGGCAGGGCAGCTCGGGCAAGGCTGTGCTGAATGGAGGGACTTGAGAAGGTTTTCATTTGTAAGCACTGTTACACATTCTTGAAGGACAATGGGTGGGAGATGCCAAGAGTCGTTGCTCTGAGACTCAGGACAGAGGTGATGAGGGCTGGAGCCAAGGCAGTGCAGAAGGGGAGGTGAGGGTGGTGGTCTTGGCCAGGACTGACTGGCACTGGCTGGTGCTTGAGGCCCAGGATGCATTTTTTTCTGGGTAAAATAGAGGTGTTATCTGTTCTGCCAATTGTAGTTTCCATGACAACTCACTGGCCTTTTCCCTTCCAGATTAGCAATAAATATACGAGAAGGACCCTGGGCAGGGTACCACTTTGTAAGGAAAAAGCTTCCTGAATGGTCAAAATTAGAAACCATGCAATTAATTTGTCTCCCTCCTCTTCCTGATAATGCAGGGAGAGATTCGTAAAATCAGTAAGCGTGGAGCCAGGAGACCTGAGTTCATGCCTTATCCCCCTCCCTTCGTGAGTCTGGGTATGCAGGTCCTAAAACATGGGGTCTTATTACATTTGATATCTATTTTTTTAAATTTAAGTTTTTCCTTCTTCTTCATGCTAGTCATTAGTAAACGGTAATGTGAAGCAATTGTTAAACAATTTCTTTAGAAAAGAATGTGTGCTATTAGCTCAATGTAGGCCTTCCTCTTCCAAAGCTTAATATGCAGTTCATTGATGTTTAGGTTTTAATTTTTCATCCAACCTTGTAATCTTATAGAATTTTAGGATTCATGAAGACTTACATGTTTATTTAGTTTTATTCCTATTCTTTTGCTGTGAAGAGTAGACTGTTTTGTCTATTGTTTGAACTCTTCACAATTCCCATTGATTAAATGTGAACACTTTAGATATGCTTAGAAAAAAAAATGAGTTGTGTACAGATTGGGTTGTATTGTGTGAAAGAAAGCCTGGGATCAGGGGTCTAGTTAGGAAATACTTGCAGGAATTAAGGGAGAAATGTGGTCTGCCAGGACTTGGGCAGAAGGAATAGAGTGAATCATATTTAAAAGGTACTCGGCTTGGATTTGGTGACCCATGGGAGGTAGGAACAATAGAGAGAAGGGAAGGATAGCTCGGCTAGAAAGACTAGGATGGTTGGTCGGGTGCAGTGGCTCATGCCTGTAATCCCAGCACTTTTGGAGGCTGAGGCAGGTGGATCACCTGAGGTGAGGAGTTCGAGACCAGCCTGGCCAACATAGTGAAACCCCGTCTCTACTAAAAATACAAAAATTAGCTGGGCATGGTGGCTCATGCCTATAGTCCCAGCTACTCAGGAGGTTGAGGAAGGAGAATCACTTGAACCTGGGAGGCAGAGGTTGCAGTGAGCCGAGATCATGCCACTGCACTCCAGGCTGGGCAACAGAATAAGACTTGATCTCAAAAAAAAAAAAAAAAAAAAAAAAAAAAAAAAAAAAAAAGAAGGAAAGACTAGGTTGGTGAGGCGACAGGCATTAGTGGTAGCAGGTGCTACAAATACTACCTGGCAGACTAGTTTGAAAAGCAGTATGTTGGGGGCATCTTTAGAGTGGAGACAGCAGATAGGGGTTCCCTGAACAGATCTGAATGGCAGATGAAGCTGTGGAGAGATTATGTGATGGTAGTTGGCCTGAGGGGCATGGCCACACTTCCCTGGGATGGGGGTGCACAAACAGAAGGCTAGGGTAGACCCCTGGGGAAGAGCCAGCTTGTGGAAGGGGCTTCCGAGGAAGCTTCTGAGTAGCTTCTTGGCAGAGGGCTCTGCAGGTTCCTAGGTTGCCACCTGGGGCCTAATCCTGATTTCTCCACTTACCAGCTCGTGGTCTTGGACCAAGATACTTAACTCCTTGGAGTGCAGGGTTCTCTCCTTTGTGTAAAGTGGCTGATCCTGGAGGCTGCATCTTGGAGTTTGTGTGAGGGATCCAATGATTTGACACACGCAAAATGTCTTGGACAGTTCTTGGCCCATGGAACAGGTTCACAGTGATACTTGTTAGCCTAGTTCTCACTGGATGCTGTTGAAATGCATCCAGAACCATTAAGGGGGGACCCGGGGTTCAGAAGGCGGCAAGGCGGCCTCCCCGGCAAGTGCTCAGAGAGAGAGTCTGAAGACCACAAGCTCCCCAGTGCAGCTCAGCTCTCCTGGGCCCAGGGCATGGGTCTTCGAAACCCTGGGCTTTCTCCCAGTGCAGCAGCTGGCCACATGAGTCCTCATTTATTGCTGTCCTGTGTCCAAGTTCCACATAAACTATGGAATAAAATTACACTGAAGCCTCAGACAAGTGACTCCTCAATGAGGACATTAAAGCTGCCTTCAAACTGCTGACCGCACCTTTGGGTCTTCCTGAAGATACTTTCCAAACTGAAGAAGACACCCAAGCCTCTTTCATATAACTTTGAGAAGTGTACGGATCTCATCAGAAAGCCATTGATCAATCCTTCGTATTCCAGACTAATTTCACAGGGGGCTAAGCTCATTATCTTATAATGATTTTTATTATAACTCTTGGAGAGTGATCTTTACCAACTTTGTCCCTAAATTCTTGGCATATGTCTCTTTTTGAAGCATATACACCAACTATCCCTGGATATGAGTAATGAAATTTTGAGTAGCTATTATGTTTCTATATATTAAAATTATATCTACAAAACTTTCTCGGAAACCTTAATAACAAGCAAAATCTATATGATGTAACCATTTCCAAGTATTATTTTTATTCATGTTTCCAGGGCAGGAGCTTCACGGTATTAAAGATAGCTGTGTCCAGTGGTGGAAAAGAGGGAAGAAAGCCCTAAAGATTATCTAATTCACCTTCCCTCTTTCTACCACAGATGAAAAATGGGAGCCCAGATAACATAAATGACTTGTCCAAGGTTACTAGATTTAGGTCTCATTTTAATACATTTTTAAATATGTATGAAAATAATTAACCTGAATCGAAATGTGGGAATGAATGGGTCTAGATGAGATTAACTTTCAAGAAATAATCTCAACAAAACATCTAATTGTATGAATTAATAATTCTAACTAGGGTAAAAAGAAGCCTGTTCTTTGTATCTAGATAGTATGCAACATATTTGGACCATGCCACTGCCCCTCATGGTGTGGTTCAAGAACATGTGCTCTACACTTGATAGGAGTTTTGTGGGAAATGAGTACAGGAAGTGAAAGAAAGAGTTGCTGGCAATCAACAAGGCCCTCAAGGAGCCAGGGGGACATCAGGACAGCTTCGATCTCTTCCTTCTCAGCAGGACACTCACTGTTTCATCAGGGTGGTTTCTGACCATCCCAGGAAAAAAAAAATGTCTGTGATGAAAAATGCATGTGCTACCTATCAACACAGGGCCACTAGGCTTTGGTCTTGAGTTCTAGGCACAGCGATTAAATCATCTAATGACAGTGGAGTCACTTCACAGCATCTATCTTTTTTGAGCAAGATTGCCAGCTGTCATTTTTTTTTTAATGGAGTCTTGCTCTGTCACCCAGGCTGGAGTGCAGTGGCGCGATTGTGGCTCACTGCAACCTCTGCCTTCCCGGTTCAAGCAACTCTCCCTGCCTCACCCTCCCGTGTAGCTGGGATTACAGGCACCTGCCACCACGCCTGGCTAATTTTTGTATGTTTTGGTAGAGACGGGGTTTCTCCATGTTGGCCAGGCTGGTCTTGAACTCCTGACCTCATGTGATCCACCCACCTTGGCTCCCCCAAGTGCTGTGACTACAGGCGTGAGCCACCATGCCTGGCCGCCCGCTGTAATTTTAAAAGAAAACGTGATTTGGCAGAGAGTGCCCCAGTCATCTACAAAAGAGACACTCGCTACCCCTGATCAACCTTCCTGTTCATCCAGGATTAAATAAGCAACAAAGTAACTTTGTCCCCACTCAACATAAAGAATGTCTTTTCTGATAGAATAAAAATCCAGTAGGAGACTTTGACCCATTTTTTATTAGAAACCAGGGAGCAATGGTGTACAGAGAGGGAATGACTTTACTGCTGCCCAAACAAGAATGCTCCCCTGAATCTTTCCTCACGCCATTGCTCTAAATATTTAATATACTATGGGATTAGCTGAGAGGAATCAGAAGTTTTACTAATATCTGGGGATGTTTTACGGTCTGCCACAAATGAGTTCTAGAAGGTTTAATGTATGGATCTGGATAATGAAAAACAATTATAAAGAAACAGCCAAGCTGAATGTAGGCAACACGAGTAATATACAGTAATACAATGGAAACAAACTTGGGGTGATAAGAAACTCAAATAAGTGTCTTAGGAGAAGTCAATATAATTATAAGTGGGAGGACTCAAGATGAGTGCTTTTTGAACATTTGAAATCAGTTCAAGAAAAAGGGCATGATGGTATTTTAAGTTTTCAGAGAGCTAATTGTCATTGTTTCCAATGAAGATGAAATTAAACTGAAGTCCCTCCTTGCCCACCAAGAGGGAAAGACCCCGTTCTGACCCCAAATGTATTAATGTCCTATGCCTGGCATAACAAAGTACCACATATTGTGTGGTTTAAAAAGGTGGAAATGTATTATCTCACAGATCTGGAGCCTGAAGTCCAATCAAGTCGTCAGAGGGCCTTGTTCCCCCCGAAGGATGGAGGGGAGGGTCCTTCCTTGCCTCTTCTTCATTTCTGGCCATGGCCATTGCTCTCTAGTGTTTCCTGGCTTGCAGCTGAGTCACTCCACTGTCTGACTTTATCTTCAGGTTGCCTTCTTACCTTTTTCCTTCACGTCTTCTTTGTATAAGGGCAACAGTCACATCGGATTAAGGGCTCCCTTTAATCCAGTATGAATTCATATTAACTAGTTAAAAATGCACTGACATTATTTCCAAGCAAGTTCACAATATCAGGTGCTGGGGCTTGGAGCTTCAACATATCTTTTGCGGGGGACACAACTCAACCCATGGCACCAAGGAAGAACAGTGCCTCCTCTGTAATTTGAACACATGTCTTCCTTTGGGTGTAACTGCTGTTAGCTTCATGTTTTATATTCTTTCCTGGTAACTACTGAGTATCTCTGTACTTAAGGGAGGCCTATTAAAGAACCTTTTCAAGCATATACATGGCAGCAGACTGGCCACATTTATAAGAATTTCACAATCCAGCAGTTCTCACGGCCCAGGAAGCTCTCTTTGTTAGTGCATGACTGTGTCACAATCAGGAAATTAGAAACGAGAAGGCTGGGGATGGAGAACTGCACCAGGCTCCGGGTTCCTAGGAGTGACGACTTCTATTACTAGACTCCCTATGGGGTGTCTGTGTGTGCACGGACGCACGCTGGAGAGAGACAAGCAGATGTGTTTAAATAAGTGACTTAAAATCTACCAGCATAGCTGAGCACACAGGGAAATCTGATTTACTGCAGGCTTACTCTTTGAAAATCAGTGATCCAGGGCATAAGTAGTATGCAAACATTTTTTATTTATCATTTTTCTCTTTTATCCCTCCAGATATTTCCACCCATCTTAACACAAGGTTTTACTAAGTCCCAGTATAGGAAATCTATGAAAAAAAAAAAAAAAACAAGAGCACTGGCTGAGGTGGATGAGATGGGTTTCTTTGCACCTCCTTTTTCATGGATTCTCACCCAGCACAACTCACACTGCAGCTGCAGCCACGTGCACAGTTTGGTGCAAACTCAGACTCATCTGAAGGTAGTGGAGTGTGATGTGATGCTCAGTTTTATGTGTCAGCTTGGTTAGGCTGCGATGCCCAGTTTTACAGTCAAACACTTGTCTAGATGTTGATGTAAAGGTATTTTTAAGATGTGACCAAAGGGCAGAGCTAAGAGCCTAGGTGGCAAAGTCAAGCCAAAAGCCTTAGGAGACATGAATGATTGAAACATGTCTAAGGACCAGGAAGGTTCCTGAGCAAGGAGCATGCCCTGTCTCCAGTCTGGATTATCCTGGGGGGCCATAAATGTAATCACAAGTATCCCCATATGAGAGAGACCCGGGGAGGTTCAACACAGAGGGAGGAAAAGGCAGTGTGACCACAGAGGTGGCGGAGACTGGAATGATGTGGCCATGAGCCAAGGGCTGCCAGCAGCCACCACAAACTGAAAAAGGCAAGGGACAGATTCTCCTCTCGAGCTTATGGTAGGGGCACAGCCTTGCTGACCCCTTGATTTTGGACTTCTGGCCTCCAGGTGTGCGTGAGAATAAATCTGTGTCATTTTAGACTGTGCAATCTGTGGTGATTTGTTCTGGCAGACCCAAGAAACTCACAAAGAGAATGAGAATGACATGACAGGGCCCCCAGAGAGATGGGCAGGCACACAGGTCTCCTCCAAGGTGCCCTGCCATGGTTACAGCCACCCTCAGCGGGCAGCCACTCCCCTCACCACTACAGCCTCCTTGGTGCATGGCTGCCACTTAGATGTAGGGTCTAGGCCTGGGCATTGTGCAGGTAGCTGCAGGCCCTGGGGTGGACACAGCTCCCAGCCAGCCTCCATCACACTGGACAGACAATGCAGACATCTGTCCGGGTCCCTCTGCCAGCTGAGAAAACACATGATAAGGGAAACGTTTCCTTATTTGTCAACAGGGCAGTGGCGAGTTTGACACAGCTGCCAGCTCTGCCAATTCCCGCAGTGTTCCTGTTCTCCTTAGATGTGAGGCCCGGAGCAGTCTGACTGGCAACACCCTGGTGTCTCACAGCCAAGTGCCAGTGCTTACAGTTGCATTTTCACAAAAGCTCACAACAGTCCTAAAAGAAGAGCTTGGGGAAAGAAAAGCTGACCAAGGCAAAGGCAGGAAGAGCCATTCAAGGCCCCGTCTTTCCATGATTTATGAACACAGCAAACCAGAAAAACTGGGGTATTTCCTGGGGGTTGAAAGATACTATACCCAGCCTAGAATCTGTCCCTACACTAGGCTCAGAGACTGCAGCATCCCCTCTTCCCTGTGACCTTGGCTGACGGGGCCAGGACATGGGAGGAGGCCAGCAATGGTGGCAACTGCTCAGGGGTGAGGATGACAGGGTGATGGACTAGGTGCCAGGCAGCACAGAGCAGGGAATGCCCCCCGGCCAGGACTGTTGGAGTCTCCCTGGGCTGAGAACTCCCAAATGTCCTATGATTATCAGGAAATGGGAAAGAGATGCAGTGAATTAAGAGAATGTACAACAGAGAGGCAAACACAATAGCCTCTCATTCCACTTACCTGGATTCCAGGTCCCTCCTTCTGTGGTCTGGGCATTCTGTGCTGCCGGCCAAGAGCAGGTGGCATTTCTGCATCCCAGGTGTATCACCTGCTCAGAGCTGGCGGAGGTCCAGTTCTCCCTGCAGCCCTCTGAGGCTCTACCCTCCCCGTTCCTGACATCCTAGAAGACCCCTGGGAGGACTGGTCTGGTTGAAACGGTGCTTCCTGGCCTTGAGGCCTTCGAGAGTGGTAGAGGAGACCTGACGCGTCTCTCTCCGTTCAGAAAAGACTCTTCGGAGTGCAGCAGCAGAGCTCCAGCGTGGAAAATGATGTCATCCGCCACCCATGTACGCCTCGCGCACCTCACTCATCGCGCATTCAGAGCCTGGGAAGTGTATGATGATCTTTCACGGTGGGGAAACCTCCTATCTCGCAACCACTCCTTGTCTTTCTATTTATTTTTAAAATTAATCTCTCGATTCACTTTATGTTTGTTTTGTCTTTATGTTCTTTTGTATTCCCATCAGTTGAATTGTCTTATCCTTAATGCCTGTGAATACCTCAGGACGCTTATTTGTGAAGGCTGCTGCTCTACCCATGAGGGTGCCTGACTCAAAATAAAAGCCACACCAGGTGGCCAAGAACAGTCATACTTTTCCAGGAAGGGGCACTACACCCCACTTGGAAATCGAGGCTTTTGCTCTCTTCATGGAGCAGGTGTAGTGAATTTCACTGACGTACAAAATTATCTTGTTTCAGAATGAGACTCCCAGACAATATCCGCTAGAGGGTTATAGAACTGCAGCCTGAAGTAACATAGGGGATAATGGATTCATTACATTAACTGTGTTCATCTGAAATTTATATAATAATTTAGGAGCCTTGAAAACCCATTCAGGTTCGACTGACTTTGAAATATATTTCCATATTAGCAAGGTACCTAAAGAAAACACCTCCACATTGAAAGACATTTGCAGGACCCAGGCCTTGAGGCAACTTTTCTAATTTCTATTCGGCCTGGACTTGGATCGTCCATTTTGCTTGATCTGAAAGAAAGCTGATGGTAATGGTTCCCAATGACCTCCCAAATACAAGACACTAGCAGACTTCATTTTCCTGAGGCTTACGGTGAAGCCAGCTATGCTGAGAGGCTTCCAAGGCCAGGTCAGGTTTGGGAGAGGCTTTCAGCTTGATGGCACCCCTGGGTGGGTTAGGGGGGTTAGTGGGTGGTATTTGGGTTCCACATCTGCCGTGCCCTATGGGCCCCCTCTTTCCCACCTATTTTTAGACTTGAACATGTATCTGCTTAGTGGCAGATGTCCCAAAAACCTTTCACAATTACCTAAATAAATATGGAACGAAGGTCTCATTTCTAACCAGTGTCAGAGGTAACTCATCTCACAGGCTCATTCTTTTCCAGTCGACTCACAAACTAAAGGCTCAAAGGTACAAGTAATGCATTTTTTTAGCTCCATCTGTGCTGTACGTTGCTATTTTATCATTCTGTAAATTCTAATTTACTTTTTTTTTTGAGCAGGGTGAAAGTTTATTAAAAAGCTTTAGAGCAGTAATGAAAGGAAGGAAAGTACACTTGGAAGAAGGCCAAGTGGGTGCCATGAGAGACCAAGTGCACCTCTAATTTACGTTTAAAGCAAATGAAAAACAGTCTAAGGAGGAAAACATGCTGGATTTGGTTTTGGAAAGTAACTGCAGTCGGCCATGGTCTGAGCATCTCAGTGGTCAATAAAAACAAGCAGAAAACCACTTAGAACAGCTGTCTCCGGCCTCCGTGGCCACTGGTAGGCAAAGCAAATTAGCTTCACGTTCATTATAAAGCCAAAGGCTGTTTAAAGTCCCACAGGATCTTCTTGTGTTCCTGGAATGTTTGCTTCTCAGTGCCTTTGCTCACACTGGCCTGGCTGTCTGGAATCCCAGTTTCTCTCCTGTTTAAGCCACACACATCACTCAAGATCCATTTCAAAAGATGTTTTCTTGAGAAAACCATCTCCAGCATCTGCTTGGAGCATCACAGAGCTCCAGATAGCTTGATTCATTGCTGGGATCCTGTTTCCTGGGCTTCCATAAAGGAGCTATGAGATGTTTCAGAGTTTCCCCTCTGCTTTTTTTTTCTTTAGTTCAGTAATAAATGACATCATTACTATTATAAGATTCACTTATCATATCTGTTTCCTGCAATGGAATATGACTTATTAAAGGTGGAGAATTGCTTATCCATCTTGTTACTTTTTATTGTTCTCCTCCCACCAAATACTCATCCCTAGATAAAATAGGTAGTCAATTGTTTACTGGCTTTAGCCTTTCTTAAATCATATTATTCACTGTGTTGACTCTAATACAGTGTGTTATTTCCTGCCGTCTGTGGTAGACAGAATAATCCCCTCCACCCCTGTGAAGGTGTCCATGCTCTAATCCCTGGCAGCTGTAAGCATGTCACCTTGTGTGCAAAAGGGATTTTGTAGGTGGGATTAAGGTTACAGCCTTGAGATGGGGAGATTATCCTGAATTAGTCAGGTGGGCTCAATCTAGTTACATGAATCTAACTTTTCCTGGTTCTGGTCAGAGGTAGATATGATGACAGACGCAGGTCAGAGACATGTGCTATGAGAAAGACTCAGCCATCGCCACTGATTGTGAAGGTGGCAGAGGCGACTGGGAACCATGGAAGGCAGAAGCCTCTAGGAGCTAGAAATGGCAAGGACTACATTCTCCCTGTGTTCCTTTCCTAGGGACCGTTACAACCACTTACCACAAACATGGCAGCTTAAAGCAACAGAAATTAATCTTCTTATAGTTCAGGAGGCCAGAAGACCACAGTCAAGGTGACAGCAGGGCCCTCCTATCTTGACAGTCTCTAGGGGATCGTCCTTTCTTGCCTCTTCTGGCTTTTGGTGGTTGCTGGTGATTCCTGATGCTCCTAGACTCGTAGACGCATCTTTCTAACCTCTGGCTTCCTTGTCCCATGACCTCCTCCCTGAGTCTATCTGCATTTCTGTTTCTCTGTTTTATCTTCTTATAAGCACACCAGTCATTGAATTATGGCTCACTCTAATCCACTGTGGCTGCATCTTAACTTCACTAATTGCATCTGAGATTCCAAGTCGACATAAATTTGGAAGGGGCATGATTCAATCTAGTTCACTCCCTAAGAGCCTGTAGAAGAAACAGCACTGCCAGAGCCTTCACTTCATCCCAGTAAGACTCAATTCCTACTTCTTTTCTCTCGAACTGTAAAATAGTGAATTTGCATTGTTTAAGCCACCCAGTTTGTGATAACTTGTCACAGCAACCATAGGAAACTGCCTGTCACCAAGGCTGGGGTTACCAATTTTGTCTTATTATGAACCACGAACTTTAAGGGTATCTGGTGCTATGTTCATTCCTGAGGACGACATATTCATAAATATGTCAGGGAAACATAATTCATTGCCAGTGATCTCCTTAATACATTCCAACAAAGGGCACTGAGAGGTTTTATAAAGTTTCTACTGGTGTTAAAATAGAAAGGACCGTATTATTATCATAAGATGCATTGCTTTGAGGCCTGGCTATACCTTCACCATCCTTGGAACTTCTTGCATTTGACACCTTGAGTTGCTCAACTCCGGTTTCGACACATGTGCTTTCTTGCAGTTCTTCATTAAAACTCACCAAGTGGTAGTAAACAGAATGGCAGAAAATAGAGGTTTTTTTCTATTTTTATAGCCAAATCTGAGAAATGCCGACAATAGCAAAAGCATCTGTCTGATTTCACACTCAAACCATTACAAATAACAGACTAGGGGCAGAGTGGCTTACCTGCTCCTAAACCATCACTTTCCAGGAACAGACATGCATTAGACACAGGTTTCAAAGCAAGGCTCACTCACTGATGGGCACTGCTGTCAAGAGGACACGCGCCTGCCCCGTCTTCCCCATGAAGGCCGTCCCTGGGTCTCAGTTCAAGCCGGGGCTGGAAGATCCAGCAAACAAGGCACAGCTGCAGGATGAGAGTACAGGGGCCCTGGAATCTGTTGCAATTCTTATTTAAGGGACGCGATTCTGCAGTAATGGTTGTGCTATTCCTGTGGCCCCTGTCCCAGTCACTGCCTGAGAACCCACAGAACTGGGTTCCTTAGAATACGGCCAAGCACTATAAATCAGCCTATTTGTCTAACCATGTGTCAAAACAATTGATGAGTCTTTTTTCTTTTCTCTCTCTCTTTTTTTTTTTTTTTTTTTTGAGACAGCTAGGCTGGAGTGCAATGGGGCGATCTCAGCTCACTGGAACCTCCACCTCCCAGATTCAAGCAATTCTCCTGCTTCAGCCTTCCGAGTAGCTGGGATTACAGGCATGTGTCACCATGCCCAGCTAAATTTTGTATTTTTTTGGTAGAGACGGGGTTTCACCAGGTTGGCCAGGCTGACCTCAGGTGATCTGCCTGCCTCGGTCTCCTAAAGTGCTGAGATTACAGGTGTGAGCCACTGCTCCCGGCCCAATTGATGAGTCTTTATTATTCATTCTTCAATTTAGAATGTTTATTTCAGATTATTTTCCTGAACTTTGAGAATTATCATATAGAATTATAATATATTTTTTCTGTAAAAATGGTTTACACTTCAAACACAGTATCTCTCTCGAAAGGATCACGGAAATAAACTGTGAAGAATATGGACAGCATATTGTGCTGTAAGGGGCTAAGTGCAATGTGGTTTCAGAAAGTCTGACTTGACTCTATACATTTATATATATTCATGCCTGTATATAAAACGATGACAGCATAGCCAAATATACTTCCTAAAATAAATCAAGAAAATGGCATTGAATAAATTCCACATTTCTCTGTATCTGTTCAGGTTAAAAGAATTTCTATATTAAGCCCTGCAGATGACATCAGAACTCTTTCAAATTAGCAAATGCAGGCAGTGGATAAATTTCATCCTTGACATGGTCTCTCGAGGGGCGTCTAGGCATTTTAATATAAAATGAAGACCAAGATATTCTCTACAGTGAGCCCAATTTGCCTTTGCGTTCCTACCAAAGCATGTAATAGTATTCATTCATTAGTGGTTTGGTTTGTGTTATTGTGCAGAAAAGAAATGAGATAAATAATAGGCACTCTCTAGGCCACTGGAGCACAATTCGGTCAGCGTCACCATGGATGTCACTGTCTATTTCAGGGAGCTTATTCCATAAGCCCACAGGATTCCTAACCACCAAGAGAACAAGATGATCATTGTCTTAACTGCAGCACCCAGACCATCCCTGTCCTGGAAGTAGTGCTGGGATGGAGCTTTTTCTGAGGCAAGAGCAGTTATAAAAATAAACTCCAGTGTCAGCTGCAATGTACATTAGCACCAGCATCTTGAGACTGTAAGTTGAGAATCAAGTGACAAAAGTCAGTGCCCCAATCTGGTGAGCATGCTGGAAGATTGTCAGGTTTCCCTCTGGGTAAGACTCACATGGAGCCAGCTGACTTCTCTGACAAGACCTCTCCAAACTTCCACTATCAGTGAGGCCGCATCACTGGAAATGACACGGTGGAGATGTCAGTCATGCCCTGTGTTGAAACTTTCAGGGATCTCAAATAGAGGGTCTAGGCAGTTGGCTCAGAGCCTTGAGAGCTGATCGGGCCAGGGGTTTAGCCATACATTACAGTGGCCATGGCTGGGCCAGCGGGCTGAAGACTGGCTTCTGGTGTTTTCTGTCTTTTACATATGCCATTGACAAGTCCTGGGGGTCTTGTTTCTCCTCCCTAAAATAGAGATGACATTACTTGCTGTAACTATTTGATAAGGTTTGAGGAACAATCACAGGAGAATATATTGACAACTGTATATTTCTCTGTCAATGTGAAATAAAGTATTCCTATCATAACATTGTATTTCAAAAACTATTATTTTTTCCTCCTGTAAGTCAGAATCTGTAATCCCCACTCCTCAGGTGGGAGACTCGGGCCACAGAGAAACTGATCACCTGGCCCCAGATCCCAGAACAAGGTGCTATGAAAGGAAGCACCATCACCTCTCCTTCCTCATTTCCAACGGTGCAGGGGGCATGGGTAAGAGGTGGCTGCTGTCAAGAGTTTCAATCTGGGACAGGCCAACTTTACATCTGCTTTTTTTGACTCCCCAGGATATCTCCAATTATTTTAAAAGATACACTAAACTATCAGATGTATGTTTAGCCAAAAATCGATTTCGATTTGCTTTTGAGGAAGGTTGGCAGGTTATGCTAAAAGTGTATCCATTAGGCAAGCTCCTCAAAGAAAAAAAAAAAGACAGGTCTTTAAAATAACAGTCGCTAATATTAATCGCAGGTCTTGTCTCAAGAGACTCACAGCAAGATCCAGGAATTGATCTCATCGATCTGCATAAAAACCCCAGGGAAAGAGGGAGGAAAACAGGTGCAGCTTTTATTTTCTCACTGAAAGACAAGACAATTAAGACTGGGAACCAGTGTCGGGGAGCTGCCAGGATAGGGGCCTGGGGGTCTGACTCTGGGGGTTCATCCATGAAGGTCCCCTCTGTGCTGTGAGTGCTCTCATAACAGTGTTGCATGAATATTCATGGATGCAGCCACTTAACATAGGAGCCAGCTTTATCCCATTTGGGCCATCACCATCAACAGCAACCAGGCTTTTAAATTCACCTTTAACATGTTCTGCCCTTTGATTCCTTTCCTTTTAAGATAACACTCTTTATAAAAGAGCCGCCATGTTTAAATAATTTGTCGATGAGAATGTGAAGTTGGAAGGCTCTGAATTTACACTCACGCAGCTCACACAGTGGAAGGCATCTGTTCTCTGGAAAACAAAGGGCCATAAATATCAATATTAGACAAGAATTCCAGGCCCCCTTCCCCCACTGGTGCATTTCAGACTAATCATCAGCAAGACCGAGCTCTGCTCGTTAGTTCTGCCCATGGGATAAGGCTGCTTTATTATTGTCGAGACTTAGGTCTCTAATTATTTACAGAACATTTAGTCGAGGGCAGAGAGACCATGAAAGGGACTCCTGACCTTCAGGACCTTGGTGAAGGCAACCTCCAGGCTACCAGGGGGAACCCGGGATGGAGTTGCACATAGGAAATCGTGGTGGTTTTTCTCTGAAACCACAGCACAGCATCAGATGGAAAGATTCCCCAAACCTGTCAAAGGGGAGATGCTGGGATATAAATGCCATGATTTTAGTGCTCTACTCTAATTTTTCATAATGACTGTTTCTCAATGTTACCTATATTGTTTTGACAAGTACCTATTTAAGGACACAAAGAAGACGGATATTTTAAGGTGTGGGAGCTAATGTGTGTCAGACTCCATTATTTTCAGTGAAATAGATAGATTCTCTCTGTGTGGGAGGAAATGGGGCACAAGAGACAGAGAGACAGTTTCTCTGCATCCCCGAAGGTATTTCCAAGTTAAAACCTAGATGCCTGTGAGAAGATAGAGCAAGAAGCATCGTATTGGATGTTGCAGCCAGAGGAATGACTGACTGTATGTGAAGGGGAGGGACCCTCAGTGTGTCCTCATCAGCCAGGATGGAGGCAGGCTCTCTGTGAAAGACTAACTCACAGCAGATGAGGACTCAGGAGGACAGGGCTCTTTAGAAGATGCCTAGACTCTGCAATCCTTGCTGTGGAACATCTGGGGCTGGCTTGTCACTCAACTGTGATTACGTGTTCCTTGTGGCACATCCAGGTCAAGATTCTTGCAAGTTGAGTGGTTTTTGGGGGGTCTGGTTGTAGATTTGAGCTTGACAATGTAATACTCATGCCCTTTGCATCATTAATTCAACAACGATTTATTGGGTACCTCCTAGTGCTGGACGGTGCTCTATGTGTTAGAACTCCTGACATAATATTGCACACATGAAAAGATGGTCATAAATACAAATTGTAGCAACAAGATCCCACCAGATAGACCCATCTGGGTAATTTGTATCCCATATACAAATTCATCTGGGTAATTCAAAATCTCGTATGTATAAGGAACTTTCCAAATAAAGTTCAAACTCTAGAATCGCCTCCAAAAGGACTCTTTAGATAAAGGCAATAAAAAAGGTATGAAACTTACAACTGCCTCACCCTCCTGTGTGTATATTCACTTTCCTTCCCCAGCCCCACCTTCTCCTGACCATCCATACCACCCCAATATCCTTAAAATTACAAACTTCATGTGAAACATCCCAGTACTTCCTAGTCCATAGAATACGCACCTTTTCCTTTTCCATTTCTGAGCCATTGCTAAGGACTTCCAAATCCAAGGATCCCATGGAGTGAGAAACTGAAGAATTGAGACTTGTTTTAGATACATAGCTTTCCTTGACCTCTGGCTCACATGATCTTTGAGTGAGATCAGGAAATGCAAACACTTGGCTTGAAATGTCTAGCTGGCATGACCCTGAAAGGAATTTAAAGCAAATAAAGAAGAGAGCTCTCCTACTGGCAAGTGATGGCAAATGGCTGTGGTGATGACGATAGCTTGGTCTAGAATTTCTGCTTAAAAGCACAGCAGGGAGGAGAAGAATATCTGAGGTCAGGCAGGGAGTCCTGAGATGCCTCTTGGTGCCTCTCTGCCCTTTGGCCACAGGGGAGAGGCAATTACAGTAACTATAGCCTACAAAGAGAAATGGAATCAAAGACCAGACTCAGACAGAAGAGATGAGGCCAATGAAAGCAGCAAACGTGTAAAAGAGAGAGACAAATGTCAGTTACAGCCTAAGACAACCCCAGCAATGGAGACTGTAGCTTATTCTAGAAATTTCCTTCTTTGATGTTTTCTAAATTGCGGCAACACATGCAAAACATGAAATTTACCACTATAACCATTTTTAAATGCGCTGTTCAGCAACATTAAGTACGTTCACATTGTTCCGCAACCATCACCACCACCCATATCCAGAACTTTTTCATCTTCCCCGACAGAAACTCTGCACCCGTTAAACACTAACCCTCTATATTCCCTCCCTCAGCCCCTGGCAACCACGATACTACATTCTGTCTCTATGAATTTGACTATTCTAAGTGCCTTATATAAGTGGAATCATACAGTATTTGTCTTTTGGTTACTGGTTTAGCTTACTTAGCATAATATCCTCAAAATTCATTCAGGGTGTAGCACATGCCAGAATTTACTTTCTCTTCAATGCTGAAAATATTCCATTGTATGGAATAATTTTTTCCATTCATCCATTGATGGACCCTTGAGTTGCTCCACCTCTTGGCTGTTGAACAATGCTACTATGAATATGAATGCATAAATATCTGTTTGAGTCCCTGCTTTTAAGTTTTGGGGTATATAATCAGAAGTAAAACTGCTTAATCATTTTGTGTCTTTTTAATAGTCTGTGGCAAGCCACCACCTTGATGTAAGATAGAGTGAGTTCAGTGTGATCACGCATAGATCCAAGTGGTGCTGGGACATGGGGAACTGCAGTTTTGGGTACCCCATGTCCTGTGGTCATGTCCCCCACACAGACTTTATGTAGAGCAAGTAGGCAGTTCCTGTATGGGCTGACAGCATCCCACCCCAAGAGTTTGCCTCACCTCTGCCTCAGTTTTGTGTGTGTATGTGAGTGTGTGTGTGTGTGTGTGTGTGTGTTTGTATGTTTCATTCCCATCCCCCCCCCTTTTTTTTTGAGACGGGGTATCACTTTGTCACCAATGCTGGAGTGCAGTGGTGTGATCTCAGCTCACTGCAACCTCTACCTCCTGGGCACTAGCAATCCTTCCACCTCAGCCTCCTGAGTAGCTGGGACCACCAGTATGCACCACCATGCCCAGCTAATTTTTTGTATTTTTGGTGGAGATGGGGTTTTGCCATGTTTCCCAGGCTGTCATTTTATTTCATTGCTGTTTGCTTGCTTGTTTGCTAGTTTTCTGGAAAGTCAATGTAGCATTTTCAGCTTGAGGACAGGGCAGCCTGGAAATGTTTGAGAGAAACTTCCTCCGGGATAAACCTTCAACCAATGGAGAATAAAATTAGTGACTAAAACCTGTAGCGTGTCATTCTCTAGATGGGCAGTTCTGAGGCATGTCCCTGTGATGCTTGAGTGTCCCTGGCAGGATCGAGCTCCAATTCTCTCAGTGGCAAAAGCTCAATAATTCACGAATCATCACTCCTATTCCCTCCCTGTCTTACTGTCTGCACTCTCAAATAAACCACCTGTGCCCAAGCCCAAACCTCAAGTTCTCTGTTAGGATGATCCCAGAAGAAGAAGATAATAAAAGTCCTCAGTTGGCCACATGGATGGGCAATAATTGCCAAAAATTATACATACATAAGGCAAAACGGCCCCCTCTGCTCACAGATTTCCTAACCTTCCAGAGTTGAGATCTTCTGTTTTGGAATAGGAGTCTGTCCAATCATTAGAGAAGAGAGACCATGTTGTTCTTATCTGAAGAGAAGGAGGAGAGATTAAAAAAATCAGACAGAAATATGCCAAGAAGGCTGACAAATCAGAAATATTCATTTGTACATATTACCAGCCAAATAAAAGCAGAAGCTTATGATAGTGGTGTGTGTGTGTGTGTATGAGGTGCATGTATGTATAATGTGTATATGTGTATACGTGTGTGTATATATACACATACTGTTTGTTATAACCATATTTTACCACTGTTTCTGAATTCGTGGTATAGATATAACATTGAGTTTTGCCCAAATCATAAATTTATAAAATGTACAAAGTCATGGGGGTATTTTTCAGGCTATAATTGCTCACCAGTTGATATTTCATGTCTAATTAGCTTGGTTTCTTTCTGAGAGTGTAGAAACCTCTGAGCAGGCACACACTGGAAAATTTATTTATTATGTGCATCTACATTTTGAAATGAATAGGTCATATAATAAAAAATGGTTGATCTTAATAGACTCTGCTTAATTTCATACTTTATCATCTTTTGAAATATCCCAGGAGTGAACACCAAGGAAACTCTTAATGTTTATGATTGAGATGATTTATGTTTTAAATTATAATGATTTTTTCAGTTTTAGAAACTAAGAAAATCAGTTCATAATATGAGAATTTTTAAGAAATCTTGGAATTTTAAGTAAGCACTTTACATTAGTGTCTATTTGTTTTATGCCAAATCACTGTAACAAAACAAAAAGTTGATACTGAAAAAAAAAGTTGAAACAGAAAAAAAAAGATAGTTCCCATCTGTTGTGGACTGAACTGTGCCCCCAACCAAATTCATGTGTTGAAGCCCTAACCCTCCAGTGTGACGATATTAGAGATGGGGCCTTCAGGAAGGTAATTAAGGTCTAATCAGGTCACAAGGGTGGGGCCCTAATCCAATAGGACTGGTGTGTTAGTCCGTTTCCACACTGCTGATAAAGACAGACCGAAGACTGGGTAATTTATAAAGAAAAAGAGGTTTAATGGACTCACAGTTCCATGTGGCTGGAGAGGCTTCACAATCATGATGGAAGGTAAAAGACACATCTTACATGGCAGCAGACAAGAGAGAATGAAAAACCAAGCCAAGGGGAAACCCCTTATAAAATCATCAGATCTCATAAGACTTATTCACTACCATGAGAATAGTATGGGGAGAAACTACCCCCACGATTCAATTATCTCCCACCAGGTCCTCCCACAACAAGTAGGAATTATGGGAGCTACAATTCAAGATGAGATTTGGGTGGGGACACAGAGCCAAACCTTATCAACTAGTGTCATAAGAACAGGAGGAGGTGCCAGAGGCTGCCTGTTCTCCCTTTCTCTCTCTCTGTGCATGCACTGAGAAGAGGCCAAGCAAACTCAAAGTGAAAAGGCACTGTCTATAAGCAGGAAGAGAGGCCTCAGCAGAAACAGTTGTGTAAGCACGCGGCCTGTGATGTTCTGTGTGACAGCCCTTGCTGATGAATATGCCAGCACTCCTGCATTGGATGATCCCTAAGGATAGGTGGTTTCACTTAACTCTGTTCACCCCAAACCACTAGGGCAATATTTTAAATTTGGCAGATTATCCATGAATTCATTTTTATTGAATTTGGATCAATTCAGTAAGTGTTGATGGTGATTACACTGAAATGTGAGGTCTCTATATTGAAAATGAACAAGTTACAGGCCTCACTTTTAGAGGTCTTGCAGCCTCATGACTGGTGAGTGGGTAACTGAGCTGTTCCTGTGCATACATCCCATAATACACACATCAGACAAGCCCGGGCAGCATGCCTATGCAAAGACAAGAGGACCTACTTATCTGTGGTGGGATTTCTCCTTGCAGTCCAAATGTTTAAACAGTAATGTCATCATCAGTCAAACTATTACGAGCAAACATCAAGCAGATCCAGTGAATCCTAGAGATGGGGTCAGAGGTTGCTCCCAATTTCGCTGCATCCTCCAAGATACCAGCCTAAGGCCCACTTCTTTCCATGGACAACCCCTTTGGTATTTGTACTCAAATCCCACAAAAAAGTTTTGGCAAAACACTTTAAATGTACTGCACTCTCTCTTTGCACCTCACTGCCATGGAAGTGCCAGAAGCTGGGCTGGCCCACCGACTTCTGCCCCTGCCAGGACTCCTTCCCAAAGAAGCTGGGGGAACACATGAAAAATCCCATGATGCTGAATTTGACAGCCACCTACTAACCATAAAACATGGAAGGATGTCCCTGTGTGGCCCTGTGTGCACTGCCTTGGTCACTGGGAAAGGTCAGGTGCAGCCTGCACTTCTTCAGAGATATTGCTCCCTCCACAGCTGTCCTGGCTGGTTCCCATCCACATGCCATCTCTTCAGATGCTGACATAGGAAGGCAGCAAATTTGTGTCCCCCTTGTCAGCTGAGATGGGTTTACACCTTGATGAGGTTCATCAACTTCCAAAAGCTGTGTTAAGCAGCATCAAAATGTGTTTCCTAAGGAAATAATTTGGGAAAGACTGAGTGTCTAACTCATAAGCCACCTTATGTTGATGGATAGCTAGGAATAGTTTTACCAATACTTTAAAGAAATTTGTGGAGCAGAAGACGGGCAGAGTCAAGGTGCCACACCCACAGCAGAGGGCTCCAGCTTTCTAGTAACACTTTGCAACTCATTCAGGACCCAGCTGAGGTAGGAGAGAAACAAAGCCCAGGAAACAAAAGGAGAGAGGGAGAATCATTATAGTACCAACAATGACATAAAAAAACTACATAAAATAGAAATGAGCTGCAGCTGCTTCCCCATCCTAGGGATGGCAGGGCCTTCCTTCCAGTGGAATAAATTATTGTCTTTTGGGTCCCCATTGCAAAAGTCACAACAATATCTGGAAGGAGGAGTCAAGAGGCTGGGTTGTGCTGCAAAATCATGAAGGGAAGTAATTTTAAGTTTCTGCAGGCAGTTCACAATCAATGTGCAGAGGGGTGTGAAAATGAAAAGAAAAAGAGAGCAGAGGGACAGAAGAGAGAGGAGCCCATGAACTGGGTGGAAGGCCTAGGACCTCCCAAAAGATACCATGAGTAAAAGAAATCCCTGGTGCTAGGAAGAGTCAATGCCTTTCTAAGGATGGAAATTCTGGCCAGGACAGCTGGAACTGTTTGCATCCCAGCAGACAAATAATTCTTCCCAGATTCATCCTTTGCTAGGCCCTAAATGTCAGTAAGATCTTCTATACCTGCTAGCCTATGTTCCACGTGCTTTAAGTTGATGAAGGAAAAGGGAACTTGTAATCTGCAGGATTTTCCACCCCACTCCCCACTTCTGGTAACCAATGTTAAAAACAGGTCAAGCATCCCCCACTCCTCCCCACTCACATTTTCATTTGCAAACTCATAATCAGTGTCCTCTGCTCCTGGCTTCTCTCGCATAACAATAAGTGCTCTGTGAAAAGCCTCCTGGGTAAGTGAGGAGCTTTGGAAAGACCACATAAAGTTTTCATATTTACAAACGTGTATGCATACTTGTTTCTTTTTTTACAGCTTCCATTTCTTTGCTGAGATTTTCTATCTTTCCATTTGTTTCAACAATGTTTGCCATTACTTCTTGACACATTTTATAATAGCTTCAACTTTTTAACATATATTTCCAAAACCTCTGCCATCTTGGCATTGAAATCTACTGAATGCCTTTTCACAGGTAATTTGAGATCTTCCTAGTTCTCTATATGATGAATTTTGAATTATATTTTGGACACCTGAGTATTACGTTACGAGACTTTTTGCCTTGTTTAAATTTTATGAAAATTGTTGACATTTTCTGTTTCAGGTGACAATCATTGGGTCCAAGCTGTAAGTTATGTTTAGCCTTCTGTAGGCTGTAGTTTGAATGTCCACTATTCCATTTTCGAAGGCTTTGCTGCACCATTATGATCTGTAGCTCTGTAGGTGACACCCAGTCTAAAACCTAGGCAGTAGAGTATATCATTTAGCTTAATTCTTAGGGTTTTTGGTATGCTGTATTAGAAAAGCTCTATGCATCTGCTATTTGAGTTGAGCCTAGGAACTGGTAAATAACTTCATGGGGTTGTTTTCTAAGTTATTCTCTCTCTATAATGCTCTCTAGTACTTTTTGGTTTTCTAGAATTCCCCTTTTTTTAATTCTATACCCCAAAAAGCTAGGGCTTTATTTAGCCTACCTACTATACACTTCCCTGACTATGCCAATAATTAGGGCCAAGGGATGGGAGGACATTAAAAAAAATGAAACAAAAATGTTTACCCCACCTTCTTAAGATTAAAGCTCCCTTGATCAGAGAAGTCTCCTTCCTTCATAGATTTAGGCACTTATGGGTCCAGCTGCCCTTGTATCTCCAGGAGACAACTTTATTGCTCCTTGATGCTGAGCTAGAAGTTTTCTCCTGGAGCTTTCTTTGTCCACACTGATCCCTACCTCTGAGTTTCATGTTGTCTTGCATCTGGAACAGGAGAAATTATAAACTTGGCCCTGGTTTGATGGTCCTCCAAATTCTGGCCATTTTCTTCAGTGCACCTGGTACTATTTAAATCCAGACTTCTCAAATAGTTGATCCCTGCATTTGTCCAGGTCTTATAGCTTCATTCATAGGGGCACACAAGGTAGCATGTGCTTACTCAATCTTACCTGGAACTAGATTCTTGCCAAATGTGTTCATCATCCTGATTTCATGTCTTGTGATTGAAATAATCACTCCCCTGTTTAAGTGGAAATGAATTTAAGTTTTTCATATACATTGCTTAATTTGTTTCTTATAAGATCCTTATTCTTTCACCACTCTAACAGAAGAGGAAATTCAGACAAAGAGTCTAGAGTCACAAAGCTAATATGTGGCAGAAGGGGCTCGGAACTGTACCTTTAAATGCCAAGTCTAGCACTTTCAGTGCCACTTCCTAGAATTTTTCATAAGCAACATAATCAGCTGGGACACATATTCTTACAGAACCAAGATTTTCCTTCTGGAATGAGGAATCAAGCTTTGCATAAAACAGACTTTTCTTCTCATAGACTTGAATTAGAGTGATGATGATGATAATGGTAACAACGATGGTGATTTAAGAGTTTGTCATAGCTGATGTTCAAAAAAGTAATTATTTTCAAAAAAATGTGTGTGTGTGTGTGTGCTCCTACAAACTTCCTCTATCAATATATCCATCAAGGATAAAGTATAACCATTATCATACTGTTCTCCCAAATCTTGATATGTATGTATGTATTTATTCTTTATATAACCCGTGTAGCGTTTCCTTAGGCACCTTCGTGATGAAGAGTATCAAGACCTCAGATTGGGTAGATCACATTTCTGTAGTAGAAAATACTGTTTTATTTTCTTGGAGCTTGATGAATAAGAAAAGAAATGAGATATATTCTCTTCCTGTTTACAGAAAAAGTATTACTGAGAACGGATGGCTAATAGTAATTTCAAAATTTCTGAAACAGAATATTGAAACTAATGAATATATATTTTCCAATTTGTGTGTGTATATATAGAGAGAGATTATATAGATAGCCTTATAAATCACCTCCTTTCCTATTGAGAAGTAGGAATTTTATATTTTTCTACTAAAATTGAAAATGGAAATTCCAGTTATTTAAGACATTGAAAATGAAATCCCTCTCACAAGAATTCCCCTGATGAAACTTGCTAGAGGCATCTGGTGTCTCTGAATTTTAATAATCTCTTTTTTAAAAAAGTTTCCTTTTTTATCACACACATTGAATGTAAGCATTTGTTTTCAAGCTTTCGTCTCACCTCCATGTAATCAGAATAATAAATATGGTATCTCCGTCTTTCAGCTGGAGGCTTAAGGAAGTATGTCACTGAAAACCTTCCACATCCTTTGATAAACACTCCCGTAAGGCTTTCTGCATGCCTTGGAAGCTTCCAGGGTGAGTCTTTGCATTTTTCCCTTTTAAAAGGATGAAACCAAAAGATATATTAGGGAAGGAAAGGAAACAAATTTGTCATACGATTCCATAATAGGAAGTCCTATTTGGCAATGAAAGGAAGAAAACTACAAAGATATTCAGGAGAAACTTTGCTTCAAATACACCTTTTTTATTCTAACAAAAACAAATAACAAACAATGCCTCCTTCCCTTCACTTCATCTGTTCTGGGGAAAGAATAATTTGTCACTAGGATGTCACTGGAAGCACACTGCCTCTTGGAAAGGCCTTTCTCCACTCTGCTCCCTCACAAGGGAAGCCACATCTTCAGGGGCCGAATCCCTATCCCTCCGGTTCCAAACATGCATATGTATGCTAAGAGCCAGTGCTAGGAGTCAGAGAGAGGCTATTAATGTAAATATATTTTCTGATGGTTACAGTCTCCGTTTTAAGTTCCTGTCTCTGCTCACTAAAGAATATAGTTGTCATGACAAAATACAATGTACATGACAATGAAGTTTCTAATTATCCAACAGATGTGAATGCTGACCGTTACATTTGTACCTTAATGTAAGTAAATCCAATAAAAATGTGTCTGAGTGCCAAACTACATCTCCAAAATGTCTTCTAATTTTAATAGCTTATGATTCTAGAAAACTATTAGAGTTAATATCTAATCCAAATTATAAATAGATATGTATATATATATATATATATATATATACATATATACTATATACATGAATACTTGTGGTGTTTGACTACCTTGTAAATTATTTTGAATGGTTGAGTCTAAGTATCTAAAACATTTAGTCTTTGAATTTCATTAAACTATTATATTGATTCCACAGTATCATTGCAAAAAAGAATCTACTCAGCAAAGAAAAATTTTAGCCTGGTCAAATTATAACTTTTGAATTAACTGGAAATTAAACGCTGAAATGTAACTGCATTGTTAACCAAATTTCATCTTAAACCGGGCAGGACTTAAGGAAAACCCTGGCTTCTGTTTAAAAATACTACTTTTTAACAGAACAATGGTTATGATAATTCAGTCATTGCTTTGAAGCAATTTATAAAGAATGTGAATTATTAAGATTGGCACCATGCCTGTCACTTTGAATGTCATTCCATGAATGTTCAGAAAGAAAAATGCATTCATTCACCAGAACTGAGCACAGAGCTACTTTGTGACAGCAAGTCCATGGGAAGGCTGCAGGATTAACCAAAACGGAGCTCTATTCTGCATGGGTCAGTCCATACTGACAGCCATTCGTTGTTGTTATTCTGAACATTATAGGAAAGACTCATTTCTTCTTGATGATTCTAAGAAATTATCCCAATCTGTTACTAAAGAGTCTGTTACTATGGATTCATTGTAGAAAATTTGGAAGAAAAAAATTTAAATGTATCTATATCTCAATACACAGATATAACCTCTGGTAATAATTTGATGATACAATATCTTTCTTACAAGTGCTTTTCTATGCAAACACACACACACTGTACATGTATATGTAATTCTGTTACGTATATGTAATTCTGTTACATATATGTAGGGTTATGTAAAGAATAAATACATGTACATGTAGAGATAGCTAGATTGATGTTTTGAAAGTGAAGTTTACCTAAGTTGGTTTTTTATGTGTGTGTTTGTTTGTCTTAACATCTGTAAGGTAAGTGCTTCCCATGGGAGCGGGGTGTGGCTATCCGACTCTGAAGTTCAGGACTTCTGCCTGAATGGGAGGTTGTGAGCCACTGAAGCCATGGTGTAGGCTCGACAGCTCAGGAATCTTGTGTATTTGTGGGTTAAGCACCTGCTGTGTGCCCCACTAGGTGGGCTTATATTTGTTTGTTTCCTTCCCATGAATCAGCCAGATGCCTCCTGGTTTAAAGTCAGGGAGGGTGGGCAGCGAGGCTGGGTCCATCACGCAGGGATATGGACTTGCAGTACGGACTCCTGACCATTTAAGTGCTGCCGCTTTGAAAATTAAGCCCAGGCATATCTTCATCCTACAGTCTCATTCTTTCACATTCAGCTGGTAGCCAGTGGACAAGATCTTTTTTTTTTTTTGAGACTGAGTCTCCACCCAGGCTGGAGTACAATGGCACGATCTCAGCTCACTGCAACCTCTGCCTCCCAGGTTCAAGCGATTCTTCTACCTCAGCCTCCTGAGTAGCTGGGAATACAGGCATGCACCACCATGCCTGGCTAATTTTTGTATTTTTAGTAGAAACGGGGTTTCACCATATTGGCTGGGCTGATCTCGAATGCCTGACCTTGTGATCCACACGCCTCAGCCTCCCAAAGTGCTGGGATTACAGGCATGAGCCACTGCACCCCACCAAGTGGACCAGATCTTAGGGCTCTCAAGCTGAAGGCAGAGGGCACATGCGGAGCCTGTGGGTCCAGAGACAAGTTATCCATGGCCAGTGCCCAACACACTTCTGCAATAGGAAGGTGGAAATAACAAGAAGCAAGAGCAAAGGTGATCGGTTAAATCATTTTCTACTGTTAGAGAGAAACATTTCCTGATGGGACCCAAGACTGTAGAGAAAGAATACAAAAATCACTCCTGTTAATGACACAGCAACAAATATTTTACCCTCTCCAAAAATCAAATCTTAAAAGGCAGCAAAGAAAAAGCTGAGCCTTAGAAATTCTCATATATTTATTTCTCTTAGCTCTCAGGCTACCCTGATTTGTGTGCCCCTGCATGTATGGCATGATAAGGGCTCCTCCATGGAGAGGAGCTTATTAAATATCCAGCAACTTAATACGGTCAGCCACAGAGCCCCACACACATGACATGCATGAGCATCTTCCAGATGAGAACTGTTAATACCAGAATGTCCTCTAGATGAGGTATCTATGTACCCTCCCACCAGCTTTCGGGAGAGTCCCCAGCTTGCCACACCCTAGCCATATTGGATCTAATCAGTCATGTCCTTTCTGTATCCATTAGATGTATGAAAGCGTGTCACTGTTGCTTTAATTCTGTTTCTCTTATTGTTAGTGGATGGATGTCCTTCCAACATGCCTTCCCCTCCAGATCGCATCTTCTACTATGGCCGTCTTTGCTCTATTTGTGCCTTGCTCTTTTACCTGTGAGGTTGCCTTTTTTCCATAAAAAATAATAGTAATAACTACATTTTCTGAACTCTTACTATGGTCCAGACATAATGCTAAGGACGTAATAGATTATTACTTACTTGGGTTGGGTGCGGTATATCACATCTGTAATGCCACCACTTTGGGAGGCAGAGGTGGGTGGATCACTTGAGATCAGAAGTTCCAGACCAGCCTGGCCAACATGGCAAAACCTCGTCTCTACTGAAAAAAAAAATACAAAAATTAGCCAGGTGTGGTGGTGCCCGCCTGTAGTCCCAGCTACTTGGGAGGCTGAAGCAGGAGAACCGCTTGAACCCAGGAGGCAGAGCATGCAGTGAGCCAAGATCAAGCCACTACATTCCAGCCTGGGCGACAGAGTGAAACTGTGTCTCAAAACAACAACAAAAAAGATATTACTTACTTGAATCTTCAGAACAACCCGATGAAGTAAGTACAATCATTATCATCCCATATTACAGAAGGACAAGGTAAGGTGCCAGGGGTTAAATGACTTGACCAAGATCACACAGGTAAGGATTACACATAGTACTGGACAAATAGTAGGTCCTCGTCAACTAGTATCTACTATTATTACTGGTATTATTGTCTTATTTATGTATTTTTAAATACACCTTAATTTTTAGAGCAGTTTTAGGCTCACAACAAAATTCAGGGGACAGCACAGTTACCATATAGTTCCAACCCCCTTCACACACACACAGCCTGCCCCGCTGTCAACCTCCCCGCCACAGTGTTAAATTTGTCATGCTCAATTACCCTATGCTGACACATCATGATCACCAACGTCCCTAATTCACATTAGGGCTCACTCTTGATACTGCGCACTCTGTGGATTTGGACAAATGTATAATGACATGGACCCACTATTACAGTATCATACAGAATCATTTCACTACCTTAAAATCACCTGTTCTCTTTATTTTTCCTCCCCTTGACTCCTAGCAACCACTAAATTCTTTCTTTTTACTTTTTCTTTTTTTTGAGATGGAGCCTCACTCTGTTACCCAGGCTGGAGGGCAGTGGCATGATCTCAGCTCACTGTAACCTCCACCTCTAGGGTTCAGGTGATTCTCTTGCCTCAGCCTCCCCACTAGCTGAGATTGCAGGCATCTGCCACCACGCCCAGCCACTACTTGTATTTTTAGTAGGGATGGGTTCCACCGTGTTAACCAGGCTGGTCTCAAACTCCTGACCTGAAATGATCTGCCTGCCTCAGCCTCCCAAAGTGCTGGGATTACAGGTGTGAGCCCCCTTGCCTGGCCTAACTAATGACATTTTTAATGTCTCCATAATTTTACTCTTTACATAATATCATAGATTTGGAACCATATAGTATGTAGCCTTTTCCGATTGGCTTCTTTGAGTTAATACACATTTAAGGTCTCCACGCGTTTTTGTTGTTTTGGTTGTGTGTGTGTATGTGTATGTGTCTGTGTGTGGCTTGATAGCTCATTTCTTTTGGTGCTGAAAAATATTCCATTGTCTGGATGTATCACATCTACTCATCTACTGAGGGACATCTTGGATATTTCCAAATTTTGGTAATTATGAATAAGCTATTATAAACATTTGAGTGCAGATTTTTGTGTGGACATAAGTTTTCAACTTATTTGGGTAAATACCAAGTAGTGCAATTGCTGGATGATATTGTTAGAGTATGATGAGTTTTGCAGTAAACTGCCAAGTTGTCTTCCACGGTGCCTGTACATGTTGCACTCCCACCAGCAATGAATGAATGCTCCTATTGCTCCACCTCCTTGCCACCATTGGCTGTTGTCAGTGTTTTGGATTTATGACATTTAAAAGAGTACCGTAGCATCCCAGTGTTGTTTTAATTAGCTGTTCCCTGATGAGGTACGATGCTCGGCATCTCTGCATGTGCTCATGCCATCCTACGTCTGCTTCAGTGAAGTGTCTGTTCAAGCCTTTGCTCACTTATTAATCAGGTTGCTTATTTCCTTATTGATGAGTTTTAAGGATTCTTTATATGTTGTGGTTGACGGTCCTTTATCAGATATGCCATTTGCAAATATTTTCTCCCAGTCTGTGTCTTGCCTTCTCATTCTCTTGACAGTATTTTCCACAGAGGAGAAGCTTTAATTTTAATGAAGTCCAGCTCATTAGTTATTCCTTTCATAAACTGTGCCTTTGTCTTTGTGTCTAAGGAGTCACTACCATGCCCAAGGTCATCTAGATTTTCTCCTGGGTTATCTTCTGGGAATTTTACAGTTTTGCTTTTTCCTTTTAGGTATATTATCCACTTTGTTAATTTTTATGAAGTGTATAATGTTTGGGCCTAGATTTATTTTTTTGCTTGTGCTTTTCTAGTTGTTCCAGCATCATTTGTTTAAAAGACTACTTTTTCTCCATTGCATTCCCATTACTTCTTTATCAAAAATTGGTTTACTACACTTATATGAATCTATTGGGTTGCATTTTAAAAGGATTTTAGAAACATTTATACATCATGAACATTAATCCCTTGTTTATTTTATATGCTTTCCTTTCCTTCTAGACTGTTGCTTACTTTAATTTTTTTCATGGGACAGAGATTTTAACATGCAACATTTTAACCTATTGTTTCTTTAAGCCTCTGTGTTTTCTATTTCACATAGACAGGTAGGTATATTATATTACTAACATTATTATTATATATTATTAGCATAACAAAAGGAAGATGATGAGGTGTTTAAAAGAAAATAAAGAATATTAACATAATAATAGAAAATTTAATAAAATAATATAATATAATATATAATATAATTTTCTGTTACACAAATATTCTATATTTCAAATAATATATTTTCTCTATGTTATTTATATGTAACAATATCCCATTCTTTTATACAATATAATATTCTTATTATATTTTTATATAATATTTTATAATTATATAATATTTATATAATGATTAATAAAATATTAAATATGTATCAATTAATATATAACATTATATAACAGTAATAATAATATATATTTTGTTCTCACAGCCCCATCATCCTCTTTTTATGTTATACTAATTCATCTGACATTTATCTTTGTGTGTGACATAAAATAGAAATATATCAAACTTTATTTTTCCCAAATTGATGGCTTTTCTAAAAAAGATGAGACCTATTCCATATGTTCCCCACTCTATTGAAATAGCTTTTCCACACACTTACTATAAAATGGATAAGTTATTCTCCACTGTGTTTTTTTCATTTTGAAATTTTTATAATGCTTATCATGAACTTTACAATGCTTTTTCCTTCCGCACAAATTTTATAATTGGATTGTCCAGTCCCCCAAAGCATATTTTGTGACCTTGCCAGGTGTGCATTAATCTGTCTGTTTCCTTGAGAGTGGGACACAGGCTGACGCTCCACCCAGGATCCCACATGCCTCTCCTCACATTTCTTTTACGTTCTAAAGGTTGTTATAGATTTCACATATATTTAGGGAATTATTTCTTTACTTTTCTATTATGCAATTGTAAAATTTTAGTTATAAAATGTTCTAATTGCTTATTCTAGTACAGGGAAAGTTATTGTTTACAGTTCTGAGAAGTGGCTGTTTTACTCAGTGTGCAAAGGGCTTTCCATTCATCCTCCTGGCTTTTCTAGGCACCTAATTACACTGTTGGTAAGTGCCAGTTTCCTCTAACTTATTTATTTTTATTTTCATCACTGTGATGAGGACATTGGGTGATAGGTGCTGTTAGCAGGAAGAACAGGAATCTCTGGCTTACACATGACTCTTACAGAAATGGTCTGAGTTCACGAGTCTCTGGCTTACACATGACTAATGGAAATGGTCTGAGTTCACACACATGGAAGATTTAGTGCAGGGTTCTAGTAGAGAGCACGTATCAACTTAAGGAACTTTCCTTCTTTTACTGCTTTGCCAGTTTTTTTTTTCTTTTTGAAGGAATGGTGGTGAATTTTGTTACATGCTATTTCAGCATCTGAGATCATTTTCTACTTGAAAATTACCTACTTGAAAATGCTGATGTGATTAATTTCAAAACAGATCACTCAGTCCTTTAGTAATTTTGAAAGGTAAGTATTGCTGTACCTGTCTTTACAGATCACCACATCGATGTCAGAGAAGCCAATTAACTTGCCCATGGTCACAGCTATTGAGTGTTGGAGTGAAGGTTAAATTAGGTTTGTCTGGCACCCAAGCTTATGGCCTCGCTTGGGCTGGACCTTAGGGCTAAAGTACTTTTTTAATCCTCCCTTTAGACTGTGGGACACTTTTGAATTCCTGAGAGGGAGGAATGGCAGGGAACCATCATCAGTATAAAGTGTCCCTGTGGAAAGCTTTTGTCCTGCTGCTGTGGATGCAGTTCCACCTGGTCCCAGGGGAGCAGGGATGGAACTATGGCGAGCACCTCCTTCAGGGATTCCTCAGCCACTACTCTCATAGGCAAGCTGTCTGCAGTGCCACCTGAGTGCCCATGGCCCCAGCAGATAAGGAAAGTGTGGAGAAGGGAAGTACGGTTATGACCACAGTTTTGAACACTCAGCAGTGACGACTGGTTGAAGTATGGCTGCTAGGATTGGCCAAGACTCAGCTACTGTTACAGCTGGATACTCCTAAGTTAGGTTTCAGTCTTGTCTGCTTATTAAGTTAGGTTATAGTTCCTCCACAAGGACTCAAATATAGAAGTACAGAGTCCTTTTCAGGCCATATTTAGTTCACTTTAACAGTCTTTTTTAGCATGCCACTGTAATTTCAAATCTTCCCCCCAAAAAGCTCTATTCCACTAGCAAGGTGAGTAGCTGTATGAACCCTAATTTGTGGTCTGTGTTTCCTTTTGACCTATGGCTAGAATGATTCAATGGAGACTTCTAATTCTCTTTTTGATTATATAAGTGGGAAAAAAAGAGTAAAAATAACCCGTTTCTCCTTCTGCTGTATCTGAATGTTTATATCCTCCCAAAATTCGTCTGTTGAAATCCTCATTCACAACGTGATAATCTTAGGAGATGGGGCGTTTGGAAGGTGATTAGGTCATGAGAGTGGCGCCCTCATGTGTGGTGTCGGAGCTCTTATAAGAGGGATGCCAGAGAGTTAGTTTGTTCCCTTCACCATGTGAGAATACAGCAAGAAGGCACCATCTGTGATTCAGGAAACAGGTCCTCACCAGACACCAAATCTGCCTTCCCAGCTTCCAAAACTATGAGCAATACATTTCTGTTATTTATAAGCCACCTACATTATGGCATTTTGTTACAGCCCCCTTCATTATGACAATGATGTGTTTACAGCTGTAACCCCCTTCTGCATCTTGGGCCAGCTAGCCCATCTCTCTCTCACTCTCATTCTCCCTGACTCCACACAGCTACCTCCACCCCCTGCCATGCACCATTTTAAGTAAATTGGTCATAAGAATTATTTTAGTTAGCTACTGAAGAGCCTGAAGTGGGAGGATCACTTCAGCCCAGAAGTTTGAGTCCAGCCTGGGCAACATAGTGAGACCCCCATCAAAAAACATCTCTCATTTTGTGCACACACTAGGGATATTTACTTCAAACATATATATTTACTCCTAAAGGGAAGAGAATGTACAAATAGAAGGACAGTGGTTCAGAGAGCAAAGAGTAGGTATCTAGGAGGGTTTTCCTTAGTCTATTTAACAACCTTCAGACTGGGAACACATGTGTGATGGAAGGAGAGATGGCTGCTGGTATGTCTGGAGCTTTGCAATTTCCTGAGACGTTCAAAGGGTTCTGAATGAGTGACCATCTGTCTCCTCCCCAAAAAGAAGACAGGGAAGCCCTATGCAAACACACAAATGAGCAAGTCAGTCTGTGAGGAAGAGCCACAAGTGCTGACAACACGATATGAATAAACTCTAAATTTGCACCTTTAACTTAAACTACAGTCTAGCTAGACAAGTATTTAAAAACATGGCACATAATGAATGATACACGTATCTGTAAATACCTCCTAAGTTTTCTGGCTGGCCAAACATTTGATTGAATTCTTTGACTGTATTTGTGTGAAATACATTTCCCAGAAAACACATTGATATATTTTCCTAGCTTCAGGAAACAAAGGTAAGTTATAAGCTTCCTAAAATTCAACAGCACTTCTATGTTGATTGTTTTAGATACAATTTTAAGCATTTATATAAATTTAAGTAATTTCAAGCATTTGCAGAGTGTAAAAGCAAAATGTTGAACTTCTAATACCTCAAAATTGTCAGCTTTAAAAATATTTAGATTATTTGTTGAAATCAGAAAATAAAGACAATGTTTAGCCATGAGTTAAGTTAATGATCTTGCTGAATAAGTTGCAAAATAATTTAAAAAAGAGAAATTGATAACATGGAAAAATAACTATGAGAAAACTTTAGTACAAGCAAGCAAAATTTGAAGAACTTTTAAATGTATAAAGGTAGAAAATATTCAGGGACTGTTTTTAATCAGGATGAATCCTTGAATAGACTGGTTTAAAAATTTCAGCTTAAATATTGTTTAATAGCTTTCCTTCTATTTTATCAGCGTATAAAACGTAATGTCACCAAAGTATTCTAGTTTAGGTAAGCCTAGCTTTTCTTATTGAAATCTCAATAATTTACACATTAAAATTCCTTAGACTTTCTTTTTTTCTTTTCTTTTTTTGAGATGGAGTCTTGCTCTGCTACTCCAGGCTGGAGTACAGTGGCGCCATCTCGGCTCACTGCAATCTCCACCTCCCAGGTTCGAGCAATTCTCCTGCCTCAGCCTCCTGACTAGCTGGGACTACCATACCCGGCCAATTTTTGTATTTTTACTAGAGATGGGGTTTCCCCATGTTGGCCAGGCTGGTCTCGAACTCCTGACCACAGGTGATCCGCCCACCTCGGCCTCCCAAAGTGCTGGGATTACAGGCATGAGTCACCGTGCTCAGCCTCTTAGACTATATTTTTGTAGGTCAATAGTGCTGTCTTTCTGTCCACAAGATATTTCAAATTATATGTGAAAGTTTTGTTAAAGTAAATTGAATTGTAACAACGATTATCTTTTAAAGAGAATTTGTTCATGTAAACTATGGAGAAAGCTACAGATAATAAAATGGGACTGTAGGTGTATTTATAGAGAAACTTGAGCGCTTTTGTGTTTGTCTAGCAAGGGGAAATCAACATAATTTTGTCTTAAAATACAAAAGTCTGCTTGTGCCAGAATAAGAACAAAAGTAAGAAAAAAATTTGAGAGTGAAAATAAGTGTGGAAAATCAGAGAGGATATGAGTTTTGGTTTATGTTACCCCCAAAATGAACAACTTGAAAGGAACAGTAAAACGTGCTAAAATTTTGACCAAGTTTGCTGAATGTTAGTGAGTATAACTTAGAAATGAGAAAAAGATTTGTAAAAACTTGTCTGCCAATTATTACATGAACGGTATAAAATAGAAAAGCTCAAATGTGGCTTTTCCAAATTGACCTCTTGGCATATGAATATAGATTCTGCTCTTTACAGGAAATAGTAAAAGTTACTCTGTACCTGTATAGCAGAGTTTCTTACAATCACTACATTATTCTGTTAGCTGTTTTGCTTTTTGTTTTTCTCATAAACTATCTTTGATGAAAGTTATTTGAAAAACGCTAAAATTTCTGGATAATTGTGTAATTGTTGCCTGCTGTTATTCTGCGTTTGTGCTTTCACTTCAGAGTCAGACTATAGTAATTTCTTGCATTTAAATATTTATGATTTCACCTTATTTATTGTCTTCTGTTTCAAATTTATATTCCAATTTGCAATAATAAAGCTTTTATGATTTCTTTTTACTTAAACTATCTTATGAGCTTTCCTAATGGCATCTGCATCCCATAACAGGTGCAGTGCTTTAATTCATAAGAAGAGAAATGCTAGAAATAATTGGGTTGGCTTGCAATTTTCCAGAGTTTAAGTTAGCTACACTCAATTGTTGGAGCTCTACTGTCTATGGAACCAACAATACGAGAACAGGCAAATCAAAAAGTGAAATCTACTCTCTAGGGCAACTAGGAATAAATAAAAACATCATTGTATCAGTCAGGGTTCTCCAGAGAGACAGAACCAATAGGATATATATATACATCCTATGTATATGTATATGTATCCTATATATGTATGTATATGTATATGTATACACACATATATATGTATATGTATATACACATATGTATATGTATATGTATCCTATATATGTATGTATATGTATATGTATACACACATATATACACACACACACACTCACATATTTATGTATATACATACTGTGTCTCTCAATAGATAGATAGAAAATAGGTAATAGGTGATAGATGATAGACAGATGATAGACAATAGATAGAAGATAGATGATTGATAAATAGATAGATGATAGACAGATCATAGATAGATGATAGATAGATAGATAGATGATGATAGATAGATAGATAGATAGATAGATAGATGATAGATAGATGATAGATAGATAGATAGATAGATAGATAGATAGATAGATGATAGACGATAGATAGAGGAGAGGGGCTTACTAAGGGAATTGGCTCCTGCAATTACGGAGGCTGAGGAGTCTTCCAACAGGCCACCTGAAAGCTGGAGACCTAGGGATGCCAGTGGTGTGACTCAGTGCAAGTCTCAGAAAGCCTCAGAACCAGGGAAGCCAACGGTATAATTCTCAGTTCAAAGCCAAAGGCCTGAAAATATGATGGGGACATGGGGGTGCTGGCCCAAGTCCTGGAGTCCAAAGGCTGGAGAGCCTGGAATTCTGATGTCCAAAGACAGGGGTAGAAGAGTGTTCCAGCTCCAGGAGAGAGAAAGGGGAATTTGCCTTTTCTCTGCTTCTTTGTTGAATCCAGGCCTCCAGCTGATTGAATGGTGTCTGCCAGCATGGAGGATGGAGTGTCCCCATTTACTTCCCAGACTCACAGGCCCATGTCCTCTGGAAACTCTCTCACAGACATACCAGAAGCAAGGCTTTACCACTTCTTTAGGTTCTCCTTAATCCAACCAAGTTGATACCTAAATTAACATGAAGATATTTCAGCCATTGTGAGTTTTGCAGTTGGGATACCCACATGCACTTGTCTCTTGTTGGCCGCCAGACTGCACATTGATGGGATAAATTAAAATATTCTGGAGCTGAGTCAATGCCCTCGATAGATTCATAATCTTAGGTTTGCCTTACATTGAATCCTTACTACTTGATTACACATGCACTTCAAAAGAGGACTCCAATCTCCCCCATTTTGATATTGTTTGTTATAATCAGTTTAGCAGAGTTGTCCAGCCTCAGTGAGCCTTGTCAACTGGTGCTTATTGTTGCCCTTACATTTCCCTAAAGGCCTGAGCTATCTGTGAACCAGCAGCCATGCAGGGTTCTGAAGAAACAGCAAAAGAGCAGCCATAAATGGCTAAAGAAGGTTCTCCTGACCATTATTACCACAGTGACTTGACTCAAGGATGCAGAGTTCACCGAGAAAGCTGACATTGTGAAAGTTATCTGGTTAAACCAACATCATTTAAAAATTACAGACAAGTGGACAAAAAGAACGGATTTAATTTTGATTAAAGTTCCATTTTTAATGAGCACATGGGCAACCCTCTTCTTTCTCTTAATCTATCTCTAACACTCAATTTAAAAAGACAATCGTTGTACAAACTAAAATGAAACATTCTTTAAACAGTTTCTTGTTCCCACTAATCCCTCAGAATTGAGAAAAAAATCTTATGAAAGTACTTAATAAAGGTTATAAGCTCACAAATCATATGCAAACTTAAGTATAATGATTTCAATAGAAAATAAGTGCATATATAGATCTGTCTAAAAACCTTTTTAAAAAATGGGGACAACGATTAAGGACTAAATTCCTTTACTTTTTATGGTTGTTTTTATGATGTTATTTCCATAAAGTCAGTAAGAATTTTTCTTCTATCTATAAGAATGTAATTTTAATCGTGCCGGAAATTACATTTAATTAGCTATAACAAGACTACAATTATAAAAGTGGGACTTTTCTTCAGATGTAAAAGTTATATCAGCAAACACTGCCCAGAAACAGTGGCCAGTGCCTCATGGCCTGTGAGATCCTAGTCTTATGATTGCAAAAAAAATCACTTCCTGGCAGTGTGGGAACATTGACAATTGTGTAACCTCTGAAAAAGTAGATACCCTTAAACTTAAAGGTTTATGCAAGGAAAATACAGTAGCAGCAAATTAGATGCTTCTTCATGTCTGTCCTAATAGATTAACTAATTGATGCAATAAAGTAATTCTGACAGAGAAGCTACAATTTAGAGTTTATAAAGCTTCAAGAAAGACATTAATTCTTAGTGTTATTGTGTACAGCACTAGTTTTTAAAATCATACAATAAGAGAGTATTTATATAATAATAAACATCTCTTGTGACACTTAAGTCAGTAACAACAGTAACTAAAACAAACCATAAAACTAACCATATGCCATAAAAATAACAAAACATATGCTCAAATCCATACCTTCAAGGCTGTGGTAGACTGCAATACAGTCCCAAATTCTTCACGCTCTATGCATCCACATCTTCGTGGCCTCATCATGAAGAGAGTGCATTTCCCTGCCCTTCTCTTTGGACTTGGCCAATGCCCTGTTTTGGTCGATTGCATCCTTTCACTATCTCAAATCTTTGCCATTGCCTAGAGAAGAACTTCCCAAGAGTAGCTGCTGTCCCTACAGCCTTGGCTTTGAGGTCAGATGTATGGGGTAGACCTGGACCACAGGTATGCTGTGTGAGGTACAGCCATTGCTGATGAGCCCAGTTTAGGTCAGCAGAACCTTAGAAGACCACAGATATGTGAGCAAAGACAGAGCACTGTTTCTAACATATTGGAGTTGAGGATGGTTGTTATACAGCAACAGCTGGCTGATACAGAGGTGCATGGCTGACCACAGGTGAAACCATGGAACATGAGCAGCACCTTGTCCTGCCATCATTGTCCACCAGCACCCACAACACATTCTGCATTCAGAGACAATAATACTTTGTATCTTGAGATAAAGTAAAAATAACAATGTCACTCTGTAGAGCACTTGTCTCATAAATAAGTAATACTTTGACCCCTTCCTAAAAGTTACTGTTTCCTTAATGAAAACAATTCTATTCACGACTATGGTAATATTGATCTCTGAAGATGTGTTCATGAGGCTATGGTAATCATGTTAAAAATTGTTGTTTATTCAACATAATTAGATGATAATGAAATCTATAATCAGCAGTTTTGAATCTTTCTTTCTAATGTCTGTATTTTTAAATTAATTTTATAATGAGGGATTCCTATGTTCTGGACTTCTTTGTTCCTCTTTGCAAGCCAAGTTATTTTCTCTCTGAACATACTTTGTGTTTGATTTTTCCCTTTATGATTAATGCCCTCCCCCATCTGCCCCCGTTAGCTCACTCCACATAGCAGCACTTCTTTTCATCTCTACCCCAATCTTCTCCCTTCTAGGAACCCCCAGAGTGCTTTATACTTCTTTTACAACATGCATCATTATTGTCTTCTAGTTGTTTGTGTTTTGAAGCTTATTCTTTAACTCTGGTATTAAAGCCCCTAGCTCACACCAGGTGCCCAGTGATGTTTTTCAATTTCTAGCATGACCAAACCTCAGGCCCACCTGTTTTTAGCAACTCTTGCCAAGATCAGAAGAAGAGCAATTGCATAGAAGGACCCATGTCTCATGCTCAATGGTGAGAGAATATAATGCTTGGCCAAAACCTCAAATTCTGGGCTCCGGTGCTTCTGGGGTTAGAATTGGTCAGAGCAGTGTTTGTCTCATGAGACGTCAATGGACAAATGAAAGTATTTGCAGCCCATTTTTTTTGTGTGTGAAAGGACTTACTAATGATGATCTCATATGTTTGTTACAAAAGATAATGGAATCAATGTATATAAAGTGCCAGCACCTACTAGTTTGTTTAATCAAGATTTGCTAATATTATTAGCCAGTGATGGATTCCTGACCATGCCATTCTCTCTGGCTACAGCACAGGGTATAAAATATTAATAGTTACTGCTCTAAGTCCTAATGCCCTTCTTTAATAATAATCTGGAAGCAGTTACATCACCCTTAATAAGGAATCCTACCATTGTTTTTTAAAGAAATAAAGCTACATTGCATTTTTTAAAATGAGAATATAGTTTCAACATAGGAAGGTAAAAAGTTTGTATATTTAGTTTTGTTTTTAACATAACATGTAATCTGAAACATTCAGCAGCAGCACATAATATGCTAGTGATTTAACAGGTCAGGTATGTGCTCACGTAATTTGTCTGAATAAGTATTTCTGAGCTGTTTCAACCTGATTCCATTTTTCCTGGGTCTCCTATGGGTTCAAGTGGGAAGAGGCGAGAGAGAGGCTAGAGAAGGCACTGATCCCTGTCCTGCCTCAGTTTCCTCAGGTGGCCACACCTCTATCTTGAAGGTCAGACAGGCTTACTCTGTCATCGTGCTGCAGATGGAAATTCACCTATTTCTGTCTCTTTGGTGTGCGGTTTTATGAAGCATTCCCTGCAGAGGTGGAGGCAAGAACTCCCATGCCCTCCTTGTTAAAGAGTAGAACAGCATCACACCAGCTTATTCAAGTCTCTCATCAAAGGAGATTACAAATCAGGCATGTAAAGTAATTGTGTATAAATTATTGAAGACATTTATAGCAGATTGGATATACTAATCTCTCAGTCAATGCATTTCTAGATCTCTTTATTATCAATGTAGATTCATTATCAAAATGAACAAAAATCATATGGTGTTATAACGAAATTGATGTGAGAAGCAAAAACCACTTAATTAAACTCTCTTAATGGCTTATAATACAGCCCAGGACAGTTATAGACTAAAACTAGCTAGGACAATGTGCAGTAGAGAAAAAGTGTGGGGTTTGTATTGTGACCTGCAGTTGGGGGGCTGCAAGAAGGTCACAGTGAAACAAGAGGGTTGAGAGAGATTATCGCCGTGGAACCCCTGCAGTGACAATATACGTAGCTCCAAATGGACTCAATTACTTCTAAGGGAGGATAGGTGAGTATATTGCAGCAAATGTAAAAATTTAAAAACCAATAGCCTCAAAATCTCTGTTAATAGACTTCGGACAACCACCCTGAAGCAGAACCTTTCCAATAATGGATGCTTGAAACTGCCTTTAAATTTTAATCTAAGCATTTAAATTCTCATGCCAGCCTCCAGTGACTTCTTTTTCAGCCAAAGAGAAGTTATTTTTGGGTGGAATATAAGCAGAACATGGTAATTAAAAAAATTCATGAGATAGTCTACCCACTGTTCAGAGTTGATTAGTACGTGAGAATTATTTTCATTTTGGGGCATTTATCCCTTTGAGTGAAACTTTCTAGCTCATACTACTTGTAACATGATCATAAAGTAGCTTTTCAGTGAAGTTTTAGGTTGGTGTAGTCAAGGGAGCACTGTCATTTTGGAAAGCTTTACCTGATATATGGGCATGATCATATATTTGAGTATCCACAAAAATCGATAGTGAAGGCTAAGAATTGGTGGCAAGATAGAGGCCTTGAGAATATTATCTGTGTCCTCCAAAGCCACGGGGACCTTCAGTTGCGTTCATTCATTCATCCATTCAACAGAAATACACGAGGTCCTACTCTGTGCCAGCCTAGTGGTCATGAGAGAGTGAACATGAACATAATGGCTTATAATACAGCCCAGGACTGTTACAGACTAAAACTAGTTCTACCTTCAGTATTCTTTGCTCTATGTAGGCTGACAGCCACTGGAACAGGAAATTAGTATATAGCTAGACTGATGTTATCTTGGAATACTCTGACGGGATTAGAAATTGTCATATTAAATGTGTAAGAGAGAAAAGCAAGAGGAGAAACATTCGTTGAAACAAAACAGGACCCCACATGTTATGCTTTCAGGATTTTGCTGCATTTCTTACTTGTCAACAAACCCAGATCCTGTTTAGTCTTCTAAAAATCTTAAATTAATATAAGACTTATGAAAGAACTTGGCTAATTCCAGCTGATGGCTTGAAGACCATCACAAATTACCCAGCTGTGTGCTCTGGGCTGTCAGCTAACACAGCAGGATGGGACTTTTGTGAATCTATTTTTGTTGATGATGAAAAGACCAGAGCCATGATTGACACCCAGCCCACTCAAGCTGCCCATTTCCTGTGCATTGTTTGTTAAAAAGGTTTTCAGGTTGCTGTACATATACTGTCATTGCCTTGCTTGTGTAGTTTTGTTTTTGTTTTTATTTTCCTTTTTTGTGTGTGTTTTTGAGACATGGTCTTGTTCTGTTGTCCAGGCTGGAGTGCAGATCATGACTCAGCACAACTTTGAACTCCTGGGCTCAAGTGACCCTCCTGCCTCAGCCTCCCGAGTAGCTGGGACTACAGGTGAACACCACCACACCCTGCTATTTTTTAGTTTTTGGCGGAGACAGGATCTCACTATGTTGTCAAGGCTGGTCTGGAACTCCTGGCCTCAAGCAATCTTCCCACCTTGACCTCCCAAAGCGGTAGGATTGCAGGCATGAGCCACTGCATCCAGCCTTCCAGAGGTTTTAAAATCTGAAAATGGGATGAAAACAAGAAAATGAACACATCTTTGCAAGACCTTATCCTAACTCTCCTAGGCTCCTTTCAGGCTGTGGACTGTAATTCGGTGCTGAGTTGCAATCCACCCTACATGAGCCCCGCAGCAAACCACAGCTGTAGCAGCATGTGGATGCAGCAAGCCCTCGGGAAAACTGTGCAGAGCGAGCACCCGCACTGAAGGGCTGAACCACCTCCAGGGCTGACAGTGTCCAAAGACGCCTGGCAGATCCTGCCATAGGCCACTCCAAGGGCCTGGCTGGGAGTCTCAGGGCACAGTGCAGAAAGGGCCAACTTCCCCAGGGCACCACAGCTTGCTTGGCTCAGAGCTGCCTCGAGGTCCCACAGCCCCACATCCATGTATACAGACAGACCCGGTCCCAGTCGCTGCCGTGACCAGCTACCTGTGACTCGGATGCACCGCCTTCTGAGATTCCTCTCCCTCCAGCATTCCTTCGCCTCCTTTGGTGTCTCACACCTGGAAGAACATCCTGGTGCATCATCTCTAGAGCTGCAATGGGGCCCAGCTTTTGGAAACGTGGGGCCAAGGAAGGGGCAGAGGAACATTTCTACCTCTTCTGTGCTCCTACTCCCTGCACACAGGAGACACTGGCCAGCCGCAACCTTATTACCACTTCTCTCAGATCTGAATTCCAGGGTGTCATTTTTTATTAGCTTAATTTAAATGTTAATCATTTTGAATGAAGAAAAAGAAACTTTTATTAAGAAGTTAATATTTCAATTAAAAGCTTAAAACTAACCTTATAACAATTGATTAGATGAAATTAAATGTATCTCTTAAATACATCTCACTTATCTCAATTCACGTATGCTGCATGAGGAAATCAGCATTTTCTCAGCCCTTTAGGCACCACTATAAATAGACCTGGTTAAATGGACATTTATGTAGAAAGTGGAATGAAATGCTCAATGGAGACATTTACGTTTACCACATCTGTTATTGGAAACAGATAGCTCCCTTCAAATCCAAGCTCGCGGAAATACCTTCTCTAGTGTTCAGGAGAAGCCAGGTCGAAGCCATAGTGTCAAGTAGTCAGAAGGCAGCTCTCGCCTGTTCAATGCACTCTTTCCATGAGCACCCAGAGACCTCTGTCCCAAACAGTTCCGTTGCTGTCTTTACTGCTTTATGAAAGGACACTCACCCACGAACACTATGTGCGCCTGCATAGCTCTCTGGGTCACTAATGAACGCTGGTGTATTTGCCAGGAAGCCTGGCACCCTCAGGCTCAGTGTTACGCCATGTAATGACTGGTTTTCCGTGGTTTATGACTCCCAGTGGTCTTACCTGTTTGTACACTCCACTCATTCATTTCCCATATAATTTATTCGCTCATGAATTCATTTGTTTTTTGTTTCAACAAATATGATTAAGTATCCATTCTTGGGTGGCAGGAAGTGTGCACAAGAATAAATAAAGCAGTGTGTCTGCAAGGAAGGAGTTGAGGATTAGAAGCAAAGACAAAGGAGACGTGGTCCACTAATTGTGACATGATGGGAATCATGCTGTCACAGGTAAGGTGAAGCACTGGGGGAGCATGCAGGAGGGGGGCTGAAGCTTAGTGAGGGATAGCTACAACAGCAGAGTGGGACACAGGATGACCAGTCTGTTAGATGAATGGGAGCAGAAGGGGCTTCTCAGCAGAAGAATTGCACCTTCAAGGCACAGAGACACACCAGAACAGGCAAGGCTTGTGGGAAAAGGATGATTGCCATGCAACTGCACCTAGGGAACAAGGGAGGACAGGGAGGAATGAGACCAGAAAAGGGAGCAACTGAGAGGCCGAGGCGTGTGGATCCCTTGAGGTCAGGAGCTCGAGACCAGCCTGGCCAACATGGTGAAACTCCATCTCTACTAAAAATACAAAAATTAGCTGGGTGCGGTGGCGGCCCCCTGTTATCCCAGCTACTTGGCCGAGGCAGGAGAATCACTCGAACCCAGGAGGCGGAGGTTGCAGTGAGCCGAAATGGTGCCACTGCACTCCAGCCTGGCCAACAGAGTGAGACTCATCTCACAAAGGAAAAAAAGAAAAAGAAAAGGGAGCAACAATGTCAGATGCAGGAACATACCTGACGGAGGAAATAGTTAAACTTAGTTACGTAAACAAAGGTGACGGTGGCCTCGCTCCTGTTCCTGAGGACTGTTCTGATACATACCTTTGTTTTGCAGCCAGTGTTAATAGCACTGCCTTTCATTCTGCCAAACGCCTCCCTTAGGATGAAGAGTTATTTAATTACTCAAATATAGATGTTCTTAAAGTACTTTAAATAAAATTATGACCTTGTGAGGTCTGCAATTTGGAATAATATAAGAGAGGAGTTGCAGTTGAATCAGACCTTGCTATGGTGTGAATGTTTGTGTCTCCCCAAATGCCTATGTTGAAACCCAAATGGGGTTGAAAGGCCGGGGAGTGGAATGAGCCATGTGGAGGTTTGTGGTCTGAATCACATGTTTGTGTTAACTGATCAAGAAGCCAGAGAGGGACAGAGTCACCAGCAGATTTGCAAATGCCTCCATGTCCAGCAGCCGAGGGCTCGGGCCACACATAGTGCTCATGCAGCCAATCAACATCAAATGTTCAAGGCCCCTCAGCCAAAAGTAACCATGGAGAGAATTTTGAACCATTGAGCTCTCTCCTGGCTGACTTTTCTGTGTCTCTTCTCGATGAAGCATCTGGTGGCAGAACCAGGCAGATCCTGGACTTTGCACCACCCATGGCTGGCATGCCCACTGACTGTCCTTGCAGCCAGGCTCTGAAGGACTTGGTCAGGAGCCCCTGCCCTGCTTGGCTTGAGGAATGTGAGACAATGAGAGATCGATGAATTCCTTTTCTTTCTTTCTCCAATCTTGACGTCTTTATTTCTTCGGCCCTCTTTAGAAAATAAGTCATTTGATGTTTTTCTCATCTTTTTATTTCTTAGATAATCTCAAGCTTGTATTTAGTGCTATAGTGCTATATACCATAAATATTTGTCTGATTCAAGGTTATCTTACACAGTGACAAGTGTTTAGCAGGTAACCACAATGTCAGGTTTGTGATGAGTATAGATTGAGGGTGCTGACGTTGGCTGAAAGCTGTGTGTGTGTGTATATTAGTCAGTATGTGTGTGTGCCTTGTGTATGTATTTGTATATCTTTGTCGCTGTGTATGTCTATTTAAGTGTGTGTCTATAAATGTCTATGTGTGTGTTTGAGTGTCTCTGTGTGTGTGTAAGTGTGTGTGTCTGAAACTATTTCATTAGTCATGTTTTTTTTTTCTGGTATAATGCATTGCCAAAAACAAAGCCTTTTTAAAACATATTTTTCCCACAAGTGAACTGTTTTTAATCCTCATCTGTCAGCAAACCTTTACTTCTTCCACAGATACCTGAGGCGATATTGCGAGAAGTGCTCTAATCTGGAACGTGGTATTCATTTGGAAGCAGAAACTAGTGAGAGGGAATGGGAGACAATCCCCCAGGGTGGTGGTGTTTAAAATGCCTTCTCAGAACAGGCCCTGACCACAGGCTGTTGGGTGCCCCTTCAGGGGTAAGGCCCCAAGCCTTGGGAGAGGATGCTGCTGTATTGTTTAAAGGGTCCCAGGCAGGGCAGCTCAGGGCCAGCTGAGGAATGGGCAAGGGGCCTGCTTTGGACAGAGTCAGAGACCAGCAGGGCTGAGAGTGGAAGGTAAAGGTGCCAGGTGGCCTGCAGGGGTCTGGATTTTCACACCTTCTCCTCTGCAGCCCAGTAATACCCCGGCCCCACCCCCATGGCAGCCACAGTGTCCCCTGCTGCCATCAGCAAGGCTTGCCTTCTGCATCTGAGCCTTGCTCTAGACTTTTCTGTCTGGAACCTCACTATCCCACCTGGCCGCCTTCTCAGGACTGCTCCTTGAAGCCTTTGTTTTCTCAACTAAATGCTTCCTCCTCACTCTCTCCAAGCCAGAATTCCCCCACCACCCATCCTCCTCACGCTACTTGCATAGTGCTGGGATGCAGCACTCATGAGCATCGGTGAGTCACTGTGCACTGTGTTCCCGATGCCTCACGTGGGCAGATCAGCCACAGTCACTGTGCAGCATGTCAATCTCCCCAGCGAGGCAGGGAGCCCAGCACAAAGGCTGTGTTTTCTTCCCCTTTGCTTTCTCCCACCCCAGTCACTCCCAACACATCTATAGTCAATAACCATGAGGCCCTGGGAACGTCCCTGTGACCATGACCTCCTTCGGTCCCAGTCAGTGTCATTGCTTTCTGCAAACAGGGCCTGCCTCCCTGGGTGCACTGGCCAAGCCTTCCTCACATCTTTCTTACAGTGATTCCTGCCATCTGCATTCAGCAGACACTCTCCGCGCTCCATCTACGTCTACGTCTATGCTGCCAGACGGGCCACCACCAATGCCCCAACCCCTGCTCTCCTGCAAATGCTCACCTAAAGCAGGTGGGCTCTCACTCCTGCAAGGTCAGACTTTGCAACGGCCTTTCTGCTTGTTCCTTCTAACCCTCCACGGACTTAGCAGCTGTCGATGTAGACCCTGGATAGCTATTTATTTTTTATTTTTATTTTTGTCTCAGAATTTCAAAGTTGCAGGAAATTTGTAATCACCTGGTCTTATTTCCTCTTTTTGTGGATGAAGTTAACTTCAGAGAATATAAGTATCTGCCCTTAGCCCCACAGTTATATCCGGGAAGGTGTCTTACGTTATCTTTCCATCTGCTAATTTGCCCTGCAGGTGGTCTGTCTTTTGTTATACAAGGACAATGGAGCTCTGCGTCAACATGGCTGAAGAGGCTCTGGATGGCTGGGGATGGAAGGTGGCCCCATGGCACTCAGCCACAGTCTCCAAACCCAACAGGCAATGCATTTCCCAGCGACAGCTACAGTCAGCAACCCTGAGTCAACAAAGGGACCAGCCTCACTGTTCTATGAAAAATTTGCCTATAAAAATCTACTTGGGATAATGCATTTGAGGTTTAGACTTGCTATAGCCTCTGTGAGTACTTTACTCCTATGGCTGACCAGTGCTCCATTTTATTTTTAGATATACTGTCTTGTGTTTATTCATCCACTGACATTGACATCCAGGTGATTTCCACTTTTCTGATTACTGTAAATAGCACTGCTATAAACATTGGTGTACGAGATTTTATTTGGACACCTGTTTTCAATTCTCTTGGGTATATACCTAGAAGTAGAATTGCTATGCAAAGTCAAGGCAGTTAGACACAAAAAACTACATGTAGTATGATTTCATTTATGTGAAATCTCCAGAACAGGCAAATCCACAGATACAGAAAACAAATTTGTGGTCTCCAGGGACTAGAGATGGGGGAAATGGGAGTGACTGGATAATGGATACAGAGTTTCCATTTTGGGTAATAAAAAAACATTCTGGAACTAATGGTGGTGCTGCACAACATTGCAAATGTACACAGTTCTCTGACTTGAAAACTTTAAAATAATTAAAAAGGTAAATTTTATGCTTTATATCTACCACAATAAAAAATTTACTTTAAAAATAGAGTTTTTAAAAAATCTGTACGATAAGGGAATTGGAAAAAAATTCTTAATAGGTATTGCTGCAAAAAATTAGCCAGGCGTGGTGGCGGGCGCCTGTAGTCCCAGCTACTCGGAGAGGCTGAGGCAGGAGAATGGTGTGAACTTGGGAGGCGGAGCTTGCAGTGAGCCGAGATTGCGCCACTGCACTCCAGCCTGGGCGACAGAGCAAGACTCCGTCTAAAAAAAAAAAAAAAAAAAAAAAAGGTATTGCTGAGTATATATAAATAAATAGATGAAACAATCGTAACTAGAAAAGCAATTACTTGTACTCAATATGGTATATGGTTAACTCATAGAAACTTTATCCTTGTAATTCAATTTAAACCTGCTTTCATTCTTGACAACTTATGTAACAGAAAGTATTTTCAGTTTGGTTGTGGTCCAATTATAATAAGTATTTATTGTGGACATAATTGATATTTACAGAGCATTCTACCTAAGAACTGCAGAATATACATTCTTCTCATCAGCACATGGAACATTCTCCAGGACTGACTCTATGATAGGTTGCAAAACAAGTCTCAATAAATTAAAACAAAATTGAAATCATATCAAGTATATTTTCAGGTCACAGTGGAATAAAACTATAAAACAACTACAAATAAAATCCTCAAAACTACACAAATACATGAAAATAAAACAATCTGTTCCTGAATGATTTTTGGGTTAATGATAAAATCAAGATGTAAATTAAAAAATTCTTTGAAATGAATAATAGTGACAGAAGTTATCAAAACTTCTGGGATACAGTAAAAGCAGTGCTAAGAGAAAAGTTTATAGAGTAAATACCTATATCTAAAGGCCTGAAAGATCACAAATTGACAAGCTAAGGTCACACCTCAGGGAACTGGAGAAACAAGAACTAATCCCAAAGCTGGTAGAAGAAAATAACAAAGGTAAGAGCAGAACTAAATGAAATTGAAACAAAAAATGCAAAAGATCAATGAAACAAAAAATAATTCTTTGAAAAGATAAACAACACTGATAGACCATTAGTTAGATTAACCAAGAAAAGAGAGAGAAAATTCAAATGAACTCAATTAGAAATAAAACTGGAGACATTACAACTGACACCACAGAAACACAAAAGGTCATTCGAGACTACTATGAACACGTCTACGCACACAAACTAAAAATTCTGGAGGAAATAGATAAACTCCTGGAAACATAAAACCTTCCTAGATTAAATCAGGAAGAAATAGAAACCCTGAGCAGACCAATAACAAGCAGTGAGATTGAATCAGTAATTCAAAAATTGCCAATAACAACAAAAAAGCCCAGGGCCAGATGGATTCACAGCTAAATTCTACCAGACATTCACAGATGAATTGGTACCAATCCTATTAAAACTATTCCAAAAGATTGAGAAGGAGGGAATCCTCCCTGAATCATTCTATGAAGCTGGTATCACCCTAATACCAAAACCAGGAAAGTACATAACAACAACAAAAAAGCTGCAGACCGATATCCCAACATAAATGCAAAAATCCTCAACAAAACGCTAGCTAACCGAATCCAACAGCACATTTAAAAGATAATACACCACGATCAAGTGGTTTTATCCCAGGAATGCAGGAATGATTTAACATACGTGAGTTAATAAATGTGATACATCACATAAACAGAATTAAAAACAAAAACTATATGATCATTTCAATAGATGCAGAAAAGGCATTTAATAAAATCCAGCATCCCTCTAGGATAGAAAACACTCAACAATTTAAATATAGAAGGGACTTATATTGGGCTGGGTGCAGTGGCTCATGCCTGTAACCAGAGCACTTTGGGATGCCGGAACACGAGGTCAGGAGTTCAAGACAAGCTTGGGCAATGTAGTGAAACCCTGTCTCTACTAAAAAATACAAAAATTAGCCAGGCACAGTTGTGTGCACCTGTAGTCCCAGCTACTCAGGAGGCTGAAGTAGGAGAATCGCTTGAACCTGGGAGGCGGAGGTTGCAATGAACTGAGATCGTGCCACTGCACTCTGCTGGCCTGGGCTACAGAGTGAGACTCCGTCAAAAAAAAAAAAAAAGAAGGGACTTACCTCAAAATAATAAAAGCCATATATGACTAACCCACAGACATCATACTGAATGGAGAAAGCATTCCACCTGAGAACTGGGATAATACCAGGATGCCCACTTTCACCACTTCTATTCGATGTACTACTGGAAATCCTAGCCATAGCAATGAGCAAGAGAAAGAAATAAGTGGCATCCAAATGGGAAACAAGGAAGTCAAACTGTCGCTGTTCACTGATGATATGATCGCATGCCTAGAAAACCCTAAAGACTCCTCCGAAAGACTCCTAGATTTGATAAGTAAATTCAGTAAAGTCTCAAAATCATTGTACATAAATCAGTAACACCGCTATGCACCATCAACAACCAAGCTGAGAATCAAATCAAGAACTCCATCCCTTTCACAGCAGCTGCAAAAATAAATAAAATAAAATAAAATAAAATAAAGTAAAATAAAATAAAATAAAATACTTAGGAATATACTTAACAAAGGAGATGAAAGATCTCTACAAGGAGAACTACAAAACACTGCTGAATGAAGCCATAGATGACACAAACAAATGGAAACACATCCCATGCTCATGGATTGCAAAATCAATATTGCAAAACCATACTGTCCAAAGCAAATCTACAGATTCAATGCAATTCCTTTCAAAACACCAATGTCATTTTTCACAGAATTAGAAGAAACAATCCTAAAAATTCATATGCAACCAAAAAAGATCCCAAATAGCCAAAGCAAGACTAAGCAAAAAGAACAAAGCTGGAGGCATCACATTACCCAGCTTCAAATTTACAGAGCTATAGTTACCAAAACAGCATGGTACTGGTATAAAAAGTAGAGACATGGAACAATGGAACAGAATAGAAAACCCAGAAATAAAGCCAAATACTTACAACCAACTGATCTTTGACAAAGCATACAAAAACATAAAGTGGGGAAGAGACACCCTATTTAATAAATGGTGCTGGGAAACCTGATTAGCCACGTGGATGAGAATAAAACTGGATCCTTATTTCTTACCTTACACAAAAATAATTTCAAGATGGACAAACTACTTAAATCTAAGACCTAAAACCATAACAATTCTAGAGGATCACCTAGGAAAAACTCTTCTGGACATGGGCCTGCGCAAAGAATTCATGACTAAGACCCCAAAAGCAAATGCAACAAAAACCAAACTAAATACGTGGGACTTAATTAAACTAAAAAGCTTCTGTACAGCCAAATAAATAATCATGAGTGTAAACAGATAACTCACAGAATGGAAGAAAACATTTGCAAACTATGCATCTGACAAAGGACTAATATCCAGAATCTACAAAGAACTCAAACAAATCAACAAGAAAAAAAAAACAAATAACCTCATAAAAAAGTGGGCAAATGACATGAACAGATATTTCTCAGAAGAAGATCTACAAATGGACAACAAACATGAAAAAATGCTCAACATCACTAATCATCAGAGAAGTGCAAACTAAAACCACAATGAGATGCCACCTTATTCTGGCAAGAATGGCCATTATTAAAAAGTCAAAAAACAATAGATGTTGGGATGGATGTGGTGAAAAGAGAACACTTATACACTGCCAGTGGGAATGTAAATTAGTAAAACCACTATGGAAAACAGCATAGAGATTCCTTAAAGAACTAAAGGCAATCTACCATTCAATCCAGCAATCCCACTACTAGATATCTACCCAAAGGAAAAGAAATCATTCTATTAAAAAGACACCTGCACGCATATGTTTATTGCAGCACAATTCACAATTGCAAAGATATCAAACCAACCTAAGTGCCCACTGACCAATGAGTGGATAAAGAAAATGTAATATATATACTCCGTGGAATACTACTCAGCCATAAAAAAGAACAAAATGTCTTTCACAGTAACTTGAACAGAGCTGGAGATTACTACTGTAAGTGAAGTAACTCAGGAATGGAAAACCAAATATTGTATGCTCTCACTTATAAGTGGAAGCTAGGCTATGGGTACAAAAAGGAATATAGAGTGATGTGGTGGACTATGGAGACTCATAATGGGAAGGGTGGGAGTGGAGGTGAGGGATAAAAAACTACATATTGGGTACAACGTACACTACTCAGGGTGACCAGTGCACTTACATTTTAGACTTCACCACTGTAAAATTCATCCATTTAAAAGCCACTTGTGCCACCAAAACTACTAAAATAAAAAATTTAAATAAGTACTTAATTACTATGATAAATAAGTAAAGATTAACTGCACAAATTACTCACCATTACATTGTATTTTTTCTTCTTTGATGTCAGGAAGATCAGGCATGGATAAAAATGAACCTGGCTGAATGAAAAAGAAATAGATCAACTTCAAAACAACTGACATGTTTTATCATATCTTTTGCAACAAAAAGAAAAATGATGTTAGTTTCTCTCTGTAAAATGTGTATAAGCCTGAAAACAGGTTTCATTCCATTGGTGTCTTCAAGCTACTAGAGGTGATATAAAAAACTGGTTCTACGCATGGGGGAGAAGAGTTTAGACCACTTTACAGCTATATACACAGCATATAAACATTTCAGTAATGAAAATGAAATTCAGCAAGAACAGGCAACACTCAATGCAAAAATAACAGCTATATATTTTAGACCTGAATCTTTTACTGTAAAACTCACTTGCAAAATGTGCCTCTCTTCCATGAGCCATATATATGCAAATACCTGGTTATAGAACACGTTGCTGGCAACATCAAACAGAGCATGACCTGGTTAACCCCGTCTCAGTCAATAAATATGTCAGAGCACTGACATTGTTTCAGTGATATTTAATTTTATGTTACCTAGAACCCAAAATGATTATTTTAAAAAATACAATTAAAATTCTTTTAAAGTGGATATAAAACTTGCTGAAAGGTCTATTTTTTATAGCGCTTATCCAAACTTTAAAAGATCTATTACTCATGAGAGCATTTTATGTGGTGTAATTTCCAGTGCTTGTATCAGAGCCAAGGTAATCATTCTACAAGCTGTAGCCCCCACCGCTCACAGCCCTCCTGTCCAAGCTCTGCCATTCCCCTAACGGGCATGACAATTACTTCTTAAAGTATACTCCTTTGAGGAAGACGCCATATGAGAAAGCATCGAAAGGGGCTCCCTGAACAGAGTAGAGGGTAGGGATGGGTGCCCACTGTCCTGGTGTGTGGCTCTGGGTGGCTCTTCTTCCCTGCAGTGGCATCTCCCTCCTGTCTGCCCTGCATATATCTCTCTTCCTTTAGGACTCCTCTCTACTACCACCACCCCTTGGACATCTTTCCCTCCTCCAGTTGGATTCTCCCTCTTTCTTTTTACTTTGGCAAAACTCATACACTGTTATAACTGCTGCATGGGGCTCCACCCCCTATGAGAAGGGCTATGTGGCACACTCACCTGTACATTCCCAGCTCCAAGGCCTGGACAAACAGTGGTTGCTCAGGTCAAATTCATGAATGAGGCTCGGTGCAGTGGCTCACACCTGTAATCCCAGCACTTTGGGAGGCCAAGGCAGGTGGATAACTTGAGCCCAGGAGGTCAAGACAGGCCTGGGCAACATGGTGAAACCCAGTCTCTATGAAAAATACAAAAATTAGCATGGTGTGGTGGTGCATACCTGTAGTCCCAGCTACTTGGGAGGCTGAAGTGGGAGGATCGCCTGCGCCTGGAGAGGTTGATGGTGCCACTGGGCTCTAGCCTGGGTGACTAAGCGAGATCCTATCAAAAAAAAAATTATGAATGAGTAAGTGAACGAATGTGCAAATGTTCTTTAATTATGTGGCACTTTAAGATCTGCTATGGCCATGGAGCTATATTTTTATATTGCATGACTACCTTAACTGTCAATTTTGGTATCACTTTTGGAGTTCAGCATTTCCTTTGGAGAACAGACCTTCCCCCAGCATGAAAATGGATGTATCCTGGCAAAAAGTGGGAATCCCCATTGGCTCCCTGCCAGAGATCACTTCCAGTGTCTGTCTATCGTCCATGCGTCTGCGCATCCCTCCATCCAGTCATCTAAATTATCTATCTATCTACTGATTATCTATATGTATCTGTATGTGTGTATGTACCTATACTTGTATGTATATCTATATGTCTCAGAATGTATATAAAAGTGTGCTACAGTCATGTGTTGTGTATATGTGTGTGTGTATTTTGGCTGCCTCTATAGAATTCCTGTAAATAAATATGTGATGGGTGCATAAGCATAACATTCCTTATAAAAACTGTATGGATGCAGCCATAATAGGTGGCATTGGTGACTAAGGGTTTGTGATGGTTGATGTTAGGTGTCAACTTGACTGGCCTAAGGAACGCCCAGAAATCTGTTTAAACTTGATTTCTGGGTGTGTCTATGAGGATGTTTCCAGGAAAGATGAAACTGAGGAAGATCCACTTTCACCAATGTGGCATTCTCCAATCCCATGAGGACCCAAATAGAACAAACGAGGTGGAGGATGGGCAGATTTTCTCTCTCTCCTTGAGCTGGGGCTGACATCCTCTCCTGCCATTGGACATCTAAGCCACGATTCTCAGGCCTTCAGGGCTGAATTACATCCCAGGCTCTCCTGCTCCCCAGTGTGCCCATGATGATGGTGTGATTTCTGAGCCTCCATCACCATAGGGGCCAGTTCCCATCATCAGCCTCCAATACACACACACACACACACACAGACACACACACAGACACACACACACACACACACACACAGCCTCCTGATTCTCCTGTGTCATCAAAGATAAGCCACTGACACCTACCCTGCCTTAATTTCCTCAAGGAAAAAAATACAGATGATAAAATTACCCTGTCATAAGCTATGTGAGGATGAAATAGCAAATACAGGTATCCCCTTAGAACAGTGCAGTGGGTCCATGAGTGTCTGTGTTTACACTGACATCTTTGCCAATTGTCCCTAGCAATGTCAGCCCTTAGAATTTTATACAACTAGTGATTTTACCTTTACATAAAGCACAATTTGATGGAAAAACTTAAAGCTAAATTTTAAAATTAATTAGAATTTATTAACTTGTAAAAATAAATTTTGAAAATAAAGATTAACAAATCCATAGTCATCATATGAGGCTTTTTTTTTATCACACTTACCAAAAATCAATAGATATGGTAAATATGACTATAGACTCTTTCCAAACACTTAAAGAAAATCAACATTTTAAAAATATTTTATTTTACTTTAAGTTCTGGGATACATGTGCAGGATGTGCAGGTTTGTTACACAGGTAAACGTGTGCCATGATGGTTTGCTGCACCTACCAACCCTTCACCTAGTATTAAGCCAGCATGCATTAGCTACTTCTCCTGATACTCTCCCTACCCTCATCCCCACCAACAGGCCCCAGTGTGTGTTATTCCCCTCCCTGTGTCCATATATTCTCATTGTTCACAACATTTTTAATGTTATGAAAGTCATGCCTGTCATGTCATTATAATGTATGAATTATAAAAGCAATAGCAAATAAAAGACCAAAAATATTCATTAGGAATTTGTTAATACCTTTTAGTGACTCTATGTTAAAGTTAAAATAAAAAATAAAATATTAAAATAGTAATAGTAAATATTTAAAAATTAAACTGGTAGCAAGTAATGATGCGGTTACCTTCCAAATAAAATAAATTGATAATTTATTACAAAATAAACTAACTTAAATATAGATATAAAGCCATTTTATATAGAAGGAGCAAGATGAGTTAGCTTTCAGAAATTTGTCAAAAATACTGGATATTTCTGAAGGAACCCATAACTTAAACAAATCTAAAGCATAAGTAAATGCCTTTAAAACTTTGGCCATAACAAGGCTTCATGTTTTGAGATAAACACGTATGATGTTGAACTATTTCTCTTTAGTCTATTAGAAGCCCTATCTCAGTCATTAAATTTTCTAACAACTCCCAGCAAACAAACCTGAGGAGGATGCCACTGCAGAGGTCAGAGTTCCCAGGGGCAATGTGGGCCAGAAGGGAAAGAAGAAAGTCACAGCCCCAAATTCGGGAGGAAGGACTGAGCTATGGACCAATTAGTTCTTCCACATAAATCAAAACAGAATTCATGGCAGTCTTGGCGGGGGGGAAGCAAACCATTTGATATAACTATAAATGATGTTGAAATTTCTAATCCCAAATTTTTAAAGCACCTAAACTATAAAATAAGTAGTATAAACATTAACTATTTTGCTCTTTTAAAATAGCAAAGTAGTAATCTTATTGCTAGTAAAACCTCCTCATCCTCACCTGAAAAACGTATTACAAACTTCACCATTTGTGACACTTTTCAAGGTGTTTATAAATGAGAACACAGAAAATAATCCATGGCTTATAGGGTTTATAAATGGACTGTCAGGTTGAAGTACAGATAAACACAGAGCAGGTTCACACAAGCGCAGGAAACCTGCATGCAGCCACCCAGCACAGCTCCACGGCTGGACACGGCGATGAACACGAAGTCTGCGTCAACCGTGGTGTTGTGGTGGGAGTCGGGGGCAGGATCCACAAGGCTGCAGAGACACCGGCCTGCCCAGTTCCCTTTTCAGACCAGGGCTGCAGGGAGAAAGATCAGAGGGCAAGGTCCTAACTTCCTTGACCCAGCCAGAGTTAAGGGATGAAATGAGATATGCTGAGTCATTGGAATGATGGGAGATTTTGGAGAAAATGTGGGGGATAAAATATTTCCTTTGAGAGGGTTTTGAATGTTTGTCACGGTCAGCACCAGGAAGGGAAGGAGAACCCCGCGATGCTGGGTCTTGGAAAAACTGTACTCTTTACCCAACCTCAGCAGCCATCACTCAGCACCCCCTCGCTCTGGAGAAAGCTGATGGTGGGTAGTGCCTGACATACCCCTGGTAGCCTTTATTGAGAAAAGGTCCTTATGAGAAAATTACATTACCTGATGGAAGACAGGGGGAAGAAAAAGAAACAGCAAGAAATAAAGTAGAGTCATCCCCTCTGCTGTGGTCATGGAAGTGAGAAAAGGACTTAGCAACTTCGTATCTTCATTAACATAGGTGACTTGGCAGACATAAAAAAGAACGCGATCATGTCTTTTGTGGGAACACAGATGGAGCTGGAGACCATCATCCTCAGCAAACTAACACAGGAATGGGAAACCAAACACTGCATGTTTTCACTTATAAGTGGGAGCTAAATGAGTAAAATACATGGACACAGAGGGGGACAAGAGACGCTGGGGGCTATAGGAGGGTGGAGGATGGGAGGAGGGAGAGGATCAGAAAAGTTAACTATTGGGTACTGGGCTTAATTCCTGGGTGATAAAATAATCTGTACAATAAATCCCCATGACGTAAGTTTACCTATGTCACAAACTTGCACATGTACCCCTGAACTTATAATAAAAGTATATGTGTGTGTGTCTGTGTGTGTGTGTGTGTGTATGCCCTCTTAATTCCAAAAATGACACCGAGACAACTTTTTCTGAAAGTAAAAATACAGGAAAACCTACATTATAAACAGACACACACTGAGATACACACTACAGATAGAAGGAAAAGGGAGAAGAGAAATTACATTTTAATATCCCAACTTAAGAAAAGTAACTTCTTAGTTTCTTAGCAGTCAAGACAGAAAGGGCAACGTGAGGATCCTGCAGCCTTCATCATCTATCATGTAGCTCACTATTTAATGACTGTTCGCTCAGACACAGGTAGACAGTCCGTGCCTATTACTCACCCATTACTACCAGAAGAGCTTCGGGGACAAGACTCCGTCATTCCCTGCTGGGGTTTTTTTTTCTCCCCATATCCTCCTGCAACAGAAAGTTAGACAAATACAGTGTGGCTTAAGGGCTAGTAGAGGTGACAAGGAATTGAATGGAAAAGTAACAGTGGGATGTCTCTCTAGTCCATCGTGAGAGGGAAACATTTTCTGAGAGGGACATAGAAGAATGTGATGAATGCTGTCCTCAGTATCAAATACCTGATAAAATAAAAAGATATTCCTCAGATGTTTGGTACTTCGAGAGTGTATGAGTCAAAAATTTGACAGGAAACAGATGGCTCATACAATTTGTCTCTTTATTAATATTCCCCATCACCCTTTAAATTATAGAGCAGTCATGCATTGCTTAACAATGAGGAGGTGTTCTGAAAAAGGCATCGTTAGGCAATTTCATCATTGTTCAAACATAATAGAGTGACTTACTCAAACCTACACAGTCTAGTCTACTATACACCTGGGCTATACGGTAAAGCCTATTGCTCCTAAGTTATAAACCTGTATAGCATGTTACTCGCTGAATACTGTGTAATATTACACAGAGAATTATAACACAATGGTAGGTATTTGTGCATTTAAATATAGAAAAGGCACAGTAAAAATGTGATATAAAAGATAAAGAAAAATGGTATACATGTATGGAGCACTTTCCATGAATGAGACTTCCAGGACTGGAAGCTGCTGTGTGTGAGTGAGTGAGTGAGTGGTGATTGAATGTGAAGGTCTAGGACATTACTGTACCCTACACTGGACTTTATAAACATTGTACACTTAGGCTATGCTGAATTTATAACAATTATACAGTAATTATGCTATGAAGTTATAATAGCTATAACATCACTAGGCTATAGGAATTTTTCAGCTCCATTATAATCTTATGAAACCACTGTCATATAGTTGAGCCTTCTTGACTGAAATGTTGCTGTGTAGCATATGACTGCATTTGCAAAGGACGTGGGTGGGTGGAAGCCACAGCATGGTGTGGTGGCCCAAGTCGGATGCAATGGCTGAGGCTGTCCATCACCACCCGTAGGCACGAAGGGATAAGGGGAGGCAGTGGTTATTGGAAGCTGGATATAGACAATAATACAGAAATGGCCATCTTGAGAAGTGATGTGTCCTTTATTTGAGGATTGCAGCAGGTAAAGCTGTCCCACCCCCCTCGCCCCATGAGGAATGCCAAGGGTATCAAAACCTCACCTTCATGCATCTCTGCCCCTCAGATCTCCTTCTGGGGGCACCCTTCTGGCTGACCCCAACAGGAAGTCTGGGGACTTTAACTATAGTCCACAGAAGACCACCTCTGGGGATAGGGAACCAGGCAAGAAGAATAGTAGTTTTGGAGGGGAAGATAGAAGATGCCCAGGCTACATAAGTCTCTACTGAGCACCAACAATGTTGCATATAAATATAATTTACCCTTTAAAGGTAATTCTATTGGGAGCAAAAGTAAAAATGTTCCAGGTTGATATTTTCTAGCGATGTGTTTAATATAGTAAAGCAAAAATTATCTTGAGAAAATAAATAATTAGCATAGCCTCTAAATCCTTCTTTATGGTATTAACTGTCCTAATGGGGTTTTGGTAGAAATTGCATAGCTGACAATTTGCAACTGAAGTTTAGAGCAAGAAATTAAGGTTGCATATTTAGAAATGCTCCCACAAGGAAATATCAGGCTTCTAATGGACAAGATGACGGTTCATTGTAAGAAATGAGGTGTTTTTGTCTTGCTAGGTGGCTACTTCACTAGGTTTTCAGATTTGGCAAATAAAAATAAAAGATGCTTGTTTAAATTTGACTTTCAAATAAACAATAAATCTTTTTAGTATAAGACTATCCAAAATATTCTATGGGACATACTTATACTAAAAAATTATCTCATTATCTAAAATCAAATGTAACTGAACATTCTGTTTTTAAAATCTGATAATCCTACATCTCACTGCTGTATACAGTTGGTTTACCAGGCCATCATTTGTGAGACCAGAAGTTTTTGTCAAAAGGCAAGTTTGAATCTCTTCAAGCATTTCCATGTGAAATAGACTTAAAATGGTTCAAAGTTCTAAAACATGGTCTGGGATCATTTCTGGGTTGAGCTTAACAAATTCTCACTTCTGCTATAGCAGAATTTTAATATGGGACGTATCCACTTGTTCATTCATACATTTATTTAGTAAATATTAATGAATGTATCTTTTGCTTCAGGAATTGTTCTAGATGTGGAGGATACTGCGGTGAACATGACAGAGGCGTATCTGTTTTTATGTAGTGCCATGGAGCTTAGAGTCTCGGGAAAGACAAATAATGAGCAAGACAATCTGAGGCAGTGACCACATGCTATACTGGAGAACAAAGCAAGGAAGGGGCTGGCAGATAACGGTGGTGCAATTTTTATTTTATTTTTTTTTGAGACGGAGTTTTGCTCTTGTCCTCCAGGCTGGAGTGCAGTGGTGTGATCTTGGCTCACTGCAACCTCCATCTCCTGGGTGCAAGTGATTCCCCTACTTCAGCCTCCCAAGTAGCTGGGATTACAGGCGCCCGCCACCATGCCCGGCTAATATTTGTATTTTTAGTAGAGACGGGGTTTTGCCATGTTTGCCAGGCTGGTCTCGAACTCCTGACCTCAGGTGATCCACCCGCCTTGGCCTTCCAAAGTGCTGGGATTACAGGTGTGAGCCACCATGTGGGGCCACGGTGGTGCTATTTCTGGTAGGATGCACTCAGGCGGCCTCTGTGCAAAAGGAACCCCTTGAAGCAGAAATCCATTGAAGGAGTGGGTCCTACAGTGATCTGGCAGAACAGCATTCTAAACAGAGGTAACAGCACACACAAAGCCTCTGAGGTTGTAACAAGCATGGACTGTTCAAGAACAGTTAGAAGCCAATGTGGCTGGAGCTGATGGAGGAAGGAGAAAATGGTGGGAGAGGCCAAGGAGGCATGGGAGCCCAGGTCATTAAGAGACTTTGCACCATGGCTGGGGCGGTGGGAAGCTCTTGCATAATTTGGCAGCTCAGAAACCATGGATCCTGCTTTTATTTAATTTTATTTTACAGCTAGGTTCTGAATGCTGTAGAATAAGTGAAGGGAGCAGCAGTGGCAGGCAGAGAACAATTATGCAGCTCTCGGGGTGGTCCAGGCAGGGGTGTATCAGGCTTGAACCAGGAGAACAGCAGAAGAAAGAGTCAAAAGTGAAGCTTACCTGCGATATACTCTGCAGGTAGAGTCAACAGGGCTGGAAGACAATGTGATGTGGAGACTGAGAAAGAGGCGTTGAGATTGATGTGAGTTTTGGCTAGACAACTGGATCCGTGGTGACATCATTGATCAAGATGAGGGAGTCCTGGGAAGGACTGGGTTTTAGGAATGATAAAATAAAGAATTCTATATTGGAAATATTAATTTTTGGATTTAATGGTATTATAGAAAAATGCTGGAAGGAGACTTGGAGAGTCTGGAGCTTAAGAGAGAAGTGATGGCTGCCAATAGCCATGCAAGAGCCATTGGTATGTTGAATTGAATTTGGAGACAGCTGGGTGTAGGTTTGGTCCTTCCAGAAAACCGACCCTGAGATGAACATTAGCATGCAAAAGACCTACTGGGGAAAGCTGCTGGGATCAATACCTGGGAAAGGAGCAGGATGGAGCAGAAGGAGAAGCTGAGTTGTGATTCAGCCTCAATGAAAGCCTTCGTCTGCCGGATGGGGAGTTTAGAAAATGGGGTGGCCATTCAGTGCCATCCTGAGCTAGGCCAGAGGGTTGGGCCTTCATACCTCTATGTGGATCGGTCATTGGCTGTGGGACCCCTCAGAAAGGGATGTGACCTTGGGTTAGACAGGTCCTCTTCAGCTGAGATCATCAATGTACCAAGATTATAATTAGTCCTTCTATTGCAACTACCTTCAACCATCTTGCTCCTTTCCTCATCAATGAAACAGCATGAAACTCCAACCACTTAAACTATGTTTTCTTTTTTTCTTCTTCTTTTTTTTTTTTGGAGACAGAGTCTCACTCTGTCACCCAGGCTGGAGTGCAGTGGTGCGATCTCAGCTCACTGCAACTTCTGCCTCCCAGGTTCCAGCAATTCTCCTGCCTCAGCCTCCTGAGTAGCTGGGACTACAGGTGTGCACCACCACACTTAGCTAATTTTTGTATTTTTCATTGAGATAGGGTTTTGCCATATTGCCCAGGCTAGTCTCCAATTCCTGGCCTCAAGCGATCCATCCACTTCAGCCTCTGAAGTTCTAGGATTACAGGTATGAGCCACTACACTTGTCCTTAAACTATGTTTTCTTTCTTTCTTTTCCTTCCTTCCTTCCTTCCTTCCTTCCTTCCTTCCTTTCTTTCTTTCTTTCTTTCTTTCTTTTTCTTTCTTTTCTTTTCTTTCTCTTTCTCTTTCTTTCTTTCTTTCTTTCTTTCTTTCTTTCTTTCTTTCTTTCTTTCTTTCTTTCTTTCTTTCTTTCTTTCTTTCTTTCTTTCTTTCGAGACACAGTCTCACTATGCTGCCCAGGCAGGAGTGCAATGGTGCAATCTCAGCTCACTGCAACCTCCCTTCTGGGTTCAAGTGATTCTTCTTCCTCAGCCTCCCAAGTAGCTGGGACTACAGGCATGTGCCGCCACACTCAGCTAATTTTTGTATTTTTAGTAGAGATGGGGTTTCACCATATTGGCCAAGCTGGTCTCGAACTCCTGACCTCATGATCTGCCCGCCTCTGCCTCCCAAAGTGCTGGGATTATAGGCGTGAGCCACCATGCCCAGCCATTTTCTTATTTTCCTATGCCTGCACATAAGCAGCAGGATGTTGCCGAGAGATCCCAAAACTGAGCTGCCTGGTCTTATACTAACTTTGCCATCACTAATGTTGAATAGGCTCCCAGGCTGGCCACTCATCTGCTATATTTCTCAGCTAGGCTAGACTTCTCATTCTTGGAGCTATTCATGTATTTCCCTCTTCCCTGAAGCCCTCTTCACCCCCACATAGGCACTTCCATCTTCCTTGTTAGCTGGTGACTTAGCCTAATACTTCACTAAAACATTGATATCCTCATCCACAAACTCAGTTATATTCCCGATTGCATGATTCCACCTGTATTTGCTCCGTCTTTTTATTCTCTTTCAAAGGCTAATCCCTTCCTGTCCCCACCCCACCCTTATTTCTGAAAGCCATTTCCTTTTCAACTATAAGCCCACTCATTCCTATATCATCAGCCCTCCTTCTAATTATTCCTATCATTATACAATATGTTTTTCTCTCTTCCATCATTAAAAACATCTCTTTTGACCCTGTGTCTGTTTTAAACCGCTTTCCCATACCTTTGTCTCCTCTTATGTCTTGCTTTTTTAGAATAACTTAGGTATCTATTAAAGGTGTCTACTCCCAATCTACACTTCTGTCTCTTTCATTCTGCATCCGTTCTGGCTTCTACTTGTTCCACTCCACCAAAACTGCCGTTTTCCAGGTCATGAACAACTGCTCTATTTTCAGACCCGTAGATACCCTGGTCCTGCATTGTTCGAAGTTGTCTATTGCAGGTCATTGTTGAAATTTCCTTCTCCCTTTTGACCTCAACAATGACACTCCCTGGGGGTCCTTCTGGCCAGTGGATGCCCCTTCCTTGTCTCCTTGCCTTGTCCTCATCCTCAGCTTTGCCCTTTTACTATTCTTCTAGCGTTTTTCCTGTCCATACCTTCTCCCTACATTTTATTGCTTATTCCCGTGGATTTAAATATTCCCTATCAGCTGACTTTTGATTTAATTTTCCATCCCGGACATTTCCTCTATCTTCACGTGCCTTCTTGACATCTACACTGGGGTTTCCCCCAGGTGTCGCATTCTAATCTGTCACATACTTAACTCTTCATTCGCCCTCACACACCTCCTCCATATGTCCTCTCAAATGATGTCTTAAGTCTCCCCATGCCTCTGCATCACCACAGCATCCAACTTGCCCATTTTCCACTTGGCCTGTTGCCAACCTCCGAACACAGTCTTCTCTGTTCCTTTGCTTCCTTCGATCTGTTCTCCACACAGCAGATAATCTTCTTGAAGTATAAATCAGATCATGTCACTTGCCTGCTTAAAACTTTTCAAAGATTTCACATTGTGCTTAGAATAAAACAGAAACTCTCTGTAGGAATGTGAATGATTTGATCTCTACCTGTCTTTTCTACTTTATGTTACCTTCTTTCTTACCCAACTGTCTCGAGTCATATTGGTTTTTCCTTTCCAAGCTCTCACCAAGCTCTTTCCTGATTTAGGATGTACTGTTTTCTCTATCTAAAAAATATGTACCTCCCACCCCCACTTATTGAATTTCTATTTTTCCTTACTATTCCTCTGGTTTCAGCTTAAATATAATTTTCTTAATGAAGTCTTCCAAGCCCTTTCTCTAAAGCATGTTTTATCTTTAACTCTGGTTCTTGTTTCCTACTTATAACTTGTCACAATTTCTCCTAACCTGTCTTCTTCGCCTAGTTTACGAGGGCTGGGGGATCCTCTGACAGAGTTTCCCATGTGCTCACCGCTGCTGTTGGACAAATGAAGCCTGGATGTGAAAGGGGTGTGATGTGGGAGAGGCCACCACACAAGAAGAAGCAGCTGTTTTCATTGTGTTGTGTCTGAAGTTATAGCAAGACGTTCAGAAGCAGGGATAAAGCATTTGCATTTGGCAAAGACACAGAGGCAAGTACAAAATGATGAGATTCTATGCAAAGATGCAAAGATGAAATTTTATATCTATGCTGCTCTGTGTACCTCACATGAAAGCACAAATGTTCATCAAAAGTAGATAAAAAATTAGAGCAGAAATAAAGTTAGATAAAATGGAAAAGCAGTGTAAGGACTGTTATGAAACATTTACAAAACATTCTTTTTTTTAAAAAAAAGTTTTAGGTTCAGGGGTAAATATGCAGGGTTGTTATATAGGTAAATTCTGTGTCTTAGGGGTTTAATATACAGATTATTTCCTTAACCAGGTGATGAGCATAGTACTAGGTAGTTTTTTGATCCTCACCCTCCTCTCACCTTTTACCCTCAAATAGGCCCTGGTGTCTATTTTTCTTTCTTTGTGTTTGCAAATATTTTGTTCCATTCTGTAGATTGTCCATTTACTCTGTTGAGAGTTTTTTTTTTTTTCTGTGCAAAGCTCTTTAGTTTAATTAGATCCCATTTATCAATTTTTGTTTTTGTTGCAAATGCTTTTTGTGTCTTCATCAAGACATCTTTGCCAGGGCCTATGTCCAGAATAGTTTTTCCTGGGTTTTCTCCTAGGATTTTTATAGTATTAGGTTTTATATTTAAGGCTTTAATCCATCTCGAGTTGATTCATGTATATGGTGAAAGAAAGGGGTCCAGTTTCAATCTTATGCATATATCTAGCCAGTTATCTCAGCACTATTTATTGAATAGAGAGTCCTTTCCCCATTGCTAGTTTTTGACAACTTTGTTGAAGATCAGGTGGTTGTAGATGTGCAGCTTTATTTTTGAGCTCTCTATTTTGTTTCATTGGTCAATGTGTCCATTTTTGTACCAGTATCATGCTGTTTTGGATACTGCAGCCCTGTAGTATAGTTTGAAGTTATGCAATGTGACGCCTCCAGCTTTGTTCTTTTTATTGTGATTGCTTTGGCTATTTGGGCTCTTTTTTGGTTTCATGTAAATTTTACAATTTTTTTTTTCTAATTCTGTGAAGAATGTCATTGGTAGTTTGATAGGAATGCATTGAATCTGTAAATTGCTTTGGGCAATACGGCCATTTTAACAATATTGATTCTTCCGATTAATGAGCATGGAATGTTTTTCCATTTACTTGTCTCATCTCTGATTTCTTTGAACAGTATTTGGTTATTCTCATTGCAGAGCTCTTTCACCTCACTAGGTAGCTGTATTTCCTAGGTATTTTATTTTTTTGTAGCTACTGTGAATGGGATTGCATTCTTGATTTGGACCTCAGCTTGGAAATTGTTGGTGTATTAAAATCTTACTGATTTTTGTACATTGATTTTGTATCCCAAAACTTTGCTGAAGTTTTTTATCAGATCTAGGAGCTTTTGGACAGAAACTATGGGGTTTCCTAGATATAAAGTCATATCATCTGCAAACAGGGTTAGTTTGACTTTCTCTTGTCCTATTTGTATGCCTTTTTTTTTTTTCTCTTTCCTGATTGCTCTGGCTAGGATTTCTAGTACTATGTTGAATAGGAGTGGTGAGAGTGGACATTGTCATCTTATTCTGGTTCTCTAGAGGAATGCTTCCAGCTTTTGCCTGGTCAGTCTAATGCTGGCTTGGGTTTGTCATAGATGGCTGTTGTTATTTTGAGATGTGTTTCTTCAATGCTGAGTTTATGGAAGGTTTTGAAGGGATAAAGGGATGTTGAATTTTACTAAAAGCCTTTCTGTATCTATTGAGATGATCATGGAGTTTTTGTTTTTATTTCTCTTTATGTGATTTGCATGTGCTGAACCATCTATTGTTGAACCATAAATCATTTATTGATTTGTGCATGTTAAACCAACCTTGCATCCCAGGAATAAAGCCTACTTAATCATGGTGGATTAGCTTTTTAATGTGCTGCTGTATTTGCTTTGCTAGTGTTTTGCTGAGGACTTTTGCATCTATGTTCATCAAAGATACTGGCCTGACATTATTATTATTATTTTTATTATTATTATTTTTGAAACAGAGTCTCTTTCTGTCACCCAGGCTGGAGTGTAGTGGTGTGATCTTGGCTCACTGCAACCTCTGCCTCCTGGGTTCAAGCAATTCTTCTGCCTCAGCCACCCAAGTAGCTGGGACTACAGGCCCTTGTCACCATGCCTGGCTATTTTTGTTTGTTTGTTTTTTTGTATTTTTAGTAGAGACAGGGTTTCACCATGTTGACCAGGATGGTCTTGGTCTCCTGACCTCGTGATCTGCCAGCCTCAGCCTCCCAAAGTGCTAGGATTACAGGTGTGAGCCACCATGCCCGGCCTATTTTTTTTTTTTTTTTTTTAGTTGTGTCTCTGCTAGGTTTTAGTATCAGAATCATGCTGGCTTCAAAGGATGCGTTAGAGAGGAATTACTCCTCCTCAATTTTTTGGAATAATTTCAGTAGGAATGAAACCAGCTCTTCTTTATACATCTGGCAGAATTTGGCTGTGAATCCATCTGGTCCAGGGTATTCCCTGGTTGGTAAGCTTTTCATTACTAATTCAATTTTGGAACTCATTATTGATCTACTTAGGGTTTCAATTTCTCCCTGGTTCAATCTTGGGAGGTTGTATATTTCCAGAAATTTATCCATTTCTTGTAGTTTTGTAGTATTTGTGCATAGAGGTGTTTGTAATAGTCTCTGAGGGTAATTTTTTTTTGTATTTTTTTCGTGGGGTCAATGTTAATGTCCCCTTTGCCATTTCTAATTGTATTTATTTGGATCTTCCCTCCTTTTTTCGTTATTAGTCTAGCTAGTGCTCTATCAATCTCATTTATTCTTTCAAGACAACCAACTTTCAATTTGATTTATCCTTTGTATGTTTTTTTTTTTTTTTTTTTTTGCATCTCAGTTTCATTTAGTTCAGATCTGATTTTGGTTATTTCTTGTGTTCTTCTAGCTTTGAGACTGGTTTGCTCTTGTTTTCCTAGTTCCTTCAAGTGTGATGTTAGGCAGTTAATTTGAGATCTTTCTAACTTTTTGATGTGGGTGTTTAGTGTTATGAACTTTCATGTAAACACTGTGCTATAAACAATGGTATAAACACTACTTTAGCTGTGTCCTAGAGCTTCTGTTATGTAGTATCTTTGTTTTCATTAGTTTCAAAAAATGTTTTGACTTTTGCCTTAATTTTATTGTTTACCTAAAAGTCATTCAGGAACAGGCTATTTAATTTCCATGTAATTGTATGGTTTGGGGTGATCTTCTTAACATTAATTTCTATTTTTATTGTACTATGGTCCAAGAACATGGTTGGTATAATTTCCATTTTTTTAAATCTGCTAAGAATTGTTTTCTGGCCAATTTTTTGGTCAATTTTAAAGCATGTGCCATGTGCAGATGAGAAGAATGTATATTCTGTTGGGTTTTGGTGACAAGTTCTGCAGCTGTCTATTAGGTCTATATGATCAAGTGTTGAGTTCAGGTTCTGAATATTTTTGTTAGTTTTCTGCCTTGTCGATCTATCTAATACCGTCAGTGGAGTATTGAAGTCTACTTATATTATGGTGTTGTTATCTCAGTCTCTTTGTAGGTGTTGCTGCTACCACCCTGATGAAGCACTTTAGTGGGCCCCCCATCAGAGTGTTGTTGCCAGCAGACTGGGAGGGAACACCTCGACCTTCCCAGTGCAACAAGTTCCTAACTTCAAGGGAACCGAGAACAAAGCTGGGGATGTGGTACTATCCCCCCGGCATTAGAGCATGCAGCCCAAGAGTGATGAGCTGAGCCCTGGTCCCCTGAATTCTCCCAGAAACAAAGCCAGTTGACTGATTTTACCTTGTACCACAATCAAACCCTCAAGAGCATCAAGTAATAAAATCTTATACCACAATCAAACCCTCAAGAGCATCAAGTAATGAAAAAGCAAAAAATCCCAATCCAAAGGACATCAAAATCAAAGGTTAATGGAATGTCATCCTACACCGATAAGGAAAAAAGCAGCACAAGAACTCTGGCTACTCAAAAAGCCAGACTGTTTTCTTACCTCCAAACAACCACACTCATTCCCCAGGAGTGGTTGTTAAGCGGGCTAAAATGGCTGAAATGACAGATATAGAATTCAGAATCTGGATAGGAAGGAAGATCACTGAGATTCAGAAGAATGCCAAAACACAATACAAAAAAACCGAAGGAATCCAATAAAACAAGACATGAAAGATGAAATAATCTTCATAAGAAAGAATCGAACTGAGTTGATAGAGCTGAATTTCACAATACAATCACAAGTATTAACAGCAGAATAGACCAACCTGAGAAAAGAATCTCAGAGCTCAAAGACCAGTTCTTCAAATCAACTCTGTCAGACGAAAATCAATAAAAAGAATTAAAAAGAATGAACAAGGCCTCCAAGAAATCTGGGATTATATAAAAAAACAAATCTATGACTCATTGGCATCTCTGAAAGGGAAGCAGAGAAAGCAACCAACTTGAAAACATAGTTTAGGATATTGTCCATAAAATTTACCCAACCTCACTAGAGAGGCAAACATTCAAATTCAGGAAATGTAGATAACCCCTGTGAGATAGTATACAAGATGACCATCTCCAACATGCATAGTCTTCAGATTCTCCAAGGCCAACATGAAAGAAAAAATATTAAAAGAAGCTAGAGAAAAGGGGCAGGTCACCTACAAAGGGAACTCTATCAGGCTAACAGTAATCTTCCAGCAGAAACCTTATAAGTCAGAAGAGATTGGGAGCCTATATTCAGCATTCCTAAAGAAAAGAAATTCCAACTAAATATTTTATATCCAGTCAAACTAAGCTCCGCAAGCAAAGGAGAAATAAGATCATTTTCAGATAAGCAAATGCTAAGGGAATTCATTACCACCAGACTGTCCTTACATGAGGTCTTTAAGGGAGTGCTAAAAATAGAAAAGAAAGACCATTATCAGCCACCACAAAGCACACTTAAATACATAGACCATTGACACTGTTTTAAAACACTAAATAATCAAGTCTGTGTGATAACTAGCTGATATAATGATAACAAGATCAAATCCACACATATCAATATTAACCTTGAACATAAGTGGGTTGAATACCCCATTTAAATGTCACAGAGTGGCAAGTTGCATAAAAAGCAAGACCCAATTGTATACTGTCTTCAAGAGACCCATCTCAATTCAATGACACCCATAGGCTCAAGATACACAGACTAAGAAAAATCTACCAAGAAACTAGAAAACAAAACAAAACAAAAAGCAGTGGTTGCTATTTTAATTTTGGACAAAACAGACTTTAAACCAACAATAATCAAAAAGACAAAGACGAGCACTGCATAATGGTAAAGGGTTCAATTCAGTCAGAAGATTTAACTCTTCTAAGTATGTATGTACCCAACACAGGAGCACCCAGATTTATATAAAACATTCTTGAAGAATGGCCTATAATATGCTTTGATTCCAATATAAGTGTGCAGCAGGGGCAGTTATAAAATGATAATTATTTCAGGTATTTATCATCATGAAGTTATATATACATGTTCACATACATATATACATACACACACACACACACACACACATACATGTAACTGGGCCCTTTGGGATTTCAGCAACGCAGCTTTTTTTAGTCACTGAAATAATGAAAATTCTGATCAGGTCCTTGCTTGATGGCACAGGTTAACTGCTCACTTTTTGCCTAACATTCTATGTTCCTACAATATAAGTATAAACTGCTGATGTCCTGTTTCTTTGTCAAGCTGGAGGAAATAACTTCAGGGTCACAAAAAACGTCTGCGGAAGGAATGAACGCCCTGAAGGACATTGTAACTAGCTGTTGATGCCCAGAAGTCTCGTTGCTCAAGGTTTTATCTATGAGGAACACAGACTTTTTCCCCTGGATTCCTGAAACTCCCCTCCCTTATTCTACTGCTGCATAAAAACTCCCTGCTTCTTCTTTTTGTTAAGATGGGTTTGAGGGATCCTGTCCATTCACCTTCTCACTTTGGCCAAATCAAATGAGTTTTTTATCTCTAAGCACCTGTGACTCAGTGTTTGGCCTCAGCTGCACATCAGGTATATAATCCTGAATTTGAGGTTCCACAAGATATACACACACCCACACACAGCACATTATATTGCCACGTTGTGGTGCTTTTTATGGAATAATCATTTCTGTAAATGGCCTGTAGGCTGTAAAGAAAAACACCTGCCTCTATTCATTCACTGAACCCATATTTCCTAAGTACCTGTGACTTCCAGTCCCTCCTACCTGCACTGGGGATATGTCAGGCAATAACAACAGAAAACAACAAGCCGGCAGCCAGGTATTGAAAGCTGCTAGGGGAGAAAATAGTGAAAGGAGATCATGTAAACCAAGGAGAGTTTCTCCTTCATATGGATGGCCAGGGAAGGCCTCAGGGAGGCAGCAGCATTTTAACAGAGAAGTCAAGCAGATCTATGGGGGACAGCACTCCAGGTGCAAGGAACAGCAGGTCCAAGTGCCTCAGGTGAGGGGAGTGTACTTGGCAAGGGAGATGTGGGCCCTTGTGCCTAAGGAAAGTGAGTAATGGGAGGGGATGAGGTGGCAGAGGTGTGGGCAGCAGGGCCATATTACATGGGGACCTCGTTGGTCATCCTGAGACTATGGTTTTCCCAACTGAGATGGGGAGCCATTGGAGGAGATTCTAGAAGAGTGACTTGGTCTGACCCAGCCTTTAGGGGAGAACTCTGATGACCATGCAGAGATAGAAGCAGAAAAGCAGGTCCCCACAGGACGAACCCATTTGGGTGTGACAGAGATGTGGGCAGAGGGCAGCAGGGTGACGTCAGCCAGTCAGACCCAAGAGTGCTCTGAAAGTAAAGACAATAGAATTTGCTGGTGGATTGGACGCAGGGTGAGAGGAAGGGAGAAGCTGGCCCAACACTTCTTCCTGGGCAACTGGAAGCATGGGGTTTCCACTTTCAGAGATGCGTGGGAAAGAGGAGCAGGTAGCGGGGTGGAAGAATCAGGCCAGGCCGTTGGAGACTCTGATGCTACTATTCACCATTTTTATTGAAAAGGATGTCGTCTTTGACTCAATATTAATAGGACAGATGTGAAAAACTGAAAGAGACATCTTGTTCTTATCATAACCTCCCCCCTCATTTTGTACATTTGCACATAGAGAAGTTACTGGAAGGGACAGTGTGGGTGTGCCTCTGAGGTCCTTCAGCAACCCATCCGTAGCAGTCTGCAGCTGGGCATTCATACTGAGCCACATGGCAGCTGCAGTCAGTGTCTCCTGGTGCAGGGCATTGCGGGCTGGGGCCTCGCTCATGTTGCTCTGTCCCTCCCATGTCACTCCCGTCTTGAGCAGACCCAGCCTCGTTCTTGGGTGGAGTGAATCCACTTCTATATTTGAAGTGATCTTTCATGTATTTTGAAAATACCTAGGCTCCAAATCCTCCTCTAAGCCTACTTTCTTGACTTTTGACTAAAAATACCTCTTTGCAGTTATTAATATTCTTCTTGATTTTGCCAGTCTTGCAAGTGGATGGGAGTAAATCTTCAAGGGAGTTTAGCTAACCGTTCCTTCACTTTATGTTTTTAGGGATCCTGGGGGTTTCTGTATGTGGGAATCCCATTTTACTGTTCTAGTGGCCTGACCTGGCCAAAGGGAGTCCAGTGAAGTTTGTCTGTTATCCTGAACTTTGGTCATTTTCCAGATTTATATCGCACTGAAGAAAAATGTATTTTGCTATATGTATCTTAAGCTAAACCATTAACAGATACTTAGTGATTTTCCTTTTTCTCTGAAAAAGCATTCTGAAATTGATCTAGCTTTATAGAGATCATATTTAACCCACCCCAAAAAGAACTCAAACAATATCCTATTGATTTAAGAAAATAATCCTGTATTGACAAGGTTGTGAATTATGGCATATTTCTAGGGACCAACATCATCAGTGGCAGCAGAGGTGAGGATGAGGAATATGATTACAGAAGTTTATTTCATCTCACATGAGACATTCTAGTTCAGTCCAATATAACAGCTGCAATGTGAGCACAAGCTATTGATTCAAAGCTGCCACCTGCTTAGCCACGTCAAGAGGCAGGAGCTTAATATATCAGATGGTATTTGCTGTTTAGTCTCAGGTGGTAGCCCAGAATCAATATCCTTAATTCAAGAATCTCTATATTAACCAAGAGCAGGCACATCTATTACAATTCTGGTCCTCTCCTGTTATTAGCAGATGGAACCAGGTGCAGGACTGCAGCTTGTCCTGTCACGCGGCCCTAAATACTGCCTTTGTGTTATTCTCCACAGTTATATTCTCTCCTATGAAGAGTCTGGAACAGGCTTACCCTAAAGTATATTGGCCAAAATACTTTGACTATTTGAAAAGATAAAACATTAAATCATAGCCTAATGGCACTTGCTTTAAGAATTATATGTGAAAATTAACTGATCGATATGAATTGAAGGTGGTACAGATCCAACCACAATGAAAATAATAGCAAAGCCAAGAAATCACCAAGTACAGAAACCCACATATGGAAACCCACAGGAAATTGAAAGTATATTGAAGGACGGCCAGAAAACACAAAACATACATCCCACTTTCCTGGAGTCCCCAAATGAGCTATGGTGTAGTCCTCACAACTAGCTTTAGCGAGCACATCAGTTTATTTAAAAAAAAAAAAAAGGCTTTTTTTTTGGGGGGGCCTTGCTCTATGAGAGAAATTTATAGGGGTTACTTGGTGGATTCCTGAGCAGTGTGAATAATCTTGTAGCCAATAGTTTCTTGTAAAATCCAAGGGGCATTCACATAGAGTGGTTTCTTTTTTTTTTTTTTCTTTTTGAGATGGAGTTTCGCTCTTGTTGCCCAGGCTGGAGTACAGTGGTGTGTTCTTGGCTCACTGCAACCTCAGCCTCCTGGGTTCAAGTGATCTTCCTGCTCAGCCTCCCTAGTAGCTGTGATTATAGGAGCCCACCACCATGCCTGGTTCACTTTTGTATTTTCAGTAGAGACAGGGTTTTGCCATGTTGGCCAGGCTGGTCTCGAACTCCTGACCTCAGGTGATCCGCCCGCCTTGGCTTCCCAAAGTGCTGGGATTACAGGCGTGAGCCACCATGCCTGGCCCCATAGAGTGGTTTGTTATTTAGCGCTTTAGTGAAAGCCACGTTTGAGGTTTATAAAGACAGGTCTACTGTCAAGCAGTGGATAGTTTGTTCATGTAGCTTTGTGGACCTGAGTACACCTGTATCTTCAATTTACTTGATGTTTTATGGAAAATCTTAAGTAATAAATTAAATATCAGAAAATATTGTTTTATATTGAAATAGACCAAATGTATTATGAAACACTACAACATTTGCATTGGTTTCCTGATAAAATATCCCGTGGAAGGCCCTATCAAAACATTCGCATACCAAATGCAAAAGGTGTGTGTTTTAATAAAACCCAGTACCCTATTTATATAGGGAATTTGTCCTAACAAAAGACTCTTTCTACTTTTTAAGGTCTCTCAGTAGCATTTTAATAAAGATTTAATGGGAATTTTAAAAAACCCTTGGATCTATACTGCTGTCATTCGACTCAGTTCACAAACAATTCCTGTCTGAATTTGAGAATCATTAATAATCACAAAAGCTAATATTTGTGTAGCATACACCACCACAATCTGTTCTCAATGTATCTTCCAAGCATTTTCATAAGTCAAGGACTAATAGTAGCTTTCATGTTTTACAATAGAAAAATGGTGGCACCAAGAAGTTAAGGAGCCTTCTGAGGCTGTGCGCTGGTGAGTGGTAGACTGGATTCAAAGCCCGAGTGTGCACTCTCAGCTGCTGGGCTATATTCTCTGCCTAATCACAGAAATGAAATTTGTGCTTAAGCTTTTTATTTTAGATGAAACAATGAAAAACACTGTCAAGTCCAGTGTGTGTTTTTTTGCATGTAAGATACTGGATTGGAAAAACCACTCCTCCATTTTAACAATAAGATAATTGTCAAGGACATTTCTGAGCTAGTTAGCAGAATTTAAAAAACATTGGATTTGTATTGCGGGATTGAGTGAAGTTGTACTTTAAGGAGTTCAATTGGGGTTTTGTTTGTTTCTATAACGACACTAAGTTTTAGACTTGAACTCCTATGGCTTGAGCTATGTAGAGAAACTTAATTCAAGTGAAGAATTTAGCAAGAATACTGGGTCATCAGAGCGACTAAAATTTTAGCGACTCGGTAGATACCTATCATTATCTTATTATTATTATTATTATCGCCATAAACCAGTCTCACAGAAATGATAATAGTAATGCATAGAACAACAAGCACTATAACTCTCAACCACCTACGACAGACCAGGCACTGAGTGAAGTATTCCTCTCATAACATTTCACGTAAACCTCACAGCAGCCCAATAAGGAGAGCCAAACATCACACTTTTCTATTCTGGCTTCAGCACCAAGGCTCTTGCTCATCAGGGTACTTTGCTCCATAGATAAAAGAGGAACAAAACCTAATTTCAGATACGATGTGGGTATCTGCCAATTAAGGATGTTTGGAATATGTACATTAATTTATCCAAACATTCATTTTGCAAGATTCAGCAAACATTAATTGAGCAACTTCTGTGTTTATTGTGTGTTATTTGTGGATGTGAAGAAGATACAGCCCTCAGTGAATTAAAACTTTATTTGGGAAAATTGTAATAAAATAAATGGGAGGAGTGGTTCATTCTCACTGAGATGTATAGGAAAATATTCACATACGGCACATAAAAAAAGAAACAGCAACTTAAGATGAGTAAGATTCAATGGGCAGAGAAGGAGAAATGGCAGAGTGGTCAGAGGGAAGGGAAGAATAAAGATACAGAAATGGAGAAAAATTTTTACTTGAAATTATTTTCTTGAAATTATTCTATGTAGCTCATTCATTCAAAATATGCAAGAAATTCCACATAAACAGAACTGGCCCTCCACTTTCCTGATGCTTCTATTTTTCACTTTATAATCTTAAAATAATTGGGAATCTTTTATCTCAGAATCATTCTTCTGAAAATAATGTATGTGTATGATAGGAATGAAACTTTGGGTAGAATGGAATATCTCTCTAAGTCACCTAAAATAGAGCCATTTTTAATGTTGCTGGTCTTCATTAAGTAACTTGCTGAAGTGAAAACTGGAGCTACCTAGATATACTCTGATATTCTGTTGCATTCAAGATGAAAATTAAAAGGGATTATAGAGAAGATAAAGGGAATTAAAGAACCAAATATAGATTTGATTACTGCAAAGGTTAAGTACATTGGATTAATAGCAGTAGCATTTAAAATGCATTTCCCCATATGATAGGGGCAGAATGAAAGGAGCTTTGGAACCATGTGCTTCACCCTAGTGTGCACAGTTTTGAATAAACGCTGTTATGTGACCATCACCCTTTGCTATAAAAACTGGTATTTATCCACTCCACTGCAGAAATGCTTTCACAGAATGTGTTTCTCACCAGGGTTTTAGAATATTTACATCGGCTGATTAATAATTTACAGTTGGCATTCATGACCTCAGACTCATGAATAATTGACATGTTCATTTAAGATTTGCAACTGTTCTGTATAATGATAAAATGCACCAATCTGAGCCTCTCCAGTATTTCAACAAAGTTTGCAATGAAATCAGGCTTTCTTTTGGTTTTGCAGGGGTTGAAAGTAAAGCTTATAATCAAATAATGGAGGATAATAATTGTATGTGCCAGATGTGCTCTCTGTTGAGACAAGGAAGAGTAACTGGCACATAGGGAAGCCACCACGATCCTCATACCAGCACTAAGAAGTGGATTTTATTGGCTTCATTTGTAGTTGAAGGAAAGGGGCTCAGGAAATCTAATTAAATTCCTGTTACCTCTCTGGACTTTTAAAGTTGTATAGGAGTAGTAGGAAATATAAAAATATATATGTGTACATATGTGTGTGCATAAACACATTGTATATGTACACTACATACATGTATTTCCAATCACTATCTATTTAATTACTATTATAGTATTTTCAAGAAAAAAACAATAAAAAACAATGATACAACTAGTCTAAGTTTTTGTGTGGCTATCAACTTAATTGTCAAATTGGTCACACCAAAATGCCCGTTTTTAACCTTACTTTTTTCAGGGGATTGAATATTGGTTATTGTCAGATTAATGTCAAAATAATGCTTCTATTTACAAAAAAAAAGTCCATCCTGAAAGTATGAGAACATCTATACCTACTTAAAAAAAAGAAGAAGAAGAAAAGAAAATGAAGAAGAAAAACAGTTATTATAACTCTTCGTTAAAAGGTTTTTCTTTTGCCTGGGGATTCAGTGTGGAGGTTCACTTAGTAGTCCCTTACACAGGTCATTGGCCACGAGTAACAAAATAAAAGAGATATCTTTTGTGTCTATTTTTCTACCTTCACAACCAGATTCCCCTATTTTTCTTAGCGGCTATGCCCTATTAGCTATATGCTCTTTACATAGCTTGACACAATCCTTTCCATCTGGCTCTTGGGTCATTTACTGGAAAATATCTCATTTTTAGTTTTATTCTTTTTTAAAAAAAAATTTACAAAATGGCTTTCTAACTCTTGTCAAGGTAATAGCAGAAAAGGTTTCATGGGACTGTGATTTCTCAAGGTATACTCAGAAGTCTTGTGATTCCAAAAGAGTGTTATTTCAAGCACCATGCCAAGACAATGGGCAAGGGTTGCTTTCCAATGACCTTCGCATCACACCATCTGAACTGGTATCCACTGTCCTTATGCAGAATCTATTTGATGATTCTCCCATGATGCACTGAAAGCAGATGCATCACTGCAACGTGTCTGGCTGAAGTCTCCAGGATCCCAGCACCTGAAAAACCTGCCATGCTCCAATGTACAAACAATGTCTCATTTGCCTATTTGACTGATGTTTCTTGCACTTGTCTTTCCTGGCTGTGTTAAAAGTCTCTCCTGGATCCCAACTTCAGGGTCTGCTATTCATTAAAAGTTTTTCTTTCTTGTTCAATCCATTCAAAGAGTATCTCTATTTTATTCCCTTCAGCTCTTCCATCAGAATGTCTACTTCCAAGCACCTTCAATTCCATCTGTCCGTGTCTGCAGATGAGATGTGGGTGTCAGTCAGGCCTGACCACTTAAATACAAAATAAAGAAAGGTATAAAGGATTTAAAATAAAGAAAGTTAATCTAAGAAAATGTGAACACAGTGGTGAAAGAGCTAAGAATCTAAATGAGAACAGTGATGTAACAGAGATGAATAAACACACTATCACCCAGGCTGAAGGTGGGGAGTGGGTAGTGCTGCCAGCGCCAAGGGCTGAGGTCATGATGCACAAAAGAAAATCATGGTGGAGAAATGTGAGCTGGAGAGATTGTGAGGTTACAGAGCTGCCAGCCAAGGTAGACAAAGAGAGGGCAGAAATATCTTCTCTCCTCCCTTCCTCCCATCTTCAATATCCTTCCCATGCCAGCCACTGCCCAAACCCAAAAGGAATCAGTGGATGGGAGCTTGAAGCATGCAGTCTGTAGAGTATAGAAACCTTCACTACAGAATAAAGCAGGGAAATAATCAGGATTGGATCTACTGGCAAACGAGACAAAGACCAACAATTCCTAGTGCCACCGCTATCACTGTCCGAGTGGATGGAGACACTTCAGCACCCTTCCCCAGGTCCTGATCTGGAACAAGATTGCGGTTCCTTGTCTTGGCAAGTAAATGAAAGTAACAAGTTAGAATTCATAATGTGTCCTATAAAAAAAAAGAGATATGGAGGATCCTTGAATGTGTTCTTAAAACCTACAGAAATATATTTTGTGTGAGGAGATGACTAGTTGTCAAACTAAGTAATGCTTTTTAAATGAAAGCTTTTCAGAGTACATTTTAAGGAGTAACTCCAACTTAAATTGGCAGACAAATGCTTTAGGTTTGAGCAAAGATTTAAAAGTGCGTAGAGAACGTAAAAACTGTTACAAGGCACAGATCTATTGGAGACATGAATTAAAACATCACCACATCCTTAAATTTAATCATTTCAAAGTTGCATAATAAATTTAAGGCCGAGATTTTCTATATTACCTCCATAGAAAACCAAAATTGCTAAGAAATAGGCAACAAAATTATTAAGAAATAGGAACATGAAATTCTCATTTTAAAAAAGGTTAGTTTCTATCATGACGATTTTGGAGACTTGAATTACTGGTAGGTAAGATAAATCTAATAGAGATTGATGATATAAGGCAGTCACTGTTGATTGTCCCTCCACCACAATGAGCCCCTCCCCACTTTCTTTTTTGCTGGAAGAATGTCAGCTTTTTTATATCCAAGTCTTAGGTGGCAATACACTCATGGAATGTGGGTCTCGTTGTGTCTCTGGGCAGGAGAAGCCATGATGGCACCAGTAACTGTGGATCAGTCAGAGTTCAAGGAGGGAAACAGGAGGCACACAGACATTTCAAGCAGAATGTCATCTGACACAGGAATCAGGTGCTTCTTCCCATCACTGGAAGTGCTGGAAAGCTGTGGTCAGGATGCCTTAGTAGACGGTTTTTTGGCACTGGATCTAGCCATGCAGACTCCGGGGAGCTGCTGCTGTTTCTACCATTACTGGAACCACAATACCTCATGGCACAGACAGAGTTGCAATGGCTTCCCCCTCAGTTCCGCCTACAAGACTGCGTACACATTGTCTCCTGACCATTTCCCATCCCAAACTCAAGCTGCAAGAATGTTTTAGAAATGTAGCTGTTAGACTTCCAGCCCATCAGTACATGGCGAATGAACATATTAAGGATGGGGTTGTTGGCTGTTAGCAGACAATAATTAACACAATATTTGGCTTTTAAAAATTATTACTATTTTTGATTGACACATTGATATGGTATGGTTCCTTGTCCCCACCCAAATGTCACCTTGAATTGTAATAATACCCATGTATCAAGGGCAGGACCAGGTAGACGTAATTGGACCATGGGGGCAGTTTCCCTCATTCTGTTCTCATGATAGTGAGGGAGTCTCACAAGATCTGATGGTTTTATAAGCATCTGGCATTTCACCTGCTTGCACTCACCCTGTGAAGAAGGTGCTTGCTTCTCCTTTGCCTTCCACCATGATTGTAAGTTTCCTGAGGTCTCCCCAGCAATACAGAACTGAGTCAATTAAACCTCTTTCCTTTATAAATTACTCAGTCTCAGATATTTCTTCATAGAAGTGTGAGAATGAACTAATACACACATCATAATTGTATACATTGATGTGATGTACGTATACAATGTGAAATGATTAAATCAAGCTAACATATTCATCACCTCACTTATCTATCACTTTTTTGACTTTGAAATGTAAGTGTAAGGCGGCTGTTGGATTCCTCGGAAAAATCTAATACTCTAATAAAAGATAGGCTTGAGAAGAAAGTATCCTCTGTCTTCTCCATAGAAGCACATGATATTTGAAACTATGGTTTCCTCTTGCAATGAAAAAGGTTTAATATTCAGGGTAAAAGCCAATATACTATGAATAACAGTAGGAGGAAAATTTCCTGGCTCCTTGATGACATAGATGTGCCACTGCACTAACCTATCCTGAAATACATTATCTCCGACTTCCAGTTGTATTGGACATTAAACTCCTTATTGGTTGGGTGTTCTTTAATATGCAGTCAAAAAAGGGTTTTTCCCACAAGGTATATATTTCACCGAAACAGCATGTAGAGACAATACTATGAAACTCCTAATGAAGAGGCAATAATAAATTTTGAAACCATAACTGATATCTCAAAGAAATAGTTTAAGCCCTTTTCTTGAAATTATTCTATGTAGCTCATTCATTCAAAATATGCAAGAAATTCCACATAAACAGAACTGGCCCTCCACTTTCCTGATGCTTCTATTTTTGACTTTACAATCTTAAAATAATTGGGAATCTTTTATCTCAGAATCATTCATCTGAAAATAATGTATGTGTATGATAGGAGTTCTACCCTATTTCAAAATTTAATATAAGGTAGTTTATATTACCTTTTCTGATTTTAATCAAATACTTATGCCATATGTTAATATAATTTGCATGTCAGTTTCCCTAGCAGAAAAAAAAAGTCCTTTTTAAGACATCTGCATCACCAACCAGCTGTCATAGTAGCCATTGGGCAAAACATGAAATCCAGCAAACGCTTCCACCATTTCTCTTGAGACGAGGTAGATTTAGAATGACATTTTTATTTTCCTTTCTGTCTATCCATCCAAAAGATATTGTTTATCTATTTTAATGTTTACTACATGCTGTTTACTCTTTAAAATAAATAGGAGAATAGTATAACTTTATTTATTTTGAGATGGAGTGCAATGGCATGATCTCAGCTCACTGCAACCTCTGCCTCCTGCGTTCAAGTAATTCTCATACCTCAGCCTCCCGTGTATTTGGGATTACAGGCACGTGCCACCACACTTGGTTAATTTTTGTATTTTTAGTAGAGGTGGAGTTTCATCATGCTGCCCAGGCTGGTCTTGAACTCCTAACCTCAGGTGATCCACCTGCCTCGGCCTCCCAAAGTACTGAGATTACAGGTGTGACCCTCCGAGCCTGGCCTTTTTTTTTTTTTTTTTTGAGATTGAGTCTTGTTCTCTCAGCCAGGGTGGAGTGCAGTGGTGGGATCTCGGTTCACTGCAACCTCTGCCTCTGTGATTCTCCTGCCTCAGCCTCCCCAGTAGCTGGGAATACAGGTACCGCCCACCACACCCAGGTAAATTATTTTGTATTTTTGGTAGAGACAGGGTTTTGTCATGTTGGCCAGGCTGGTCTTGAACTCCTGACCTCAGGTGAGCCACCCACCTTGGCCTCCCAAAATGCTGGGATTACAGGCATGAGCCACCACACCCGGCTAGAGACTTGTATAACTTTAGAAACACCAATTATTATAAAGGGTGTATTGTTTGTCCACTATGTATTTTTTCAGTGTAGCAGGTTTTGGGGCTGCAGGGTGAATACAGCATGCTCTCAGGAAGTCACTCCCCACCAGCAGAGGCCTGCAGATGAACAGGAGACCTGGCTTTGCGGTGTCTCTTCCCTAAGTATCACGCAGCAATTGGGAAGTGGAATAGCTTTAGGTATCTACTAATACTACATGATATGGTCCTGTTCCTGCAGATAGAACATAGCTTCCTAGATGCTCAGTTCACATTCTACAAAACAACAATAACAATTGTACCTGTATGCATGAAATATCCCCATACAGTATTCCCTATTTTATTTTATTTTTATTTTATTTTATTTTATTTTGTTATTATACTTTAAGTTTTAGGGTACATGTGCACAAAGTGCAGGTTTGTTACATATGTATCCATGTGCCATGTTGGTGTGCTGCACCCATTAACTCGTCATTTAGCATTAGGTATATCTCCTCATGCTATCCCTCCCCCCTCCCCCCACCCCACAACAGTCCCCGGAGTGTGATGTTCCCCTTCCTGTGTCCATGTGTTCTCATTGTTCAATTCCCACCTATGAGTGAGAACATGCGGTGTTTGGTTTTTTGTCCTTGTGATAGTTTGCTGACAATGATGGTTTCCAGCTTCATGCATGTCCCTACAAAGGACGAACTCATCATTTTTTATGGCTGCATAGTATTCCATGGTGTATATAAATCATGCTGCTATAAAGACACATGCACACGTATGTTTATTGAGGCACTATTCACAATAGCAAAGACTTGGAACCAACCCAAATGTCCAACAATGATAGACTGGATTAAGAAAATATATTCCATATTTCACTTTCATCTTAAAGAATAGATTTACTGGATATGGAATTCCAGATAAACTTTTATTTTTAATTGAGCCTTTGCTGAGCTCATTCTATGGCCTTCTGTCTTCCTTAGTTTCTATCGAGAAATCAACTCAATAGTTTAATTTTTGCTTGTTTGGCTATGCTGTGTAATTTTTCCTCTGACTACTTTTAAATATTTTTCATTCTCTTTAAATTTTTTTGTTGTGTATATTTGTTTTTGTTTATGTTTATTTTGTGAGGGGTTGCAGGGCTTCTTGAATTAGTTTCCTGTGTTTTTTCATCAGTTTGGGAAATCTCTTGGCCTTTAGGGCACTTCTGCTCCTTTTTCTTTTTCTCTCCTCCTGGAACTCCAGTTGTGTGTATGTAAAACCATCTCCCTACCTCCTGCAGCTTTTACTCCCTCTTCTGACTCCATTCTCCATCATCCAGACTCTTGTTCCTATGTGTTTCATTTTGAATGTTTTCTTTTCCTCTATCTTCCAATTCATGGAATGTTTTATTCATCTGTGTTTATTTGGGTATTAAAAACACTTATTGTGTTCTTATTTTTATTTTTTTATATACAACAGTTCCACTTGGTTCAGTTTCATAATTTTTATTTTTTTAACCGAAATGTTTAGTCTTGCTCTTATATTACTAAAGATGTTAAGAACATTTATTTTAAATTTTGTGTCAGACAACTCTATTATCTAAATCCCGAGTCTGTTTTTATTGTCTGTCACTTTTAGAAAGGTGTTCTTTTCTCATTATTTACATAATTGCCTACGATTAAGTATTAAAAATTGATAATGAATAAACCAGAAATAATTTGATCTCCAAGCTAATGAGATCTTGCAAAGAATATTCCCATTTGCCTCTGGTGGGTGGATCTGGGCATTGGTAATCTAGGGACTGTGATAATTGAAGCCTGGAGTTCAGTCTATGTAATCCGGCCTGTTTTTAGTGTGTGCATTCTCTCATGGTGTGGTCCTTCAGGTTCTCAGCTCAGCACACAGAGAACTTACCAGTGACCACCGCACAAGGCGGGCCTTGGACTCCAATTTTTGTCTCTCAGACTCAGAAGGATGCCAAAAGCTTGTTTTGTTTCTTAGTCTCTCAACTTTCTGGAATCAGTAGATGTTCCTAGAGGAAAGGAAGGTCAAAATGCTGGGCTTGCCTATGGAGACTTTCTTCTTCTCACTTGTCTTGTCCTGTAATTACTTCAATACCTTGCTAGTGCTTCCATGTCTTTCAGCAAAATACATTTACCAGCTTTTAAAGTTTTTCTGAATGAGATTAACTCTCCAAATTATTCAGTTTGTTTTTATCAAAACAATGTTTTTATGGTTTTTGGCATGTTTAACCAATGATTGGTCTCAGTGATTTGCTAATTAATACATGTGATCGAAATATCTGAGTTTAAATTTTGCTTTAATAGACAGAGGTGCATGATCATATTTGCAATATTTTTATTTCCAAGTCTTCTCTTCACGTTTTATTTTGTAAAACAACTTCAACATCTAAATGTTAAGTTAAAAAAATAGCTTGAGCATCTACATTTGGCTTCCAGCTACTTATTAAATCCTGTATTGTCACTCTTCACTTCAGTACGGCAAGCAAACACTGACATGAATGTGTGCCTTAAGGAAAAGAGCACTAAATATCCATTGCACTACTCCTATTACATGGATTTTGAAAACTACAATCCAAAACTAATACGCAACTTTGCATAAAGCATTTCTTATATATTTTACCACTGAATTTTTGTTATATCACAAGGACACATGTATAGATGACATAGGAAGTGGGATTTGGGAGGCTAACTTATTTGCCAACAGATGTTTAATTCAATATGGTTTATATAAATTCATAATGAGTAGTGGGGACAATTCCCCAAGCACTTCTTTGCTAATCATCTGTCACAACAACATGGAAGACTGAAGGCAGCACGCTAATGTAGGCAGCCTGCTGTTAAACTTCAGACTGACATGGATGGCATGCCATCAATTGTGAATCCTCTGAGGGTCTTTCTTCTTCCTAGCAGTGACCTCTAGTCATGTGCTTGAGCTCAAGACCGCTGGGCACCCTGTGGTCAGACCACCTGCCCACAAAGTGAATGAATTTGTCTTAGGGTGACTACCTTCTTGACATATTGGAGTGCATTAATATTACATTAGAATCTGAGGCTTGAACAGATCTCTGAACTCTCCATTTACTCTCTCTCTCTCTCTTTCTCTCTCTCTGTCTTCCCCCCTCCCTATCCCTATCTCTTTCTCTGTTTTCCTCCATTCATTCTCTCTCTCTCGCTGTCTCTCTCTCTCTCCTCCCATCTCCCTATCTCTTTCTCTGTTTTCCTCCATTCATTCTCTCTCTCTCTCCCCTCCCTCCATCTCCCTATCTCTTTCTCTGTTTTCCACACTCTTTTTTAAATGCTCTACTCTCATAATGACAGCACTCCTTTATCTGAATGTCCCATTCTTTCTCAGGATCTTGCAGAGATACTTTTCATTCAATCACATGAAGGAAAGCTTCTGTGAACTTTCATGGTTCTCCATATTTGTCATTATTGGTTATTTGTCTATTTGTTTTGGAAAATTTTAACTACATTAAAAGCTTGTGTCTCTTTGGTAGCAAATTTCCAGCAGTCATTGCGGTTCCTGACATAGTGTGCACATCTAATACAGCTTGATTGAATAAATCTATGAGTCACTAAATGAGTGAGATGATTTGCAATTTTGCTAAAGTAAAAATTTTCTCCATGGGGCCAATGGTGCAAGTCTCAGAGTCCGAAGGCAAGAGAACCTGGAGTTCTGATGTCTAAGGGAAGAAGAGAAAAGTGTTCCAGCTCTGAGGGGTGGGGGCAGAGAGGGGGAGAGAGAGAGAGAGAGAGAGAGAAAGTATGTGTGAGAGAGAAGGGGAGCAAGGGAGAGAGAGAGAGAAAGTATGTGTGAGAGAGAAGGGGAGCAAGGGAGAGAGAGAGAAGGGGGAAAGGGGGCGGAGAGAGAGAGAGAGAGAGAAAGAGAGAGAAATTTATATTTTCTCTGCCTTTTTGTTCTATCCAAGTCCTCAGCCAATTGGATGGTTTCCACTTACATTGGGTGAGGGTGGTTCTTCTTTAACTTAGTCCATTGATTCAGGAGCCAGTCTTACAAAAACATCCTCACAGACACACCCAGAAATAATGCTTTACCAGCTATCTAGGTATCCCTTAATCCAGTCAAGTTGACACCCAAAATCAACCATTACTCCACATGACCCATTTTTGTATTTTAAACAATTTGGTAGATCTCTGTTGCCTACCAGTGATGAAGACAACTTCAGTCCAGCCGACAAAAACACTGTTTGTCTCTCTGCTACTCCTACCACTTGTCAGCGGCCACCTTTTCCCCAACCACAGAGACCCCTGTGTCCCTCCTTGAGCACAGGGGCACCTCACATTGCCTTGACTTGACCTATGCGCATTTTTTCCTCTTGTTTATAACCAACTTTCTCTTCCAGTCATCTGGAAAATGCCAGGCTAACCTTTAAGATTTATTCAATTGTGACCTCAGAGGCCAAAGAATGAGCTCTTTATATTAGATTGAACCTTATGAAATGGATACTATCCAACCATTTAGACCTTCAAAAGGGCAATTTCATTTGACTCAGCTTATTACATAACTCCATTAACGTGTCACATTGAATTGCAACCAGCTGTTCACACATCCATCTCCTCCACATGCCTAGCTCAGAACTAGGACATGGTGGGCACTTGTGTTTTGAAGAAACAAATACATACCCCAGGTGCCTCTTCTTTCTCATTTCTAACTCCTCTTTCTTTTCTCTTGTTATTTATTTATTTATTTATTTTTCCACAGAAGAACCTGGGGCCGTATTGGATACTGTTAGGACTGGAAGAGGACAGTATCAGGGATAAAGATCCTGTGTTCTCACTCTGAAGCCCTGGTGGAATCTGTCACTCACCAGGAGCCTGCTGGGGCCATCTCTCAGCTTTGCAGAGTGCAGGGAAGTCGCTTTTGATGGGTGAGTGTTGACAAGGCTATGCCTGTTTCTTCCTTTCTGTACCCTCGGTTTTCAGAAGCACTAATGTTAGTAAGCAACCCTACTCTTTCTCATTCTATCTGTCTTTGGTTATCATTTAGAGTAGTTAGTGATTATCACCTAGATGTCTGAGAGAGGACTTGAAATCATTGCTTCCTCATGCATCCGCTCTATATTTTGGCATTTTACACCAAAAAAAAAAAAAGAATGCAAGATCTTTGGGGGTATCCCTTGTTAGCATATATCTTCAAGCTTCAATTTGAGACTCTCAATCTTGATGTTTGGTTGTTGGAAATAATACATAACTTCCGTGAGTGCTCTTGTAACTGGAAAAATAAGGTTCAGAGTAAAGTTAAAATAGTATCAATGTAACAGCTACTCAAAAATTTTTCTTTTTCTTGTCTTGGCATGCAGAAGTCTGTTCTTGTTTGTACCCGAGTCATGATAATTTAAAAATCAAACAAAGATAACAAATATGTACACCATCAGGGAAGGATAGTGAGCTGATATGTATTAAGTTACGTCTCTATATTGCCTGCTTTTAACATATCACAGCTTGGGAGCCTTTATTGTTTGAATACTGTATAGGTGAAGAAATGGGATTAGTAAATTTGATGTGGTCAGGAGGCACTGTGAGCCTCTGTCAGTGTTTTGCTTCCTGTATTTTTGTCCTAGCGATGCTTTTCTATGTAGTGACAAAGGAAGATCACTGATGAGAATGGCTCATTCCCACTTCCCAAGGCTGTTGGGCCACAGTGGGCCTCCCAGTATCCACCATGAGCAAGCCTCAGAAGTTAGAGAAGGAAGGACAACTCTAGATGATGGGATGGAATGTTGATTTTCCTTTCTTTTTCTCATTTTCTCTTTTGTCTTGTTTCTCTTTTCCTTCTTTTTCTCCTTTTTCTTTCTTTTGTTTCCTCCTTCTCTTCATTTTTTATTTATTTATTTATATTTTTTTGAGATGAAGTCTCACCCTGTTGCCCAGGCTGCAGTGCAGTGGTGTGATCTCGGCTCACTGCAACTTTCACTTCCCAGTTCAAGCGATTCTCCTGCCTCAGCCTCCCGAGTAGCTGGGACTACAGGCGCACAACACCATGCCCAGCTAATTTTTATATTTTTAGTAGAGACAGGGTTTCACCTTGTTGGCCAGGATGGTCTCGATCTGTTGATCTCATGATCCACCCACCTCGGCCTCCCAAAGTACTGGGATTACAGGTGTAAGCCACCACACACAGCCCTTCTTCTCTTTATTTCCATTGTTCCTTGTGTCATTCCTGCCTTACTTTCTGCCTCACTGCTTGTCTTTTGTTATTTCTTTCCTGTTTGCTTCTTGTTGCTTCTTTGATCTTTTACTTTTTCTTGTATTTTTTTGAATGGTGGAGAGGTTGTGGCCCAGTCAAACTGGTTCTTCTGCTCTTGATATATAAGCAGTCTTTAACCCAATATTGAATGTACTTAGCTTTGTAGAAGGATGCAGGGTGGGCCTACAGCAGACATTGCATCTTCCTCTCCTGAGGAAGCCCAGCAGCCACCAAGGTGCAGCTCCCCATCCCCATACCCCTGCCAGAGGTGAGATACCGCAGTGATGTGTTTAAAGGTAAGTTGATGCACTCACTGGGATTCCTAGTATCTTCAAGCCAATTTACATCCTCCTCAGCCCAGGTGTGGTCCCACAGAATAGGGATAAGCATAGATGCAGCTCTGCATGTTTATATGATTCAGAATCAGTGCTATAGGACTACAGATCCCAAGGTTATAACCCCAGCCCGGCCCGACACAAACCCATTACTTGCTGTTACCTATCCCTTCTTTCCCTCTCTTGATGCCTCCTTTACAACTGTCATTTATTGCAGCATTGACAGATGTTTCTAGTCTTTTGACATCATGACCATGTCTTTTTTTCCATGTGACAATCATTATGTATTTTTTAAAACACCATTAGAATGATGCAGACATCTTATTCATTCAAAACACCTGTATTTTAAAATTCTGACATTTGGCCAAGGCACATCACTTCCTTGGGTCTCAGTTTATGTATCTATACATTGTATGGGTTTGATTAGATGACACCTGTGATCCCTTCCTGATCACAAATCCACGTGTCTCTACTAGCAGTGCTGGGAAACCTGCAGCCATTAGCCTGGAATGCTCTCCTGGCTTTATACATTCCCTCTTAGCCAGATCACGTTGTATGCACATGAAGCTGGGTCATGCTTTCCTCAGAGATAATAGATAGAAAGACTGGAGAGTTGACATGGGACATGAATATTACATGATTCAGTTATGTGGCTCTTACTAAAGGAAAGCATCTCTCATTGTACTAAATAAGACATGGCAGCTAAGTAATACTGCATTTTGCAGAAAGCAATGAACTTGTGCGGTATCCACATGAGAGGGCATGTTACATGCCACTGCAGAAGGGGCAAGACTTATCCCTACCAGAAGACTGAGAATTTTGGGGGAGCAAAAGGATTCTTGCTATGCCATCAGACTTCCGTTAGCACAACTTCTTAGGACCTTGGAAGGACTTTAAAAACCTATGAGAAGACAGACAGGATTTTCAAATTCCTGCAGAGAAAACCCAGTGTCTGAAGGTTATCAGCAGGATGGGCTCCGTGGCCTCAAGTGCAGGAGACCACATATGTCTTAGAAACCACAGTGGGCAGAGAGGGTCATCTCCAAGATGTGTGTCAAAACTATTTATTGCCAACATTGTAATATTAGCAACTAACCAGACTGCACTGAATGTTTAAATAGCTAAGTCTTCTGTAAATTATCCTCAGCTTAGTGACAGTGCTTTTCTTTCCCTGACCAACAGAGTTAAAGTACCACCACCCTCCCCACACTGCCCGCCCTCTCTCCAGGGTTATTTTTCTCCAAAATATGTATAATCTGAAATACCCAGAACATTTCCTGCTTCAGAAGAGCCTGAGTCTTGGTCAAGAGTGCCTGCAAGTAGGACAAAGAGACTCAGAGAAAGACCTGTTTGACAATTTTACATGAGGCTGGCTGTGGTTATGCAATCTGGGTTTACGTAATAGGGAAAAGATGGAAAGATTACAGCTACAAAAGGTGATTTTATAAAGGAGATGTGCCCATTGAGAAAAGAACGTAAAAAATGGTCTTAAATTAGAGTATGAGAGAGCTGGGGAGAATTTCAATAATTATTTAAAGCCTCTAACAATGCAGGTTGTTATAGGGACTAAGGTTGGACAGTAATGGAATCTACAGTCCTTCTCCTTGGTGATTAGGGCAGACACCAGCATGGAATTGCAGGTTCAATTTACTTTTCATGGAGTGGGAATAGATTCTGAACGTATCTTCAAGGCATGAACTTAGTGATTACATATGCTGTGCTCAGTATTCTGCACACTCATATCCCAGGATGAACACAATTTTGGATCATTTAAAATGTCTATAATGATATAAATATTGAATTATATAGAGGAAAAGTAAAGCCATCTTGAGAGATAAGTTAAATCTACATGTGGGTCCCCACAAAGGGGAAGCTCCATCAATTAGATGAGGACTGCTGCTCTCAGTGTGGTCCCGTGGCAGCCGCCCTGTGTGCTGTCAGGGTGGATGACGCTGATGTAAGGAAAGAGCCAGCCTGGGCCCTGCATCTGAGCCATGGAGCCACCTGCAAAGCCCCCAAGGGCAGAGATGGTCCTGCAGCTCCCACCTAGTCAGCAGCCCAGGTAATCCGGCCAAGGCAGGACAATTGACATGGTGCAGGCGAGTGATGGCTGTGAGGTGAGAGTGGGTGGGGAAGGCGACAGGTCAGCCAGGGAGCTCTGACTGTGTCATAGCAAGGTTCCCTTGGCCAGAGTAGTCTTCATGACTCCCACATACCTCCTGCAGAGCTTCACTCAAACATGGCCTTCCCAGGAGACTTTCCCTGACCAACAGAGTTAAAGTACCACCACCCTCCCCACACTACTCACCATCTCTCCAGGGTCATTTCCCTCCAAAATATGTATTATCTAAAATACTGTATGTTTCATTGATATATTTTATTTATCATCTGTTTCTTTGATCCAAGAACTATGTCTATTTAATTCACAGATATATCCCAGTGGCTATAGTGGCATGTGACATACCGTAATAAATATGGATTGATTGAATGAGTAATAAGACAGCAATTACAAGTACTTTAAATATCTAGATTGAATCAACAAGCACAACCCCCCACTAAGAAGGATCAAATTTGGGTCAAAACATAAAAAAACTTAGATAATTGACAATAAAACCAAAAGCGTTAACGTTTTTCCAGATTAAAGCATTGTATTGACTGGCATGTGTGTGTTTGCATTTGTATGCATGATTTTCATTTAGAAACTGTAGATAATTCCTAAACAGCAAGGAATTAATAGAGAAAACTAAATTTCTACAATCAGTGGCTTCTCAAGCTTCTCTAATTAGAAAGGTACAAATTATCTTGACAATCAATTATACTTTGAGAATATAAAGGTAACCATTGATTTAAAAATGTTAGGGTAAACTATTTTGCAAAATTAGACTGTATCTAGTAGTTTCCTTTAAAGGAAGAAACCTCTGTATATCCCAAATCTTATGGAATTTGCCTTTTAAAAAAGTAAAAATCATGGCTATGAAAAGTATGTTATAAATTCCCTTATAAATAATTGTCTGATAAAGCTTTTTATCTTCCTGAAAATACAACTAAGAACAATATCAATTAAGATGTTTATTACTGTGAACCTCAAATATTTATTTATTCCTTTAGTTTACTGTCCTCAAGCTTGCCATTCATTTATTCATTCATTCAGTTACTCAGCCAGCAGATATTAGATATTAGTCAGTACACATTTAGTGAGGGCTTATTATATGCAAGACAATACACTATATATTATAGAAGATAAACATAACAGTCTTTGAAAAGTTTATCTTGCACAAGGGCAACAAGCTACATTAACACCTCCTCGTCAGTCCCACAATTCCAAACACACTATTCTGTCAGGCAGAGTGGAAGGAGCTGGCCCTAAGTGATACGAGGGGTGTGCACGGGGAGTGGTGAGCAGCGTGGAGAAGCTGGCATGAGAGAGTGCCAGATGCAGCAACGGGGACAGGTTGGCCACATGGCAGTGGGTACTAAGTGCCAGTTGAGAGTTTGGATTTGATTCAGGAAAAGTACCAACATCTTGGCATGCATATAAAGTGTCAGAAAGATAACTGGGTTATCCAGCCTAGATGCATCTGAAAATTTGCATTGCTTTAAGATGCGATATATAAGTCTACAGTTCTTACCAAAAATAATGCAAACAAAAGCCTGTAAAATGTTGAAATTTTGGAGTAGTAATTGGATTGGATGTTGTTTCCAATATGTCTGATTTATAAAGACAGGTAGCTACCTCAGCAGTGGCCAGAAATAGAAAATAATTAGCACAGGACACACAGCATTTGGCCCAAACCTATACATAAGATTGTTCAGGGTGCCCAAGCTCCATCTGAAAAATAAGCTTTCTGAGCCAATCTGGGACATCAGCTGGTCTGGAAGGGCTCTGGGTGGGCAGCTCTGCAGCCCGGGTGTTTTAGAAACTTCAGAGCACACACACACCCAATGTGCCTAACAAATGCCATCATGTGGGCATTGGGATCTGCTCATGACGCAAGCAGAAAAGTAATTTCTGCTGTTGTGAGAGGCTGAAAGTCACAGATAGTGGGCCCTTTTTCCAATCAGGTTTTCTGTTCTTTGTTTATGCTCAGCTAACTCTCCATCTGCTCTTTGGTAAAGTACATGAAGGCAAGGCCTTTCGGCTGGCTGCTCAGGAAACGCAGGGACCTGCTGGGCTGTGACCTCATCTGGTCCAACCTCCATCACTCAGCCACAAGAATGGACAACAACCAAGGAGCACCTGCACCTGGCTTTGGCCACCCAGGTATGTGCCAAACAAAAAGGCCCAGATGGGACAGCAGGGAGTGCTTGCCAGGGAGAGCTCCCCAGTCTCCCTGGCTTTGACGTAGGAGTCGGTGCTGGAAGACACAGCTCAACTTGAAACTTATTTTCCCACAAGCTGCTTACTTATTCCAACCTATCCCATCTGCCTACATTCTCCCACTAGGTGGCTATGGCCTCACTTGAGAAGAAAGTGGGGTCTGACAGGCCCTGTGGGGAGTCAACTCTCCTGCAACCTATGTGCATGTGATCAGAATTTACCCCCACCATCTTCCCAATGCATCCAGAGAGTTTTCCTCCAAGGGTAAGGACAAAAGATGAAACTAACTCTGTCACTTACTGTAAGAAACGATGACTTCCCTATTCTATGCAGGCCCAGAGGGCACAGGTGAACCCGCCTAAATCCAGTGTGTCCTCTTGGAAACTGACCCAAGCACATGCACTTCTGAAGTGGGCTGATGGCACCATCTTCATCAGTAGAGAAGAGCAATAAGAAAATCCCAGTGTGTGCAGTAGAGGAAGGACACTGATACTTTCGCTTTGAAAGGTGCCCAGAGGCCTACAACGAGGCGGTAATTCTGACCACAGTGTCTGGGACTGACTTTCCTTCTGCCTCTGTGATAATTGATGGTCAAAAGTTCTAAATTAAGACTGGGAGAAAATCAATCATGCATTCTGCTTTGATATTCATATGTAGGCTCTATTTTTCTACCTTAAACATAATAATGTAATAACTTTTCCGAAATGTGTAGTAAAAAATGTTATTTGAGTTAAGGAGTGTGTTCTTAACTCTCTTCCACACAGATTCTGATTGTCTTTATTTCTACAGCAGGAAAGGCTGCAGACACACCTTTCAAGAGCTGGATGTACTAGCAGCTGGCTTCTGCTCTACCTGCAGCTTTAAAAATGGGCTGTGCTGTCCACAATGTATCCATGGCTCGCCTTGGCAGGGCTCTCCCATCACCTGAAGTCTAGCCCCATGGAGGACTAATAGAGCTCACTGGGGGGCTTCATGTTCCTAGGAGAATTAGGGAGGGGACCGGGAGTCAAGGGATTTCCCACGTGCCAGACTGCAGACCTGTTGGGCACCTGCCTGCCCCTGCATGGATGGATGCTGTCGCACTTGCGCTCTGGGAGCAGAAATGATGGGCAGCTTCCGACGCTGCTGCATCTCTGGTAAGTTACAAGGTGGCAGAAAGATTTGGGATGTTGAACAAAACTGGTTTTCTAAACCTTTTTCAGGTGTCTGCTGGGGACTCTGTGCTTGTCTGGAACTCCTGGGAGGCACTTTCTAGACAAATTGGGGTGCGGTGGGCAAGATGCCAAGATCCAGGTCCCTCTCCCATCTCCCACAGAGCACTGGCTGTTTATCCCCAAATGTGCAGGTGTCTGTACAAGTCTCTCTCTCACTCTCTGTCTCCATTTCTCTGTTTTTCCATCTTTCTTCCCTCACCTCACTCCTCCCAGTCATTCCAATCTAGACTCCTATTCTCCAAATAAGTTTTTGATTTTAATATCCTGTGAGAGGAAAAATAAACCCTGGATCCCTCAGGTAAAGTGATCAAAGCTGGCCTTTGTACTAATTACTTATTCATTGAAAAAATCATCATGTTCTATGATATTTAAGTATTAAGCACTATTTGAGGGAGAAGAATTAGTTATTGATCCTGTCTCCCAGGTTTCTACTATCTGGGGAGAGAGATAAGATATCCAAGGAATCGCCTGCCTCAGAGGAGAGGAGTGCCCTGGAGCCGCTGGAGAGGCCCCAGTTGGCCTTTAGCCCGGGGCAAGGGTCTTGTGTAAAACAGCAAGAGGGGTCTTTCTGTAGCAGGGCTGTGCTCACCCTGTGTCCAGAGAGCTGGGGAATGGGTTTGGCTGAACGGAAGGAATTACTGGAATGAAGGCGTCATGGGGCTGGGATGGGGGTAAGGGTGGAAGGGGGGTGGCGGTGTGTGGGTTTTTCCTTCCATTGGTGCAGAAGCAACAGTATCTAAGACAGTGACCAGGGCCTTGGTGGTCCATGATTGCAAGGTCTTGGGGGACCCTGGAGGGGATTCTGGGGATGCCCAAGGTGCTGGTGGGATGGCCCAAGGCCCTCAGCCCTTTGTGCAACTGTCCCTTAGCGTCCACTCCATCAGCCTTCTAGGCCACCACAAGCAGAGCACCCAAACCCAGATGCCAGCAGCGGCTGCAGTGGCCCAGCTGCCTCCTGAGAACCTCCTTAGAAAGAGGAATTGGAGCATGGAGGCCCTTATGGTATAAGGGGGCTCCCGCACTGCTCTCATCCGGTAGCCCCAGCATCGCTGGCTCCCAGGGCTCCCAGGGCTGTGGCAATCGTGGGTCATCTGGGCCGTGCCTCCGAGTTCATGTGATTTTTAGGGAGTTCTGTTTCCTCCTTACTCACTAATCGGAGCTGGCTTAGGTGGATTCTCATGTCCTGAAAGGTCAGGTTTTAAAACAGAGTTCAAGGGTGCTGTCTGAATGAAACAATCTCTCTCTCTCTCTCTCTCTCTCTGCCTCCCCACTTATTTTCCCCCATCCCTCCCTCCCTCTCTCCCTCCTTTCCTGGCCTCCCTCCCTTTTCCGCAGTAATCTGCTCCAGGACTTGGGGCTCCATTTCAAGACTCTTCTAACCCTCTCATTGCCCTCCTTAATTTGTTCCTATATTTATTTATTCTGAAATCACTGAACATTGCTTGGGCTGCAGGGACCAGAAGTCACAGGCCTTGGCCCGCAGACCCACAGTCGAGACGGGAGAGCCGTGCCCACGCCGCGAACTGCAGCCTACCGTGGATACGTGAACTGGGCCAGGCTGCCACGAGGCCGAGGGAAGGGGTGGTGTCCGCACCTGCCGGGCCTTGGAGAGGTTTCCCCAGGAGACGCCACTCGGGTCGCCCCTCTCTCCCGCACCCTCTGCAGGGCGTGGTCCAGGAGGCGTTCCCACGGAGAGAGGTGGGTGGGGGGTACGTGGCCTTCATTTACGTGGGTCTCTAGTCACATGGATGACATTTCTGGTTTTGAGATTATCTGATGGACTTGCTTTCTCACTGCTCAGGTTTTCCCTGGAGACGCGAGCTGCGTTTCATCCACACTGCAAGGCCTGGGGGATGACAGGTTCCCTTTTATTCTTCCCAATTTCCATTGTCCTCTCAATGCGTCAACATCCACAGGGTTTGCAGAGGCTGTCTCTGAAGCATCACGAGCCCGTCCCAACACGAACGTGGAGGAGCACGCAGCAGCATTTCCTGCGACACCAGCCTCGCTTTGCTGGCGCACAGACCCAGGCATCCGGCAGGGTCCCCGCAGCCCGTGTGCCCGCTCCCGCCTCCGCCAGCAGAGGGAGCGCGCGGCCCCGCCCAGGCACCTGGCGGTGACACCTGCCAGCTTCAGCTCCTGCGCATCAGCGCTGTGCCGGGCGTGGGAAGGGGCTGCCGCCCCGGGACCTCCCCACTTGAGAACCAATTAATGAGCTGAGAGGCGGCTCTGGCTTCCCACCGACCGCTTCGATTTCACAGGAATTCTCGAGTGGTGCTACAGTTCCACCTGCAGCCCTGAGAGCTCTCACCTGCCCTCGAGGACGGGTCCTGTGGGCCCGGTGGACTCCCAAAGCGGCGCGCTTCTTAAAGAGTGCGCAGTTCTCTCCCCCTGGATGCTTCATGCAGGGAATGGAAAACTCCAGAAAACTGAGGGGTCTGGATGGAAGCCTTGGAGGGGCGTCCTCCACCCACCCAGTTTCCACCAATAATCCCCCACCCCTTACCCAGGTCCCTGCATTGCTTGATTTTTGCTTTTGAGTTTTTCTTTTCTCTGTCCTTATGTCCCTAGTAACTGGATCATAACGATGAATTGTGAATAACTCAAGCATCGTTTTGTCTCTATTCTTACAAATAACTATACTACAACCACCAAACAGGCACCAGAAACTGGGCTGAGAACCAATGTCAGTGACATGTAGAAGTCATTAAGTTTCTCAGTCCTTAAGATAAAGTGGTCTTTTTTTTTTTTTATTATTTTGGTTCATTTCTGACAGACTGCACCTAGTCAACATCCTGAGAAGTTTCCTAGGTTTCTTTTTTCTGTTTCTTCCTCATTTTTCTGAACTGCAGATAATTCCTCAGCCCCATGACATTGGCTTTTAACTGTGATTCATGAAGTAATAAAGGAATCCTTTATTCAAGAAGCCACTTATCCTGCTAAAAATTCCTTCTTTATTAGCTTTCTCATTATGAGCCTCAGCAGTCATCTGTTTCTTACGAGCCAGATTCCTTATCTCTCCAGAGAGGGTTGGGAAAGACATATAAACAGTATAGGAGCCAGATTGGTAATTTGTCAAAAACTCATGAGGAAATACGTCCAACTTCTCGATTATCCTGGGGAATATTCCAAGACCTGAAGTCTCGGAATACATCGGCAGCACGATGCAGCGTCTCCTGTGAGATGCTGGTTACAGTTAATCGCCTTGGGTGGGTTTTGGCTTAAGGTGTTTGATTTGGAGCAGCTCTCCAAATCACAATGGGCAAACTCCCCAAGATCGAATTCATCCAAGACCTTCCTTGCAGGCAGGCCATAGTCACAGGCTACCTAAGTGGGGAAATTGTCGGAGTGCATTTCCCTGTGGATGATGAACAAAAGACCGAGGCCTCCTCAGATGAGAGAACACAAACTGTGACATGACAATATGTGTCATGTCTGTGCTTAGCCTGATCCTGCATGTGCTCTGTGTGTGCAGGATTTCTTTGATTTCTCTGGCAATCTATTCCTCTGAGCTTACAGGCTTATGGATGTTCCTGAGTTGATGCACAGCAATCCACAGATGAAAGAGTGGGTGGAGCTGAAATATATGGGCAGAAGGTGACAGAAGGTGACTGCTATATCATGGGAGAAGATAATACCCTACATAAAATTATCTGTTTCACCATAAACACAGAAATGGTGCATATCTGCTAGAAAGCCAATTAGTAATTCAGGAAGTCAGTCCCTCTCTCTTTCTCTCTTGAAATTTAGGGTATATTATATTTTATTCTTTCCATTTCCAACTGATTAGAAGAAATGGAAATGAGACCTTTGTATAATTTTTCTCTCTTATCCCTGCTCCGACTCATGACAGATCCTGGGCACTTCTCACAAGACTAATGAAACCTTTCAAAGTTTCTTTCAGGCCCCAAATTTAGAAAGCTGTATTTTTCATGGAATGCCAACCAGGAAGTCATTGGCATGGTGCACACAGGCACGTTCTACAGCGAGTGATCAGCAGACCCCTTTTCTTCCATCTGGGGGGCATGGGACTCCATGTCAGCATCCTGTCTTCCTGCTTTTAAAGATAATGGTCTGTCAGGACAATAGACATCATCCCAGTGGGACCCTGTGCAGGCACCTGTCATCTCTTTGACTCTGCAAAAGTGAAAAAAGATACAACTCCCTTAAGGAGCTGATCTAACAGAGAATAAAGACCTAGACATATAAAACTTTCAAATAAAAATATGATAGATCATTCATTTGTGCTCTATTGGCACCTGAATATAAATTGAATGAATGAAGAAAAGTGGCTATCCAAGCAAGTAGATGTCTCCAGGAAATAGATATCCAATTAGTCGGAGCACAAAGAAATGTAAGCAAAGCCAATTCTTTGAATCCACTTCTTTTCAACTCTGGAATAATTGTGTGTCAGAACATATTTGTTAAATATATAGGTGAAGAAATAATAAACCACAAGTGAATACAGAAAATCATAGGCAACAAATGGGAAATTGAGCTCAGTATAACTTAGCAAAAGTACTTCCTGAAAGAAGGGGCATTAGGGAGTTATAAGATGGAAAGGCAGATTGAAAGGAGCATGAATATTGGCACAAAATTATGATAACATGGATTGGCAGAGGGAGCAGTAGCAGACACCCAGATCAAGGTACTGCAGTCATATAGTGCTTCTTAAATTGAGAAGCTTGGGTTATTAATATTATATTGTTTATCCGCTATAAAAATATATATTACAGGGGCCAGGCACAGTGGCTCATGCCTATAATCCCAGCACTTTGGGAGGCTGAGGTGGGTGGATCACTTGAGGTCAGGAGTTTGAGACCAGTCTGGCCAACATGGTGAAACTCTGTCTCTACTAAAAATACAAAAATTAGCCGGCATGGTGACGGGCACCTGTAATCCCAGCTACTTGGGAAGCTGAGGCAGGAGAGACAGAGAACCCAGGAAGTGGAGGTTGCAGTGAGCCAATATCGCACCACTGCACTCCAGCCTGGGTGACAGAATGAGACTCCTCCTCAAAAAATAAATAAATATAAAATAAAGATATTACAAATAATAAGGATAAATCAACTGTTCTAAAAAACTGGTGAATGTGAATCTCCAAAGAAAAATAAAAGACAAAATTTAGAAAACTTGTTTGACCTCCAGAACTCCTTTTCTCGAAGCGTCTTGTAGGACCCTTGTTCTGTGTAAAATGCTTCGGGAAATGTTGACTAGACATTTACTGAGGATGGGAAAGGAGTGGAGGGTGCATGTCTGAGAACTGCTTCAGCCGTGTCACCAACAGGATCATAGAAACTTTCATGGGGTGGAGGGATAGAGAATTCAAACATGGTGGATCTGGCCGGGAGCCCAAGGAAGGGTTTTGTTGTGTGGCTGTTGGGCCCTGCGCATATCTCTGGACACCTCTCCTTTCTGGTTCACACCACCTCCCTCCTCTTGAAACACCTGTGACTCCTTCTCTGGTGGTTTTCTCTGGTCACAAGTGTGCATATGAGACTGACTATGTCAGCTGGTCAATGTCCTTGAAGTCAGCTTCCAGAAAAGGAAGAAAGGAGTAGGTGGTCAGCTGACACTTTTCTCATCCTGCACATGGTCCCCGGGGTCTCCCAGAGCCCCAGGGGGATGGAGTCCCTGAGGTCCACAGCTGTTGTTCAGCAATGCCCCAACCCTGCGTTGACCTTCTCCCCTCCCTCTCCCAACTCCTGTTCCCTTCTTCATGCTTCCTCGACTCACCTCCCAAATTTAGCCATTTACCCCCAAATTCTGATCTCAAGATCTGCTTCTGAGAGAACCCAAACTAAGACAGATGCTTAACCGGAAAAGGGAAACATTCATTATTTTCATCGAGTTTCCTACCTACTCCATTTTTTTCTTTAAAAGTGCTCCAATTCACCTCTGTATCTGCCTGCCTATTTATCCATCTATCATTTATCAATGAGTCATCCATCTATCTGACCTCTATCATCTATATACCTATGAATCAAGATAAAGGATAAATTAAATATTCAAAATGTTAACTATGGTCATCACTGGGGCACAAGGGTTAAGAATTGACTGAGCCTGTGTACCTTTGAGTGTTGTTTCAGCTCTCTAAAACAGACCATACTTACTTTTATATTTAGGGAAACATAAATTCATTTTTAATGCTTATCTTAAAAACTAAAGATCTCATACTCAACTTATACACTCCGTTGGCACACTTTTATTTGGAAGGAATGACAACATAAAGGTATGTACTCAGATTGTTTTTTCGTTAAAAATGTGATTTTCCTTAACAGATAAAAAAGACGGAGAAAGGAATAATCCAGCATTTCACTGACTAGCTGATATAATGTGAGTTGCTAAGAAGGTGGTGAAGCCTGTTTCATTAGATTCTGTGTGGGATAGTTCCCCTCTCCTGCTATTTGAAGACATTTACTATAGGAATGCATGCCTTCATCGCTCTGCCTTCACTATGAATTATGACTCACCCTCACCCACACAAATCCTCTAAGCAGCTTTGGTTTGCTTCTCAGTCAGTGACATCTTAGTACCCAGTACCATAGCCTACCTCCATAACACACAGTCACCAAGATGCTGTTACATTTAACTTAAAGATTGAACGTGATGTATCTTTGTCAGAAAGATCATATTCGTTAATGGGGCACAAGAAATTATGCATGTATGATGAAGTGCCAGCTTCCTACCTGATTTGGTCTGCTCTTGAGGGCAGGAAGATGCACACAGTGTAATATTTCTCCAGGCTGTGATTCAGCGTGGAGTCCTAAGCGGTCCTAAGGAGCACAGCCAGGGCAGCCACTTCCCGATGTTTCCAATGGGTGTGTGTGTGTGTGTGTGTGTGTGTGTGTGTGTGTGTGTGTTTCACAGGTGGGCTGAAAATCTCAGCTCATCGATGGGGGTTGGGGAGCCAGGCATCAGCAGGTCCTCAGCTAACACTAAGGCCTGAGGGAAGCATCACAGACAGATTTAGTAACAGGGAGGGAGAATGTGGCGAGAAAAGGCCTCGAACATGAAACATGCAGCATAGCCTGTCTGCCTCCATCTCCCTGGGAAGGGCAGGGTAAAAATGCATGTGGGGAGGGCAGGGGAGCCTGCAGTCAGGCAAGGATTGACTTTGATCACCTTTTCCACCATCCTCCCAGAATGTGACTCTTGTTACCTTCAGAACGACAAACAGTGGTTTCACTCTCTCTAAAGAGAATTCAGACACCCCTTCCCCATGACAGCAGATCAATACGACAAACAGCCAGTCTTGATAGAGATGTGTCCAATAATCCTTTGGAAGTGAAGACTAAACACTTGAAGCCTGCTCCTACACCAGCCCCTCAAAGGCTCAGGGAGGTTTTAGTACATGGAAAGCCCCTGCTTCCAAGACCACATTGCACAGCGTTAGAACTCCCTGGCCTGAGAAATTAAAGTGTTTTGTTCTGTATAAATGGCATTGAGTGTTCAGGTCCTGACCTCCTGTTCCATAGCGCCTTCCTCTTTCCAAACTCCATTATTGGCCCCAATCCTTTCCTCGTCCATTGGCTCCATTGTGTTTCTGCTTCCCTTCATCTCCTTCAGGGAGAAGGACTGCTGGGGAGTCGGGAAGCCAGAGGAGGCAGCTACAGCCCTCAGACTGATTCATTCCAGAGGCTGCACACTGGGTCTGACTAAGGGCACCCTGCCAAGCCGCCCTGTGCTGGTTCTGCTCCATTTGCCCCTGTAGATCTAATCTCTTCCTGCCTCCATCCTGTGCCTGGCTCCAAGGGTCCCAAGCCCACCCTTACACAGCTGCCTTGCCCACTGGCTTGCTGCTGAGTGTTATCATTGGAGACATCGACAGGAGAATGGGGACCTGCAAGGGATCCGATGGGGCTCTTTCTCCTCCCACTCCCTCTCTGCTGTGGAGCCAGGGGTTCTGCCACAGCATCAGCCTGAAGTTTGGAACTGCTACTGGATGGCCCCTCCTCTACATCCCTAGCTCCTTTGACCATCTCAGATGACACTTCTTGGCCTTGCTTTTGTAGTTGCAAGCACCAAGTGTCTCTGGGTCCCTAGTAGGTTACCTGGACTCTGCTTGTATACCCATGAGCAGTCCTCCTGGTTAGACTTTCTTAGTCTAACCCTGTTGGGCAGAGCCTTCTTACTTGGAGAGCTTCTGTGTAATGGCGTCGTCATTTGCCTCATGGGCCTTTGTTTCATGGCAGGTGGAACCAGCCCAAGTTTGGGGGCATGGAGGAAAGACGAGGGGGACTTCCGTTCAGTCCCCAGCCTGGATTCCTTGTTTAAGCATAAGGGTTGTCATTTTCCTTGAGCTAGAAGCATCAGCTGACGTAGATTCCTCAACTTCCTTTTTTACACTTCAAAAATGATTCCAAAGAAGTCTGTTTAGAAACAACAGCAGCACTGGTGTTGGTTGGGGGTTGGATTTTCTCCACACCCATTCTCCAGGTGAGGGGCTTGTGGTTCCACGAGTGTTCTGGTAAACTCGGCTAGCTGGGGCACAACTGGATGGTGGCCAGAAGCCCATCCCACCCTGCTCTGCATCAGCCACTGAAACAAAGAGCCACAGGCTGCTGCCCTGGGAATTCACCCGTCAGCTGTTTGTTAGTTTTTCCTGCTTACTCCTCTTTGCAGAAAGAGACAAGAACAGATTCCCTGGCAATTTGTGTGGTTGCTTTAGGGAGCATGACTAGTTAGGCTGCTCACATTTCCCTCCAGACCTAAACAGGGTCGGAGGGACAGGGGAGGATGACTGGACTTTGGCCATTGTGACTGCCACTCTCCTCACACTCAGGAACTCCGCAACGAGCATGGCACCTGCACTCTCTCACATGCTCTAGTGCAGTTCTCATCTTGTTTCCTGTAACTCTGGAATTAACGTCACCGCCCACCCCAGCCACACCCAAGTATCATTCTTTTGTTGTTGTTGAGATGGGGTCTTGGTCTATTGTGCAGGCTGGAGTGTAGTGGCACAATCTCAGCTCAAGCAACCTCTGCCTCCTGGGTTGAAGTGATTCTCATGCCTCAGCCTCCCGAGTAGCTGGGATTACAGGCATGTGCCACTACGCCTGGCTAATTTTTGTATTTTTAGTAGGGTTTCACCATGTTGGCCAGGCTGGTCTCAAACTCCTGACCTCAGGCAATCTACCTGCCTTGGTCTCCCAAAGTGCTAGGATTACAGGCATGAGCCACTGTGCCCAGCCCCAAGTATCATTCTTGAATCTTCCCTCTCTTTCACTACCCACATCAATCAGCAATTGACTTTTGCACCTTCCACTTCCTCAGCCTTCTTGCATCAGACTCACTGCGCCCATCCCCACCAAAGCTATCAGAGCTTAGCTGACCACCCTTCTTCCTGGACTGCCACTGCACTCTTCTTCCCTGCTGGTATCCTTGACTGCTATCTTGACCTTCAACATAATTCTCCGTGTTGCTATTAGTCTGATATCTGCCTGCACCTGATCACTCCACCCTGTAACTCAATGCCATTCAATGGCAAGACTTAAACTAGCTGCCAAGGCATACAACGCCCTCTCCATCAACCCTGATGGCCAGCCGGGATGCTCGCCGGCCACTCCCCTCTCCCACTTCCTGCTGCCACTCCTGGCTGTCTTCAGACTCCCATGCCAGAAACAAAATAATTCTGCGCAATCAATTCTTCTGCTTTGTCGTTTTTTTCTAACTTACTTAACTGTCTCCTCCCCCAAACAGAATAAGTCATGTTTTTAAGATATTAACTTGACCTAGCTTCAGCCCTGACCATGTGAACTCCCCTTGAATCAACTGTAATCCTCGAGTGGACGGTCCTCCCCTAAAGCAGGGATTGAGCCTGGAAGTGGAAGAGTAGTCAGGAGGGTTAGAAAAGGGTAAGGAGATTTCGATATTTAAGCTTCCACATCAATCACAAATGCAAATTCTGTCTCTCACTCTATCTAAAGTGAAAGGATTTTGTTAATCAAATGGCTGCCAACTATCATCCTGATGTGAATAATCTGTGCATGTGTGTGTGAGAGAGGACAAGCATTTCTCACACAGCAGCCCTGGATATCTCCTCGGCTTCATACACCCCTCCCCAGCATGTCATGGGCTGCAAGTGCTTTCTTATCCTTTAAGACCGTACAATCTGCCACCAAAAGATTTCTGCATTTCTGCATATCTTCATATCTGCAACAGAATTCACGTATTTATTCGTTCGGTCCATGTCATCCCATTTCACTAGTGCTTATTGTCCTTCTTCTGTTGTAACCTGTGCCTGCCCACCTTAAAAGCCCCTATAGGCGCAGCACGGTTGCTCAGGCCTGTAATCCCAGCACTTTGGGAGGCCGAGGTGGGCAGATCATAAGGTCAGGAGATCGAGACCATCCTGGCTAACACGGTGAAACCCCATCTCTACTAAAAATACAAAAGATTAGCCGGGTGTGGTGGCGGGCGCCTGTAGTCCCAGCTACTCGGGAGGCTTAGGCAGGAGAATGGTGTGAACCTGGGAGGCAGAGCTTGCAGTGAGCCGAGATCATGCCACTGCACTCCTGCCTGGGCAACAGAGCAAGACTCCATCTAAAAAAAAAAAAAAAAGCCCCTATAATGGGCTATTGCCCTTGAAATGAAGACAGTCACCTTGACACAGTCAACAAGGGCTCACATGGACCAGTCCTTCCCTCATGTCTAACCTCACCCTAGCAGCTACCCACATCAGTCTGATAATAGTGCTTAGATAAGAAATCAGTTCATTAGGAGATTATAGAACAGGGATCCCCAACCCCCATGCCATGGACCAGTACCAGTCCATGGCCTGTTACAAACCCAGCGGTACAGCAAGAGGTGAGTGGCAGGCGAGCAAGTGGAGCTCCATCTGTGTTTACAGCTACTCCCCATCACTGGCATTACCACCTGAGCTCCACCTCCTGTCAGATCGGCAAGGGCAGTAGAGTCTCATAGGAGAGCATAGGAGAGTAAACAGTGCATGCGAGGGACCTAGGTTGCATGCTCCTATGAGAATCTAATGCCTGATGATATGTCATTGAATCTAAGCATGAATGAGAAAGTGTCAGTCTAATAGTAAATAAGAAAACATAATAGTGCAAATCAATGGATTTAATTAGATAAGCTTTTGCACAGTATAGGCTACATTTAAGGTAAAATTTAAGAACCAAAACATCGTGAGTGAATATTTGCAGCGTTTGATAAAGAATTTATGACTTAAACTCTGCAAGAAATTTATAAACACTGATTAAAAATGCACTAACATCTCTCTAGGACAGTGCTCAGCATTTGAAGTGCTCTACAATAAAATTGGCTCTTTTTTATTTGTGTCATTGTTATTGTCAATATTATTATTATTAAAATATGCACAGAGAATACCAAGTCCAGAGGTCATAAAAATAAGGGTGGAACACCTAAAACCATGTCCATCCTCACTTGTAATCAGTGAACTCAACATTCTTAACAGACAAATATTTTGTCTATCCATTTGTTAAGATTTAAAAATAAATATCAGTCCCAAAAAAGGCTATTCACTCTGTGGTAATAATTAATGCTGTTCACCAAATGCTTTTCTGTTTTTTTTTTGTTTGTTTGTCTTAATTCTTCAAGTCTTTAAAAAAGCTTTTCCCCCTTGAAGGTAGGTGTGGCCAAGTGACTTACTCTGAACAAGGGAGTGTGGGCAGAAGTGATGTGTGCCCCATGTGGCCAAAGCTTTAATAGCCTATTAAACTTAAGGCAATGTCCTCTTCCCCAGCCACAATCAGAAGCACGTTTGCCATGGAGCTGCCTTCACTCTGGGCTCCTTGACTACAGTGAGGAACAGAGAAAGCCTGCCAACTGCAGTGTACATGTAACATGGACAAGAGAAGAACCTTCTGTGTGTTAAGTTGCTGAAACAGCAGTGTTTGTTACTGTCATGAAAACTAGCCTCTCCTGCTTGATAACACCCTTAGGGGAAATGTAATTTGAAGATGTCCTCCTTGAAAGTAACTTGGCAATATATAACAAGGCTTTAGAGCATCTCAAATTTGCATTGGCTGTTTCCCATTATCATTCATTCTTTCCTTCATCCATTCATTCATACTTTCATTAGATATTTTACTAGATTGCCATATCTGTATAAGGAAACTTAGTAGGTTCAGGAGAAACAAATGCAGCAGAACAGATAGGTGCCAGCACAATCTCTTCAAGCAATTTCCTCTGAGAGATTCTTTTATAAGGAAGAGTTAGAAAATATAATTAATAAATAAGTGAACAAAAAATCATGCAAAATGCATATTATTATATTGAGTAGTCAGATACAAGGTATATATCCAAGTAGAGGAGAATATTAAAATCAATTTTTTTCTGTCCATAGAATGAAATGTTCTGCTTTCATTTAAATTATAATTTTAATATAATATTTATGAACACAGCAAATACTGGTAGTATAATAATTAATGAAGAAAGGAAAATAGTATTCAAAGTATAGCATAGTCTAAATGTTATAAAAGTATAAGCATATATTTTTAAGTGAGGTAAAGTTATACATAAAACTATTAAAGTAGATTATCTTCAGATAGAAAAAAGACTTAAATGTTTTTCTTTGTATCTTTTGTATGCAAAAGTTTAATAATAAACTTGTATTTTTTAATAAAATCAAGAAAATAAAAACCATTAAAAAACTTTCCACCAACTTTAAGGGCTCCTGTGAGAAAAAATTAAATTACCTTTTAGAATGCTTACAATTTATGCATAACAAATACAACATTAAAAACAAAACACAGACCTAACTCCAAGAGAAACATAAGGATTAAAAAATAAATTGTAGTCTGATCCAAAATGATAAAACTGTTTATGAAAAAATATTTCTAATGGCTGAGCTTTCTAAAAAAGAGATAGGCTTTTATCCAATAGGACTATAATAAGCAAATAAAGAATAACATTTGCATAATAATAGTCAACACTCAGCCAATTCTCCATTTTAAAACTGAGAACACTGGGCAAATGGAGAGATAATAACTGTTCTTTGCTATAACCATAGTGAAATCAGTTTTCAGTGATCCATAGGAATGAAAGAAAGTGAAAGTTTTTTCTTCTATTGTTAATGAGATTGTGCTGAAATTAGCCACTTTGAAATTGTTTTTGTAGAACAGGAATGGAAAAAGGAGGAGCAACAGGTGCCATATATTGCTATAAACTGCTGTTGTTGTGGTTATTTTTTTTTTTTTACTATACAGTTCCTAAAATATTTGCATTTATTATTTTGGTGAAAAAGAAAAGTAATCGACATGAATATAGAAAGGTAAGCCTTCCATGTCGTTTGCTGCATTGATAGGGAGAAACAACATACTCTCTCATCTCAATAAACACAAGAAAAAGATTTCATGGCCTATAGATAGTCATTAGTCATTACATAAACAAACAAACCTTAACACAGGAGAAATGAAAGAGCTCTTCTTTATCATGATAATAAAGCATATCTACTAAAATCCTATAACAAATGTCAAACTTTGTGGTGAAATATTAGAAGCATTCAATTAAAATCAGAAATAAGACCAAGTTGCCAGTGTCACACCAGTATTTAAGATGGTACTTTGCTGTTCTAGGGGAAAGCAATAAGAAAAGCTTTTAAAATCAATGAGAAAGGAGGAAACAGTCTTCTCATGTGAAGAGTATATGTTTATTTTCACAGAAAATTCAGGCAAATCAATGGTCAGACTTTTAGAAACCATGCAAACTGCATGAGACTGATGGCTATCAATTAACATTTAAATATTAATATTTCTTACACACTAGAAATAGAGAAATTTTAAAATAAATATATCAGTAAATAACTACAGTATTATTATAGTATTATATTAAAATATATAAATAAATATAGTATTACATTAAAATATTATATGTAATATATAGTATATTAAAATACATAAATAAATATAGTATTATATTAAAATATAATATATAATATAGTATTATATTAAAATATATAAATAAATATATTATTAAATTAAAATATAATATATAATATAGTATTATATTAAAAATACTGTTTATGGCAGAAAAAATACACACAAAAAACTATATCATGAGATTAAAACAAAGCTAAAAAAGTATACCTGTATTAATTATGAAAAAAGTGTGAAAGATAAGATCCAAATAAATGAAGAAAACAATCCTATTAAGACGATAAGAAGCCTCATATGGCCAATGTACCAATTTTCCCCAAATGCACCTGTAAATTCAAGATCCCAGCAGTCATATTTTTGTGAAAGCTTACAAGTAAATTGAAACATTTCTGCAGAAAGTTAAAGGTGCACAAATAAATAAGATGTTTTCGAAGAATCAGAACTGATAAACTGTCACACCAGATATGAAGACCTGCTATGAAACCATGTGGTGAAACCATGTGGTAAAACCACATGATATTGGGGAAGGAGTCAGCAAAACAGAGAGGAGAATGATGGAGTCACACATGCGTAGAGTTGTGGTGTATGAGGAATGTGGCATCACAGGCCAGTGGGGAAAAAGATCATTTCAATGAACAGAATCAAGTACATTGACTCTTCATTTAGAATAATAAAATAAGATTCCCAGTTTGCAGAATACACAAAAAATCCATCCCAGCTGAATAAGCAAACTAAATGTGAAAAAGAACTCCAAGAAAATCCTCTCCATCCCAGATGTTACAAAGTTATTCTTCTATAGTTTTTCCTAATTACATAAACTGTTCAAAAGTACTCTCACACAATGAAAATATAATAAACTTGATTATTTTAAAATATAAAACTCCTGTATCTCCAATGACATCATAAATGTTTAAAATGCAAGTGAAAGGCTGTGGAAGGATAATTTTAATGTATATTATAGGCAAGAGATACATATGCATAACAAATGAAGAACTTGTAGAAATCATAAGAAAATTGTATAAAGCATCAACTCGCAGAAGAAATCTCTTACATCGATGAAAATATGTTCTACCTCACTAACAACCAGAGAAATGCACATTAGAACAGCAAGGAAATGTCATTTGTGCAAAAGAGAGATTGACAAGGAGTAAAAACTGTGATAGAGTCATGTGTTGGCCAAACGGCGAGAAACGTGGACTTTTGTGCTCTCTCTGGGGGGAGCTGACATAGTACAGCTATTTTGGAGACAGTGTGTCAGCATCTTGAAAAACCGAAATGTGCTTATTCTGTAAGCGAGCAATTCCACTTCTGGATATGTGGATGAATTATTGCATTTGAATACAGGACATATGTATAAGAATGTTTATTCTAACATAATTTGTAATAATGAAGGGTTGAGGACAAACCAAATGTCTATCAATTGGATAAATAACATGATACCAGTTATAATGCATGAACTCTGCCGCCATATTTATCTTTCTATATTAGTGTAGAAATATCTCAAAAACAAAATAGAGAATGAAAATGCAAAATGAACATCACTAAGTATTGTGTCATATCCTCAAAAATTGATAATAGATGGAAAATAGTATGTAATATTAGGAGTGCAACATATGTATCTATAAATATAAAAGAGACTAGAAGAGTATATTTTTGTTTGTTTTTGTAATGATGCCTGACCCTTAGTACAGAAGGTGGCAGTAGATGGGACTAATTTTAGCTGTATCTTTAACATTTTAAGTCTTTAAGTAGACTGCAACCAAATAGTATACAAATGTCATCTGTTAATGATAAAGGGTAGAAATATGGGATTCTACCCATATAGAAATATGCTTGGTAGTTTTTCTATTTTTAAATTTAAAGAACTTATTTTATAAAAGAGCCTCTAATTATGAAACAATGCCATGTTGGTGTGGCTTAACTGAGCCTGTTCTTCTCCCTAATGTCTTCATGTACTTGGTTTTCATGCTTTTGATCTTCCAGTCATCCTTAATAAAACTTCAAAGTTATGTTCAAGCCATTTAAACTAGTAAGTAGGCATCTGAGAAAGGGAAACTCAATTGGAGTCCTGGGGCTTTAAACTATATTTAGCTTTGATAACATCTTGTTCATGAGTCCTTTCATCCCCAAAATATTAAGCTCTTCAGACATGTTAGCTCAAGGGTCCCCAAACTCCCCCTGCAAGGTGGGATATTGGCTGCTCTTATTTAGAAGAATCCAAACAATGATACATTTTGACACTATATAAGTCAGGAAAAGGTAGGACTAAGTCTGCCGGTTAATGATATCCAGAATAGGTAGACATGTAATTTGAGTTAATTCTCCTCTCTTCATTCACACTTCCATGTCCATCTTCTTCGTTATTTATGTTGAATTTCTCAATTCATAGTTCCATAATCAACTTTGTAGTTCTTTCCTCTTAATCATTTTGTAGCTGTGTTTTGGAGAATGATATGGCTTGGCTGTGTCCCCAACTAAATCTCATCTTGAATTGTAGTTCCCATAATCCCCATGTGTCATGGGAGGGACCAAGTGGGAGGTAATTGAATCATGGGAGCAGTTACCCTCATGCTGTTCTGGTGGTAGTGAGTGAGTTCTCATGAGAGCTGATGGTTTCATAAGGGGATTTTCCTCACCTTCACTTGCATTCTTCTCTTTCCTTCTGCCATGTGAAGAAGGATGTGTTTGCTTTCCTTTCTGCCATAATTGTAAGTTTCCTGAGGCCTCCCCAGCCATGCCAAACTGTGTGTCAACCAAACCTTTTTCCTTTCTAAATACCCAGTCTCAGGTATGTGTTAGTGGCATGAGAACAGACTAATACAGAGGAATATACCTAGAATATTTTGTAAAACTTACCATAGATCATAACTGTGTCACCAGCATAGTATCCCATTATGATCCCTTCTCTGCCTCTGACACTTGTGCTCCTTCCCACTTTCCACTGAATTTCCGTGGGAATAAAAATATCTTTCCTTTTGTAACGCAGGTACATTAGAATTCGTTGTAATTTTTGGTAGTTTGCCATAGATAGCTGTAAGATCTTTTGCCAGGACAACTGTTTGTATGTCTGAGAATGGGAGTGGATGAAGGGAGGATTTGCCATGCAAACTAACTCTTCACATGGCTCGAACTCACTGGATAATACAGCATCTTTCACTTTGTAGGTTGTAGACTTGGGTGGAATGGGTCCCCAAAGCTTGTCTAGGTGGGGATTCCCTGGGAGTGTTTTTGTTTTTCATTACTTTAAAGCCTAAAAATACCCATATCATTATTTCCGATGTCCACTTAAAAATAAAAAGTGCTCATAGACTACATGTGAGGAATGAGAAATGAGTGAAGAAGAAAGAGGACACTGAAAGAGATATTTTCAAAACATTCAGCATGACGAATGTTTGCATGTACTTGTGAGTCTTTGCCTTCTGAGCATTATCCTATTTGTTAAAGGAGGGTGGTAGCTATTCCTTGGCCATGTGTCTTTCTCTTTCATTAGCTGAAAGACCATGTGTTATTTCAAAGTATTGGCAGCTCACCATAGGTGGATGGAGGCAAAACAGAACCATGGCCAGTGCCAGGGACATCAGCTCCCTGAGGCCAGGCCTTGGTCAGTCTTGTTGACCTGTGGCAGGGTCAGACACACAGTAGACCCTTTATATAAATTTGGTGAATGAGTAATTAAAGGACCAAAATACTCCTACATGTATGCTTCCTGCAGCTTCCCAGCAATTACATGCAGAAGAGGTGTGTGTGTGTGTGTGTGTGTATGTGTGTACGTGTGTGTTTTCAATAGTCTGCCTTTACCATGCCAATTTCTCATGCCAATTTTTCACTCTAACAGATGTAACTTTATGGTCTTGAAACAAGGCTGCAGGTATTCAGATATATCCAGCCTGGACAAATTTCTAAGCAAAAGCTAAATAAACCATCCTGGATCTGGAGAGTCATCGTTTTTTATGTGAATCTGAGCAAGCAGCCATCCTGCATCCTGGAGATCGGTGAGCAGCATTCTAATGCCCAGCATCCTGGAACCGCCTGGCAGGCCTGGGTGAAATGAGCTCTTGGGCGAGCCCTGTTTCATCCATCAAGCCCATAAACCACAGCAGAGTACAGCTGAATGAGCCTGGGATCACAAGCAATTCTGCGTCACTTTTATTGACGCTTGCGTGATAGCAGACAATCCCCTTGCTGTTGCGCATTTATGTCTCCAGCTCACAGTTGTCTGCCCCGATACGTGCTCTTCCTCCACTTCCCACTCTCCCCTGCCCTGCATATGTGTTGTAAAATGGAGCATACAGCCTCTGCTCAATGGTGCATGGCTTATGCATGAATAGCCTTGAAGAAATAAATGAAGGCTGCACTAGATTCCTCGTTTGTGATTTAGTAAGTGTGCTTTTCTGCAGTGCACCACGATTCAGTCCTGGCTCAGGAATCATGCTCAGGTGTTCTCCAAACTGCATGTGTCATGTGGCTTGACAGCCAGGCCCTTTTGTGTCCAATGGTGATTCACTTTTGATGTGAGCAAGCTACGTCTTCACTCAACACACTCCCTGAGGAGGTGAACTTTGCCTGGTAGAAATGGGCATTCTTTCCACTCATTGTTCAGACATAAAGGACCTGAGCTGGAAAATAAAATAAAAAGACAATTTGAAAAGAACCATGCCAAGAAGTTACGTGTATGCTTCTTTTTCACATTAGTCGGAGTAAACAGATTGGACCATCAGGCTGGGTGGCTCAGAGATTTGGTCACAGACATTAGCCACCACAAGGAGGCATTCAAACCTAATTCTCTGCACTGGGTTCCCAAAGCCAAAGCCTTTAGAGACTACTGTCTTGGGGTGGGGACTTTTGCCAGCCGTTCAACCCACACCTGCCCTGCAAGACCAGCCAAGGCAATAAAGGAAAGCTGAGAGTTTGCTGATGTGGCCTGTGGCATTACCAGCACTCAGCATGTGTCTGCATATGTGCATGTGATGGTTAATACTGAGTGTCAACTTGATTGGATTGAAGGATGCAAAGTATTGATCTTGGGTGTGTCTGTGAGGGTGTTGCCAGAGGAGATTAACATTCGAGTTAGTGGGCTGGAAAACGCAGACCCACCCTTAATCTGGATGGGCACCATCTAATCAGCTGGCAGTGTGGCTAGAATATAAAACAGGCAGAAAAACGTGAAAAGGCTAGACTTGCCCAGCCTCCCAGCCTACATCTTTCTCTTATGCCAGATGCTTCTTGACTTTTAACATTGGACTCCAAGTTCTTCAGTTTTGGGTCTCAGACTGGATTCCCTTGCTCCTGAGCTTGCAGACAGCCCACTGTGGGACCTTGTGACATTGTGATCATGTGAGTTAATACTATATACATATATATATATATATATATAGTATTATACATATAGGAGAGAGACATATATATATAGTATTATACATATAGGAGAGAGACATATATATATAGTATTATACATATAGGAGAGAGACATATATATATATATATATATATATATATATAGTATTATACATATAGGAGAGAGACATATATATATTTCCTATTAGTTCTCTCCCTCTAGAGAACCCTGACTAATACAGTGCATATGTGATGTACATGCTCGCATGTGAAGGGGAAATGGATAGGAGGTGGTCAGTTGGGAGCAGGAGAAATGGAGGGAGGAGGAGGAAGGGCATCCTCTACCAGCCGCTGTGCTGGTGTGTGAGCCCCAGGCGGCTGGCTCAGCCTACTCGGTGGAGAAAGCTCTAACAGACAGCTAGCCCTTTACAGCTAACACATGCGACAGAGCATGCAGTGTGAGCTAGTGGAACAGGGGAAAATAAGTGCCATTCTCACATGAATCTCGTAGACTCCATGAAGCAAAGATGCCCCAGAAATGCTCATAGACTCCATGAAGCAAAGATTCCACAAAGGCTCTGGCAGTTATTAAAAATACCACATATTCTGGACTTTAAAATATTCTGAGGCAAGATTACCATCCATGGCTGTGCTGGGCATTTTTCAAACTGCTCTCGTAATCTTGTGATAGTTAAAATTCTATACCAGTCAGGATAGGGCAAGTTCTGCTAAGGTGATAACACTAAGCCTTAAGATTTACTTGTTCTCAGTCAGCCTGCTGGGGTGCTCACCAGCTTTCTAAAGCAGCTTCCTTCGCATATTCGTGCAATGCCCACAGCTCCTCTAATCATGTGGTACTTTCATGTAAACATCTGTTTCTGATCATTGCAGCCGAAGAAGAGAACATGGAAAATCACCAAACAGCCTTGAATTTTTTCCCCAAAAATGACACATTATATTGGACAAGATGATACCCATGGGCATCCTGCTCGTCTACAGGGCGTGCTCTTGGGGAGCATTGGGAGTGGGCCCCAGATATGCGTGATCATCTTTCCTGGACAGGGGGATTACACCCTTTCCTATGGTGGTGCAGAGACTGAGTGGGGGGGGTCCAGGCTTTGAAATATATTTTTCTCACCCACAGCTCTGCTCTGTCCACATCACCCATGCACAGTACCCATGTGACTTGTCTCTGTGTGTCCTGGAGCATCGAGCCTCAGCTACTGCAGGTGGCATTGTTGTCATTCCTTCCTTCCTTATAAATATTCGCCCCGTGGCTCCTGAGCTTCTGCACTTTCCTGGTTGGCCTGCCCTGCCCAGGATCCTTTCCTGGGTATTGCTTGCTTCTCCAGCTTGCAATGTTTGTGTTATGTGTTGGATCTTTTCTTCCTTCTCTCTCCTCTCTTATTTATCACCGTCATCCTCGTGGCCTTAATTATTATCTACACACAGTCAACTCAAGGCTTAGACCTCTAACTTGGAAATCTTTCTGTGCCTGAAACTTGTAAACTGTCTATCTAGCAGTTCATTTTGTACATTGAACAGAGAACTGAGCGTGAATGATACCAAACACTTGATTTTTATCACCCTTACCAGAGGCAGTCCCCACCACCACCTTCTTGGACTCAGCAAGTGCAACTCTACCCATCCAATTTCCCTAGGTCAGGCATTTTGGAATCAACTTTGCTTTTTCTCACTCACTGTATTTAATCTAGAAAAACCTTGTGAAACTGCCTTCATGTTGTATCTAGAATATGATCATTTCTTACCACCTCTTTGGTCCAAGTTTCTATCATCTGAGTTATTATAAAAGCTTTCTAACTTAGTCCCCTCCTCTGCTACTCTCTTGCCCACTTTATATTCATTCTTATTTCTTTTTTCTTCATATAGCCAGAGGGATTATTTACACATTAGATCCTCTAGCTCTTCTACATAAAACCTTATAGTAGCTTTCCATCTTAATCAGGATAAGTCAACACTTGCGTTGTTTCCAAGACTTGCAAATCTGAGCCTCTCTTGTTACCCCTCAGATGACATTTCTACTTTTCCTGCTTTTGCTCCTCATTTTCCAGCATAATTTCCTTCTTGTGACTGCGTGAGCATGCCAGGAACACTCCTAGCTCAAACTTTTGCTCCTGTGTTCTCTGCTGGAGTGTCCTTTCATTAAATATCTGAAGTTTTCTCTCTCACGTCTCTTAGATCTTTACATATTGATTTTGAAATTAATGCCATGTGGTCAGAGAGCATCTTTTGTAAGACATGAATCTTTTTCAATTTTTCGAAACCTGTCTTATGACCCAGAATATAATCTATCTTTGTAAATATCTCATATGCATGTGAAGACTGTGTATTCTGCTATTGTTGGATGGAGTCTTCAGTTAAGACAGAGTATCAATTACACCCACTCAGCTGATAGTTTTGTGCACATCTTCTATATCTTAGGTGATTTTTTTGTCTATTTGTTGTATCAATTATTAGGAGAAGGCTATTTGTGAGTGCAAGTGTAGATTTTTCCATTTTTCTTTATCATTCTGTCGAGTTTCCCTTTTTCTCCATGTCTATTGAAGTCCATAAACATTTAGGACTGATATGTCATTTGATTAATTGACCCATTTATTATTAAGAAATTATCTTTCTACCTTGTATTAATCTTTACTCTAAAATCTATCTTGTTATTGACATATCCCTTCCAGGTCTCTAGTTTTCTTTCCATTACTATTAGCATTGTACAAATGTTTCCAACTTTTCCCTTTGATCCCATTTTTGTCTTTTTTTTTCTTTTTCTTTTCTTTTGGGGGGGACAGAATCTTGCTCTGTTGCCCAGTCTGGAGTGCAGTGGCATGATCTCGGCTCACTGCAACCTCCACCTCCTGGGTTCAAGTGATTCACAACTACTCGGGAGGCTGAGGCAGGAGAATCAGAGGTTGCAGGTGAGGGGGGATCATACCACTGCACTCCAGCCTGGGCAACAGAATGAGGTGGAAGTTGCAGTGGAGGTTGGAGGTTGCAGTGAGGGGGGATTGTACCAGTGCACTCTAGCCTGGGCAACAGGGTGAGACTGTCTCAAAGAAAAAAATATCAATAATATTTTAAAGATATTTAAATTTAAAAAAACATACATTTGCCCTGTAATTACCATTTTTGGGTGTTCTTTTTTTCTGGTGTATAGAGTCATCTTTCCATCCATTATTATTTTCCTTCTTTGAACAGTTCTTCTAGTGCATGTTTGCTTATCATGAATTCTCTTAGCTTTTATACATACTAAAAACTTTTCCTTTATTTATTAAATATATTTTTTTGGACGGAGGATAAGAATTCTAGGTAGATAGCTTATTTTTAATGTCCCTTAAATATGTTCCACTATCTTCTTGCTCATATTGTTTCTGATGAGAAATCTACTATTACCGTTTCCTGTAATTTCTGTATATAGTATGTCCTTTTCCACTTCTGCATACTTTTAAGATGTTCTATTGATCACTGGTTTGAGCAATTTGGCTAGATATCCTTTGTGTTGTCTTCTTCATGTTCCTTGTGCTTGGAGTTTCTTGTACTTATTAGATCTGAGGGTTTATAGTTTTCATCAAATTTGGAAAAAAATGGACATTATTATTCTTTTCTATTTTATTTTATTTTATTTTATTTATTTTTTTTGAGATGGAGTCTCACTGTGTTGCCCAGGCTGGAGTGCAGTGGCATGATTTTGGCTCATTGCAACCGTGGCCTCCCAGGTTCAAGTGATTCTCCTGCCTCAGCCTCCTAATTAGCTGGGACTACAGGCACCTGCTACCACGCCTGACTCTTTTTTTTTTTTTTTTAATAGAGACAGGGATTGGGATTCACCATATTGGCCAGGCTGGTCTTGAACTCCTGACCTTGTGATCTGTCCACCTCAGCCTCCCACAGTGCTGGGATTACAGGCATAGGCCACCATACCCAGCGGACCTATTATTCTTTATGTTCTTTTGAGCATTCCTCCTGTCTTTATGGAACTCTGGTGACATATATAATGAGGCTTTTGAGCCTGGTTGGTGGAAACAGACACCATTTCCAACTCTACGTAAGCACCAAGTACTGTTCTAATCTCTTCAGGGGATGCTTCCCCTGGCCTTAGGTATAATAGTTTCCTCACCTGCGTCTACTGCTCACCATCTCTCTGAGGTCTCCTCAATCTGCTCTTTAAAAAATTGAACACTACCCAATTCCTATCCAGCCAGATGCCCTCTCCTGCTTTCTTACTTTCCATAGCACCTTATAAGCTTCTGGCATAGTGAGCTCCAGTAGGGTAAGGGTTTGCATCTGCTTTATTCACTGCTATATTCCTGGCATCTAGGATGCCTACTGTGTCCCAAGCACACAGTAGATACTCAATAAAAATGTATTGAATGAGTAAATAAATGATTGAATATTTGTATGATCATTGAGTGAATACATGATTGGATGAGCACTTGAAAGAATAAATTAGTGTTTAGATAAGCCACTCCAGGGGACACTGTATGTGTTCCTTCTTGTACCAATAAAAACTCTGTTTCATGACATCAATATCCTTGTTCCATTTTTATCCTTGGTCTATTATTTGTTTAGCCACATAATCTGCCATATGCATCTCAGCCTTAATTCTGGAAACAAGCAAGAGATCAGAGAAGAGATGCATGAAGTCTTTCTACTTAATAGAAGGTGAGCGGCAGGCAGCTTCTTTACCCATCGCATATACAAAAACAAACTCTAGAGGCTCCAGATAGATCCAGCTGATGCAACATTGAGGTAGGAGTAAATCGTGAGCAAGCAGAAACCAAACAAGTAAGAAGAAAGTAGACTCAGGGGACACTGGAAAGCCAGAATGAAAAAGAAGTCAGAAAGGTGGGGAAAAATACAAGATAAATTGAGGAGTAAGCATTGAAAACAAGAGGGAATATAAGGATCGAGAGGATGTATGTGCATCCCAGGACATGGACCAATTGTATTCCATGGTGCTCTCTTCCGGACTGCCTTCATCCTGGTGATTGCAGACCTCTCTTCATTGGTCCCGGGATTTCCAACACAGCCTGTTTTCAAGCCATTTATCCCAGGTTGTCATAGAAACATGTATGCATTTCAGGCCATGAGGCCTTCGTTTGGGTTCAGAAAACCTGAATATTGCATGAATACGGCCAACATGCTTCTTTGGCGTTGGGAATAGAAGGCTATTTGGAAGAGGAGTGCTCCAGGAACAGTTGTCAGGCATGAGCGCTAGAGTTCCAGATGAGCGTCACACTCCGTTTAAGTTAATCGTGAAATCGAATGCCTGGATCTTCCTGGGTCTGATGAAGGCCAAGCAAATCCTGCTAACGTACAATAAATCATACACTTGACAGCAAAAATTGTAAAACATCAATCATAATTTAAAAAGTAAAATTCATAAATGCCAGCAGCTTTGGAACAGTTTAAAAAATACGGATATTTTCAAGCCATAGAAATTTTTTTTAAATGTGGTTGTATAACAAAGAGTAAATTTTTTAAAGGAACAATTTCGAAAACTTGAATTACATTGTACGTGTAAACCCTCATTAAAGGGCAGTAACTGCCAACATCCACTACAGAAAAAAGTCTTGAAATGTGAATCAATTGCGAGTGTATTCTTTGAGATGGAGGCTCATTTATTGTCTAAATAATTTTCTGTTCTTTCGGAACAGAGGTCAAAATGGTCGTTTACTGAACCTGAGTCTGATGTGAAATTCAAAATGAACTGCAGAAATTTCGATACAATGACATTTATTCCAGAGCACTAATGATCTTAGTGAAATTTGGAACATCTTACATAAAACCACAAATTATCGGCTTTGGTATTAAAAAGACAGCCTGAGTACCATGAACCATTTTTCTTTGTTCTTCAGCATCATAGATATACATAGCAACTTCTAGATACATGCACAAGATATGTATGTTGATGACTCTTTTGGCCCAGTCGTGATTCCTGCATGGCTGACATGCATTGGTGAACTCCCAAATGATGGAAAATGCCTCCACAGTATCTTCCTGAATCCAGCCTTGAATGTGTTTTTAAGTAGGAGATGCTTCAGCCATTATGCCATGGGCAACCTGCACAGTGGCTGGCAATAGTTTTTGAACCTCAGACCTCTGCTTAGGAAGTTCTTAAGCTCTGGTAAGTCAAGACAATATAACTGAGGTGCATCATTTTGCTGCTTCAGCCACATCCTTTAGCGGAGAACTAAACAGAATTTTGGGGCACTGACTGTCAGGCTATCACCATTTTGTGTCCTACTCTTTGCTGTTCTCATGAAAGTACATTCCAGAATAATCTCAACTCAACAAATAGACACTTAGGATTTATGTTATATATCATTCCTAATGATTTTGGCTGAAATTTGAGATCCGTGCATGCGCCATAGAATTGACTATAGACTCGATTGTTTTAATTGGGAACACGGTTGAAATTATAATCTCATTGTAATTATAATCTCGTTGTAATCGAAATCATTGAAATTACATTAAATTATAATTACATAATTGCTTGAAATGAGGACTCAACTGTGAAGTGGGGAAGGAAGAGTTACCAAACCTACTAATGAGATTTGATAATTTACATAATTAAGTGGAATGGAGTTTGAAAAGTGACAGTGATTTGTTCACACTGGGTGATTTCTAGGAAACATGTATATATAGCCCCTCACTCTCAGATTTAGAAAAGGTGTAAAAGTCATGTTTTGCAAACCCAATTACTGAAAACAGAGCATGTCTGGATTAAAAAAATATTTATATTTTTATATTTCACCCCTTCCTCTTCCTTGAAGGAAATGCAGGATACAGAGTAGGAGTTTAGTGACTAGAAATAAATAGTGAGGCTTCAAAATCATAATGCATCAGCAGCTCTCTAGAGTTGCTAAGCCCTATATCCACCATTGCCTTATTAGTTACTGTTGATACCTACTGTGTGACTGGAGGGTGCTCTCATACCTGCCTGGGCCCCAGGGAGGAGGGAAGTGTGGGCTCACAGCCTTTCTGTGCAGGGGCTGGGCTTGGAACTGGCCCGGGGGCTGACTCAGAGAAACTGTGCAGACAGGGAGGGCTCTCCAGCACCAGGTGCTGTCCTGGGGCTCATGTCTTCCATGCACCAGCCTCCTCTTTTGCCCTTTCCAGAATACTAAACAAAACACAACAAAACATCCTCCCATGATGGGGGTTATAATTTTGGCTAGAGAGCAATATGGAGTTAGAGGTGACAATGCTTTTACTTAGATCAGCTCTGAGACTCCCAGTTGTAGGCTTTGATTGCACCTATGGGCAGGTGGGCCTCACTTACACAGCAGCTGCTTGTCAGAAGACTTTCATGTCACCACAGTTGAATTGTATTTTAAATAAATTAGGTGGACTCACTACTTAAACCAACTAATTAATGGGCAGCCTTGCAAAGTAGATTTGCAAGATTTTTGATGTGACTGTTTCTGATTTGCCTGTTTTCGATTCGCATTTTTTCTTTATCATGTTTACGTGTCAGAAGGCTTTCAAAGTGTACTGGATTCAGAGTCTCAAAGTCAGTCGGGATAATAGATATTTTACAATTTCCTAACTTTCAAATCTTTATCAAATCTAACTTTCTCTTCCCCAATTCATATTTGGCAGTGGGATTTTTGTACCAAAAAGTGGAACTTCACTTTTATTCTTCTCAACGCTCATCTTCATAGCTTCCACTCTAGTGATGGTGTGCTATGCCACTACTCAACTTTCAAATCTTTGTTGTACTTTTGAATTTGCATCCCTCTCAAACATGTGGTATCTGGAGACCGTGTCTTCTGCCTTGGTCCAAACTGCTGCAGAAAGCAAAACCACAGGGGCCCACTCCAAGCAGACCGTGCCCAGGACAACTCTCCCAACAAGAGCTTACAGATCGTTGTCTGGGGAAAAGAAGTGAATTGTCTTTGAGTCAATAACCTACCCTCTGAAGTTAGCAAGTTTCTGGGTTCATTCAACAATAGTGCCATCCATGCCCTCATATGCAAAGCATGCGAGTCTCTCCTGTTGCTGCCAAACCAACCAAGCCTGACGTGGTTATTCCTAAAGATAGTTGGACATTTTCCTTCTTGTTTTTTTCCTTAGATTTGTGCTAGAAATCAGCCCCTCTCATGCTCACTTTACTAAGCTAAAAAAAAAAAAATTAAATCATGAAATAATCCCTTCTCTGGAAGAAAATAAGAGAAGTTACAATCTTAAAGGAAGTCCAGAGAAGCCTGTGAGAGTTTTCGCTTTCTGTTTTGAATTAAATAAATAGATATGTAAGGTTGAGTTTAACACTTTTTTGTGGGGGGTGAGATGTTCATTTATACACTTTCATTTGCATAATGCCTTCACTGGAATAACTGGCTAAATACAGACCTTATGCCCATCACAAATTTGAATTTGTAGATTTCTCAGTGAGGAATACCTTCCTGAACAGGACAGTCCACCTACGGTGTCCAGTTAGACTCTGTAGCTGGTGTGCAGTGGCTGTGTCTTCTGGTGACCTGAGCTAACATCAACTTCGAAAGTCAAGCGTGTCTGGCCCAGGTAATGTCACCAGCATGGCTGGGCCTTCCCACTGTGAAAACCTCAACCAATATTCACTCTGTTGGGCCTTGGGCCCTCCCAATGGGCCACACTTTCCCATCACTGAGGACCCCTCCTTAACCCAAGTCCACCTCTCAGGCATGTTGGGATTTAGAAAAAAGAACAGGGGCCGCTCTTTTCATCTGGGTTCTGGATTCCCCTGACTGTCATTTGATCTGGGAAGAGAATGAGAGACGTGAATGAGCTCTGAGCGCCCCAGGTGCCTTGCTGAATGGCCTTGCCACCCTGGGGTGGGCAGGGGCTAAGACCTCTGCTTTCACAGAAAGCTCAGGGAAGCTTCTCAAGCCATGGGCAGTGACTCATGCCTTTAACCCCAACACTTGGGAGGCTGAGGCAAGAGGATCACTCAAGCCCAAGTTTGAGATCAGCCTGGGCGACATAGTGAGAACTTCATCTCTAAAATTTAATTTCTAATTAGCTAGGTGTGGTGGCACACACCTGTAGTCCCACCTACATGGCTGGCTGAGGTGCAAGGATTGTTTCAGCCCAGGAATTGGAGGCTGCAGATGAGCTAGGATGATGCCACTGCACTGCAGCCTTGGCGACAGAGGCAGTTATTTGTCTCTAAAACAAACAAACAAACCAAAAGGAGGAACTCAGAGGAATGGAGAGCTGCTCTCCTTGGACGTGGCATGGGCCAGATCTGGCTGGAGTTTGGCTTTGAAGCCAAGCCTTGGACCAGCTACACAGAGAGTGGCTACCCCTCCCTGGTGAGCGTTTCTGCCATCAGAGCCTGCCTCTCGGATGTGTTCTACCTGCTCTGGGACAAGATGCATGCTGGGGTTACCCCATGATCCTGAAGAAGAAACTTGGTGTAGATAAAAAGGGAACTAGCAGGAAGATCTGAGGATGCAGGATGGAGGTATAATGGCTTTTGCCAACCTATGTCTTTTGGGAAAACATGAACTTTATTATTATTCCCTATGAGTGTTTATAGGAAAATAAAGGAAAATCTGATGATAGAAATGAACACAATTTTTCAGTTTCAAAGCTGGCCTGCAAAAGGGATTCTGGCTTGAAATGTGGGTGTTTCTATTTAGTATGAAATAAGCTCTGGCTACTGTCTGCACTTATACATTTCCACCCAAGGCTTAGCTGATTTTGGAAGAGTGGAGTGATGGAACCATGTGTGACCATTGCCTCAAAACCCAGTCAGACACAGCCTAGGAAATACAGCAAATGCCAAGAGATAGCTAGCAGGAAGTGAGGTGGAAGGATTTGAGAGAAAGGAACCTTATCATGTCCTGTGGTTCAGGTGAAGAGCCATATAGTGCATAATGTAATAATGTGATTGAAAGCCTTGGAGAAAATGGTCCACAAAGCCATCACTGAGAAACACCGATAAATTTCAAACCAGGAGCAATGTTTCTACATTTTTATGGGATCCTGAAACTCTGGGGCAATGGCGGATTTGTCACTGCTGCTGTGATACCCTGAACTTAACTACTTCAGCGTATACCATTTATGCACAAGCAGTTTGTCATTTTGATCATTTCTGAGGGTTAGGCTGAAATTTGTCTTTCCGTTATCTATGTTTACAGCACTTACTGTTGGAAAAAATTGAAAGCTTTGGAAGTTCATCATAAAAGATAAATTCCAAAAGCCAAAAGTTTCTGGATAGTGTGACAGTCCCTCGGCAAATTTATTTTATTTTATGGTCTGAGAAAAAGCTAATGTGTTGTGACGGCCGTGGCCTTGAACCTACTAAACCCTCACCTGTGCAGGAGGAGTCCAGTGCTAGAGCTGACTTTGACAGAGGCCTGGAGGAAGCACCCTGCAGAAACAGGTGTGAAGGGTCAAAGGCCATGTGCCCTGTGGTGTTGGCCTATGTCTTTCTCCCAACTAATTTTGGGTAGGAAAGGAAAGCATATTATATCTGACAAAGTCAAATTGTATTATATTTCTGAGTCTTTAGCCTATAACACACAGAAAGTCACACCTATTATATTTCCGTCATCACCATAATAAATTACCCCAGATGTAGCAGTTTAAAATAGCGTAAATTTATCATCTTACCATTTTGTAGGTCAAGGTTCAACACGGGGATGGCTGGGCTAAGACCAAGGTGTCCCAGGCTGTGTTTTCTCCTTTCTGGATGCTGTGGGGGAGAATCCATCCCCTCGACTTTTCCAGCATCTGGGGGCTCGTTCACTCGGATTGCTGGTGGAATTCAGTTCGCTGAACTCCTGGGATGCAGGTCCCTGTTTCGGTGCTGGCTGTCAGCCAAGGGCACTTCCAGCTTCTCCAGACTGGCTTCATTCTGTGGCTCATGGTCCACCTCCTTTGTCTTCACAGCAAGTAGTGGTGGGTGGATTCCCTCTCACGTCACAACTCTGCTTGTGAGGCCTTGAGTGGATTAGATTGCATCCACAAAGATTATCCGGGATAATCTCCCCATTTCAAGATCCTTCGTCTTAATCTCATCTGCGAAACTTCTTTTGCAGTGTAAGGTCACATTGCACGGGTCCCAGGGTTCATCTGCTCATCTTTGTGTGGGGAGTCATCATTCTCCCTATTTTCTCTATTGTACAATATAATATATTGTATGCATTAACCCCATCTTATTTGTGTTATTAAGTTCCTATAAATGTAATAACAAGTAAGATGGGGCTAATATTTATCTTGCATACTAAAAATGAGTAATTTTGTGCTAATTAAAAATATTCTTACTTACTTAACATTACCTTCTAAAGACTTTACCTAGTGGGGTCATTAGGATATGGTTAAAATTATTAGAATTGAATTGCTTCAAAGTATATTCGAGAATCCACTCCTCTAATTCAGTCTGGACTACACTATTTGCTGACATCAGATGTAAGTAGGAAGCTACCACACAATTGTGTATGCCTGAGGTCTGGGCCTTAGTCTGCAGCTTCCCTGGGCCCTACTCAGCTGGGATTCCCAATACTTTTTATTCAGGGGTGCTGCCGTTCTTCTCAATCTCTTCTTTTTTTCAAAGGGCTTGTTTAGCATGTGGCTTCCCCACTGGAAGTTATGAGGGCAAGGATCACCTGTGTTCTGTCACTGAGCATCCAAACCTAGTGCACTGTGTCTACAGAAAGGCAAGTGCTTCATAAATGATGATAAGCTAGAGATACAAGACTGAACGAACGGATGAATAGGTGGATAGATGGATGGATGAATCAATGATTCTGTAGAATAGTTTCTTGAATTGAGAGGTATTTTCAGTGCAATAACTCTGGCTTTCACTCAATAGTTAGATTCTGTGATCCTGTAAGTCTGGCCCTATTAGGAAAATAATCCTTCCTACTTAGATACTTCTGTATGCTGTTTAAACACTGTCACATCCATTGTTTCTTTAGTTTACCCACAGCTAGGATAGATAGATCTCATCCTTGTATGCAATACTTGGAAGTGGAGACTCAAAAGTTAATTAGTTTGAGAGAAAGGACAGAATTCCAGGCTCTTAATTTCCAGTCCAATACATTTGTTCTATGTTCAGTCGTGGGCGCAATCAACAATTCACCATGCTGTTAAACCCATACATATGCAAATGTTGACAGAATGTGTGGATCTAATGTCCAAATTCTGGTTTTTAAAAAGTGAAGGTAGAATTTTTCTTGAACCACAAAGGCGAGTCCCAAGCCCCAGGGAGGGCTGTGTGTTTGAGCAGGGACATCAGGGTCTTCAGTCATCTCTTCCAGGATTGTCCCTTATTCTCAGGCAAGATCTTTCTTTACAATATAGATCTTTTTGAATATTTGTATTTTTACAATACATTAAACACGAATACTATATTTTCAAGATAAGAGGAAGCTATGTGTCTAAAATATGTGGTTCAAGGGACTGTAGGGCTCTAAAAATCTCGAAGTCCAAAACTATAGTTTCTACTTGAGGGTCAGTCTTACTGGTCTCAACATGTATTCTGGCATCCCCCAGAGCCACTGTACAGAGGAGAGCTGAGCAACTTATCCTGAGTCTGAGGGGGCACTTTAGAGACCAAAACCAGAAGACATTGTCAAATCTAGAAGACAGTCATGCAGGTTGTGTTTACTACATCTTCTTTCCCTCAAAAACCCTCACAACGTAACTGTGCATCTTAGGGTTAGTCTCCATTATATGACTTTTACCTTTTGTCCTGCAGTTAAAAATAAATTCATTCAGGAATCATTTTCCTGCAAACATAACCCTTAAATGTTACCATTTGCAAGAAGGTATGATTTTCTGTGTATCCTTGAAGGACAACAGCCCTTGAATCCTGCCCTTCCAATAGGATCCTGGTGTACCTTCCCTCAGACCCAATAAGATGGGAACGTACTTCCATCACGCCCCTTTCTCCAGCAAATGCAGACTTGTTTTATGACACTTGATGGTATTAAGCTTTGTTTCCCAAGAGATGGGTATTCTGTGTTCCAAGCGTCTACACCTTGACTAATTTACACCATGTGAACTTCTGGAGATGATTTGCTCTGTGTCATCAGATTGGAGGGTCTGCAAGCTGCTACCAGAGGAGCTCAGATGCCTCATGGTTTTCCTTTCATAGAAAACTGTACACCACAAAAATGGAAGCAGCCTCACAAACGACCAACGCTTACAGAAATCCCTGCCATTTGTACTCCAGGATTTTGGAACATGTTTATTTTCTTGTTGTTTTTATTTCAGTGTCTGCTTTTGAGAGCCAACCTGGCTGTCAGGGACTATTACACAGGGTAAAATGTTTCCATAGAAACCTCCTGCTGAGACATGTTGGGCAAATTCTCATTTTGAATCTAGTTCATAAATAATCATTAAAGGTTTGTTTTATTATATTTAAAGATATAATGGAAAAAGAAACAAGAGGAGAGGAAGGAGAAAGAGGAAGAGGAGAAGGAAGAAGAGGAGGAGGAAGGGGAAGAGGATCAGAAAAGCACATGCCTTCAATGTATTGTTGGCTATTAAGCTAAATTGGCTTGTTTCAAGCTTCTTTTAGCAAGATCTTTCTCTAAGAAACACTGTAATATTGATTGTCTGAGTGTACGCATGTAGAAACTTTTTCCTAAGTAAGTCTTGACTTGAATGGCTCTGTAAAGTGCTTGCATTTGGAGAAAAACAACAACGAAATGCTTCTCTGTGTGGATGAGCTCCACAAGCACGTGGCGGAGCACACTGGGTGTCTCAGCATGTGTGTGGGGATGCATGGTGACGTAATGACTTGCTCACATCCAGCTCTGTTTTACGTGGAAACAGCACATCATGAATTAACTGTCATGTTCCATCCGTGTTCACCAAGATATATAAACATGTGCTGCTTTCAGGCAGGTAGCACCCCTATCTTCAGAGAGACATAAAAGACACACAAAATGGATAAGATTCCTGCATTATCTTCCATAATGCAGACTGGTGGGTAACAGGTAAAATGATTTGCATTATTTATCTTTGTAGAATTAATATCACTCCTTTAATAAGATACTGGTAACTGGATTTTACTGGTCTTTAGTTTTTAATGACACAAAAACTCTTTAGATCCACACTATCTACAGTCTCTAGTCATCTTTTGTAGAATGAATCAGGTGATAATAATTGGTGTTTTCTTGATGTTTTTCTTGGTAAGGCTTCTCCAAAACATGTACCAAAGTCTCCAAGCTGACTGTGTTGCAGCTATAACTCCTGCTTCAAGGCTGCTTATTTGGAAAGGCCTCCTCCCTTGTGGTGGTCTCGGAGCCTTTCTTTTGGTTCAATCTCACAGTAGCCAACTTGCCTGCTTCACATTTGTAATTAAAATATTGTTTGAACAGTGAGTCAGGATTTTCAGTTGTAAGCCACAGAACAACGTCTGGCAGATTTAGGAAAAAATGATTGTATTTAAAGGATGTTGGGGATATCACAGACTCCCTGGAAAGGCTGAAGAATGAAGCATGAGGCTGTACACAGCCAGGGACCATCAGTACTGAGGATACCCTTCCTTGGACCACACTCAGCTCTGGCGGCTGGAACAGTCACCAGGGAAGGGCTTGGGGCTGGACCTCAGACCACTTCCGTACCATGAACATGATCTGCCCATAGCCAATAAGTATTTTACAGGGTTGCCTGGATCCCACATAAACCTCTAAGGTGAGAGATTAGGGCATGCATTTGTGTCCCAGATCTGAGGGGCCTGGGACAGGGAGCTAGGGAACAGGGTCTCCAAATGAAGGGAGACTGGGCAGATGCTGAGCAGCCAAAACATATTGGCAAAAAAAAAAAAAAAAAAAAGTCAATTGAGGGCAGTTATTTAACTCATATCTCCCTCACTAAATGATAATCTCCATGAGATCAGGGGCTGTGAAACCCCGTGAATCTCAAGACTCATCAGAGAGCAGCACTGAACCACAAACACATGAGCAAAGGGCTAGACTGAGTGATGCACTTGGACGCAGGCCTGTGGCCATTATTATTGTTGTTCCTATTATTTGCTGTAACCCCCATAGTCCTAGCCAGGTTCCAGGGGTTGCTAGATAGTTCTTATTTACCACCTTTCTGGTTCATGGTCTTGGATCAGGTTCCCAGCACAAAGTCCCCTATGTTTACTCTTTCTGGCCTCACTGATGGAACCATTCAAGATGTAAAACACAAAAATCTTTCTAAATGACGGCAATAACAACGAGAAAGAAGCTGAACAGTGCATGGTTAAGGTGATTTTTCCCCTAATAGCACCTACTGTTACAGACATTGGCTGACCTTGGGGAATTTTAAGAGGCTACCTGGAAATAGCACTGCCCACAAGAAGATGCTCAGCTGCACTGCTGGACCCCTCACGCAGAATGTGATATTAGAACTACCTCAATAGGAACTAAATTGGTTAACTATGAGAAAGAACTTTAATTCTAAAACCACTCATTGGAAAAAAAATAGGTGCTTGGATCAAAAAATAATTCACTTGGCAGGACACCAAATATAAAGTATATCTCTTGGTTTGTGTAAATTTTGCCTGGAGGCAGGTAAGCAGACCAAATTGCTCCTTTAGATTATTTGAGTTTTTATAATTTTGTAATAATTAGCATACAACTGGACAGCTTGAAAAATTGACAAATGATTTATTTGCTTTAAAAATATATAAGAAACAATTTTCTCTTTCCACAAAGGAAAAGGAGCTCTGCTAATAAAAAACAGCACAATGTGGGAACTTGTCTATAAAACACACAATGACCTTTTTCCTTTTCACTCAGATTCACCAGCATGCAAACACATGGCCTGAACCACACACTCACATCCTGGCTTTCATATTGATGAATATTATTGAGCAGGAGGAGGGTTGAGCTACAGCATATTCCTCCATCTCTGGGCTTCTTAAAATAGGGACCATACCCCAGGTTCACTTTGCATTTTCCATCTTATATATTAGACCTATCTATTATCATCTGTCTATATATATATTATCTATCTATCTTTCTATCAAGTGTCTATCATTTAGCTACCCATCCACCTAAGTACTCTAGTTGTAATTAAAAATAATGTATAGGTGAATATACAATGAAAACATAGACAATGCATATCTCCATAATGTATAAAGAGCATTTTGTAGTTTTCTTATTTTAGGAAATGTGTTTGTCTTCTAACATTCAGAGACTCATAGATTCATACAGTCAGGAGGCCCTGTGTGACCACAGAATATCTAAAGTGCCTCCTTATCTCCAAAATGAAGAAAGAGGAAGCTCGGAGCAAAGAAAGAGCTTGTCCAAACTCACTTGCTTCTTAATGGCCTGCTGGAATTAGAACACATTTTAACCTGACTATGTTGCCCATGTTTATTTTGTTGATGTATGTATCACATCAGAGTAAGTTAAAGTTAATTAAACATCAGTCTTCTGTCATCCTCTGTTTTAGCATGGTTTCCGTGGTACAATGCAGCAAAGGTTCTGTGAGGAAGGTCTGAAGTTGTTCCCCATGATTGCAGTCCCATCCCAGGTAGCTGGAGAAAGCACAGGCTCTTTTCTACATTGAGAACACAGTGGTGGGACGGGAAAAGTCATTGCTAATGGACAGAGAAGGCTCATCTCATCCACTTTACTGCTGTCCGTTCCACCCTCAACTCTCTGTTCATGAAGAAGATTAGTTGTTTACTTTTTTCTGGTTTTCTTAGCTGGGATGAGCTTTCTCTTCAACAATCGAGATTGTTTCTTTTATAATGAGGCCCGGCTCCTCTTTTTGTTGTTTCCTCTATAATGAGGCCCTAGCTCATTATTATTTTATTCCTGTTTCTGTTTTCATTTCATAGTGTTCAAAGATTAGAAGTAATATCATCTCATTAATTCATTGCTGGCAGGAACAAACACCCAGAGATGCATAATTATGATGACTTTGGCACAAATCTTTAGCAGAATCTGGGGAATTTTGCCTGTAATTCAAAAGTATCTGTGCCTGTGGAAATCCTTCATAAAGCAAGCCACCAAATTACCTCTGACTGCTTTTATTATGGTGAATGATGGTCTTTCCAAAGCAGTGCATATAGTATTACACAGGATGCAAAAACGGCTCTGGCCAGACGGTTACCTAAATATTTTTTGAGCGTTCCGGGGATAGTATTATTGTGCCAGACAGAGGACAGAGAGGTTTTTAACTGTTCCAGAGCATCCCTGACATGGCCAAGGCTTCTCAGTTGGAAAAGATGGCTCAGCGAAAACTCTTCCAAACGTTGATGGATTCACCCCAAAGTGCAAATTCTATCGGCAGTTCCTCTGTGTGACAGTTGCTAGTAGGGGAGCTTGATGCATAAACAAACAGGCTCTGGGGATTTCCCTGAACTACATTTATTAAAATGCAAAAGTTTGATCTGATAAGCTAGTGGTTCCAGAAATAATTTGTACTCAACCAACAGAGACAATCTCCAAATAGAGAGCTAAGACTGAACGACCATATTTCCCCATTAGGTGTATCATCGAGCGTACGATTAGCAATGACATCCCAGGGATTTGTCACGGCTGAACTAGCAGCAGGATAAACCCAGTTAGCAGTCCTAAAATTCTGATTGTAAATGACTGCAGTAAAACACCTGGAGTTGTTAATAAGAATAAAATGTCTCTAAGTTTCATATTAGTTTATATAATTTTTCCCCATAATTAAAACTTCAGATATCCATTCAACCTCACACAAGCTTCATAAAAGCATTGTCAACTAGTTTCATAAACTATTGCGGGAATGCTAAACACACATGTGATTTCTTCATCATTTATGTTCCAAGCTGGTCATTAAATTATTCCATATGTTTTCACAGAAGCAGAGAAGCTAAAAAGCTTATATAACATTGTCACGTGATTCCATCCTCCTGTTTTAAAGTCTCTTTTCTTTTCTTTTCTTTTCTTTTCTTTTCTTTTCTTTTCTTTTCTTTTCTTTTGACAGGGCCTCACTGTGTCATCCAGGCTGGTGTGCAACGGCACGATCTCTGCTCACTGCAACCTCCATCTCCCCAGCTCAAGTGATCCTCCCACTTCAGCCTACTGAGTAGTAGCTGGGACTACAGGCCTGTGCCACCACACCATGCTAATTTTTCATACTTTTTTGTACAGGCAGGATATTGCTATATTGCCCAGGCTGGTCTGGAACTGCTGTGCTCAAGTAATCTGCCCGTCTCAGCCTCCCAAAGTGCTGGGACTACAGGCATGAGCCACCGCACTTGGCCTCTGCTTCTTTTTAATATTAGTGTTAATACAGTAAAATTTAGGTGAATCAATCACTTTTTTCTTAAGAACTGTTTTCATATATTACATCATTCTTTACAAATAAAGATAGCTTTTTTTTCTATTTAAAGATTTTTGCATGTCACCATAATCAGAGCTCTGTATAAGTTCTGCTGCAAGAAACAGAAATATAATTGACCCTTCCACAAGGACTGCTCATTTGCTAAGCCAATAAGTATTCAGAAAGTTTTTTGCTATTGTGGTTTTCAAGAGACATGGGAAGATAAAAGAATGGTAGGGTACAGTAATGCCTTACACATGTTCAAAGCTTAATTGAGAAGATATGACATAAATAAAGGCGGAAAATGGTGAACCAGTTATATGACTGTCTTTATAAGAAAAACGTAAATAGAGCCCGGGTGGCTGGATCCACTTTCTCTTGTTGCCATGACATTTGCCTCCATTCTCACGGCAGCAGCATCCCCAGCAATGTACTGGTGCCTCTGCAACTTCTCAGGTTCTCTTATTTCACATATCTGACATTTAAAAAGAGCACTTAAAAATATCAACGCAAAATGTGATTTATATCTCTGCAGTGAATCAGAGCAACCTCAAATGTCTCTTGCTCAGGCAAATAGTCTTGGTTCACTGGTCTCCTAAAATGATATAAATGATACCTCTCTTTTCTCTGCTTTGTGGAGGGTGGTTGAAATTGCATGCCAATTTATACATTGCTGTCAATCCTTCTGCCTTTTAATGATATCTCTTAACTCTTCTGTTGAGACTTCAAAAAAATATTTCATTAAGCTACTTCTTACTTTAAATATCTTGCCTATCCTCCAGGTTCCTGTGATTCTGATCATTCCCCAGGCTGCCTCCACAGGCATGAGACAGGAGTCAATGAGCAAAAGTATTCATTATTTCTGCTGCCATTGAAAGTGCCAGTGTTTCCTACACCTGTTTGGAAATAATTACTGTGCAATTCATGACTAAAGGACGCAAGTTACAAAGCCTCTCTGAACACACCACAAATCTTGTATTTCTGGCCTTGTATAACTGGTCCAACTTTTTAAACACCTGCTATTATGACTTGCATGAGTGAGTTCTAAAGCTTGTCAATATTTATATTTAGTTTTGAAACTTGGAGAACTTAAATGACAAATTCTATTGCAGCTGCATCTTTTCTATTACAGACCGTTCATAGTATTTTCTACATGGATTTTGCATGTAATAATGATGAAGTGTTTATCTTTTACTTAGTGAGTGATTATTGCTAAAAAGAAAAGGCAACTCATATACACCAAAAAAGGGCTATTTTCTTTTGCCATTTAAATGTTAGAGGTCTCATTGTAATCTTTTTGTTTGTATCCTATTTGTCTTGTCACTGTAGAATATGGGTTATTGTAGAACTTACTATTATGGAGGTAATTCTTTTAAAGGGAATATATATATATTTTTTCTTGGGGGAGACACCTTTAATCACCTAAGTAAAGATAAATGGGGAAAATTTCAACAACTCAATGATTCCTGCATATTTCAGAAAAACTCCTGGCACAACCCTGAGACACACTGAGTTACAAAAGACAAGGAACTAGGGCAGTGACCCATCCCCGACACACTGGAAATTGTGCTTTTTTCCGTAGGTAGTAGGCACCGATACATGGCTCTGATGGGCATTGGTGGATGCTCGGAAGGTCTGAGGGCTGCCTGAGGGAGGGTCTGCATGAAGAACTGCAGGGCATCCTGGCAGTCAATTTACCTGGGAGACAAGGGCTCCGTGCCCTGCGTTGGAACAAAGTGCCAGCCTGAGAGGAGAGTGATTCTGAGCATGCCTAGCATCTGCCATGATGATCCTTCCCTGAGCCCAGCCAGCCAGAAACCCACTCAGAGGTGCTCTGCAGAGGCAGGGCTGCAAGTAAAAACTAAAAGAGCCGTTTCCCTGTCAATGAACGATGACAGGGGATCCAGGCAGGTCACTTTGGTGACATATTATTATTTCCATATACTGAGGGCAGATGGGCATTTTCGTTCTTTGCATCTGGCTATAGAAAGCCACTTTGTCTATATGAAAGCCTGTGCCTGCATGAGGGTGGGGATGCCTGGCTCCAAGAGCTGAGGACAGCAGGGGCTCTCAGGGTGTGATGGACAGATGACAGTTGGGGGACTGGACAGACTGAGCAAGAAGCACATGGTGAATACCCCTTGGGGCCTCCCAGAGACAGATGGGGTATTTTTTGTTCCTGCATGACCATGAGGGGCGAGAGCTGCAAGTCAGCACGTGTGACCACAGGGTCACTGGTGTCCCAGTGAGGCTAGGGAAGCCGGCTGTTCTTGCTGAGCTACTGATATCTGGGGTGGCCCAGCAGGTGGCCAGCTTGTGTGTCCCAAGGCCTGTAATAAGAGGGTCCAGGGCACTTCATGAACTAGTGGAAGGTAAACTATCTGATCAGTATTCCATATGACAGATAAGATAAAAGGATGCACCAGAAAGCTACCTCTTCATGAATATAACAGCATTGAGGAGCAGGAACCAATTGCTGCCTGAATGTTAATTCTTGTGTAGTGTTTCATGATTTATGAAATGACTCTTGGTCTAGCCAGATTTTAGGAAGTGGAAGATTTGCCAATGGTTTCAACAGCTGGTATGAAAGTACAAGAAACTGTATTTAGTGTTTCATGGCTAGATGATGCAACACACAGGAACTGGTATAACTGCTCAGTGATATAAGGGATGAAGGGACCTCAATGTCTCTGGGCCGCTTCCACCAGCTATTCCTTCCTCACCCACACCGAGGCTCTGTAATTGCCACCCAAATTCTGATGGGATTTATGCATGGATTTGAATTCATACAACTTGGGTTCATTTGAATTGATATAACTTGGGACATGTTGTACCTTCTTACAGACTCCACGGGGATGAGTTCTAAGAGTAGTTTGTTTCTCACTCATCTTGGGGGTAGCACCACGTGTTCTTTCTTTTTTTTTTTTTACTTTGTGTATGTCTGTGTGTGTGAGATGGAGTTTCACTCTTGTTGCCCAGGCTAGAGTGCAATGGGTGTGATCTCAGCTCACCACAACATCTACCTCCAGGGTTCAAGCGATTCTCCTACCTCAGCCTCCTGAGTAGCTGGGATTACAGGCACCCACCACCACACCTGGCTAATTTTGTATGTTTAGTAGAGACGGGGTTTCTCCATGTCCATGAGACCAGTTCAGACTGGTCTCGAACTCCCGACCTGAGGTGATCTGCCCACCTTGGCCTCCCAAAGTGCTGGGATTACAGGCGTGAGCCACCATGCCCGGCTATGTTCTACTTTCATTAGAGAGAGCTAGTAGGCCTGGGGTCATTTCATAAAGCATGAAACACTACACAAAAGCTAAGACTCTGCCCTTAGTAACTTGCCTATTGTTGGGAATTCCAAGTCAGGAAAACCAGCCCCCATGCCAGGCTCTTGACACTACAGACGATGTGTTTAGGGTTCCACCCAAACACCTCCTGCAACCGTTTACATCAGAGCTCCAAATAGTCACTGAATGGCCCCAAACTTGTAGGAAGCTTCCAAGGATGTGATAAGACTGAATGAAGAAATGCTTAGAAGGAAAGGCTCCCTTGTGCCTGAGGAATATCCATTCTTCTCAAACCAAAAGTGGCTTTTATGTCCTCAGCTTCTTTTCCCCTGATGATCCCCTCCTTGGAGTATGTGCTCATTGGTGTTCTAGACTCTGAATCTCTGCCATGCTTCCTATTTCTCCACTCGCCCAGATCCCACACTCCGGAGTGCCATGTCCTAACACATCCTGGTAGAGATCCAGATTCTACAGCAAGGAGAGGAGTGCCTCCGGGGTGGACCCTGAATGGAGAAAAGTCAGTAGGAAGCACTTGGAGATGCTGGTCGGCTTCACCTGACTTTCTTAAAGTAAGAGGTTCTTCACCTTTAATTAACATCCGTTCCTTGAATTTTCCCTCTGCAATGTCCTGCCTGAAACTCTTCTCTGGACTTCTCTGCACTCACTGGGGCAGGGTCGCTCAGGTCACCACTGCACTTGAAGGCTTATGTTCAAAAGCCCAGCATGTTGTGATGACAAAAAATTTAGAAGGCTGTGGCCGGGCATGGTGGCTCATGCTTGTAATCCCAGCACTTTGGGAGGCCACAGTGGGCAGATCACAAGGTCAGGAGATCGAGACCATCCTGGCTAACATGGTGAAACTCCGTCTCTACTAAAAATATAAAAAATTAGCAGGGCGTGGTGGCAGGCACTTGTAGTCCCAGCTACTCAGAAGACTGAGGCAGGAGAATGGCATGAACCCGGGAGGTGGAGCTTGTAGTGAGCCCAGATCACGCCACTGCACTCTAGCCTGGGTGACAGAGCAAGACTCCGTCTCAAAAAAAAAAAAAAATTTAGAAGGCTGTAACCGGCAGTTTTTGTGTAATTATTTTTTTTTAACAAGTACTGCTGAAATTATGTAGGAGCACTTCTTAAACACACTGATAAAAAGGGCAGGGTGTAATTCTTGGAGCACTCTCAATGCTACAGGTAGTTTCAGGTAAAATGAGAAAATTAAGATGATGTGGTCTTCTGTGACACTGGCCATCCTTGGGTAAATATTAAAATGTGATTGAGAAATTATTGCAAACCACTTAAACACCAGGCTGAAAGGGAGAACAAAAGATCCACTCCAACTAGAACCCTGGGCTGGCAGAGAAACGGGAGATCTCTCTCCTCCCGTGGTTCTCCTCAAAGTTCTTTGTCATGTATGGCCCCTGCATTGGGGGTCTGGTGCAATTCTGGCAGCAAAAGGCCAATTATTCTGGGACTCCCCCCAGCCCTTGGGTTTGGAAGCTTATGGAACCAAGGGAAAAACCTAAACACTATTGCCCCTGGAGTCAATGCCATTCCATGCTACCTGTTGACCTATTCACCTGTCTACCAACCAGAAATATCTGCTAATTTAACAGAAGGTATTAAAGCCCATCACTTGGTCTCTAGGCATGCTAGAGTGGACTGATGCAGGGTTAGGCATTTGGCCCTGTGTTCACTGAAGGGAGAAGAGCTGCTAGACAAGCTTTTCATGGTGTGTGCCCTGAGGACCTCTGTTTTGCAGGTTGTCAATTTTCAGAAGGCTCACATTGCCTGTCTACTCAGCTAGAGAGCAATATTAGTGGTCTTTCAAATGATGGGCATCCATCCTTTCCTAAATCCTAGCACTCTTTGAGTTGCAAAACTGGCTACTATCTTTTGAATATGAGCAGAGTATTTTTGGAAGCTGTATAGTTCTTGGTATCTCTCGATTTGGCTTAGAGTTCATCTTGATGAATAATTCCATAGGGAGGGAAAGCAAAGAAGTAAAACAATATTTGAAGGGTTAAACTCTATAAAATGCCTCATCGTGCTCGCAGGAGAGATCTCTAGGTCTCCATTGTGCAAATGAATTTAATTCCTATTTAAAGGGCTTTCACTTAAATCCTCCCCTTATCCCTAAAGCAAGCTAAAATTACCAGACATGTGGAGAATTTGAAGTGTAAAATCCTTCTTAAAGAGAATTTCTGTTTGTAATGAGAGAATAGCAAAGAGACAGGGAGAGAGCGAGGGAAGAATCAAGACATGAATTCCATACATTTGAATACTGTATATACGGTAATTTTTTTCACATCCTCACCTCAGATGAAATGCCTTGGACTTCAGGATATCACAACTGAGAAAATTAGTTCAGAAACAAGAGGACAACCTAGACAAGCATTTAGAGCACTTTGCCAGCATCTCACTTTTAATGATGCAACTGCAAACGAGTGTAGGTTTGTAATTAGGAAACAGAACAGATGGTGAAGACTTAGTTTAAAGTGTTCATTAAAATAACCTACACTGCCAAGTTACTGTTCCCTGCTAGGAGGCTGCTGCTCAGTTGAAATGTGTTGCACTGAGATGAGATGCAGGAAAAGATCACTGCAGTAGGGAATGGGGCATAATTGTTTCCCAACTTCCAGATGTGTGCAGCTTGGAGGCTCCATTTCTGTAATCAAAAGTGAGTACAGAATATCTGAAGCTGCCTGCAAATTCCTTGTCAAATACACATGATCTCTTAGCATTGCATCAAGAAATGCAGTTTTCTGGTGTATCAGTTGCAGTCAGCCCCTTCGAGTTCCCGTTCCTCCTGCTCTGTGGCATTCATGACCTTGGGTGAACCCTCCCTTGAGCATGAGCTCGACTTAATGACTGGCTTCTCAGGAATACAGTGGATAGGAGAGAGGGGATGTCACTTCTAAGATTAGACTGCAAAAATGCTAGCTTCCAGGGGCTGGGAAGGATGTGGGTGTTTGTGGAGGGGAAGGGGAGATGAAGAGAGGTTGTTAAATGGGTAAAAATATACAGTTAGATAGGAGTTAAGTTCCAATGTTCGACAATAGATTAGGGTGACTGTAGTAAACAACAATGTGTTGTACGTTTCAAAATAGCTGGATTTGATGACTTGAAATATTCTCAACACATAGAAATGATAAATGCGCAAGGTGACAGATACCCTAAATACCTGACTTGATCATTACATTCTGTGCATATAACAAAAAAATCACATGTACCCCGTTAATATATGACATATATATCAATACAAATAATTAAAATCTCCCCAATCTGGGTATCTGGTGTCACTCACGTGCTCTGAGGGAAGCCAGCTGCTGTGCTGTGAGCTGCCCTGCAGAGAGGCCCAGGGTAAGGAATGGAGGCCTCTGGTCAACAGCCAGTGAGGACAAGAACCTGGAGTCACCAGTAGCCCCTCAGAGAGCCTGGAAGAGGATTCTCTCCAAGTCGAGCTTTGACTGAAGCCTTTTGAGAGACCTCGGGCCAGAGGCACTCAGCTCAGGCACATCCGGATTCCTAGCTCACACACACTCTGATAATACATTTTTTTTTTAAGTATTGGGCAATTTGTTATGTAGCAACAGACACCTAATGCTATATTCAGAATGCAAGATACCAGAAATCTAAGGCTTATTTCCAATTATTCAATGGGAAAGTTTCCCACTTATTCTTATTTTGTTTTCTCATTTTATGTAATTATGGTTGAACAGTTGGTTCCTAGAATCTCAGTGAGAACATCGGATGAAAGACTTTGTCAAAATATTCAATAGGAATATATTTAGTTAAACTTTTACACATAATTCAAATGTCAATTTGATCTCCCAGAAAATAAAACAGACTGGTTCGCTTTAGAACAGGTGGTCAGGAATCATGTGTTATCATGTCTGTATGGCTGTGGGTGAAGAAATGTGCACATACATGTGTATCACCACAAGTCTGTAAATACATGCCTGAATGTGTGCATGGACACACATCTGAATATATGCATAACGTGTGTGTCATCGCAAGTCTGTATAATGCATGCCTGAATGTGTGCATGGATACACGCCTGAATATATGCATAATATGTGTATCATCAGAAGTTTGTATAATGCATGCCTGAATGTGTGCAAGGATACATGCCTGAATATATGCATACATGTGTATCATCAGAAGTCTGTATAATGCATGCCTGAATGTGTGCAAACATACACACCTGAATATATGCATACATGGACTCACATATAAACACAGATTTATTTATTTTTAGAGAGAATGCACTGGGTTGCTGCCCTGGACTTGCTTTGTAGAATTTATATGAACAGGACTCCATTCCAGAACTCCCTTTATATAGACATGTATACTCCCATTTTTACAGTAACAGAAAAATGAAACTCACAGGCTTTCCCTCCTATCTTACTAGAGCCTCTTTTTGAGACCATTTTGCTTTCTTGTTTCCTCTTTTACAATCCCTAAATCTTGGAATCATTTTAGATCTGTTTCCCTAGAACTCTTCTCTCTGCCTATAGATTTTCTTCTTAGATTACTATTTAAATACTACATACCACATGAACTGAGGATTCTCAAATGTATGTCTTCTGTCTCGAGCACCAAACTTGTAAATTCTGATACCACCACCTGGATGTCTAAAAGGAATATTTAATTTAAAATTTCCAGAACAAAACTCTGGAATTTTTCTGCCAAAGTCCCCTCAGTTTCCCACCTTAGTAAATAATATGTTTCTTCATTAAGTTGTTCAGGCAGATATCTGAGGGATGTTTTTGACTCCAGACATCTACGTCTAATCCAACCGCACATTTTGTTGGCTTTACTTTGAAAGCATAAATACGACCCGTATTTACCACCTCCATTGCTGTCAACCAAGGCTCATCCACCAATACTGTATGTCTGCATCACTGTGATGACCTAACTAGTCTTACTATCCATTTTCCACACTGTAGCCAGAATGATGTCTTAAAATTAGAAATTAAACAGTGTCATTGCCTTTCTTGAAACCCTCTAATACCTTCCTATCACATCTGGAATAAAAAGCAAATGCATTTTAATAGCTTTATTAATGTCATCTCCGTCGATAAAAGATGGCTCAAACAACTGGGATAATTGAAGATGCAATGAAGAGACTAGGGTGTGGACGGCTAATGGAAAGACGAAGTGTGATGCACCATCATCCTCTATGTCAATCAGGACCGGGTGAGAACGAGAGGAGGCCCTTCAGAGAGATTTCTGCCCCATTCTTTCAACTCATGCCCCATGTCAAATTGATTAATTCTCTTTTTAACTCTAAAACAAGAAGCAGACAGGAGGTTACAATTGGAACATAGCCCAGGTGCGCATTTCTTGGGAGCTATACTTTTTTTCTTTTGTGATAAAGCAATATAGGTTTTGAGCTTTGAAACTAAATAAATTACGAATTCTGAACACTATTGATAAAACTTACTACTGCCTGGGTCTCCCTGAAAGGAGGTACAGACCTTTCTTCATCCATCTCTGAATCCTTGTTCAGCTCAGCATCTGCAAACATTTAAATTAGGATTTATATATTATCCCTTTATATTCTGTGGGGATAGGAAGGACATACACTTGACAGGTAAAGATGTTTGTAGTCAGAGAACCAAGTCTTAGAGAATTGTATCTAAAAGTTACTAAGTTAGCTGAAGATCAGCCAGGACAGCTGATATATTTTGCCACATATGAGGCAGGGAACCTAAGGCCGATTCACCCTGACTTCCTAGAATTAAATCAAAAGGAAAACCCCAACTTTCCATGCCCAAATAACAAAACGACCAGAGACTACTCCCTTTGCAACACCTCCCTCCCCGCTTGTTCTGAGAGGCAAATGAGAAACTTAAAGTACTTCTGATTGGTCCCCTCCTGCAACCAATCAGACTGGTGGTAGCTGGCCAAGTCTTCATTTGTACAGGAGTAGAACTTTGTAACTTCACTTCAGCCTCTGATTGGTCACTTTCTGCAACCAATCAGACGTTTGTATAGGGTGTAACTTTGCAACTTTGCTTACGCCTCTAATTGGTCCCCTCCTGCAACCAATCAGACTGATGAAGGGCCACTACTTCATTTACATAGGGTGTACACCAAGTAACCAATGGGAAACCTCTAGAGAGTATTTAAACCCCAGAAAATTCTGTAATCTGGCTCTTGAGCTGCTTGCTTAGTCTCTCTCGTATCTTGTGGAATATATTTTCATTTTCAATAACTCTCTGCTTTTGTTGCTTCATTCTTTCCTTGCTTTGTGCGTTTTTTCCAATTCTTTGTTCAAGATGCCAAGAACCTGGACACCCTCCACGGGTAACACATAGACCAACTTATGTTACCCTAAGGTAATCTGGCTTCAGTTTCTTATGGGGTGGAAACATTAAGGACAACTTAGAAGTTTAGGCAGAATGCTGCTGGTTCTGGACACTGGATCTAAAGCTCTGGCAATACTCAGCGTTTCCCAACCTAGTTTAGTTCACTTCACTAACAGCAGTAATAACAGTGAAGGAAGAAAGACGTGTCACAGTCTAGTCCAGATGCTTTAAGGTTTCTGTGTCCAGACAGAAATATAAAAACTTAGAGAAAATGAGTTGCCCTCGGTGCTGTCTCTTCCTCCACATTCAGTCCCCAGATGGCCCTTCCATCCTTTCCTGCCCTTGTTTTGCTCCAGGGGCTCAGCCTTACAGACAAGCAGCACTTGGGATCCCAGCTGTGCATCCCGCTTAGGTTCAGCAAATGGGAAGCAGGGCAAGGGAAGGAGGAGATAGATTTGAGCATTTCTTCGCTGCTTCCTCCATCCCATGATCCAGTCCTGCGTTGCAAGCAGGCAACACATCCTTCTGGGACTACAGCTCCTGCTCAGTCCTCCCTCCTTAGGGTTTGGGATCTTTCTGGGCTCCAGGATCGCTCACTTCCCTAAGCATGGTAGCTTCCTGGTTTTGCTGGTCTTCAGCACCTCACCATCTCATTTGCTCTCCTAACCCATCCCACGCTTCATGTTGAAGGTAGACCCTGTTTCCTGTCAGTGACCTTCCTAATATGCACTGTTAAATCACATATACACTTGCTTCTATTGCATTAAATATTCTGAAAAATATTTCTTAAGAAACATAAACCAATTAAAATTGATGTGATACTAAAAATATGAGATTATGAATTCTTTCTTTTAGATACCTTGTGTTCCTTATTGTTACAGTGTTTGCATGTTAGAAATGTAACATCATAATGTTGAATCACTTTTGTCAATTTTTTTCCTGTAAACTTTTTTTTTCCTTTTGGAAAAGAGGCTATTTATTTACTCCTTTCAGCAAAGACTGTAGGATTTGGGATACCAGGCCCTCCTTTGGGAATATTTTTGCCCCTGTATTACTGGGGGTAAGCAATTAGGTAAAGATATTTTAAATAGTAGTTTTCTCTGTATTCAGACCTTTGCTGTTATTGACAATTTTAATGTCCCATTAGTACTTGGCTTGATGGTGTCCATTTACAACGTAGTAATAAAAACCATCTCATTTCTGTGCATGGTAGACTCTTTCTTAACAAAAGGGAGGGAGACAGAGAGACAGACAGAGAGAAACTTCTTATCCCTCCTCCTACATCAGCTGAACTTTTATTTCCCCACATTCAGTCCCTGTCATTTCAAAGTCGCGAGATCTGAAAAGACAGGCAGGTAGCCTGTCTAACATTCCGGTCACAATGAGAACAGAGTCAGCATTTCTGGAATCTGATCATTAAAAAGAGTAATCAGAGCAATGTGTGAGTGAAAAGGAGCTGGCATGGAGGTGGATAGGGAGGAAGAAAGATATTCGAGGGAAAAACATGGTAAGGAGGAGGAAGAAGCAATGTGCATCATTACTGCCTATTTGCCCTTCTGGGAGGCATGGGGGAGATGCAAACACGGGGACTTGATGAGGATCAGAAGTTTGTCAGTTGCCCTGAAGATGTGCAGGGCAGTTATTGAAGCTCTTTGTTGTGTGCAGCTACAGAGATGTTTACAGATTTAAGGGCACCTGCTGGAAGCTTCCATTTCTACCTTGAAGTAAGAGTAAGGGGGAAACCTTTGACTAAGAGAGATGGAGGAATAGTCGAAACGTCTCTAAGTCTCTTCTAACCTGTAAATTTTCCCTTCATCTCTTGTTTGTTATTTAAAAAAATTAATTTACTTAAAAAATCTGCACATTTGTCCAGCATATTCCAGATTCTGGATTTTGTTTATTGAAATCCTTGTGGTATTATTTAGCATGGACCACTGTATTTCTTACAAATTGTTAAATGGATCTAGAGACTCAATCAGTTTCAGATTTGATTTTTTTTCCCACAAGACCACATCAAAAGTGGCTCTGCGTTCTTCTGTACGAAGACACACAATGTCTGGTTGTCTTTCATGTTGTGATATGAGCAGCCATTGTTGGTCACCGACTTCATCCACTCATCCTTTAGGGATTATAAGATGGTGATATTCGAGGCTGGGCTCGGTGGCTCACGCCTGTAGTCCCAGCACTTTGGGAGGCTGAGGTGGGCAGATCATGAGGTCAGGAGATCGAGACCATCCTGGCTAACACAGTGAAACCCCGTCTCTACTAAAAATTTAAAAATTAGCCGGGCGTGGTGGCGGGCGCCTGTAGTCCCAGCTACTTGGGAGGCTGAGGCAGGAGAATGGCGTGAACCCAGGAGGCAGAGCTTGCAGTGAGCCAAGATCGCACCACTGCACTCCAGCCTGGGCGACAGAGCGAGACTCCGTCTGGGGAAAAAAAAAAAGGTGATATTCGAATTAGATCATTCTGCCTTCATTAATCAACTGAAATATTTCTGTAGAAAAACTTTTGTCTGCAACCACGTGGAAGACCAGCGATACAGCTTGCATGGAGGGATGTTTGATTTTCTCTTTATTTACCAACTTTTAAAAATAATTAGTTGACTCCTTAGCATCCTCCAATCGTGATCAGTTAGCATTTTCTTCTTAGAATCCTTGTGAACTCAAGGATTTGAGCATTTTGATGTGTTTCACCTGGCCAGTGCTTATCCCTATTGAGGCTCAACGATTTTTGTCTTTGGTCAGTGAGAACCTCTGGATTCAGATTTGCCACTGAGTTCTTTAAATGTGGCCCTGGTTGTCTTCCGCAGCCCCCTGACTCCCCGGCCTCCCTGACTCCCCGGCCTCCCTGACTCCCCGGCCTCCCTTACTCTCCGGCCTCCCTTTCTCTCCGGCCTCCCTTACTCTCTGGCCTCCCTTACTCTCTGGCCTCCCTGACTCCCCGGCCTCCCTTACTCTCCAGCCTCCCTTACTCTCCGGCCTCCCTTACTCTCTGGCCTCCCTTACTCTCCGGCCTCCCTGACTCCCCGGCCTCCCTTACTCTCCGGCCTCCCTTACTCTCCAGCCTCCCTTACTCTCTGGCCTCCCTTACTCTCCGGCCTCCCTGACTCCCCGGCCTCCCTTACTCTCCGGCCTCCCTTACTCTCCAGCCTCCCTTACTCTCTGGCCTCCCTTACTCTCCAGCCTCCCTGACTCTCCAGCCTCCCTGACTCTCCGGCCTCCCTTACTCTCTGGCCTCCCTTACTCTCCGGCCTCCCTTACTCTCTGGCCTCCCTTACTCTCCGGCCTCCCTTACTCTCTGGCCTCCCTTTCTCTCTGGCCTCCCTGACTCTCCGGCCTCCCTTACTCTCTGGCCTCCCTTACTCTCTGGCCTCCCTTACTTTCCGGTATGGTGTCATGATTCAGTGTCATTGTGTGCATCTCATGCCCAGATCAGGAATTGCTATTTCTTTGTGGAGCCTTAGCTTGTTTTAGTGGAAAATGTTATTTTAACACCACAATACTGCCATATTTAAAAATAGATATGTACAATTATTTCTTGATTTGTTTCCACTTTAGCTATTATTTGTTGTTTTACTACTGAAAGCAACACTTTAGTGCTCATTGAAGCTTTCCCACCCTCCTCCCAGCAAAACATTTAATACTTACAATGTTAAGATTAGATCAAAATTCACAACTGAATTTTTTGTGTGCTGTAATTACATCTATTTATTTATTTATTTATTTATTTATATTTGAGACGGAGTCTCGCTCTGTCACCCAGCCTGCAGTGCAATGGTATGATCTCAGCTCACTGTAACCTCTGCCTCCTGGGTTCATGCCATTCTCCTGCCTCAACCCCCCAAGTAGCTGGGAGTACAGGCATGCGCCATTGCGCCCGGCTAATTTTTTGCTTTTTTTTTAAGTAGAGATGGGGTTTCACCATGTTGGCTGGGCTTTTAAGTAAACTTTTTGTTTTCTCTTAAGTTAATAATTGCTTTGATTTTTTCTACGTCTTAAATCATTTGAATTTTTGTCTGTAATCGTTCTCTAAACTTTCCCCCCTAAGTAGAATATTTCCTCTTTTTACATTCAAGCACATCAAATAATCTGTCAATTTTTTCTTTCTTTCTTTCTTCCTTCCTAGGTATCATCTTTCTGGAACCGTTGATCCAGGCTGCTTCCCACCCCAGGTGCCCTGAAGTCACACTGTGATTTCCCTTCACGTTACCTTTGTTTTTCTCCTTTTGGGAACTTCCGCATCTTGTATTCAATTATTTTATACTTAAAAAAATAATTCAGTCCTTTGTACTGGGAGCATCTTCTCAAGTATATTTTAAGATCAATTCTTCAGGTAAATATTTTTCTGAGTGTGAAAATCTCACACTGAAACCAATAATCTATCTGAATATAGAATTATAAATTAGCAATAATTTGAAAAAAATTTGAGGCATTTGTCTTATCCCTGACTCAATCCTAGTTGTCCATCCTTTATGTTAATTTTGTTTTCTTTGTGCATGCCTTAACGTTCATTATCATCATCGCTCTGAAATTTTATATTGCATGTCTTTGCTTTCACATTAGGTACTCTGGGATTTTTCTATATGGTGGCTTCATTCTGTCCTGATAATTTTACTTCTTTCATAGTTTTGTCCCTTTCGTTTTTCCTTTTGTTCTGCAATTTACATTATTTGGATATTAGATATTTTGAAATAATCTTCTAATTTCATTTGCACTGCTCTTTTGTTATTCATTTCTTTGTCTTCTTATTACACTTGATAGGCAATTGTGGAACCTTTTTTTAACCACCCTATTGAATTACTTTTAAAATTCTGCATAATATTTTTAATATCCCAGAGATGGTTTTGTTCCTTGAATATTCCCTTTCTACTGCATTCTATGCTTGATTTATGTTTGCAACCTCTTATCTCTCTGAGGCCATTAATTATAGTGAGACGTATTATAAGATTATTTTCTCCTCCTTGGGGTACTATTTTCATCTCCTTCAAGTTTTTTCTTTCCTGTTTGTTTATTCTGCTCCCTGCATTTCATGACAGGTCCTTTCCCACATGGCTTGATGTGTGGCTGGCTGTTCACTTTTAGGAGTCAGGCATTATAAATAGGCCTGGACCTCTGCCTCAGCAGAGCTTGTAGAGTAATGGGCTTCACCGCAGGACCACTGAGTCGAGGCACTGTCAACTCTGAGTTGCATTAGCCAACTTCTCTGCAGAGGCATCTTCCAGCCTCCTGCCCATAGTGCATGAGGTTGGCCACCAGCATCCTGACAGCCTGGTGCAGAACAAGCTCAGTGGTTGTACATTCACTTGATCCTGTGTTTTCAGTATGGCCCCCTTCCCTACAATTATGACTGCTATCTTTCAGTCCAGATTTAAAATGTCTAGTCTTCTGCTGAGGTGGAGAATAAGAGGGACCTAAGGTCTAAGTGCTTCTAATGCACATGTCCAAACACACACTCTGTTTTCAGATATCCCTCTCCCCATCTTCAGACGCTGGCACCTTCTGAGGGTTCTGTGGCATAAACTCCCATGGTGTTGCTTGGTCTACTGTCCACCCTACCTAGGATTTCTGTTTTCATGTTTATTCCTATTCTAGGCTAAAAGCTGAGCCCTCTTCCCCGCTTTCAGATAGAACAATCTAGTTCCTTCAATGGTTTCAAATACCATCTAAATGTCTATGATTTATTTTTTAGTCTGGATCTGCTGAGAAGGAGATGTCACAGCAGCATTAGACGTGTGGGAGAATATAGGGTGATTTTATCCATTGCCCCAGCTAACACTCGTCACATTCCATGACTGTATGTATAATTACTCTGGTTGAATGTCTGTCCTTCTTGATGGCCTGTGAGCAACTTAAGAAGGGTTCATGCTGCTGTCCCTGCCCAGTGTCTAGGACATGAAATGGTCATAGTAGACTCTTGCTTTACTTTTATAGAATAAGGGAATAAAATGTGCCTAACTGAAAGGAGGAAATATGAGTCAGCTGTGAAGAAAGATGGGTTTGTCCTACTTTGGGATGTGAAGTCAGGGAAGAATCTATCTAAAACCAAGAGAAGAAGGTGAGGTGCTGTTCCACTGAAAGATAGCACCCTTTGCTCCCTGCATAATACGGGCTTATTCTCTGCTCTGTGGGTGCCAAAATAAATTTTTTTTCTTAGAAAAGGGATAAATTTATCAGCCTCAGCCTTAGCAGAAATAAAACACTGCACTGGGAAAATGTGCTTCCTGCAAAAACAGCATGATGGGGTGGGCACTCAGTCCTCGGTGCTCCATTTTCTGTGTGGTTGCTCTGGATTTTTCTGTCTTTGCAGAGCCATCCCAGAAGAAGGAACATCATCACAAAGGATGTGTGTGGCAGAGGAGGGGGTGAGCCAGGGGCCTGGGGGCTGCTGGCCTGGCCCAACAGCAGCCTCTGGAACAGAGAGCTGACTCAAAAAACAGTCTTTAAAAGGCCTGGTTCTACAGGTTCTGCTGAACTAAATGGTGCAAACATTTCCAGTGACTACTGCCCTGCCTATCTGACACAGTTAGAAGGTGGCTGTCTTCAAGTCAAGAAGAGAGCCCTCATCAGAGACCAAATGGTGTTTGACTTGATCTTGCACTTCCAGCCTCCAGATCTGTGAGAAGTAAATGTCTGCTGTGTGGTAATAACAAAATATTACATTGAGCAAAGGGTGCAATCTAGTGTTTCATGGCAATCTGGTGCAATCTAGTGTTGCATCATTTGCTCAATGTAATACCTTGTTACAGATTGACATAATACTTTGTAATACTTTGTTATGTCCTGAAAATTCATGTGTTGGAAATTAAGTCTCCATGCAACAGTGTTGAAAGGTGAGACCTCTAACAGATGATTAGGTAACTAGGGCTCTGCCCTTATGAATGAGTTAATTCTGTTGTTGTGGGAGTCAGCTCGTTATCTCAGGAGAGGGTTTATTATAAAAGGAAGAGCTGGACCCCTTCTCTCTCTCTCCCACTCTTTCTTTCCCTCTTACCTTCTGCATGTTTTGATAAGCAAGAAGACCCTCACCAGATGTTGGTCCCTCTCTCTTGGACTTCCCAGCCTTTAGAACCATGAGCCAATTAATTTCTGTCCATTATAAATCACTAAGCCTATAATATTCTGTTATAGCATCACAGAATAGACTAAAACACAAGCCAAGGCAGCTAAGACACTATCCCACTCCCACGTCTGAGCAAGGATGAGGCAACACTGTCCCACTGTCCACTGCTGTTCATCAGCAGTGAGGCTAGAGCAGCCCATGAAGCCCACAGAGGAGCCTGTGCCCACCTCACCGTGTCACAAGTGCCTAGGATCCACTCCAGGCATTGGCTGGACAGGGAGATGCACAGAGCGGTGGGACACATGACCCCTGCCCTCAGGAAGTACACAGGCTATACAGACACTGAACAAACACCTTCATTCACATGTAAAAGTGCCTCTGAAGGAAAGGGGGGGTGCGTGGGCCAGGGGAGAGTGTTAACCAGAAATCTGACCTAATGAGAGAAACCAAGAAGGGCTCCAGGGCAACTGAGCTGAGTGTGAGTCGATAAGTCAAGAGTGAGTGAGGGCAGAGTGCTCTATGCAGCGAGGCAGCAAGAGGAAGTCCTTGGAGCAGGAAAGAGTCACACATGGAGCGACTCTGCCCAGAGGTTGACCTGTGTGCACTTAGGTCAGACCCACAGCCAATGGGTGCAAAGCAAGGAAAAAGCATTTCTAAGGGAGATGCCTCAGCCAGAGCCATGTGTCATTCTGGGCTCCACTATTGAGGGGTTGCCTCTGCCAGATTCCAGAAAAGTGAGTGCCTGGGCTGGTGAAGGACTCTATATGGGTGGTTAATTATAAAACTTATCAGAGGCTGAAAAATCCTTAAGAAGGGAGTGTTCAATAGCAGCTGAGTCACCAGAAGTCAGAAAGGTTTTTGTTCATGAATAGGGTGCCAAATTTAAAATGAGGCTGCTGCCTGCAAATCCAAATCTAAGATTCTCCTTTGGTAAATTCGCATATATAATTTTGCATGATAATATATAGGATTAAACAGTGACAATCCATGGGGTCTTGAAACTTTTCCCTCTCTTTAGCCTCTAAGAACACATGGCTACATATACATTGATGAAGATATGGCAAAATGTCTTCATTCCCTTCCAAAATATCCTTTTGAGGTTGACAGCATTTGCATTTCCCCTGGGTTGTAACCAAGCATGCACTTCCTTCCGTGGTCTCCTTGCAGGGCCCCCTTGCTATCTGAGGCCAGGTAATGCACAGGAAAGGGCCCTCAGGTGTCAGAAAAGACCAACTGCTGGTTCAAGTCAGCTGCAGATTTGCTGTTCTGAACTTGAGGAGGCATTTTCCTTATATGTAGAAAGATGAAACTCCGATGCAATGTCTCAGCCTTTCATTTTAACTTAGTGCTGCAGCAGCTTAACTTTCCAGTTTCATGTATTCTTTCCACCTCAGTCCTACCCACTTCCACAGGGTAACTACTTCCAAAGAGCACAGCCCAGGAAGGACGTAAGACCTGACAGTATGTGACCTCCTGGGAGCAGGTGAGACCAACCAGCACGCTCATTCAAATTTGCCTCTGACCTTGAGAGAGACCCTTTGTATTTCTTACTGGGAGAGGAAGAAGTGGTCACGTTTGTTCCTCTGAGCCTGGGATTCAAAAGTGTCAATTAAAGTAATGTTTAAGTCTAGTATTGTACCATTTGCTCAATGTGATAGTTGTTTTATGTAATACAAAAATAAAATATTTTAAGTTAGATTTTTACAAAATAAAGGTTGCTGAGGATCTGTGAGATACTAAATGATCTGGAGAATACTCATATTCTGTGCCAGACTTGTGATTCTAGTGAGACAATTAGGAGTCTCTGGTGCATGGACTCCTGGCTGTCTCCAATCTCAGTTGAAAACACAGCTCTCTCTACAGAACCTATGTTCTCCTGATTCTCTTATTACAGAAGAGCATGGATTGAATAAAGTAGACTTTAGGTTTGATCATTTAATGCATTACTCTCATGGAAAGACATTTTTAATAGTGGGCTTTTAGAGAATCTGTGTTGTGGGCAGATGTGTTTGGAGGTGGTGCTTGATTTGAGACCCTGCCATTTACCCTTCTAACTGCACTTCCCTGGGTGTGAAGAAAGAATTCTCTCCATTATCCACAAACTACTGGGACTTGAGTAAACCAGGGGCATTCAAGCTTTCTACAATGGCAGATTAAACGTGAATTTTTAAGAGGCTTTGACATTTTCCACCGTGCCACTGGCAGACGGACACGAATGTGCACACTGGGATCTGGAGTTGCCTTCTGCTCAGGTTCCACCAGCTCCAGTCATATGGCCTAGATTGTGTTGCTTTGCTCCTCTGCAGCTTGCTTCGTGAGCTGTAAAAGCAAGATGACTTAAGGAGGGAAGGGAACCCATTCGCTCAAGGCTTTGAGCTGTGCAGCCTTAGCAGCAAATGCCAGGCTGGCCACCTGGCCTCTGGCTGGGAGGCATCATGTCAACATCATCGACGTAATACATAACTCAGGCTCCACTCTATCCTCCTGGGCTTCTTAGGCAAAGTAATTGCTAAGAACACCTTTTAAAGGTGCAATGGCAGCTGTGTTGCAAGACATAACACAGTTCACACATTTTCTAGATTCACCATTACTTAGTTTAATGAGAGTTGCATTGAAAAGACTGTTATGGGAAATCTTAATAATATAAAAGTGAGGTTTATACAATTGCAGAGCTTGATGTAGTGCAAGTTTGAGTGCCGTCTTCTCTGTCAGAGGGCAAGCCACAGGATGTAGAAGGCTGTGATGGATAGACTTGCAGTGAGAGAGGGTGAGGAGATTTTTATTTGAGGAAAGCATGTGCCACCCCATTAAAATCCACCGATTGCGAAACTGTGAATTCTTCAAATGTTTTGCATATCTACTCTGTAAAAACAAACAAACAAACAAACAAGTGATGACTTCAAAGCCTTCAATCAGGAAGATTTCCTTAGACCAACCTCCAAGGCACATGCCTGGGTGCACTGAGCTCTGAACTTGACATGTTGGGATGGAAAACATCTCTCTGTTCTAAATGCACCTCCCAGTCTTGTTCCAGGTGTATCTGTGATGAAAGAAGTTTTGTCAAGGAATCGTGATGCTGTTGGGGACTGAAGGTATGATTCTAGAGAGAAAATTAGAAATACTTTGCTTAGGAATAAGTTTAAATTATTGTGAGATAAACACTTTGCATATATTACTTTGAATATTATACAGAACACTAGACACATTTATTTTTTCTTCATGTTATGGATAATTATTAATTCAGTATTATCAGAGGCAAAAAAAATCCAATTGAAATACTATCCAATTTTTTATTTGGTACTACAATGTTATATAATCTTTTAACAATCCAGCTATAGAGGGAGAACAGGGGAAAGAATGAACATGGCATTACAATTTAATTCCAACCCATGTTTATCCTATAAAGGTTCCCAAGGTCTTGGGTTCCACTGGGTTTTCCCTGACCACCTAGGAGGACCATGGTGACATAGCACGTATCCCATCTGTCTGAGAATATTCCTTGAGATGAATGGAGCCGGAGTTCACAGGAAGTAGAGATGAGGGGGTGGAAGAGGGAGCCCGGTGAAATTCAACAAAGCAAGTATAAATCAAATGTCTATTTTCTTCACAGGAAAAATGAGGAGAAAGCACCAATTTCTGCAGGCCAAATGCTCTAAAGCCTCTCCTCCATAAAGCTCTATTTTTATATATCCCTATTGCACATATAGCACATGAAAACAAAATTGTGCTCTGCTAAGCAAATGGGCTTATATGCCACATCCTCCATCATTATGACAGAAGAAAATGAAATTCCTTAAACAATGGTTATGTTTCAACATTCAGTATTAACTGGTTTTCACTAGTGTTGCTCGGACATATTTCTAAGTTCTATTTATAATAAGATAACTCTTTTACCATCTGAGGAAACTTCTAGATAATAAGCTCTCACAAACACCTAAACAGGTTAGTATTGTGTTTCATTTTATTTTCCCCTGAAATATCCTAGCTGTTCTGTATCCTGGAAGAATAAGCAGGGGAGACCAGCATGTATCCTGGAAGAATAAGCAGGGGAGACCATCGTGCCCAGAGGCCAGGTAAGTGCCACTCTTCCCAACATTCCGGGCCTTCAGGGAGAGGCCATGCTTCTCTGGGTCTTGCATAGAAATCAAACACAAAGCTTCAGTTCTCTGATCTTTTCCTTAAAATCAACAAACCCTTCTTCACTTGCTATTTGTGAGACATCAGGGAAGTTTAATCTTTGCTGCTTGTTTTCATCATTGCTTGCTCTGCATGTGGGAGTGAGAAAAAGATAGTTGCTATTACTCTTTCCTTTATCTGTTACCTGGGCCCACATCATAATGTAATGCAGTCTCAGGAAATGGCCTACATGAATTGTGACAGCAGCTCATTTTTCAGGGTTCCAGAATAAAAGGCATTTTCACCAACGCAATGAGAGCTGTTATGGAGCACATGGTGACAGCAACATCAAGTCAGTAAGTGAATTAAAGCTGCAGGAACTTAGAAATCTTTGTTTAGAAATTATTCAACCATTTGATTTTGATTTTTGAGTATTCAATATACAAAAAAAGCAAAGGAAAATGTAAATTTTTAGTGTTTTTCCATATTTCTGTAGGACTTCAGACTTTTCCACAAGTCTTTCCAAAAGCAGAGAAGGCTACAAGAAAAAAGTGGCATTTCTACCTGTCAGGATTGCCTGTGGATCTGGCCCAGGCCCCAGGTCCACTGTGGCGCCAGACACACGGACATGGAATTCATCCTTCTGAAACACTAGGACTAGGAAGAAATGATCAGAACAAGCCAAGGGTCCTCCCAGATGACAACCAAATTTGAGAGAGGATAACTTCACAGGTGCTATAGAAGCCAGCCAACATCCTAAAACCCGAACCGGCATTTAATTGCCACCATATGATCCAGGGAGTCTAGAAAGGGTGTTTGGTTTAATTTTCTTCTGTCATAGAGCTGACCTTGCAAATCAGTGCCCTGAATTGAGGAAGCTTCTATTTTTCACTCCCAATCATCCTGATAATTGCTGACCTTCTACCATTAAACAGGCAGAAACTGGTTTGTCAAGCTTTCTATTTCTTCGAAAGCTCCTTCTTAAATGTGACTCCCATTGATAGGTGAAACCCCATAAACCTTACTTAGACAGTCACTTCTGAGAGTCAGATAATGGGGTTTAATTCCTTAAATAAATAGGTTACAATTTGCACTTAGTTCAGTGGAGGCAGAATTTGTATATTTGAGACAGGAAATGAGATGAAAGGTTTGAAAGTCAGGGAGATTCCTGATATTTAATATTTTTTATTGAGATATAACTCATTTACCATACAATTCTCCCATTTAAAGTGTATTATTAAATAGTGTTTAGTACACTCAGAGTTGGGCAACCATCACCACAATCAACTTTAGGACGTTATCACCACCCCAAAAAGAAAAGCTGTATCCATGATCAGTCACTTCTCATTCTTCCCCAGCCTCCCCCAACTCATCCCTAGGTGGCCATTAATCTACTTTTTGTTTCTATAGATTTGTATCTGCTGGAAATTTGTTAAGTTTTATCATGAAGTAGATTGTCTTTCATGACTCACTTCTTTCATTTAGCAAAATGTTTTCAAGCTTCATTTCTGTCGTAGCCTGCTTCTGTCTTTCATTTATTTTGTTGCTGAGTACTATTCTGCTGTAAAGATACATCACATTTTATGTATCCATTCATCAACTGATAAACATTCAGGTTGTTTTCACTTTTTGGTGATTATAAATAATGCTGCTGTGAATCCTCATGTACAAGTTTCTGAGTGGATATATTTTTATTTGTATTGAGTAAGTACCTATCCATCACTTCTTAAGAAACTGCCAGATGTCTGCTGTTGTACATTCCCCAGTGCACAATGGTGTATGAAGATTCCAATTTCTCCATATTCTCACTCATAATTATTATGTTTTTTTTAATTATAGCCATTCTCGTGAGTATAAAGTGGTTTCTATTTGCATTCTCTGACAGCTAATGATGTTGAGCGTCTTTTCATTTGGATGTTGGCCATTTTTATGTCTTCTTTGGAGAAAATTCTATTGGAATACTTTGTCCATTTTAAAAATTGAGTTATTTATCTTCTTATTTTTGAGTTATGTGTTTTTTGTTAAACGTATTCTAGACATAAGTCCTTTGTCACATTTATAAATTACAAATGTTTTCTCTTTCTGCAGGTTCTTTTTTTTGTTTTTAGTTTATTGACAGCATCTTTCAAAGCAAAAATGTTTTAAATTTTAACAAAATACAATTAACCTATTTTTTTTTTTGCTGTTTATGCTTTTGGTGTGATATATAAGAAACTATTGCCTAGTGTGAGATCATGTTTCTTCTAAAGGTTTTGTAGATTTAGCTCTCACCTTCAGGGCTTTGATTCATCTTGAGTTAATATATTTTATATATATGAGATGGGGATCCAAATTCATTCTTTTGTATGTAGAGATCCAGTTGTCTCAGAATCAATTGTTAAACACCATTGTCTCCTTCTTGAATAGCCTTGCACTCATTGAAAAAGCAATTGACAATATATGTTAGGGTTTTTTGGACTCAATTCTACTTCGTTGATTACTTGTCTTGATTACTATAGCATTGTATTACGATTTAAAATTGGGAATTGTTCTCTTACAATACAAGATTATTTTGGATATTCTGGGTTCCTAGAATTTCCATATGAATTTTAGGATGAGCTTTCTGAATTCCCCAAAAACCCGGGTAGAATTTTAATAGGGATGTATTGATTGTGTGGCTCAATTTGAGAAATATTACATCTTAACATATTAAGTCTTCTGACCCATGATCATGGGATGTTTTCCAATTATTTAGGTCTTCTTTAATTTCTTTCAATAATGTTTTATAGTTTTCAGAATATAAGTTTTATATTTCCTTTGATAATTTTATAAGTATTTTATTCTTTATAATACTAGCGTAAATTGAATTTTTAAATTTATTTTAAGATTGTTCATTGAAAGTGTGTATAAATAAAATTGATTCTTATATATTGAGCTTGTGTCCTACATCCTTGCTGAACTCATTTATTTCAATAGTTTTTAGTGGAATTCTTAGGATTTAGTATATACAAGATAATGTCATCTTCAAACAGAGACAGTTTTACTTCTTTTTAATCTGGATGCATTATAGGTCATTTTCTTATGTAACTGTCTTGGCTAGGACCTCTCATATAACGTTGAACGAAAGTGGTGAGAATAGATGTTCTTGTTTTGTTCTTGATCTTAAAGGGAAAGAATTCAGTGTTTCACTGTTAAGTGTGATGTTATGTGTGGGTTTCTCACAGATGCCCTTTATCAAGTTGAAAAAGTTGCCTTCAATTCCCAGTTATTTGAATGTTTTAATCATGAAGAGGTGTTGTATTTTGTCAAGTGTTTTCTCTGCATCTATTGACATGATCGTGTGGGATTTTGTCTTTATTCAATGTATCAACAGCATTAATTGACTTTCATACGTTAAACAAATCTTACATTTCTAGGTAAATCCCATTGATCATTATGTGTAATTCTTTTTATGTATTTCTGGATCCAGTTTGCCAGTGTTTTGTGAGGATTTTTCATCTACATTCTTAAGATTTTCTTTCTGATTTTGATATAAGGATAATATTGGCCTCATAGAATGAGTTTAGAAGTGCTTGCATTCCTACTGTCTTCTACTTTTGGAGGAGAGATTGTGAAAAATTAAAGTCAACTCTCCTTTAAATGTTTGGTAGAATTAATCAGTGCAGCCATTTGGCCTTGGGATTCTCTTTGCTAGAACATTTTTGATTAATAACTCAACCTTTTCACTTTTTATGGGTTTACTAAGATTTTCTATTTCTTCCTAAGTTTCAGTAGTTTATATGTCTCTAGGAATTTATCCATTTCATCTGTGTTATCCAATTTGTTGGTGTATAATTGTCCATAGTATGTCATTAAAATCACTTTTACTTATGTAAAGTTGGTAGTAATTTTCCTCTTTTATTTCTGATTTGAAGCATTTTAGTTTTCTCTGTTTTTCTGGGTCAGTCTAACTAACTAAGGGTTTGTCAATTTAGTTAACTTTTTCAAAGTTCCAGTTTTGGGTTTATTTGATTTTTTTCTCTCTCTGGTTCATTTATTTCTGCTCTAATCTTTCTTATTTTGGCAGGGGGGTTTGCTTTTGGTTTAGTTTGCTATTCTTCTAGTTATTTTTTAAGGTAGAAGTTTTAACTGTTGATTGAGATATTTCTCACGTAATTGTAGGCATTTACTGTTATACATTTTCCTCTGAGTACAGCTTTCACTACATCCCATAAGTTTTATTATGTGTTAATATTTATTTTTATTTATTTCAAACTATTTTCTGATTTTGCTTGTGGTTTATTGCTTTACTGCTTTGTTATTTAAGAATGTGTTGTTCAATATCAGACTTTGTGGCTTTTCCAAATTTCTTTTTGTTATTAACTTCTATCATTTGAAATTGATCATTATGATCACAGGAGATATTTTGTGTGATTTCAATCTTTTACATTTATTGAGACTTGTTTTATAGCCTGACAGTTGGTCTGTCCTAGAGAATGTTATATGTGCACTTGAAAAGAATTTATATTGTTGTCATTGGGAGGAGTGTCCTACAGATGTTCATTAGGTCTAGTTAGTAAACAGTGTTGTTCAAGTCTTCTATTTCCTTGGTGATTTTCTGTCTGTCTAGAATTCTATACATTGTCAAGTATTAAAGTGCGCAACTATTATTGTTGACTTGCCTATTTTACCCTTCAATTCTCATAGTTTTTGCTCTGTGTAATTCAGAGTTTGTTTTTACGTGCATATATGTTTATAATTGCTCTATGTTCTTGATGGATTGACAATTTTTATCTAAAATTTCTTTATCTCTATTAACAATTTTGTTCTAAAGTCTATTTTTTCTGATATTAGTATGGCCACTTCACCTCTCTATTGGGTACTATTTTCATAGCACAACTTTTCCATACTTTTACTTTCAGCCTATCTGTGTCATTTTATCTAAAGTCTCTTATCAACAACATATAGTTGGATAAGAATTTTCGTCCTTCAGAATTCTCTGATTTTTAATTGGAAGTTTTATTCTAATCACATTTCATGTTATTCTTGGTATAGTTGGATTTATGTCCACCACTTTACTTTTGGTTTCTGTGTCAGAATTTTATTTCTCTATTATTTAATACTTTCACATTGAACGAAGAGCTTCTAGTGTAACATTTTCATTTATTTAATGATTTTTACTATTTTTAAATTATGCTCTCAGTGATTGTTCTACAGCTTACCATGTATACTTTAACTTATGAGACTCTATTTGTGATGCTTACTAACTTAACTCCACTGAGATATGAAAATACTACTCTTATATAGTGCCATTTTTTTCTTCTTTTTATTGTGCTATCATTGTTATACATCCTCCATCTATATATACTACAAACCTAACAACACGTAGTTAAAATTATTGCTTTAAATAATTTTATATTTATTATTAAGAAGTTGGGACAAGAAAGGAGAGCACGTATATTGTAGCATTTGTTAAATTACTCTTCTCATTTATTATTTCTGGCCTTCTTCATTTGTTCTGAGGGTTCACATTATTGTCTGGTATTTCCTTACTACAATGCATCTTTGTTCCCATACACTCCTTTCAAGCTGTTATTGTCAAAAATATTGCATTTCTATATTATATGGATCCAATAAATCAATTATATACATGCTACTTTGTACAGTTGCCTTTTAAATCAGTTCAGAAGACAAGAAATATGTACTTATATTGTCTATCATAATTAAATAATTACCCGTAACAATGCTCTTTGGGTTGTGTGTGTGTGTGTGTGTGTAAGTCAAGTACTATCTTGACTCACTAGCTTTCAGCTTGAAGAGCTTCCTTTAGTGTTTTTTGGAAGGCAAGTTTGCTAGTGATGAATTCTCACAACTGTGCTCATCTCAGAATGTCTTTATTTTACCTTCAATTTTGAAAGATAGCTTTGCCATACATAGGATTCTTGGTTAACCTTTTTTTTTTCTTTCAGCACTTAAAAATGCCATCTCACTGTCTTCTAGTCTTCACTATGTCCGATGAGAAGTGAGTTATTAACCTCAGTGGGCTTCCCTTCACTTGACAAATCATTTTTCTTCTACTGTTTTCAAGATTTTCTCCTTGCCTTTAATTTTTTTTTAATTTCTTGCTATGATATGTCTGGGTGTGAATCTGTTTGGGTTTATCCTGCTTGGAGTTCATTGGGATTTTAAATATTTCCATTAATGTTTTTTATTAAATTTGAAATGTTTTTAGTCCTTCTTTCTTCAAATAATTTTTCTGCTCTTCTCTGTCTTTCCTTTTGATTCTCCTATCACACATGTATTGTCTACTTTTTTTTTTTTTTTTTTTTTTTAGAAGAACTCTCACTCTGTCACCAGGCTGGAGTGCAGTGGCACGATCTCGGCTCACTGCAACCTCTGCCCAGGTTCAAGCGATTCTCCTGCCTCAGCCTCCTGAGTAGCTGGGATTACAGCCGTGCACCACCACGCCTGGCTGATTTTTGTATTTTTAGTAGAGACAGGGTTTCACCATGTTGGCCAGGATGGTCTTGATCTCTTGACCTTGTGATCCACCCTCCTCGGCCTTCCAAAGTGCTGGGATGACAGGCGTGAGCCACCGCGCCAGATCTTGTGAGAACTCACTCACTATCATGAAGATAGCCCGAGCCTTGAGGATCCACCCCCACGATTCAAACACCTCCAGCATTAGCGTGAGATTTGTTTGGGGGCAAATATCCACACTGTATCATAATTGTTTCAGTAATTTAAAATGAAATGCTCAAAACAGTTCCTGGCACATAGCAACCTCCATGTGTTTGTTATCATTATTATTATTAGTAGTATTACTGTCATAATGACTCTCAGATACATTAGAAATAGTTTTAAAATCAGTAATAAAGCAAGCATGCTGAACCAAGAGCACGCTTGGATGAAACAGCCAGCACCTCCCCTCTCCAGGCAGCTAGAAACCACCCTCTAGTCCAGTCACCTCTAGCGAACCCCACCTTCCCACACAGGGGTTTCACAGGCTGCTCTGTTCTTTCTTGGCCCCAGCCTTTTGGACTTTGTTATTTCCTTCTTTCCTTTCTTCCTTCTTTCTTTCCCTTCCTTCCTTTCTTTCCTTTCCTCCCTGCCTTCCTTTCTTCCTCCCCTTCTTCCTTCCTTCCTGCCCTTCTTTTCTTCATTTTTCCCTGACACCTGATCTACTTGGGAACCTAAGTCCGTTTTCACAAGCCTGGATGGAGACCTGGGGGGCATATCAGGGAAGCTCCTCTTCTGAGACTAGATTTGGAAGGTGTGACCCTTGGGGACTCTCAGAGATGACTGTCCCTTGTCATGTGAAGAATGCTGTCTATGAATGAGGCAAAGAGGTCAGGGAGAAGCCCAAGGGCAGCGCCTGCTGAGGCAGCCCGGCTCTACCTGAGGCACACCACACCACGGTCCAGCGCCTGGGGTTCACTGTGGTCCTGAATCCGCCCAGCAGGGAAAGTACCAGTTTTACTTAGGCCAGTTTGAGTTGGGTTTTAATAACTTGCAACTACCCTTTCTGAATATTATTTAATATTTTCTGGAAGTTGTAGGTAATTCTTTAGGACATAAAACATAAAAAGTGACTGGCATAGGCATGAAATAGACTTTGCCTCCCACAGCCTCTAATGGGAAAGCATGTCTGCCCAGTCCCAGGTCAAGGAGAAGCCCTAAGTGGCCACTTCCGTCTTTGGACCTGATCCCGAGGCAACAAAGCTCTAGTTAACCTACCCATGAGGACCTGAGGCCTGGCCTTATAAAATCGGCTGGAAAAAAAAATATGTCTTGTAAACTTGAATTATTTTCCTTTGTGCATCTTGGCTACATTAATAGGCTGAAGAAAGGCAGGAGGTAAACGTGGGGTTTCTCGAGGCAAATCTGTGGAGGTAGGGGTGCATGGGGAGGAGCAGCAGGGTCGGAGAACTCGGGAGCAGTGCGGTGCTGGGAGGCCCACATGCTCCAACCCTGCTTGCCTGGGTTCCTGGTGTGCTAGTTTCCGATGGCTGCTATAACAAATCCCCACAAACCTGATGGTTAAACCAGTACAGCTTTAGTAGCTGACCGTTCTGGAGGTAACCAATCTAAAATGGGTTTCACCAGGGCAGAATCGAGGTGTTGGCAGGACTGTGCTCCCTCGTGGGGATTTGGGAATGATCTGTTTCTCTCCTTCTCCGGATTCCAGAGCTGCGTTCCTTGCGTTCCTTGTTCCTGGCCCTTTCTCCCCTTCATTCCCAACAGCCTCCCAGCAGTGGCCCTCCCAGATTCTGCCTCCCTCTCCTTCCAGTACAGGGTGTCCTTCTCTTCTGTCTGCAGTCAAATCCCTCTGCCTATCTCTTACCTACAATGGCTTTAGGAACCACCCAGGTCACCCAGGAAAGTCTCCCTTATCTCAAGATCTTTAATTTAATCTCCTTTTTCCACGTAAGATTAGGGCCTGAGTATTTTGGGGGACAATTTTCCCACTTCCCACACTGGGGGTCTCTGATTCGGGTTCTCCTGAGGCTCAGCCTCCGGTGGCATTCCTGAGACCTCAGCAACTTCCCTGTCTCCCTTTCACCAGCACAGGCCCCCGAACGGATTTGAGTAAGTCTTGGTTCATGTTTCTGTTTTATTTGGGCTCCTTCGGCTACAAGAAACAAAGATAAGGTTAAGAACTGAAGTAGAAAAAAAAAAAGTCATGATAAAACAGCATCCTTGGAAAGTTTAAATTTAATAAAAATTTCATGGATAGGCAAGACATAAAATAAATATACCTAGAATCAATTACATTCTTCCATACCAGCAATAACCTTAAATGCATTATTTATAAGGAAATTCTATTTACAATAGAAACAAAAATATAAAATATTTAGAAACAAAATTAAGAAGAGATGCATGACCTTTATACAGAAAGTTTACTGGGAAATATAAAAGCCTTAAATCAAGAGATCAATGCATTACTTTCTTGGTAGGAGAGCAAAATATAATCATGTTTTTTGTTAGCAGGTAAATTGATGGGTTACACTTAGTTTGGGTATGATTTTTCATGACACATTTGAGAAATGTTTTAAATTTATCAAGGACGGCAACAACAACAACAAAAATCCCAGTGTTTTGGCAGAAAGAAAACTGTAGAGAAATGGTATGAGGGTGGTTAAGAGCCTGGCTGTGAACAAACACAGACCAGGGCTAGAAGCAAGTCGCTCCCTCAAAAGCTTGGCATCTTGGCAAGCTACCCCCCCTCTAAAAAAGTTAGTTCCCTTCTTTGTAAATTAGAGACATGTCAATATCCATTAATGAATTCTGAGAGGCAGTATCACAAAATATTTAAACAGAACTGAATACAATGTGTTCTGGGAACTGTATCCAATGACTCAGAAAGTGTTTCTTGTAATGCTGGAAATAAATAATGTTTCCATGTGAACATTTTAAATAACATTGTTCAAGGATGATAGAGCAGGGAAAATTAATATTTTCAAAATAATATATTGGTTTATTTCTTGTAAAATTAAACATGTACCTGAAAGTAAACTTGTTCTGCAAAATCAACTTCAACCATGTCACAAAAATTTAAAACATTCGATTTGTCCAAAAGCATCTTTAACAAGCATTCTGCTTGGAAAAATGGCGATTGTGTTATCTGGGGGTCCTTTGTTATTCCAACACTTGTTGTAACCATCTTTCAACAAGAAGTGATAGAACCCGAGGGTGAGCTGAAGCAGGCAGGGCTCCCAGCCTCATCTAAACTCTGAAACAGGAATGCATTTAAGTGGAAGCAAATGCAAGCACGTAAGTGTGCACAATTACATGTAAGAACTTGAAGCATGATGACTAACTATAAACAAACAATAAACAAATGAAGCAACAAGAGGGAAAGATCAACCAAGAGCTGTTACTGGCATAAATGATTACAGGTTGAGTATTCCTAACCCTAAATGCTTGGATCTAGGAGTGTTTTGGATTTCGGATTTTTTTTTTTTTTTTCAGATTTGGGAATATTTGCATTGTGCTAACCCCAGTTCAACATTTCTAACCGGAAAATCCAAAGTCTGAAATGCTCCAATGATCCTCATGCCAGCACACAAAATATTTCCATTTTGGGAGCATTTCTGGTTTCAGATTTTTGATTTAGAGGTACTCAATTTGTAGGTCTTCATGAAAAAGTCTCACTTTGCAAAATTTACTAAAATAAAAAGCAAATTATCCAGATATCCTTAGATTCCTTTTACTTACTTTTGGGCTACTGAGGATGTATTTAGCACGTGCAGGCAGCTGGAAATGCCTGGACATTCACGGCACTCCATCATGACTTATTCTGGCAGAAGCATGAAAGTGAAGCTCCCGGGCTGGGACCGAACACTGTCCCCACAAAAGCCTCCTGTGGCTTTGAAACCACCTTTGCAAAGATGATGACAGTGACAGAAATCTACCATGGCTGATTCCATCTTGCTTCTAACCTCACAGGCTTGCTGTCTTTGCTGATTCCTGTGTGTAGGCCAAGCCAACCATGGAAGGAATTCAGTTTACAGTTTTAACTTCGAAGCAAGGATGATAGTAGTCCTTCCCCCAAACTGGTTGCCTCCTTGTTCAGGGCTGAAACTGCCTTTGTAAGACTAAATAAAGGCCATAAGCTTAGGATTATGAGACCGCCCCGAATTCCACTAAAATATAGGCATAGTTTCTGTAATCCCTTGATGCTTAGAAGTCATGTGGCCAGGAGTCACAAGATTTGTGACCTCTCCAATTGCTCCTAGAGATGACATCACTGTTGTAGAACCTACACTTTTTTTTTTTTTTTAGATGGTTTTCAAATTCACCCCACCCAGACTTGTGACTCATGACTCTACTGGTCCTGTGGCCCCACCCAGCAGCAAACTCTGTGCAAGAGAACCTTTCTCCACACCACTATGATGGCGGCATCTGCAACCAGTCAGCAGCACTCCTTCCCTAGTCCCCTGCCCACCAAACTATCTTTGAAAACCCCTAACCTCCGAACTTTGGAGAGACTGACTTGAGTGATTCTCCCAATTCTCCCACATGGCTGACCTCCTGTTAATTCAACTCTTTCTTTACTAAAATACCATGGTCTTGGTGAACTGGTTTTATCTATGCAGAGAGCAGGAAGAAATCATTGGGTGAGTATAGCTTCCCTTCACAACCAGAGTAAAAGCCTGCTGATGCTGATACCCTTATCCCTCATCTCCTTCCACCTCCTTGGTGCTCAACTCACGTGAGCTATGCTGACCACCTCGCTGTTCCTGAAATGTGCCAAGGGATCCTCTATGCAGCACCCTGGCACCAGCTGTTCCCTTGGCCTCCAGTGCTCTGTCCATATATCTACATGGTTCCCTCCCTCGCATCCCTCAGATTCTTCTCAAAAGTCCCCTGTTTTCCATAGCAACTTAAGAAACATTACACATTAATGTGAGAATATCACATAAAACTTGCAACCTTTCCTCACCTAATACACAGTTTTCTTTGCTTTACTTTTCCCTATGGCACTCGTCATCTGGCATGCAGTACTTTGCACTAATTTGCTTATCTTCCTTCCCTCTGACTGAAGAGCGAGCTCCCTGAGGAGTGGCTGCTAGGAGGTGCCTCACTCCCCTCTCCCTTCTAGAGAGAGTTGCTGCTTGGAGCTAGAGCATTGGTAGCTGACTGTTGCCCCACTTTTGGAGTTCACTGCCTTGTTCATGCCAGGCTCCACCTCCCCTAGTCTGCTCTCATGGAGTGACGGAGCTTGGCAGGAAAGTCTAGCCCCAGGGGGGGCCTCAGAAGATCAGTCTGTGTTCTGGGACTCCCCACTGGGCTGGCCAAGATGCTCTCAGTGGGGCACCACAGCCTGAGGCTCTTCTTGCCCTGTCCTCCCCTCTTCCCTCTCTCTTCCTCAGGTGCCAAGCCTCATTCTCATGGTCAGAGGCTCCCCACTTGCTCCCACTCTCTGTCCCCTTACCCTCCATGGGGGTGGTCTCGCTACACATCTCTGCAGCCCTTAACTCCTAACTCCGTCTTGATATCTGCTTCCCAAAGAACTCAGACTGGTACAAAAGATAAAAGTTCTTATCTATTCTACCTGATTCTCTACCCTTAGTACCTTGAAAGTAGAAATTTCTACTGACACAATTAGTAAAGCAACACACATAAGATATATTCAAGCCATAAACAGACAAAAAAAATGCAGAAGAAATGATGCTGTGATATTGTATGTTTCTGAAATTAACCAAATAAATAATAACAATGTGTTGATTGTGAGGCTGATACATGTATACACATCAAATATTTATAATTACCACATAATTTTCAAAGCTAGCTTGGCAGCATGAATAAAGGACTTTAACCTGGATCTTGAAGTTTCTTGTCTGAGGCCTGCTTCTAATGAAATCATTTAAAATAAGACAAAACAAGAAAATAATTTATATACATCAAGTAATTCATCGTGTCATTAACTACAAAGGACATTTCCAACCATAGGAAACTGGTCACTTAAATGAGCTAGAAAGGTAAATGCTGAAATTGAATTGAGATGAGCCAGAAGTAGCTTGTTTAAGAAACAGAGGCAAGAAGAGAGTTCAGTTTTCCCAATCTTAATCTTGCAGAGCAGGGCTGTTAGAGCTTTCTGGCACTCGCTTATCTGTGTGGAGAGGGACTGATGGTGACCTGCATCCTCTTCTGAAGTTAATGCAGCTTGTATCCCTAGAGCAGGACACTTCATTTCTCTCTGTTTGATAAGCAGGATTTATATTATGTTGGGAGTCATTTTCTCTCCTAAAGCTCAGTGCTTGAGAGTACACACTCTATTTTGTTGATTTTCAGAGAGCAATGATTCTGAAACATTTTATCGACTTAGTAATAGCTTTCCAGAGCATAAATGGAAAAGAACCACATTAAATGTATGAATCCATTGTAACATGCACCTTGATTTCCAAAATGCTAAGAAGAGTGCCTTTGTGTGTCTTTGAGTTGAGAAAATAGAGGGCAGAAAGATAAGCAACTGATTCTAAGAATTTGGTCTGTTTCAAGCTGCTCACCTTCCCTCACATAATTAGTCTCTCATTATGCATTATGATTTTGAACTTGGGAGACTCGGTGAAAGAATATTCATGGATAGTGCATGTATTCATGGAATATAAACCCATTGTATTCACATATATACTTGCCCACACGTTAGATGTGCCTATCAGCAACAAAAGTTTCACAGAACAATTCTACGTTCCTTATTTGTGCTGCATTCAGGTCTATTCGATTTTAAAATACTCTGTGTCTTCATCCTCCTGTCAGTCACCACGACAGAGTGAAACTGCCCCAGGAGGTTGGCTGTGAATCACACAGTGGAGGGTTCTCTCAGGAGATTCTGATACATCCTACCGTATCCCCCTTGCTGCCAGGAAAGAAGAGGACATCTGGTCCATCAGGCACTTTTTGACACTAATGATGGGTGCTTCCTGTCTAAGGATACAAGGTGCCCCCAGAAACTGACCAGGTCATGGGAGGGTGCCATGGAGTACCTGGCTCTCGAAGTTGATGTTCAAGTTTGCATTTATATACTCAATCATCCCCATTCATTTGCATTTTGAATATTTCTTATGAAATGGGGGTTGTTAGGTGATGGGAATGGGTTTTTTTCTATGCAAAATGGAGATACATTGATTCATCAATTCCTAGTACTTCAAAGCCCTCCAAGACACACATCTGAGAGTGGGGTAATTTCTCATAGGAGGAGAGTAAACTGCCTCCTAGGCTTGTTCATGAACCTCCCATTTTCTGACAGGCAAATGTGCTCCTCAAAAAGGGGGTTTAGGTGGAGCACATAGTGGTTGTCTAAACACTTGTTGGTACACTTCTGTGAAATACTTAGAATTCTGCATATACCAGCAACCTAATGCATGTGGGGCTTAAAACCTAGATGACAGGTTGCGGCAAACCACCATGGCACATGTATACCTACCTAGCAAACCTGCATGTTCAGCGCATATATCCCAGAACTTAAAGAAAAATTAAAAAAAAAAAGAAGTGCCAGAATTGAGGGAAGGTGGGAAAACTTTCCCCAGTAACTTAAAGGAAAGAGAAGAATTACCAGTTTTTCACTTTACCCTTCTCAGTGTTTGAGGGTAACTAACCCTGCTGTCATAATAGAGAATTTTCCCAGAGTAAAGGAAGAAAGAAGGTAAGAGAATAATTATCTTATATTTTATATTAACCAAGCATTTCATATACAATATCTGATTTAATCCTCAGAAGAGTGATGTGACATGCATCTGCCTTGACTAAGAGGAAACTACACCCCAGAAAGCTGATGGAACTTTCAAATGTCACAAAACCCAAATAAAATAAAAGACTAGACAGAGGAAGGTCTACGAAATTCCTCTCTCTGGAACTTTAAGTTGAGTTTTTGCAGTAGAGAAAACTGGAAGATGAATTCAGGAAGCTATGAACATTAAACTGCCTTTTCAAACGTGCAGATTCTGTCTATTCCCATTGGCTTTGAGTGGTGTTCATGGAACTGTTGTTCTCATCCGCAGTTTACTTTAAGACTACATATTATGATAATTCTTGAGTCATTTTCCATCTAATTAAGAGTTTACTCCATGCAATGTATTTATTTTAGCAAGAATCCTGGGCATGAGGTGTCTGGTGACTGGATTAGTGACAGGTGACACAATAAAGCCTGTGTTTGACTGCCTTGCTTCTCTGATCAATGGAAACATGTCAGGAATATATTCTACAATAAATCTGCTGCACACAAGTTTAATTAAGAGACTTGGTGTGTTAGGCTGTTACTGCGTTGCTATAAAGGAATACCTGAGGCTGGGTCATTTATAGAGAAAAGAGGTTTAATTTGCTCATGGTTCTGCAGGATGTACAGGAGGTACAGTGCCGGCATCTGCTCAGCTTCTGGGGAGGCCTCCTGGAGTTTTTACTCCTGGTGGAAGGTGAGGTGGGAACAGGCGGGTAACACAGTGAGAGGAGGAGCAAGATGGCAGGCGGCACACACTTTAAACAACCAGCTCTCATGAGAACTCACTGACTATCAGGATGACAGCACCAAGTCATGAAGGAGCCACCCCCATGACCCAAACACCTTCCACCAGGCTCCACCTCCAGCACTGGGGATTACAATTCGACATGAGATTGAGAGGGGACAACATCCAAAGTAGCTCTTAAAGAAATTGTCCAGCGTGTCTGTGAAGCTGCTGTGTCTGTGTATGTAGTTAACAGGTGGTAGTAAATGGCTCAGTCAAGGACTCTCTTGTCAGACAACCAGGGCTGCAATTCTTACACTCCTACTTGCTGATTAAATGCTCTTGTCTTAGACCTCTCAGGCTGCTATGGCCAGGTACCCGAGACTTAGGGGCTTGAGCAACACACGCTTATTTCTCACAGTTCTGGAGGCTGAAAGTCTAAGAACATAGCGCTGACACATCTGGTGTCTGGGGAGCACTGCTTCCTGGTTTGCAGAGGGCCAGCTTCTTGCTGTACTCTCACTTGGAGGAGAACAGAGAGACAGAGGCAAACCCTCTGGCACTTCTTCTTACAAGGGTGCTAGTTCCATTTGTGGAAGCCCCACCCTCACTACCTGATTACTTTCAAAGGCCTCACTTCCTGATGCCTCCACATTGGAGCCTTAGGTTTCCACCTGTGAATTATGAGGGGACACAGACATTCAGTCCGTAGCAGGACTCAACCTGTTTTCTCATCTTTAGTGTAACCACTGTTAAGGGCAGTGGGAAATTACATGAGCTCATTTCATAATTAAGCAGAAACCCCAAAACACCAATGAATGTTGTGGGTTTTGCCTCATTTTAAATATTTTTCATGTAAAGAATTTTGAGTAAGGAATAAAATCATGTTGATCTGCCGCCAGAGGGGAGAGGTTTGGAATATTTTGTTTAATATTTTTACGTAGAAATAAAATGTAGAAGAGATTGCACAGTATCTGGTTATTCAGTGTGTCATTATCAAGAGACACACATTAAGGAAAGAACAATATACTGGACATAGAAGCTTAATCCATCTATGGAAGTGTCAACTGATTTTAATTCAAAATCATGCTGTAACATAGGCAAAAGAGAATGAGAAGGGACACTACATTTTTAGGAGATTGCCCTCTGTGTGACAGCGCTGCAGAAAACACTGCTTCATTTCTTTGTGTTGTTTGTGAGAGGGAATGCCACACATGCACACACCCTCGCATGATTGGGAAAAATATTTGTGTGCCATCTCACTGACTCCCAGAGGCAGTGTATTTATCTTAGGCATGATTCTAACTGTACTTAAAAATTCACCATTTGATTAAAACATTATCATAGCGAAATTTTATATTAATATTATAGCAGTTTAATCTTCTCACACTGTAGTCCTTTTTCTGACTCATTGAACATCCCAGAATTACAATGAATTGAACTCCTATGATATTTATTTTTTCTTGCAATCTATGTTTATTTTTCAGAGCCACTTGGTCCATGGTCATCTTCACAGTTTTTAAAAATAAATATGGTTGTAACCAAAAAAGACTATATGATCCTGTATAATGTTCAATGCTTGGCAACTGCTTTTTAGAGGTGTGCAGTCCTCGATAACAACTCTTACAAAACTTTATGAAAGCAGACAAATATGTCTAAAAATATGCAAACAAACATGGGAAATAGAATTATTATTATTTTTTTTGAGACGGAGTCTCGCTCTTTCACCCGGGCTGGAGTGCAGTGGCGCGATCTCGGCTCACTGCAGGCTCCGTCCCCCGGGGTTCACGCCATTCTCCTGCCTCAGCCTCCTGCGTAGCTGGGACTACAGGCGCCCGCCACCTTGCCCGGCTAATTTTTTGTATTTTTAGTAGAGACGGGGTTTCACCGTGTTAGCCAGGATGGTCTCGATCTCCTGACCTCATGATCCGCCCGCCTTGGCCTCCCAAAGTGCTGGGATTACAGGCGTGAGCCACTGCGCCCGGCCTGGGAAATAGAATTAGAACAGACTGTCTCTTAAAGTTGAGTCTGTAGGTTTTAAAAGACGCATAGATTCCATAATAACCTTTTCATTTAGTGATGTATCTATTGTTATCCTTTTGAAGTTTATAGAATGTCAAGCCATGTCCTTTTGTCTCATTTATTGAAGCATATTACTGATATTCTATTTTTATCTACTCCTGTAAAATGACTTTAGTTTTCCACAGATGTATAAACAGGATCTACTCTGAATGGATGTAATCTGCCAAGGCCAATTCACAAGCTGAGGTTTGAATTAGAATGTCAGTGACAATGTCAGCTTAGTGCTCCAAGGGACGTGCATGGAACCGCAACATAGAGCAAACTATTAGCAATCTGCCTGCTGTACGTGGCTTTCCTGGGTCACAGCAACACTGCAAAAAGACAGCAGAGCAACACCCACTGCATGTAGATACAACAACAGGTCTGTGAAGGCACATTTGTCATGATTTCCTCTAGAGGTGAGTTGTAAGAAGACCACCATCTTCTTGTTGATTAACTTGTTGGCCTTGCATATGTCTTTAGATTCCTTGGGTAGAAGCTCTCCACAAACACCACTTATTACTACTCGTGGCTATTCTGGGTAGCAACTGTTGACCAGAAGTCTGAAATCTTTGCAATTCAAGGAAACTTCACTTGTAAATACTCAGCGTAGCTGAGCTAAAATGAGGTAGCAGAAACCTCAGTGAAGACCCTGAGTAATGGTTCTGATCTTTGATTTGCCTCATTCTAAACTCACTTTGGATATTTGGTCCTTTCTTAATGTTATTTTTGTGGATTTCAACTTCCCCTTTCTCTGTTTACATAGATTTCTACTTTGTAGTCAAAGTTTTATTTTGTTTTTAATAATTATTCCAATGAGAAAAGGATCATCTGTAAGTTATTGGGAGCATTTTAGGTATTATTTTATAAAATTAAACAATGACAGCAGTCTAATGCATAATTAGATGGATGTTTAATATTTGTAGAGCTTTTAGGTCATGCTTGGCTTGATTTACTTTATTTGAAATAAAGTGCATTTTCATCTTCATCATAATGCACAGAAACATGGCAGAGAAAAATGATTCTTACTTGTGGTTCCTACAAAGGATGTTTGGTATAAATTTGAATTTCAAATAATTTCTCCTTTCAAACACTTTAGATGGGGTTGGGCAGAGTCACTTGTAAATTTGTAATGTAGAGTGCAGTTTGGGATGTCCTCAGCACTTTGCTGTGAAGGAGAAATTAGGGCAAGACAGATTGACAAGCTGTCATTCCTTGGCATTGTGCCAGGACAGCTGAGTGCCCTTGTGGGTTGACATGTTTCCCCCAAGAAGATATAAGTTGATATCCTAACTCCTGGTCCTTGTGATTGTGGCCTTATTGGGAAACAATGTCTTTGCAGATATGATCAAGTTCAGATGATGTCATTAGGATGGGCCTCAATCCAACATGACGGGTGTCCTTATAGGAAGAGGAAAAGGTACTCAGAAACACACAGGGAGGATACCATGTGATGATGGAGGCAGATCTTGGAGTGACATATCCACGAGCCAAGGAATGCAAGGATTGCTGATAAAGAGCAGAAGCTGAGAGAAAGGAAAAGATCTTCCCAGGGAGCCTTCAAACACAGAGTGGCCCTGCCAGCCCCTTGACTTTGGACTTTTAGCCTCCGGGACTGTGAGACAATAAAGTGCTGTTGTCTTAAGCTTTTCCAGTTGGTGGTAAATTGTTACTGCAGCCCAGGGAGACTGACACAGATGCTGGAGCCGAAGCTTCCTCCAGGTGACCTCTCTCATGTAACCTAACCCAAAGCCCAGAGCCACAGGGGCTTAATCTGTTCAACCTTTTGTGCTCTCTCCAGAAAACCTGAGTATCAATCAGAGAACAGAGTCCTAATGTGCAAGGAGCCCCGAGATCATCCAGGCACAGGGACCACTAATTTTACGGATTAGGAAACACAAGAAGGCTGATGAGATTGTTCATTAATTTGGAACTATTAGGAAAAAATATCCATTTGCTTCTAAGCCAATATCACCAGGATGAGCATATTAAAAATCTATGTGGAACCATTTAAGAAACCTGCTTTCCCCTCTGGCTGCAGAGAGAGGGTCCTCCCTTGGCCCTTCTTTCTTGATTTGCCAAGGTTTAGGGTTATTCTCACTTCCCTGGTGACTCTTAGAAATTTGGCTCATCTCTGAGCAGAGATATAGGCTAAAGAACATGTCTCCATGGGTCTTCCCATGATGGAGAATGCTGTTCATTCTCACACTGCTATAAAGAAACACCTGAGACTGGATAATTTATAGAGAATAGAGATTTAATTGTTTCACCTGTGCAGGAAGTATAGTGGCATCTGCTTCTGGGGAGGCCTCAGGAAACTTACAAACATGGCGGAAGGCAAAGGGGAAAAAGGCACGTTTCACGTGGCCAGAGGGGGAGGAAGAGAGAGGGAGGAGGTGCCACACACTTTTAAACAACCAAATCTCATGAGAATTCACTCACTATTACTATACAGTACCAGGAGTGGATGGTGGCAAAGCATCCATGAGAACCCCGCCCCCATGATGCAATCACTTCCCACTAGGCTCCACCTCCAACAATGGAATTACAATCTAACAGGAGATTTGAGCAGAGACATAAATCCAAACCATATCAGATGCTGTCAACTTCCTGGGAGGTATTGCCTCCTTGGGGGTTGAATTAAGGATCCCAACACAACAGAACTAGTAGGGAATGGGGTGTGTGTGTGTGTGTGTGTGCACACGCATGCGTGCATAAATGTTATTTATGAAGGAATTGGCTCACGTGATTGTGGAGACTGGAAGCCTGGCTGAAATCTGCAGGATGGACCACAGTCTGTAGACCCAGGAGAACCAATGCTTTCATTCTGGTCTGAAGACTGTCAGGCTGAAGTCCCAGGGAAGAGCAGATGTTGTAGTTCCAATCCAGAGGCTCTCAGGTTGGAGAACCAGGAAGAACCAATGTTTCAGTTGGATCCCAAAGGCAGTTTGCTGATGAAACTCCTTTCTGCTTAGGGGCAGTCAGTGTTTTGCTCTGCTCAGGCCTTTAACTGGTTTAGATGGATCCTTCCACGTCATGCAGAGCAATCTGCTCTACTCAAAGTCCACAGATGTAAATATTCACCACATCAAAAATACAGCTTCCAGAAACATTCAGAGTAATCTTTGATCACATATCTGGGCACCATGATCCAGCCAAGTCGACACATAAAATTAACCATCACATATATATGATATATGTGTACATATGTAACATAATCTTTTATATTTAAACATTGTCATATGTGATATACATTGCATGTATGTGTGTATTTATCTGGGCTGAGAGTTTCTAGAACCCAGAAAAATCAAAATTAATACATCTATGTTTTTCCTATAACTAGCACATGTCCCAATGTCCCATGTTCAACAGATGGTAATGTGTTTTGTTTTGTTTTTTGAGAGAGGGTCTTGCTCTGTCGCCCAGACTGGAGTGCAGTGGTGCAATCGCAATTCACTGCAATTTTGAACTCACCAGGCTGAGGTGATACTCCCACCTCGACCTTCTGAGTAGCTGAGACTACAGGTGCACCCCACCACAACCAGCTAATTATTTTTTAGACATGGGGTTTCACCATATTTCCCAGGCTGGTCTCAAGCTCTTGGGCTCAAGCTATCCACCTGCCTTGGCATCCCAAAGTGCTGGAATTAGAGGTGTGAGCCACTGTTGTCGACCCAATGATAATGTTTAGTCGATGTATTTTAAAACAGAATTAGGTAAAATGAGACATTATGGTGCAGCTGTGTGATCATGTTAGATTGCCCTGATATTTACCATTTTGCCAAAGTAACGTGCTCTAACCAGCCGTTTCCACTCACCTCAGTGGGACACCTTCGTTTTATCTCCATAACAGCCATGCTATTCTGCTGTTCTGTGTTCTTCTATGGCTTTTCCTCCTCTCATTTCCTCCCCTCTTGCCAAGGAACCCCTGGCCCCGCCTCTGCACAGTTGCATTGAGGCCTTAGGTCACCTGCTGCTCCCCATGACTTCTAATCCCTTATTTCGGTGCAGATAAGCAACTGCAGGATCACACACAGGAGGACTCACCCAAAGCAGGGGAAGGGGAACTCCAGGCTTCCAGCTTTTGCCCCATCACGATTCAGGGTCCTAACTGGAGAGAAATGTTCCATGGGACAGCCCTGGTGATCATTTTGGATCTGCTGACCACTGTGCAGAGTCCCAAGTATGAGTCCCAAGTACAGCCCTAAACCTCATTCTGTCTCCTGTGTGCTTCAGCCAGAACTACCCCTGGAACCTGCCCAGTTTCTCTGCTGACCACAAGCAGTCAAATGACACCATGATTGGGAATCAAATATGTAAAACTGACAGGCCAGGATCTGAGATGGGCTCATTTAAAAGTTAAAGCAAAGGTCAATAGATAAGGTACAAGAGAGGACCAGGAGAAGGAGCAGAGAAGGCCAAGAGGAGGTGATAGCAGCATAGTGGATGCAGGAGGTTGATGAACGTGGTCTGCCCTTCCAAGGAGGAGAGTGGATAACAGTCTCCATCACGCACAAACATGGAAGCATGTCGGATGCGTTTACAGGAGTTGAACAGGGAGTGGCATTGATCTTGACAAGCTGGTAAGAATCTCCCACTATTTTATGTAGCTCCTACTTTCCGTGAAATCTTTATCCATTCTGACTTCCTTCATGTGTACCCAGAAAGGACACTTTTTTTTTTTTCTGGAAACTCTAGGAGGCCCAGAGCACCCACAGTCTTCAGGAGGGAGACAATGAACAAACAGGTGGATTTCAGCAGTCCAGGTAGATATTCTCTTGTTCTCAGCTGTCAAAATTTAACTCAACAGACTAGGACACTCATGAGGCCAGCGACCAGGTCTGAACTCAACACCTAGCAGAGTTCACTCAATACATGCTTGGTGATTGAATCAGGAAGTAAAGCCAATAAGCAAAAGGAGAATCATTGGGCCTGATGTGGTAGCACATGCCTATAATCCCAGCACTTTGAGAGGCCAAGGTGGGTAGATCCCTTGAGCTCAGGAGTTCAAGACCAGGCTGGGCAATGTGAAAGATACAAAAATTAGCTGGGTGTGATGGTGCATGCCTGTAGGCCCAGCTACTCAGGGGGCTGAGGTAGGAGGATCACTTGAGCTCTGGTGGTCAAGGTTGCAGGAAGCCAAGATTACACTACCGAACTCCAGCCTGGGTGACGGAGTGGGAACTTATCTCAAAAAAAGAAAAAAAGGAAAAGAAAAGAAAAGAAAACTTTCTTAAGAGAATCGTTTAATCATAACATCTTAAAAAAACAAGGATAAAGCTAAGAAAATAAGACAATCTGATCTCATTTTTTTCATTGCATTGATGAGGAAATTAAGTCTCAGAGAAGTTGACTCATTTGCCCAAGTCATATGGCCAGTTAACATCCACTTCAGAATTCAAGGTATGGAGAAAATATGCATTTAGTGGCCTTCTCTATTTTCCATCATTTCTAATAGCCATCCTTGATGATTCAATAGTGGAGTGCTAATCTCACCAACCAAGCCGTTTCCTGTTCATAATCATGCTTTTCAAGAAAACTTTATACTCCCATACATTTATTTTACTTTTCACAGTGTTTTCACATGTTATTTTCCAACAGAATATGCCATCTTTCTCCACAGATAAGGGAAATCATAAAAGTGAATTCATTATGAAGCTAAAATAGAAGTAACAGATCAATAACACAATGAGTATTTTTCTTGAATTGCATTTTATTAAAAGGAGCATGCACAATATCTGCTTCAACCTGGAAGCCCCTGGCATCACAGGTAATGTAATATGAAGTTCATGTCCAGGGTTGGATAAAAAATACTGGACGTCCTCCAAAGCCCAAGATGAAAGTGGACTGCACAGGTCATTCAGACCTTTCCCAGTCACTCTAGGTGTCTCTTCTTTAGAAAATAAAGGAAGAGATCCACTGGTTCTGATGCAGTTCCTCACCATGGGCTTGAACCAACGCTGGGAAGCTGATACTTTAACACATCGGTGGTTCCTATTCCACCTATGCAAATTTGCCTTTAACACGAAGTAGGATAGATGTTTCTCTCCTCATACCAGAGGTGATATTCGCATCAATAAAACAGGTTGTGTTGTTAGCCAGAGAGAGCCTGGAATACTGGATTTTTTTCTTAAATTTGTGTGCAATAACTTTCGTGCTCCAACCACATATCACAGCCTCGCAGACATCATCTGCTTCCCCTTGTGGGCCAAGCCCAGAGTGCTGTGGCTTCTCCTCGTACATTCTTTCTTCTCTGCTAACCCAGAAAACCCACACTGCTGAGAAGAAATAACGGCACACAACAGTTTCTTCCTCTGCTCCATGCTGGGTGTGTTTGCTCTGGCACCGTGTGGTATGGTTCCTGAGTATGTGCAGAGCAGGCAGTAGAGTCCAGAGAATGGGTAGGGGAAGGGAAGGCTGCAGGGTGCAGCTGAAGGCGGAATCTGAAAGGAATGGGAACTCAGCCACCATGCTCTTTATTCCCAATTCAGGCCCTGTTTTAATGAGGACATTTTATGGAGAAGATCTTAAAGCAAACTGACTTTCAAAAGAAAAGGAGAAGATGGAGAAAGAAAGGTAGGAAGAGATCAAATATTTCTCCTGATTAAGTTCCCTTTCTTCTAGAGTGATAGTCTTCAAAGTGTAGTTAATGAAACACTCAATAGCACATTTTTATTAATAACCCAACATTATGCTTCATTAAAACATTTGAATGACGATGTCTTAGAATGAGCATCGCTTAATATTTTACAAAACACCTCTCCAGTCTTAATTCCAGGTGACATCCTGGGCAGGGAGGGAAGGCATCTTCACTGTATTTAAAGCTTTGGGCATTTGTAAGGAAATTATTTCCAGTGTACATATTCAGTGTGCTCCAAGACTAGATAAGCCACCAGTCTCAGATCAGTTGAGTCCCACATGTTCATTTTCCAACACACCTACTTCCTGTAAAGTTGCAATATCACACATCCCTCAAGTGTTATGCTTTTATTTTCACAACTTGCTTACTGTTTGACAGTTGTCTAAGTCATGCTCACATATTAAGTGTACACCACACACCATGCTGGACAATGTTTTCTATGTCCTGCCCTCATCAAGCTTATACTCTATTGGGAAAAATAGAAAAATTTAAATGACATTTAAAATATAATTCAAGTGATAACAAAGATGATAAAGAAAAGAGCAGGTGCCCTGAGAAACACTAGTAAGGACAGTGCACTATATATTTAGTGGTGCGGAATGCAGGGAAAAGATCTTCTGAGAAACCGAGACCAAAGGTAGTAGTGCAGTTGAGCTAAAACTTAACTTATAAAAGTTATCAGAGCACAGGAGAAGCAACATGAGAAGGTGGGCATGTGAGGTTAGGTCTAATGCTGAGCTGGTGTGCACAGGTGCAGCACAGCAGGTGTGAAGATGCTGAAATGCTTATGTGTAGGGCATTAAGTAAGGCCTCTGCTCTCAGCCCTCCAGGGCACCTACCACCCCTCCCAGGATGATCCTCCCGCTGTGCAGCACCGGGAGGGCACTGTATGGACCCTACTCCAGCTGTGGTCAGCGTCTATTCTGATTGGTCAGTTTCCCTACATGGCCAATTGTAAAATGCTTTGACTATAACTCTGGGTTTGGGAACATGCTGCATCGAGGACAGTAATGGATATGGATGGGAACTGAGTGTGCAAATGTAGTCCTGGACAAAGTTAAATGTTGGATTTTCCCTTTAGGGGCTGGAGAGTCATCCCTAGACCATAATTAAGGGGTGACAGGCACAAGTGCTTAGTTGAGTCACACCTGTCAGGGTGATCTCGGAGGAGAAGGTAATTAGAGTGAGACATGCCTTCTGAGTGAATAGGGCCCAAGTGCCAAGGCAAGGCAAGCCGCAGAAGACTTAGGGATAGCAGGAAAGAAAACACACTGAGAGAGTAAAATTGGCAAAACTTATTTCCTGACTTGGATACAGGGTGAGGTGAAGAGATGGGTTAAGGGTAAGTGACAGATTGCTACTGGGGTGGCTAACTGCTGGACAGTCACAGCTCAGGAATTCAGGAGCAGGAGCTGACTTCAGAAAGATGAGGAGCTTGATTGTAGACATTTCAAGCTGTGAGAGGAGCCCATGCTTTGTCCAAATGGAGAGAGGTCCATCAGCCAATTGGTTAAGTGAAGCCCAGAATAGAGATCTGAGTCATGGATGTAGATTGAACAGTCATCAGTGGACGGGTTTGAGTTATTATAGAAGTCAGGAAAGGCAAGGGGCGTCACCCAGAGCGATTTGCTGAGTTAGCTAAAAAGGGAAGGTGAAACCCAGGAGGATCCCGACATTTAAAATTCACATGGAGTAGAGGTGCTCAACAGGAAGCCAGGGTTAAAAGGTTGGGAAACACAAAGAGGAGCAAGAAACAGCATGTCCCAGAAGCAAAAGGAGCAGAGAATTCCAACAAGAAGGAAGGTACTAACAGTGTCATGCAAGGCTCAGAGAATCAGCAAGGTAAGGACCAAAGGTTGCACTGGGTCAATAATCAGCAAACCATCAGTGACATGGTTAGGCTTTGTGTCCCCACGCAAATCTCATCTCGAATTTTAATCCCCAGGGGTTGAGGGAGAGACCTAGTGGGAAGTGATTGGATTATGGGAGCGGTTTTCCCCCATGTTGTTCTCATGACAGTGAGTGAGTCTCACCAGATCTGATAGTTTTATCAATGGTAGTTTGTCCTGCACTCTCTCTTGCCATGTAAGATGCCTTCTGCCATGATTGTAAGTTTCCTGTAGCCTCTCCAGCCGTGTGGAATTGTGAGTCAATTAAACCTGTTTCCTTTATACATTACCTGGTCTTGGGTATTGCTTTATTGCAGTGTAAAAACAGACTAATACAAATCAGCAACATTCCTGGGAGCCAGTTCAGTGCCATGATGGAGTTCAAAACTCAGCAGTGAGCCGAGAAGTAAACAGAGATGATGGAAATGCAGGCAGAGACCTCAGAATGGAGAAGCAGAGGTAGAAACTAGGAGAAAAAACAGAAAGATGACTTTCATTTAAATCTTGACTTTATTACAGCAACATTTATGGGCTTTATTGGTCTCTCAAGGCAGTTTCCCATCCATGATCTTGGAACTCAGGTGAGGTAGGCAGAATACTGGGAGAATGTGAATGAGAAGTGAGGTCTGCATGTCACCAGGTAGGTAGGGACAGAACCAGAGAGGACTGTGCTGTCACTTCCTAACATTAGAGTATTCTGGGAGAGGAAATATCAGCTGGGTTTTCTGCTCCTCACCTTCCCTCTTCCACCTTGTAAATTGATATTGGTCCTTTTTTTGGCTTTGGTTCTGGAGAGTATGAATAATATACATCATGGTCAAATGCTGCTAACACCTTTGGATTCTGTTCTGAGTCTCATTTTATGTTTTCTTTAGTGCTTTGCCTAGAATTGACATCTTTCTGTTCATTTATCCAGTTTGTCCCAGAGATGGAACAAGTTCAACATGATTATCAGACATAAAATATCAAAGACGGAACAGTCATGGATTATAACAATGCGGAATTTTAAAAAATAACAATTCTTGAGAAGTCTTTACTAAACAGATATTATCCTTTACATGTATATTACTGGGATCTAATTTTAAATCGGTGTTATTGGGACTTATGTGTACTTTATATAAATTTACAATAAGTAGGATGAGGTTTAATTTTCTTTAAGAGACAATGAGTTCTGGCCTGGGCAAAATGATGGATCACTTTGTGTCCGGGACCCACCGCTCTTCTTCAGGAGGGATTAACAGAGACGCCCATCATAGTGTGAGTTGCTCCTTCTCGAGAGCCCTGGCGCAGACAATTTATTATCTCCTGCTTCTCCTTCCCCATCCCAAAGCCCACTCCCAGCATCCCACCCATGATACAGGATGCACCACACATCTAAACCTGGGGTCTCCTTGCAGGAGGCGGTGAACAAATTGACACGTGTGTGCCCTGAAAGCAATAGCTTGCAGCACAGAGAAGAGCAAATTAACCAGGAAGCAATTGATCAGCCACATGTGGTGGAATTAGAATGCCAATGCAATTTTCAAATGCTAATTTTAAGTGCAACAGAAGCCATCTACAAATTTACCTTCACAGCTTTTACATTCATAATTTATTTCCTGCCAGACACCTAGTACCTTGCCACACAGCAGTACATAATAAGAGTCCTGGAGAATGGAATTAAAAGGCACAATTCATGTACTTGACTTTTCCACCTCCAAAGCCCTTGAGCTTTTGGAATTCAGGTTACATTTCCTGAGAGCTTTTTAAGAATTGCAGGCTCTGCGGTTAGAAGCGGAACCCCAATGAGGCTCAGTCCCAGATGGTTTTTGAGAGCAGATTTAGTGCAGCCTACTCTGTGGGCTTTAGTTGCCTGGGACTGAACTGAGTGTCCAAGGGAGGACAATATGCCTAAGGGTGAAACTTCTCAGTTTTAGGTCCTAAGCCAGGGACAAACATGAGCAAGATCAGCCCCTTGGGAACCCTTTCTGCTGGTGGAGAAAGATGAGAAGCTTGTGTAAAGATTTCTTATTTTCTTACTACCTGAGTGGTGGGTGGCTGTTCTTCATTATGGCGACGGCAATATACACACAAAAGCAGCCACCAGTATTAGATCCTAGCTACTTAAAATGTGTTCTGCAGAGGGCAGCAGTATCTCCTGGGAGCTTGTTAGAGATGCAGGCTCTCAGGCCACAGCCAGGCTGGCTGACTCAGCAGCTGTTTACCGCATGCCTGGGTGATGTGCACGCATGTTAAACTTTTAAGAACCTTGGGCCAAGGAATAGCTGCGACTAAGACAAAGGCCCCTCCTGGTACAGGCTGGTCCTTCTGATGACGCTGCCCCCCTCTAGCCACTTCTTACACCTGGTCTCCCAGCACTGGTCACTATTCTCCCTCATTGTCTCAAGTTATTTTTATTCTATCTCCCTCCAGATGTTAGAGTTACCCCTGGTTTCTTCTTTTATCTCCTGGTCATCTCTGATTTCTATCTCCTAGTGCAAATTCTTCATGTCTGTGGCTTTAACTCCCACAAGGAAAAATAATAGGTGCACTTGAACACTAATTTTGGCTGGAATGCTGTAAAACAGCATTACATAAATCTTGGCAGTCATTGAGGACAACTGACCACGTTCTCCGCTCTCCAAGCCTCAGCTCGGTCAACTCACGAGTCAACCCTTTTAAAATGCTATTATTTTCATTCCTTTACAAATTAGGACCTTGGAGAAGATAGACGTTCAAAACACACTGAGAGCCTACAAGGAGTGTGCAGAAGAGAGAGGACTCAAAGTCATGTTCTTTGACTCTGTAGCCTCTGCCCACAACAGCCTTTCCACAACAAACCCCAGTGTGCCTCTCTGTTGCAAACCTCTGTAAGCTTCAGACACACAGAGGCAAAGTCCAACTGCACAGCTCATTTTGCTTAGCCTGTTCAAAACCTGCCTGCCCCTTCCTCCAAGTCTTCTCTCTGTCTTCAAATATGTGGTCATCCAGCCTGTCCCCTCTCCCAGGAGCCTGCAACCATGCTTGACTCCTCCCTCCCTTCCTTCCCCCAAGCCTCTTATATGCTTCTGGGGGCTACTAGTGTGTGTCCTCCCTCTATTTGTACTAGCAAGGCTTTAGTTCACTCCCACAAGCAAAGTCGTTTCATAACGTTTGGAAAACGTTTACTACACATCCTTTAGAATATTGGGATGCACTGGTTTTGCTGGAGCAAGATCATAAAACTAGTTTCTACTCTCTGAGAGAAGGCTCCCTCTGGCTTCAGGGAAAGAGGCATCACAATTTATTATGCCTTTCCTTCAGGGAGGGTCGTTATCTGCATATGTAAAATCTGACATTCACAGGGAAAAGTCACAGGCAAGGAAGCCGCACTGTCTTGCTCTCATTGCTACAATCCTGGAAAACATGGACAACCATTTCCTTCAGGCAGCTGTGCCTTCCCCACAGCTCTGATTGATGAAAGCCATGAGCTGCCTTAAAGAAAGGTCATCTGAGAGCTGCTCTTCACTGAATCCGCTTTCCCCAAATCAGCGCAGCCCTTTCTCAACGCTGATGAGGATTGGGAGTCAGCCCCTAACTCCCACATTCTGTGTGTGAGCATAGTTTCCTTGATACGTAATAAACATAAAATTCAAATAAGAATTTTATTATAACTTATATAAATATATTAAAAAGTATATATAAATATACATAACTAAACATTCTTATTAATTCCCACAGAAGATATATACTTTGGCCTTCAGAATATATTTAATTTGAACTATGTTTGAAAGTCTTGAAAGCCTTGTGTGCCAAATAATCTATCGTAAATGCATGCATTTCAAAATTTACTGAACCCGCACCCACACTCTTCCCACAAACAGCCTTCTTCCAGTAGAACTTGCCAGTCTGGCTTTGGCAATGGTAAGGATTTCCTTCATGCAGTCTCCTTGGCCTTGTATGGGTTTTTGCAATTTGCAATTAGTCCCTTCATCCCGCCAGGCATGGGTCACAGGGAGATCTGGTCATCCACTGATGTCCACACCTTCACTTCTTCCAACCACCAAAGTGCAAAGGCTTCAGAAAGTGGAGCTGAGGGACAGTCTCCACCTTTGTGTTCCATGATAGCTTGGCATTTTCCTTACAGTACAAATAGAAATATTCCTTCTGCCTCCCAAACTTCCTTTCATCCAGGGGCCCATTTGACCCTCATTCAAACGAAAAATGAGACATGAATTTTGGTAAAAAATAATACTGATAAACATGATACCTCTACATGTGGAGACATAATAAATACCATGTTACCATGAAGAAGAAGTTAGATGTGGGGCTGATGACTAATTCAGATACCAGACATGTGTACCTTTTGCTGGATAACCAACATTCTCTATCCTTTCAAAGGCATCACACTGCCCACCACATGTCACTTTCATTCCCTCACCCAGACCAAAGTGGCTTCATGGCTGCCTGGCCAGAGACATGAACAACAGCCAGGGGTGTCCACAGCTAGGAGCTTCTACCTGGAACATCCGTCAGCTTTTGAGATTCTTATTTTTTGCCTTGTATGGTTAGACTGAAATCACGTAATAAAAGGAAACTGTAATTATTTTTATGTGTGTCAAGAGTTCTTGGCCTTGCCTGTTGGTTTTGTAATTTTGGACAAAAACAACCTGGCTTTCAATGATAATGATCTGTGTCATGATAAAGGGCAAATTTTGGAGCCCTTGTTCTCAAATAATGTAATTTTGTTCCAGGCAAGCTATTAACTCCTAACTGTGTTATGTTTTAAATAGAAATTGTACTGAAAATCCTGTGTTTGTTAAAAGTTGTCTTTTAGGAGCATACAACATAAGATTAAGTATTTGAAATTTCAGCATAATCACTACTCTGAATAGCAAGGGTTGTGCAGTGGGTGGCTGGAACATTCAGTGCATATGATAAAGGAAACTAGCAGTTTTCTCTAAACGTATGCCACAAATCCTTCTAGGTGGCCATTAATATTTTCTTTTAGCAGTGGAGAAATTAGAAGCTTAGAGAAGATAATGAATTAACTAAGGCAACAAAGCTGTCAAGTAGCAGAACCAAGATTTTAAGCTTAATATGGGACACCATTGCTTGTTCTTTTTTGACTACACTATGCCAATATTCTCTATAAAGATTATTTGCCACAGATAAAATAATAAAAATAATATAATTTTTTTCTATGTATTTTTTATCCTGCTTATAGAAGCTTTAGAGCTACCTTGCAGTGAAATAGGTCAGCCTAGAAAGTAAATTGCTTTCAAGGAATACATTGGTTCATTTTACATATTGGTGCCCCACCAAATAACTACAATTAGCACAGTGTCTATACATAGTGGATTCTCAAGAAATATTTATTGAATGAAGGAGATAGTTTCCAAGCCCTCTGTGTTTAATAATACAGCACTCTCTTATATATTCGAGCCTTCAAAATATACAGATGTGGCTGTTACCACTTCCGTTCCCATTTTGTTGGAGAGAACTTAGTGAAGGCCACATCTAACTGCAAATGAGATTAGGAAGTGTGGATTTAATAGATGTCACCAACAAAGGAGATGAACTTTGGTGGACAGAAAGCCATTACTAGCATAGTCATTCATTTGAAGTTGTGTTGAGGATTAGGGAACTGGAAAACCATGGCAAGTTCTAGAAAGACAACTCTAACTTCACGGTTCTGTGAGGGATCAGGGCATCATGTCTAAAAACGCTAAGGGTGAGGTGGCCGTTATACATCCAACTCTTCCCATTGCATCTCCAACCAGATGACTGAATCTGGAGCGCTGAAGCAAGGTCAATACTGGTCTTGGAAGCATGGCAGTGCTGGACAATTGGATGATACTTAAAGTCAGTTGGATAGATAACTTATTTAGGCAAAAATTGCAGGGAAGAGATGAGAGGAAAGTTAGGACTAACCTCAAAGGCATTTAAACATTTAGAAGCCTGATAGAGCAGGAAACACAGGCAAGGAGACTGCAAAGGAGCTCCCATTGAGGTTGGAGGCAAGTTAGTTGGTGTGGCTGAGCAGGAGACCCTGGCCACTCATCCCAAGAGCCCCGGCAGTCAATCCTGTGGCTGGGGTTGCTGACGTTGACAACGGTTCACAGATAGGTTGGCAGGGAGGCCATGTTCAGACGGACTCTTATGACCAGGAGGTGAGAGTTCTTTTTATTCCCAAGTGGCGTAATGTGTTCTGAAGTGTTTACTTCATGGCCTGTTGGCAATTGACCAGCTTATTACATCAAAACAACAATTACATACTGGAAATTCCTTAAAAAGACCTGTCATCACGATAGGAGATTGCCTTTATGATAATTCTGGGAGTCTATGATTGGCAGCTTTTCTTTATTCCAGTCTCACATTACCATTTAAACCAACCAAAACACTCCTCTTGCCAGAAAAGTAAATTGCCACTTTAAGACATGAAAAACAGGCGAAAGTATAAAAATGTGAACAATCGCTATTGTGAGTCTAGCAAGTCCTGGGTGATTGTGTGAACGAGGCGATTTGCATCTGGTTCTGCTTGCTTCTTTCTTGCTTTCGTAATTATTCAAACACTCCTGGTCATTAATTCCGCCAGATACAAATTAGAAAAAGAAAACTCTCCCAACTGACATAGACTTTCCTTAATCCACCACTAGTCTCCCAATCACAGAAATTTTTATGTGGATCTAATCTTTTTACTTTTGCCTGCCATTTGTATTCCAAATTCTTTCCAACATCTACCTATTCACAAGCTCCACTAAATGCACATATTCAAAACATATAAAAAACAAATTTAAGTACTCTGAGCTCTTGGATGGCGGAGTAACTAAGCATATTTGCTTCTTGTTACTGTTAGAGTAGGAAAATGGCATAATGGTGATAATATAAACTGACTCAAAAGACAGTGAATTAATTCCTCAGAGGGTGGTTCCCCACAGTGTAACATATTTGAATCATCTGAAGGGTCTTCCTCATGTTCATTAATAAAAGGAAGATGTTTTGGAATCTCATAGAAGACGTGAAGAGCTACCTAGGCTTTGAAGAAATTAGGAGACAAGATCTAAGATACAAACTTTCAGGTGTAAGGTGAACAAGTTCTGGGGATGAAATGCACAGTACGTTAATTTGATTGTGATAATCATTACATGATGCATACAGATATCAAATAATCACCTGTACATGTAGAATATATACAACCTTTATTTGTCAAGTAAATATTTTACCATTTAAAAAAAGACAAGATCAGCAAAAGATGGAAAGCACAGGTGACCCCAACATTCACCAAAGAGTTTTACCTCCAGGCATTTGCTAATTAGTAAGGACAGCCTGGTAATGTAGAAACCAAGGTGTGGGGGAGCCACAGGGCAGGAGAGAACAGAGGGGCTCCAAAATTAGAGGGGCTTTAGGCAGCCCCACGGGTGAGAGGGACTAAAATTGGACTTCAGCGCTTGTGAGGGAGGAGTTTCCTAGATCTTCAGCTAGGCTCTAAGGGCATAGAGCCAGGAGTAAAGGCAAAGCAGAAACCAACCAATGCTTTCAAAAGCTGAAACCCAGCTTTCAATAAACTCAATTCAAGAAAGAAAACTGATAACAAGAAAGAAAACCTTGGCATATCTAAAGGTCTTACAGACCCCCAAATTATTGTGATTATCTTTGTTCATGTAATTATTACTATTACTATTATTATTATTTAGACAGAGTCTCACTCTGTTGCTCAAGCTGGAGTGGAGTGATATGATCTCAGCTCACTGCAACCTCTGCCTTCCTGGTTTAAGCAATTCTCCCACCTCAGCCTCCTAAGTAGCTGGTACTACAGGTGTGCACCACCATGCTCTGTTAATTTTGTATTTTTTGGTAGAGACAGGCTTCATCATGTTGGTCAGGCTGGTTTCGAACTCCTGACCTCAAGTGATCCACCTGCTTTGGCCTTTCAAAGTGCTGGGATTACAGGCATGAGCCACCTAATTAACTAACTAGTTGGGCTGTAACTAAATTTTTGAATGCGTTGGCATGAATTTTTTAAAAGGGCACATTTATAAAAATCAACAGAAGAACAATAATAGGGATAGTTCTGTATCACTCGATCCATAATTGCAGCCTTTTCTAAAGAACTCCAAGGATTTAGGGTGTCTTGCGACAGGAGGAGCTGGCCCTTGGGGGCTGCCCTATCTAGCAGACAATCCTGCCTTTCACTGGTTCCAGATAACAGTGGTGGCATCTCTGCCTCGCCATCACAAGGCCAGGGCACTGGAGATGCCTTCCCCATTCTGGTGCTGGACTAACCCTCATTCCCTGCTAACTTCTTTCTGTTTTTTTGTGCAGTGGGCCAGAGACAGCCACACTGACCGGGACCCTTACTGAATTCAGCTGAACCAAATCCAAAATTGGTTTCACAATATTGTAACATATTTTTACAACACACATTTAAAGTCTTTTCATTTTCTAATACTCATGACAGAATGCTAAGAAAATACTGGAAAAATAAAGCGACATCTCTCAACAAATATGTATTGGGCATCTCGTCTGTGCAAGCGTTGTGCTGCTACTGAAGTTTAAAGCTTGAACCAGGTGAATTCTATCCTGAGATAGATGTCAGTAATTAGGGGCATTTCAACTCTGTTGATCTAAACTATTAGCCAGTTTAGTCTGAATGCATTGAGATGAAAAATAAGGTAGGTGTGGTGGCATGTGCCAGCTGTCCCAGCTACTCAGGAGGCTAAGGTGGAAGGATCCCTTGAATGCAAATTTTGAGGTCAGCATGAGCAACGTAGTAAGACCTTATCTCAAAAGAAAGAAAAATCAGCTGTGCTTCTTTCATATGTATATTAAATAATTACATAAAATTTACATTTATGTGTATGTATATATATGCTATACTTACATACATGCATATACATGTATACACAGGCAATATTTATATATTGTCAACATTATTTAGATCATGGTACATTTATAGTTCTGTATCTTGATTTTGTCACTGAACATATAAACTTCATGCAGACCAATCTGCCTGGAGTGTCTTGAAGCAATCAAAATAAGATTACTTTTTGTTTTGTTTGTTTGTTTTAAATGCATAGCATCAGAAAGCTCATTGCTTTGGGTGTTTAGAAGCCAAAATGAGGCATTAACTTTGTTTTATAAGTGCACGTTGGTTTTTTTTTTTTTTAAAAAAAAAAACATAATGCCACTGAAATCTGTAAAGTGAACACTCTCAATAACTTTCTATTTTTAATGTACTGGTTGATCTTAGAAAAGTGCTAAAAAACCATCCTGTTTTTATTTCCCTTCATTTGTCTAATGTGGCCACTCTGGGCTACTTCAGAGCCGTTATTGCACTAGGCCTGTCTCTTTATTTGATGAGGCCCTTCTTGAATGGCACAGGATATGAGATGAGGCACATCAGAATTGCTAATGGATAAGAGCAAACATTATCCAGTGATTTCTTTTCTTTTCTTTTCTTTTTTTTAGTCCTGGGTTACATTGCTGTATTAGGTTTCTGCAGAGAAAAAGAACCAATAGTATGTGTATGCGTACACACATGTGCACACACATCCACACACATATAAGGAGATTTATTGTAAAGAATTGGTGTATTTAATTGCTGAGGCTGACAAGCCCGGTGTCTTCAGGGTGGGCCAGCTGATGTTGCAGTTACGGTCTGAAGGCAGCAGGCCGAGACCCAGGAGAGCTGTAGTTTCCAGTTTGAGTTTAAAGACCATTTGCTGCAGAGCAAGGACGAGCCCATGCTGCAGATGAAGTCCCAATGCAGTCTACTGGAGAAATCTCTCTTGCTTAGGGTATGCTAGTCTTTTTGTTCTATTTAAATTATTGTTCTATCAGCTGATTGGAGGAAGCCTACCCACATTATGAAAGGTAATCTCTTTTACTCAATCTACCAATTTAAATATTCATGCCGTCCATAACACCCTCATAGAAATACCCAAAATATAGTTTGACCAAATATCTGAGCACTTTATGGCCAGCCAAGTTGACACAAAATTAATCATCACAGGTGCATAACTTCATTTGCAATCATTTTTAGTATAAAAATTCATACCTATTTTAATTCTGCTGCAGAGTAGCCAAGTCAATTTAAAATGAAGAGCTAAAGAAGAAAGCCATTGGAGAAAGCAGAGTTTTCCTCTCACTAGATATGTTACAAAAATAAGGGGGAATTTAGGGAAGGCAGGCACAGTTCTTAGCATTTAATCAAAATTCAGTGGATAAGTCAAAGTGTATCTTTAAACCTCTACACAAGGTTATATTTTCTTCACAAGAAATTTTAGAATCATAAAAAAACAAAGTGGTTGTGTGTGAAAGGTTGTGAAATAAGGTATAAAAATTAAGTAAGATTATCAATTATCTTAGTTCATTTTCTGTTGCTATAAAAATACCGGAGGCTGGGTCGTTTATAAGGAAAAGAAGTTTATTTAGCTCACAGTTCTGCAGGTTGGGAAGTTCAAGGACATGACCTTGGTTTCTGGTGAGGGCTTCTGTGCTGTGTCACAACATGGCAGAAAAGGTCAAAGGGAAAAGAGACCTGAGGATGTCCTGACTTTATAGCAAGTCACTCTTGAGGGAACTAATTTATTCCCAGAACTAACACAGTCTTTTGAGAGACAGAACGCACTTGCTACCTTGCAAACAGCACCAAGCCACTTAATGAGGGGTCTGCCCTTAGAACCCAGACATCTTCCACTGGGCTTCACCTCCCATCACCCCCACACTGGGATCAAATTTCAACATGACCTTTGATGGAAACAAACAAACTATATCCAAATGACAGCGTCAATTAATTCTATTGAATCACTGTGACATTTCATAAAGTGTTTTAACAAATCACATTAAAAATTAATTTTCGATACAACTCTTTAAGACAGATTTTTTTGTTTTTTGAGACGGAGTCTCGCTATGTCACCCAGGCTGGAGTGCAGTGGCACAGTCTCGGCTCACTGCAGCCTCTGCCTCCTGAGTTCAATAATTCTCTGCCTCAGCCTCCCGAGTAGCTGGGATTACAGCTGCCCGCCACCATGGCCAGCTAATTTTTTGGAAATTTTAGTAGAGACGGGGTTTCACCATCTTGGCCTGGCTGGTCTTGAACTCCTCACCTCGCGATCCACCCACCCCGGCCTCCCAAAGTGCTGGGATTACAGGCGTGAGCCACCATGCCTGGCCAAGATAGGTATTATTTTATACACACACACACACACACACACACACACACACACACAGATAAATGATTAACTGAAAGTTAAAGAATTAGTCTCAAATCACACAATAAGGAAGTGGCTGTGCTAAACTCCTAGCTCCAGGGTCTGGATTCTGAGCCTTGTTCTCTTTCTGATTCAGCTTGCTGTTTCAATGAAAGATCAGAGTTACCATGTAACTGAAAGACAGGGAAATAAAGCAACAGGTGGGAACATAAATGTCCGGAAAACTAGTCTTTGGGTAACTCTAAAAACCAGGATTGATTTTCACAGAAGCGTTAGGTTGATAAAAACCCATATGAATCTCTATCACACTTTCAGATGATGGTATGTATCTCATGTTACTGTTCCCTGGATGTTCCCGACTAAGGCTTTTCTAATAGGCCACAGGGTAGCATCCATCAAGCATAGCTTTAAAATTAAAACACAAAGAAATTCAACAATGTCCACGAGGTCACACCGCAAAACCAAAAATAAAATACTATGTCTTCACTTAATGTCATCAGTAGGTTCTTGGAAACTGTGACATTGAGCAAAACAATGTATAACAAAGCCAATTTTACCCTGGGCTAATTGACATGAGCAATAGTTATGTTCCTATGGTATATTTTTGGTCACAAGAACATCACCTAACTTCTAACTAAAGACCAGAACACTTCCAGTATTAAACAAGGAAAGAAATGTGAGCTATACATACATTTAAGAAAGATCAATTAAAACAAGTAACATAATGATTTATCTGCTTATTCCAGGTCAGGGCAGTTCAGGCAGAATGTAGGCACCAGCCTGGACAGGAGGCCGTACCGTCTCAGGGTGACTCACACACACCCACACTCACTCACATGAGGACCACTGAGGCACGCTGATGAACCGAACCTGCACCGTTTCGGGATGTGGGAGGAAACCAGACGACCCAGAGAAAAATCCATGCAGGCATGCGGAGATGTGCAAATAACACAGACAGTGGCCCAGGCCAGGAAGTGATTATTTTTTCTCATCAATGCTATATTGAAAGAACATTGAACAAAACGACATTATTCACGGAACAGCTGTAGAATGCTTATTTCACAGCGTAGTGTGGCCCCCTCCACATAATGCAGGCATGAACTGCCAAGGTGCTGTGCGTTTACCACGTTTGATCCAGTGAGAAGCCATCATTTCACACCTTCCCCACATGTCAGGTGGTCACCATCTTCCTTGCACACTAGACATACCACTCACAGCATTTCAGCGAGTGGCTTTGCCTCCACCCAATGTCTCTGCCTTCCTCTGCCATTTCCTCACCTTCACAAAATCCATCTTTCTCCATCCTCCCCCAAACCTTAGTTCAATGCATTCAGAGGCTGCAGCAAGGTAAGAAGGTGAGAACTTTCCCATGTTGTTCGTGACCTAGTCTTCTTTGATGCAAGAAAATTGCTTTGAATTCTAGTCCTGCTCCCAAGTCCTCCATGCAATGACATTTAGGAATAGCTAAGGAATTTAGTGGGTGTTTGTTTGTTTTGAGACAGTCTCACTCCATCACCCAGGCTGGAGTACGATGACATGATCTTGGCTCACTGCAACCTTTGCCTCCCGGATTCAAGCAATTCTGCTCCCTCAGCCTCCCAAGTAGCAGGGATTATAGGCACCTTCCACCACGTCCAGCTATTTTTTTTTTTTTTTGTATTTTTGGTAGAGATGGGGTTTCGCCATATTGACCAGCCTAGTCTCCAACTCCTGACCTCAGGTGATCCACCTGCCTTGGCTTCCCGAAGTGCTGGGATTACAGGCATGAGCCACTGTGCCAAGCCTTAACTAGTGTTTTAACTGAAAGTCACAGTCAGCAATTGAAGGTAAAACTTTATATTCCTTTCACATTTTCTGAAAAATCATTTTTCAGGGAGTGAGGAGTGAGGGACAATATAAAGACTTTTCAGATGATGTGTAAAGCTGGAAATGGCTTTCTCCTGCCAGGACCCAAAGTGATGTGTGATGTACAGCACAGTGTGGCAGAAAGCATGAAGTCAGGATTTCCATGGTTTAAAGATAGAAATATTCTCTGAATGTCTCGGTTTCATAACAGGTACTTGCACTTTAGGACTTTTAACGAGGTAGGCTACATATTGGGATTTTTAAAAACATTTGATGATTCAGCCTAGTTATTTTCTCTACCTCCTCTTTCTGTTTGAAATTGCAGTTTTACATGTGGTTATGTAATGCTATTTTCATTTTAGGGAGAGCAAGCCCCTTAAGTTAGCTGTGTCCTCAGCAGACCCAAACACTCTTTATGTAGAAAGTATGTCTAAAAACACCTTTACATTATGAATAAATAATTACAGCCCATGTGGATAAAAATAGCAACAAAAACAGGTTACAATTAATAGATGACCCAAAGAAGATGAATCCCCACCTTGGAAGGAGGGGCCTTGGGTCTTGGAAAGACCCCTGATCTAGGAAAACAGAGCCATGAGAAGAGGATCACAGCAAGAAACTCCTTTGCCATTTTCCCTTTTGGTCCTATCTGCTGGGCCACTCCAGGGCCAGTCCAATAAGTGGGCCAAAGCTGTTTAGGAGGAGTGGGATCCACACAGATGTCCAACAGCCTCTGAATGGGTAACCCAGGTCAGCAAAGAGACTGACGGGTGTGCCTGCATCAGAGATGCTCTCAGCCCAACAGACATGTCAAGAGCACAAGGGCAGGGCCTGTCCCTGGGTGCTTGGTATGGTGAGCACCTCAAGTGGCTCCAGCAATTTTCCAAAACATCAGTAATAACTTCAGGCCTTCTCTTTGTCACTGGTATCGCTACATCAGTTCCTATACCTCTGGTAGGCAGAATAACAGCCCCAAAGATATCCACATCCAGAATCTGTGACTATGTTACCTTATATGGCAAAAGGGATTTTGCACATTGACTAAGTTAATGTTGAGCTGCAGAGATTATCTTGAATTATCCAGGTGAATCCAGCCCGATCACACATGTCCTTAAGACCTTTTCCAGCTAGGTTTAGTCAAAGAGATGTGATACTGACTCAAAGACAGAGGAAGAGGATACAAGCTACGAAACATGAGTGGCCTTTAGAAGCTACAGAAAACGGGAAAAGACTCGCTACAAGACCTTCCAGAAAAAAACAAACAAAAATCTGCACGCCTGCCAACACCTCGATTTTACCCATGAGACCCTTGTCAGACTGACCAACAGAACTGTAAGATGATACATTTTTATTGTTGTAAGTTACATAGTGTGTGGTAATTTGTTATGGAAGCAGTCGAAATTAATATAACACCTAAAGTCACTTTCACATGAAATAGCTATTCCAGAAATCTGTGCATACTGAAATCCCAAGCGGGCACCTGTGTGGCGGGGTCGGGGGGCGGGGGGGCGCATGGATTCCATGGAGCTCATTTACTTTCTTTTTCTGCTTTTATACACATTTTATTTATTACTCAGGCTTTGTGAAAAACATATTAAATGTTAAAAACTTTTTTTCTTCCAACTTTCATTTCAGGTTCTGGGGGTACATGTGCACATTTGTTATGTGGGTAAATTGTGTGTCACTGGTTCAAAGTAATTGAGGGTAGAGCATAGAAGGATTTCAGTGACTCTAGTGGAGTCAGTTTGGTCTGTTTTTGAGTCTTGAAAAAGGGGAGGAGTAAGTCTGTTGGGAAGCCCGTGCAGAGGCTGCTCTAACTAATTACACCCTGAGCAGCTCCACCGATGCCTGGCTCACTGAAGACACAGGCTGAGCCTCTGTTCCCTGAAGACACAGGCTGAGCCTCTGTTCCCTAATTCATAACTGTTTGCAGCACTGTTTTTGTTCCTCACTGTGTCCTCTGCTCTCCCATCTCTTGGTCTCTGGACTAAAACTTGGACCTGCCTCATTCCCATATTCTCCTGTGATTTTTTAGTTTCCTCCTGAGGGAGATGCCTAAACAGGCTTTGTGGATGAGGAGCAGTGAGCTGCTTTGAGGGTATGTGGGTCATTGACTGAATTACCCACTGCAGAGGAGGTCCCCCTGCCAGCAGCCTTCATGGTCCCTGCAGCGGGAGAGTCTTGATTTTCTGGCCCCACTAGACCGTGAGCTCCTTGAGGACGAGGAGTGAAGGTGATGGATTTTGAAGCCCTAGCCAGTGCCTAGTGTGTCGTAAGCACTCAAACACTATTTGCTAAATGGCTGAATTATTAAGAAAAAAATATCCAGCAGCAGTGGCTTTGAGGTTGGTGATGCAGGTCTTGAAAGTGCTGAAATTTTAGCTAAGATTTCAGAATTTTTCTTTCTTTTTTTTTTTTTTTTTTTTTTTTATGAGACGGAGTCTTGCTCTGTCACCCAGGCTGGAGTGCAGTGGCGCGATCTCCGCTCACTGCAAGCTCCGCCTCCCGGGTTCACGCCATTCTCCTGCCTCAGCCTCGCCGAGTAGCTGGGACTACAGGCGCCTGCCACCACGCCTGGCTAATTTTTTGTATTTTTTTTTTTTTAGTAGAGACGGGGTTTCACCGTGGTCTCGATCTCCTGACCTCGTGATCCGCCTGCCTCGGCCTCCCAAAGTGCTGGGATTACAAGCGTGAGCCACCGCACCCGGCCAGATTTCAGAATTTTTCAAAGACCTCATGCTTTTTAGATGAGCTTAGTAATGACCTGTGTTCCCCTGCAGTCCCTCCACAGGAATCATCAGCTGAAGTCATCTGTCCCCTCTCCCCAGAAGCTGTGTGGCAGTGGGTTGGATAACAGAGCTTGGTAGACTGTCTCCTGGATGTGAATCTTGTCTCTACCATCAGCAGGTGCATGTGGTTGGACAAACTGTTTAGACTCACTAAGCCTCCATGGCAAGATGTAAAAATACGCGATATAAAATGGAGACCATGAGAAGACCTAGCAAGATAAACCATATAAAGCAGTTACAGCTGACACATAGTAAGTGCTCCAGTGTCGAATATTAGCTGATTTTTATTTTTGTTATTATTATTAGTAGTAGTAGTGTTCACCCCTCCACCCCATTATAACATAGTACATCTTATTAATGTAGCATTGAGTCACTGAAAGTGAAGAGTGAACTTTGAGAGGGTCTGCTCTCCTGTCCAGCCTTAACCTCCCATGAGCTGACTATAAAATTAAGCAACTCAGACTTGCAGAGGAAAGTTCTGCCCTGAAGAGCCTGGGTCACTCCCTAGCATCATCTGCTTCCTGCTTTTCTCTTCGCCTTCACCATCACCTCTATTTTAGTGGACGGTGCCATCTACTTCAAGGGGAAAGTTATTCAGATCTTTCTCAGAGAGATGTGAGCAGCCACAGGGTGGCCTTGTAGCATTTCATGTCCTCCCCTTCTCCTTCAAAAAGGGAAAACCCTCTCTCGTCCTTTTTCCTTCCTCCCGCTAGCTCATACTTACCTCCAGAAATCAACGCCACACTCTTCCTCTCAGGCTGCCCTGCGGATCCCTGGCTAGACTGCTTGCCCTCCACCAAGCTCAGACCTCTCCCAATTCCACCACAGCAAACACCTGTCAAGCTGGCAATCTCCCAACTATTGGAAATAATACCCTTCCTGCCATAAGCATTTTTTTTTTTTTTTTTTTTTTTTTTTGAGACAGAGTCTCGTTCTGTTGCCCAGACTGGAGTGCTATGGTGCGATCTCGGCTCACTACAAACTCCGCCTCCCAGGTTCAGGCAATTCTCCTGCCTCAGCCTCCTGATTTGCTGGGATTACAGGCACACACCACCAAGCCTGGCTAATTTTTTTTGTATTTTTAGTAGAAACGGAGTTTCACCATATTGGCCAGGCTGGTCTTGAACTCCTGACCTAAGCTTGTGATCCACCTGCCTCAGCCTCCCAAAGTGCTGACATTACAGGAGTGAGCCACCATGCCCAGCCCATAAGCATCTATTATGTGTGAGGGCATATGCCCACTTTATCTCCTTTCATTCTACAATTAATTAACTGATTAAGGTGTTACTATCCCCTCTACCATTCACCATGTGAGAACTGGAGCTCTAAGTATGTATTTACACAGCTAGGAGAAATAGGAACAGGTCCGAGCCCAGCTTATTACTCTAAAGATTTTTGATGGTGCACTATCAACCATGAGCTCTGGAAAGTGGGAGGCATTGTGTTATTTTTATTGCAAGTACCTAGCCCAGTGCTAGCATAGAGCCTGGGATAAGGCGAGCTGTTTAATATGTCATTCCTGTGTTCAGGTGCTCACTCAGTATCTGTGGAATAAATAGGTGAAGTCAGCAATGTAGGATTACTCTTCTCCATCAGTCGCCTGGTACCTGTAAATTCGGTAAGAATGACCCCCAGATGATGGTTAAACTGAACTGACATGAAATCTGAGAAGAGGATTAGAAGCTGGAAATTATTTTAGAAATGCAAAAAGCATACTGAGGATTGTTAGGGTCCCCTTGCTTTAAGGAAGCAATGGGAATAAAATGCTGACCTCCCATAGATGGGCAGGTCAAAGTGAACCTTTTTGTGGGTAATAGAACCCAGACTCAGGACATTTTAGAAAAAAGGATTAACGAGAGGTTACAGTGTAGAACTGTGGGTGGCACCAAGCATGCCGTGAGCTGCCAGCAAACCGCAATTTTCCCTGACTCATTTAAGATAACTGTGCTGAGGAAGAGTCTTATTTGCCCCTTGAAATTTCTCTCCACCCCCACAACCCCCTCTGTGCCTCCCAGTATCGCCTCCAGAAAGTGCATCAGATGGGTTCCCTTGTCCCATGGCTTCGAGATGGTGGCCTGTCAATGGGTGGAGGTGGCTGGAGGTGGTGGAGAGTGGGTGAGGTGTGCACCTGTTCCACTCACCTTCCTGGCAAGGCAAGGTAGCAATCAGTGAGTTCTTCATGGACCATGGTTGCTGTCTGGAGGCTTTCTCCTGCAGCTGAAGATCTCTGAAGGTTCCAGTGATAGCTACCTCCCCTGTCCTTCAGACCTAGGGGTGGTGACATATTCCGGGTGTTGCTGGTCCTGGGAGGCAACCCTTAAACCCTCAGCTTTTCTTACCTCCGCTCCATCTTGTAAATAAATGGCCCTTCATCGAGATCCCTTTGCTCATGGTTTGAAGAGTACCATCTGCTTCTCGCAGACCCTCACTAATGCAGAACTGATAGGACCCCAAGATCTTGGCGGCTTAACTTAAGACAAGTGCATTCTCCCTCTTGTGAAGTCCAACCAGGTAGTTCTGTGAGCTGGTACCCAGACCGCTTTTTTTACTTGTGGCTCTCAGCTTCTTGAGGCATCTAGGAATGGGAATTGTAGAAGCCAGTCCTGGAAGTGGCATCCATCACTTTCTAGAGTTTTGTTTGCCAGGACGTGGTCACCTGGCCTCATCTAAATTCAGAGGACACTGGTCTAGACACTGTCCTGAAGAAAAGGAGATGGGCTTGAGGGAAAACCAGGCAATCTCTGCCACAACATTTAAAACTATTATCAGTGCAGAAAAATGTATTTTTGCTCCAGTGCATAATATGTTCTATCATGGCAATGTCTGCATCCTGCACTGATAGGTCCTGGGATGTGGCACAGAATAGGTGTAGCCTGCTGGGCGCCTGTGAAAGGTGGCACATAATCATGTCAAGCCAGTGGCAAAGATGTTATGATTCCTGAAACACTGAACAACTTACTTTTCTGAGACTGTAGGTAAACATGTAGGAGGGTAAAGAGCTCTACTTGAAGAGCATCCTCATGCTGGAGAATGCCCAAGGGGACCCCGGCGTGACAGGGGATGAGATGCTTCTGCAGAGAGCTGGAAGGGTGCTTGACTGTAGAAGTGACTTGTGTATTTTTCTGCTTTTTAATGTTTTAATCCTACAAGAGTGACAATAAAAATGCTATAGTGTGAAACTGTGGCACTAAGCTGAGAGAACTAGAAAGAGAAAATTTGGAAAACCTAGATGAAATACACCATTTGGGACACAACTTAGAGAGTCTTTAGAGGAGAATGGTTTGGTGGTTTTATGTTAAGTGAATTTTCATTACATTTCGGAGCTGGAAGAATCCCATGATCCACGTGTAAGAAAGCTCCAGCTCTGCGAGTCAGTGATTTGCCTGTCATGCCTGGCAGCGAATGAATGAGCAGAGGAAAGACAAGATGCAAGTTTCACTAATCTTCCCAGGTATCTCCTGGGGACTAACTCCCATTTCCCACCAGGTAGCTGGTTTGACAATGAGCACTTTGTTGACTGCCTTCCCTTTTCTCTTCCATTTCCCCAGTTCCTGCCAGTGATTCCTGCTCTTTCCAAATATACTCCCTGAATTCTTGGCTCAAGTCCTGCCTCAGGAACTCAAAATAAATAATTCATGAACAATATTTGGACTACTTTAAGCACAATAACTGTTACCAGCAACATTCATTTAAAGTGACAATCATGTATTTTTCCTTATTACCTTACCACTCTTTTTTGGTTATAGTATTAATTTCCAAGTATGTCTGTGTGTGCATTTAGCTCAACAACTCCTTTTTCGTTAGTAATTCCTGCAATGGGCACTGAATAAATACATGCCCAAGTAAAGAAAAACTGAATTGAAAAGACCCAATGAATGACAAGCAGAAGTATGGGGATCTCTGTTTGAGCCATTGTTCAAGGAAATGGCAGAGTAAGAAGGGAAGAAAAATGAAAGGTTGCTTTTCTAAAAGGAGAAGTAGAAGCTGGGAGATGATACTAATAAATCTAATAGAAAGAACTAGATGCACAGGGCTAAAATAAATAAATAAATAATAAGTAAATAAAGGAGAAGGCAGGAGGGCACCCTGCTGAACAGTAGAGGGTAAGCCAGTGCAGAGTTCTGAGCAGTTTTGGTTTTGTGTTGTTTCGGCACCGATGGCCCCAGCACCCAGGGAGGAAGCAGTCATTTCAATTCCACGGAAAGCGAGCATCCCTGAGGACTCCTTTCCCCAATCAGTGAGCAGAGACCCTCAGGGGGGGATCTGGAACCATCAAAAGTCCACAATAGAGACACTTCCTAGAACTAGGTAAGTGTCCTTGGTAGGCGGAAACAACAGGAACAGAGACAATTAAAAGCCCAGGCCAGCACAATGCCTGTAATCCCGGCATTTGGGGGAGGTTAAGGAGTGAGGATCACTTGAGGCTAGAAGTTTGAGAACAGCCTGGGAAACATAGTGAGAGCCCTGCCTCTACAAAAATATTAAAAAATTAGCCTGGTGTGGTGGCACATACCTGTAGTCCCAGGTACTCGGGAGGCTGAGTTGGGAGAACGGCTTGAGGTCAAGAATTTGAGGCTGCAGGGAGCCGTTGTGGAGCAACTGCACTCCAGCCTGGGTGAGAGAGCAAGACCCTGTCTCATAAAAAACTAGATAAATAAGTAAAAGCCCAGATCATTTCAGACACCTCAGGTTAGAACGAAATCCCATTTTCCATGTGATATCATGAGATAGTTAACAGGTTAGGACATCCACCTATTATAAGGCACACCTGCCATCCTGCATCTAGACCTTGTGGCCATAGCAGCCTAGCAGTTCGACCTGAGATAGTTCCCGGCTGCAACCTGGTCTCGGTTCCACACCCTTCTCCTCAACACCCTACCCTCACCCTCTTGTGCTCAATGATCTCTTTCTATGTTCATTGTACCAGAATGCACACTGAGGAAAAGGTCTGTTACTGTCATTTGTACTGACACGCTATTGTAAAGGCAAGGCATTACCCTTCCAGGGCCCCAGGGTGGAGCCTTACTGGAGAGGAAGGACCCAGACACAGACTGCTATAGAGAGCTGGGGTGGGATCTGCCTTGTGCTTCCCCTCCAACCCAGCCCTGGGCTGGTTAGGCACTGCTCCCAGGCTCCCCAGACCCTGTGTTCACCTCTGTGACAGCTCCTGAGGACAGCAGGTGTAACTGTCCACCTCCCTATCTGCGTATTCCTCTAGAATGTGGGCACCTGCAGGGCATGGGCTTATTTTCATAATAAATTTTTGTATTCCAATGCTTAGCATGAGGCTTAGTGCTCAGTAAAAGCAGAGTGAGTGACTGAGTGAGTGCATGGTTACATTGACCATCCACAAGCTCAAACCAAGGATGAAGGGACCTGCACAGCCTTCATCTGTCTCCATGTTCTTCTTTGATCCTTGAGATGTTAAGGGTCCTTAACCCGTCGCGCTGAACCTATTTGTCTATTTGGTTGTCTATTTTTGAACTTCTTCCATCTGTATCCTTGTTCTCAGTCAACTCTTCTTTCACCAACTCCCAGCAACTGGAGTGACTTTTGAAACACTTTCCTGTTTCTGATATTTCTGAGCTTCAGTGGACATGTCCAGAGACAAGAAGAATGATCTTCAACAGGCCTCATTTTGATCTTGATTTCTTTTGACAGAGTTTAACAGTGTCTCAGTACTGCCTTTAAAATTTAATAAAACCCTAGATCTTGGCTATTAGATCGCTAATTAACTGACCTTCTGTTAGCTGCTGCTAAAATCTTCTGTTAAATACAATTAAAGTTATTCACTTCCAACATGGGAACCCACGGTGCCACCCTTTACTCTCAGTGGCCTCTCCCGTCTGCACATCATGTACATCTCTGCACGGGCTTCCCAACAGACTTACTCCTCCCCTTTTCCAAGACTCAAAAACAGACCAAACTGACTCCACTAGAGTCACTGAAATCCTTCTATGCTCTACCCTCAATTACTTTGAACCACTATCAAACCCATCCTTCATCTTTCCCTCCATCAGAGTTTCTGTGTTCAGGGAACATGGGAAGGTTTGTTTCATTTCCCTTACCAGGCTTGCCCATCCTGTTTTCTGGAGATGCTGCTCTATCCAGCAAAAAAGCTCAGCTTTACTCTTTGTGGCCTTTCCCACATGGATTTCCAGAGTTACCTGCACCTGCAGTGCTGAAGGTGAACAGGAAGAGATGACAATTTGGTTAGACACTGCTTCCAGGCCCCCCAGACCCTGCATTCACCTCTGTGACAGCCCGGAGGACAGTAGGTATAACTGTCCACTGCCCTGTCTGTGTATTCCTCTAGAATGTGAGCACCTGGAGGGGATAGGCTTATTTTTGTAATAAATCTTTGTATTGTGCAAGGATTGGTGCTCAATAAAAACGGAGCATGTGAGTGAGTGAGTGATACACGGTTACCTCCATCTGCCCGAGGGCCCTTAGCGATATTACTAAGCATGTCTGTCCACTCAAAATGCAAGAATATTCCCATTGCCCAGAAAACCTGAGAGCCTTTGAGAACAGGAAAAACACAAGTAGGTTCTATTCATTTCAAGAATATGGAATCAGCTGTCCAGGACAGCATAGTAACATCTGGATTCTCATTAGCTCCTCATTGGGACATGTCCTCATTTCAGAAGAACACAGTGCAAATGTGTTTCTGTCTTTGGGGTCTTCTACCATGGAGAAGACAAATTTCTGAGGATGGACGGGCCTTCTCCAAACTATCTCCCTGAACTCTGTCTTTCCCATGGAGCTGAAGGCCAAGAAGCTAACCTCAAAGAAGCGAAGAAGTGGCTCATCTTTCCTTTGAAAAGAAAGCCATAACTTGCGTGATGTTTGTGTGTGTGTGTGTGTGTTTTGGGGGGGTCATAGGGGTGAGAAGGTGAGAATTACTGCTAATCCCACAGAGTATGAATTGTGTCATATCACTTTCTAGAAGGAGCTAAAGACATAACTTAAGGGCCATGAGGAGAAATCCTTTGAGCCTGACTTGAGAGTGGGGATATAGAATGTTCATCCCAAACGCCATTTACCAACCCTCAGAGAGTCCTCCTCAGTAGTTGGGGTGCTGCTAACAAAGGAGGTTCCCTGAGGGATTTCTGTGGTTTACCCAATTTAAGATGTTTTATATTTTATGCCCTTAACTTTTTGATTTTTAAAAACTTGTCATTTCTGAAACTTATTTCAGCATAGAACCATCCCTCACCCCCCACTGTTGTTTTTCATGTGTTTTCCATTGTAAGTGTGGGTCACATGCTGGGGAGGGTAGTCTAGTCTTCCTGCGACAGAGCCATCCTAGAAAGTATTGTCTTCTGCTTCAACAGTTCCTGCACAGCCGCCAGACCCTTCTAAGAACTCTACCCTCCTTAGTTCATCTTCCTTATTCTAGCCAACTTTGGGCTTAATATTTCTGTTTCCCCAGGCTAACTTCTTCTCTTCTTGCTCAGTTATCTCATCCACTCAAATGGCTTACACCACTCACCTTCCTTCTGATTTCTAATAAATCATTTTCTCCAACCCAGACTTGTCTCCTGAGCTTAGAGTCCGTACATTGAAGAGGCTCTTGAATATCTGTGTAGGTACCTCAAGCTCAGTATTTCACCTTTAAAGCTATGCTTCTTCCACTATTTTCTGTATAAGTAATATCAACACTCACCCAGCTACCTACCTTACTTTAGTGCAAAATGTTTCCTAACTTAGTGGGAAATATAAATTGAAGTATTTAGGAGCAAAGAAGTGCAATGTCTAGAACTTACTCCCAGTGACTTGAAATAAACGTATAGACAGATAAACAGATGGATACATGGAAAACAAAGGAAGAGGGTCTCATGGAAACAGTGAGTGAATCTGGGTTAAAGATTTGTGGTAGTGCTTTATTCTCTTCCTGAAACTTTTCTCTATAAAATTTTGTCAAAACAAAATTTTATTAAAAAATTGAACCTAGCAGCTGGGCATGATGGCTCACACCTGTAATCCCAGCACTTTGGGAGGCCAAGGCAGGTGAAGCACCTGAGGTCAGGAGTTCGAGACCAAGAGATGAAACCCCATCTCTACTAAAAATACAAAATATTAGCTGGTGCGCACCTGTAATTCCAGCTACTCAGGAGGCTGAGGCAGGAGAATCACTTGAATCCTGGAGGCAAACGTTGCAGTGAGCCGAGGTCGTGCCACTGCACTCCAGCCTGGACAACAAAAGGGAAATTCTGTCTCAATAAAAACACAAAAAAAACAAAACAAAACAAAACAAAAAAAACCTAGTTTCAATGAAAAAGTAAATGAAAGGTAAGATGATAAAAACAACAAACTGAGATGACCAGGAAGCTGAAAGTAGCTGAAGACAGGATGGGATAAACAAACATATCAAAATCAGAGTATATTACTATATTATAATCTTCTGTTTCTGATTATATGTGGCCTAATCAGTCTGTAATAATGTTACAACATTTTTAGGAATAAAAAAAATTCTCTTGAAAGTATAGCTAGAATAACAGAACATTATGAGAACTCTCTAAATTTCTTGCAGAAAAGGCTGAACAAGGAGTGATAGAATTGGGATTGTGCCTGCCATAGGGATGCTTTCTGACCTTAGTAACCATCGATATTTGTTATTGTCATGTGGAAACGAGGTGTGCATTGCATCCCCAAAGGGCAAGGAGTTGAGCTCAGCCTTCTAAACCAAGGTGGAACCGTGAAAGTTATAGTCTCACTAAAATAAAGGACAAGAAAGATAAAATACACATGTGCCAAAGAGAGATAGCAGAGAAGTTATACAGACCTAGAATCTAGAATGAAATAAATGCGTCCTGAGAATGTTTAACCAGTGGATGCTCACTCATGGATTTATGATTTGAGCTTACATTTTCATAAACTAGAAGCCATCAAGGCAAAAAGTAGAGAAGTTTCTAGTCTGTCATAATATTGGGGGACATGACAAAGGCAAATACAAATTCTCTGGGAAAGAAAAACACTATTAATCTAGTACTTGCATTGATAAGTTTCTACCAAATAAAAGTGCAAAATTCAGAACTGCAAAACGTAGCAGGCAAAACCATTCCAAATTAGAAGAAGAAAAACCCTAAAATATAGTATAATTAGCGATATGGTTTGGATGTGTGTCCCTTCCAAATTTCATGTGGAAATGTAATCCTCCATGTTGGAGGTGGGGCCTGGTGGGAGGTGTTTGGATCAGGGGGGCAGATCCGTCATGAATGGTGTATTAGTCCGTTTTCAAGCTGCTAATAAAGACATACCTGAGACTGGGCAATTTACAAAAGAAAGGGGTTTAATTAGACTTACAGTTCCACGTGGCTGGGGAAGCCTCACAATCATGGTGGAAGGCAAGGAGGAGCAAGTCCTGTCTTAAATGGATGGCAGCAGGTAAATAGAATAGAGAATGAGGAAGACACAAAAGCAGAACTCCCTGAGAAAACCATCAAATCTCATGAGGCTTATTCACTGCCATGAGAACAGTGTGTGGGAAACCACCCCTATGATTCAGTTATCTCCCACCAGGTCCCTCCCACAACATGTGGGAATTGTGGGAGTATAATTCAAGATGAGATGTGGATGGGGACACAGAGCCAAACTATGTCCTTCTGCCCCTGGCCCCTGCCAAATCTCATGTCCTCACATTTCAAAACCAACCATGCCTTCCCAACAGTCCCCAAAAGTCTTAATTCATTTCAGCATTAACTCAAAAGTCCACAGTCCAAAGTCTCATTTGAGACAAGGCAAGTCCCTTCTGCCTATGAGCCTGTAAAATCAAAAGCAAGCTAGTTATTTCCTAGATACAATGGGGGTACAGATACTGGGTAAATACAACAATTCCAAATGGGAGAAATTGGCCAAAACAAACAGGCTACAGGTCCCAGGCAAGTCTGAAATCCAGTGAGGCAGTGAAATCTTAAAACTCCAAAATGATCCCCTTCAACTCCATGTCTCATATCCAGGTCATGCTGATGCAAGAAGGGGGTTCCCATGGTTTTGGGCAGCTCCACCCCTGTGGTTTTGCAGGGTACAGCCTTCCTTCTGGCTGCTTCATGGGCTGGCATTATCTGTGGCTTTTCCAGGTGCACAGTGCAAGCTGTCAGTGTATCCACCACGCTGGGGTCTAGATGATGGTGGTCCTCTTCTCACAGCTCCACTAGGCAGTGCTCCAGTAGGGACTATGTGTGGTGGCTCCCACCCCACATTTCCCTTCTGCACTGCCCTAGCAGAGGTTCTTCATGAGAGCCCCACCCCAGCAGCAAACTTCTGCCTGGACATCCAGGCATTTCCATACATCTTCTGAAATCTAGGCAGAAGTTCCCAAACCTCAATCTTGACTTCTGTGTGCCCACAGGTTCAACACCACGTGGAAGCTACCAAAGCTTGGGGCTTCCTCCATCTGAAGCCGCAGTTCGAACTCTATGTTGGCCCCTTTCAGCCATGGCTAGTGCAGCTGGGACCCAGGGCACCAAGTCCCTAGGCTGCACACAGCTTGGGGACTCTGGGCATGGCCCATGAAACCACTTTTTCCTCCTAGGTCTCCAGGCCTGTGATGAGAGGGTTGCCATGAAGACCTCTGACATGCGCTGGATACATTTCCCCCATTATCTTGGGGATTAACAATGGACTCCTCCTTACTTATGCAAATTTCTGCAGTCAGCTTGAATTTCCCCTCAGAAAACGGGTTTCTCTTTCCTATTACATTGTCAAGCTGCAACTTTTCCAAACTTTTATGCTCTGCTTCCCTTATAAAACTGAATGCTGTTACCAGCACCCAAGTAACCTTTTGAATGTTTTGCTACCTAGAAATTTCTTCTGCCAGATACCCTAAATCATATCAAGTTCAAAGTTCCACAAATCTCTAGGGCAGGGGAAAAATGCTGCCAGTCTTTTTGCTAAAAGATAACAAGAGTCACCTTTGTTCCCATTCCCAACAAGTTTCACATCTCCATCTGAGATTACCTCAGCGTGGACCTCAGCATGGTTCGTATCACTATCAGCATTTTTGTCCAAGCCATCCAACAAGTCTCTAGGGAGTTCCAAACTTTCCTACATTTTCCTGTCTTCTTCTGAGCCCTCCAAACTGTTCCAGCCTCTGCCTGTTACCCAGTTCCAAAGCCACCTCCACATTTTTGGGCATCTTTTCATCAATGCCCCACTATACTGGTACCAATTTACTGTGTTAGTCCATTTTCACACTGCTGATAAAGGCAGAGTAGATGATTCTAAGTTCCAATGATTCTAAGAAAATGTGGCTTGGAAATAAACTAGATATTTGATTAGCTATAAATTTACAAAATCAAGTATGAATGTTAACATTTTAAGGGTAATAGTAGTAGTAAAAAAGTAAACTTTAAAACTTCCAAAATAGTTGAGGAAAAAAATAGGAATTTAAGAAAAAAAGTATACAAATAATTAAAACTCAGTCACCACCACCCCCCTCCCCACACAAAAAAGGTGAATTAGGAGAAAAACAGAATGTAGGAAAAGAGTAAGTAGAAAGAAAAATGTAGAAATAAACCTGAGTAGAACACTAATCAAGTTGATATGTGACGTATAATGTAAGTAAGTTTATATAAGTGATCTATAGAGCACATAGATCATCAGTTTGCATCTTTTCAAAAAACATCCATGTATTATTTGTAAGAATCACATCCAAAAGGCAAAACACACAGTTGTAAATAAGGGATAGAAAAATGTAAACCAAGTGTCTTAGTCCCTTTTGTGCTGCTATGACAAAATATCACAGCCTGGGTAGTTTATAATTGACAGGCGTTTATTTGTTACAGTTTGGAAGCTGGGAAGTCCAAGGTCAAGGCCACAAAATCTGGTAAGGACCTACCTGGTGTGTCATCGCACTGCAGAAAGCAGAAGGGGAAAGAGACAAACCGGGGTCAAACTTGCCTTTTTATAACAGCATTAACCCTATAACAAAGCAGAGTCCTCACGGCCTAATCACCTCTTAAAGGTTCCACCTCTTAGTATTGTTACAATAGCACATACATTTCAGCATGAGTTTTGGAGGAGACAAGCATTCAGACCATAGTACAGACTAACCAAATCAAAGGAAATACTAGGAAAAACAAAATGTTAGTTTCAGACAAAGTAGACTTTAAGGCAAAATAATCAAGGATAAAAATATCAACATAATGACAATGGGTAACTTCTTCCAGGAAAATTACATATATTTATACAATTTTTAATAGAAACATTTATATGGTATATATTTATAATATATATGTGTTTTCATATATTTATTTTTTATACAAACATAAATGGTTTATATATGTATGTCTCTATTTCTGACATTCAAGACACACAAAGGAAAAAAATAGTAACAGAATTACAAGTGGAAAAATGTAAAATGTATTATTATTGTGGGAGATTATTAAGACAACCTGTTTCAGTAATCGAGACCTTTAGGTCTCGATAAGGATAGCTTAATGACACAATTATAAAACATTATAAAACATTGAATTTTTTTTTTTTTTTGAGACAGAGTCTCACTCTATCACCCAGGCTGCAGTGCAGTGGCACGATCTTGGCTCATTGCAACCTCTGCCTCCTGGGTTCAAATGATTCTCCTGCCTCAGCTTCCTGAGTAGCTGGGATTACAGGTGCATGCCATCACGCCCAGCTAATTTTTTGTATTTTTAGTAGAGATGGCGTTTCACTATGTTAGCCAGGATGGCCTCGATCTCCTGACCTCGTGATCCGCCTGCCTCAGCCTCCCAAAGTGCTGGGGTTACAGGCATAAGCCTCCGGGCTCAGCCTAAAACATTGATTTTTAAAGCATATACAGAACCATTTATCCTAAAACACTAACATTGAAACAGTTATTAATATTTATTATATAGATAAGAAAACCAATCACAATAAACTTCACAGACTATTCTTTCTAACCACATGCAATAAAGTTATAATTTATTCAAAGAAATAATTTATATTTTAAGAAATTTCCAAAAAAAAGTATATAGAACTTGTACCACAAAGGAGAGTATAATGAAAATTAGACTAAATCTAGAAATGGATAATAACAGTACCAATTTTTGAAAGAACTACAGAAATATTTAGAAATATACTAACAGCAAAAAAGAATGATAGAGAATATTTAGTATTATTATTGAACTCAAGAAGTTAAAAAAATAAAAAATGAATAAACATAAAGAAAGCATTGGGAAGTTATAAGAAACAAGCAGAAGTTAATAAAATAAATAATGTTTGGGTTTTTTTTTTTTTTTTTGGAGATGAGGTCTTACTCTGTCATCCAGGTTGGAGTGCAGTGGTATGATGTCAGCTCACTGCAACCTCTGCCTCCTGGATTCAAGGGATCCTCCCACCTCAGCCTCAAAAGCAGCTGAGACTGCAGGCGTGAGCCACCACCCCCGGGATTTTTGTACTTTTTCTGGAGACAGAGTTTCACTATGTTGTTGCCCAGGCTGCTCTCGAACTCTTGAACTCAAGTGATCCACCCACCTCGGCCTCCCAAAGTGCTGGGATTACAAGCGTGAGCCACTGCACCTGGCCAAAGAATTCATTTTTGTTTTTTTTTACAAAAGATAAAAACCCAATAAGATAAATTATTTGGGAAAAAAATAATAAAATAGAAAACATCTAGCAAGAATGACGAAGTAAATTTTTTTTAAAAAACCCATAAATTTATGAAGTTTTCTCAAATGAGAAATTAAAAGGAAAGGTGTAGTAAAACAAATTAGAAAATAAAGTGAAATGAACAATGTCTTGGGGTGGAGGAACTATAATATAATGCTAAAAGTAACTCAAGATCAGAAGCAGAATAATCTATTATTGAGACTGAAAAATGTAGATCAAAAACAATTAAGACATACAGTAAATATATTTAATTAAATTCAATAAACATTCAAAATAAAGCTTTTTTAAAGTATAAAGAGCAAAAATTTTTCTTATTGTAATAAAAGGTAAAAACTTACAACAAACTCGATATTTAATTATAGAAAAATAAAATAATTTTTTTAAAGTAAGTAGCAAGAACAAAATGCTTTCTCTCACTATATGTTTTTAGTTCTTTTCTGGGTGTCTAAGACAGCACTGTGAAGTAAGAATAAAGAAGTAAATATTAAGGACCTGAACGGTCGATATGTTTGTATGCATGGAAAGCCCTAGAGAAACTAGAGCTAAATATCTGAAGTTAATAAAAATATTAGAACGTTGATAGTTGTAAAATCAATATATAAAAATGGATTGCATTCTAATAAACCATCAACAAACAGAAAACCTAATTATAAAAAGTGCCATTTACGGCCAGGTGCGGTGGATCATACCTATAATCCCAGCACTTTGGGAGGCCGTGGCGGGCAGATCATGAGGTCAGGAGTTCGAGACCAGCCTGGCCAACATGGAGAAACCCCATCTCTACTAAAAATACAAAAACTAGCTGGGCATGGTGGTGGGAGCCTGTAATCCCAGCTACTTGGGGGGCTGAGGCAGGAGAATTGCTTAAAGCTGGGAGGTGGAGGTTGCAGTGAGCTGAGACTGAGCCACTGCCCTCCAGCCTGGACGACACAGCAAGACTCCGTCTCAAAAAAAAAAAAAATTTTAGAAAAAACAGCAAAGCACACACCACTAAGGATTAAATTTAGCAATAGTAGTGCAATAACTTTATGGGTAAATATATGAAGCATTATTTTAATAGTCATAAAAAACGAGCTAACTAAAGAGAGACAGCAGGCCATAGGTGGAAAGATAGGCAACTTTGCAAATCAGTGGGGAAATGCTGACATACTTAAGAAAGAGCATGAGCAAAACTAGTTTTGCTAAAAATCCAAATATTTTGGATAAGGAATATTCAGCCTGCATTCATGTTGAGGGAGAAAGTTCCCGATGGGTCTTTGAATGCTCCTCTGCCCATGCAAGAGCTGAGCACTTCATGAGCGGGGGAAAAGGACTGCTGCCACATTCAGACAATTACCTGTAGTTGGGAACTGAAAAATCCCCACAGGGTGGGGAGAATCATTTGAGTTCCTGCCACCCAGTACGAAGATATCTTGTTGACTACACAGGGCATTTTGTAGAGTCCCCAGAAAATCAGTAGGAGTCCCTCCCAAAAAAGTGGAGATAAAATAGCCTAGAGTTAAAGACTGCTTCAGACATATCCTGAAAGGTACATAAAACCAAGCTGCCAAAGGACCAAGCTGACCCTCAAATAGTGTGTCTGCTTATATGCCTGCCCAAGGCCACCATGCTCTCAAGCCATAGCGAATATCCAGAGTTCAAAATCATAAAATTCACAACATCTGGAATCCAACAAAAATTTAATAGAAATAAGAAAATTTCACTGGATGCTATTAACAAAAAATAAATACTGCAAAAAAACAATTAATTTGAAAACATAGCAAAAGAAGCTATATAAGATGAGAAAAAGAAGTTTAAGACATTGAACTCACTAAAATTTAGTTATAACCTCAAAATCAATACCTGAATCGATGGTCATTCATGGGCGTGCACAAAGCAGTGAAACATTTGAGTCATTCAAAATGCTCATTGTCAGCTGAGGTTGAATGAAACGGTATTGTGTCTTGTTGTTTTAGCTTCCCTACTGTAGAAAAGTGTCTTTTTTTGTGGTCTATTTAGTGCCACACTTTTGTGCTTTTTGGTGGTGATTTTGCTGTTTAAAATGTCCCCCAAGCATAATGCTGAAATGCTGCTCCTACACACAGGAAGGCTGGGATGCACCCTATGGAGATAATGCATCTTAAGCCTCATTCAGGCGTGACTTACAGTGCATTGAGTTATGCTGCATGAGTTGCAGTGCCATTGGCTGTGAGTTCAATGTTAATGAATCAACAATATATAATAAATGCGCTATATTTAAACAGAAACACATAAAACAAAGTTACGTATTGACTGGTTGATAAAAATGAAGGCCCACAGGAACCTACCTCTGTACTTCCCTAGGAGCAATGGTTAAGTTTTCACTAATTCAGCATCTGTGGTGACTTTGTAGACTACAACTACCATAAATAGTGACAATAGACTACACTTCTTATATCAGTAAAATTGCTACATTTTAATGCAGAAATATTGTAGCAACAATACTAAGAAGACATGCCTTCTAATAATAAGGAATTTCTTATATTGAAATAACTCTCTAGCCAATAGTAGTTATAAACTGTAAAAAATATAATAAGCAATATTTTGAATGCACTTGAAAGTTACTAAAAATTAGCATAAACTAGAGGAGATTGACCCTCGAAAGAAGAAAACCACAGTGAAATCTACATGTATTTAACATTTCCTCCAGGGACAGTCCCCATTCCTTTGTCACAGTCAGAGAGACCCATGCAAAATCCACATTGGTACCAGCTGAGAAGTCAGCGGGTGGAGTTCGGGCAGCCACTGCGGGTGGGAATAGGGAGAGCATGAGGAAAAAGAAGAAACAGGAGGAAGGCCAACATCTCTGCTTATCTCTCCTCAGATCTTGGTTGACCCTTTAGCTGTGCATGCCAGAGTCAGAAGGAAAAAATCGCTGAGCAGAGAGCTTAACAGCATCTACCATGGAAGATAGCGTTTGGAGGCTGAACACCAACCATGCTGAAGGCCTGTTCAACTTCACTTCACGTGGGAGAATAAGGACAAACAGCACTAGAAGGAAATTGAAAATAGATGAAAATATACTAAGACAGCACGTAGCTGTCTGGGGAAGTTACTGCATGGTCCATGGAAAGAAATTTATGACAGGATGCAGATCACAATAAGAAATATTTAAAATATCAGTCAGAAAAAATGCATTTTATGTACAAAAGTTAAATTCCTAGCATTACAGACTTTTCAGTTGTAACCATTTCCCTGAAAATTTCCATCAGAGCCAATAAACAAGCGGGGACAATATCACAGCAATAAATAGTCACTAGTTATCATTTTATATCAAAATGTCAGATTTACTGTATAACATATACAGTTATTATTTGTCAGTTAAAAGTGAAATCAAGCAAAAAAGTAGTCACAGTACTAACATTTAAAACCCAGAGTAGCAACTCACATGTCGGTGTTTCGGTTTTGACAGATCTACTAGGATGAATTATCCTGAGAGCGCTGTTGCAGAGGGTATTGATTTCAGCAAAGCGTTTGAAATCATTAGGTTTTTTTTTTAAGGATAAAGCAGAAATAAATTTAAATTCATGTGCACCTAAGGAAGATCTATTTGGACCTCTGTGCTGTTCTCTGGTGTGCCAGAAGCAGTTCTATCACCTCCTCACCATAGCTGAAGAGTGGATTCAGTGTTATCCCACAGAACTCACATGAAACAAGAGCAGGTGTTTTGAACACGTCTCATCACAGCTGCTTTAAGAGGAAAAATGATAATAAATGCGTGTATTCCCTGCCCATGTATTTTTGTTGCTGAAATTGTTTTTTAAAATAGTATTTCCCTGGGAAACCTATGTAGAGTATCTCCACGTCTGTTTTAGGCAGCTTCTTTTTGGTTTGCATGCAATTTTTATTTAAAAAAATAAAAATTAGGATTTATAGAATCATGAAGTAAGTATGACTCATGCATTCATCATCCACCATCCCTCTTAGTTCTGATTAAAAGACAAACAGGAAGGATTAATAATATTATTTTATATAACAATATTGGTGGACATTGGTGCCCTTACACATTTTTTTAAAATCCAAAATAAAGCTTAATGTAAGATTAGAATAATAATCATGCAAAGTCCACTGAATCTTTGCAATTCATGTGGAGGGAGGCCTTGTTCATGTAAAAATGTTCCAGCAGCTCAGGAGATTGGCTGAATATGCTGTCTGCATTTTCTAGAAGTAGCTGCTGGAGTTTGTTCTCCAAAGAACTCAGATGGGACTGAGCTGTACACAGGCTGATTTCTCTCCAAGGCTGTCATTGCTTGCAGCTAGCTGCGTGAATGATTTTCCCGTTCCTCACTTATAAATTGAGGACTTGGGATTAGGATAGTTAAGATTCATCCAACCATAATAGTCTAAGCTTCTGCTGCTGCCTCAGGTCATCCAACCCTGTAAGCCAACAGGTGAAGGAGCAGATTCTCCAAAGCAATGCCTGAACTCAACACAACTTGCTCCTCAAGTCAGTATTCCTTCTTGTATTCTTCTATCCAGTGGCTACAGCTTAAGTCTGCATTTAGAGAACTCAAATAGCTGAGGGATGTACATATGATGGAATCTGGTCCACCTCTAGAAAACTGGGTGCATAACAAAAAGGGTAGTTACCTGATCTATTGAATAAATGGGAGGTAGGCTTATATTACTGACCAAGTTAACTAACATTTCTAAGGGGTAGTTAGTCTTCAAAAAATTTTCGTGTGTATTCATTTTTTTAATCAAATAAGGCTATTGGATGCTATGCTTGTTCAAGATTCCATATAGCTTTTATTCCTAACTTGTGACCTTCTGGATGAAAATTACTTGAAATTCTGGTGTCCATCTCAGCATTTTCTTAAGAAATGGTTGCTACTTTGTTCTCTGTTGCTAGTATCTCAAGAATATAGATGCTTAGGAATGAAATACGGCGTTTGTTGGTAACCTCTATTGTAACATCATTAGATAGAGTATCTCAGAGAAAAACAAAAAGGAATATTATTTTAAGAGATTACAATTTTGTAATCTGTAATTTTGTAATAAAGGTTACTAAAAGACATATTGTAAGAATTATTTCAATAGTTATAAAATAGATATTAGAAAATTTGTGAATTACAGACTTATAAAAATTGTAACAGTAAAAATTATCATTTGTGAAGTATTTGCCACAATGTGAGAACTAAGCCCTTCTATATATTATTGATGTATTTCTCCCAAGTCTCATGAAATAGGTAATATTATTAGCTCTTTTATATAGATGAGTAAACTGAGAATTAGTTTACAAATCATTGGTTACACATCCACACTATGCGTATACAGCTAGCAAGTTAGATTCCATCTCAAACCAAGTGAGCAAGGCTAAATTCTTTACGATTGTAATTATCTATCAAGTATTAAATCGTTTTTTTCTTTTGGTCTTTCTGTCTTTGTACAGATTTATATTTTTAGAACAAATTGAGATTATACTACCCATGCTCAGTTGGTCTACTTGTGTTGCTAATAACATTGTGAGTATATATCTTGATATCATAGACTAATCTTCACAAAATATTGTTTTTAATAGCTCCATGGCATTCTGTTAAGTGATATGTGGTGAAATGTATTAGTTAGTTATTGCTCTGTCATCAGTTATTCCAAAATCTCAGAAGCTTAAAGCTGCAGATATGTATAATCTGGCATGGTTTCTGAGAGTCAGGACTCTGGCAGCAGCTAGGCTGAGTGGCTCAGGCTCAGATTCTCCCACATGGTCACAGCTGAGATGTTGAGTGGGACCATGGTCATCTCAGGGTTTGACTGAGGCTTGAGCTCCACCTCCCTCACAGCACTGCTGGCTGGAGATGTCAATCCCTCGCTAAGCAGAACTCTCCTTACATGATGGCAAATGGCTTCCTGCCAAGTGGGAGACATAAGAGAAAACAAGGAGTGAGTCTCGGTGACTTTTACAAAGTTGTTTCCAATGTCACATGCCATCACTTCCTGCTTATTATATGTGGTACAAGTGACTCATCAATGCCATCCCACACTCAAGGGCAGGGGAATTAGGTTCCCTCTGGCATAATAAAGAATATTCATGAGGGTGTGGGAATCCTTTCAAACCATAACATCAAATAACTCTACCTTTGCCTTTATGTTTTCTAATTGAGTTCTATTGAGAACATTGTTATAAATAGCTTTGTATATAAAACTGTGAGTGTTTCTGTCATTTGTTTCAGGATGATGTCCAAGTAAGATGATTAGGATAAAGGATACAAATATCTTTTTAATTTATCACACACGCTACAGAAGAACGGCACCTTTTGAACCAAAGAGGTGGTTCCAGATTGTGGAAGATTGTATTTTCCAAAGGTGACTAATAAAATATATTGTATTTCACATATTATTCTTAAAATGTGATATTGACAATATTACAATTGAATGGTAGGAGCTACATCCTAGCCCTCTGTTTAGTCTGTTTGGACTGCTACAACAAAATACATTAGACTGGGTCACTTCTAAACAACAGAAATACATTGTTTACAGTTCTGGAGGCTGAGAAGTCCAGGATGGAGGTGCCAGCAGTTTCAGTGTCTGATGAGGGTCCTCTTCTTCATAGATGGTGACTTCTAGTTGCATCTTCACACAATGGAAGGGGCAAGCAAGCTCGCTGGGGTCTCTTTTATGAAGGCATTATCCCAATCATGAAGGCTCTTCACTCATGTCCTAAGTGCCCCTCAAAGACCCCATCTTCTAATACTATTACCTTAAGGCTTAGGATCTCAACATAGGAGCTTTGAGGGAACAAAAACATTCAGGCCATAGCACCCATCTAGGCTTAAACCTAGGTGAAATTTTGTGGCTTCCCCAACCAATAAGGCACGGCAGAAATGACACTATGTGACTTCTGAGTAGATCATGATAGATGTTGTGCCCTTCTGCTTTGTTTTCTTGGAATACTTCCTCCTAGAATCCAGCTGCCATGCTGTGAGGAAGCCAGGCATCCTCAAAGAGAGACCACATGTATGTGCTCTGGATGACACCGCAGCTAGGATACTGGCCACCCGTCGACCTTAACCAGTAGACAGGAAGTGAGTGAGTCTCCCAGTAATTTCAGCCCCTGGATAACAAGACCTTCCATCTTTCAAGATATCTCAGTTGTCATTCCATGGATCAGAGATGTGCTGCTTCACTGAGTCATGTCTAATTCAAGGTTATGAGCAAAATAAATGGCCAGCAATTCCACTCCAATGTATTCTCCTGAAAAACAATGAAAACATATGTCAATAAAAAGACTTGCATAAGGAAGTTTATAAGTACCAAAAACTGGGAAAATTCCACATGTCTATTGAAAGGACAACAACAGGTAGACCATTGTACTGTATCTGTAAAATGGAGAAGCAGCAGGGAAAAGGAACCAAATACTTACGCATACATCCTTTCCAGTCAATCCCCACACTGGCACATCTCACAGGAGTACATACTGCATGATGCGTTTGATCCACGGTGATAAAAACAGGGTGGTGGTTTTGAAGGCCAGTGTGAGAGACAGACTGGAAAGGATGCAGTGGAGCTTTCTAGGAGGATGGAAATATTGTGCGTCTTGTGTTGAATACGGCCACACAGAGTTACACTACTGCCAAAAACGTATCAAACCGAACACTCAAAATCTATATATTTTACTGTATGTTAATTAGATCTCAAGCACTTAAAATGGTACCTGTGAAACTGCACCCAGCTTCTAAAATACTTGTACTCTCTCACTCCAACTAGACACACTTAATAGCACCACAGATGGACATTTTCTCTTAAACTGTAAGTGGATGGAAAATGAGAAACCATATTTATTGAAGGTCATTTTTTACTACAGAGGCTTCATTAATTTAACTTGAGGCTAGAAGATGCCAACAAGTAAGCTAACCACTTCGTGAAATATGGGGTCTTAAGATAGAAACTTAAGCATTAAAGATTCTAGGGGATGAACATTAAATTAGGCACTCTTGCTACTAATGTTCCCATATGAATTTATTAAGAGGAAATTAGCATAGGCATTGGACATATTACCTAGCCAACACTTCTTCTTACAAGTTGTAGAAAATCATTTCGATAGAAGAAGGGTTATAGTAACATGATTAACAATTGCATTCAAGGTTCTGAAATGCAGTTCTAATTAATATAGAAAAAATCTAGGTGGTGGTACTTTTATGAAAAGAGTAAATTCTGTTCTGGGTCAAGAAGAAAAGCCTGAGTGGAAATGTATCCTGTAGTCTCTGCCATCTTGACCTTTGAAAATTAAGAATAAAGAAAATTATTTGCATAGAGGTGAGCCTTCTCTTTGTTTAGAAAGTGGAGAACTGGTTACACGTCCTTCTCTAACGTGAAACTGGACAAATATCATCTCTGTCTCTTTATGTCCCATCAGGTTTAAAAACAGAACATTTAGCTTTCTATATCTCAGAGAACGAAAGTGGATGTAACACTAACAGGATAATTGAAGAGTTACCAGTGGCCCCTGTGAATCCTTTCGTTTCACTTCTAATGGTTTCATCAACAATGTGTTAGTAATTTCAGAGAAAAAAGCATGAGGCCAGCTTTATCCACTGCAATTTTTTCCACGTCAGATGTGGGGACCTACGGGGTGAGCAAGATGAACCAGTGGGCCATGAAAAAAATGTAAGAGCTTCTCATTGTATTAAATCTTAATGAGAAAGGAAAGAGTTATCTGTAATGTTTTATTATCAGATCTCTAATCAAGATGGATAGGCACCCAGAGGAAGCCAGTGGCACCTCACTAGGTTATTTGCCTTACTGACATGCTTTGCAGCTTAAATGTGTCACAAGAAGTTCACTTAAAGATTGTGTCACCTAGTTTTACTTAGTTATCTCTGGGAATAGAAAATTGATTTCAAAAGTCTGTGCACAGAGATATCAGTTGCACCTCGGTAGTCCAGAGAGCAGAACAGTTTAGCCCCAGTCACCCCCCGTAAGGGTCAAAAACAAAAGAAGAGCCCCAGGGGATGCAAGGACGCCTTCCATCCACACCTCCGTGTGGACACAGATTCTAGGCGTCCACTTCTAGCTGACACGGAGTCAGTCACAGAGACCGCATATACCCTTTCCCTTAAAACAACAGAAAAAATAATTTGGGAAATGATGTTTTTCAGGACACTTTACATCAAGCAGTGAAGGACAGTGACTCTTGATATGCAGGAAACATGAAGAGAGCCCAAGGATGTGACAGCTTACTATCCAGAGAGATTTTCCAGGCTGCAGCAAAGAGCAGGAGAAACAGGTGAGTGTGGCCGACCACCTGAGGAGAGAGGCAACGCGGAGAGACTGGGAGATATGGGTCATCAGAATTTGCATCACCGAAGAAAGGAGAGGACGGGGCTGTAGGGAGAGAGAGCTGCAGAGATCTTCAGAGCACTGTCATCAGACAGTCAGCTATGTACTGACCAGCTCCTGTGGCTGAGAAAACTACCCAAGGACCGGGAAAGAACCATATAGAAGGATTAGAGAATAATGCCCAGTGCTCATCCAGGGCACAAGTAGCACTGGTCTCACTACCCGGACTCTGACCCCGAATTGTTCATAAGACATTGGGTAGAGTACTCAGTTAGATCTTGCCTCATTAGAGGGGAATAATTATCCCTGGACTGACTGGCAGTCCCGCCGCCTAACAACTTTTTTTTCTTTTTTTTTGAGACAGAGTCTCTGTCGCCCAGGCTGGAGTGCAGTGGCACCATCTCAGCTCACTGCAAGCTCCGCCTCCCGGGTTCACGCCATTCTCCTGCCTCAGCCTCCCGACTAGCTGGGACTACAGGCGCCTGCCACCACGCCTGGCTAATTTTTTGTATTTTTTAGTAGAGACGGGGTTTCACCGTGTTAGCCAGGATGGTCTCGATCTCCTGACCTCGTGATCCACCCGCCTCGGCCCCCCAAAGTGCTGGGATTACAGGCGTGAGCCACCGCACCCGACCCTGCCTAACAAATCTTAAAAGCAAGACCCAAAAAGATCGAACTGTTCCTAAGTCTCATAAATGTGCCTCATAACAAAGCTCAAGATCATTTATAGGAATGCAGGTAATTCTCCCAAAGAAATGACAGCATAAGCGAGCAACAAAAAAAATTAGCAGAGCTGATGCTTATTCCTGGAGTAAGATTTTTATCAAGCAAATTATTTTTAAAAAATTCCTTGCAATACTCTTTTCTTTGCACCTGAAACTGTCTTTATCTGCCTGTCTTCATGGTTCCTTCTCACATCCTCCAAATGTATATGCAAATGTCACCTTCTTGTTGAAGGCTTCTCTGAAAAACGCAAGTAAAAGGGCACTCTGCCCCTATAAGCTTTACACATCTATTAGTGATGTACAATTTTTCAGGACTCTCCCCATCACCGACAACACATCAGTAAACAAGACAGATCCAACCTCTACCCTGATAGAACTTACCTTTCGCTGGGGGAAGATCGATAATGATAAAATAAGTATCTGTTGAATGAAATAAATAACCAAGTCATTATGCTGCTGCAAAGTTGGCCAAAACATTTGAATTTGGCAAGAAGTGTATTTTTAAAATAGATTTACATCTGCTATTATTAATCAATAACCTTGGTCAAAGTCTATATATAATGCTTTGAGATTAATCAGCTACTGATGAAATAATGTATTATAAACCAAAAGTACAAAAATATATACATGAGGCATATATTCAAAAATGTTTGATTGATAGTGATGCATGATCAGCAATGTTTGCAGAGCATCAGTCTAAGTCCAGGCCAGCTATGGGAAGAGTGAATGTGTGGCGGACCGCTCTTCCCATTTCAAGGAGGTACATTGGTCTCCTAAAAGAATATATCATAGAACCTGCCTTTGAGGATGACTGACCTTTTATTTTAACATCTTTGTTTCTGTTGAAATATTCTGTATGGCTTTCTTCCTATAAGATGGGTTAGAAGAGGAGGAAGAAGGAAGAGCAGTGTTGATTTTTAAACAGCATTATTTTATGCTCCTGGTGATTGCACCTCTCTCTGTATAAGCTTTGCTTCTCTGAGCTTCGGTAGCAAAAATAACCACAAACACAGAGTCTCAGCTAAGTTCCCTGGCATGGGATTTTTTTTATACATCATTTACAGCCTGCTGCAGTGATTACACAATGCAGCCCATAACCTCCAGAGAGAAGAAGGATGAAAGAAAAGCATGCGTATGTGTGGGCTCGGCTGCGCTTGTGTTGTGAATGCAATGAATTCTGTGCTGCCTACTCATACATTTTCTACTAATAACGGGAGGAAAACACACTTGAATCAGAGACTCTTTTTTTCTTTCTGGGTTTGTTGATTTAATATTTCAATAAGTTAGCTAACTGTGGGAATAAGTTTAAATCATTGCTTTTATATTTAGATAAGAAAAATAAATTTCTTTTAATGTCAGTGACTTGGCAGGGCACAAGCCCAAGGGATGCCCCTGTTTTCTATCTCAGTTTGTAGAAAATTAGTTTGATTTATTTGTGTGTGTGTGTGTGTGTGTGTATATATATATATACACACACACACACACACACACAAATTGAAAGTAGAATCAGGGTCATCTCAGTTCTACTTTGGAGGAAAATTGAGGTCATGGTCAGATTAAGCAACGTCTTTTTAAATTTTTTTTCTAAATCAGTGGCTCATGATTCTTTTGTGATCATAAATTAAGCTATGGACTGTCTCCCAGAGATGAGGGTGAGTGGGGAACACAGAATATTTTTCCATATAATTTCTGGAAAATTATATGGGTCCCTCAGGAAAAATCCCTGCTTCAGATCTAAAATTCAGTGTATACTAGCAATGCCCGTGATTTATAATTCAATAGCAGAGACAGAAGCAGGAAAGGGACCTTCATCCTTGAAACAAAAAGAAAGGCTGCTGCATTTACCTAGGAACTCCCCAAGGCCAAAGGCCTTGTCTTTGATTTTATTTCTGTTTTCACATGGCCTACAGCTATAACGGTTCCTACTTACAGCAAGTCTCAGCAAATGAAAGACCAAGTAGTACTTTTTAGTGCCTCCTGGATGGCTCTTTTATGTAGGAACAATTCTAACCTGGATCCATCTGGAGGAAGTCACGGTGGGTGACCAGGGTCCACCACTGCCCTCTCCACCCTCTTTGTCACTATGGTTGCCAAGCTCAACTCTCTATTCCCTGATCTGATGAGGATGACCTGGCCTCCTAGGCACAATCTTAGTTGGAAAACCTTTTATCACTCAATAGATGCTTGGCAGCCCTTGCTCTCCCTGCAGTCTTAGAACGCGAGTTTAGTAGGGGTTTAGGGCAGCCCATCACGGAAACACCTGTCTCACCCACCCTTCCTCCAGGAAGGTAATGTGAAGAACAGAGCTCCTGGCTCTCCTGCTTCCATGTTAATCCTCCTTGCTGATTATGCACAAACTGTTGCTCAGATGTAAGCTCGAGAATGTAGACATAGGACAGGCATGGTGGCTCACGCTTCTAATCCCAGCACTTTAAGAGGCTGAGGAGGGTGGATTGCTTGAAACTAGGAGTTCGAGATCAGCCTGGCCAAGATGGGGAAACACTGTCCCTAATATAATTACAAAAAAAAAAAAAATTAGCCAGGTGTTGCAGCTCACGCCTGTAATCCCAGCTACATCAGGAAGCTGAGGCAAGAGAATTACTTGAACCATGGGGGTGGAGGTTGAAATGAGCCAAGATGGCACCACTGCACTCCAGCCTGGGCGACAGGGTGAGACTCTGTTTCAAAAAAAAAAAAAAAATGTGGACATAGTAAAACGTGGTGAAATGTATCCGGAAGCATCTAACCACCATGAGGATCCCAATGCCTCCATGGATACCGAGCATTTACGTATTACCTGAACATGCGTCCCCCGTCAACTTCAACAGGCTTGTTCTGGGGATGAGGCCACACATCAGGAAACACTCCAGCCTCAAGGGAAGCTGTAAGGGAGGCTGCTTGTTGCCAGCCAACCTCCATCAGCCACTACATGGGGCACCAAAAGAGAGTGAAGGCAACAGCTGATTGTGTTCATGCTGGGCCCAGCTTGACCACAGAGGACCTCGCTCTCAGTCTTCCCACGGCTACTTCACTTCCTGGATGCCGACGTTCACTTGTGTATCTGAAATCAGCTTCCAGTGCTTTTCCATGAAGTCTTTCTCATTCCCCACAGTGAGAATTCGTCACTGTTGCCTCTATTGTTCCCAGCCTCCTTTTGCTTTTTGTTTGGTGTTTGCATTTCCATCTAACAACACCTTTTCAAAAAGATGCCCAGGGTCTTGCCAGAGTCTGAGACAACAGGATTGTGTACTACCACTTACTAAGAAGTGTAACCCCAGGAGCAGCAGTGAGGGAAAGGGCAGCAGGCCAGAGCAAGGGGCACTGGCGAACTCACTTCCACTGTTATTAAGTGCAACCATTTATTCAGACTTGTGGGTTTATCTCCCCAGAGACCACATAAGTAGCTGCTCCTCAGTTTAGTCTTTCTGGGAAGGAAAGAGAAATAATCTGTCCTCCAGTTCCCTCTCTCATTGGCGACAAGTTCTCCCTATAGGCATTATTTACCCCTGCACTTCCGGGCCAGGCATGTGTGGACCCGCATCAGAACCTGGAAAAGCAAAGGCAGCTGGGAAATGTGTGAGGCCCTCCTGTAAGTCCTGAGCCTACTGGGTTGTATCTATGAGAAGGGGTCTGGAAACCACACAAAGCGAAGCACCGTGGTCTTGGCTGCCGGGGCTGGAACCATTGGCCAAAGTTTCCTTAAACAGATCCCTAGATAGCCTGCTGTGCTGCACAAGAGGCGTCTAATGTACAGGCGCACACAAGCTCTATCTCCCACGAGCCCTAATTAAGTGGGTATTCTATAAATGTGTCATATATGAAAAACTCTGGAATCTTCAGTTTTGGATGAGAACTTCAGTCTGTTCTACAACCTGACCGAGGAGTCTCTCAAGCAGCGTGCTCGACAAAGCCGTCTTGACCATGCTTGAAGAATGTGAGCTCTCCCTGAGGCCAACCATCTGCTGCTTGGGGCAGTAATAATCAGAAACCCTCTACCTGCTAAGCTGATAGCTGACTCCCTGCAGACCTCAACAGACCTTCGCTGCTGCTGTCCATTTATACAGAACAAGGGCATTCTCTCTGTTGCATTTCAGGCTTCCACATGGTTTTCGAGTTAAAAATGTTTAGGTTGCAGAATGAATAACCCACAACTAACCACAACAATATGGGTACATCTCATAAACATGATGCTGAGCAAAGGAACCCACATGTAAGAAAGTGTATAGTATAGGATTTCATTCATATCAGGTACAAACGCAGCCACAGCCACTCCATGCTACAGCCCTGGGAGAGTGAGAGACAGGTGCATGCAAGGGACTTCTGGAGTGCGGCCAATGTCCTGATGCCTGACCTGGCTGCTGGCTACAGGGTTGTGCAGGTTTGTGAAGTTCATCAAGCCATCCACTTAAGTTGTGTGCTGTTTTCTATGTGAATATTTTGTTCCAATATTTTCTTTTAATGTTGAGTCCTATCAAACATTACTTCTATGAAATAGTGACCATTATCTTTGCACCTCTGTATCGTCTGTCATATGGTGCCTGGCTGACAATATGACGTTTGGGGGAGCACCCAGTTCTGACAACAATCTGGCCTCAGTCTCAAATATTACGTAAAACGATTTTTATAAATAGATACTAAGCTTCCATTGACGTCACCTTAAATGACTTGGGAAGTTTGGCCATTTTTCAAAATAACAGATTTATAACTTTTGACAACCTTTTCTTCCTACATTTTCCCATATAGTTATTAAGAAACTAAGCATATGGTCAAAACATTCAAGAAACACAGCAGGAAATTCTATGACTCACACACACACGTATTAAGAATGATGTGAAATGGAGCACAAGGTTTTCAGTGTTACTTTTCTACCTTAAAATTGTCCATCGTATGTGTTACCTTTCTACCTTGACCGTACCTTGCATATGACTTAATAAATCATAATAAATAAATCCATGTGATAGAATTTATTCAGGTATTATAAAGACATGAGAAATTTTTAATACAAAAAAGGTACGTTAATAAGCACCCTTGAGAAACACAAAATGTAGCAAGGGACACAGACACATGAACAAGTGATTGCTCTGCCATATGAATGCTGCTCCGCTGAGCTTAGGAGCCTCACGGGAACTGCCTCTTCTGTAGTCTGTGGGCAGGTTTGGGGAAGCTAGCAACTGATGGAGTTAGGTAACTGATATGGTTTGGATATTTGTTTCTGCCCAAATCTCATGTTGAATTGTAATCCCCAGTATTGGAGGTGGAGCCTAGCGGGACGTGATTGGTTCACAAGGGCAGATCCCTTAGGCTTTGCTGCTGTCCTCATGATAGTGAGTGAGATCCCGCAAGATCTGGTTGTTTAAAAATGTGGGGCACCTCTTCTTTCTCTCTCTTGCCCCTTCTTGCCCCATGTGATGTCCCTGCTCCCCCTTCACCTTCTGCCATGATTGGAAGCTTCCTGTGGCCTCCCTGGAAGCTGAGTCAATGCGAGCACCCTGCTTCCTGTACAACCTGCAGAACTGTGAGCCAATTAAACCTCTTTTCTTTATAAATTACTCAGTCTCAGGTATTTCTTTATAGCAATGCAAAAATGGCAATAAACAGTAACAACTGGCTAGGCGAAGGTGCTCTATGAGAGTGTGCAAACCTCTGAAGGTAAACAAGAGTGAGAAAATATTTCAGTGGGACCTGGGAATGATCAAACGCAGGTGAGGGACCTGATCAGGGAAGGAGGAGAGAAAAGGCTGACAGGTCAGCAAGAGTCACACCATGAAAAGCCATGGGGAGCCATACAAGGGCTTTTTGAGGAAGAGTGAAATCATCATTTGGGGTTTTCAATAGAATGTGCTGGCTGCAATGTTAGGAAGAGTGGAGGATGGCCAGAGGGAGACAGAGGGGCCACCTAGGAGGCTTTGCAGGATTTGTGGTGAGAGATTGGGTTGGCCTGAATTGAAGGAGTAGCACTGTGGATGAAGAAAAGCAGAGGGTGGTGAGTGTTGCATGGGAGGTAGATTTGTTGGCTCCAATATCACTGCATATGGGTGGTGAGGATGGCAGTCACTCAAAAATGGCTCCTGGTTCCCAGCTTGTGCACATGGGCTAAAGTAATGATGTACCAAGACAGAGGTCACAAGATGCTTGGGGCAGCTGCCTGCTGTGCAATTTCACACAACTGTGGGACACCTATGTGGAGATTCTCAGTGGGCAGCTGGGTCCTGGGATCAGGATCTCGTGGTAGGAAGTAGTGATGGTTCCAGATACAGCCTCAGGAGTTATTGATGTGGTCCCGGGTGATGTAAGCCGTGTGAGGAGATGACAGTCAAGTGGGGATAGAGAGACAGCAAGAGGCAAGGGCAGAAGTGGACTCCCCATGAGCCTGGAATTCATAGAATGAACAGAGGAGGAAGAGCCCTCACCCCTCCAAAGGCTGAGCCCATGAGATAGAAAAATGATGAGACAAGTGTGACATGGAACAACAGCACAGAGATCTCCACAGAGTGAGGAGATGAGATCAGGGATACACACAGAGGAAGGCTGGAGATGGGGCTTCCCTAGGCCTCTGCACTCCACGCCTGTTTTGGGAGGGACAGCCTTGGTAATCTATGACATGCCTTCAGTGTCATTCTTTCATTGTCTTGGACAATAGGTCCTGGCTTCAGCTTAGATGGCTGACTGATGCCCCTATCAGATGGTTGTTTGGCCATACTTTTGTTCTCCCTGGAACAGGCTTTCTCATTCTTTGCAATATGGATAGACTGAAAAATTTCAAAATCTTTAAGTTCTGCCTCTCTTTTGATTAACAATTTCATTGTTAAGTCATTTCTCTCTCCTTGCATTTTACTATAAGCAGTTGAGAAAAACCAGGCCACTCCTTCAACACGTTATTTCGACTTTTCCTCAGTCAAATGCCCAATTTTGTTGCTCACAAGTTCTACCTTTCACAAACACTAGGACACAAATACAATCTAGCCTAGTTATTTGCCACTCTGTAGCAAGCTGGACCTTCTTCCATTGTCCAATAGCATGCTGCTCACTTCCAGTAGCCCATATTTCTACCAACATTCTGCTGAGGATTACTTTGATATTCTCTAAGAAGACTGAGGTTTTCTCTGCAGCATTCTTCTCCTTCTGAGCCCACACCAGAATCATCTTTAATGGTTTGCTTGGAGCAACGTAGGCCCTTTCTAGCATGTACCTCAAAACTCTTTCAGCCTCTACCTATCACTCAGTTCCAAAGCCATTTCTACATTTTTAGGCATTTGTTACAGCAGCAGCTCCATTTCTTGATAACAATTTCTGTCTTAGGAGTCTCCAAAGAAACAGAACCAAGATATTTAAGGCTGAGTCACACACTCTTGGAAGCTGTGAAGTTCTGCAGTCAGCTGTCTGAAAGCCAGAGGCCCGGGAAAACCTTGCTATAATGCCTCCCTTTGGAGTGTAGACACAGCTGATAAGCATTAACATTAAAATACAGATAAAATACAGATTGTAAAAGTGACATAACAGACTCTGTAGCAATAAGATACCCAACTCCAACCCAACCGTGGTATAGCATCACATGACAGATAACAGGCCTTGAAGGAATATGTTTCTTTGACATATTTTGGAATGGCCCTGCAAAGCCATCTCTCGTAGGAGAAATTTCATTCTGTAGATAATCTTCTTACCTTAGTAGGCCTTCTCCAGAGAATCTGACACCTTCCAAAGTCCCAAAAGAGACATTTATCATCATTACCTCTGAAACGTGCTACCCAGAGGCTTCATCTACATAACAAGAACCTCGGCTTCCACAACCCCCCCTTATGTTAACTCAAGCATTTCTTTCTGCTGACTTTAACTCTTAAGTCAAAGCTTAACTCTTTCAACTAATTTCCAATCAGAAAATCTTTGAATCTACCTATGACCTGTGAGATCCCCATTTTGAGATGTATCATCTTTCCAGGCCAAACCAGTGTATACCTTATATGTATTGATTTATATCTTTGTCTTTAACTTCTGTCTCCCTAAAATGTATAAAACCAAACTGTAACCCAACCATCTTGGGTACATGTTCTCAGGACCACCCTTCCCACCCAGGCTTGAATTAGCTTTTCAGGTTTTCTTTGGGATCCCCTCGGCCAAGTGAGGGAGGTCTGTTCAGTCAGTTGAATGGCTTAGAACTTCATTTTTGGTTTATATCTAGTAGGTACAGACATTGGGTACATGAATCCTCTATATTTTTGGTATCTCACAAAGGCATGTTTGAGCCAGAGGATATCTGGAGGCACCAGGACACTGTACACCAGCTGGGGAACTGTGCACCTTTTGCTCTCTGTTTCATGGAACAACGTGCCAATTCAATAGGAAGTTGATGATGGGCATAACACCTCCTGCTGGGGTGAAGAAAGGGTCATAGTTCTGCATATGCCCTTTCCCTTCTTCTAATACTAGCTCTGTCCTTGCCAAGCAATCCAGATAAAGTTTCCCACGCCATTCTTATTTATATATGGCTTTAGAATGAAATAAGATAAAGTCAGTAAGGCATTTAGCACAGTACCTGGTGTAGAATAATTTTTCATTATCTATCTTATTGTTTTAGCACATTTACAGACTTTATTCTGACTGTGGCTACCTGAAGACTTCAGTAAGTTAATTTTCATTTTTCAGATGAGTAGACTGAGAGGCTATGTGATTTGCCCAAACTTCAGCTACACTGTAACCTTCCTCAGTATTTCAATATAATAGTTGACACGGCATGCTCAACAAATACCTACAGATCAGAGCTGGTAATTAAGCCATTCGGCCAGCACTAGTGGCAACAGAGGCAGATAAACCCTGACTCCAAGTTGAGTACTTGTCGGCCTTGCCACATTTGTGTTTCACACCATGAGCCATGCTCCCCTAGCTCACTCCAGTCCCTTCTTGATGCCTCTTCTGACTTCAGAAAAACCTTCAAAGTCATTTCAGTTGTGCTCTTGATCACTGAGTGTGAAAAAAATGGGAGTGCACCATGCTTTCCAAACAGAAACAAAGAATTCTTCCAAAAAATTCTCAGTGACATTTTGTGATGTTCTATTGATGAAATGCAGACAAGTATCAACCTTAACAGGCTCACACATTTCCACAGTCTCATTCTTCTGTTTCCTACTGCCTGGACTCATGCTGAGCTATCTCTTTCTTATTAAGTAGACAAGAAAAACAGTTCCCGCTTTCCCCTGCAGACCATTTAGTTGTGGAGCATTTCTCTTTTATAGCATTTGCTTCTTGGTGGTTCCATGGCTAGTTTCCTTCTTCTTTTTGTCTGTTGCCTGCACTCTTAGCTTTTAAATTTTTCATGGGTTTTGGTCTTAGACACCTGAGGACAGGTAATCAGTCTTCAAATCACTAGTCAGTGTCACACGAACCTTAATTTTATAATTGCTAAATACAGAGTTCCTGGATTGTTCCTTGTGAGTGAATCATGACTCAACAGATTGCCTTAACCTTGAAAATCTCTCAGTAACAATTAGCTATCTTAAAAGAGCAAATAGGAAAAGTACGGTGGTAATTTCAAGCTGTAGGAAAATTCCTCAGCAACCACCTGAACTTCAAGCAACTGTTCTCCCCCAGAATTGAGAATCTGGATTAAGTGTAAAATAAACTTGCCCTTGTAAAGTTATGTGCTTGTCTTCTGATTACATCTTACTTAAGTGATAAAACTTTTACAGAAAGAGCTACCTGCGTTGGTTGGAAATCACATATGGGCTTCCCAATGACACCTCTGCTTCCATAATCCTGTCTTTTATTAGCATTTTTCCCAAATAGTATTCCTGAAATCCATCACTGTGTCAAATCCAATACTTTACATACCTTGAAATATGGAAAAAAGAAGAGATTTGCTTCTTTGGTGTGTCAAAAAAATCAAAATTAAAAAGCTCTTGTATCCTGTAACCAAACAATAGAAATGGGATATTCTGCCTAAAACAAGGAGATAGAAGAATTTTGGATAAACAGTGAAAGAAATAATAATATAATTATAATAGACAGATGGTTCAAGTTCAGACCAATAAAATGTCATAAGTTAGAGATTCAGAAGTCATTCTTCAGGTAATTTACACACCTTTGTGTAGATGTGTGTTTACATGTGTGTAAGTTAATTATAGTCAGTGGGATCTAATTAAAGAAATTAATGAAGAATTTGAATTATTGAATGTTTTTAAAGAAATGTAAATTACATTGGCTGATGCTTTAACAAGAGCTTTGATTTATTATTTTGACTAGCATATATCAGTTGTTGACAAGCCACTGGATAGATAATTTAAATATGCTTGAGGGAATCTGAAAAAAAATTCTTATCTTATGCCTACAAATTTCTATGCATAGTTATTTTGCTAGCAATGTCTTTCTTCCCTGAGTGCCTAATCCTGTTGAATAATCAAAACTTATAAATTAGCAGACAATGGCCAGGACATCACTGCATTTGTAGTTAAGTTATAGTTTCATCATATGAATACATTTTCTTTTTTTTCAAAATAAGTAACCTATTTGTGTTTGTGTGTGTGTGTGTGTGTGTACCTGCATGTGTGTCAAAGAGAGGGAGAGAGAGGAGAGTAAGAGAATCTAAACCTCTCTGTAATTATAGAAATTCAATATAAACACAAAAGAAGAGAAAACCACAGCTACCTACACGTTCTCTCTGCCAATGTCTATGTTCATAATCTCCCCCTACTGTATATCATTTTCTTATTTTCTAGTTCATGTCAAATGATCCTTTTTAATAAATGTTAATCGCTATCTAAAATTATTCCTTGTAGAAATGAAAGTGTTTACACATCTATTAAATCTGGGAAAGTTGTGCTGAATCCATCTTTCTTCCAAGCCTCAAAAGAGTAAAATTAGCATGACATGGTTTTACTGTGGGTATTTGTTATTTCAAACAAGGTACGTTCCATGTCATGACACAGGAGTTACTAAGGGAAAAATATGTGCTGCAGCAAGCTCAGTCAACAGCATAAGTGCAATAACCTGCATGGTAGAAATGCCACATTCATTACTAGGAATTTTTGTTTGTTTGTTTGTTTTTCGAGACAGAGTCTCGCTCTGTTGCCCAGGCTGGAGTGCAGTGGCGCAATCTCGGTTCACTGCAAGCTCCGCCTCTCGGGTTCATGCCATTCTCTTGCCTCAGCCTCCCGAGTAGCTGGGACTACAGGCGTCCGTCACCACACCCGGCTAATTATTTTGTGTGTGTGTGTGTGTGTGTGTGTGTTTAGTAGAGACGGGGTTTCACCGTGTTAGCCAGGATGGTCTTGATCTCCTGACCTTGTGATCTGCCCGCCTCGGCCTCCCAAAGTGCTGGGATTACAGGCATGAACCACCATGCACGGCCATGGAATGAAAGTTGGTGAGAAAGGAGATGGTGCCAGTTTTGCTTTCCTGTGAGAACTTTTCAAATTCACTGCAGATGACTCCTCCCTGGTGAATTAACGCTGGATATCAGCCTCTGTAAACTCGCTTTCAGAGAATGGTCTCATTCTAATGAACAGACATGTCTCTAAAATTTGCACGAGGAAATATCTGGATGTATGACTTTGAAGCCATGCATTAGGAGAGGCTGGTATTCAGAGTAAGCTTGCAGGTAATTTTTTATTACTGAGAGTAATCCAATGCAGATCAATGTTTTTTACAGTTTAGACTTTCAGACAGCAGGTTTTCTTAAAGCAAGGTAGATAGTTCCGCTATTTACTGGGCAGTCTCTGGAAAGCCCTTCATGCATGCAAGAGACAAAGCTACCTAATGTGTTCAGTAAAACCGAGTCCCTACCCATCAGGCAGCAATGGAATGAGCGTTGTGTGCCTGTCTGCATCTCTACGGATAAAATCTTTGTAGTTTAGAACTTTTGAGGAAACTGTCAGATGCAGACTGCCGTGCACTCGGTGCTGTGGGGTGGGTTAAAGGACTTTCAGAAGCTTTGTTTATTCCCTTCAACATTCTGTGAGCCGTCGTTATGATACCCACAGTCTAGCTGAGGAAACTTAGACAGTGTAAGCAAATGCATGAAGCGCCGCGGTTCATTAGTGGAACACCTGGGACACCTGTGTGGCTGCACCAAGTAAACAAAGGGGAACAGGCAGAGGATGATATTAGCCAGCTAGGCAAGGAGCCGCCTCTGCAGGCCACTGTGGGCGTGCGAAGGAGCCTGGCGTGATGATTTTCGTACTCGAAGACGCGAACGCACTGAATTGCATTGGTATTTTATTCAGTTAATGCTTGTCTAGATTAGCCAGTGTCTCTACCCAGTTTTATTGCTCACTGTTGCTTCCAGCATCCAGTTCCTTTATTCTGAATTCAATTCGTCATCACTGATTTCCTTCAATTACCAAAAGCCACTGAGTAAAGAGTGTGTTCTTGGTCATTTCCCTGTGTCTTGACTTTTCTGATTCCTAAATTGGCAATTATCTGCCTTGAGCACTTTGAAGAAAACTCCTTTTGTTACGAGGAAGACCCTGATGTCAGTGAAATTGTCATTCCTTTATGAGTAATCTCTCTTTTCTCTGTGTGCCTTCAAGGCTTTTCTCCTCAATTTGGTGTTAAGAAATTGCACAGCAACGTGTGTGTGTGTGTGTGTGTGTGTGCTTTGTTTATTTATTCTGTTCAGAACTTGGGATGATCCCTCAACAGGTCTCTCTTCGGGCCTGAAAAAAATCTTTGCCACTACTTTTGGAAAATTGACTCTGGCTCCAAATTCTCCCAATCAGAAATGTGTTCGACCTTCTCCCATTAAGCTGTATTCAGTCATTTCCTTAAATAACCATCACTACATCTCTTCGTGTCTAATTCTGGGTGATTTCTGCATATTTGTCTTCCAATAAATTCTTGTCTTTTCAAATGTATTAAATGTGCTGTTCAACATTTTTTTTTGCTTTTTTAAAAAATCATACTTTTAATTTCTAGAAGTGATCTTTAATGCTTTTTTTAATCCTCATTTTTTCATAGTAACCTGCCTTTCCATCACAAACCCTACACTTTTAAAAAATCTCCTCAATAATTTTCAACATTATTTTTTAAGGTAATTTATATTATTTTTAATTATGTATTTTATTTATTTATTTTTGAGACAGGGTCTCACTCTGTTGCCCAGGCTGCAGTGCAGTGCCGTGCCACAATAACAGCTCACTGTAGCCCTCAACTCCTGGGCTCAAGTGATCATCCCATCTTAGCCTTCTGAGTAGTGAGACTACAGCTAAGACACACCACCATGCCTGGCTAATTCTTAAAAGTTTTTTGTGGAGACATGGCCTCACTATGTTGCTCAGAGTGGTCTCAAACTCCTGGCCTCAAATGATCCTCCTGCTTCTTTGTTGTATAACTTCTTCCTGAGTATGAAGTTCTTGAGGGTTTAATTCGGCTGTTTGATTCTGTCTCATAGTGAGTTGACTCCTTGTGCAATTAATTTTATTTTCATTGTGAGTTCACTTTTATGGAGATTTTTCTTCCAATTTTTATTCCAGTAATTTTGAATTTATAAATCCTATGTACATTTTCTAGATTACCCTTCATTATCCAGCTAGTCTATAAAAGCATGTAATCAAAGTTGAGATTTCACCTCCTCCCTCTCACAAGGCAGAAACTTTCCCACATTTGGATTCCCTGTACATTTCCATTGTGTCACACCTTGTAAGCATTTGTGAACTTATATCCTTATTTCAGATTTGCATTTGTTAACTTACTTTATTAAAGCACATTATTCAGAATCAACCAAATATCTTACTGGGTGGTATTGTTTTACACATCATTGTTTCTTGTGTTTGGCATCTGACATGGTTTGGCTGTGTCCCCACCCAAATCTCATCTTGAATTGTACCTCCCATAATTCCCACGTGTCATGGGAGGGACCTGATGGGAGGTAGTAGAATAACGGGGCAGGTTTTCCCACCATGATTGTGAGGCCTCCCCAGCCATGTGGAACTGTGAGTCCATTAAACCTCTTTTTCTTTATAAATTAGCCAGTCTCAGGTAATTCTTCCTATCAGTGTGAAAGTGGACTAATACAACATCTTCTCTTTTATAGTTTTCATTTTGTATTTTGTTACAAAATGAAATTTTCATTTTATAAATTTTTGGAAATGCTCCCAGAAAGTGTGTGTGGTTTGCACAGTTTGTGAAGATTTTTCTTACACTCTTAACTATTTAACTCTTATACTTGAATGTTGCTTGAGCAAGATCTAGTATTATGAGACAAAATATTTTTTCCCAAGGACTTCAAAAACATTGAAGATATTCTACCTCAGATATTCTAGCATCTGTCATTGCATAGGGAAGAATGCTCTCAACCAAATTTTCATTTCTTTGTAAGTAACCTTTGCCTCTCAACCTGACTCTTCCAGTCTCTCTCTTTTTCTCTGAGTCTCTCTGTCTCTCTCTCAATTGTTTTGGAATATTTCTCTTTAGATTTTTTTACCCCAAAGTGTCATTATCATTATATGTGTTCTTTAAACAGATATTCTTTAGTATTTGATGAAATTCATTCATTAATAGAAGGTCAGTTTTTATAATGCTCTATATGTGTTCAAAAATAATTGTAATCAAGGACAAAGTTCCATGCTATGTATGATTTATTCCATCAAACTAGTCAATTATTATGTACATAATTACTATGTCAGTTACAAAATTGAGAGGGGTGTTAAAATCTCCCCTTATTTCTGAAACTTTTTGTCTTTTTCTTGCTTTCATACTAATCAAATGTCTGTACATTTTATTTCTATGAATAACATGAAAGTTATACATTATCTTGCAAGTCTGTTTTGTGGCCACACTCGTTACAAGAAAAACTTGGGACGGTGACATCTCCCCTCCCCCAAGCCCCCCAAACTGGGAAGAAACCAAGAGACTGAAGAAAGCTGTGGACCAGCACAGCTTGATGAGTAGATGAGTTTATTAGGACTTACGCTCCGGGCACTCCTGGACACAGCAAGACAGCGCTACAGATCTGTGCCACTTCCTGTCTCAAAAACTACTGTTTTCTCCTTTTTTTTTTTTTTTTGAGACCGGATCTCACTTTGTCACCCATGCTGGAGAGCAGTGGCATGAACATAGCTCACTGCAGCCTCAACCTTCTTGGTCTAAGCAGTCCTCCTGCCTCAGTCCCCTAAGTACCTGGGATTACAAGCGTGTGACACCACACCCGGCTAATTTTTGTATTTTTTGTGGAGATGGGGTTTCACCATGATGCCCGGGCTTGTCTTGAATGCTTATGCTCAGATGATTCTCCTGCCCTAGCCTCCCAAAGTACTGGGATTACAAGCATGAGCCACTGCACTCAGCACTCTAAACTGCTGTTAAGCTAATTTCTCTTGGTCTGCTGTGTTTGAACAATAAGACTGTTTTTTCTCAGATTGTCTCTGGGATGTTTGGCTTCTCAGGGACACCTGATCCTCAGCTGGGCACTGTGGCTTTGGCTCGCTGCCCAGACTTCAGGGTTCAGGCAGTGGACACATACCTTTAAGTAATCTGGTTGGGGATCCCTCACCCTACAGCACTCAAAATTTCAACATATATATTTGACTTAACAAAAAAATGTAAGTTAATCTCTGTATTTTTCCTCAGGAGTGAAGGCTGTAATTTAGATCACTGAACTCTTATTTTATGTAATACTATTGCCCAGTTCTTCAGTTCCTCTTTTTCATCATGATGAACAAATGATGAAAAATAATAGTTATTATTTTTATTGCTTCAGACAGTTGAAGGTCATTAGATTTACCAACTATTCTTTCTTGCAGTTTATTGTGACTTGAGTTTTCTTTCTCTTTTACTTTTACAAAGTTTTAGTTAATAGTGAAATTTCTTGATCTTTGTCTGAAAATGACATTAGTTAACATGCACTATTATAGTTTAGCTGGGTATAGAACTCCACAAAAGAAGAACATTTTTCTTTAATACATTGGAGAATATTTTATTACCACATAATTTATATTGTTAATATTGATAAGTTTTATGTCAGGTAAATTTTCACTGTATAAGTAAAGCTGTTTTTTTTCCTACTGACCAAATTTAAGATCTTTTTATTTTCTTTGAGTTTATAGTTTTTCTATGATACTCTAGGTATGTGTTGGGTGTTTTTTATTTTCTAGTTGGATTCGTTGAGATTTCTCCTTAGGAGGATTTAGATTTTTCCTCATTTCTGAAGAAAATTCTAGCCAGTATATTTTGAATAGTTCTATTCTTTCATTCTCTGTATTTCCCATTCTGGAATTCAGATTACATCTTATGTTGTTAAGCAATAGTTTTGTCCTTCGTTTCTTCTAGGCATATAGGTACATATGTGTGTATGTATGTGTGTATGTACTTATATACACATATATGCTATATTTTTATTTTTAAAAAAACAATTATTCAGTGCCTATATGCCTAAGCATTTCATAAATCTCTCTTCTGCTTTGTATAACCTTCCCATTGCCTCATTCACTCAATTTTCATTTCAATTCTTAAGTAATTTTTCATATCTGCCTGGTATTTTGTTTGTATCTTACATTTTCCTGACATGTTGTGCTCTCTTTATGGCTTTAATTATTTTAAATGTTCTTATCTCATAGTTTCACCCTGAAGTTCTATCATCTGAAGTTCTGGGTCATCTCATCCTACTTTGATTGTGTCTTTCAGCTCTTGTCATTGTAGAATATCCTCCTTGTGTGTTGCATTGGGAATTCATCTCACATGGGCATTATGTCTGATAATCTTGGGTAAACTGGGTTTCAAGTGAGTCCCTAAAGGGTGGTTCTGTGTTTCTTTTTTGGTTGCCATGAGGGTATTCCAGCTGTGTGCCATGTTTCTGACAATTCATTACCTTGATGCATAGATGACGTGCATTCCAGCTGGTTGGCAGGCCCTCGTTACATGTTCTCTGGAAGCCCCATTTTCCTTCCAAGACTCAGGTATAGGCAAGAAAACTAAACTTGTTTGCTTTTTGAACTAATCAGTATTTTTCTTCTCCACCTTTTCATTGAATATGTAGTCCTTTGAGGGTCACAGTTTTATGCCATAGAGCTTGTGTAGACCCATGGCTTTGATTACACAGATTTGTCACTCCCACCCCCAGCCTTCTTTACCTGTTTTCTGTGCCTAACAGGAAACTGCAGTAAAAGCTGATCCCCGTACCCTTCTTTTCAAGGCTCTCTCAAATTTTGGCATTGCTGGGAGTTTCTCATGCTTTCCTGATGTATTTTCTATATATTTAAAAGTATATTTACTATAATATATCCAACATTTCTACCTGTTTCTTAGTTTTATTGTTTTTGTTTTTGCAGGCAGTACAGTACAGTGCCTAGCAGTGTGAACTCTGAAGCCTTTCTGCCTTGGTTCAAATCCCAGTCCTTCTTGGCAGATGCATGAACTTTGGAATGTTTTATAACTTCCCTGTTTCAGTTACGCCATCTGTAAACTGGAAAATATACTATTACCTATCTCATAGGGTGGGTAAGAAATAAGTAGGTAAGCATTTGCAAATTGTTTAGAGCTATTTGAAAGCTCTATGTAAGTGGCAGCTACCATTACAATTGTTAGATGCTCAGGTTCTTATAAGTCAGGTGCCCAGAAATACCTGTCTCCTTCAATCTAATTTTAATACATAAGCACTCTTCCAACCATGTTTTAAATAATTAGTTCAGCTCTGTGTAATACAAGTTTTCTTTTACAGTGGTTATTTTGTGCCACAATTGTCTTGTGATTTGCTATTTCCACACCTGCCTTGAAAGGTAGACATCATTATCTCTATCTAGAATAAGGAAAGGGGAAGTGCAGAGAACTCTCAGAGCCTTGGATTAAACTGAGGATTAAATTCCAGTCCAGCTGATTATAAAGTCATTATTCTTTCCATTTATTTGGAAAACACATGTTTTTATCTCTAGCTTTAGTAATTGCGTCTCTTTCAATGACTTATTTATGTAACATAAGACACTAGACGTGTCTCCATCCAGTACTTTCTTGTCAGTGCACCTGAATTGCTGTGGTCATGGACGGGAAAAGGAGCTATATCAGTGCTGAAATTGAATATCTAAACTTCTAACAGGATGCGAAGCATCATGCACAGTGGGCAGGGAGACGGAATGAGCTATGACTTTGGGGTTGTGATTATAATTGAGAAAAATCTAAGCAGGAGTCCAGATTGTCCAGCACCATCACATCACTCAGATAGTCCTTGCCTCACCAGCATTTAATTGAATGAAAGACTAAAATATTTTCAACAGGCATCATGAAAAGCCAATCTAAAACCCCCCATCCTGCCCCACATCCTGATTCAAAATGCCTTTAAGAAAAGAATAGTGAAGATGTAGAGAGCTGGCACAAAATCGATGCCAGCGCCGTTCTGAGATGCTTTCTCCCCAAATTGAAAATAAATTCATGGCCTTTGGAAACTTATGGGTGTCCTCAAAAAACACTGTCAGGAATGGTGAGTGGGTCCCTGGGTGGATGGGACAGCATTTCAGATGCCTTGGAGAACTTCCTCTTGCTCAGCTGTCATTGTTTCATTTTAGGATAATTGACCAAAATTCTTCACAAACATCTTAAAGTGAATGTTTGCAATTCAATCTGCTTGACAGAACTGGTTGTATTACTTGTTTTGGTCTAATACTTTCCTTTGAACTCTTCGCTATGAGGGAATACAATTCCATTCAGTTTTGTTTGCAGGAATGTAAAGATGCATTAAAAATAACCACAGGATTGAAAAATATCTTTCTATCTGAATTTCTCCCTCTCATTATTCCCAAAATGTTCTCAATGCTTCTGTTTCTGGTGGTGTTCTCTGTCCTCATCTGCTGAAAGGTTTCAGCCAGATGGGATGAGCTATTTCTCCAAGTTAAGCACCCAGGGTTTTGGCCAAGTAGAGGTGAAAAGACGTTCTGCTGTGGAGAGGTGGGGGCCAGCAAAAGGACAGATGGGAGGCTTGCACGGTTGTGAGACTGCAGATGATTTGTGGGTGCGTCCCCTGTGGGTTTTGTATTTTGTCTTCAGTTAGTGCTTCCCTTAGAAAAATTATTTCTCTATGAATAAAAATATTTTGAAAGGAGGTAACTACAGCCTTCTGCTCAGCACCTGGTTTCACCATCCTGTGGTCTGTGAATGTTCCCACTTCAATGTCCTCCACAGACATAGACACTATTGTCTGACCCTGCTCCTCCTTTGAAGCCTCTCTGTCCTTGTTACATGCACCATGCTAGCTTTTTCTACTTTGCATGAAATAGTTACGTTTCTTCCTATATAACATGTACTTGGAAACATTGGCTCATTCTTTCATGTCTATATATATGAAAGGAATTTCCCTGTGGACAAATTGTATTTGTTTCATATATATATATGTATTTGTTTCATATATATATGTTTCATATACATTCATATATACATATATTCATATATATATTCATATATATACATATATATTCATATATATTCATATACATACATATATATTCACATATATTCACATACATTCATATATATTCACATATATTCATATATATTCATATATATTCATATATATACACATATATTCATATATATTCATATATATTCATATATATACACATATATTCATATATATTCATATATATTCATATATATACATATATTCATATATATACATATATATTCATGTATATATTCACGTATATATTCATATATATTCATATATATTCATATATATTCACGTATATATTCACGTATATATTCGTATATATTCGTATATATTCATATATATTCGTATATATTCATATATATTCGTATATATACTCATATATATTCGTATATATACTCATATATATTCATATATATACATATATATTCATATATATACTCATATATATTCATATATACTCATATATATTCATATATATACATATATATTATATATAATTCATATATATATTCATATATATTCATATATATTCCTATATATATTCATATATACATATGTATTCATATATATATTCATATATACATATATATTCATATATATATTCATATATATTCATATACACATATATATGAATATATATTCATATACACATATATATTCATATATACATATATATTCATATATATACATATATATTCATATATACATATATATTCATATATACATTCATATACACATATATATTCATATATACATATATATTCATATACACATATATATTCATATATATTCATATATATACATATATTCATATATATACATATAGTCATATATATACATATATATTCATATATATACATATACATTCATATATACATATATATTCATATATACATATATATTCATATATATTCATATATATACACATATATATTCATATATATACACATATATATTCATATATATTCATATATATACATATATTCATATATATTCATATATATACATATATTCATATATATTCATATATACATATATTCATATATATTCATATATATACATATATTCATATATATTCATATATATACATATATAGTCATATATATACATATATATTCATATATACATATATATTCATATATACATATATATTCATATATATACACATATATATTCATATATTCATATATATTCATATATACATATATTCATATATATTCATATATATACATATATATTCATATATATATTCATATATATACATATATTCATATATATTCATATATACAGATATATATTCATATATATATTCATATATATATGAAAGAATGAACCAATGTTTCCAAGTACAAGTATCTTTATTTTCCTTTCACATACATATGTAATGTATATATGTCATGGTGCATCCTTAACCTTGGCAAAATAAACTTTCTAAATTGATTGAGACCTGTCTCCGATACTTTTGATTACATATAGTAACACTTCTTCCATATTTTAAGAAATTAAGGATGAGTTGTTACAGATAAACGAAGGAAGTCATCATCAGTAGGTGATGTCCAGAAAGAAGAGATTTTTTGCATGTTGTTGGCACATTCTGGGTGATAAGAAGATAGGCTTTAAGTCACAGAAGTGCTGATTCTTAGATGCTGGTGAATTGATTCAATCCAGCACTAATAAGCAGACAAAACAAGAGCCGCAACAAGCGCACGCCGAGCATCTTGGCTCCCTTTAGGGAAAATCAAGAAGGAAAATGGAGCAGAGAGCACAAAACCACGTAGCACCAATATTGTGAGCCAGAGATAGCTGTGTTTCCTTTCCGGTCTTTTAAATATGCTGTCTAGACACATTAGGCTCTAATCTCATTTTCTTTGCTCTGCAAAATTGCAAGCTGTGGCACTTGCTGAGAAGCTGTCTGCCATTTTCTCCATTCTGAATAGAGATTGAACAAGACACCTGGAAAATGATGTGAAACGTTGGTCTCGGCAGCAAGAGACATTGCTGCATGGAAAATTCTAGAAACCATGTTGTGAAGATTTGAGTGGGGGAGGAGAACAAGTAACTAGAGGAGATAAAAAGGGAATGCTTGGCTACTTCTCCCTCTCTCCAGTGTCTGTGCTGCTTTATTGCAGAGCAGGTCGCTGTGGGTGGGGAGAAGGACAGGTGGTTGGTCCCGGCCTCTCATGCTCCCACCTTTCCTGTGCCACCTCGGCTTCCTTCTGCTGCCCTGCCACCTCTTGTTAAGTGAATTTCAGTTGTCTCAAACTGGAGTGCATATTTAGGTATTCAACAAACACAGACCTATGGATATTCCTCCCTCTGCATATGACATCTCCTGCCCCCAGTGACCAGAGGTCACTGCACCAACCAACTCTGAGATCTCAAGGCTCATCCTAGAGGGAAGAGATGGAACCTGGAGGCCCTGCCCCAACACCCCAGGCCTTCCGGGGAAAAGCTTTAGGAAGATGCTCTCATCAGGAAACTGTTTCATGATTTGAGCTAGTATAATCTTTATGTAACTTGTCCTTTTTTAATTTACTTGAAAATTTAATTCATTAAAGTATACCTGAAGAATGTTACATTTATGTATCAGTCTGCATCCTAAAGGCCTCAGTGATCTGGAACCCATCAGTTCCCGGCTTGCTTGTCCCAGTATCCCTAAGCTGAGTTTGAGGAAGAAAAAAAAAAAATAAATATAAAAAAGAGTGTGGCCTCCTCCTTATAATGTCTTTCCAAAGCAAACCAACCAGGGGTGGGCACGGGTGCCCTGTTCTTGGCCCCAGCTTCATCTGAGGAGCTGCGGCTCAGTCCCCAGCCATTGCACTGAAAAGGCTGTTCTTTGAGGAATGTACTTTGCCTGGAGTCACCCTCAGCCCCTACCCCAGCCTCACAGCCACTGAGTCCTTGCCACCACATTGGGTTGGGGGCTGCTGGGTAAACCTCCATGCACCCTAGAGCTCCCGTGAAAGGCCACACTCAGCATGGAAGTCATGGTGTACACTGGGTTTTCGTTTTCAGATGTAATTGGCAAATAGCAAAATAAAAACATCATGCCAGAAGGGCTAACATTGCAAATATCATGTCGTTTGCAGTTTCTTCATGTTCCTTGGAAAACATTTCGCTTTTCCTCTTTTCTTATTGTATTTATTTTCTGTATTCCTGGGGGACAAACGAAACAAACAGAGGAACTTACATTCTCTATGTGAAGAGAAAGCAGAGGTCTTAATATAGCTCTGAACTGTGTATAGATTTAATCATCTCACTGGACTCTTCTTTTTATTAGGCTTTGCAATAAAATCTCCCTGTCCCCGCTGCCAGCCTGGGTGGCCATCAGTCCTTCTGTGCTGACCGCGTTTCACCGCACTCCCCGGAGAGAGGCGTCAAGAGAGCAGCCTTCCACCCGCAGGGCAGATCCCGGAGCCGAGCTCATTCCTTGGAACAAGGTATGTGAAGGCTCTGCCCACTCTTGTGTGTGCCTCTCGGGTGGTGGGAATGCACTGTTAATGCTTATCTGGGACATGCTGCCATCCACGCCGTTGCTGAAGCAGTAATCAGAAGAGGTGCCTGGCACAGCTCTGCACAGCGATCCACCCCACCAGCTGCCCCTCAGGATGTGGGTTGGAAACCCCTTCAAGGATTTTCACTGTAGAGGCCTGGGTTGCACTGTGAGTGGCACTGCTGGGAAATCTATTAACTGCTCCACTCTGCAGCATTTCCTGAGCATGCTAGTGCTGAGTGCCCTGTGCATGTGTTCACAGACACAGAGCCAGCCCGAAGGCCCTCGGAGTCCAGCAGGGGAGGAGGAACCTAGGTGGTAAAGCAGCCATCTATGGGGCAGGTGCCTCCTGGAAGAGCTCGGAGACTGTGAAGGAAGGGGCGTCCACAGCCCGAAGGCCTCAGGTGATAGGAGAGGCTTCGAGTGCTGCAAGAGAGCTGGTCTGAAGCAGGGCCTTCTTGATCTTCCTAAGGAGCTCCAGCTTTATTCCACCACCCACAGGGAAGCAGCCAGGGCCTAGGGCTGTCACTCAAGGCAGGTAGCAGTGGGCAGGGGCCTGAAACCAGGTAAGGAGGCCCTGGCAGTGTTCCAGGTGACAGGGAGAAGAGAGCCCAGTGCAGGGAGCCACAGGGGAGGAGGTGGCTCAGGCTTGACACGGAAAGTCCAGGATCTGCTGAACACGGGGGTCCTGTGCAAGGGATTGCAGGACTTGGAGTCTTCTGGTTTCCTGGAGACTGTGGCCACACTCTTTTTTATGGACTGAAAGTTTTGTCCTCCTCAAATTCACATGCTGAGCCTGCACCGCCAATGTGATGGTGTTTGGGGTGGGGCCTTTGGGAGGTGATTATGTTCAGAGGAGGTCATGAGAGTAGAGCACGCTTGACAGGGTGAGTGCTCTTTTAAGACGAGAAAGAGGCCCCAGAGTGTGCTCTCACCCTCCTGGTGAGGACACAGCGAGAGGCGTCCTCTGCAAGCCAGGAAGCGGACCCTCACCAGGAACCCAATCTGCCAGAGCCTCCAAACCTCCCGCTTTCAGAGCTGCAAGAGATAAATGTCTACTGTGTGAGCCGCTGAGTCCATGGAATTTTGTTATAGGGCTCTTATAGTAGCCCGAGCCGATTAGGACCCAGAATTAGGGAAGACAGCATGGGGGCAGGTTGCAGGGAGAAAGAAAGATTGGACGTATTCCATGGGATCTGTGCTGACATCTTCAGGAAGACTTGCCTAGTTGGCTGGGAGGAGCCTGGAGTTAGAGACATGTTTTCGGGGCTAGCTGCCTTCAAAGTGCCTGTGACTGCTCTTGGTGATGTGCACATCACCTCCGTGATCGCGGGAGCCCCTGCACAGCCACCACTACAAACTCCATTTCAGTGATAAGGAGAGCTGGGCTCAGTGAGATTGTGGAACTTGCCCAAGGCCAGGATCCCAGAATTGCCTGATTTCAGAGCGGTGGAGGGAATGAGGCACTCCACAGTGTGCGGGCTCAACTTTCCATCAGCCACATAGCTGCTACGAAACCACTGTTGTGTCAGACGCCCTGACTTTGGGCAGGTGGGGCTGTTGTGACTCTTGCCAACCTCCGGCCTCCTCTGTCACCTGAAGCACCCATCCCTCCATGGTCCACTCCCTGGGGAACAGAATCGATGAGGCATGAGTTCTGATGAGACATGGCCCCTCTGAGGAAGCAGACAGCACATTTAACTGGCAACAAAAGGAGGAAAGGGAGAGGCTCTAATGCTCACCGGGCCACCCCAGCGGCAACAGACCCATCACCCAGATCTGTGTTCTGGAAATGTACAGGACGCAGTCCATGCGTTAGAGATGAGAATGCGGCTGTTCACCCAGTACTCCGGTGTCGCTCAGGACATTTCTACCTAGAGGTAGACAGCCTCTGCCACACACACACCTGCGGGTGGGCCGAATGTGCTGGAGGCCCCCCAGTCTCCTCGGAGAAGCTGCTGTGAGACCAGGTACTATAAGACTGTCCTTCACCTGCCAGGTGATGACGTCTTGGCATGACCCCGCTGGCTCATGCCCAGCTCAGTGTGTGGAGTGCCCTTGACAGCAGACCCATAGGACTCCATCTGCTTGGAGAAATGTCCCGGCCAGGGTTTGGGGGTGCAGGGGCAGCAGTGACCTCCCCTGCAGGCCTCCCAGTGCTCACAGTGTGCTCTGGGAGCCCCTCTAAGAAATGAGCCTTAAGTCCGCACAGGCTGTCAGAGGCAGCCCCTGGGTCAGACCCTCAGCTCATTTTGAGACACTTTCCTTCCTGCTCCAGGCTCTGCATGTTCTTCAGCCCCTTAGCACAAATTTCAGCTGCTGTGATGGTGGAAATCCAAAAAATGGGTGTGAATAAAAGGGTGTGACTATGAGAGTGTGAAAGCCACAGCCATATTTATAAGTGGAAAAATGTGAAGTTCTGAACATCTTTAGAGCTTGCAGCGTGCTCTCTGGCAGGAAATGGGAAGAAGAGCGGCTGGCCTGGCTCTGCCATCCCAGCTGCCAGCGCCTTGCTCCCCAGCTCTTCTCTGAGAACAGAAGGAGGTTCCCCGCCCCTCCGACGCACCAGCTCCCTCACTCTAAAGACCTAAACTTCCAGCCTCCTCCCGCCCACCTCGACGGGGCTTTGCCAGTATAGAAACTGCAAGATGTAAAAGGTATCTGCTGGGACACATGGGGGCGAGGGGCCATCAGCCACCCAGTTGCCCAGCCATGCAGATTGCCTGTTGTTTTTTTGAAAGTGGCCCGATGAGCAAGAAAAACCTGTATCAAACAGCAAACTTCCACCATCCCCCAGCCCCCAACCCCTTCCTCTTCTCCACGCAACACCCCCTCTTATTCCCTGTGCCATTGCACAGCACAAACCATATTCTCAAATAACCCTCCACTGGCTCTATGCCAATATAGTTACATTTAGAACAAGTAGTAAATTCATTAGAAAAGATTTGGAAGTGATTTATTATGCTATAAAAATGTGAGAAGATAATCCCTCTAAAATACCTGCATTTTCAATTTGCATATTATATTGAAATCCAAATTGATCTGCAAATAAAAGCAATATAAGTTTAAAACTTTGCTATTTATGTATAAAAACACCATATGTCTCCCTTGTCTCTGAATTCACTAGTTTTCTAAAGTGTCATAAGCCTTTTTTAATGTTTTATGTATTTACACATATTTTTGAAGTTCTTAGAAAACAAAATTAGGCCTAATGTGCCTTAATTGATCGGTGGGACATAATGTCAAAGCACAATTTTAACGTGTTCTGAGTCTTCAGTTTATTTATCAGTGATCGAGGTCCATAACTTTATAATAGCTATCTTTAGGATAGCTATTATTAGGAAAATGAAAGTACTTATTTTCTGTTACAGAAGTAAAACATGGTCACTATAGAGACTTTGGAAAGAGAGAGAAGAAGAAAATAAAAATTATTCCTCCCAATCCCATCGCTCAAAAGTAATCCCTATTAGACTCCAGAGAAATACACAACATTGTTTTCATTATAAGAGGCAGGTGAGTTTCCTGCTAATTCACTTCGCCCAGCAGAATGCAAGCCCAGGGGCCTGGGCCAGCGCTTTGGAACCCCACCTGGTCCAGAAAAGCAAGACAAACAGAACTCAGTTCCTTGGAGGGGCAGAAATCAGGAAAACACCTGAATTAATTGTTAACAATAGGCTGCCACCTGTCTGAAATATAAGAAACCTTGAAAAATATTCCCCACAAATTTTGTAATCCCCTGAAGAAATCCTATAAATCATTCAATCAAAGGGAAAGTCTTCTTGTGTGGCTGGAGCTGGAGATAAAATAATCAAAAAGGGGAAGCGCAGTGCAGCTTTCGATGACCTGACAGCTGGCAGCGCCCAGTGCCTCCTCTCCAAAGCAGCTCAGAGCGAGGGCCTCCCTACCACAAGCCTCACAATACAGACAGTTCATTAAACAGAAAAACATTTGCCTTTCAAAGATGACTTTCAGATGCTCCATAAGTGAAATTAAGGATTTAGTTCATGCCTAAAGTCACAAGTACATTCAAATATTTTCCTTCTACTTATGGATGTTTATTCAGATGAAAATAAAAGTGGACATTTTGGATATGCCTCCTAGTCCTTTGGATACTTGGTCTAAATGACAGTGAATGACTGATTGGTACCCTTTTTTAATTTTGAGGTTTGTTTGCCAGATAGCTGCAACTCAGAGCATTGAATCTTCTAAGAATAAATTCTTTACAGACCAGAAAGCTTGCAGTCTGCAAACCATTTAAATGGTTGAGGAGTTGGTGGTTACTGTAATGGTGCATGCATGTGCACACACACACACACGCTCGTCACACACAGGAGCAAGAACTCTGCACCAGGTACTTTGCCAGGTACCCTACGTTATTTATGCACTGCCTTTTTTTTTTGCAAGTGAGTTACTGGGATTCCCACCTTGTAAGCAACCAACTAAAACTTCTAGAAGTTAAACCATTTCATTCAAAAATCACACCGTGGTGAAGCTGGGATTTGGTGCAGCTCCACTCAGTTTTATCCACTATGACACAACATGGATTGTTTAAAATTGTCAATAGAGTGGCATTAGTCCAATAAGGGAGAAAATGGAAGGAGAAGCTTCACGATGTGGCCTCTGCCGATAGTTTGGGATATTGTACTAATAGAAGACAAAGCAATTGTAGCGGGAGGGCCTGACATCTTAGAAGTACAGGATATTAGGTCATACATTTCCTGTTTTACACTTGTCAAAATTTCGAGATTGGATTTTTAGAAATAATTAATTCATTCATTTGTTAAACAGGTATTTGTTCCACACTATTTGCAGGGCATTGGGATAAATGCAAAAAAAATTTGTGAAGATACAAATGCATGTATTTGTGAGCGTACACATACAACCTCATGTAGCTTATAGTCTATGAGGAATAAATAAATTATTGTTATAATTACTTTTCATGAAAAGTGATTATACTTCAGATCTCTATATGCCTGAAGTATAGAACTTAAGGGCAATAGAAATTTAGCCTCCCTTTTAGGAGACAGTACTCGAAGTGCTTCACCAGGCACACCAGCAGCCTGCAGGTCCAGCTGTTTGCCCTCAGGCACAACGTGCTGCCTCCTGTGGGGACAACTCTAGGACTGAAGCTAATACCTACCACATGGCCCACTAAGTAACTGCGATTATTAGAACTGCTATCACCATTATTGCTGAATAAAGCCATCCCCTGCTGATCTGTCCCCCATCAGAAATAGTCTTACATGGCTTCACTGAAGTGTATTTTATGCAAAAGGAATTCACTCAATTTGCATGAGCAGTTTGCTGAATTATGATAAAAGTACACAGTTGTGTAATCATCACAACAATCAAGTTTTAAAGCAGCCACATCATTCCCCAAATTTCCCTCAGATCCCCCTTGCAGAGAAAGTATCGCACAGAACTCAGTACCCACTCATGAAAAAAAGTTTCAGGAAATTAATAGTGGAAATTCCTCAACCTGATAGCATCTGTGAAAAACCTCCAGCTAACCAGATATTTGATAGAGAAAGGCTAATGGTCTTATGACCACAAATGAGATACAGATGTCCACATTCATCAGTTCTATTAAGTGTTGTATAGGATGTACTAGCTAGAGCAATTGAGCAAGAAAAAATAAAGACATACAGATTAGAAAGGAATAAGTAGCCTTTACTTACAGGCAACATGACTCTGAATACAAAAAGTCCTGAGGAATGTAAATTTAGTAAAACAACATTACAGGTTACAAGTTGATATAAAAAAATTATATTTTTCTGCACTAGAAGACAAAAAGTTCAGAATTGAAATTTTAAAAGACAACTCTATTTACAATAACATAAAAATAACTAAGAATAAATATGACAAAATATTTGCAGAACTTTTTCACTAAAATCCACAAAATAACTAACAGAAATTAATAAATGGAGATGTATTGAGTTCATTGATTGAAAGACTCAATAGGAATATTCCTGAAATTGGTCTATAGCTATGACATAATCCTTATCAATGCCCCAGGAGGCATTTTATAGAAACTGACAAAATGATTGAAATTGTATATGGAAATGCAAAGGACCTAGAGTAACAAAATAATTTTAAAGTAAAAGAACAAAATCAGTGGACCAATTATCTGATTTCAAAATTTGCCATAAAATCATAGTAACCAAGATAATAAAGTATTGCCATAACAATACATATATAGATCAATTCACTGAGATTTTATCTGTGGTCCAGCATAAGGTATATCCTGGTGAAAACTCTAGTCAAACTTGAAAAGTATGTAGATACTTCTGTTATTGGGTAGAGTATTTTATCCATCTTAATTAAGTCGTTAGTTGATAGTGCTGTTCGCCTTCTCTATATGTATAGATTTGTTCTATTAGTTACTGACAGAGGCATATTACAATCTCCAACTATAATAGCTAATATGTCTAGTTCTCTTTTAATTCTGTGAGTTTTTCCTTTATTTATTATGGGTATCTGTTTTTAGGTGCATAAATATTTATAATTGTTATATATTCCTGTTCTAGTTTCCCTTTTATCATTATGAAATACTTATTTTTGTCTTTAGTGGTATCTTAAGATATATTTTGCCTGACATTTAAATAGCTATTCTATTTGCTGTATGGTTAATATATTCAGGGTACATATTTTTACATCTTTTTATGTTCATCCTAGGTATGTCTTTGAATGTAAAGTCCATCTTTTTTAGGTAACATATAGCTGTATCTTGCTGTATCATCCAGTTTGATAATTTTTAACTGTGATTCAATTGTTCACTGCATTCCCATTTAATGTAATATTGACAGGGCTGAATTTGTACCTGCCATTTGGTGATTTTCTTTTCTTTTTGTTCTTCTGATCCTATTTTACTAATTTCACTTGCTTTAAACAAATATTTTAGTACATACTTCAGTTATTTTTTACTCTTTAGCTATGTTTCCGTACATGTTTTTAGTGGTTGCTCTAGCTTATCAAAATCTAACTTAATATTAACTTATTTTGGTAAAATGCTGAAACTTAATGATATTACAGTTTCATTACGTTATAGCTTTATTACACCCTTTCTTTTCTGTGTGAGATCCTTGTCATACATACTTCATATACATATATGTTGATTCCAAAAATACAGTGTCACAATTTTAAACAGCCATATGTCTTTTAAAGAAATTAAGAGGGAGAAACAAAAAACATCTCTTTTAGCTTTGCCCACATATTTACTTTTTCTGGTGTACTTCGTTCTAACTTTTACCTCCAAGTTACCATCTACAGAAACTCACTCAGCTTAATGGCCCTCTCTTAGCAGTTCTTGTAGGGCAGTTCTGCTAGCAATACATTTTCTGTTACTCTCTTGAGAGTGCATTTTTTTTTTTTGAAGGATCATTTTGCTGGATATTGAGTTCTTGCCTGATGGATTTTTCAGGGGTTTTTGATTTTTCTTCTTTCAATATGCTCTTTGAATATACCATTCAAATGTCTTCTCACCTTCATTGTTTATAATGAGAAGAAGTCAGGTGTTCACTTTATTGTTCCACTGCGTGTAATGAGTTAATTTTTTTCTTGTTGCTTCCAAGATTTTATCTTTGACTTTCATCATTCTGACTGTTGTGTTGTGTAGGTTTTGTTTTCTTCGCATTTATTCAATTTTAGGTTCACTAACATTCTGTAAGCTACATCTTTCACCAACTTTGGAAAGTTTCACCCTTTAGTTTTTAAAATATTTTCTCTGACTCTCTCATTCTCTCTTTTTTCTTCTTGGACTCCAATTACATATATGTCTGAGTGCTTGTTATTATCCCAGAGAGCTGAGAAAATGTTTACCGGTCTTTAAATATTTTCTGTCTGTTTTTTCACTGAATGATTTCTATTGATATTTCTTCAAGTTAACTCTTTCTTCTTATATATTAAACCTGCTATTAAATCCATCTAGTGTTTTATTTCAATTATTGTATTTATTAGTTCTAGAATTTTCATTCTTTTTTAAAATAGTTTACATTTCTCTCTTGAGGTTCCATATTTGTTTACATATTATTAGCATATTTTCTTTTAGTTATTTGTACTTTTTAAAAATATTAGAATATATAGATAATAGTAACTTAAAAATCTGTCTGCTAAATCCAGTAGAGTCTGAATCTGAATTAGATGGTTTTTATCAATAGCTTTTTTCCCCTTAGCATGTGACTTATTTTTTCTGTTTTTGAACACCTAGTAATTCTTGCTTTGAAATTGGACATCATAGAGAACACATTTTTAGCAACTTTGGATTCTATTTTGCCTTTGATGTTTTTTGGTTATTTGTTTTAATAGATAATTAATTTACCTGGACACAAACTTTGAAATCTATCCCCTTGCCATCACTACTTTTTCTGTTCATACAGTTTTGAGCCTGAACCCATATGGTTCTCTCATGTACTTGTGTAGCTTAGTGGTCAGATAATAATTTGGGCAGATGTTATTCTTCATCGCAAGCTAGCCAGACTTCCATGTTTGGCTGCTAGCTTGATGTGGGTTGGGGAACACACTCAAGAGTGGATCAAATTCGTAAGTCTCCCCAGGATTTTGCTTTATGCCAGTCTCTTTCCATCTGCACCTGCACTTGCAATTCAGCAGTCACCATGGATGTGCATCGAGTTTATTGTCTCAATCCTTGTATGTTTTCTTGCTTCTAAAATAACCAACTAAATTTATAGCTTCTCTATCATCACCTCAAGCCAAGTTTGCCATCCATGGGTAATAGAGCTTGGATTTCTGCTTCCAGAACCAGATGAGTGCTACGCACTCATCATTTTAACCTAATACAGTAGCAGTTTTTCATGGGAAAGTGTTTCCCACATTTTTGTCTACATTTGATCATTCCTCAGTGCCCTGAAATTATTGTTTCAATATTTTTTCCAGTTTCATTATTCTTTACTGTGGGGAAAACTGCCTGATCTATTCATACCATTAGTACTGAAAGTTTGGTTCTTCAAGTTCATGTTCATAATAATAATCCTCATGAGAAAAATCTTGATTTATTGAGACTCAGTGTTTTCCATATCTTTTCTCCATCATAAAAGTGAAATAACTTATGTGTAATTTATTAATGTTATACTCTACCAAAGTATTGATCTACCTTGAAATAATAACAGCTAAACATAGCTCTTCTTGTGTGTCAGTGTTCTAAGTACTTTACATTGTAACCTATTTAATTCCTATATAAGGAAACCATATAAGAAAAGCATTAATATCATGCCTGTATTAGTCTGTTTTCACACTGCTATGAAGAACTACCTGAGACTGGGTAATTTATAAAGAAATGAGGTTGAATTGGCTTATGGTTCTGCATGGCTGGGGAAGCCTCAGGAAACTTACAATCATGGTGGAAGACAAAGGGGAAGCAAAGCACATCTTATATGGCTGTAGGAGAGAGAGAGAGAGAGCAAAGGGGGAAGTGCCACACACTTTTAAGCCATCAGATCTCATGAAAACGCAGTCACTGTCATAAGAACAGCAAGGGGAAAATGCCTCCCGCACCCCTGATCCAATAACCTCCTGGCAAGCTCCTCTTCCAATTCGACATGAGATTTGGGAGGGGTCAGGGGCAGAATGATATAGTTTGGATTTGTGTCCCCACCCAAATCTTACATCAAATTGGAGGTGGGGCCTAGTGGGAGGTGATTGGGTCACAGGGATGGATTTTCCCCTTGATGTTCTCATGATAATGAGTGAGTTCTCTTTAAATTTTTAAGATTTAATTACTGCTCTGCTGGGTTTCAGACTTGCACGGGGCCTGTAGCCCCTTGGTTTTGTCCAATTTCTCCCTTTTGCAGTGGGAGCATTTACCCAATGCCTGTACCCTCCTTGTATCTTGGAAGTAACTAACTTGTTTATGATTTTACAGGCTCATAGGCAGAAGGGACTTGCCTTGTCTCAGATGAGACTTGGACTTGGACTTTTGAGTTAATGCTAGAATGAGTTAAGACTTTTGGGAGACTCTTGGGAAGGCATGATTGGCTTTGAAATGTGAGAAGGACTTGAGATTTGGGAGGGGCTAGTGGTGGAATGATATGGTTTGGCTCCATGTTCCCACCAAAATCTCATCTTGAATTGTAATCACCACATGTCAGAGGAGGGTCCTGGTGAGAGGTGATTGAATCGCGGTTTATGAATTTCTTCATAAATTATCCAGTCTCAGGTAGTTTTTTATCTCAGTGTGAGAATGGCTTAATACAATGCCCTTTCTACAGATAGGAACTGAGGCTCAAGAAGAAGAACTGATTGATGAAAGCTATGCAACTAATGAGTAATGAAGTCAGGAATCAATCATGCTGGTTACTGAGTCCGTGCTTGAGACACTGCACTCTTCCATCGCTTAAGTTCCTGAAACTGTGACTCAGGAAGATCCAACATCAAATCTACCATGGCACCTCACAGTGCTGCACTTATACTTGCTGTCTTCCACTTGACATCAGCATACTGGCTTGTTCTCTGATAATGCCTACAAGATCCAGCTTGACAAAATTCCTGTAGTTTATATGCAGAAATGAGAAGACTGTGTTTTTGTGCATTTTTACAATTTACATGTACTGTTTTTCAACTCTGCGTACATGACAAAAATAAACGTCTGTGTTAAATGAAAGCATGCCACCAATTTCTGAGGTACTATACTGAGAACTTCCCTGTATGATAATGTCATGGAAATATCACATCTGATTCTTTCAAGCAGTACTCGAACCAATGCTCAGAATATTGGAGTGGATTCAAACAAATGTATTCCATCTATGTCCATTCAGCCTGATTTGGCTATGAAATGATGGCCAAGAAAGGGAAGGAGGGCACCTGTGGATGTGTGAAGAGTGGAGAGGAGGTATAAGAGGAGCAGAGCTTGGGACTCAGTTTTCCACAGCCAAAGGTATATAGGAGGAAATCACTTGCTCCACGATATACAAATTGCCCCAAACTGCTTTTGAAGGAGATAGCTTGTGGTGTGATTAAATCATGCTTATAGTCAGATTATCTGAAAAGCATCCAGGTAGTTTCCTAGGATATACTGAGAGTGGAAGAACTGCTGCAAGATGACACACAATTAGCAGCCCCAAACTTCTTGCTCATGCATTTCATATGATGGGTAATTTCCCCTGATAGGCGCATGCTTATGATTTCAGTAATGTGCTTAATGAAGCTTGTGAATGGTTGTCTACTGTATTGATTTTTAACCCAGATTTGAAATTATTACTTTATTATTGTTTGCATCGTTTCATTTTGCATTATTTGTACTATGTTTTTATTTCTTCATTTTTTTCTCTAACTTATTGTGATAAATACAAATATTTTTTATATTTAGTTTGTCTTCTTTAATAGTGATAGCAGTCTTTATATACAGAATTTTTATTTTGTTCCATAAGTTTTCATATAAGCATTCTATTTTGTGGCTTTCAAAATGACTTTAATTTCAGTTCTGATTTTCTCTAATTCATGATTATCTAAAACAGTTGTTGCTAATATCGAAAGAAGTAAGGTATTCTTGTTGCCTTTTATCACTTATTTCTAACTTTTATTAGCTTATAATTAGAGAATATGAACTACAAAAAACTACTGTTGTAAATGAGTTATGACTTTTATAGGTAAGTACATATCCATTTTTGCAAATAATCCATATGCAGTTGCACATCTATAAAACTCTCTCTGAAGAAAATACATTTCTCTATATCTATATCTTGTTATTTACTTATACATCTATAAATTTTTTGATTAACCTATGTTCTTTGTTTTCTAGTGGAAATATGTGATGATTGAGTGATGTTTGTGCATGCTTCGCACCAAACTCTGTTTGTGCTTCTTATTTTTTGTTACATATTGAATGTTAAGTTGTTTGGTGTATTATGGTTTATTATTGGTGCAGTTTACTTATAAATGAGGACTCTGGCTATTAATATGAAATCCTCATATATTGTTTAGAGTTTTCAACATTAAATTCTACCCCATCTCACATTAAAGTTGGTTCCATAGCTTTCCTGTTTGTTTACTTGTATGTGGAATCTCTTCATGAACTTCTTTATTTTCAATATTCCACTTTTTACTCACTGGGTTTTGTTTATTTTTTGTAGACATAATATAGCCAGGTTTATTAGTGTTTTGTTAATTTGTGCTTGTTTGGTTTGACCCAATCTAAAAATGGTTTTTCTGTGTAGCCAAAGAATTAAAGCAATGACCTAGATTTGAATCTTCCCCCACAGCCACTAAAAATACTTTATAAATTTAAAAAAAAAAAACAGGGCAAATAGAATCCCACATAACACAAACCTTCAGCACAACTATAGAGAAACCACATGGAACTGCCTGCATATAGAAAGATCAACACCAAACTCCATCAGAGGCAACGATCATCCCCCACATCACTGGCTGCTAAGACTAGTCAGTGAAGGTTTGCCAAAAAACACAACATGTTCATGGTCCCAAAGTGATATGGTTTGGCTGTGTCCCTACCCAAATCTCACCTTGAATTGTAGCTCCCGTAATCTCCACATGTCATGGGAGGGACCTGGTGGGAGGTAATTGAATCATGGGCGCAAGATTTTCTTGTGCTGTTCTTGTGATAGTGAATAAGTCTCATGAAATCTGATGGTTTTATGAAGGGCAGTTCCCCAGCACATGCTCTCTTTCCTGCCGCCATGTAAGATGTGCCTTTGCTCCTCATTCACCTTCTGCCATGATTGTGAGGCCTCTCCAGACATGTGGAACTCTGAGCCCATTAAATCTCTTTTTCTTTATAAATTATCCAGTCTCAGGTACTTCTTCATAACAGTATGAAAACGGACTAATACCCAAAGCATGTCTCCACAAATGACTTCATTACAAGTGGAAGAAAATAGTAACTTTATGGTGGAAAGGCCTGGTGAACCCTGCTTTTGTGAAGCAATCAAAGGCAACTTCACCAGCAAAGAGACAAGGGGATATTCTGTGTTTTTTATATGATGCACAGAGAGGGACACACATCACTTACATAAAAGTCCTGCAAAATTGAATTAAATCTAACCCAAATCTAATGCAGAGGAACCTTACACTAACCCAAACCAACGGTCACTTTAGGAAATAACTGGCCAGAGTTCCTCCAAAATGCCAGTGTCTTAAAAGGCAGAGAAAGGTTGAGGAGTTCTCCCAAACAGAGGAAATTAATTATGTATGACAACTGAAAGTGATGTGTGAGCCTGCAGTGGATCCCGAGCAGGAAAAAGAAATTTGCTACAAATGACATTATAGGGACAAATGGTAAATTATCAATATGAAATATAGATTCAATAATGGCCTATGACAGGGCACAGTGGCTCACACCTATAATCCCAGCACTTTGGGAGGCCAAGGCGGGCAGATCACCTGAGGCCAGGAGTTCAAGAGCAGCCTGGCCAATATGGTGAAACCCCGTCTCTACTAAAAATACAAAAATTAGCCAGGTGTGGTGGTGCACACCTGTAATCTCAGCTACTCGGGAGACTGAGGCATGAGAATTGCTTGAACCCAGGAGGCGGAGGTTGCAGTGAGCCAAGATCACGCCACTGCACTCCAGCCTGGGTGACAAGAGTGAAACTCCACCTCAAAATAATAATAATAGCCTATGAATTTCCTAATTTTGATAATTTTCCTGTGGTTACGTTAGAGGAAATCCTGCTTTTCAGGGAATTCATACTGAACTATTTAAGAGTCAAGGGTCACCTTGTCTATAATTTACCATCAAATAGGTCAGAAAAATATTACAAATGTACAGAAAGTGAAAAACAAAATATACATAACAAGACAAAAATGGATTATTCTGATGAAGGTTATACGGGAAATCACAATAGCCTCATGTCTTTTCTGTAAAGTTGAAATTTTATCAAATACAAAGTTTAGCAAGAAAGAAAAAAATTATACACATTCATGTCTGAATTGATTTACTTGGTTTTATTCCCATCCTCTTAGCTTAAATTTACTAGTTTTATGTGTGTTTCCTCTTTTTCCCCCTCTTTCATATGTTTGCTGCTTTGGTCTACTTGCTCCAGCTTCCCTTTTATCGTTATTACTTGGAAGTTTCTGCGCATTTCCCATTCATGTGGATATCTTCCGTTTCCCCAAGATTATAATTTTCTGACTTTGACAATCGATGAGAGCAAGACACCACCTATTTCTTCCACATGAGGCACAATAAAACAGGCCCCTCTGTCTCACGCGGCACGAGGCACGAGGCAGAAAGGATTCTCTTTCTCTTGCTCCTCACCTTGTATATTTCTTGTCCTAATTACTGTAACAGCTCCGCCCTCCGTCACCAAACCAGCAATCTTAGCTTCATCCTCCACTGCTCACGTGTTCACCAAGTTGTGTACCTTCTACGCCAGTGCCGTGGACCCAGCCTGTGCTGCTTCTCCACTCCCGGGCCACACACTCCCCAGATCCTGTGCTGCTCCCAATATACCAACACACATCCCAGCTGTCCCATTCCACTCCATCTCCGTGTTATCCCTGTGTTAGCTTTTGGATGCAAATGTCTTATCATGTCACCTCCTGACTTGAAACCCCAACAGGTCTCCGATTACTTGAGAGTAAAGTCAAGTGAAAATGAAGGTCACAGAATCCCTCACTGTGTATCTCCCATCTGCTGTGCCAGGCACCTCCTTTCCCCTGACCCAGGTTCCTGCTCCTCTCATCCTAACCAGACTCACTCCTGGGGCCTCCACTCTTGGTAGGTAATGGGTTCTCAATTTGGAAGCCCTTCCTCCTCCTGTCTGCCCAATTCATCTTTACCCCTTAACATCTGAAAAAACCACCACTGCCTCTGAGCTCTCCTTGGGCACCCCTGCTAGAGCCATTGCTCCTGGGTCCTCTTAGTATCTCTAGCACAGCATTCATCAACTTGAATTGGAGCAATCGGAATGCCTCATGCAGACAGTGCATCATGTTTACCTTGGGTTCCTTGGTGTCTAGCATGGTGCCTCTGCAGACAATTGGGACTCAATACACAAGCGCGTGTGCATGGGGAAAGCAAAAAGTCAAGGTGACAGGACCACTGACACTTCACAGTCCACATAGGAAATAGAACTTGTGAAGGTGTGAGGGGGGTGGTTTCTCCCTGAATCCAGAACCAGTCCTGCACTCCCCATCCAGGCTGAGCCCCAGGAATGTCCTCCACTTGCCCTTCACTCACTTCATTCACATGCCACACAGTAGGGATGGAGTGATGCCTTTCTGTGCTCACAATATCTGTCTTCCTTTCAAAATAATCACATGAGGACGAGATTAAAACTGCCCTTATGATGCCTGCCAGGCAGATAAGTCGAGTTCCAGTGCTGAAGAGGCAGCTGACAAAGATTCTGGCCTTGGGGATTCTGCCAATCGGTTACTCCCGCCACCAGGGAAAGAAGGAGAACTCTTTGGAAAAACCCCTCCCCAGATGAAGGCAGCCCGCTGCCTGATGGTCATGAAACAGAACCCGCCAGCAGCCACTCCTGATCCTGCCTCCCTCCCATCTAGGCTTTGCCGAGCCTTCTGCGTATGCTAGGATTGCTCTCACACACAAATGAAAGAAAACAACAGCTTACATTTCAATAAATTAAATGGGATTAAAATAAAAAACACAGAATGATGTAGTGATTTCTAATTTGAGGGCACAAAGGCAGAGGGAGAGGGGGCAGGTTCTTAATGGAGCTCCCGATGGCCATGAAATGTAGGGAAAAGCCATTTCCATAAATTATGGAAATACACGCTGGCCTCAAGTGCATCCCATTTTCATATTGTTTTGCTGCCTTAATGACACAGGCTATTTTTGTAACATCTGTTTTTAGGGACCCTCCCTTTCTCCTGCACTTCATTAGAAATTCAGCAGCTCTCTTTTCTAATGAGTGCTCACTGTCACTGGGAAATGGATGGTGTGCCTTTTTGTTGCTGCGTGGGCAGTGATGCTTGAGTGGAAATGCTTCAGGAACAGAGCATGATCTGGGACAAGTACCTGGATGGTATGGTAGCCAATGCAGTGTGCCACACAGAGGAGCATGCTTTCCAGGAGAGGCCAGAGGCATGGGGAAGATGTCTGGTGATCATGATTTGATCATAAACAAGCAGATGCTATGTTTACCCTTCTCGAAAGGCAGTGTGAATCCAAACGGTCTGATATAGACTGTGTTTGATGAAGCTTAAAAATCGTCTGACTTTATTTACTTATACAGCAAGATACTATATTTCTTGAAGTTGAAAGCACACCTAGAAATTAAGCCCCACCATCAAATACTGAAAAGCACAGATGAACACAGGGGCTGTTTGAGAGTTTGTCGCAATGCACGACAAGCTTCTCAGGTTCAGGCTGCGAAGAGGCTCGATCTGCAGTGAGCCCCCATTTGTTAAAGGGACAGGCGTGGAGCTCCACACTGGTCCTGGGATTAAAGGGAAGCAAGAAAAGGAGGAAAGGGAGAAACAAGGAGAGTGGGACAGTAGGAAGCAGGAGGATCCTTGGGAGCAGGTGGAAGGCATCACACTCTCCATCTTGACTTACAACGGGGCTGTGTCCCAGGGCCCCCCTCCAAGCATCCACTGGCCCCGCAAGTCCTGAGCATCCACTGCAGCACTGATCCCCAGTCTGGCAGGACCCTGAACACAACAGCAGGAAATGGTCTCTTCACGTGAGGCAAGTCCAGGTGAGAGCATCTTACCTGTGCTCTACATGCCATAGTTCCATTCTGAGATTTTGAGTTCTATATCTTAGCATTAACCGTGTAGGTCTTCCTATTATTAAGATATGGGGATATGTTTTCCAGCATGTAACATCTAAATCTAAAATTCAAAGGATACAACTTTGAGAATTACAAGATTGATGCTTTCTGAAGACACAAGACGATTATGTTACAGACTAGCCAGGTTGCTGGCTGTCAACCACTTAAACTGGAATTACAAGATACTCCTCTTGTTTCATTTCCTAACTTCTTCTCCTCAGTATCCTGTTACTATCTTCTTCCAACTCCAACCTCATCCCCGCCCCCCCACACAAGTGCACATAGATGCACACATGTGCACACACGTTCTCTCTGTCGCTATCTCTCTCTCTCTCTCTCCTCTCTCTCTTTCCCCTCCTTCCTTGTCCCAACTTGTCCGACATGTCTTGGTGCCTCCACTTTTCAGTTGGTTTGAGTGACCATAGATGGTACTAGTTTCTGTTTGAGTTCCAGTAAGAAGAGAGAGAACAGAGGTTTAACTTTCACAGCGTTGATTCCAGGCTGGCATTTGTCCTTCTGTCCTGGCCTCCAAATCTTGGTTTCTGCCTGGAGGCAGCCCATGCCAGCCCACGCCATGGACCCGGGCAGCTCTGCATTGCCGAAGCCATTGACAGTCTGAGGTGGGCTTGATCTGATGATATGTTCATGCAGCTGCCTCCTCATTTGGTTTGCCATTCGATCCAGACCTTTAAAAGTACAATTTGACAGAATTTTTTAAATTCAGAATTCCAGGCTGGGAAGTGGAAAATCTTTCTCATTTGGAAACAACTGTGAAACACATTGGTTCAAAGAGGAGTTCCGTGTAACTGATATAGAAATGATTTTCACATAAAAATAAACAAAATACAGAGAAACAAATGCAAGGTAACTGTCTGGCACTCACAGAGAGAATGCCTGTGATGAAGCTGTTCACCCTCCTGCCATGCTCCTGAGCCTCCTCATCTTTGAGTCACCTCCTGCACCCCTGAAAAGAAGAGAATGGTAGCTTTTCTACCCTTTCATGAGCTCCTTTATTCCTTGATTTCTTTGAGGCATTTTGAGAGGAAGTCTTTCTGGGACTGTAGAAAAATGGGGAAAACAGAAAGTCGGTCACAAGGCTCCTTTGTCATGGTGGGAGGGTGTGCTTGGTAAGGCTCCAGACTGTGTTCTGAAGCCACATGTTGAAGCCATTTATCTTCTGCCAAGGAATATTTTTCCCAGCATCAAGTGCAAGTTTGGAAAAGCAGAGCCCTAGCATATCACTTCAATTTCGTTTAGCATCTCCTAGCTATTTGTCCTTGGGTGCTTCCAGCCAGCTCTTCAACCACTGAGACTGTGTGGTGTGGTCCTCACCAAGCTCCCACAGGGGCAATCTGATGATGATCCTTCCCCTGTATCTTCTGTCCCTACTACTTCCACCAAGCACAGCCCCTGCTCCACTCCCTGCTCTAGGGTTTCCTGGAGACACGGAGACCCTTGCCAAACACAACGTGAAGTTCCCAAGGAGGGGTGGGGGAAATTTTTGAACCATGTGTAATAGATGGCTAAATTCTACTTTTTCCTCCAGATGTGAGGTCCTGAGATGTGTCCTGATACACATGGAGTGGTCAGTAGCCCTTGACATCAGGTGGCAGCCTTCACAAAAGGCACCTTGCACTGGCCCCCTTTCCTTCCATGCCCACCCCACACCCCTGGGCCCTCCTTCCAGCCTCCTTAGTAGCCTAGCTGCCTGCACCTAGTAATACAGCCTTGCCTGTGCTTTCTGGGAAATCCAGACAAAGACACAAATTGGTACAATCAAAGTCGACAGTGGTATCACTACCATCTGTGTATTTGACTTTGAAACATATCTTAAGGGATTTGTCACAATATTATTCATGTTACTAAAAAGTCTTGCACTTTATATTTTACCAAGTTTACAAGAGCTGATGGAATAAAGTTCTCATTTTTATTTAATTCACTTGGCAAAGAGTGTCTGATGTCTCAGGCCCTGAAGATTCCAGATAGGAAACAGTCAATGCAGAGGAGGACACAGCTATTTCTTTCCCTGATTTAGTTGAATGTGGCTCAGGATTGTGTGCCAACTTTAAAGAGCTGTGCCTCTGATATGGTTTGGCTGTGTCCCCACCCAAATCTCATCTTGAATTGTAGCTCCCAGAATTCTCATGTGTTGTGGGAGGGACCCAGAGGGAGACAATTGAATCACGGGGTCGATTTCTCACATACTGCTCTCATGGTAGTGAATAGTCTCACGACATCTGATGATTTTATAAGGGGAAACCCCTTTTACTTGGCTCTCATTCTGTCTTGTCTGCCACCATGTCAGACATGACTTTCACCTTCTGCCATGATTGTGAGGCCTCCCCACCCATGTGAAACCGTGAGTCCATTAAACATCTTTTTCTTTATAAATTACCCAGTCTCAGGTATGTCTTTATCGGCAGCATGGAAAAGGACCAATATAGCCTCCCTCTGGATTCTTGCTGAGCTTAAACTCAATTAGATCTTGTGCTCTTTCTTCTTGTTTATGCTGTTGTCAAGACAGCTCTTTCCAAACTATGCTTACATAGTTTCATTTTATTTGTTTGTTTTTACCTGTTAAATTGCATTAACCGGTTATTCTAGAATGTCTATTGTTATACAAATAAGCCCTTCTTTTGTGGCCAGGTGTCTGAAAAAATAAGAAGAAAGAACTGAAATATTTTTTTCTTTACTTCATGGCCTAACCTATAGTGTTTATCCTGAGCTTGGTATTCCTCAGATGTGTAAGAAAAGAAAAGAATTTTTTATTAAACTATTTCTGAATTCTGCATTATGCTAATAACCACTGTCAAAATTGTTAGATAACCTACATTAAATGAAGCAATTCTTTGAAAGACACAATATTTCAAAACCATCACAAAAAGAAATAGACAATCTGAACAGGCCTATATTTATTAAAGAAATTGAATCAATAATTTTTCACCTTCCAAAACAAAAGCATCAGGCACTGATAAGTTCACAGGTGAATTCTACCAAAGGCTTAAGGAAGAAATTATATCAATTCTCTTAGAGAATTAGAAATGGAAAAAATAGATATAAAGTGAAAAGTTCCTAGCTCATTCTATGGAGCCAGAATTACCCTAATACCAAAACCAGACAAAGACATTTCAAAAAAAGAAAACTATAAACCAATACCTCTCATGAATATGGATGCAAAAGTCCTCACCAAAATATTAACAAAATGAATCCAATGATGAATAAAAGGAATTCCACGCTATGACCAAGTGGGATTTATCTCAGAAATGCAAGGCTAGTTCAACATTTGAAAATCAATTAATGTAATTAATCACATAATTAAAAAAAGAAAAATTAGATGTTCATATCAATAGATACAGAAAAAGCATTGACAAAACCCAATATCTACTCATGATGTTATAAAAACCAAGTGAACTTAAGAATAGAGGGAAACTTCCTCAACTTCATAAAGAATAGCTACAAAAATCTGCAACTAACATCACACCTCATAGTGAGAAACTATTAATAGAAGCTTTCCCACTGAGATCAGGAACAAGGAAAGGATGTCCTCTCTCATCACTCCTTTGCAACATTACTGTGGAAGTCCTAGATAATGTAATAAAAAATATGAAAGTATGCAGATTCTGAAGGGGGAGGGGAAAACATTGTTGTTCACAGATGACATAATTGTCTTTGTAGAAAATCCAAAAACAAATAAACAAAAAAGGCCTTGGAACAAATAAGCCAATATAGCAGGGTTGCAGGATATAGGGTTAATATACAAAAATAAATTACTTCCCTATGTGCTAACAAATAACACATGGAAATCAAAAACAATATTGTTTATATTTGCACCAAAAAAATAAAACACTTAGGGATAAATCTAGCAAAATCTACATGAAGAAAACAAAACTTGAATAAAATAAATCAAAGAACTAAATGGAGAGATATTCCAAATTGATGAATAGCAGGACTCAATATTATCAAGATGTCAAATTGAAGATTCAATGCATTCTTAATCAAAATCCCAACAAATTATTCTGCAAATACAGACAAGCTGATTCTAAAGTTTATATGGAGAGGCACAATATCAAGAATAGCCAACAAAATACTGAAGAAAAAGAACAAAATCAGAGGACTGACACTACCTGACTTCATGACTTATCAGTAATCAAGAAAGTATAATATTAGTCAATAAATAAAGAGATCAATAAAAAAAAGATAGCCCAGAAGGACACTTATAAATACAGTAAACTATACAGATATAATAAACTAATATAAGTAAACACTTATACTAAATAAACACTTGTAAATATAATAAAGTAGTATTTGACAAAGATGCAAAGGCAATAAATGGCACAAAGGTAGTCTTTTCAACATATAATATTAGAACAACTTGACATCCACATGCAAAACAAAAAAGGAATCTAGACACAGATCTTATCCCTTTCACAAAAATTAACTCCAAGTCAATTACAGACCTAAACATAACATGTAAATATATAAAACTCCTAGAAGATTACACAGGAGAAAATCTAAATGGCTTTGGGTATGGCAATGGTTTTTCAATGCAACACCAAAAGCACAATTTAATAATTACTAAGCTGGACTTCATTAATATTGAAAACTTCTACTCTATGAAAGACAATGTAAAGAAAATGAGAAGACAAGCCACAGACTGGAGAAAATATTTGCAAAAGTTATATTGGAAAAAGAGCCCCTATCCACAATACAAAGAACTCTTAAAATTCAACAGTAATAAAACAGCCCAATTAAAAAACAGTCCAACGTCCTTAACAGACACCTCATCAAAGAAGTTATAATGATATAGACAACAAATAAGTACATGAAAAGATGCTTCATTTCAAATGTCATTGGGAAAATGAAAATTAAAACCACAATGAGATACCACTGTACCTATTAGAGTGTCCAAAATCTGGAACATTGACAACACTAAATGCTGGTGAGGATGTGGAGCAACAGGAACCCTCATTCACTGCTGGTGGGAATGCAAAATGGTACAGGCACTGTGGAAGACAGTTTGGCAATTTCTTACAAAACTAAACACACTCTTACCATACACTCCAGCAGTTGTGCTCCCTGATAGCTACCCAAAAGAGTTTAAACTGTGTATCCACACAAAATCCTACAGAGGGATGTTTATAGCAGTTTTATACATAATGTCCCAAACTTGGAAGCAAACAAAATGACCTTCAGTAGGTGAATGGATAAATAAACTGTGGTACTTTTTGGACAGTAGAGTATTATTCAGCACTCAAAATAAATGAGCTATCAAACCATGAAAATACACAGAGAAGCCTTAAATGCATATTAGTAAGCGAAAGAAGCCATTCTGAAAAGCTGCATACGGTATGGTCCAACTACATGATATACTGAAAAAAGCAAAACTTTGGAGACAGTAAAAAGATCACTGGTTGTCAAGGGTTAGAAGAAGGGAAGGATGAATAGTTGAAGTACACTCAGGTTCCAATCAATTCACATTTAGTATGCCATGCTTACTTAATACAGTGTGGTCTGATGCCCTGTCTCATAGCAGACGGGAAGCACAGAAGTGGGGGAAATACAGCAGGCTTTTGCAGGAGGCACAGTGACAGGCAGGGAGGTGGTCACTGACAACCTCACATTGGGAGAAGCAGCCAGGAGCCCAGGGGCACACATGGCTCTGTGTGAACACATCTATCATAATGAATGTGCACATCAGGGAAAGGTTAAAGCCAGTTCTGCAGCTGCTGCCTAGGAAGGCAGGAAAACACTTAATGTGTTTTTGGAGAGACATATCAGCAAAAGATGAAAAGAAATATTAGTGCAGGAGGGGGTGCACATCAGAGAATGGAAGATTAATTCTTATGAAGATGTCATTTTCTGATAATACTGCATGAATCTGGTGTTTTATAGAATACATCTGCTGTTTTGCTTGCAGAATTGGATAAGGTTTACTTGAACAATGGGAGAATATGCTAATTGTTTTATTGTGCATCTTCTTTGCTGGACTCAGGTTGGCGAAGTGGTTTTTAAGGCGTTTCTGACCTCAGTCATTGGTAAGGGACTTTATTCTACTGTCATCTTTATGCAGAAGATCGCTAAAGAGATTTTTGCTTAGATAGATTGATTAGAACAGCTGAGCTGAAGGCACCTGATTAGAATATAGATGGTCACATGCCGTTTTTCATAGCAGCCTTGCAGTGTGCCTCTTTCTATCCATGGTTTCCCCTGCTTTGAAATTCTTGGTGCTTTCCTGGGACATTGTGATGGGACACTTGATCAGCTGATCCTGGGGCTAGGTTCATGGAGGTCATGCTTTTAGATCACCCTGCATAAGGCTACCTTGTGGCTAGTCACGATTGGGAGCCCCTTGGGTAATCAACATGCAGGAGAATTGTAGAGAAAGCCTACACGCACTCCAGGTATGCCCACATTAGGTATAAACGTCTCATGTGTATATGTACCAGCTGGGTTAGACCAAACAAGCCTTCATTAAAACATATTTGCTCTGTATTATTCCAACACATAAGCCAGACTTGCTCAGATTGCATTTTTTCAAATTCTGAAAAAAAGAAAAAATGCATCAAGATAATGTGAAGGCTCTTCAGAAAGTTCATTAAAAATGCAAATTATTTTAAAAATCTAGGCATAGATTTAAAAAAAATTTTGTACCAAAATAAACTTGTACAAACTTGTTATAATATGTCTAAACAGAATCTAGTTTGAGGTACTAAGAAGGATAAGACATCAGTTTGATAAGCGCGCCTGTCACAGCAACATGAATTCAGCTACCCCTGAATTAAGAACAAGCATCAAATTTATGGAGAAGCTTGGAAAAACAGGGAAATCATTAATGCTCTACAAAAAAATGTACGAGACCGTAGTGCCCTAAAGAAATTAGCACTTTACAAATGGATAGCTTATTTTAGGAGGGAAGTGGGTGATGTTGAAGATGAAACCCGCAGCAGCGGACCATCCACATCATTTTTTTTCACTTGTTTTGTTTTTACTGGAGGCTCAGGTGGCCACATCAGTTTTCGAGGAAAAAAAAAGCATTGTTCATAATCTAATTGAAGTGGACTGACAAGTAACAGCAGAAACAACAGCCAACACTATAGACATCTCAACTGCTTCAGCTTACACAATTCTGACCGAAAAATAAAAGTTTAGCAAACTTTCCGCATGATGGTTGCCAAAACCACTGTGTCCAGATCAAGCTGCAGACGAAGCAGAGCTTTCAGTGGAAATTTTAACCAACTGGAATGAAGATTCTGAAGCATTTGTTTGAAGAATTGTAACAGGAAATGAAACATGGCTTTACCAGTATGATCCTGAAAACAGGGCACAATCCAGCAATGGCTACCAAGAAGTAGAAGTGGCCCAGTCAAAGCAAAAGGAAGATTTGTTGAGAGCAAGGGTCAAGGCAATGGTTTTTTGGGATGCTCAATGCATTTTGCTTATTGACTTTCTGAAGGGTCAAAGAATACATCTGCTTATCAGCACAGTGTTTTGAGAAAGATAGCCAAAGCTTTAGCAGAGAATCACTGGAGAAAGCTTCACCAGAGCATCCTTCCCCACCACCACAATGCTTCTGCTTATTCTTCTCATCAAACAATGGCAATTTTTAAAAAGTTTTGATGGGAAATCATTAGGTATCCAGCTTAACAGTCTTGATTTGGCTCCTGATTTTTGTTTTAATTGAGGCAGAGTCTTGCTCTGTTGCCCAGGCTGGAGTGCAGTGGCACAATCTCAGCTCACTGTAACCTCCGCCTCCAGGGTTCAAGCGATTCTCCCACCTCAGCCTCCCGAGTAGCTGGGATTCCAGGCACGCGCCACCATGTCTGGCTAATTTTTGTATTTTTAGTAGAGACAGGGTTTCACCATGTTGGCCAGGCTGGTGTCGAATTCCTGGCCTCAAGTGACCCACCCACGTCAGCCTCCCAAAGTGCTGGGATTACAGGCATGAGACACCACGCCCAACCCTGATTTGGCTTCTTTTGACTTCTTCTTTTCCATTATTAAAAAAAAAAAAAAAATCTCTAAAGGGCAATAATTTTTCTTCAGTTAATAATGTAAGAAAGACTGCATTGACATGGTTAAATCCCCCAAGATTCTCAGTTCTTTAGGGATGGACTACATGTCTGGCCTCTTCTTCCAGTGTGGGATTGTCAGTGACCACCTCCCTGCCTGTCACTGAGCCTCCCGCAATAGCCTGCCGGATTTCCCCTGCTTCTGTGCTTCTTCTCTGCTGTGAGACAGGGCACCAGACCATGCTGCATATTAAGTAAGCATGGCATACTAAGTGTGATTTGATTGAAATCTGAGTGAAGGCTCAGGCTTTTAGGGAGCTGTTTTAGGGATATTAAAGATCTCTTTGGCTTTTCTTTGAGAGTAGGCATGTCCCACAGGAATGAGGATGGGAGGACCTCCAATTAACAGGGTCAAGACCATCCACCAAAGCTACACATCTGAGAAGTTGAAGAAACACTGGTGCCCCGTTCCGCCTTGGAAGATCAAAATTTAATTGGGTTAAGAGGAAACCTGAAGGTCGTGACTTTTTAAAGCCTACCAGGTAAAAATATGCACTTGGCTCTGAGCACCTTGGTGCTGGAACACGACTTCTGCGGAAAATAGGATCTTAATGACAGGGATAAGACTGGTCTGGGTGGTGGCTGTTCTTCATGGGTGTTTTGGGTTGAATTATGTCTCTCCAAAAAGTTTTTATGTTAAAGTCCTCACCCCCAGAACATCAGAATGTGGCCTTATTTAAAAACAGGGTTTTTGGAGATATAATTAGTTAAGACGAGATCATACTGGAGTACAGTTGGCCTCTAATCCAATATAAATATGTCCTTATAAATTGGACACAAAGAAATACACTCAGGGAAATTGCAAGTGAAGAGGAAGGCAGAGAACCACAAGCCAAGAAAAGCCAAAGATTTCTAGCAAGCCACCAGAGGCTGAGAGAGAGGCACGGAGCAGATTTCTTCATCACAGCTCTCACAAGAAACTAAATTTGCTGACACCTTGATCTCAGACCTCAGGCTTCCAGAACTGTGAAGCAATAAAATTCTGTTGTTTAGGCAACGCAGTTTGTGGCATTTTATTATGGCAGCCCAAGCGAACTGAAACAATAAGCATGGCTATAAATTCTCAGAATTTGCATCCTGAATGTGCTTGAGACATACTCCTTTATCGAGCATCTGCTGTAGATCAAATCCAATAAAGGTGTTGAGAGAACATGCTACTGATTCAAAAGGAAAAGAGGAAGCTTTGTTTCTAAATTCACCTGGTAATTTTTGTCTCACGTAATCAAGTCAGATTGCTTTACAGATAGGCAAAGCACAATGGGAGTAAGGACTCCAAACACAAAATCTATAGTGACACTCCTTCCTCTGATTTGCATGTGCAAATAGCATGCGGAGCTGTGTGTTTAACTAATTCATAGTCATAAATGTAAAATGTACTGAAATTTGCATTGCAAAATATTCTTGCTCCAGATGCTGAGTTTATGAGAATTTCTGTTGCTTTTTAAATTACAATCTTACAAAGATTCTAGGAGATCAGATATTATTGAGTCTATTCCATTTTAGGATCAATGCAAAGCTGTATTTTAGACTACTTGTGTATATAAGGTAATTTTGCAGAGTTTCCAATATAACCATTGGCCTTTAGTAAAATGTATCTTCCACAGAGATCTTTACTTGTTAATGTTTTGTGAAAGTTAGCATAGAGATACAATTTTCAAGTGTGTTTGAATAAAACAGGAGCTGCTTTAGATAAATTAAAACAAAGTCTTTTTCTCAAGGAAAAAATAGGAAAGCTGACATTTCATACAACAGCAACACTTTTGCTGTTTTTCTCTAGATATTTTACCCGTTACTGATGTATAATAGCCAAGAGATATCATTGAAGTCCAAATAACTTTTTTTAATAATATTTGCTGCTCAAACTTTTTCAAGCATATCATTTGAATGAAAGAAGGTACTAGAATTGTTAAGAAAAGACAAAATTGGGAACTTTGTAAGATGCTGACTCACGGGCTGGAATGTATCCCAAGAGCTTCTGGGATTTAGAAGAGGATAGGACTTTGGGCCCCAGGGTAAGGGAACCCACCATGACCCAACTCTCCTACGTCTGAAGTACATGAGCCTCCCTGAGTGGCTCATTGGACAAGCCAGGGGTTTTGTCCGGTGTGCAAGTGAATGAGTCAGGATCACAAAGTGACCACACACAATTTAACATAGTCCATGATGAAATAAAGTAAGTTACAGACACTGTGATAACCAGGATCTGAGTGACCACACACAATTTCACACAGTCCATGATGAAATAAAGTAAGTTATAGACACTGTGATAATCAGGATCTGGGTACCCTTTGACTTTTATCTAAGTGTTTTGAGTTAAGATAACTGACTGATAATACTACATTTCTTTAGAAGCTTCTTTGTTATTAAACGTTTTCACTGTCTTAGCCAGGAATGGAGTATCCTAATGCATGAGTTAGACCATACAGGGACCAAACCAGCAGGTGCATTCTAGAGCTCCGACAGAGGTGCATGGATTCTGGGAGGGAGGCAGGGGTACTTCAGAGCAAGGCAATACGTTCATCATCAGCCTTTCTCTTTCTTTACCATGGGCTTAAACTTAGCATCTGCTCCCATCGGTGTTTTGTTTTTTGTTTTTTTGAGATGGATTTTTGCTCTGTCACCCAGGCTGGAGTGCAATGGCAGGATCTCCACTCACTGTAACCTCCACCTCTCAGGTTCAAAGGATTCTCCTGCCTCAGCCTCCCAAGTAGCTGGAATTACAGGCGCCCACCACCACGCCCAGCTAATTTTTTGTATTTTTGGTGGAGACAGGGTTTCACAATGTTGACCAGGCTGTTTTCAAACTCCTGACCTCATATGATCCACCCACCTTGGCCTCCCAAAGTCCTGGGATTACAGGCATGAGCCACTGCTGCTCCCGTCAGTGTTGAATCACTTTCTGGAGACAAAATCAGCTCACTGTATTTAACCTAATTTTAGTGTTGGTTCTCTTTTCTCGGACGAGTTATAAGGGTTCCTGCCCTAGTTCCAGCCTTGGTGTCCCTGCATTCATGTAATATTCCAGAGTCTGTAAAGGATAATCTCTCCATTCCATTTCAGGTTGGTATCATTGGCAGTCTATTGATTAAGTGCCCACTAGGCACAAAGGACTATAGTCAACATTGGGAAAACAGGAAGCTGAACATGATATGATCATTGTTCTCAATAAGGGGTTGAGACATCCCACACAAAAACACAATTTGAGGGAGTGAGTGATAAATCTCTATGAAGGGGATATGCTGAAGTGAAGTTGAATGTCAAAGAATGGCGACGATGAGAACAAAGAGTCACACAGTCTCCCTGGCATCAGTTTCCTTTCCCCTTACACAAAAGTCTCTGGCATACATTGAGGAGCTCCATAGCCCTGGGAAATGATTCTAGTTCCAGGGTCCAGGGGTGGAGCTCACGCCCAGACCAAGCCCATGTGCCCATGGACACAGGAGTTGGTTGAGGCATGGGTCTGTTGGTGGGGTAAGTGGGGGTCATCTGCTTACGTCTTTCCAGGTAGAAGAAACCTCAGGACTTTGCTGAGAATGCTGGAACCATGGCATTTGTCCTCTGCTCATTGGGAACAAAGAACACGTGGCTCTGAAGCTGCTGGCAGTTCCTTCGGGAATGTGGGAGAACCTGCCTAAGAGAATTGTTGGGAAACACAGAGACAGAAACTGCCTGCGATGCCATCAGTGGAGACCTGGAAAGCATTATGCGGGGCTCTGCTCTTCCCCTGGACTGCTCACCTGCTCAGTTATTTAAGTCAGGGCTAGGAAGGCTTTTTCTTTTTTAAAAAATTATACTTTAAGTTCTGGGATACGTGTGCAGAGTGTGCAGGTTTGTTACATAGGTATACACGTGCCATGGTGGTTTGCTGCACCCATCAACCCTTCATCTACATTAGGTGTTTCTCCTAATGCTATCCCTCCTCTAGGCCCCCACCCCCTGACAGGCCCAGTGTGTGATGTTCCCCCTGCTCATGTTCTTGTGTTCTCATTGTTCAACTCCCCCTTTTGAGTGGGAATATGTGGTGTTGGTTTTCTGTTCCTGTGTTAGTTTGCTGAGAATGATGGTTTCCAGCTTCATCCATGTCCGTGAAAAAGGACAGGAACTCATGCTTTTTTATGGCTGTATGGTATTCCATGCTGTATATGTGCCACATTTTCTCTATCCAGTCTATCATTGATGGACATTTGGGTTGGTTCCAAGTCTTTGCTATTATGAATAGTTCTGCAATAAACATACATATGCATCTCACGTCAGTTAGAATGGCAATCCTTAAAAAGTCAGGAAACAACAGATGCTGGAGAGGATGTGGAGAAATAGGAACACTTTTACATTGTTGGTGGGAGTGTAAATTAGTTCAATCATTGTGGAAGACAATGTGGTAATTCCTCAAGGATCTAGAACCAGAAATACCATTTGACCCAGCAATCCCATTACTGGGTATATGCACAAAGGATTATAAATCATTCTACTATAAAGGAAAGCTTCTTCTATAAAGCATCAGATAATAAATATTTTTAGCTTTGCGTATCATGCAGTATCTGTTGCAACTACTCAACTCTGCCATTGCATTGGGAAAGCAATCCTGGAAATTATACAAAAGAAGGTATGTTGGTATGTTTCATAAAACTTATTTATGAACACTAAAATCTGAATTCCATATAATTTTCATGAGTTATGAAACACTGTTCTTCTTTGGACTTTTTTTCCAACCACCAGAAAGTATAAGTCATCCTTAGGTCATGAGCTTTACAAAAACAGGCAACAGGCCAGATTTGTCCTATGGACCATAGTTTGTTCTGACCCTTGATGTAAGGCAATAAATTCCTGTCTTTTTTTTATTTTTTTTATTTTGGGGGGAAATTTATGTGTTCCATTATTCACAATCTAAAACATCCTAACGGATAATGAAGACTTCATTAAAAAGGAATTTAAACCAAATTTGCAGAAATCAGTAGAATTTGGATATGAAAATACAGTACAAAGAAATGACACGAGAAAATAAAGAAATTTAAAAATGCTCATGTTAGAAGTAAAGTTTGTTTTCTGGGGGGATATAAATGCATGGACCCACCAACACACAAGGAAATCATATGGCCATAAAATTTGGGAATTTCTGAATCTTGTATATTTTCTTGGAAATACAGCATCCATTAATATATTAAATTCTCTGAGAAGTTCTGGGTAAAGAAACACTCTGTTTAACTTTGTTCAGCCGAGAACTTTCCAAGCTTATTTGTTGATGAAACAACATTTTTGTGGCCTACCTGTTAGTCTCACTTAGAACAGTCCTCGGGGTATGCCAACATGAGCACCCTGCAAGTGAGTGATATGTTTGGACAGGTCCAGTGGGGACATTGACGTTTCCCATTTAAATGAGAGAAGTGTTAAACCTAAACAAGCAGAATAGACACCGCGGATGCCCCAACCAGACAGGAGCTTATTACAAAACTTCAGACAGGAGGTAACGAGAACCTGAACTACACAAATCTGTATCTGAGCCAGAAAGAAAAGGAGCAAGATCAGATTTAGAGGACAAGGGGGAGTGACTGGTCAAAGTAACCAGACCCTTTGCCTAGAAGACTGAAAATGAGAAGAGAAACAGATTTCACGAAGTAAGTTTAGATTTGTTATATCGACTCTGAGCTATTTATCGGACAGCTGAAGTACCTCGTGGGCCTTCAGAAGAGAAACCACGAAGAGTGTTGGGGACTTGCTCATCATCTACCTAGAGATGATGGTTAAGATCCAAGAACATTCGCAATCACTAAAAAGGACAGGAAGAAAAGGCAATTAATGAAGATTCACACACATCTTTAAGGGAAGGGAGGCAAATTTGGTCAAAAAGGTAGGAAAAGGACCATGAACACTATGGCCACCTTGTTGCCAGGAAAGGGGTTCCCAATTCAGACCCCAAGAGAAGGTTCTGGAATCCCACACAAGAAAGAATTCAAGGCGAGTCACAGAGTGCAGTGAGAAGAGAGAGTATATTGAAAGCTACACCATTACAGGGTAGGGCATCCTCAGAGATCAGGTAGAGGGACCCACCAACCTCGTTTTAAGCTTTTCTTACATAGGAGTTGTCTATGTGAAGACTAAACCAAGTTGTGCCTATGTGAGGGTGGGCTGACAGCATGACAAAATTTATTATTTTATTAATTTAAAGAAAACTATCTTTGACATTTTAGCGTGTAAGTACATCAAAGCATAACTATAGTTATCTGAAAGCATCTATTGTTATGGGCATTGGGACATCTGCACTTTCTGTTGTCCTAAGAGTTTGCCCTTGCAGGCATTCCAAGCTGCTTCTTTGGCTGTAAACACCATAGGACCACGGGTCGTAACTGGCGAGGAATGTGCCTTGCTACTTTTTAGATGAAGTTGATTTTAAAATGGTGTCACTCTAGCTCCCCTAGGCTCCTGCTTTCCGAACAGCATGAGCCAAAAGGGACAGTTTAAGAAGCAGAAACTGGTCAAACATGTCAAGAATAGAGAAACGATAGGCAGGACTAAAAGACAGCCCTTCAGTGAACTTCTGAAAAATTCCTTTAGGGCAGTGAGAGCAGAAGCCCAGTTGCAAGGGAAGCCATGGTGAGTGGGTGGGGAGAGATGGCATCTGGGGGCCAGAATTTCACTTACTTTTAGAAAGCTGGCAATGAAAGCAATGGAAGAAATTCCACGGACATTTGTGGGGGGAAAAATGCATTTCATGGGAAAAGCTATTTAAGAAAGGAGAGAAGAGAGCAGTTGATGAAAGTGAAGTAACGAACGAAGATAAAAAAGGAACATGGGAGGGAGGTAGGAGGTGCAGAGGGGAGATAAAGGAAGCCCAGCAGAGCCATTGCCTCAACAGTGAGGACAGAGGAAGGGAGCAGGAGAGAGGTGGATTGAGACGGAGCACCAGGCGCATGGCATGGTTCTCATCTTCATGAACTTTGGGGCAGAGGCATTTTTGCACATGGAGGGGAGTAGCCACGGGTGCTATGGAGAGGAAATGGGCTCTGACCTCTCATATGCAGGGTAAATGGCTCCTTATCTGTGCAACTGAGACAATGATCCAAAGGCATAGCCCACAAGATGTAATAAATGCAAACTACATTGGCTACACAGTCAAACCTCAGTAAATTTTAGCTTCTGTCTTTGCATCTGCCTTTCCTTCTTCCCTCCTCCTTTCTATGTTCATTTCTTCTCCCTTCCTGTTTTCCTCTTCCCTCTTTTCTTCATTCTTTCCATGGAGAGGAAAAGGTTTGCAACATCCACTGTTGACGATATTACAGGGAATGCATTAATGATCTCTTTCTCCAGTCTTTCCCCAAGTCATACCCTCCCAACCAAACTCACATGGCTACTGAGATGCTTCATTGCCTTCCTTTTATATTTCCTATGTATTTACCCATAGCCTTCCTGCCAGTTCGGTTTCATAAGTAAATTCCAACATCTGAGGGCTCCGAGTGTGCTTAAGTGCATCATAGCCACCATCCCAGCTGTGGGAAGAATCCTAGTAAAATGTTCCAGGCAAACTGAAACCCATTCTGTTTCTAAAGACTTCCAGCAAAGGCTGATTAATAATTCACTCTGATCTTTAATAACTGTCTATGTTAAGAAATCTTTCCTATAGATCTTCTAAATCCTGTCTGCTGCTGTGGGAATGGGAGCCTCTGAATAGTTGTGGTTAATTACTGGAGGCACCCATTTCTACTGAGATTCTTTTGCCAATAATTATTTATGAAAAGTGTGACCAGTGCACAGACCAAATCAAATCCTCTTCTACAATTTGTTTCTCCCCTTTCAGCAAAAGTAATTGACACAGTTTCACACAAGGCATCTAAGCTCTATGTAAATGTGCATGAAATTCTGATACACACCGCAGTTCAACTCCCCACACTGTGAAAGAAAGCTCCCAGAGTTTGTCAAGAGCCCGTGGCTCATTGGTGTAATTCTACATAAAGAAAAGAAACATGCAAGTGTTCCAGATTCACTCGATATTCACAGCTTGCCAAGTCCTTTGCTGTTCACGAGGGCCACTCAGCAGGGCTTCTCCGTATATTATCAGGCAATGAATAAAACAAGAAAATGAATTATTCTATAAAATGCAGCCCAGCTTGGGATGGCATCAATTCCATTTTTGAAGGTGAAGAATCAGAAACCCGCTTCTTAAACTTTGTCTGTTTTCTCAGCTACCATCTGCAGAAAATGGGGACGTCACAGGACAAGATGCTGCCAGGTCTATGTGCTGGGTGGTTCAGGAGCAACTCCATCCACACTGTTGGTTTTGCCTGAGTCTTGCACAATGAACATTTGCTTTTGGTTGCTCAAGATGTTGTAGTCGTGTTTGAAACACCATCCACACTCTGTTTGTTTGTTGTACTCCACAGCATTCTTGGCATCATCGCAGCAACAAGATCCAATGCAGAACCCCCTCATCCTTCCCCTCAACATAGGGTCTCTCTTATGCCCCATGCCCTCCTGCAGCTGAGGCTCTCACTGCTGCCTGTACGTGTCCACACGGTTGCAATCAAGTTCATGCCTTTGTTCAGGGGCTGCATTTCTAATGAGTTCCCAGGTGGGGGCAATGCTGCTGGCCAATGCTGCTTTCATTTTGAGATGCAAGCTTCTAGATGCTCCAATTGGCCGAAATAAAATGAAATATGTGTTTAAGACATAAGCTCTTGAAATATGCATTTAGGGGATATCAAGCATAATATCAACTTTCCATAAAAATTCAACTCTCTTATTGCAAACTTAGCATCATCAAATAAATCATGTTTTTTTCCCAAAGAACTTCTGAGATACCCTAGGACAGCCATGCTCAAGTCTATCTGCATATTACAGGCACCTGAAAGGTGACAGGAAGGAGGAAGACTTTTTAAAAATACAAATACCCCAACCCCACTCCTAAACAAGCTAAAGCAGAATACCTGTAGGGAAGACACAGGCTTCATCTGGACAAAAGCTCCCCAGGAGACTCAATGTGAAGTCAAGCTTGGGATCCACTGCACTGGCACCTCATTTTACCTTTGCCCATGATGTGACAGAAATTACACTACGCAGTCTACATCAGATATTGAAAGCAAAGGAACTTCCCAATGCTAGTTACCCAAATCACCTAGTTACGGGCAAACTTTCTCTTAATAATTCCCAACGGATGTTTTTTCCAAAAACTCTGCCTCCACTTACAGAAGAACCCAGATAATTTTCCCTGAAAATCCCAATATTTAATTTTGCCACTGTAGTGTTGGATAAAATATATAAAAAATTGAATTATAATTTACAGGCATCTGTTTTTATTTTAATCTTGCAATTTTCTATTTCTTAACAGTATCTGAATATTCTTTGCTCTCCTTAGAAGAAAGATACTAATTTTAAAGGTCTGTCACTGATAATAGGTTTGAATCCATGCACAAAGAGCTTCCCTAAATGATCTCAGGAGAGAGTTTTGTAAATGACTGGGGGTATTGATCCTGCTGTCTTCTCTAGTTGAACCAGAACCCCTTTAAGTGAAATGTGACCTAGATCAGGGCAATTATAACAGAAGGATAAGTCACCATTCAGCTGCCAGAGCCTTGGGACAAGAGCAATATTTTGCTTTTCTGATGCGACAGGAACAAGGGTAGCCTGAAAGAAGAGTGTTGATGGGCAGAGATCCTGCAATTTCACTCCAGGTACATACCCGGGAGAACTGAAAATCAAACAAGTTCATATCCACACGAATATAGCAGTACTCCTCACAATAGCCATGTTAGCTAAACTCAGCCCCTCACCAACTGAACCCAAACCTTGTGGCCAAGAGGACCCCAAAAAACCTTCAAACTGAGCTCCTGGCCATGACGGGACAGAAGGTCAGACACGCCTCGTTATACCGCCTTCCAGTTATGGCTTAGACACAACAACTGACCAACATTAATGTTAAAATGGAGATCATAAGACTGACAGAACAGACTCTGAGGCAACAAGATACCAAATTATAAACAGGACCCGAGGCCATACCAGGCAAATGTTAAATCCCATACCCCTATACTTAAAGAATAAACTATGTTCTAACCACCACACAGTTTTTCTTTTTCTCTAGCAGTTAAACGAGCACCGGCCATGACATAAAACAATACTAAAACAATTATAGCCCATCCTGCTCAGGGACATACACTCACTCCCTGTTCCACCAGCCATAGCTGCAGCTTTTTTTGGACAAGAGACTGATTCCAGTAATTTTCTCCTGAAAAGAAGACCACCGACTACGGACCGGTTCTGACACGGTTACAGAGACCATGCACTTGCACGCTTCCGTGTCCTGAAAAGACCTCTTGACATACAGATCCTAACTGTAATACATTTAAATGTTAAGTCTCCACCCCAAAGCGAGCATGGGTCGTATGTTACATGCATGTGTGTGTAATACATATGCATGGAGACCACCCTCATGAACAGTCATAGGTCCTCCTGTCACCTGTTGAATATGTGTATTTAGACGGCCCATTCAGCATAAAGCTCCTGCCCCAGCTCCTCCTCTGGTGTTGTCTGGAGCCCGTGCTTCCCAGCCTGCGGGATGGCCACCTTGCCGCCTGTAACCCTTTATAGGAAACAAAGCCTCCTCTCCTTTTCTAAATTTATAGATTGCGTTGTTTTTGTTAACAGCCAAAAGGGAGAAGCAGCCCAAATGTCCAGCAACAGATAAACACATTGTGGCGCACACATGCAGTGTGATAGTATTCAGCCTTATAAAGGAGTGAAGTATGGCCAGGCGCACTGGCTCACACCTGTAATCCCAGCACTTTGGGAGGCGGAGGCAGGCAGATTGCCTGAGCTCAGGAGTTCAAGACCAGCTTGGGCAACATGGTGAAACGCTGTCTCTACCAAAATACAAAAAAATTAGACAGGCATGGTGGCATATGCCTATAATCTCAGCTACTCAGGACTACTTGGGAGGCTGAGGCAGGAGAATGGCTTGAACCTAGGAGGTGGAGGTTGCAATGAGCTGAGATTGGGCCACTGCACACCAGCCTGGACGACAGAGTGAGGCTCCATCTCAAAAAAAAAAAAAAAAAAAAAAAAAAGGAGTGAAGTACTTACCACACTACAATGTGGATGACTCTCAGAAACATCAGTTAAGTGAAAGAAACCAGAACAAAAAAGTTACATGCTGTGTGATACCATTCATATGAAACATCCAGAGTAGATAAATCAAAAGAGACAGAATGCACACTGGAGGCTGCCAGGAGTGCGGAAGAGAAATCGGAAGAAACTCTTTAATGGGTAAAGGGCTTTATTTTGGAGTGATGGAAATGTTTAGAGCTAGATAGAGGAGATGGTTGCACAGCATTGTGAATATACTAAATGCCTGTGGATTGTTCATTTTAAAATGGCTAATTTTTTATGTGAAGCTGAATATTTTTTAATATGGAAGACATTTGGCATATCTGATGGTAATAAGGCTATGGAGAAAAATAAATTCAGGAAGGAGGATGGGCAATGCTGGTGAGAGTCACATATGCACGTAGAGTGGCCAGAGAAATGTGTCTCTGAAAAGCTGAATTTGAGCAAACCCTAAGGGGCTGGGGAGAGAACCATGAGGATATCTCTGAAAAGACCACTCCAAGCAAAAGGAGGTGGGAGTGCATCTGAAGAACAGCCAGGCAGCCAAGGTCAGAGACTCGGCTACACCTGCACTCGTGGCTCTAAGACGCTCACAAGGACTAGAAAGTCTTACGCTAGAAACCAAAGGAACTCCAGGATGAATCAAATAGAGGTTGGTGTAGTGGGAGAAAATGAGAAATAAGCTAAATTACATGTAAAGCATTGAATTTAAATCTTGTTATAAACTGAGCTACAATACTTTTACAGTGTGATTAAAACTTATTACCTAACTGTTATAATGAGTTAATAATTATAGAAACAGCATAATTAAGTTATAAGAACTTTAATATACGTTGTTAATTTACCATGCTTATTGGAAATCAATCTCTTCCGGGAAAAAGACTACAGCTCCGGTCTCGGGGATTCCTCTGGGGAGGAGCCTGCGTGGATGCCAGGGGCTCTGGGAGCTACACAGCAGACCCTGGGGCAACCAGAGAAACCCACCCTGCAGAGGGATGGTGTGTTCAGCCTCAGGGATTTTGTTGGTCATGTTTTCCTAGAAGTGCCAGGAGCAGGCTCCCAACGGGGAGGAACTTAGACTTTGGAGCCAGGAGACCTGCGTTCAACAACAGGCCCCGATACCCACTACCTGTGCCACCTTGGGCGGGTAATTGCACCCCACTGAGCCCCAGATACCTCATCTACATATTAAAACCCTGTGGGACTACATGTGCACACACACAGATGCACGCACGCACACACACAGATGCATGCATGCACACAGATGCACATGTGCACACAGACACACACATGCACACACAGATGCACGCATGCACACACAAATGCATGCATGTACACAGATGCACACACAGATGCACACATGCACACACAGATGTATGCATGCACACACACAGATGCACGCATGCACAGATGCACACATGCACACACACAGATGCACACATGCACACACAGATGCACACATAAACACACACAGATGCATGCATGCACACAGATGCATGCATGCACACACACAGATGCACTCAAGCAGTGTGTCCATCCACCCAACAGCAAAATAGATGTCAAGTTTCAAACACCATAAACCTCCCAGAACTCCCAAGCTTCGTCTTACCGGCGCCTCCCAGCCTCTCCATTCTCTGCCTCTCTTCACCTCACCCCCTGCTCCACAGCCATCCTTCTCCATCTCTCTGACACCTACTCCCTGCATTTCTGTCTTACCCCCTGTGTCTTTCCTTCTCCTCTCCCAGATCCCTGGGTTCATCTCCTCCCCCAGCAAGCCCACTGCCATCTGCCTGCTACTTAGAAATGGCTTCCCCTGCCCAATTCCATTCCATTTCCTCTGCTGCTCCCTTGCCAGGGACCTCTCTGAGGTTCTGTTCTAGGTCAAGGCAGCTCTCGGGCCTCCAATCTCTTAAGTAGCAGGTATTATTGAGAACTCAGAAGCCAGAAGGGACCCAGGGCTGATCTGACTCAAACCCTAAAGATCCAGGAAGGTGATGCCTTGTATTTACAGAAAGACTATATTTAAGATAGCTTGACAAGATGAAAACTAAAGACAAGCAAACAAGCAAAACTGATTACATGGTGCATAATTCATATGGTTCGCTAGGTTTTTTGATTTGTTTGATTTTGTTTTTAATTGTTTGGCACTTTACATACTTCTCCTAGAGCAATGTTTCCAAAACTGGTCTGAAGATGAGTGGGTCCCAGCTCTATGCCCAGGAGGCCCACTCTGCACGGCTTCAGAGAGCTTGGAGGCACAAGGGATTACTGTGGCAGGTGCAGCTCAGGGTCTCACCACACGGGGCTCAGGCAGGGAACGGTGGTGATACGGTTTGGCTGTGTTCCCACCCAAATCTCATCTTGAATCGTAGTTCCTGTAATCCCCATGTATCATGGGAGGGACCCAGTGGGAGGTAATTGAATCGTGGAGACAGTTACCTCGATGCTGTTCTCATGATGGCAAGTGAGTTCGCGCGAGATCTGATGGGTTTATAAGGGGCTTTCTCAGCTTTGCATGGCACTTCTCTCTCCTGCCACCTTGTGAAGAAGGACATTTTGCTTCCCCTTCCACCATGACTGTAAGTTTCCTGAGGCCTCCCAGCCATGCGGAACTGTGAGTCAATTAAACCTCTTCCCTTTATAAATTTTCCAGTCTTGAGTATTTCTTCATAGTAGCATGAGAACAGACTAATACAGGTGAAGCAAGGTAGAAACTGCTGGCCAGCCTGGCACGGTGCATCCTGAGGCCCCACATTCTAATCTGAGGCCCCAAAGTCCCTGTTGCCTTCAGACCTTCTCATACCTGACTCCAATTTAATTTCTTTAAGTACCTCTCCCTCAACGACAAATCAGACCACACCAGATCCTCCTCAACCCCTGCTTCTCAGGCCAAGACAGCCCTTCAGCTGGAACCAGACTGGGGTCTCCTGCCCTCTAGAACTTCTCTCCTCTGCTTGAGCCAGGCCTCCTGCTACTCAACTCCCCACCCCACACCTCACCCCACAGCTCACCCCACTCCCTCACTCTTCTCCTGCCTGGCAGCCTTGCTTTTCTGCACTTCAAGGTCCAGGTCTGAGCTTTCTCCCATAAAACCTTCCTTCTGTGAGTAATCTTAAGCCCCACTGCTAACACACCAATAACCTAGGCCAAAAATACTGCACATCTTCGTTGATTCGTATTGCTCTCCAGTTGTTTCTTTTGTGTGAAGTAACTTCCTGAATCCATGGCTCACAACTCGTGCTTCTTTGCTGAGCAAAGTTAGGACTTCAAGTGCAAAGAATTCGCCCAGGAAGAAATCCTGTCTAGGCCTCACTGCAACCTACGAAGAACAGATGGCTATTATAGCAGAAAATCCCGAGAGGCTGGTCCTGAAAAGAATCTGTCCACAGTCATCCCCTAGATGAATGCAGGCTACTCCTTTGCTTTAAATACCTTCTATCTAGCATCCACCCTCTTCCTCTGAACTCTGTCTCTGTATTCACTGCCTAGGGGACACTCACACTTAACTTGTCCTGCATTAAACTGAGATCTGCTTTGCACACCTGCTCACTCCTAAGCTGAGATCTGCTTTGCACACCTGCTCACTCCTAAGCTGAGATCTGCTTTGCACACCTGCTCACTCCTAAGCTGAGATCTGCTTTGCACACCCGCTCACTCCTAAGCTGATGTGCTCGCGGTTTTCTCCAAGTCAGTAAACCTCATTCCCTTCATGCAATTGGTGCGTTTGGAAACTTGGAAATTGAAGTTCACTGTCTCTCATTTCCCTGTGCCTTCCCCACTCCCGCCTGCTCTGGGCCGTGCCATTCTCTGCCTGCAGTGTCCACGTAGCCCCTTGCCTGGTTTCTGCCTTTTGTCACCCACTCCTGCCATCCACTCTTCATGTGACCCCCCTGAATCACTTTTAATATGGACTCGAATCAACTCACCAAGCAAGGTTCCTGTGTCACTTTCAGGAAAAGCTCCAGGCCTCTTGCTGAGGCCTCAAGGCCCTGCAGCCTGTGGCCCCTGCTCCCTTTCTGACTTCCTTCATCCCCTGGCTCACTCAGCTCCTGCCAAGCCGGCCTCCCCATTCCTCATGATGGCGATCATGGCTCCCTCCTCTCGCTGTCCCTCTTCCTGTCCTCATCCCAGGCTCCTCCCTCACTGGCCTCAGGGCTGTGTCTCTACATCTGTGTCTGCATCTATTCACACACTCACATAAGTATCTTTATTACAATATGTACATACAGGCTATAGATGTTATAGATGTTTGTTATTGTCTTTCTTCCTTCTTGAAAGTGGAAGCTCCATAAACAGACTATTTTTTTGTGTGTTCACTGTTGTATCCTCAGTGTTCAGAGCAGATTCTGAGACATAGCAGCCTTGCAAAAAATATTTGGAAAAAAAAAGAGAGAAGTAGAAAGAGAAGGACGGAAAGAAAAATAGAAGGAAAAAAGGAAAGAGAATCTCCTATTTCCAGCCTGTAGTTACATAAGCATCCCAAATAGCACTGAAGCTGGTTGCTTCTATCATGTCAGAAAAAACATATTTCCTACAGATAATCAAGATTTCAAAAAGATATTTCAAATGGATAGCCAGGTCTCTAGAGTGGCAATTAGGAGAAAATGGTAAGAAATCATTTGGAGGGGCTTTCAATTTGATGAGAGAGATTTTAGTTAGAACAGATGGATACAAAAAGTCTGAAGCTAAGAAACACAGAAGAAAGAGGAACAATTAGCAAATGTGTAAGTCGTGAATGGCCTGAAACCCTGTGACAGACATTTATAAGTGGGCACATGTGAAAGATGAGAAACTGCCTGTGAACGGGGTGAGACAACACCTCGCACCGCTCCAATCACAAGCCTTGGCCCAAAGCTGGTGATCACGCAGCTTTGTTAGGACAGGCTGCTGTAATTGCACAGTTGCACACAGACCATTAGGAAGCTTCCGGAGCAGAGGCAGAAGGCTAATTTGGGGAGCCAAGGGGGTGAGTATTCATTTCAGAAGGTCTTCTCCCAGCCACACATGCTACTTGGAAATGGACGGCCTCGTGCTAGGGTGATTGTTCTGTTAGATAAATTACTGACATTCGCATACATGCTTTCTGACTCCAGGCAGTTAAATATTCGCAAGTATCACCTGGTGCCCAGAAAAACTGCACTGTCTGCTATATCATACAAACTTTATCTTTTCTTTGCTTCCAAGTTCAATTAAAACACTCTCCAGTTAAGTTCCATTGATTTACTGTGACATATGCTTAAAACTCAGTGAGGATATAACTGATTTATAAAGCACAATATCCTGTTTATGAGCAAAAGATGCCATAAGGTAACTGACAAGCTGTGTTGGCAGATCATTTTGCTCATGTTATGGGAGACTTTCTCTTTTTTTTTTAATGTTCTCCCTGACTCTTTTCAAAATTGCTGGGATGGTTATATAATAGATCATGTAATGTGTGTTTTCAGAGGAGCTGTGAGAGAAATACATTCTCTGAAAATCACATAGAAATTTAAGATGTCATGCAGTTTTCTTGACAAGAAATAAATATCTCTCTCTACCCTTCCAAGATGAAGTTAGTTCTGCAAGCTGCTGGGGTGGAAACATGTCCCAAGCATATCTGATCATACCAATAAGGTTTGTGTTTTCATCCCTTGACCCAACACCCCAAAAGGATAGATTTTCACGTTTAGGTTCCTGTAGCCATGAGCCCTGACAGCCGAAGAGGTTGGTGGAGAGGAAGGTCAGCTCCACTAGTCCTTTTTGACTACATCCATACAGGGAACCCACCTAGGGACTGTGCAGGGACCCCAAAAGTCAGTATATAGGCACTCCATCCAGCCCGCGTTATGGAAGTGTTTTGTTGTTTGTTTTGCTATGTAAAGGAAAATAAAAATCTCGAGATCCACCCTCCCACCCCTGCAAAGTTATACAAAAATAAACATTAATCCCTGAAGCTGAATCATAAAACCTGCTCTTACAAAGGAATGGCTGTTACTAGCATTAGACATCAGCCAAATCCCCATTAAAAGGTAAAGGCCTCAGGCATCTGGAAGGGCTGCACTGACAAATCATTCATAAGTCAAATTTTGCCGGCCTCCAATAAACAAGGACATGCCAATTTTTACTTCAGGTCTGCAGTCTAAGTCCAGCTGCTAGAACTCTACACCGATAATGTCCCTTTCTTTTCGGAGACGGAATTTCACTCACTCTGTTGCAGAGGCTAGAGTGCAGTGGTGCAATCTCGGGTCACTGCAACCTCCATCTCCCGGGTTCAAGCGATTCTCCTGCCTCAGCCTCCTGAGTTGCTGGGATTACAGGTGTGTGCCACCATGCTTGGCTAATTTTTGCATTTTGTTTTAGCAGAAATGGAGTTTCACCACATTGGCCAGGCTAGTTTTGAACTCCTGGCTTCCCAAAGTGCTGGGAGTACAGGTGTGAGCCACCATGCCTGGTCAATAATGTCCCTTTCAAACTCACCTTAGCAGAGCAGAACAAAGTCCAGACTCATTTCTCCACCTACCCAGAGATCTCTGCATAATTGACTTTTCCTTGACTCCCCTTTTCTCTTCAGACACTCACCTTTTATGTGAAATGTAGATTTACTCGACACTCACTAAAGCATAAGTGTTCAATCTTTTGGCTTCCCCGAGCCACATTGGAAGAAGAACAATTGTCTTGGGCAACACATAAGATACACTAACATTAATGATAGCTGATGAGTTAAAAACAAAAATTGCAAAAACATCTCATAATGTTTTAAGAAAGTTTAGGAATTTTGGGCCACATTCAAAGCCGTCCTGGGCCACCGGTTGAACAAGCTTGAACTGAAGTCTCAGAGAAATATAACCATTCACATTACTGCCTACCCTATACATGCCTCCTGCCCCATTTTCAAAGGTACGTAAATCCTAAACCTCCTAAAAACCTCAGAAAAAACACCCACATATGTGTCTGTTGCTTATATTATTCCCTAGATTCACCCTAGAGCTGGCTTAACAAACCTGGGTGAGGGAGACTCACGCCTCAGTCGCTCATTGCAGTTGTCAGCGTCTTAAAAAGAAACTGGAAACGCAGACAGCTTTCACAGCATATCCCAAACCAAATGCACTCTGAATTCTCGGAACTTTGAGTTGGGTGGGAGGCCTGCTTGCCCGTGTGTTTTGGATGAAGCACATGTGGACACCAGCACTAGGGAACAGCCATGATTCCACAACTCAAGCAAAGTGAAATGATCACGTAAGTAGAAAATGCAGGAAGTGAAAAGCAGACATTTTCCTCCCCATCCTAGACTTTTAGTCAAATTGCCCTCTTCAGCTTAGCTCTGAGAGACTTGGCCACATTTTTCAAGCCTGATAGTGAGAAGCAGTTCAAAGTGGATCAGCGATGAACTGTGAATGTCATGGACAGAGAAGGGCAGATGGCAAGAAAGAGAAGCCAAGACAGGTGCTTCTTGGGCCTCACATGGAGGTTTGCCCTGCCCTGGTGAGTGGGACGACTGAACTTCCAGTTGGACGTGTCCTGGGTAAGGGTCTGTTGTCACCATAGCCAACCAAAAGGGTTTCTTATCCTGAAAAGCCCAGAGACGGGTATTCCTTGCCTGCCATCCTTCTCCCACACCTCACATGCCCACCATCCATCCTGAGCTGACCAGCAGGCCACACTTCCATCATTTCAACATTTTGCCGGCACTGACCATAACGTATCTTCTACTGCAATGCCAACTTTCATCGTATGCACTTGTCTCTCCACCTGCGCTGGAAGAAATTGGAAGGCAGGATTTTGTTCTTTATGGCTTCATGCTCACAGTTACCCAAGGAGCAAGACTACTGTCTAATTTACATCCGGCAAACTGTTTCCTTGCTCTTCTCCACACTTCATATACCTTCGCTCAGAACTCACGTCTTGCTTTACCCCAGTATCTCACAGGCTTACCATGTGCAGCTAATGTATAACATTATAATATATAACGAGTTTCATGGTGTGCAATTGCACGAGGCAGCACTCACCATGAAATTCGACAGCATCGCATTTCTGTTGCCAGGCTGTGCTTTGGCACAGGGAACAGTCTGTCATCGATGCAGTCAGATGCTCTAGGCTGGGTGGCAATGAGAGAACACGCAGCTTCTGCTCTGGGTAGCACTGGCAAGACTGGCAGCAACACTGTGCTTGGCTCTGCCATGGGTACCCTAGAGACCATCCATCCCCTCCCCAGCCCAGCCCATCCCCATCCTAATCCCTGCCCCTCACTGGGGCAGAGGGTAGCTGAGTGAATCCATAAATGCTTGCTTTGCTGCTTTTTGCCTGTGATCTGGTGTCCGTCTTGAATAACAGGCTTCTATCCAGCCCCAAGCTCCAAGCACCTCCTTGAGCCCCAACTTCCTCCTGGGCTTCCATCTGCTGAATTTACTAACCTGTTCATAAATGTTCTCCTGTTCTTCCAGAAGCAGGGGCTCTGTCTCTACACGCTGGTCACCTCACTCTAACGGGGGGAATCTCCAGCCCACGACATCTGACAGCTGACTCCTCTGGCGCTGACCATCTGCCTGCTTGTCCGGACCTCCAGCGTCCCCCTCTGTGATGGTTAGTTTCATGTGTCTACTTAACTGGGCCAGAAAGCTCATTAAACATGATTTCAGTGTGTTCACAGAAGAGACTGGGGTTCGAATTAGTAGACTGAGCAAAGAGGCACCAGTGAGGGTGGCCTCATCCAACCCATGCCGAATAGAACAAAAATGCAGAAGGGTGAATGAATTCTGCCTGACTGCTTGAGCTGGAACGTCGATTTTCTCCTGCCCCTGGGGTTTCTGGTTCTCAGGCCTTCAGACTCACTCTGGAATCTACACCATCGGCTCAGGCCTTTAAACTACCCCACTGGCCTTTCTGGGTCTCCAGCTGAAGATGGTGGATTAGGAGGCTGCTCAGCTTCATAATTCCCTGAGCCAATACCTTATCGATCTCTTCATAAATAGACATACATATATATGAGGCAGGAGAATAGGGTCCTGAGGCAGGGAACCTAAGGCCAATTCACACTGACTTCCTAGAACTGATCAAAAGATAACACCAATTTTCCAGGCCCAAGTAGCAAAAAGACCAGAGGCTACTCTCTTTGCAACTCCCCGCTTTTCTGAGTGGCAGATGAAAAACTGAAACTACCTCTGATTGGTCCCCTCCTGCAACCAATCAGGCTGGTTGTGGGCCAAGTCTTCATTTACATAGGGTATACTTTGTAACTTCACTTCAGCCTTTGATTGGTCTCTTTCTGCAATCAATCAGACTGATGCAGGTCACTACTTCATTTACTTAGGGTGTACACCAGGTAACCAATGGGGAACTTCTGGAGGGTATTTAAACCCCAGAAAAGTCTGTAACCAGTTACTTGAGGCCCTTGCTTGGATTGCTCCTGTACTTTCATTTTCAATAAATGTATGCTTTTGTTGCTTCATTCTTTCCTTGCCTTTTTGTGCATTTTGTTCAATTCTTTGTTCAAGATGCCAAGAATCTGGACACCCTCCACCAGTAACGTGTGTGTGTGTGTGTGTGTGTGTCTGTGTATATTTATCTTCTATTGGTTTTATTTCTCTGTAGAGCTTGATCCGTATGCCCCCCTTACTTGACCCCTGATGTCTTTTAGAACCAAACACTGCCTCCAGTCTCCAATGCTCTCGGTTGCCCCCGTCTGTGGCCTATAATGCCACACCTCTGTACACCAATGTTCTGTGGGCCACCAAGCTCCTTTCTTATTCTTGTGGACAAACCTACTCTGGTTTGACCTTGCTGTAGCTAAGCCCCTGGTAAGATGCAGCACTCAAAACACTTAAGGTTTTCATGTCACACTTCAAACAAAGCAACTGAATAAAAATAAACAAAATGAAACAACAACAACCAAAATCCTATTCTCATGATTTTCTAGTGGGTAATGGAAACTGCATGCACAAATCTTATTCAACTTTGCAGGTCAAAGGTATGTTGGACTTTTCCGCCCACCGAGAGCACCAAATGCTTTTTTTCTGTTAGAATCACATGATTTTTGATGTATTGTGTTACTTTATTTATCATTGCTTATATAAATAACATTTAAATATGATTTGCTATTTTTAAGGCCGAAGTTCTAGACTCCATTTATTAAGAAATTATATCTCTATTCTTTCCCAAAGTCCTTCGTGCATTCTACTCTTGTCTCCCTTATTTTCTCTCCCACCGAGCCCAGTGGCACACACATGAACTTGCGCATATGGCACACACTTTCCTAGTCATGCCAATAGTGAGCTTCTCCGTCTCAATAAATGAGTCAGCAGAGATGGGGTTCTTATACAGGGCCTCTCTAATAAATTGAACATAAAAGAAAAGCCAAACTGTGGCATCAAATCACACGATCACTAAAAGAACACTGGAAGGACAGTGATGATTGAGCACAAGGAGCTACAGGAGAATAACAATCCAGCTGAGACACAATTTAGGAATTAATGGAGATGTAGCCTAAAGTGAACTCTCTATGAAGAGAAGAAAGCATAGCCCTTTTGAGATCCAAAAGGGAACTAAAAAAGGCCAGTGGGAAATGGTGCTCTGCAAAGGGGATGCCCAGGGGTCTGTGGGATACCCTTCAAGGGAGTGCCACCCACCTCCTCCAAGACGAGATCCTGAGGGGCCAGAGCAGCAGGCATTGGAGGACTCCCAGCGCCACTGGGACACGCATTCGAGGAAGGCACCCAGATCACAGTTGCTGGGAAAGTCACCTCCTTGCAGGGGATCCTGGCTCCAGAGGAGGCTCGGCATGGTTGCCTCTGTAAGCCTTCAACACCACAAGGGGCTTCACATCAAGAGAGCCACCACCTTTATTTGTGAAATCCTTAGAAGCAATGACTATACAAGAAAGATCCATAAAAAATATGTCTCATGAATCAGACAGCACTATTAAAATGCCAAATGTTTTTTATCTCATGATTTTTTGAATCATATTACAAAAGAGTGAAAGAGAGTAAATTTTAAATTACAAGCGTGACTCTTAAATATGCGCCAGAATTCCAAAGGTGGCCAGTTTCCACGTGGAGTCAGCGATTCCGTGGGTCAACTTACAACCTCACAGCATGATGATGAAAACCTTCCTACACTATTTGCCTTGATCCTGTTTCTCAACACCAGATATAAAGTGTTTGATATTAAAACCATACTCAACTTTATGACCTGATGCCTACAGAAATATTCCGTGAAAACTATGCAAAAGCATATGCTGCCTGAATATGGGATGCTAGTGCTCATAAGAAAAATAACAAACCTCCAACAAAGGAACGTCACCTGTCCAGGTGGGGAATAAAGTCACCACAATGCATAGCTCCACTGTGTGGTCACAGAGTCTTGGCTGTATGCCTAAGAGAAGCAGCATTCTTCTCTCCTTTATTTAGCAACCTCAGGGCATTCCCTGTTTGGGTCTCTGAGACCTGTCTCCTCTGACCAGAGTAGTTGAGAGCAGAGGTCAAGGGAGCAAACCTTGACCTTGAGATCCAGCAGTAGTTCTGCAAGACAGGTCCCCCAGCTCTACCCGTGTGGCCTTGGGCAAGTCACTCATGCCTCTGTACCTGAGCATGCACACTGGCAAAATGGGAACTGTAACTGTACTTACTATACGGAGTGACTCGCCTCTCCATGCCTTGGTGCCCGCATCAGTAAAATGGTGACAATAACCCTCACTAATTCATGGAGTTGCCATGGTGTGTAAATGAGTTGGTAAAGCACTTAGAAGAATGCCTGGCCCTCGTGAGTATTGTGTAAGTGTTTGCAATGACTTTTATCTTAAGAATGATGTATCTCATCCCTTTCTGTCTCTTATGACCATTTCTCAATAAATTCAGAACCCAGAGGGGAGGGAACATTGTTCCTTAACCCACCCAGCATGTTATGGGACCAGTCAAGGGCATTTGGATCCACCTGGGCAGGAAGATCAGTGAGGCGAGGCTGTAGCTGTACAGAGAAATGAGGAAGCGACAGGGTACAGGCAGTCAAAACTGGGAACTAGCTCAGGTAGTTACACATATGCACTGATTACACAGCTGCACCTGCCACTCAACACCTGTCGTGGCTCAGAAGACTGACTTTGAGGAAAGCCGAAGCACTAAGTTACAAAGAAAGGTGAATGCTAACGGAGCAAGCTGGGAGTCCTCAACTACCTTGATACTGGGAATCCAAATGCACATTCCCAGACCCTATTATGATTCAGACCGATGGAATCAGAAGCGCTGGGGGTGGGATCCAGAAATCTGTTTTAATAAGCCTCCCAGGAGATTCGTAGGGATACAAGGCTTGAGAACTTCTCTAGAACAGGACTCCACAAACTGTGATCCATGGTTCCAAACTGGCCCTCCACCTATGTTAATTAAGTGAAGTGTTGGTGTAACGTAAGAAGAGTATTCATTTGCGTATTGTCTATGGCTACTTTGAGGCTCACAGCAGAGATGAGTCATTGCAGCAGAGGCCATGTGGCCCCTGTCACGCTTGTCCATGTGAAGAGACCACCAAACAGGCTTTGTGTGAGCAATAAAGCTTTTTAATCACCTGGGTGCAGGCAGACTGAGTCCGAAAAAGGAGTCAGCGAAGGGGGATAGGGGTGGGGCAGTTTTATAGGATTTGGGTGGGAGTGAAAAATTACAGTTAAAGGGGGTTTTTCTCTTGCGGGCAGGGGCAGGGATCACAAGGTGCTCGGTGGAGAGGTTCTGAGACTGTCTAGAAGTAATGTCACAAGGTTAATGGATCCGTTAGGGTGGGACAGGAACAAATCACAATGGTGGAATGTCATCAGTTAAGGCAGAAATTGGCTATTTTCACTTCTTTTGTGATTATTCAGTTGCTTCAGGCCATCTGGATGTATACTGCGGTCACAGGGGATATGATGGCTTAGCTTGGGCTCAGAGACCTGACAGCCTTCACAGCCTAAGTTATTTACTACCTGCCCCCTCCTAGACCAATCCTGCTGACTCCTGCTCCAGAGCATGTGCTAATTATGCCAGGTCCTGTGGGCCCCTATTGCCCCCCTCTACAGTTAATTCTACTCCGTGCCCAGCTGTGCTCCCTCCAAGGCCCAGTCCAACACCCACTTCCTTTCTGAAAGCTTTTCTGCTTCTGTGCCTAGCACTGTGTCTGAATGAGCCCTACTAGGTGCATAGTAAATATCTACTAACTGCAAAAAGTGGATAAATAAATGCAATACACTGGGACAATTATTTCAGATCTTCATTCCAGTGGAAATTTCTGAAGGTCATATCCACTGCTGTTAGTTTTCTAGTTCCAGCTAGCATTTCAGAAGAAATTTAAAAGAAATACGATAGGCCAATTATTCGTTAAACAGGCAGTCTTGTCCCTCTTTGTGCATGAAATAGCATGTTGTGCATATTGATAGTGCTGACAAAAGTGTGCAAAGGTCATGTACGCTTTAGGTAGAGCAGAAGGGCACAGTTCAGGCTTCTTCTCCAATAGATCCAGTCACTGTCTCAATTGATCCAGTCCCTAAGAAGAAGACTATGTAGATTTCCATTTCTGCTCAGTGAAGCAAATACACAGTTTCATTTAAGCAAATAAAACTGAATTTGGTGGTTATCTATCTCAGTCTTATCCACAACCCACAGACAGACTTAAAAGCCTTTACATGACATTCAGATATAAACCAAAAGTGGGAGAGATCCTTAACAATAACAAAAGCAATGCTGAATCACTCTGGGCCCCTTTCAAAGCCTCTAAAATCACTGGGAGGAAAACATTATCCCTGTCACAGAGGATCCTAACAAGAATTATTTGTCTTCTACTATTTGTGACCTAAAAACCAAAAGTTTCAAGAAATGACAGTGGATATCTCAGGACATCCTCAATTCTCCTAATTTATTTTGTGCTTTGATCATAAATATGCAGTATTTAGTAACAAAAAAACAAGCTGTATCTCAGTTCCCATGACAGATGGTTACATATAGCTCAGATGTACCTATCATTTTATTTCCAAACAAAATATACCCTGGTCTTCTCCAAAAGTTTGATTCGTCATCATTTTCCCTAAATCCAAATGATAACAGGTTGTAATGGCCTTGGATGAACCATTTTTCAACATTCACTCTCAGGTAGTCGGAAGGCTACATTGTGACTCTAGACCAGCCTATGATTCTTTTCATTAATAGTAATGTTTTGGAAGTGACACTGTACCAGTGTCTAAACCTTGAGATGGCCTGGAAGCTTCTGTTTTTATACTCTTGGGATCCCTGAGCTGTTCTATTGGAAGTGCAGCTGCCCTGCTGGAGAGGCTGTGGGGAGAGATCCAGACCCTGGGGACCCATAAGAAGACCCTGTAGCTACATGAAGAGACCCTGGAGTTATGAGGAGAGTCCCTGGGGCTACATGGAGAGCTAAAGAGGCCCACTGTCCCAGTGTCAGTGGCGTTTGAACCAGGGCAACTCTATCTTGACTAGGGGCTCGGTAAAATGAGGCTGAGACCTACTGGATGGCGTTCCCAAGAGGTTAAGGCATTCTAACTCACAGGATGAGATAGGAGGTCTGCACAAGATACAGGTCATAAAGACCTTGCTGATAAAATAGGTTGCAGTAAAGAAGCTGGCCAAAACCCACCAAAACCAAGATGGCCATGAGAGTGACCTCAGCTCATTGCATGCTAATTATAATGCATTAGCATGCTGAGAGACACTCCCACCAGTGCCATGACAGTTTACAGATGCCATGGCAACATCAGGAAGTTACCATGTATGGTCTAAAATGGGGAGGAACCCTCAGTTCCAAGAATTGCCCACCCTTTTCCCAGAAAACTCATAAATAATCCACCCCTTGTTTAGCACATAATCAAGAAATAACCATAAAAATGGCCAACCTGTGGCCCCTGCTGCTCCTCTGCCTATGGAGTAGCTGTTCTTTTATTCCTTTACTTTCTTAATAAACGTGCTTTCACTTCACTCTATGGTCTCGCCTGGAATTATTTCTTGCCAAAGATCCAAGACCCATCTTTTGGAATCTGGATTGGGGACCTCTTTCGGGTGACACCAGTATCTCAAATGAGTCTTCCAATGACTCCAGCTCCAGCTGCTACAAAAGTGCAAATGCCTGTAGGATCTAGAGTGAACAGAAGAACCACCAGCTGAGTCCCTCCACACAGGGAACCACAAGAGATAATAACATTGTTGCTTAACGTTTTGCAGAGGTTTGTTACACATCAATAGGTGGTCAGAACAGCAACAGGGGTTGGCTTGTACTTAAGGAAACATTTTATTCTGGATTCTCTAGAAGAAATCTCCCTGGGATGGCCCAGGGTAGCACCATGCAGATGCTCTTCTGCTTGGGAAAAGTTCAGAGAAACACTTGAAGGTAAAGGTAAAAAAAAGTCTCTACAAAAGCAAGTGTCATGCAGGTGAGAGGGGCTGGCTGGTTCTGTCATGCCAGGCCGCTCTCAGGGACAGGTTCCTTGGCAAGACCACCACAGCCCAAAGTATGGTCGTCAGCTTTGGACAGCCTTTCCTTTCAGTATCACAGCACTTACAAAATCCCAAATATGCTGGTAAACACAGTCTCAGAAACCAGATCTAAGCATATAATTGAACGCTTTCTCAAGACCACATGTTTACACACTTTTTCATGACATTCCACATCAATACAACATACTTTGACCGTATACAGTAATATGTGTGTGTGTTGCGTTTGTGTCTACACTGTTATATTAATGTGCTACAGATGCCATAAAAGAAACGCTAACATGAAAAGTAAAAGAGGGATGTCAACAGAAGTTCCCATACATCCTTCCCTTTCTTCGCCCTTGTGCTCTGGATCTACACTTTGGAGATCACTCTGGTTGGAGAGTGGGGAGGAGGGAGAGGGATGGGGTGAGGTTTCCTCAACACAGGAGCAGTGCACAGTTCCAGTGACTGAGGCACCCGTCAATGCCACAAGTAGCCTTTCTTTCTCCAGCTCAGTGCTCAGTTAAAATTTGACAAATTTTGACTTCCTAATCCCTTTTTTCTAAATCCCTGCTCCCTTGGCATGTGAATATTCAGTCCATTATTTGGGATTACGCAGTCTTTGCTCCAGTTAAGCTGATAGGGTTTCCTCTCTGCAGGAAGCTGGCTCCAGGCCATATCACCTTTTCTCTGTGGCTACTTTGTAGAACCTCCCTGAAGTGTGGGGCTTCAAATCCGAGAGGTGGGAGCAGGACTTGGCTGCCTGGGACACATGCAGTGCCCTGGAAAGCGGCTTGGAAAGCACCCAGGATTTCCTTCTTTAGAGAATCAGGATGAATGCAGAATGGGGTTTCTCTCTGTTATTGCTCTCCTCCTCCCATCTGTTACTGCTTTCTTCTGTCTCCCTGTTCTATTCCGACCATGCCAACTGGGTATAGAATGAATGAAGCAAGGAAAGAGGCACCTTTGCAAGACACTGCGCTTTGATCTGAATGATCGGGTATTGAGACTTCTTAAAATGCTAATTCTTGCCATTCCTTCTGTGTCCATAGGGGAAAAATAACTCAATCTCTTCTTCTCAGGAACGCCGAAGTTGTGCATCTTAAAGCAAAGATTTTTCACTTTTTTATTAAAAGAAAAGACAAAAAACAAACAGACATCACCCAACAACATAAAAATGATCTTTTATTTGGAAAATATTAACGAATCTCCCAAACAAGGCTGCAGGATACAATAATATAAAAATTAATTGAATTTTGTGTACTAACAATGAAACAGATATAACTAATAAAATAATATAATACCATTTACAAATGCATCAAAATATGAAATATACAAAGAAAAATTTGTCAAAAAAGTTCAAGATCTGTACACTAAAAGATACAAAATATTAGCTGGCAGAAGTAAATAGAACCCCAATAAACAGAGACATATACCATGTCCACAAATCAGAAGACTCAATATATTAAGTAGGCAATTATCCATAAGTTGATCTATAGATTTAATGTAACTCCAATCAAAATCCAGCAGGATTATTTGCAGAGTTGATAAGCTAATTCAAAAATTTACATGAAAATGCAAAGAACCTAGAAAACCCAAACAATGTTGAAAAAGAACACAATTTGATTGTCCACACTACTTAAAAGACTGACTATAAAGTTATAGTACCTGGACAGCACTGGCATACATATAAACATATAGAACAATGGAACAAAAGAAAACGTCCAGAAACAGGACATGCATATATGGGAAATTTATTTTCAACAAGATGCCAAGGCAATTCCATATGGGAAGTGGATACATTTTTTGACAAATGGTGAGAGAACACTTGAACATCTATACTAAAAATTAATAAACCTGGACCTAAACTCATACCATTAAAAAAACTAACTCAAAAAGGATAATAGGCTTAACAATAATAGCTACAACTATAAAACTTGTAGAAGAAAACACAGAGAAAAACTCTGTAACCTCAGGAAAGCAAGGATTTTAAAAATAAGGCATAGGAAGCACAAACTGCATTAAACATCATCAAAATTGAAAACTTTTGTGTTCCAAAAGCCACTATCTTCGTCTGATTTGTGTTACCATAACAGAATACCTGAGAACAGGTGACAGGGTTTGGATCTGGGTCCTCACCCAAATCTCACGTCGAATCATAATCCCCAGTGTTGGCGGTGAGGCCTTGTGGGAGGTGATGGATCATGGGGCAGATTTCCCATGAATAGGTTAGCATCATGCTCTTAGTGCTGTCCTTGCAATAGTGTGTTCTCACAAGATCTGGTTGTTTAAAAGTGTGGCATCTCTCCCATCTTTCTCTTGCTTCTGCTGTGGCCATGTGACATGCCTGCTCTCCCTATGCCTTCCACCATGATTGTGAGCTTCCTGAGGCCTCCCCAGAAGCTGAGCACATCACGCTTCCTGTACAGCCTGGGGAACCATGAGCCAATTAAATCTCTTTTCTTTATAAATTAGCCAGTCTTGGTTATTTATTTATAGCAATGCAAGAACAGCCGAATTCAATGGGTAAATTATAAAAAACAGAAATTTATTTCTCACATTCTGGAGGCTGGGAAGCCTAAGATCCAGGTGTGGCATCTAGTGAGGGCCTTCTTGCTGCATCCTCACGTGGTATAAGGCAAAAAGGCAAGTGAGAACCAACCCCTTCCTGAAGGCCTTTCTTATAGTGGCACTGATCTATTCCTGAAGGCCAAGCCCTCATGACCAAAACACCTGCCAAAAGTCCCCATCTCCCAATACTACTGCATTGGGGATTAAGTTCCCAACACATGGTTTTTGGGGAACACATTTAGCAGACACCATTAAGAAAATGAAAAGGCAAACCACAATATTATATGAGATAAAATATTTGAGTAACATATATTCGGTAAAGTACTTCTATTCAGAATGTAATGCATACATTTTTAATTCAATAATTAGGAAGTACCTCAGGTTTTTTTTTTTTGTTTATTTTTGCTTTCGTTTTTGTTTTGAGGTGGAGTCTTGCTATGTTGCCCAGGCTGGAGTGCAGTGGCACAGTCTCAGCTCACTGCAACCTCCACTTCCTGGGTTCAAGTGATTCTCCTGCCTCAGTCTCCTGAGTAGCTGGGATTACAGGCACCTGCCACCACGCCTGGCTAATTTTTTGTATTTTTAGTAGAGACAGGGTTTCACCATGCTGGTCAGGCTGGTCTCTAACTCCTGACTTCATGATCCACCTGCCTCGGCCTCCCAAAGTGCTAGGATTACAGGCATGAGCCACCGGGCCTGACCAATACCTCGGTTTTTTAAATTAGCCAAAATATTTGGACAAACACTTCACCAAAGAGTATATGCATATAGCAAATACATACATGAAAAGATGCTTGCCAATTTTGGTCATTAGCGAAATGTAAATTAAACCACAAAGTGACTAAAATTACAAAGACTGACAGTACAAAGACTTCCCATATCCTACATTGCTGATGGTTTGGGAAATGGCACTGACATTTTAGGAAACAGATTGGCAGTATTCCACCAAGTTAAATGCATGTTTACCATAAGACATTAGCAATTCCACTCCCAGGTAGTTACCCAAGAGAAATAAATACATATGTCCATGTAAAGATTTGTTTGTTTATTCTTAGCAGCATTATTCATTATAGCTAGCATCTGAAAAGAACCCAAGTGTCCATCAACCAGAAAGTGGATAAGCATATTATAGAACTCCATACAATGAGATACTACTCAATAATAAAAACTAGTAAGTTACTGCTATACCCTGCAATATGGATGAATCTTCAAAGTATCGTGCTAAGTGAAACTAGCCAGATACAAAAGGCTACATACTATTATGCTTACATGACAATCTGGAAAAGGCAAAACTATGGTGATAGAAAATGGATCAACGTTTGTCAGGTGTTGGAGGCTTGGGAAAGGGATTGATAGCTAAGTGGTACAGAAAAACTTTTGGGGCTGAATACAATGTTGTATATCATGATTGTGCTGATGGTTAAATGACTATATATTTTTGTCAAACTCATCAGATTGTACACTCACCACTAGAGATTTCATTATATAAACTTCCACTGAGCTGAGAAAAGACAATTGCAATTTGACTTATTTTTTAATTACATTGATAAGGGATTGAAAGATAAACCCTGGATGGTCAATAGTAATTATCCCAGGTTGTTTGGGTTTTTTTGGCTAAAGCTGTCTTTTTTGAGGTTTCCAAAATAATTATATACTATGTGACCAGTGAAATTTTAATTTTAAATATTATTTTTCTTTTTAATGTATCACAAATCTCAAATATATTTGAGTGGAAGTTGAGCAAGAAAGATGGTTCCTGTTTTTCTCAATCATCTTCTCTGTCAATAAATGTGCTCCTTGGTGATGAGACATGCTGCAGAGGAAGGCTAATGACAGCAGAGCACAGGGCAGCCCTTCCCCTTCCATGTGCTAAGATACCCTGCCCCGCTTTTTGGCTCCTTGCATGGAGCTTCAGGAAACACCAAGGACCAGAGAGGCTATCAGTAAAGGATCACCCCATCTTGTGGGCCTCCCACCCTGGGGACCTCCACACCCCAGGGCCTCCTACTCACCCTGGGGACTTCCTTCTCCCCCCATGGACTTCCCCATCCCAGGAACCTCCCTATTCCATGGACCTCCCACTTGCCCCAGGAATGTCCCCATCCTATGAACCTCCCTTATCACATAAATCTCCCACTCCAGGGACCTCCCAACCCATCTACCTGTATACCCCATGGACCTCCCCACCCCATGGACTTCCCACCCCATGGACTTCTCACCCCATGGACCTCCCACCCCATAGACCTCCCCACCCCATGGACCTCCTCACCCCATGGACCTCCCCACCCCATGGACCTCCCACCACATGGATCTCCCCACCCCATGGACCTCCCACTCCATGGACCTCCCACCACATGGACCTCCCCACCCCATGGACCTCCCACCCCATGGACCTCCCACTCCCTGGACCTCCCACCCCATAGACCTCCCCACCCCATGGACCTCCCCACCCCATGGACCTCCCACCCCACGGACCTCACCCCACGGACCTCCCACCCCATGGACCTCCCACTCCCTGGACCTCCCACCCCATAGACCTCCCCACCCCATGGACCTCCCACCCCGTGGACCTCCCACTGCCTGGACCTCCCACCCCATCAACTTTCCCAACATATGGCCCTCCCCACTGCATGACTTAAAAATTTTAGCTCATATGGGAATCACCTCTTTTGAACTTTTCATGAGCTCTGTCCTTCCTTCATGTTACAAAGGCCAATCTTTATAGACTAATCTCTGGGACAAAAGAAGTAGTCCTATTTTAATTCATTTTTCTTTACATTATGAACAGAATGACACAGAAAGTTCTTTGAAAGAAGTCTATCTGGGAAATCGGGTGTGGGTCGGGATGGTGAGGGAGGGAAGGAAAGGGGGAGGAGAGAGTTATTTCATGAGAGGGCAGGCAGATGCTTCCTGGAAAAGGGCATCCAGGGTTTTCAGTGGAATTGGTGGCCTCACTAATGAGTTGGATTCTTGCGGTAGGGTTAACATCTCCATGTGTCTGATGCCACGATTATCTTGAGAGCTGATGCTGCAGTGAGAAGGGAGGAGGCAACCCAGATCTGAAGGTTCAAAATAGCCTCTTCCTGGACCCCAAAATAGAATCACACTTGTCCCTGGAATTCAGCTGAATGTACTCAATGACAGTTAAAAATGGCAGCCTCATTCTCTCCCCCTTGGGTTCTCCAGCAAGCCCATTGCACTTGAGCTGGGATTTACATTTCTCATCTTATATTTAAGGCTATAAGGCAGCAAATTCTATCATCTTTATTTGAAATGTAGAAAATCTATGACTATGATAAATTACATAATTAGCCTCATTCATGCTATAATTAATTAATTTTGATTCAACATTTACTGTGTATTCATTATATAAAATACCATCTACTGCTCAAGAAAGCATGGAGAATTTGAAAGAAATTCTCAGAACTCTTACTCACACAAACTCATTCCAGCACAGCTGTGCTGGAAGCATGGGCTCCTGAGGCTCTGTGTGCAGTAGCTAGGAGTGTGAGCCTTGGGGGCAGATCACCTGGATTTGTATCTTGGATCTGCTACTTATCAGCTCTGTGATTGGGAGCAAGCTTCTTGAGCTCTCTGTGCCTCGATTTTCTCATCTGTCAAAGGGGACAATGGTTATAAAAGGAAGGCAGTCACTTGAGCCCAACCTAGCAGTAGCAGGTTAAGATCAGCTAGTGATATGCCGTTGAGTTGTAGGCTTTGGAAATTCCTCAGGAGAGACTCTAGGCTCAGAAATCCTGATGGGAAGTCAATCCACAAGACCAGGAGGAAAGCATGGATCCTGACAGGTGCTGACCAGGAGACTGGAACCTGGAACTCCCTAGCTGCCCCATTACTGAGGCCTATGTTTTCATAGGCTCACAGAAGTCTTGCATTCTCCCAACTGTCTCCTGATTAAACAAGGAAGCCCAGAGACAGAGAGAGCAGAGAGTTCCATCTGGGGACCAGTTCACGTCCATTCTTTATATTCCTGCCTCCCTTAAGGCCTCAGCAGCACAGGGCTTAGGAAACCTGAGAATAACAGACTCCACAGGTATCAGACTCATTCAGCATCTGCTGAGCCTCCACTTTCTCTCTGATGACCATAGTGCTCCCTCCTCCCCTAGCAGGTGTCAAAGACATTCAACACCCTGAGGGGAGACCACAGCTCCTGACACAGCACTCTACATGCAGGCATCTGTGTTCCCAGACTGACCCCATGCTCCGAGGAGATGTGGGCAAATCCGCCTGCCCGTAGGTCGTTTCACACCTGCTGGGCCTCTGCTGTCTTTCCTTTCACCCACCTCTGTCCAGACAACAGCTTTGAGTTGATCCCCAACATGATGAAAGACTCCTCTGAAACATGAAGGCCCTTCAGCAGAGACATGAGAGGCGGTGTAGCCAGCCACACCCTCCCAGGCTTGATGACTGTAGATCCACAGGCCAGAAATGATAGTGCATTGCACAAAAAGAAGCACAAGTAAGTAGTGACCCCTTCTTCCATGCCAGGCCTTTCAGATGCATCATTGCTTGTCATGGGCTGAATGATGGCCCCCAAAATATATTTCCACCTCCTAACCCCTAGAACAGCTGAATGTGACCTTATTTGGAAAAAGGGTCACATCCATGGATGTCTTACTCCATTTGTGTTATTATAACAAAATACCATAAACTGGGCAATTTATAAACAATGGAAAATTATTTCTCACAGATCTGGAGGCTGGGAAATGCAAGAAGAAGGTGCTGGCAGGTTTGGTGTTTGGTGAGGGCCACTTCCAGGTTCACAGACGGCCGACTTGTTGTTTTATCTTCATATGGTGGAGGCAGCAACCAAGCTCCCTCAGACCTCTTTTATAAAAGCACTAATCCTGTTCTCAAGGGCTCTGTCCTCATGAACTAATCGCCCCACCCAGGGCCTCACCTCCTAATACCACCACATTGGGGGTTAGGATTTGAAATAATGAATTTTAGGGGGACATACACATTCAGTCTACAGCAAAGTAAAGAACGGAGTGAAGGATCTCTAGGTGAAGAACTCAGAAGAACTCATCCTGGATTATCTGGGTGGATCCTAAATCCAATAGCAGGTTTTCGTTTTGTTTTGTTTTTATCGTGTTTTGCTATGTCCCCAAAGCTGGAGTGCAGTGGCGTGATCTTGGCTGACTGCAACCTCTTACTCTCAGGTTCAAGCAATTCTCATGCCTCAGCCTCCCCAGTAGCTGAGAGTACAGGCGCACGCCACCACATCCGGCTACCAATAGCAGGTGTTCTTTGAAGAGACACACAGAGAAGGGAAGTTCATGTGAAGATGGAGGCAGAGACAGCAGCCACGCAGCCACAAGCCAACGTCTTTAGCCACTAGAAGCTGGAAGAGAGAAGGAAGAATCCTCCCCTAGAACCTTCAGTGGGAGCGCAGCCTTCCTGATACCTTGAGGTCAGATTTCCAGCTTCCAAAATTGCCAGAAAACAAATTTCTGCTGTTTGAAGCCACCACATTTGTGGTGATTTGTTATGGCAACCTCGGGAAACTCATACACTGCTCAAGAGAAAAGGATCTAAATTCATTTACACCATAGGGTCTATTTGGGATGCAGATGTGTGAGAAGACAGTGGCTAAACCTAAAAACAGGTGAGAGCTGACTTGCTTGTTAAATAGATGATACTAGTAGCAGTTTCTGAGAAATTCTCCCATGCTGCTGCAGACCCTCCTACCTTTGATAATTAAGGGTACTGAGAACTACGGCTGATTGCACCTTCCACCCAATGTGGGGCATTATTGTACTTGGAGGTAGAAGAACTAGCAGTGAAGCTGGAAGACAAAGGAGTTATTTAATGGAAGCCACAATTAGAGTCAGAACGATGCCCCTGCTGGCTCCTGAACACTGACTTCAATTTGGGTTTATTGTGTACTTTAGTGTAAAATCGATCATCCCGTTACCAACTCACTTTCTCTTGTTTTTGCTGTTGCCAAGACCTCATGACTCCTACATAAAGCCATCATCATCTTCTCTGGACGCATTTTATTAGTGCCCAGGTTTTCAGCCTGGGTTATTGCTTTCTTTCCTGGGAAGCACAATGTCCACCCACACATCCCATCAAACAGACAGGTAAGGCAACAGCGGAGCAGGGGCTCATTAGCATTTCCAGAACAGCCTGATGGTGTTTCCCAAACTTCCTGGCCTGTTGCTAGCTGTGAGTCTACCCAAACCTGCAGCAGCTGGGGTAACCAACAATGTCTCCACAATGACTTTCTGTTAACTGCATCATCTCCCCAGCTGGGCCCACCTCTGCCTGCCAAAGCCCTTGTTTGCATCTGCAGCCATCCAAAAATAATTCCGAGATTCAGGTCCCCTGAGTGAGTCTAATTGTTTCTTTTCAGTGATAGAAACAGGCACACCACCCAGCCAGAACCTGCAAGGCATCCTGGATTCAGTGGGCCCATTTCAGGGGCAGGATTCCCTAAACCTAGCTATCTGCTAGACAATCTATAGAAGCAACAAGAGTGTAATAACCACATGGCTGGCAGGAGATTCCAATAAAATCAGCCAAATTACTCCCCAGAAAAGAAATGTTAAAGCAACAAAGTCTAATGGTTTTGTAGAGTTTAGGGCTTAAAATGTCTGTGTTCCAGTGCCATACTGTCTCAGCCTTGCTCCTGCCTCTCAACCCTTCCAGGCCTTGGTTTTTCCATCCACATAATGGGCACATTTGTGATAACCATCTCAGACTCAAGTTGGGCTGGAAGAGTTGCTTGGGCTATAATTGCAAAAAGTTTAGGAAGTACAAGATGCTCTGATCCACAAATGGTAATGACGTATTAAATATTTTCAAATCATCACAGATAAATATGTTTTCTCCTGAATTCCCATTGCCAGAAGGTGTGCAGCAGACTTGCTCTGAAGGAAAATGTCTGCTGAACCCATCAAAACTGGCACTCTTGGCAAGAGGCATGTTTCTCCACCACCGCATTAAAGTCTTGGTTGGCAACCTGGCACTATTTTGCCCTACTGGGGGGTAATAAACAGTATCTGGAGACATTTTTGGTTGCCATTTGTCCTAGAGGAGGCTGCTAGTGGCATAAGCTGGTAGAGGCCAGATTGCCACTGAACATCCTATGGGGCACAGGGCTCCCCCCATAACAAAGATAGATGCAACTCTAAATGTGAATAGTGCCACCGTGGGAAACCTGAATAAAGCGGCCTGAGCATGAGGTCCACTTGATTTCTGGGCAGTGTTTGCAATCATGTCCTTACGTGGATTGAAACACCAAGTCCACAAAGTATGAGATGAGCTCTTCCCTTAGTCTTTCCATTTAGGAGAGCTCAGATTCACTTTGCATCACTCTGCAAAATAATGAGAAATACTTTGTAAAATGCAAAATAATAAAGGGAATTAAATAAGACATTCTTTCTAGACACCCTAGTTAGTACTGGGGTGGTGATGTCATGGGCAGAAGCCTCTGTGGCTGGGGTAGAGAGGCAGCCAAGGAGGGACTGAAATATGGTGGATGACTGAGACGTTATTCACTCAGACTTCATTTATCGAGCACTGCTATCTGTGCATAACCCGAGCCGTGTGGATGAACAAAACCTGGTTGGTGCCTGTTTTGCAGAGCGTGCAGGTTAGTGGGGACAGAGAATCCTCAATGCCTGCGGGACGAGGGCTGTCAGAATAAGCAGGTGGGGTGTGGGACTGGAGCAGGAGGGGTACATGCTGAGGGGTGTTCTGCACCCTCAGATAAGGTAAGAGTCCATCGGCTGGTGGCTGAAATGCCACTTTACGAAGTCAACCTGAAGAACAGTCATGACTCAACTACATGCATGATGCATATGGTTAGCAAATTAACTCAGGCTCACTTCCCACCATGCTTCCCACCCACCACTGTATCATGTGAAGGTAACACCCATCCATAATCATTCCCAGGGTCTGCTCAGAGCAGGCCAAGCTTGGGTTCACCCGACTGTCAGGGCTGAGTGGATAATTACTCTGGCAACCACAAGGACACCACGTGGAGATCACAGCAGCCCTTTGAAGACATTCAGTTTAAGCCTCTTCCTGCTCACCAAGAGCCACACTGCATTAGGAGCCCATGCAGATCACTTAGCTGGTAAAAGCACATGGCCCAAAGAAAATAGAAGAACTAAACATTGAAAAGAGTTTAAGGCCAGGTGCGGTGGCTCACGCCTGTGATCCCTGCACTTTGGGAGGCCGAGACGGGCAGATCACCAGAGGTCAGGAGTTCGAGACCAGCCTGGCCAACATGGTGAAACCCCGTCTCTACTAAAAATACAAAAATTAGCCAGGCATGTTAGTGTGCACCTGTAATCCCAGCTACTCAGGAGGCTGAGGCTGGAGAATCGCTTGAACCAGGGAGGTGGAGGTTGGAGTGAGCGGAGATGGCGCCACTGCACTGCAGCCTGGGTGACAGAGTGAGACTCCATTTCAAAAAAACAAAAACAAAAACAAAAAAACAAAGAGCTTAAGCAGGCAGGCAGCCACGGGCCGGTTCATGTTTCACAACAGCTTTATCTCTGCGGTTCACACTCTTTGGTTGGGAGCAATTTCAAGACTGGTGGGGAAGCAGCTGCCAGTCATTCTCCCGGTGCTGTTTATTGCTCCCTGCACTGTAGCAGCGCGCCACGGCGGCACCGGGAGGGGAGGGAAGCAGCGTTATGTTTGCCTCCCTGCTCATGAGGTCAAATCCAGCCTTTCCAGGCCCAGGGTGCTAGTCCCAGTGAGAGAAAGAGTACATTCCTCTGCGTCGCTGTGCACTCAGATGTGCCATGTTCTTGCTTTCTACTCCTTGGAACAGAGCATCTGCATTAGGTGTAGAGAGGCCGTCACTACCAGAATGCTCCCCACCTTCCCGCTTTGCCAAGGTGTGATGGATTTGGGCCATTCCTTCACAGCCCCCAGATCATGAAGTTCCCACCTCTGGGCTGCTACCCATTCCAAGGCCTCTGGCCCAGAGAGTACAGGGCTTCAGTGACCCCTGGGGCATGAGAGGAGGTGCGTGCACATAGCCGTGTTGAGCCCCAGGGTTGCCTCTGCCCCAGTGTGGGGCCCTAGATGAGCCCCCAGACTCCCTGGTCCCTGTTTCCCCATCTGCCATCTCAAGGTCATAGGGAGCTGGTATTTATAATGAGCATAAAGTATATGTTCATTATAAGTATCAGCTCCTCTCGAGGCCAGCAGCGAGGGGCTGTCTGCCTTCTTACCTGCCCACCACCCTGAGCCAGGCTCTTCACGATTTCAGGTTTCATGTATTTCAGATTTCCAGCGTAAGTGCCTCTCTGTGATAACCTTTGTGCTGCTGTAGAATTCCCCACACACACGTCACTGACTTACTGGGAATCCCCCTAGCATATTGTCATCTGCTATTTAGTGGGCACTTCCTGTGGATATCCAGATTTGTATTAAGAGAAGCCCTGGTTATGGAAATTGCACACACAGAGAAAAGTCTGTTAATATAGTTTTCCTCTGGGCCTGGGGATTGGGGGTGAGGAGAAGGCAAGCAGTTTTAACTTTATATCCCGTTGCACAATGGGACGTCATGTGAGGAGACAGAACTCACATATTATCTAAGCATGTGCTGGATACACACATAGATACACAGGTCTATTTTATGTATATTTCACATAAGGCATAGCTGTTTTAAAAAAGATTAATAGCTTCGCTCCATTTTGTTCCACCATTAGAATCAAGTTATGGGACTGCATCTTGTCCCAAGAAGCTACATTTAGGCCTCCAGTGGGCCTTAAGATTAGTGATGATGAGCCGTCGGGGCAACCCTTTCCCACCTACATGAGTGGAGACACAGCTTCTCAACTGCCTGCTGAACAGCTTCTCCCCAGACAAAGGCTCAGCCACGAGGAGGTCAGCTTCACCCAAGCCACAGCAACTCAGTGCCCCACTCCCAGCTGACATGGACTCCTGCCTTGAGCCCCCACAAGCAGGCTCTGAGTGTGCAGTCTGTATGCAGGACTGGATTCCTGATGACCTGCCTGGGTTCAGGAATATTCCTCCTTCTCCTGCAATCTCTTGAGGCCCTATTCCCTGTGCCTACCCTCTAGTCTCCTGCTAGGACCTTCTATGGGGGTTTGTGCCCACCACTGGCATTGTGGTTTCCAATTCTGGCTTTCTCACCTACTGGCTGTGGGCCTCTCACAAGTCAAGGGCCCCCTCTGAGCCACAGTCCCTTGTCCCAAAATGCAAAAGGGAGGCCATGCATCACCAACCCCCGCCTTATCCACCTGACTCTGCAGCAGCAACCGTCAAGCATTAGCCAAGCAAAGACTACGTGCAGTGCCCCTAGGGAGGGTGGTGAGGCTCTGAGGGCCTATGAATCACAGATAATCACATTGATCTAGACCTTACTTTTCAAAGGACATCCCTCATCTGTTCTTCGGGAGGTTGTTGATTGGTCCCCTGGGTGGGATGGCACCGATCTGTTTCCGTCCACACCATTCATCTGAACCCCACTCTCACAGGGGACAACTGGAAAAGCCCAGCTTTTGTTCTTTCTCAAGGACAAAGTAAACGCAGACTAGGGCCTAGAGCTACCTGAAATCCCAAAGGAGGTGATAAATATTTGCAGAAGGAACCCATTAATAAAACAGTGAGTCAAAGTGCCCAGTGCTGGCTGGGCTGTGTTTTATGATCAAGCTGCTGTGAGGCAGGATGGCTTCTCAATTGATGAGGAGAGACCCTGGGGGACTCTGAATTCAGAACTGAGTCTCCACTGCAGTGTCCACTTGAGATGGGAGGAAGCCCTCATTCGGGACCCAGGGCAAAAGTCCATCTATTCATCTAACATTTACTGAGTTCCTTCTGTGCTGAAGATTAGGGATACAAAGGGCAGAGGCAGATAAGGAGAGAAGGCTGTGAGGATGGGGAATTTAATGTCAAGTAACTTCGAAGAGGCTTAGGGCATCGACCGATTAATTTATTCACTCCTTCAACCCAAACTCACTGAGTCCTTCTGGACCAGGCCTTGACTTTCCTTTCATTGTGCTCTACTTCTGTCTTTTCCCACAGGACTTTTCTTCTAAAAGATAGATTTAAAAAAAATGTTATTGCATCTTTTGAAATGTTTCTGGATCCTCTGCTGGAGTGTAAGATCCCAGGAGGCAAGACCTATGTCAGATGCATTCACTGAGGTTTGCTAAGCACCTAGAAGGTGGTACATGGGAGATGTGAGTAAATATTTTCTGATGAATTAACTTTGCCTCTCCAAGGCTGGAACCATAGACATGACAGTCAATGTACCTGGACCACAGGCCGGGGGTGGCTGGAATCTCATTTATTCTGAATGCTTCACTCCGTCACAGTCTCTTTGGCACACAGGTTTGTCTTGAATTTGGCCCCTTGGATCGTTGGCTTGGGTGGGCTCCCGTCCTGGGTGCAGTTCACCCCCACGGCACTGCCACTGCTTGCAGGTCTCCCAGGGCCGGCCTGCATGTCCAGCATCTCAGCACTGCGAGTCTGGAATGGACACTCTACCACATTCGTCTTTCTAAACCTCTCCTCTGACTCCTGGCCAAAACTTCCTCCAAGGCTTTTATCCCCAGAAAGGGAGAAGGGAAGGGGCAGGGAATTGAAAAGAAAGGTGAGGTAAAGGGAGGGGCAAGGAGGGGGCTTTGAGAGAGTCAGCTCCAGTCTGGGAGCAGGTAGTGAAACACAGGCTAACAGAGGACAGTCGAGCGGCCCCTCCTTCACCTCCTATCCCCTTTCTCCGTAAGGGGCCCAATCTCTGACTTCAAGGTAAGTAGAGCACAAAGCCATATGTATCCTATGTCATCAGCCCCTTCCTTATTCGGTCAACCGTGACTCTCCACACTGCTGATTGCCCACTGTGTGCCGAGCTCTGGGTGAAGGAAGGGAGTTTCAGAAACGCAAGGCGTAGATTGCACTGCTCTGAAACTCGAGGTCTGGTAAGGGTGACAAAACAGAGACCAATGGTTACATCGTGGAGTGAAGGCACTGCTATACCTATGCTCAGGTGCAGGAGGGGCCCACAGAGAGGCACCTGACCAGAACGGTAGGCCTGAGCAGGTGTCTGAAAGAGGTGGTAGCTCAGCTAAGTCTGAGGAAAAGAGAACAAAGCATTTGTGCACAGGCCATTCCTGATGGGAAGGAAAGAAAGACCTGAGAGCTTGGTCTATTCCCAGAGGCTCACAGAGCCTGGAGTATCTAGGATGAAGCTTCCACAAGGCCATGGAGAGAGAGGGCTCAAGACACAGCAGAAGGCAGATCATGAAGAAGACTGAGCACCTTCCTATCTTAGTCAGCTCTGCATGCATCGCAGAATCCCACAGGCTGGGGGGCTTCAACAAAAGGCACTTATTCTCTCACAATTCTGGAGGCCGGAAGTTCAAGGTCAAGCGGCAAACAGATTTAGTTTCTGGGGAAGGTTCTCTTCCTAGCTGGCAGCTGGCTGACTTCTGGCTGTGTGCTCACGTGGCCTCTCCTTGTGTGTGCACACAGGCGGCAGGAGTGCTGGTGTCTCTCACTTTTCTTATAAGGACACTAATATTGTCAGGCTAGGATCCCACTCTTATGCCCTCGTTTAAATTACTTCCTAAAGACCCTATATGAGTTTGGGACGACACAAGTCAGTCCATAGCACTTACAAAGGAGTTTGAATTTCAGCCATGCAGAGTTTTAACAATTGGAGGCATATGATCAAATTCATGCCTTAGAAATAGCACAGGGGTCCCAAAGCAAGGATGCTTCAGGAGCAGCATCTAGTGTGCCTAGTCATCTGCCGTCACCCTGTTCATAAACAGGGCAAGAGGGAGGACTATGCCAATATATTTTATTCTCATGCTTTATTAGGTTGGTGCAAAAGTAGTTGTTGTTCTTGCCATTAGAAGTACATACAAAAACCACAATTACTTTTGCAGCAACCTAATGTCATGCTGAGCACAATTCATATAGAAATTATGAACATGGTTCATTCGCCATCTTGAGAAACAAAAAAAAATCTGTGCTTTAGGGACCCCAGGCAGCTGCTCACTCAGTAGCATCAGGCTCCTCTGTCATTTCTGTACAGAGCGATCCCAACTCTCGGTGGCTTATACAAATGAGCCTCCGATTCCATTGCCATGCACACATATATTATGCATTTGGCAAACTTTCAATTATTCAAGAAGTAAACCAATATTTCCTAAGGAAACCACTAAAATTAATAAAACCCTCTATTTTGTGGACTGATTTATTATTATCATCCCTTTGAATCTACTTAGTTTTTTTTTCCTTCATGCAGCTCAGAGAGTTCTATAAAAGGTTTTGCTATCAGACTGCTATTCCAAAGTCAACCCCTGAGGTAGTTAGAATGAGAAAATATGCAAATTAAATTGCAGCATGGACCATTTTCACAGGCATTTCTACTAGAATAAAAAATTTAAATATGTAAAACCAACCACGAGTTTACTTGAGTGTATCTCCTTGCATGTATACATTCCCAGGGTTATTAATTTAACTCTCACAACAATTGTGTAGGTTGCATGTAGCCTGTACTGCTGTACTCAATGAGATACATTCTTTGTTAATAATACAGCAAATTTAGAGTTGGGACTGACTCTTGGGGCCTGATACCTAGAATTGATTGGTGTCCAATTGATCAGTGATTCCATTTGGTGACCTGGTATCTTACTCTCTAAAATAAATCATGGAGTTTGTTAAATTTATATTTTCATACAATGTGTAATTGTAATGTGTAAGTGTAAATGATTCCAACCATTTGTTTTCTTATTCTTTTTATCATTTACCATGTGCTTTTAAAACTTTGGGTGAAAGCTGGCTTCTTAGTAATGAGCTTAAGAGTTCAACATTCAGAAGAAATATACTCAGTATCATGAGGGAAGCTCAAAAGCAATTTGTCCATCATGCAGTGCAAAGAAATGGTTGATGCCTAGAGCATTTTGACACAAAGTAAAAGCTCCCCCTGTTCGGTTGTTAGGTTTCAACATATTTGGGAATATCACTGAGGGATGGGGTCTAGCAGACCAGCTCCAAGGCATTCATCCCAGTGTTGGGTGGAGGGTGGGAAAAAAACCCTCTCTTATGAAGGCAAGATCCTCTCACAGCAGCATTTGCTGTCACGTTTCTGTGCTGGCCCTGCTGTTACAGATTGGGAGTGGGGACACCATCCATCAAGAACAACAACAACAACAAGATGTTGTTTGTAACAAACCAACCTTGACCAGTTGTCATGGACCCTCTGAAGGCCACTTTGATGGACAGGCATGTCCAGGGGCCCTAGGTGTGAGTCATATGGGCAGTGTTATGGAGCCATCATTCAAAACATTACCTAAACATCCTTGGACTTTTTTATGTTTTCCGTGTGGGCTCACAAGACACGAGATGGAGTAAGAGATGTTATTAGTGGTTAAAAGCGTGACCTCTGGGGCCAGTCTGCCCAGATGCAAGCCCCTGATGGGCCGCTTCCAAGTTGTGTGACCAGAGGCAATTGACTCCACCTCATTTTGCCTCCGTTCCTCCTGGGAACATAGGGAACACAGTAGCACTTACTTCCTAGGGTTGCTTTGAGGATCCGAGGAGTTTGTAACAATTCCTGGCACATAGTAATTGCTGTACATGTTTATTGTTCTTAAGATGAAGGAGGAGCAATGGGAAGACACTTGAGTGGGACTTTTTTTAAGTACATATACATTTAAAAGATGAATGCTGAGAAGGTGATAACACATCAGATAATGGGGGAATAATGCTTTCTTTATTCATTTTTAATGTATTATTTATATAATTTTCATAAAGGTAAGAGAACAATCAAAGCAGAGAGAGCAAACACATTTAGGACCAGGAAAATAAGGAAAAGAGAGGGAGGCTTGAGGGAACTGTCCATGCTCTTTATGAACT